>NC_081824.1:379873828-381088328 GCF_030867095.1 Alligator mississippiensis | reverse complement strand
TCAAAATGTAGTCTAATTCATACCAGGTAAATTGGAAGTTGTTCAACTTAAGTGAATAGTATTACACCAGTAAATGAAACTGGAATCAAGGCCAAGCTGTTGATATGTTAGCTGCTATTTATGTATAGCAATAGTAATCCTTCCAATAATTTTAATGTAACCATCAATAAATCAGAAAAAAAAGAAGATGTCTATTTCATGTAGCAAATGGAAATTTCCAATTAAAAAAGAATCTTAAATCACTCTGGTATGAATCTGGATAGTTTTTTAACACTAAATTTAGAGGAATAAAAGAAATCAAGCAATTGAATAATTCAATAGGTTCTTTTCACCCTTCTTTAATGCCAAATCTATAATAAGAAATGGATAGAAGGACACATTTGTCAGAGATCCTTGTTACCATTCATTTTATTGTAAAGAGAGATTATGGTTGGAAGGAGGATGTGACTTCCTGCTCTGATTTTGTAAGAAAAACATGGTGTAAGTGCCTAACTATAGAAGAGAGTTCAGAGATGTTATTTCCAGATTGAGGAGATGATTCCCTACACACCATGGTTACATGCATTTTCTGAGGTGGGAAAGAATTAAATCCTACACATCTCTTTGGGATTTTCATGTGCTTAGTTTAGATGATTATCTCATTAAACCTCTTTTCTGTTTGCGTAGCCTATCCATTTTAACCACATGAATTAAGTGAATCATGTGTGTATTAAAGTTAGATGATTGTTGTGCTTGATGTGAACATTGTACCATGGCAGTGTAATCATTTGGCCAAGTTTATCATTCAGGTTGGGTTTAGTATATAAATTACTTACTAAGGGGCACTATAGTTTGAATCAATGTGAAGAAATGGTACTTATTTGCAATTACATATTTTTTGGAATTACATCTCTTTTTTTGAAGAAACAAGCAGTCTTTGAAAAATCACACGGGCTCACTCAAATATTTTTGAATAATTTGATTCCTGGCTGTACCATTGGCCTTCAATATTATTAAGTATATTGCCACTTTTTACCAAGATTCCTTTGCTGGTGAGTATCTCAGCTATATCAGACCTTTCTGTCTTGATTCATATGTTTATGGTATTTGTGAATGACTGCCAAAAAGAAGCATTAAAAGACAGCACAGTAACAAAGGTGCCATATGGCCACTTGTAGATTTTTGTGTGGCCTTTGACAAGCCATTTCAGGTTCAAGCCTCAGTTTCTCTATTTATAAAATGTAGATAATATTTTCCTACCTCACAAAAGTGCTGTATCTCATTTTGTTACTTTTTTGTTTAATGTGTTTAAGTAAAAAAAAAAAAAAAAAAAAGACTAAAATATTAAATATTTAAAGGGGACTGATTGGCCTTCTTCTACTTTGTTGTATGGCAAACTGAATTTGTTTTTATCTGTTGCATAGTAATATATGTGTGCATAATTGTGTTTGTGTGTGTGCACAGCTGCACATACACACACACACACATAATTTGCGTGGGAAGGAAATATGTAATTTTATCACGACGAGTTAAGCAGAAAATGCATGTCCACTAAAACTTTCAGGTTTAAAGGCAACTGTCTCAGTTCTTTAGAAGTCTTTAACAGTTCCTAAGTATATTACAGGGACAGTAAACATCTGGCCCTCTGAACAACTGTCAGACCACTAGATGTTGGGGTGTGGCCTGCTGCAGAATTTGGGGGCCTTTTGGATGCCCCTAGGCCCCACCCACCACAACTGGACCATGACCAGGTTGGCGGATCTCCTCCGGCGGGCTTTAAACTAGGCTCGTCAGGGGGAGGGGAGTACGAGGGCAGGGGAAGCTGTGGACCACCAAACCATGTGGCACCCACAAGGACAGCCCAGCCTGAAGAAGGAGAACATTGGGAAACTGAAAGCCATGGGGAGGCCAGCACAACAGAACAGGTAAGGAACAAGAAGGTAAGAAACAATGGGCCCCATGGGACTGGGAGCGGGGGGGCAACAAAGGCACCAGTCGCAGGGCTCAAGTGCCTATATACTAATGCTAGGAGCATGGGGAACAAGCAGGATGAACTAGCGCTCCTGCTTGCACTAAACACCTATGACTTAGTGGGGCTAACAGAGACCTGGTGGGATTCATCCCATGACTGGGCGGTACATATTGAGGGCTATAGATTGTACAGAAAGGACAGGTCGGGGAAGAAAGGGGGGGGGGGTTGCACTTTATGTCAGTGAGCAATATACATCAACCCTCATCAAGACAGAATCCGAGGCTGAGGAAGTAGAAGGATTGTGGGTTAGGCTACATGGGGGGCAAGGAGAAAGGGATTTGGTGGTAGGGGTCTGTTACAGACCCCCACACCAAGGGGAAGAAATAGATGCGGGGCTCCTGAGGCAACTCTCGGAGACCATAAAAGCTAAAGAGGCGGTAGTCATGGGGGACCTAAACTACCCGGACATCTGCTGGGAGACGCAGACAGCAAGGTCCCATCACTCACGCAGGTTTCTAACTTGTGTACAGGACCTCCACCTGACACAGGAGGTGTATGGTCCCACTAGGGGGAATGCCATACTGGATCTGGTATTGGCAACGGGAGATGACATGATAGGGGACCTCCAAATCGGTAGCTATCTGGGAGACAGTGATCACCTTATGATAGAATTCAACATAAGACGGCGAGTGGGTAAGGTAACTAGTAGGGTGAAAGTGCTAGACTTTAGGAAAGCTGATCTCATTGCACTCAGGCGATTAGTCAAGGAAGCACTGCAGAGTAGGAGTTTTGATGGGATGGGTGCCCAAGAAGGGTGGCTGTGCCTAAAGGAAACGATCCTTTGGGCACAAAGCAAGACGATCCCCGAGCGAGGCAAAAGAGGGAAAGGAGCCAGGAGGCTTCCATGGCTGACCAGAGAAATCCAGGGCAGCCTAAGGGCCAAAAGGGGAGCACATAAAAAATGGAAAAAGGGTGAGATCACTAAAGATGAATATACCTCCTCTGCTCGTGCTTGTAGGGAGGCAGTTAGGCGGGCCAAAGCTACCATGGAGCTGAGGATGGTAACCCAAGTAAAGGACAACAAGAAATTGTTTTTTAGATATATTGGGAGTAAAAAGAAGGCCCAGGGAGGAATAGGACCCCTGCTAAATGGGCAGCAGCAATTGGTGACAGATAGAGGGGACAAGGCTGAACTCCTCAACGAGTTCTTTGCCTCAGTGTTCCTAAGCGAGGGGCACGACAAGTCTCTCACTGGGGTTGTAGAGAGGCAGCAGCAAGGCGCCAGACTTCCATGCGTAGACCCTGAGGTGGTGCAGAGTCATTTGGAAGAACTGGATGCCTTTAAGTCGGCAGGCCCGGATGGGCTCCATCCAAGGGTGCTGAAGGCACTGGCCGACGTCATTGCAGAGCCACTGGCGGGAATATTTGAATGCTCGTGGCGCACGGGCCAAGTCCCGGAGGACTGGAAAAGGGCTAACGTGGTCCCCATTTTCAAAAAGGGGAGGAAGGAGGACCCGGGCAACTATAGGCCAGTCAGTCTCACCTCCATCCTTGGTAAAGTATTTGAAAAAATTATCAAGGCTCACATTTGTGAGAGCCCGGCAGGGCAAATTATGCTGAGGGGAAACCAGCACGGGTTTGTGGCGGGCAGATCGTGCCTGACCAACCTAGTCTCTTTTTATGACCAGGTGAGGAGGGGTGGATGTCGTATACCTGGACTTCAGGAAGGCCTTCGATACGGTATCCCACCCCATACTGGTGAACAAATTAAGAGGCTGTGATGTGGATGACTGCACAGTTCGGTGGGTGGCGAATTGGCTAGAGGGTCGCACCCAAAGAGTCGTGGTAGATGGGTCGGTCTCGACCTGGAAGGGTGTGGGTAGTGGGGTCCCGCAGGGTTCGGTCCTTGGACCGATACTCTTTAATGTCTTCATCAGCGACTTGGACGTGGGAGTGAAATGTACTCTGTCCAAGTTTGCAGATGACACAAAGCTATGGGGAGAAGTGGACACGCCGGAGGGCAGGGAACAGCTGCAGGCAGACCTGGATAGGCTGGACAAGTGGGCAGAAAACAACAGGATGCAGTTCAACAAGGAGAAATGCAAAGTGCTGCACCTAGGGAGGAAAAATGTCCAGCACACCTACAGCCTAGGGAATGACCTGCTGGGTGGCACGGAGGTGGAAAGGGATCTTGGAGTCCTAGTGGACTCCAAGTTGAACATGAGCCGGCAGTGTGACGAAGCCATCAGAAAAGCCAATGGCACTTTATCGTGCATCAGCAGATGCATGACAAATAGGTCCAGGGAGGTGATACTTCCCCTCTATCGGGCGCTGGTCAGACCGCAGTTGGAGTACTGCGTGCAATTCTGGGCGCCGCACTTCAAGAAGGATGCGGAGAACCTGGAGAGGGTACAGCGAAGGGCAACTCGTATGGTCAAGGGCCTGCAGACCAAGCCCTACGAGGAGAGACTAGTGAAACTGGACCTTTTCAGCCTCCGCAAGAGAAGGTTGAGAGGTGACCTAGTGGCTGCCTATAAGTTCATCACGGGGGCACAGAAGGGAATTGGTGAGGATTTATTCACCAAGGCGCCCCCGGGGGTTACAAGAAACAATGGCCACAAGCTAGCAGAGAGCAGATTTAGACTGGACATTAGGAAGAACTTCTTCACAGTTCGAGTGGCCAAGGTCTGGAACGGGCTCCCAAGGGAGGTGGTGCTCTCCCCTACCCTGGGGGTCTTCAAGAGGAGGTTAGACGAGTATCTAGCTGGGGTCATTTAGACCCAACACTCTTTCCTGCTTATGCAGGGGGTCGGACTTGATGATCTATTGAGGTCCCTTCCGACCCTAACATCTATGAATCTATGAATCTATGAATCTATGACCTCTAGACCCCACATTGCTGTTGCTGCTGGTTGTCTTCACTTATTCTAGACACTGTTCCACTAGACCCTTCACCAGTGCCAGACCCCTCTGCACCTCTGCTGCCTCCATATCTCAGGTTGGATCCAGCCCATGAAGAGCCCTACAATTTAAATCTAGATCAAGGGCCCAGGTGAGTTTCACACCCCTGGTATTTTACTTTCATTGTTTCAAACTAGTCCAATGTGACCTCTAACGTATATTGCCAGATGTCCTGACCTAATATAACATAGTACACTTCTTTGCCAAGGAAAGGACAAATTTCTTCTGGGCAGGTCAGTCATGATGTACAATGACATAGCTTCAGGGATTCTGATACCATATCTGTGTTGATTTCTAAACACTGTCGTCATTTCCTAATAATAGCAATTTAAGCTTTGCATTAGAGAACAAAACTGCCAGTGGCATTACATAATTCCAAAGAGACATTACTCAAAATGATTGGTACAGAGTGGCAGCCTGCAGCCTGCTAATGTTCAGAGGTACAGGAAGAAAGGGGACATTTGTGGACAGTCAGGCAATTCAGACATACTGGATCCCAGCCAAGGTTCCTTTGAAGGTGATGCTGGAAAAGCTAAGGAAAGAATGTGACAGCTTAACTAATTCATGCTCCATCCCAGACCTAAAAGAGGGTGTACGATAGTCATAACATCACACAACTGAAACTGAAAAGGCTGTAAGCATGTTTCCCTGTAAAAAGGGAAATTTTCTTTATAGCTGCAGTAAAAGAAGGCTAACACCTGAAGACACAACCACACAACACTGAGATCTGGGAAAGAAGAAAAATTAGAATTCCAAAGTATACTGAATCCAAATCTCAACTGAGCAGTTGTGCAGTATTTAAAGGATTATAACTTGGCCAAATATAGGTGGACTTTCACTGAAATTGAAAGCAAAATATTCCTGGAAATAGACATGTTTTTTGGCAGGAGATAGGTGCCTCTTTACTCAGGTAGGCAGTTTTGTGCATGTGGAGAGGCAGAACTGCAAGTGTCCTAAATAATATTAGGGTCAAACAGTGATTTGTCTTTCAATGTCTCCAGAGTTAAGATTACACCTACAGTCGATTCTTACTGCCAGGCAAATCAGGCACTGTCTTGCTTGCTTTCCTCTTGAATTCTTGGCTACTCAGTGGCATAATTTTTACAGAAGGGATATAGCGTCCGAGCTCCCCTATTCTGTAGGTTTGTAGTCAGAGCACACTCTTGAAAAGTAGTAGATAGGCGTTTCAATATCCCTCAGGCTAGAGAGGGCTTAGGATGTCCCCTACCTGGCGAAATGCTTTACCCACTATATTGCAAAAACTTTTCTTCCAGCATTTTGTAATGAAACAAACTAAGAACACTGGACTTTATACTGAACTCATTTTTTTTTTTTATTGTGCATTAGGTGTGCTCCAAATACACCAGACATATTAGGTCCTCTGGAGACCTAAGTGATGTTTTGGTGCTATTCTTCCTTCTATCTGGCTATCAACAGAGCTTTGGCAGGATGTCAGTGCCTACCTGGTCAAAGTAAGGCACTCCAGTTCACTTGTATGAATCTATGTTTAGGCAACTAAGAAAAAATGCAAGAAATAAGACATACTGAATGAACTGAGGCATCCCTAAGGTTAGGTGATCAATGATCTGGGGCTTCTTATGGTGCTTCTTGGACTTAAGTGCATAACATTTGTCTAATTGCCTTCTAATTGTCTAAACATTTTCATACTTGTTGAAAGATTTTACTTCTTACAATACAAAGGCTAAAACTGTCTGTAAGTAAATCTAAAAAAACTAAGCCTTTGTTTTTAGGTTTCTATATGAGCTTTTAGTATGCTCCTTTAATTGTCATGAGGACTTGAATGATATAAGAGTACCCATTATTAATTCCATGCACTTTTCCTGATCAATGTCTCGGAAAACAGAATCATTAAAAGGAATTATCCCTTGACACTTTAAAGCTTGTTACATAAAATTAATTTTGTCAGTTAGTGTCTCCACTGTATTTTTTTATATAATGACTAATTTTACTGAAAATGTGATGACAGGTATTTTTTTTTAGCTTGCACTATATTTACTAGTCTTCATTTCAGAATATCTCCAGGGGCATGCAGAGGGAAGGATAATAAAACTTGTCATATAAGTAGTTATGTTTTTTAAGGTGTGATTGGCCATATCAGGGGCTATCAATTTGCCATCAAAATTGTGCAAAATAATCTTAAACTAGCTATAAATGGGAATCCCTAGAAAGCAGGAATGACTATCTTTGGAAATATCTATACTGCTACTTAGAGTTAACCTTAGAGCTGCCCTCAATCTTATATAGACAGACCATCTACACAGAAACTCCAAAGCCTGTCCCTGGGAGCATTTCAGCACAAGCCCAGAAGCTCTGCTGATGTTCAGAAGCCCAAGGTTGAGCATGCTTCTATCTTGCCCATCTCTGCATTGTTTGCAGTGCCTGCCTGCTTCAGGATATAAGCACAGGAAGTCTGCCAGCAGCGATCACACAGCTTTCTGTTTCTTAATTCTTTCAACTCTTTTGCCATATGCTTTCTATCTCTAGAGCCAAGCACAGATGGAAAATGAAGCAAACTGATTTCTGCTTTGCTTGAGGAATAGGGAGCACAATGTATAGAGGCTAAAAAGTAAGATACAAAAAGGAAGGGTTGACTCATTTGACTCAGACTAATTTAGGGAGACCTTCAAGGTTGATTTTATGTACTGGTGGGTGAGTGTACATGTGCATTGATGTGTCCTTGCTACTGTGCATTAAGTTCAATACCTCTAATATGAGGTACTACATAAATGCGCAGTACCCAGTGGTACTGCAAAGTAATGAAGGAGCATGGTCTTTTCATGATGCTTAATGCACAGTAGACTAATTCTACTGTGCGCTGGCACATTAGCACGGCTGCTTTTGAGTTAGTCTACTATGCATTAAGCGCCTCATGTAGATGCACCCAGAGAAGATATCTTTGTGTTACTCTCCAGCATAGACAGCAGGGCTGTGAGAAGCTTTGGTCCCCGATTTGATTCGGCAGAGATTTGACCCAATTTGGTGGCTGAATCTTTGAATCTGAATCAAATCAGGAGACCTTTTAATCTTCTCCAAATCAGAACCCTCTGAATTGATTTGGAGAGATTCAGAAAGATTCAGAGATTCAGACAGAAACAGCTTTAAATGTTTTTTCTGCGTACTGCTAGGTAGCAGACAGCTCATGAATGCTGTGATGCTGGGGAACATGGAGTATCCCAAAGAACTATGTGGGGTCCCCTGGCGCACTCGGTGGCAGACGTGGAAGTGGATCAGAAGCACTTCCGGTCCACTTCCAAGTCCACCAGGAAGCGCATAGGGCCCCCCCCCACTTCCCCCCCTGAACCCCTCTGGCTTGGTGATTGGTGCCTCCTGGGTCTGGGGGGGGGGCATCTGGGGTCCCCCTGTGGATGATTGCTGAATCAAGGCAGGTGGGGGGGACCCCCAGCACACTCCCCGACAGACCTGGAAGTAGACTGGAAGTACTTCTGGTCCACTTCCAGGTTCATTGCTGAGCATGTGGCGGGCCCCCTGCACTCCTGCGGGACACTCCATGTGCCTCAGTATCATAGGGATCACAAGCCACGCCTGCTACCTCAAGGTATGTAGAAAAAACATTTAAAGCTGTGTCTATGTCTGAATGGGTGATTTACTGAATCAGCGTCGAATCTTCACATTTGGATTCAGCCTAATCGAATCAGGGACAGTGATCCAAATCAATGAATTGAATCACTGTCCCTGATTTGGTCTGAATCTGAATCCAAATCTGAATCAAATAGGGCCTGCTTCACACACCCCTAATCTTGGGCTAGTGAAGATGCATGTTAAGGGTAGTAAGAGTTAGGCCTAGAATGCAATGCACTACAGATAACCTTTGCTACTAGAGCAGCTTCTAGGTGTTACTTTTCAAATAGAATTCACAATGGACAAACATTTTTGCTTTTGGTTTTTCTTAATAACTATCTCGAAAGCTATCCCTCACCCCTCACAAAAAAGGCGGGGGGGAGGGAAGAAAAATCTTCCTCATCCTGAAGGGGTGCAGGGCAAGCAGAAAACAAAACCAGAGCCAGGATTTCATGAGAATCAAAATATCTAACCTGAGAAATAGACAGCTTCATGGAAGTACTCCAAAACTAAAGTTTGTTAAGATACAAGTTTCCTATTATTTCAAACAAAGATCTTCCTTTGCACAAATGACACTTAAACCATTTATAGCTTTTTGGTTAGTTAAAGACATTCAAAAAGCCTGAGGCAGAATCAATCTAAGTTGCACAGTTTTCTCTAAGTGGTGTAGTTTAGATTGGTAGTGAGCAAAACACACCTTTGCATTTTGGGGGGGGGGGGGGAGGGGCAAACTTAGACTGGGTTCTGCCATTTTCAAATCAGTCTGTGTGTGTTGAACTTTTGTTCTGTTATGGACATGGACCGGTCTTGATATGAACTTCTGGTCTGTTGTGGGTATGGACTGGTTTCCAACCACCTATACCAGTAAAAGTGTAATGTCTGTACCTGGCCTAAATGATCAATATCACTTGCTTTAAATACATGACATACTTTTTCCTTGTATTTTACAAGGAGGTATATTTTACAAGGAAGTTTGTAGAGCTTTATATTTTCTTCCCCCTTCTTTAAAGAATGAATTTTGAACATCAACAGAGTTTTATATTCTCCACTGAACCTTTTTGTTATTTCCAGGGATCCTACTTTTCAGTGTTTTGTTTTGTTTTTAAACCAATTTTCAGTTAAAAAAGTAATCCCAAATCCACATTTTTCTGTGATTTAAATGAAACACCATTATATATATTCACCTATATATTTAAGGTGTTTCATTTAAATCATGGAAAAATGTGGATTTGGGGTTACTTTTTTTTAACCAAAAATTGGGGATTTTTTTAAATCATAGAAAACCCAAGATCCCTGGTTATTTCTCAGGGTGATGAGGAACCGGTACTACTGATACTACTGACTATCAAATGTGTCCCAATTAAATTGTTTTCTTGTTTAAATACATCAGTGAATGGCAAGTTACACTATTAGGAAAATCTTATGTTCAGTCCTGCTCTAGCAAAAACCATCTTTTAAAAATTTTTGTAGATAAAAATATATGTTCAATATTTTTCATAATTTTTCATGTAACATATAATGTTTTAGAATGAATTAGCTACTATTCATAGAGGGCATTTCCAGATGTGCATAGACTAATATCTTACCATATGTAGTAGTAACAAGCTACTTCACAGTAATAATGAGCTCGTGTCTTGTGTAGACGCAGGCAGCGTCTCTCAACCTTAAAAGCCAAACACACCTTTGATTTCTTTCTTTCTTCCTTATTCACAGTCATATACTCCTTAAATTATAAATCCTATGATCAAGGAAGAAAAATGGACAGGTTTTTTGGGCTGGACTTGGCTACTTTTAAAAGCCCATGTCCTTTATTTGACAGTCTAATAAGCTATTATGCTAATGCAAACACAGATGTCATATTGCCCTTCTTCATCCTGCTGCAACTAAACTAACAGGGAATCTGTATTAGCTGACTAAGCCCTTAGCTACCTTGATTAGAATGAAAGACTTCTTATAAATCATATAATTATGTATTATTCAGTATTTGATATATGATACCATTTAATTCTTTAATTAAAATGACAATTCCATTCAAGTCATTAGCAAATTAATTCACTGTTCATTAGTAGAATTTCAGAAATGTTCTGAAAGCAAAAAGGTATTTGTCCAAATCACTCTCTAGGGTATGATTTCCCTAACAGAATATAACATGCAAATATTTTAATATTATTATTTAGAAAGACTCTTTTGAAGTTATCTTTTCAAATAGTATCTGTATTCACATACTGTCATATTTTTTCTCTATTATTTTGTGATTTTTAGTAGTATCACTTGAGTGGAGAGCATAAAGCCCTTTGGTCTTAATTGTCTATCTTTATAATTTTAATAAGCAAACAGAAACCAAAGAAGGCATTTGTCACTTAAGAATAAACATTCTAGCAGCCTTGACAAAATGTCAGTCTTATGTAGTGGAGTGAAAATCTGATATGCACTTCAAATCTTTGTTTTTAAGAAATCAGTGTGTTTAAATTAATGATAATTATTGTAACGTGGACGCATGGGAAACTACATACATGTAATATGCACAGAATCACAGAACTGTGGGGCTGGAAGAGACCTCTGGAGTTCAGCTAGTCCAACCCTTTGCCTTAGGTAGGATCATGCCTATCCAAATCATCTCATTTAAATCCTTGTTTAACCCATTACTAAAAATACACAGACAATCCTGTTACAAAACCAAAAAAAGCATAGCACTCTAACAGGCAACAAGTGAAACAGGGGAACAAAGATGGCAAATGTTCTGCTGCTTCAGGGGTTATTAAAATAATGCTCAAGAGTTCCAAGGAAGAGGACCACATCCGCACTATGGAGGAAGACAAAACCCCCCACAATCCATCTTAGTCTGACCATGGGTTAAAATTCCTTCCCGATCCCAAGTGTGGCAATTGTTTTGACCCTGAGTGGGTAGGCAAGACCCTCTAGCTGGGAATCTCCAGGTTTTAATTCTAGCAGGAGGCATGGCAAACCCCAGTCAAAATCCCCAGTATTGGCTACAATCAACACCCAAAGCTTCTGAGGAAGGTGGGGGAGAGGGGTTGGAAGGGAAGAAAAAAAAAGGCCTGACACTTGTAGCACCAGGAGGGGAAAAACATCCTTCCAGGCCCCATACCCAAACAAGCAAAACTGAGAAGCATGGGAAATACTCATAGTAGAGCAGAGGTGGGCAATTATTTCAGGTGGAGGGCTGCTTAATGAGTTTTGGAGAGCTGTTGACAGGACCTTCACAGCCAGATGATGCCTGGGCCAAGGGACTGAGGGACCTGATGTGGGCCAGATATAGACCTACCATGGGCCGGATCCAGCCCAAGGACCATATTTTGCCCGCTCCTGTAGTAGAGCATAGGCATAGCTACTCCTACGGTAGAGCAGGGTAACAGAGTAGTATAAAATCACAGGCAACTTTTCTACACAATGAGCTCATCTACACATTGCCCTATGTCACTGTAGTGATGTGCTACGTCACCGTGTGGCACATGACAGTGACGTAGCGATTACATGGGTCTGCATGTAATTGGCAGCTACATCTTCTTAGTGGCATGCTGCCCCCATTTTAGCGCATTGCTATGGCAATGTAGCAGCAAAATCTAAACATGTACCACGCTAAAGCATAGGGCCACATCAACATTGCTGTGTGGCAATGTGTAGAAGTGCCTAATATGTGGAATAGAATCTGGAAGGGTTTTCTTCTTAATTTCTGGAAGGGGTTTCTCCTAAATCTCTTGAAAGTATGGTAAGCTATGCTTTAGGACGTTGTGCCTGCAATCCCAAAAATATTTTTTAAAGGGAAAACACATGTCACTCATTCTGTGCAATACTGAGAGAGAAAAGATCATTGCTTCTGTAACAATGAGTGTAGGGCCCAGAAGTGTAACTGGCCAGTTTTATGCTCTTGGCACTTCTTCCCTGGGTGAGTGCAGTGCAGGAGCAGCAAGCAGCCAGAGGTTCACTGCTGTATGGGGAGATATCACCTCCTGTTTTTGCTATTTTCATGTGTCAAGTGGCCACTTAAACCTTACTTTCCATGGAGGATGCAGGTGGAGAAGGGAGGTGGGGAAGGTGACATATTTCCCCTTAGCGGCAAATCTTCAGCCACTGATACTGCACTGTGTGCCACCACCTCACAGGGGCTGTGCACCACATCTGCTCTTCTGCCTTCTTCACTTCCAGAACCAGAGCTGTTGCAGGAAGGTTGTAGGGATGGGGGACAGGGAACAGGAAGGTGAGTCTCATGTCCCACCAGCATTCCCTCTAAGCTTTGCAGCAGGTGTGGCCATGCATGCATGCCTATGCTGTGCTGCCAGGTGCACCCACATGGCCACTCATGCTGCGCAGCTCAGAGGGAATGGCCCTCAGAAAAAAAAATCTTCAATAATGGGAAATCTTCCTTGGCTCCCTGTTGAAATTCCAGTAGGAGAGTGGAATCAGCCACCCATCTCAAAGCAGGGCCAATGACTGATGCCATTTCTTAAAATCTTCTTAGATTTAGAAGACTTCCAAGAGAAGGGATTTTTAGAGAGAATGAATGAATCCAACAGATGTCAAATGGGTTCATAGTAAAAAAGCCGTGTAACTTTCATCCCTAAAACTCCAAAGCAAATCCAACTGACTAAAACCCTGAAAATATCTCCTGGTTAGCTTTGCAAAGCCAAGCAAAATGAAATCTTTTGGTCTTTACTTTCCTCTAGTCTAATAAGCATTTGCTGCTGGTGACAGATAAGAGAAAGTCTCCTCTTAATGAAGAGGTTAAACTGAAACTTTTAGAGTGGATGGTCCTTAGTTGAAACTATTTTCTACTGGCCCAAACCTTTCTAGGCAAATATATTTGTACCTTTATCTCTCCTTGTATTTGAATACATAATTTTATAGTAATCCTATTAGACAAATCAAAGTCACAACTTTGCCATTTCTCCATTTTAACAGATTCATGCAGATATTTTTTATTACTGATCCTGTTACTAACTGTATTTAATTTGTACACCAATTTCACTCATAGTGAAAACATATGATGTGCCAATTCTCAGTGGAAAAATAGTATAAACAAAGGCTGCTTAGTTTAAAGAGCAGGCTTTAAAAACCTACTGAAAACATTCCCTTACAAAATACAATAGAATCAACCAGCCACCTGAGAATTAAAAAAATATACTCTTACACACAAATAGATAGAGAAGCACTATACTCCATATGGCGGTTGCTCAGGTAACCAAAACAAGGAAACTTTTTTTTTTTTTTTCCTGAGAAAGGCTATACGTGCATTGACGTGTTATGAATAAAAGGAAAGGAGAACATCATCAAGGGCTCGATTAAGGCTACCAACAGATGGAACAACTCTACCTATTGCAAAATGGCAGTAGAGGGTTTACTACATTGCACACTGATTTTTTGTACACTTCTTCTTTATTTTTTCCTTGTGTCCTTCCCCCCCCTCATTTTTGTGAAAGCTGCCTCCATTTAGCATCACTAACTTTTGGATAGAAGCAGAGAAATTAAGCTGTGACAATGGATCAACTGACATGTACATGTATGCATTGTACTTCTCCCCCCACCCCCTTAAACCCCTTGAAGCTGTATACATATTTTTATCAATCCACAACCTGATTTTTTTTTTTTTCATTTGGTCATATGGATGCACTGATGCACAGTTCCCCTTGCTCAGAATTACACTAGGAAGTGCTGGACACAACCACAATTCTCTCAGATATGCTTCAGACTCCATGGAGTAAAGTGATTTACTGCTTACCCTGGAAGGCTTCAACTTACTGCTTTCTCATGAATGATGTTGCACCAATACAGGTGGGGACCAACTGCCTAAGCAGCAGCTCTGCAGAAAAGGACCTGGGGGTTACAGTGGATAATAAACTGAATATGATCCAACAGTGTGCCCTTGTTGCAAAGAAGGCTAACAGCATACTGGGTCACATTAATAGAAGCATTGCCAGCAGATCAAGGGAAGTGATTATTCCTCTCTGTTCTGCACTGGTGAAGCCACAGCTGGAGTACTGTGTCCAGTTTTGGGGTCCTCACTACAGAAAGGATGTGGACAAATTGGAGAGAGTCCAGTGGAGGGCAATGAAATTGGTTATGGGACTGGAGCATATGGCTTTTGAGGAGAGGCTGAGGAACCGGGCTTTTTCAGCCTGCATAAGAGAAGACTGAGGGAATTTAATAACAACCTTCAACTAACTGAAAGGTGATTCCAAAGAAGATGGAGTTAAACTGTTTTAAGTTGTGGACAGAACAAGGAGCAATGGTCTTAAGTTGCAGCAAGAGAAGTTTAGGTTAGATATTAGGAAAAACTTTTTTCACAAGGCAGGTAGTAAATCACTGGAAGAGGCAACCCAGAGAGGGTGTGGACTCTACATCCTTGGAGGTTTTTAAGACCCGGCTAGACAAAGGCTTGGCTGGAATGATCTAGTTGGGGATGGTCCTGCTTTGAGGAGAAGGTTGGACTAAACTTCCTGAGGTCCCTTCCAACCCTAATTTTCTATTGTTCTATGTTTGTTATACTGGCTAGTGTATAGATGAAGCCCAACCTGCACCTTCTCAGCTCCTGTTTGCCTTACTCAAGGACATGCTACACAAAAAACTATGCAGGACCAGTGAGGTGCTCCAGCTGTTTGCTGAGATTCCACCTTCAAAGGCATCACACTTCTCCAATCAGCTACTCAGGCCTGCTTGTGAGCACCAGATGAGTGGAGGAGCAGGACCTTTTGAAGCAAAGTTGCAGTTTTTACTGTTCAGCTAAGCAGTTCACCCAGTGCATTGTCCCTGTCCATCATCCAGAAAAAAATGATCTGGGGGCTAGTGTATAGTGTAGAGGTAGCTTTAAACTAGGTATCTTGTGCAATAGCATTTGTTTAACTATAGCACAGAGCTCAGTGCAGGCTGTAAAACCACCGAAGAAACTGGATAAATTAGCTCATGCTGAGCTTTGTGTTGCCACAGCTAGAGTAATATTGGTACCCAGCTAGCTAATTGAATTGTGTATCTCTAGACTACACTGCAGTCTGGTTAGACAAACACTGAGAAGAACTGTGCTAATTGTAGCTCTTGTATTTTCCTGAGGACCCCAACTTGATATCGGGGTAGACTTAATGTGGATAAAATGACTTAGTTGGCCTTTTCTTGTCCCTTAGTCCCAGATTATTAGGGCAAGTCATGATCTAATGTTTGACACGTAACAAAAATAAATTGTAAATGTATACCAAATTAACAATAAATACGTGCCAACATCAACATTTATGAAAGTGTTCAAAACATAAAATGAGACCTTGAAAAGTTGAAACTTATTTTGAATTTTCCCAACCAGCTTCCTGGTAACTTGCATTATTGCTTGCAACCAGCATCACTGCTATTACCTGCAGAATGGGAAGTTCATAAACATCACTTTCAGGGTGCATTCTGCATAGCTGGAGACCATCTTACTGAATGAGTCTGGTCCTTTCATTTTGAATGCTTCTTCTAATTGTTTAATTTACCTCCAGAAAAGAGTTCGGCAACTCTTTTGTGTCTAGTTTTTCACTCCTTTTCAAAAGAGGATCAAGTTCTCTTTAAGGAGGTCAAGTCAGCAGTCATCCCCATACTCCAGAATGGAAATGGAGTTATCTTTGTTGGAACCTGTGTTGATTAATTGCTACTGTCATATGGGGATATGTTTAATGGTGGGCAAGACCAAACATCATATGACATTTTCAAAGATGGGTTTATATATTGTAACTGATTGTGGCTCCATGTAGCTTAAAATAGATGTCTACTATCAAGTTTTATAACATTTAAATAGAAAGCACAATATAAAACTTGACTTGAGAGATTTTCAAGTCATCCTTAATGTTGAGTAAACAGGAGTTCTGAAATACTGACAGATAAGGTATGTGTTGGAGAAGAGAAGCTTCTACATTTACCCACACATATTATGTATCTCTACGTGGAGAGTTTCTATATGACAGCTTCACCATTTTACTGAGATAATATTATGCAAGCTTTCTTTCCTTGTCCTCCATTTAGAATTTGTGATGACTTTAGTAAGAAGACCCCATTCTTTTCTGATACTCAACCCTCATGTTACCATCATTCTAGTATAATTTATTTATTGATGTGGATTATATAACTGATTCCAGGATCCTGGTTTTCTTGATGTGGATTATATAACTGATTCTGGGATCCTGGTTTTCTCTGATTTAAAAAAAAAGCCCCAATTTTCAGGTTAAAAAAAGTAACCCCAACTCCACATTTTTCTGAGATTGTGTGTGTGTGTGTGTGTGTGTGTGTGTGATTTTCACCTTTAAAGGAGAAATACCTAGGAAATCATAGGTTTTCCATTGCAGGCTGGTGGAGTTTCAGCCTGCAGGGTGCTGCTTGGGGCTGGGGGAAGTAGGAAGAAAGCAATCAGAGAGGCTTCATGTGCATGTGTGGAGGAAAGAGGCAAGGGGCTTCACGTACATGTCCACGCACACACATGCATGTGGTCAGCAATACAGCCAGGCAGAGTGATGTAGAGCAGCTCCCTCAGCTCCCTGCAGGAAAGTCTATGGGGGTCATAGGCAATGCATCTGGAGAGGCATAGGCAACATGTGGGAAGGTGGGGAGCCATAGGTGATGCACAGGAGGGTAGCGGGGCACAGGTAATATGTGGGGAGACTGAGGCAGTGGCAGCAGCTCATGCCAAGCCCACACAGTAAAGGAGGAGCTAGGGCAGAGATGGCAGTTGACAGATAGGGCTGGGGCTAGGGGCGCTGCTCAGTCAGGGTGATGCATGGTGTCCCAGGCTTGGGATTAGGCCTAGGGGGCAAGGAAACTCTGATGTTTCATGATAAAAAAACAAAATCAAAACCAAAACATATAGGTATTTAGAATTCAAAATGACTGAGGCACTAGTAGGCTTCCAAATGGCTTTAAAATTGTAAATGTATCTATAAATCTTTGTGTTCAACTGATACCTATATAAACATAGTGGCATTTCATTTTAATCATGGCAAAACACAGATTTTGGGGATTTTAATCAGAAAAAAAATGATTTTTTTAACAGAGAAAGCCAGGATCCCTGTTCATCAGGTAGATCAGTTCAATTAACTGGGTAACTAAATCCTTGGATGATGGTGTCACCATGGACATAGTCTTTCTAGACTTTAAGAAGGCCTTTGACACTGTCTCTCAACCCATTCTCATTAATAAATTAAGCAACTGTGGCATTGATGCCTACATAGTTGGATGGGTAAAAAACTGGCTGATGGGGTGCACCCAGAAAGTAGTGGTGGATGCGTCATACTCAACCTGGTGAGATGTGAGCAGTGGGGTCCCCCAGGGCTCAGTCCTCGGGCCTGCACTGTTTAACATCTTCATCAGCAACTTGGATAAGGGGGTTGAAAGCACATTGTCCAAGTTAGCTGATGACACTAAGATGTGGGACGAGGTGGACACACTTGAAGGGAGAGAGAGGCTGCAAATAGATTTAGACAGACTACACAAGTGGGCAGATGAGAACAGGATGGGGTTCAACATTGATAAATGCAGGGTGCTGCACCTTGGGGGAAGGAATCCACAGCATACATACAGACTGGGGAGTTCCCCTCTTGGAAGCACAGAGGTGAAAAGGGATCTTGGAGTCATTATTGACTCCAAGATGAACATGAGCCACCAATGCCAGACCGCAGCCAGCAAGGCCAGCCATACGTTGGCATGCATCCAAAGGTGCATCTCAAGCTAGTCCAGAAAGGTGATACTCCCCCTCTACGTGACATTGGTAAGGCCTCAATTGGATTACTACATCTAGTACTGGGTGCTGCACTTTAAAAAGGATGTGGCCAGCCTGGAGAGGGTTCAGAGGAGGGCCACCCATTTGGTGAGAGGGCAGCAGGACAGGCCGTATGAGGAGAGACTGAGGGACCTGAACCTGTTCAGCCTCAGCAAGAGGAGGCTGAGGGGGGACCTGGTGGCTGCCTACAAACTCATCAGGGGAGATCATCAACAAATAGGAAGAGCCCATTTCTCCCCAGCACCACCTGGGGTGACAAGGAACAATGGTAATAAGCTGCTGGAGAATAGGTTTAGGTTAGAGATCAGGAGGCAATATTTTAGTCAGGGTGGCCAGAATCTGGAACCAACTTCCCAGGCAATTGTTCTTCACCCCTACTTTGGGTAAATTCAAAAAGAGTTTACATGACCACCTGTCTGGGGTCTTGTGGACCCAGAATTCATTCCTGCCTGTGGCAGGGGGTCAGGCTAGATGATCTTTCAGGTCCCTCCTGACCCTAGCTACTATGAAACTATGAATTGTATGCCCCTGAAATAAACATTGCATTTCATACAAGAGTCAGCGTTGCCTTGGTTATCTTAAAACAAGTTCACTGAGAAAAAATGAGCATGGAACCTAGCTCAGGTTTTATATGATTATAGCCTCAAGCAACTTGAGTAATGGTTTGCATAATTTAAAGAAAACATAAATGACACATTTAAGGTTTTGGGATAATTTTAACACTGTTCTGCAGAGAGTATAAAAGTACATTGTTACTGAAACCCAGATCTGAGGTTCCTATTGAAAAAAACTGTACCATTTCCAATAAACAGACAACATGTTGGATTAAGGATTTGGATGAGCTTTGTAATAGAAAATAAAAATTGAATTTTGTGAAATGGCCTTAATTCAATTTAAACAATTGTTTCTCTACTTGAATTTATTGAATAGGAGTATCTATGAATTAACTGGAACAAGAATTATTCTCACATTCAAGGTGCTTTACCCATAGGGGTAAAAAATAAATGTCTAGAAAATGCTGATGACTCTGTGTATGTAATGCAAGGTGACATGCACATGCAATACAATGATATATAGAAAGGTACTATGTCACAGAATTTCAACATAGCACACAGGAAAGGTCACAATGAAAAGCACTCTTCAGTTAAGAGCTTGTTATTGTTATTATGTTAATTCTTTTTTAAAAACATGACCATTGTTTTTCAACAACATTTTTCTGGTTAGATATTTGCAGAACTGTTGTAGGAATAAAAAAATAATGAATTTACAGCAAACATTTAAGAAAAAAAATACCAGTAACAGAGAAATAATTTGGCATCCTAAAAATGGATTTAAGTGCAAGTGCCAAAAAGGGTGAGACATGTTTATGGGCAGAAATAAAATGAGTATGTATGAATGGTTGTCAAGATTCAGACAGAAAAAAAATGGTGCTCCTCTAGAAGACGTAGGGCAGAGAGATCATGCTATTTTTTCCCTAGATTTTTATTATACTGGTATTAAAGCTGCAGTGTAGAATAACCACTGTGCTTGGGGACAGGCCACCTTAGAGATCCTGAACTGTCATTTTACTCATTTGAAATTGATGATGACAGCAGATTGTGGATTTCATTGTGGATACTGTCACTGTCTGACAAGTTAGGATTAGACATTGGCTATACATCAGGTAAAGAAGAAGATAGTGTGAAATTACAGGAGTTCATTCAGTACTCAGTAAGGATGTGAAACAGTGACAGAGGATTGATTGAAAGGAATAGTATTAAAGATAGCACTACCATCATCCTTAAGGGCTGTGCCCAGACCAGCACGGCCTTTTGTTTCCCTGGGGACAAGTAGCAGCAGCACACCTTGTGCCACTGCTACTTTTCCCTAGGGAACACTTGTGCCACATGTGCTCTTGTGCATGGCAGGTTACCCCAGGTAGGGTAGGGGAGGGTGGGGCCAGCAACTGTGCTGGCCCCAGCAGCCTTACCTGGAATCCTGGGGGCCTTGAGGAGCTGAAGCCACAGCGCTCCTGCATCCAAGAGCCTGGGCGGTAGCTGGAGCATAACTCTGGCTGAACAAGTTCTGGTTTTGGGCATCATGTGTACTGCCACCACATGAGCCATGTGCGGGATCACCCGGGGTCAAAAAAACCCTGTGCTGCAAGGCAGCAGCATGGGGAATGCCTGCATATGCAGTGTGTGGCACTGCAGATATATCTGCAGTGCCACATACCACATATCCACACTTATTTGGACATGGCCAAGATATTTGCCTCTCCTCGAGAGACCTCTCAGCCTCAGGTGACATACTGTTTGAGAAGGAATAAAGAAATAAAATAATACATTTATCCAGATTACATCTAGGACTGTCATGTGGCACTGTATCAGAAGTCTTCATAAATCCAGGTATATTATATCCACCATATTCCTCTTATCCACTAAACTGCTTACCCTTTCAGGAGTGGAAATCTTGATGGTTTGGCAAGATTTTTTTTCTAAGGAAACCCATGTTTGCTGTTATGAATTGAGTATATAATTTGCTCTACAACCCCCAGGTATTTGAAATGAGACTGACCACTCCATATTTCCCTGTGTCCTCCTATTTCCCCTTTTTAAAGGTGAGCACTACATTAGTATTTTTCTAGTTCTAGTGCCTGTGTTTGTTACCAGGGTTTGCAAATATTATTGCCAGTAGCCCCAAAAGTGTTTAGCTGTTTCCTTCAGGACCCTGGAGTGAATTCCATCAGGACTTTCAGACTTACGTTTATTCAAATTTTTCAAAAATTCCCAAACGTGCTTTTTTTTCTTATGTTCTCTGACCTTTCCCCTTAATGACTGCAAGTGCTTCTCTGTGTTGTGGTTTATCTTTCTCCTGTTTCCTCTTATCTTTCCTTTGAATTGCAACAGCTTGATGTTAAGCCTCTAATATAATGTCCTTTAGGATTTGTCAGCCCTTGTGAGCTCCTTTTTCTTTTAAATTGGCTGTGCATGAGATGTTACATCTTCAGTTAGTTGAAATCTGCCCTTTTGAAGTTCATATGGATCTTTTTGTGTCATTTTCCTTACATTCATGAATGCTATCATATCATGATCACTTCCTCCCAACTTTCTAACCACCTTCATATTCATAAACAGCTCGTCCCTGCTAGTCAGAATCAGATCCAAGGAAGATAAACTTTTAATAATTTCCTCAACTTTCTGAAACAGCAAGTTGTCCTCCACACATATTAAAACTTTGTTGGACATTTTGGATAAGATTCTAAGCCACTTATGGACGTAGGTACCAAAGTGAAATAATGTATCCTCCTGTTTGAGTTAATGGAAAACTGTTAACTCAAAATGTGATTGGACCCTCCTTAACATTGAGGCATTCTTGTGATTAGCAGGGAGCCTAGTTTTCTCTGATTAAAAAAAAAACAAAAACAATTTTCACTTTAAAAAAGTAACCCAAAATACACATTTGTCTGTGAATCACGGAAAAGTGTAGATTTTGGGTTGTTGGTTTTTTTAACAGAAAACGGGATTTTTTTAAATCAGAGAAAACCAGGATCCCTGTATATTACTATATATCTTAGATATTTTTATCTACTTAAAGAATGCATTATTTTTCTCCACTTCCTTATTTGATAGTTTGTAATAGATCCCCATCCACTTCATAACATTGCTACTATTCTTTTATCTTCCTCAAGACACACACAACAGATCTAATATGATCTTCCTCTTGAATCTTACAGCAGGAAAATATATTTTTGACGTATCATTACTGACTCCTCTTCCTTACCCCACCATATCTATACTTGTGGAAGAAAGTATACCCCTCAATGATTATATTCCAATATATGGTAGGATATGCTACCAAATTCCTGTAATGCCATTTAAGTTACAATTATCTTTATAGACTATGATTTCCAATTCATTCTGCTTCTTCCCTATGTTCCTTGAATTCATATACAAGTTTCCCTCACCTTATGCTGTAGATGTGTTCTTGAAAACCTGCACATAACTTGAAATTGTATAAAGGGGACCCACTTTACAAGGTAACAAATAGGTATATGTTCTAAGACCTCTACTGCATCAGCAGCAGGTAAGTTTTCTGCGGCTAGGGTGACGCGCGGCTCTCCTGGGTGGGGGGGCTGGGCCAGGCTGTCTTCAGGGTGGGCAGTAGTAGCACTGGGAGGGATCTATGGGGGGGAATGGAGCCACCCCAAAATTCACTGTAGCCCCCCCACCCACCCCTCCCAGCACCACCACCATTCACCTTGAATGCAAAGTGGCCCCACTCCCTCTCCAGGAAAATCCTGGCCCCAGGGGCTGAAGAGAGTGAAGCCTCAATCTGCACCCCCACCAGTGGTGAGGGAGGAAGTGGGACTAGAGCTGGGGCAGAGGTAGGCGCTGCACAGCTGTGGTGGGGCACAGGATAGCGGGGCACAGCTCCTGCTGCTATGGGCTGGTGCCATGGGCTGGGTGTGGAGGCCATGCTGGACTCTTCCTGGCTCAGGGGTTGGGTCATGCTGTGCTCAGGGTGGGAGGTAGTGGTGCTGGGAGGTGGGGGTTGCGGGGGGCCAGGGCAAATTTTGGGGTGGCTGCAGCCCCACCCCAGCACTGCCCTCATAGCCCACTCCCAGCACTGCCACTGCCAGCCCCAAGCACAGCCTGGCTCAGCCCCCAGCCCCAGCCCACAGTGGCAACCCATAGCAGCAGAAGCCATGCCCCCTGTCCCATACCCAACAGTAGGGCTGGGAGCAGAGCTACAGAGGGGCTGCAGCCACCCCAAAATTTGCTGTAGCCCCCCCAGTCCTCCTCCTAGTGCCAGTGGCAGGGGCAATGAATAGGGGGTCCACTGGGGCACACGTGCACCCCCTGAGAGTGTCAGTGCACCCCCTGCCAGGCCACACTCCCTGTTTAGCCAGCAGGCAGGGGGGCAGGTGGGATCACCAGTGTCCCCCCTGCAAGTGCCAGGCAGGGAGCTGGGCTGCCAGCAAAAGTGGCCACGCTGCTTCTGGAAGTGGCTGCAAAACCCCCCCACCCCACCCCTGTCAGTGGGATTGGCTGCCAGGGGCTTCCCCCCCATCAACAGGATAGGCCACTGCAGGACCCCCCTGGTCACTGACTGGTGTCGGGGGGTCATGTGCCCCCCCTGACTCAAGAGGCACCAGACATCCATGGCCAGTGGTGAGGCAGGGAGTAGGGCTAGGGCTAGGGCCTGACCCCAGCCCACAGAAGCAACCTGTAGCAACAGGAGCTGCACCCCCCATTCCACACCCCACCTTGGCTGTGCAGCACCTGCCTCTGCCCCAGCCCCAGCCCCAGCCCCAGCCCCACTCCCTCCCTAAACACTGGCTGGGGAGCAGATCAAGGCCCCATTCATCCCATCCCTTATTCCTGCTTGTGCCCTGCTCCCTCCCTCACCACTGGGGCCTTGATCTGCACCCCCCTGCCCACAGCTCTTTCCCTTCCCCCCACAAAGGTACATACTGCTGATCACATGAAAGTGAATTTACCTTGCAGATAACCAATTTTGGGCATAAAAAGGGTCGTCACATAAGAGCGAATTCACATATACAGAACCCACATATAGCAAAGGAACCCTGTATAGGGAACCAAGGTAATTTTGCAGACTTTCCTGTTGTTTTTCCTTCTTGCATCTTTAGTCCTATTATGGTTTCCAGATCAGGCTTTAAACTCCCCGGCATAGCACGTTTTTTTCATTAGTGAAGGCTTCTGAAAAAGCATTTACTGTTAGGCTGCAGTCCCCTTATGGAGTTATTTTTATTGTCATCTGAGAAGTAAACAAGAATCAAAGGACACTTCTATGACTGACCCCAGGAAAACTGTTTCTCCTTCCAGCATGTAATGACAATATGTCTGTCAACATTTTCATCAAAGTTATTTATATAATTTTTGATAAAAAGGACATTTTTTCACTTGAAGTATCCTTATGTGTAACCTGGTATGATCCTGCCTCCATATATAATTTTCCTAACAATGCCTGCATAGTAGAAAAGCCTAATGTTATGTTTACAAACAGGTGTAAAAAGGGATAACCTTGTCATAGCATCTATATGGGGACTTCTAGAATGAAAATCATGTAAAAAAATAGATAAACAAACTAACTATCATTTCTCCTTTTTTATTTATTTTCCATTCTTTTGAGTCATGGTTTGATATTTTGTGCAGAAAGCTGTACGAGCCTCTTTTTTTTTTAAGTATATATTGGCCACACAAGATAAGTAAATAAATTACTTAATTTTTGTTATATAGTTGTTATTTATTGCCAGTGATTTGCACTACCAATTTTAATAGAACATGGGCCAGAGCCACATCTGGAGTAGAAATGTCATAACTCCATTGAAGTCAATAAACTATCTTGATTTATACCAACTGACCCCAATATCTCTAATCCTATATGTAGGATCAATACATTTATTTAACCAAAACCATACATGGATAAACACCTAATCCCTGAACAGGGAGAATTTGCCCTGGAAAAACAACAATGAGCTAGCTGTTCAATCTAACTCAAAATACTGAGGATGGTTTGAAAGAGGCTAAATCACTGGAGCTGTGTTCATTG
Source organism: Alligator mississippiensis (assembly GCF_030867095.1). Taxonomy (NCBI): domain Eukaryota; kingdom Metazoa; phylum Chordata; order Crocodylia; family Alligatoridae; genus Alligator; species Alligator mississippiensis. The sequence goes on along the minus strand of NC_081824.1, from coordinate 381,063,513 downwards.
ACCTAACAGCCACGTATGATACAGTTAACCACTGACGACTCTACAAGATCCTGAAAATGACAAAAGATGTACACCTTATAGAGCTGATATGAACCCTGCTTGAAAACAGATTTTTTTTTTGTCAAACTGGATGTGAAGTGAAGCAGATGGAGGCAACAGGTTACTCCCCCTGCCCATGGAAGTGTACTTGCACCACTGTTATATAACATCCATGTGGATAACCAAACAATCAATTCCAAAACAAAATATTTCATCTATGCAAACAACCTGTGCATAACAGCCCAAAACACTGGCTTTGACCTGTTGAAAAATCCCTAAGTGAGGTACTAATTGGGCAACTTCATACTACATTTAAAACCAAGTACACATCAACCCAATGAAAACATAAGTTTATGTTTTCCATCTGAAAAAGCATGAGGTCAGCCTCCAGCTCAACTTTACATGGTCCAGGACCCCATTATCTTACTGTCAATCAAACCCTCTCATACAAAGAACACATCATGAAAACAAATCCAAAGATGAGCACTCGTAACATTTTTTATTTGCTCATCAATTCAAAATGCTGAAACATTTGAAAGCTCCTCAACCATCTGAACCACTTCTCTGATTCTCAGCTTCTCCTCTGCAGAGTATGAATGCCCTTTATGGAGGAGATCTGTACAGGTTAAGTGCCTTGATCCCAGACCCCATTCTGTATGATAGCTGCCAATGTATCACAAGATGATTGAAGTCTACCAGCCTAAACAGTGTGTACCTGCTGGCTAGCATCGCTCTGCCTGACATCAGAAGAGTATTGGCCAGAAGGATAGAATGATCGGGACAAACTGAAATGTGAGACATATGCTGTATGACCATCTCGCAGCACATCATGCAGGAGCTTCCTCACAAGCACCCAGTCTCTCAATGCCACACACAAGGAGACACAACTACAGACATGGAATAAGAGGCTGACGAAAATAGTTGACAGTGAAAAAATGAATATTCTATCAGCTGAATCCCTTCTGCCTGGGTCTGATGAACTACGGGAAAAGTGGTGATGTCTAAACGGACAATGTCGCAAAGTTGGGTGCTCCAAGGAGCTAATGTTTCAACTACCTGTGACTGTGACACAGAGCCTCAAACTATGCAACACCTGCTGAAACTATGCAACACCTGCTGAAATTCTGCTGCTTGAAGACACGTACAATGAAAGACCTTGCAAAGTACAATAAACAAGCACAAACATATGTAACAAAACGGTCAAATATGAGGTAGAGACCATATGATGAAAAGAAGATCATATCCAAGGCTATATGATGAGAAAGGAGCATAACCAAGCTTTTCTTAAGACAAGAGGCCAAGTTCTGATTATGTTAAAATTCTGGTTTATTAGGCGGATTGAAGCACTGTAATGAAGTTAAATCATAAACCTTGGGGCTGCCCCCCCCACACACACACATGCACACACACACAATAGCAAGCTACAACAGTTAGGTATACCTATCCCACAGGCGCTGGAATCTGCCATTGAGGCTTCTTTAAGCGTGGTGTTATCTTCCAGAAGGGGGTTGCCGGCTGGTCCTTCTGGCTGGACAGGTCGGGTGTTGGTCAAGTTGGAGATCAAGAGGGCGCCGCTGACGGTCACTTTTCACTGCTTTTTATCTGTCCTTGGCAGACTTTGGTGACTCCCCAGTTTTCAAGTTTGCCCAATCCAGGGGTCGTTGACCCTTGTGGGACTTCCCCCTCGGTGGCTATTGGATGTCATCTGTCAGCCCCAGGGGTCGTCTGCATGTACGTTCAGGTTTGGGAGTCCGTTGATGAATTTTGAATAGGGCTCTGGGAGCAGTCGATCTGGAGATATTCAGCCCAAAAGTTGGTCCCCGGCGTTGATTAACTCAGGCCAGGGCTTCTAGCCCTTGATCAGTGATATTTAGAGATGTCCCAGTTGCTACATTGTCTTCTATTGATTTCTTCCATTTGCGGTTTCCTTATGTGTTAACTGCTGCCTGCTACTGTGTTACACATTCAATCACTGATTCACTAGCTCTTTCAGGGGCCTGCCTGATACAGGGAAGCGTCAGTTTGACTCCTGCCCTTGTTAACATTGTTACTAAACACATTTATAGTGGAAAGTTGAAAGGTGAGGAGTATGAAATATAAGCTACAAATGCCAAGGCACACAAATAGATAAAAATATCAAAATACACGGGTAGATACAAAATGCACACGTACACATTTTAAAACACAATTCCTTATCTTAAAGTGAAAGAAAGAGGAAGGAAGAAAAGGTAGAAGAGGAAAAACATATTCAAAGAAGGGAGAGGAAATGCAGGCAAGATGAAAAGGGGGCTTTCTACTACAATTACATTTATATTGGTGTGAACATGTAGTGCAACGGGCACTGTCTCTCTTTACAGAGCATGGAGTATGTACTGATGAGTTCTTTGATGGCTGCTGAGTCCAATGTGGAAGTGGCTGTCCCTCCCACAGGTTGGGCACACCCATGAACTAGCAATGCTCTGAATACAAGCAGCAGATCCTTTCCTCCTCTGATGCTGGTCATCACAAACTTGTTTCAGTCCACCTTGCAGTGCCTCACTCCATCTGCAAGACAATTCCAACCAGAGAGGCATTCTGCACTCCTTTCCCAATCACACACAGAAATTCCAAAGAATGCTAAGTCATCCTTGCAAGCATACAGAAATATGTACAGTGGTCTGCCTCTCTTTCTAGACCCTTTGCAAGCTTCAGAGTACAGCACATTCTTCAGGATCCTGTGATTTGGCATTCACTTGACATGACCAAGGGAGCTGAGTCTTTTCTTACTAATCAACATGTCCATGAATGACATACTAGAATGACTTAACACTTCCAAATTTATCACCCTGTCTTGCCATCTTATTTGAAAAACTTTATACAGGCATCTGATATGAAAGCTGTTTAGTCTTTTGATATGTTTGGCATAGGTTGTCCATGTTTCTGAGCCATATAGAAGAGTGGATAAAACACATCTCATAGATATGGATTTTCACTTTAGTTGACAGTTTGTTATTGTTCCAGGCTCTGTTTTGCAAAAGACCAAAGTTCCTGGCTGCTTTGCTGATTCTACTAGTAAGCTCAGCATCAAGATCTGGATTTCTGGTAACAGTAGAGCCAAGGTTGAAAAATTGGTCAACAACATCTAGACAAGTACAATTTAGGGTGATGTCTGGAATTGGTTCTGAAGAGACGTGATGCATGATAACAGTCTTCAAGCTTATTGCTAGCCAAAGATTTTGCATTAATCAGAGAACTTGGTAATGAGATGTTGTAGGACATCAACACTGTGAGCCACAAGGGATGCATCATCTGCAAACAACAGGTCCCTTATGATGATCTCCTTTACTTCCTTTTTAGCTCTGAACCTTACAGTGTTAAACAGTGATGAGACAGACACCCTCTTGAACATCATGGAGTGCTTGTTGAAACAGGAAAGAGAAACAAAGTGGGAGCCAGTAGACAGCCCTGCTTCACTCCGTTTTGATGTTGAACAAATCAGACTCTTGACTTTCATGCATTACAGTTGCCTTTGTGGCATCGTGTAAGGATTTCACAAGGTTTAGCAGTATAGGTGGACAATGAAGATTCTTCAGAACAGTGTAAAACCCTGGCTGACTAACTGTCAAAGACTTTTGTTAAATCTGTGAAAGCCATGTACAGTTGGATAGACTTCTAGCTTTAATTTTCCCGCAGTTATCTTACAGAGAAGATCATGTCTATAGTGGACCTTTCCAAGCAGAAGCCACACTGGCTCTCAGAATAGGTTATCTCAGATAAGTTTTGAAGTCTAGGTAAAAGAATACAGCTTAAGATTTTTCCCACAATGTTGAGAAGAGATATGCCTCTGTAGTTGTTACAGTCACTTCTGTCTCCCTTGTTTTTATAGTTGGATGAAATGAGTATCCTTGAAATCTTGTAGAACAGTTTCTTCCTTCCAACAGAGTAGCAGTACCTCATGCAATCTTTGCAGTAAGTCTTTGTTTGTACATATGTAAATTTTAGCAGGTAAATAGTGAGATTCTGAAGCTTTGTTATTGGGAATTTTTTTGATGCATTGTTCAAGTTCCTTTAATGTAGATTTGGCATCCAGTGAAGCCATAACTTTAAGCCCAGGCAATTTGTCTAGCAGATGATCATCTACTGCAGACTCCCCTGAGTGTATCATTCCACCTCTCAATCTACCTCTCTAGTTGCAAGTCTTTCATTGGAAATGTCTTGTACGTCATTGGCCAAATGGCCTTTATAATGCTGCCATACAACTGTCTACTGTCCCCTGCATCAGCCACCTGTTAGATATTGTTGCAGACACCCAGACAAAATTCCTGAGCACACCTCCTGGGACTTATTTGAACAACCTTATGAGCTTCTCTTAGGCTGTTGAGTGAATCAGTAGTATGAGTAGACTTGTAGGTGATTAGGGCAGTTCTTTTTCTCTCAGTGTGTGGCAGTGGCAGCAGTACCTTTAAATGGTCTACAAACCTGTTGACATTTTTGTTAGTATTCTTTCTAAAACTCTTGATTGACGCATTGTACATGCTTGTCTTCAGGACTTCCCATACATCTGATGCAGTTTCATTCATTCCGGCTAACTTTGCTACTTCTCTATTGAAAAGCCATTTCTTGACAAGATCATTGATTAGGCATAAGTCAATACAACGTTGTCTGGCAGCCTTATTGCAGTGCATCTTCTTAGCTTGAAATTTCACTTTGTAGCAGACAAGGGAGTGGTCTGTGTCATGGCCTGTGCTTTGAAAAGATCATGTATGCAGGAAATCTTTCAAGTGTGTATGTCTTGTCAGTACCAAGTCCAGCTGAGACAAATGCTCGATGAAGACCTCGGGTGTCTTCATGACATTCTTCTTCTGATGTTACCAGCAAAGAAAATGTTGGCCACTGATAAGCCTTGACTAGCACAGAGCTCAAGAATCCTCTGACCATTGTCATTCATATGCCCAATGCCATGCCTACTCAGAATCCCAGGCCAGTTCTCAGCATTGGACCCAACTCTGACATCCTAGTACTCTCCAAGTACTAGGATAGGTTCCTTCCATGGAATGCTTCTGATCAGTTTTTCCAGCTGTTGATAGAAGCTGTCCTTCTTTTCATCACTAGCCTGCAAATTCGGAGCATAGACAATGATAAGGTTGATGAGTTCCCTTCTGTAGTCTAACTCAGTGTCATGGTACATATGGACGCTGCAATCAAAGCTTCACACAACGACATAAGTTCATTTTGGAATACAAAACCTACACTATGCTCACTCCTTACTTCTTCAGGTTTGCCATGCCAATAAATGGTGTATTTATTCTCCTTTATGAAGCCTGTATCTGAGAGCTGAGTTTACAAAAAAGCTGCAATATCAGCTCTGAAACATGCAAACTCATTACTGAACACAGCCATTTTCCACAGGTCTGAATCCAGATCAAAGTCATATCAGGGGTCAAAGTCCATATATTCTGTTAAGAGATTATGTTTATATAATCAGTTGAGTCAGGATGTAAATAATGAGATAAGGCTTGTTTGACCCACCTTTTCTAGGGTCAGCATCATGAAAGGCAAGCAGGCCATCCCTAAACAGGGCTGTTTGGAAACCTCAGTAGCTGCTTCAGGGCCCTTAAGTCTTTTTCAGATCCCTGCAACCATCTTGCCAAGACATTCAGTGCATATGCCTAGGCAGAGTTATGGAGTAGTGGAGGCTGCCATAGACCTGTCATCCCCCCTTTAGACCACTGAGCCAAAATCCAAAGGCCAGAAGGAGTCTAGACGTTCAGTGACACAGAGGTTGTAGCTTCGGCCAGAGAGCAACTTGAATAGAGCTGCTAACTTCCTGTCACTTCAGCATGAGCACCTTTTCTTTTGGGGTGAGGTCCCTTAGCCTTTCTTCAACCAAGAAGTGTCCACAAGGCAGCAGAGGCTGCACCATAACGTCAGGTCCAGAACAGGAATATGTAGTAACATTTTTTTTTCAATGCACATGTAACCAGGATATGATTCTTGATCATATACAAGTTAGAAAGCAACAAGACTTATGCAAACTGCTCATTTTTCATGGATATCAACCATTTAGTGTTACTCCCAAGTGAATAACTGAATATTTTACTCACTATTGTGGCACATAATAGGCTTAATTCTCCCCATCCTGTGACACTGTACCAGATCTATGACAGGGATGGAACCAGGCTCAGGGAATTATCCTTAATGTAAAGGCAATGTAATTTAATAAATTACTTGGTGTTTGGTCCTCCCTTGTAGCCCCTTGGTTAGTGGTGAGTATTTTTCCTCCAATTCTTCCACTTAGAGGCTGATCTGTATGCTTCCAGTTACCATCATATTAGCTACCATGGATGTTACATCTTTACACACCAATATCCCTCATGATGATAGATTGCAACTCATAAAGAACTTATCCTCAACAAGGATGTTGCTTCTATTTCCATCATACTCTCTTGTATTATCTTGACACGTAAGTGTTGCAGATTTGGGGACTTCTTATGCCAACAAACATGCATCATTGCCATGGATACACATATGCCTCTGACCCCAACCCCAGAATGCTGATATATTTATGGCAGACTTTTAAGTCCAATTCCTCCACAGCTACCTTCTCATCCCTTTGGTATACCTAAGGTATATCTTCATTATACAGATGCATGAGAAGAAATCTCTAGAGAAATTCCACCAGGATTTTAAAAGCTTCTATCCCTCTCTCCAGCTGACTGGAATATGCCTCCTAGCAAATGAATTTATTTGACACCAGTGTGACTTTTTCCATGGCTACATCACAAGTCTGTTTTATGAGAAATAAACTGACTATTACAGCTACATCCACACCAGCAGCATTCCTCCTAAGCACATCACTAGATACATCATCTATAGCTGAGTTCTCCATTATAACTATATCTATTCTGATCCCATTAACCAGCTTTAGGATCTGCACACCTTAAGGATCTGCAGCAGGGATTCCTGCAATTTCAATGCAATCCTAAAACGGTAGCCACACAAATCAACAGAGCCAAACCCAGGTTGACAGACTACAATGCCAACCCCAAGCCAAGGACAACATAATTCCTCTGGCTGGGCATGTCTACATATGCAATTAATGCAACTGAATATACTCTGGCTCAATGTCAGCTGGAGTAAACTAATTCTGATGTCACTGTCTGCATGTGCATTTAAGTACAGTAACTTACTGTGGTGCCAGATACCACTTGTATCTAACAGAACTATCTGGCAGCACAGCAAATTAATCTACTGCACCCTAGTTGCCATGCATGTATAGACAGTGACCCTTTACTGTACACCAAATTAGTCTGCTGCACAATAAAGAATCTCATTTAGACGTGCCTGTTGTCACCTACAACCACCAGCTTGAACACCTTGGACATATCATTAATGATCTCCAACCCCTCTTTTAAAATAATGGCTATATTAAAGTAGCCATGGGGGGTGGGGCAAACCTGTCCTTTCTTACAGGCAGCTTCTACCCAACCACAAACAATATCTCTTGAGCAAGACACTACCTAACTCCAGGTGAATTACAGATGTGCTTTACTGGTCAGGAGGCTAATTTGCTAAAGCATCACTGTTTACATGTGTTCAGCTATTAGACCAGTCTAGACTAATTTACTGCACTGTTGGATAGTTATGTCAGAAACAAGTACTATTCAAAAGCAGAGTAAATTACTACACTTCAATTCACATGTAGACACTGAGCCTGGGAGTAGTATACTCTGCAACAATTTGCTGCACACATTTTTCATGCATATTAATTGCACATGTAGACACACCCTGATCTTTGGGGTTGGGGGGGAGAGATCAGATCTCCACATATTCCCACTCTACTGAAACTGGCACAGCTAAAATGGGTCAGCCACCTTTCAAGAAGTAAATAATGAAAGCCACCTTTCAATGCATCAGCAGATGCATGATGAATAGGTCCAAAGAGGTGATACTTCCCCTTTATTGGGCGCTGATCAGACCGCAGTTGGAGTAGTGCGTGCAATTCTGGGCGCCGCAATTCAAGAGGGATCCTGATAACCTGGAGAGGGTCCAGAGAAGGGCCACTCGTATGGTTAAGGGCCTGCAGACCAAGCCCTACGAGGAAAGACTAGAGAAACTGGATCTTTTCAGCCTCCACAAGAGAAGGTTGAGGGGCGACCTTGTGGCTGCCTATAAGTTCATCACGGGGGCACAGAAGGGAATTGGTGAGTATTTATTCACCAAGGCGCCCCCAGGGGTTACAAGAAATAATGGCCACAAGCTAGCAGAGAGCAGATTTAGATTGGACATTAGCAGGAACTTCTTCACAGTTAGAGTGGCCAGGGTCTGGAACGGGCTCCCAAGGGAGGTGGTGCTCTCCCCTACCCTGGGTGTAGAGGAGGTTAGATGAGCCTCTAGCTGGGGTCATCTAGACCCAGCACTCTTTCCTGCTTATGCAGGGGGTTGGACTCGATGATCTATTGAGGTCCCTTCCGACCCTAACATCTATGAATCTATGAATCTATGAAGAATGCCTGACAGTCACTTGCTGAAGAAAATCTTCTACGGTGAACTGTCAAATGGAGTATGCTCTCACTGTGTACCAAAGAAGCAGTATAAGGGCACCCTAAAGATGTCCCTAAAGAGTTTTATCATTGACCTAGAGTCATGGGAACAAATTGCTTGTGACCATCCATCCTGGAGGTCATCAATCCAGAATGGGGCACTGGCTTTCAAACAGCAATGCACAGCAGAAGCAATGAGGAAATGCGTGACCAGGAAAACAAAAACCTCTCACACCTAGTCCTCATTGCTTTCCTGCCCCTGCTGCAGCAGATTGTTCAAAGCAAAAATCAGGCTTATAAATCACCTATGTACGCAAGTGACCTAGCCTTCCCCCGCACCTTCCTTCCCCTTACTCTCTCTCTTTTCTCCTTTTTCCTTTTTTTCCTACTTTCTCCTTCCCTGTTTCTTCCCATTTCTTTTCTTTCTTCTCCCCCTTCCCCCTCCCCAGCTGGATGAGTTCATTTTCACCTGCAAAAGACAACAACAGAGACACATCCTCCTATTCTCACCTTTGTCTGGACTCAGATGCCAGCTGTGTCCCTGTCCCAAGTACAGACCACATAATCACTGGACCAAATAACATGGATTACAGCTTTATTTACATGCATCACTATCAGTGTCATATATGCTCTGACATGTTTACAATCCCCCTCTGCTATCTATGTTGAACAGATGGGACAATCCCTATGTATAAGAATGAAAGAACACTGATCTGGCAGGACACCTTAAAGTCCCTGGACATTCTATCACTTACTTCACAGTGACTATTCTTAGACATCTAAAGTTTAAAAACAAACTTGAATGGGAAATTGCAGCACAAGAATCATTCACAGATGGATTGCATTAAGTAGTCTAAACCAGGACTAGAAATTCTCATCAAATACCTGGATTAGCTTTTATAAATCCTGTGTCACTCAATAGGTTAATGTGATGCTACTGCACAGTAGTAACGAGCTACTGCTCAGTCAGTGTCACCTAAAAGCCATTCAGGGATACTACTGTGCAGTAGCTCCAGTTACTGTCCAGTTATTTAGTGTTTATACATATGAGTACTAAATGACTATGCAGTAACAACTGCACAGTCAGCATCTCATGTAGACATGGCCTTTGTATTCTAACCACTGATTTCTATTTAGAAGATGTTTTCTGCAGTCCCTTTACAGCATCTGATTAAGTATGCCCTGTGCTTAGGAATGCTTATGAAATACATCTCTGATTTAGTCTATAAAGTGAAAATCTACCCTCCCTTCTTCCTATATGGCAATCACAGACTATATCCAATAGAGAAAGCTTCTTTTCCTTAAAATGAAATCTGCAAGTACATGCCCTTGCAGTACATTTTGATTTTTTTCCATTAGTATTTTTACACATAGGAGCACATATTTTATGAACACATATTTTATGTCCTGATATTTACTAATTTCTCTTTTTATTTTGATCTCCAGGATACAGTTTTAATAACATAACACAAATAATGTATCTCAAAATTCATCTTGTATTTCTGCCTTTGTATGATGTACATGCTGTGATTTTAGCTTTTATAGCACTACTATATATCTTCAATACCTTCATTGATTTATCTTATAAAGCAGTGGCAGCACGTGTCTAACATCCTATTATCTGGAGTAGTATTTAGTATCAGATAAAATTTCAAGCATAGCCAGTCAGATGACTAGCATTTTGTCAGAAAGAAGGACCAGTGACAGCAGTAACTTGATTAGAGCATCAGAAGCGAGTGAATGGTGTCTAGAGTTGAGAAGCAGAGGTGACTGAAAGCAGTCAAATTGAGATATTTAAGAGAGGAAGGAAAAAGGAATCAGCTCTGGAGTGTTTTCACTAATTCTCCCCAGTGCATAGATAAACTAAGAGGGTAAGCAGAGACAAAGTTGGAGTGATGCCAAAATAACTGGAGTAATGAGCAAAGATAATGAGCAGTGAGCAGTAACACTAGAATAATGAGGGCTAACAACACTGGCATATTTAATGCAAGCAGTTTACAGAAATTATACTTGCACCATCCATAATCAAACATTACTGGTGCCTATTATCATTACCATATTAAGCAAGCATAGCCATAGCAGCAGAATTTGGTGACTGACAGAAGTACAACATATTAGTTCTCCGCAAAACTGTTTTGAAAGGAAAACAGCCTTAGAAGTAAATTCCTAGAGTTAATATCTTAGCAAGAGAGTGCCAATTTTGAGTGAATTAAATGAAGTTTCTTCCAGACCTATTATTCCATTTTTGGTGTAGTTTCAGTTAATATAATGGGGTTACTCCAAGACCCAATTAGTCTATTAGGTTATATACAGTGATCATCACCAGGGATCCTGGTTTTCTTTGATAAAAAAAAACAAACCCAATTTTTGGTTAGCAAAAAGTAACATATATAATAAGAATATATATATATATATATATATATATATATATATATATATGTGGTGTTTCATTTTAATCATGGAAACGTGGATTTTGGGTTACTTTTTTAAATCCGAAAGCTAGGGATTTTTTTTTTTCTTTTTGTACGTTAGAGAAAACCAGGATCCCTGTTAATCATTCTTGGACCGGTACTTTTTAATATATTCATAAATTATCTAGATTTGGGTGTCAGAAGTAGGCGGGCTAAGTTTGCAAATGACACCAAATGATGGGGTAATATGGCCACGATAGAGGGTAGGCTGGAGATTCAGGCCAACCTGGACAGGCTCGCTAGGTGGCCGGATCAAAGCCTGATGACATTCAACACAGAGAAATGCAAGGTGCTCCACCTTGGGAGAAAGAACACACACCATACTTATAGGCTTGGCAGTGCTACACTCACTAGCATCATGACCAAAAGAGACTTAGGGGTCATGATTGATCATAGGATGAACATGAGCCACCAATGTGATGCCAGTCAGCAAAGCAAATAAAATTCTGGCTTGCATCTACCAATGCATCTCAAGCAAGACCCAAAAAGTCATTGTTCCTGCTTTACTCACCTTTGGTGAGCCCACAGCTGGAGTACTGCATCCAGTTCTGGGCTCCACACTTTAGAAAAGACGTAGAGAAGCTCAAGAGAGTACAGAGGAGAGCCACATGCATGATTAGAGGTCAAGAAAGCAGGCCTTATGGGGAAAGGCTGAGAGGCATGGGAGTCTTCAGCCTGGAGAAGAGAAGGCTCAGGGGGGACTTGGTGGTGGCCTATAAGTATATAAGGGTTGTGCATCAGGAACTGGAAAAAAAATCTGTTCACCAGGGCACCCCAAGGGAAGGCAAGGTCAAATGGTCACAAACTGCTGGAAGACTGTTTTAGACTGAACATAAGGAAACATTTCTTTACTATCCAAGTTTCCAGAGTCTGGAATAGACTCCCCTGAGAAGTGGTACAAGCCCCTACTCTGAATACCTTCAAGGAACACCTGGATGCTCACCTTTCTGGGGTCATCTGACCACATCTGACTTTCCTGCTCTTTGAGCAGGGGGCTGGACCCAATGATCTTGTGAGGTCCCTTACAGCTCTTATGACTAAGAAATCTATTGATACATTTCAACTTAGTAGAAATTGATAACCTTTTGTTACTGAGGAAAGTAATTCAATCAAAACTGGGACTTTCTGATAACCAATAATGAACAGTTTGATTAACAGGATTTTTCTGTTAATTACTGCTTGGGATTCTCTCTTGATTTACACAACTACATGAATGCTTTGAAAATGCTGAGCTAAAGGGTATAAAAAAGGAAGAAAATATCTAACAGGGGCACTTCAAGAATGAGAAATTATTCTGAAAAGAACTGTTACTGCACTCAGATTATTGTATATTGAATGGATCCACACCTTGAGAAGCTGAAAACACTGATACTGCTTCTTCTTCTGTATTAGTGAGAAACTAACGCTTTTACAGATAAATATATTGGACTTTGCTTTGCTCTTGGCTCATCTAACAGTGAATACTTGTAGTAAATAATGCTTTTCTGTCATTCAACGAATGAGTTGACATGTCAGTCCTTTATACACTAGTCCTGAATCCCATTTCATCACTTAACTCTAGGATCAATTCACAAAATCACCTCTCTAAGTTCAGTGGGACTGCTATTAGAGTAAGTTACATTACAGCATCAGCAAAGGATTAGAGATATGCCTCCAAAGTATAGATTCTAAGAAAGCATAGTTAATTACATGGACCACTTATTTTAAGGGCACTAAACTACCATCATCTGAAGAAAACTCAAGAAAGGAGACTGGATATGACAGAGATGAGAATGCTGCAGTGGATTTGTGGTATGACAAAGATGGCTAGAGTGCGGAATACTTACATCAGAGGATCAGTGAAGCAAGTGGAGGCATCTAAGAAAGTACATGTGAGAAGACTGGCATGGTATAAGCATGTAAAAAGGAGTCTGGCACAATATATGAGAAAAGAAGTTACCAGAATGGCAGTACCAAGGACAAGGGGAAGAGGAAGAGTGAAGATGAGATAGAGTGATATAGTAGAGAGGAACATGAGCGAGGAGTTAGAAGAAGATACTTATGACAGAAGCCGGTGAAAAGCTAGGATCCACAGCAGTGACCCTGTTTAGATGGAACAAGTGAGGGAAGAAGAAGAAGAAAATACCATCATCAAATTATTTTTGCTCTTCATCGCTATGTGAGAGAAACAGCAAAAGCCTGATTATGCCACATGTAGTAATATACAAAAATATCTTAATTTGCAACTCATTGGGCATGTCTACACAAGATGCTTTACTGCATAGTACAGCAAATTACTGTGCAGTGGGCATGTCTGCATGAGACACTGAACTGAACATTAGCATAGTTTGCTGCAAAGTAAGCATGTGCGTCTACATGTACACATGCTTACTACTCAGTAAACCTCCACAATACCAAGTTAATTTGCTACCTGTAAATGTAGGTAGCAAATATTCTCAAGATTAGTAATGGCACAGTAGTGCTCATGTAGACCCCTGACTGGGAGCAAAATCCTCTGCAGGTCAGTTGTCCACTGGGGCCAGGAGATAGCTCCCTGCCCCCGGGAGGTGCCTGCTGCTGGGGCAGGCTCTGCTGCAGGAGTTTGGTGGGGACTGTATCCTCCTGCCACAGCAGCAAGGAGCTCCAACCCCCCCATTCTGAGATTGTGATCAAGGAGTGGGGGTGCTGGCCCTGTGGTCACAGAGCTGGTGCTGGGAGCTCACTGCTGGCAGGAGAAGCTGTTCCCCACCCAGCTCATTGCTTAAGGACCCAAGCGGGGTACAAGGCCCACACTGTGTCCTCCCTGGCTCCATGATCACGGAACTGGGCAGGGAACAAGGCCCCCAGCCTGGTCTCTCTCAGCTCTGGGCTCTCAGAGCTGAGTGGGAAACAAGTTGACAAGCCTCTGCCCAGCATGCAGGGCTGGGGCTGGGAACTGTCCTGGTCAATGCCCTGATTGGATTGTCGAGACACAGGGCTTAGAAAGATCTTCAGGGATTGAGTAGGTCCCAGCCGCTTGCCCTGATCCACCGGTGGTGCAGCTAGCAGTGAGCTAGCTGCTAGTTGCCCCACTGGCAGATTGGGGTAGGGAGCTGGAACCTTCCCCTCCCCTGCAGCTCTTTCCAAGTCCTAAGCCCCTGATTGGGGAGCCAAGGCCAGGAGCCCCCTGCTGCTGGAGCAGGGGGACACTATCCCTGCCCCAGCAGCAGACAACCATCTGTGGCCAAGAGACAGCTGTCTCCTGGCCCAGTACTCCCTTCCAGCCCCTGGGATAGCACCCAGGGGAAGCCTCAAGCTCCCCCTGTGGCAGCAGGTTCCTGTTGTAGGGCTGCAGGAAGTTTGGTGCTAAGAGCAGAAAAATTTCTGCCTAGTCATGGATGTGTAGACATGTGCCCAGAAGCACTTAATCTGCAGAAGTTCCAGAGTAAACTGAGCCCAGATCACATGCATGTGCAGATACTTACTGTGCAATAATTTGCTCTATTCCACAGTTAATTTGCTGCAAATGCAGGTAGCAACTTAACTGTGGAGTAGTAACTACACAGTAAGTTTCTGAGTAAGCATCATGGAGCCAAAGCCGAAGAACAACGTTGTCTCCTGGCCCCGTAGTCTCTGCCAGCCCATGGCTGCCACAGGGGGGCAGAGCAGGATAGGAGCAGCTCTCTCGGGGCTGCTCCCATTGGGATCAAATCTGCTTCCAAATACCTGCATGTGTAGATGCCTGCCCAGGCTGGGTTTACTCCATAGTAAATTACTTCATTTCCAGCAGCATTTTCACATGTGCATGCACCCATTTAAATCAAGGACACCAACTGCAGAATGGTGTGCTTCTCAGTATTAATAAAGATAAGAACCTATTTTTTCCACATGGCAACAAGGAATAAGTATAATTATTCCCCATTCTCAGTATAGGCAGCTTTAACTAGCTGAATAGGCCTTCTCTACTCTTACAAAACCTGTGGACTGGACAGGCTGAACAACAACATTTGAATTCTGTGGTTCTTGGATAGGCCAGCAGGAGGTGGGGCCATGGAAATGCCACCATTTCTGCTTCGGTCCATGAGCAGCACTCATTCAATGTGGGAAGGCAGGCTACAGTCTAAAAGAAGTAGTAGTAGTAGTAGTAGTGGGTGAATTACCTTCTAAGCTCTCTTCCTGATTGCTTCCTGGTTCCTACCAGATCTCTTCCTGGTTATCTTATTGGGGTACTGTGGATCTGCACTGTTCCTTGTTTGTTATTGTGTTAAATGACACATTTTAGCACATAATAAGGTTATGTCAAGAGGTTGTTGTGTTTCTGAGCTCTGCTATGCTTACTGAAATTGCTTTTTTAGATTCTTTGAAACATGTCGGCCTTGTCAATACAAGAACATTCAGTTAAATGCTTTTTACACATACATGCAGAGATAGTGGAATTCCTTGTAGTATATCAGAACAACAAGGAGTAATATACAGCAACAAATTTAGTTTAATGTTTTTTCTATTTAAGATCACAAACTTCCATTTACACCAAAATTTATAATACAGTACATGATTATACCTAAGAGTTGCAGTATCTAATGTGCATAACTATATATGGCAGGTATGTTATTTTAATGTGCACTTTTATATCCAGTCTTGCTTCAGTTTATGTAAATATAAATCTATCATTGCATCCTCATAAGACTTATTACTGGTGTTATAGCAACTGCTTACATTTACGATGGAATTTTAGTTTGTACACCTACATGACACTTACCCAGCTATGTGTACGGACTTTTTAGCACTTATTCATAGTTAGTGATTCTGTTACCCCTTCCACAATTATTCAGCATGTGCAGTAGACTAGGCAGGCCTGCAGCTATTTATATGCATACCTAAGAAAAAAAGATGGAGGGTCCTTGAGAAGGGACTGGACATTGCATAACCTGTGGCTTGGCAATTAGAATAAATGAGAAAGATGCAGGTTCAAGCCCCTTCTAGGAGTAGGGTGCAAAACCCAATTCTTCTTGGCAGGTATCTTCACTACTCACTTATTGGGGTCAAAAACATAGGATAGCTCTCCTCTCTGCCTCTCTGTACCCCATCTCTTGGGATTTTCTCTGAATACAGTTTCACAATTATGAAGTTTTTAGTTCTATTACTACTACAGTTCTATTACTACTACAGTTCTATTACTACTACAGTTCTATTACTACTACAGTTCTATTACTACTACAGTTTTTAGTTCTATTACTGGTGCAGTGTGGATGCATAAGCACATACAGAGAGTGAATATGTGCAGTAGCCTACTCAGTCTCCTGGCAATTATGAAGTTATGTATGCACACCCACTGAGGAACAGTTTTACAGTTCCTCAGTGGGTGTGCATACATAACTTCATAATTGCCAGGAGACTGAGTAGGCTACTGCACATATTCACTCTCTGTATGTGCTTATGCATCCACACTGCACCAGTAATAGAACTAAAAACTGTGCTAAGTGCCAAAAAGTCACTTACATGACTATTCCACCCTTAGTTTGCAAATGTCAGCAGTAAATCAGCTTGTATATTTGTCTCACAGATGTCACTGCTTCACAATGCCCAGTGGGATTAACTTCTTTCAAGTTGGACTCTTTCTCTTAATTTCTCGTGCCTGTATTTATTCAAAATTGAAGAACAATATTTAAATATAGCACTTTAGTTATTAATGACTTATTTTGGTTGCCTTGCCTTTGATTTTGTTACCAATTCATTTTTACTTACTTTCCATTCTACTAGGTGTTGGGCATGGCAGGTTATGTTTGTATTTATATTGACCTAATTTAGTGTCAATTGATATTTGTAGTGCTAGCTGCAATTAGCCCTCTTCAGCCATAAATTGAATACATGTATCAGTGTCTGATGACCTATTTTAATAACTTGTCTTGCGGAAAAACAAGAGGCTAATTCAAAATTAAAAGGGGCTTTTGCTCTCCTCAAAGCACAATTCACATAATTTGAGTCATAAAATAAAATCATTACATATTTTTAAATTCAGACTACGCCTACACTAAATTAAATTATTGAGTATACCTACACTCCCCATTTTTGGAAGGCAGGATGTAGAAAAGAGTATTTTTTCTGGAATTGTGGCCAACTGTGTGGCAGAGTATCAAGGAAGTGTGACATCCCAGGAGACAGTCTGGGTAAGGTGGAAGGAACCTCCTGGTGTGGCAGGATGGCAACAATACTAGGCACCACACCTGTACAAGGGCAGTAGCAAGGCTGTTAGTCATTTCTTGTAAATTGTTCTTTAGATAAGCTGCAGTAAATAATAGTGTTATTTCCATACCACAAGCCTCATCAAGACACCACAGACTGCATACAGCAGGTCACTCACCTTTGGCCAGGTCAGTGACTCTTCAGCCAAAAGCTACTGCTTTACCAGAGGTTGTAGAAAGGATAAACACTGGATTCTGCCCCTGCTGTTTGCAGCCCCAGGGAGAAATGGCAACCATTTTGGCAGGTAGAAGTCACATGGCTGACATGCTCTATTCTACCCTGCTTCTATTCCTGCCAAGAAAAATCAGCCTCCTAACTTAAGATACACACCCCAATTTTAGAGGGCTGATTTTCTGGGGGAAAGGTGCATATGGTATATGAGTATATAGAGTACCTTCACATATTAGTAGTCTCTATTCACTATCAGGTGGCACCAACTTAAACTCTTATAAGTGTTCTCACTGAATTTTGCTTCTAAAATAACCCTTAGGCCTTAAATATTGTTTATATTTCTTTAACTGGATTCCTTGGTATATAAACTGAGTGGAGGTATTGGTTTATTTTGTTTTTTGGCAGGGGTTGTTTTTTTTTCTCTCTTTCTCTTAGCACCGAAGTATTTCTATTAAATTATTGAGTACAAAGTGTACACATTAGAACTTGCCCTAAATATTTCAATATGGTGTCCTGGTATGTGTTTGATCTCTCTATTCTCACACAGGAGAAAACAACTGTGTAAACATATCACTTCAAAATGCAGTTGATGACAATTTAGAAACAAAATAAATAAAAGGTATGCCAAATAGCGTTAAAACTGATAAACTGCTGTTTGGAATTCTGTCTGAACTATAATCAGAGAGAAGTAGTTAGTCTGAAGTTAGGCAGAGTCAATTTTTATCTTATAGACAAACTAAAACAGAGATATATAGTATCAGCTTGCATGAGCCTGAGCTCATTTGATCAGATTCAATGAAAGGGCGTGCACAAAGCAGGCTATCAAATAGAGGGTGCAGCTACATAAATCATTTAATGTCCATTGGACTAAGTCTACTGCACATTAGTATGGCTGGCAAAAACTGTGCTAATGCACTAATGTACAGTAGATTAGTCCAGTGGAAATTAAACATCATAAAAAAAAGTTCATTTCTCCTAATGTGCAGTAGTGCCAATTACAATGCATTAGTTAGTAACTCTTATTTCCGGAGATCCTGGTTATTTAGGATTAAAAACCCCCAATTTTCAGATTTAAAAAGTAACCCAAAAGCCACATTTTCCCATGATTAAAATGAAACACCACTATATATATATATATATATATATATATATATCCACTATATATTATGGCTGTGCAAAATTTCATAGGGGGTTTCATTTTGAAGATGTTTTGATACATTTCGAGCTCAAAACAACAAAAATAGAATGAAACCTAAGGTTTTGAAACAGCTTTGAAATGAAACAAGGGCACTCAAAACATTTTGAAAGTTTCAAAAAGTTTGGAGTTTTGAAGCCGGGCTCACTTGCAGCTAAACAGAAAGTAAGGAGAGGGAGGTGGAAGGGGGTGGGGGTGGGGGGGGGACTGTTCTCATATTGACATCTAGCTGCCAGTTCAATTTCCTAGCTCTCTGATTGCTTCCGCCAGCTCTCTGATCATTTCCCCAGCTCTTCCCAGGGGCTGTGGGCCCCAAATCTGCATGCAGGATTTCATCAGGCTGCCGCTGCCGGCTGGGGCCAGTGGCAGCTGCTTGGCATGGCCCACACCGAGCGACAGGAAAATGGCAGTGCTGCTGCTGGGCTCAGCCTGCAGTGGCAGCCTGCTGAAACCCAGTGCACAGATCCGGGGGCCCGCACCCCCCAGAAATTGCTGGGGAAAGTGATCAGAGAGTTGGGGAATTGAACAAGGAGCTGGGGAAATATTCAGGTTCCTGAACATTCCCCCAGTTCCTGGTTGGATTCCCCAGCTCCCCAATCTTTCACCCAGCTCTCTGATCACTTCCTCCAGCTCTTCCTGGGGAGTGCAGGCCCCTGGATGATGCGGGATAACAGCGGGCTGCCGCTGCCAGCTGGTGATGGCAGCGGCTCTGGGCTATTTCCGCAGCTAGCAGTAGCAGCCTGCTGAAACTCTGAGTGCATATCCAGGGCCTGCACCCCCTGGGAGGGCTTTGGGGCTGTGCCAGCCTCCCCCCGGGGAGTGCAAGCGCCTGGATCTGCATGTGGGATGACAGCAGGCTGGTGCTGCTGGCAAATGATATGAGTTTACTTTGAACTGTTTGAGGTGCAGTTTCCCAGAAGCCCTTGCATCTATTTCCTTGAACCTTGGCAAGTTTCATGCCCCCATAAGGGGCTACAATCCCGGCAATTTTCATCCATATCAAGCACAAAATGACCAAGTTATAGGCATGTTCATGATTCCCCATTATAATCTATAGGTGAAATGTCAAAATAGCACTGAAACAGTGAAACACTTCCAACAAAACAAAACAAAACAAAACAAAACAAAACAGAAAAGTGATTGAAAACAGTGAAAAAAAAACACTGTCCCTTTGAAATGGTGAAATGGAAGTCAAAACAAAACAGCGCTATTTCACACAGCCCTGCTATCTATCTATCTATCTATCTATCTATCTATCTATCTATCTATCTATCTATCTATCTATCTATCGGTGTTTCATTTTAATCATGGAAAAATGTGGATTTTTGGGTTACTTTTTTTTTTAAAATAACCCCAAACCCACATTTTCCAAGACTGAAATGAAATAGAGTGTTTCATTTAATCATGGAAAAATGTGGGTTTGGGGTTACTTTTTTGATCCAAAAATTGTTTTTTTTTTGTTTTCATGAGAGAAAACCGGGATCTCTGATTATTCCAAGTGCTAAGCTTAATGTGCTGTAATGATGGCACATTAATGAATGTGTAGATGTGCCCACTGAGAATGATTTTAATACAAGACAGGGAAGGGAGGGGAGAAGGAAGAGAGAGGGCAATCCATGGAGAAGCAAAAAAGCAATAACAGTATAGGGACAGAGAAGGTTCACCAAAGTTAATCCAAGTAATTAGATAAGAATCTATTGTCTCCTTTTAGGCCATACTAAAGACATTTCTTATTCCATAGTTTCTTCTTCTATTTGGTTTTTCCAGTCCAAAAACAGTTTTCCAATCTGTAAAGTTTCCAGTCTAAGAACAGTTACTCTCAGGTCAGTGATAGTATATGTCCTGAGAGTTCAAGTTTTTTTTTTTGCCACAGCCTTGTGTGTCTTTCTGGAAATGATGTTAGATCAGTGTTCAGGGATCCTGGTTTTCTCCGATTAAAAAAAATCCCCAATTTTCAGATTTAAAAAAGTAACCCTAAATTTACATTTTTCCATGATTATATATATAATTAATGGTGGTTCATTAGAGTAAATATCTATATATGTAGTGGTGTTTCATTTTAATCATGGAAAAATTTGGATTTGGGGTTACTTTATTTATCCAAAAATTGGGGATTCTTTTTTAAATCAGAGAAAACCAGGGTCCCTGGCATTCATTCTTAGACATAAAGTCCAGTGCAAATCCTTCAATCTAAACTATAATGTCAAATATATTTTGATACTAGAGCATCAAAATGAATCCACTTTATGTTCCTAATTTCTTGTAATTTTTATTTTTCTACCTATCCCCTGTCCCAGCCCTGAGCATCCAAGACTGCTGAAGATATTTTCATCTCTCCATGATTGTTTTACTTTCCTCAGTTACATTTTTTTCATATTTTTCACCAGGGCATCTCTGAGCCCTGTGAAGTTGTAGTACTAGCTGCTCTGCTGCAAGTGGCAGTGGTGTGGTTAGGTACCAGCTGTATCAGGACCTGTGCCTTCCTCAAAGCTGGTGCCCAGGGTGGCCATGGTAGTGTCCTCCGCACCGTTATGCTACCGTCTAACAATCTGTTAATCTGAAAAATATAGATTCTTGGCCTCTCTCATCCTGAAAGGCATCTAAACCATTGTTTCTATCTCCCAGGAGCATGAAACCATTAGTTTCTAGAATACTTTAGGCATTTACATTTTTTAAGCTGTACCATGAAACAGAGAAGAATGTAAGATGCCTTGGGCCAGAGAGATAAGGGCACAGAGAGAGAGAGGGGAAAAAACAAAAAACAAAACCTAATGATGCTAGCCAGCAATTAGGTCTGTTACTTGGGAAGTGGAAGATACTGTTTTGAACACACTTAGACTGTGTAGGAAACTTATGTCTTCCATTTTTCAGGTGGATATTCTAGCCCCAAGGACATTATACCAGTAAAGGGTGGCACTGGCATTACTGACTCATGTTCAGGGATCCTGGTTTTCTCTAATAAAAAAAAAAAAATCCCCAATTTTTGGATTTAAAAAAGTAACCCAAAATCCGCATTTTTCCATGATCAAAATGAACCATTATAATCATACTTAAAATGTGGATTTTGGATTATTTTTTAAAATCTGAAAACTGGGAAATTTTTTTTATCTGAGAAAACCAGGGTCCCTGACCATCAGTGAGCCATTATAGCAATCATTCTCAAATCAAGGAACTGCTGATTTGTACTTATACTGTAGGACAGGGGTTTTCAACTGTGGGTCATGACCTCCCAGGAGGTTATAAGCAACTTAAAAGGGGGCTGCAAACTTCCCAGGGAGTACATGCAGCGGCATGGGGAAGTGGCGTGTGGAGGCAGCACAGAGTCATAGATGGCGGCAGTGGACAATTACTGTATCATCAATTTTGGGACTGCAGTGCTCCTTTTGCTACATACTTCATTCAAACTGGTGTTGAGAAAGGTCATCTCAAGCAAAACTAGGAATCAGTGAGTTGCAGTATCATTAGTCATATTTCATTAATATGAAATATTTAATATTATCTTTCATTCATAGTCATATATAGTGTTCATATTTGTTATATTTGTTCTACAGTGGCAGAAAAAGCATCATAGATTTAGGACTTCCGCACCCCATCACTTTTTTTTTTTTCATTCCCAAAATAGATCTGAAAGATCTCCTTGAAAATACATATTTGTAGGCTCCTATAAAGCCTTAAAAAGCAATAAGCATGCAATCCCTAGGAAAAATCTTAGGAAATTTCTGGGTTGGAGGAGGAATATCAGATTTCTATCTTTATGCCCCTACTTCTCACATAAAAGAAACTATGGTAACTTGAATTGATACTCCTAAATGTTGTCACCTTATGACCATACCCATAACAATGTAAAAACAAAACAAAAAATGATACTCACTGAACTATTTATCATTTTTCAGTTTTCCCACAAGATCAAGGCATTTTTACAACCATTTATTTTATTATTGTGTCAATATTATTGTATTCATGTTATGATATTAGGGACCCCAAGCATTTAGGTCCAGATTGTGACTTGTGCAATATTGCCATACAAGGTAATAAGACTAACTGAAATACTCTTCCATATCCACCTCCCGTCTTCAACCTTTAATCCATGTATGCAACATGACAAAGGCATATCTATATGCTTACTTCCTCCTTGGATGGTATGGGTGAAACCTGGTCTTCAACTTAGTTTTTACAACAACTCATAATATGGCAGGGGAGATTGCAGCAGAGTAGTATTTTACTGATTTTAGAGAATCAGGAGAAAGCAGTGGAGTCATCATGATTCACAGGGGTATGCTAGAATTGTTCCTGGGATGGTACAAATTATAAATACTCAGGAAAGTACCAAAAGTTATACTCCAAGCAGCAAACAATTGTCCATATTGTTACTTAAAAAAATTATGAAATAGTTCATTAGTAAGAATTCATTAATAATAATATATACTACTGCCTCACCATTCTAATACTTATGCCAGAATAAAATGTGCAGCTTTTTCAATAGTTGCTAAATTAATTTTATCAGAGAAAGGATTCACAATGTTAATAGCTGAAAAATAGGCAACTTTGTTCAGGCTTAAATGGAAATGTTCCCCTACATAAAGTGGGGCTTTCCAATCTATGTGCTGGGTGAGGAATAAACATATTGTAAAATGATTTGCATTTATTTTTTTTAAACAGAGATATAATTCACAAATAAATACTCCAGTGAAACAAAAGGCTGTTTGTAAAATAGTGCTAGATAGGGCATGCAGAGAATCGTATACAGGTCAAACAATGACATCTGTGTATGAGGATTCAAAATTATTTTGCTGGATATAATAAATGACAAAATAGACATGTAGTGGTGAATGAATATAAGCATTTAAATATGATAAATATGGTGGCTTATTCAACACACATTAAAAAATGTAGTAAAACAAATTAATAAAAATTAATTAAAAACAAATCTATTTGGTATAGGTCTGTAGACGGCAGTCATCACCAGGCATCCTGGTTTTCTCTGATTAAAAATAAAAAAATCCCCAATTTTCAGTTAAAAAAAAGTAATCTTATTTTTTTTTTAATTTAATTTTAATATTTTCCCAAGCAGGAAGCAACTGTGACCACCTGAAATCTAAGTTCCTGCTCCTGTCTTTGTTCCAAGGTAATTTGCTTTCATGCCAGCTATGAACTGACTGCCCAGAGGAGTTTTTCATCTATTGACTCCTGCATGAAATCCTATGAAATATGAACTTTCATTTCTACCCAGGAGAACATTTACAATCTTTTTTCCAATGACTGATGAAGGGCGTTTGTGCTCAAAAGCTTGCAATGAAAGATTTTTTTTTTGTAAAAATCTTGTTGGTCTAATAAAAAATATCAACTCTACTACGGGCCCTGAGTGCCTTTTCCTCTAGACCAATACAGCTACAACCTGGATACCTCACCCAAAATCCACATTTTTCCATGATCAAAATGAAACACCACTATTTAATCATGGAAAAATGTGGATTTTGGGTTACTTTTTAAATCCCAAAATTGGGGATTTTTTTTTTTTTAATCAGAGAAAAACCAGGATCCCTGGTCACCACCATATTATCTAAGCACCCTTCAGCAGAGCATTAAGTAATGTGACTCACATGGATTATTGATACAAACAAACTTTGAACAGGCTACACCTAAACTGGGAGTGGGCACATGCAGGAGTTTGCCACTACAGGGAGCAGTGTCTGCAACTGTTCATTAATTTTGGGAACTGTTTGGGGAGCCTGGTGTATGTAATGGGGCACAGAAAAGAGCAGAGAGGATCAGACAGGCTAACTGGGATGGTTCAGGGGGCAGGCTGATGGGACTGTGGGCAAGGGGTGGGGCTGACAGGTCCACAGGAGGAGGAGGTTGCTGTCTACTGTGAGGGTTGTCCAGCTGAGGGAGACATTGTGTGCTAAAAATACCTCAGTCAAGTTTGCCTCAGTGAGAATATCATAGTCTCAGGGCTGAGGTAAATGGCTAGGCTTTCCCAGCTCCTGGACTGTGCTGCTCACAGTGTTAAGCCAATGTTGACCTAAGTTAATGTATCTACTTAGTCGAACTAACTTAGATTGTGTGCACCATTTTGGGGCTATGCACACCTGTACAATAGGGCATTTAGGTTAACCTAACCCTAACACCTAAATATACCCTGTATGTTTATTTCATATCCTCTTGTGTGTGTGAAGAAATGTATAAAATGGAGTGTCTTATTTTTTTATATAAACGTGCACACATATGTTACTAAGTGTTTATATTACAGCAGTAGTTGTCAACCATTTAGGACTTGAGGCACCCATCATTGGACTTGAGGCATCTGCACGTAACTTTTGTGAATTGATTTAAAAAATGAATAATTATATTACTGTGCTTATTTCCTTTCAGAGGGGCCAGGCAGTGGAGGGTAGGGGATTGGTCAGGCAGGACAAGGCTGAGCCTCTAATTATCTCAATTATCTAATTGTCTCTTCACACCTCTCTTATGTGCTCACACCATGTGGCAGATTTTCCAAGGATCTGGCGATATCCCAGTGTGCACAGAATCTTACTTGAGATCACTGTGTTAGAGTTTGAAAAGATACTCCTTGTATTTGGAGTGAAATTTCCAATAGGCCTTAGTTCTAAAGGGTTCATTTCATAGTCTCAAATTGCTCCCCAAAACCTCTTGTTTCCTGCATAGATGAATTTTGCCTTTATCATAGTTTTTGGTATAACAGAACTTTCTAAGTGCAGCTCCCAACCAAAGAGAGTACCCTGCCTAAGTCTATGCCACTGTTATATCCTTCATCTGCTCCCATCCAGCCAGCAAGCTCCTCTCATCTCAGCCCTAGTGACCCACATGTCCAGTAGTTCAGAGTTCCAATCTAAAGGTACTAATCTAGTCTAAGGAGTTCCAATCTAAGGAGTGCCAATCTAAAGGTACTAATCTAATCTACTCAATTTAATTTGATTGTGGACCTTGATTTACCTCAGGACTCTTTGCTATTTATCCTTGCATATGATGGAGAGAAAAGGAAATTATTTTCTGCTTTGAAACTCCCCCCCCCCCCCCCCCGAACAGCATTATTGCTTCTTATTGCATTATTGCTTATAAACAGCATTCTGCAAAAAATGAAAGAAAAGAAGGAAAGGATTATACCAAAACCTCCAAAAAAATGAGACTACATGAATTAGAAGATTTTTGCAACTTTATTAAATAAATTCATCATAGGGAAGGGAAAGAACAAATGGGACAGAATTCTATTTCACCTAATTGCACAACTGCACCTTTGATTGAACTCTGGTTACCCCTGATCATTTTATTACCCCCTCTGGGGGTAGTCAAAAACTATGGAACCAAGGACCACCAGTGGCCTCACCAGCTTCTGGTCCTCTTTTGGTCTGGAAGAGCACTTCCTCAACCTTCCTTCTATAGCATAAACACATACCATGTGATCACTTAGAAGAGAAAGAAATACAGATTGAACCATATTTAATAGGTTAACAATGTCATTTCAACCACTACTGGAATGTGCTCAGTGACTAGGTCCTGAGATTCACGCATAAACATAAGCCAATTGTCTGTCAAGAATAACAAGGCTGGGGGGAGAGGGGGCTGGGATGGAGTGCCGTCACCTGACACCCCATGCTGCCATTGTTCTGCCTCTTCCAGGGAGTGGGGAGGAGGAAATAAGGCCAGCGCTCCTGGCCTGGGCTGCCTCACCCCCTGTCTGGTCCTTGGTGCTGCTTTGGAATCATGGTGGTGCTCCCCTATGCTTGGAACACTCCTATTGGCTGTTTCTGTCAGCCAGAGTGCAAATAAAGTGTTACAGACAGACAGACAGGCGTAGGCTTTTATAATATTAGAATACATGCACTGGACTGAACTAGACTGGAATGGAATGGATTTTTTTGGACTATCTATGACCTTCCTCTGAATTTTCCAGGCAGTGGTTTTAAATTAAATCATGAGAACTAAGGGATCTGGCCTATTGCACTATAAACAAGTAGAAGTTTTCCAGCTGTGTAACTGCCACTTTTGGCACAGTTCGGAATCACGTGCCATGTGCTGCATGGATGTATAAGCTTTCTTATAGTTCCCAAACATGCATAATAACCTACACTCTGTCAGCTTAGGTATGCATTCCATACACAACTATGCATAGTGAGAGTAGGTGCATCTACATGAGACGCTTACCTTTGCAGTAGCCTAATTTACTGCACAATAAGCATGCATGTCTATATGCGTATGCAGTTACTGCATAGCAAAACCCCTCATCACTCATAAATTTGCTACCTGTAAATGTAAATAGCAAATATATGCACACTTAGTTACTGTGCAGTTATGCATGTCCAGATGTGGCTCGGGAGCAAGTTTATTCCCAGGTCAGCCTTGCCACCGGGGGGCTGGCCTGAGGCTAGCCCCAGAGCTGTGGGCAGGAAGCCTTTCTTGCCTGAGGGCTGGGCTGCCTCTAAGGCAGCCCCTGCCTCAAGCTTTAAAAGCCTGCAGGCATTTTGATCCCTGGGGCACACCAGCAGGAAGCTTGAGGCCACTCCAGGCTCCTGTGTCTCCCTGGGCAGGCTGCAGGCTATCCTCACCAGCCTGCCTTACCACTGTCCCAGCACCACTGCCTGACACTGCACTGCTGTGTGACTGTTAGGCCCACACTGTCCAGGCCCAGAGGCTGCTGCAGTCTACTTCCAGGCCTGTCAGCCACCAGGCTTAACTACAGGCAGCTTCTGGCTGGCAGTGTTGGCTACAAATGCCCAACTTGGGATCCTTAAAATTCTGGTTTATTAGGTGGATTGAAACACTATAATGAAGTCAAATCAAAAACCTTGAGGCTGGTCCCCTCACACACACATGCACACACACAGTGGCGAGCTACAAGAGTCGGGTATACCTATCCCACAAGCATTGGAGTCTGCTGTCAATGGCCAGTTCAGGCTTCTTCCATTGTGGTGGTATCTTCCAGAAGGGGGTCACCGGCTGGTCCTTTTGGCTGGACAGGTCGGGTGCTGGTCAAGTTGGAAATCAAGAGGGCACCCTTGAGGGTCACTTTTCACTGCTTTTTAATCTGTACTTGGCAGACTTTGGTGACTCCCCAGTTTTCAAGTTTGCCCAATCCAGGGGTCATTGACCCTCATGGGACTTCCCCCTCAGTGGCTACTGGATGGCATCTGTCAGCCCCAGGGGTTGTCCGCATGTACGTGCAGGTTTGGGAGTCCTTTGATGAATTTTGATTAATTTACCACTGTCATGAATAGGGCTTTGGGAGTGGTCAATCTGGAGATATTCAGCCCCAAAAGTTGGTCCCCAGTGTGGATTAACTCAGATCGGGGCTTCTAGCCCTTTAACAGTGAAGTTTAGAGAATTCCCAGCTGCTACATTGTCTCCTATTGATTTCTTCCATTGGTTGATCTGAGGTTTCCATAGGTGTTAATTGCTGCTTGTTACTGAAGCCTGCTACTGTGTTACGCATTCAATCACTGGTTCACTCGTTCTTTCAGGGGCCCGCCTGATACAGGGAAGTGGCGGTTTGATTCCTGTCCTTGTTAACGTTGTTACAGTGTATAACTTACTTCTAAAACTAAAATACATTTATTTAAAAGGTGAAAAGTATAAAATATAAGCTACAAGAGTAATGCCATGGCACACAAATAGATAGAAATACCAAAATACAAGGGGAGATACAAAATGCACGCATACAAGCTTTAAAACACAATTCCTTATCTTACAATGAAAGAAAGAGGAAGGAAGAAAAGGTAGAAGAGGAGAAACATATCCAAAGAGGGGAAAGCAAATGCCAGCAAGAGGAAAAGGTGCTTTCTGCTACAGCAGGGCCAGCTCCACCTGCCTGCATCCCACTCCCAGCAGTCTGCTGTGAACCTGCAGGTGCTGTGGGGCATTGCCACTGTGGCATAGCCTACAGTCCCATGTGTCCCATGGGTGCCGCAGGCAGATGTCCAGGCTTGGCAGCACAGGGACAGCTGCACAGGGCCCAAAGAGCTGGCATGGTATCCCTGATGTCATCCTGCTTGCACATGCCCATGCCCACTACCCAGGTCCACAACTGGTCGAAAAAGAAGACTAGTGAACACATGGCATTGTGGGGTGAGGCAGAGGTGCAGCACCAGTGCAAATGGGGTGGATCTCCAATGCCCACATTTATGAAGTATTGTCAGGACAGATGCAAGAGTGCGGGCATAACCAGTCAGTGCAGCAGTGCCTCATAAAGGTCAAGGCTTTTTGGGCACAGTGGGTCACTATGACTGACCACAATCATTGTTCCAGCAATGCCCACAAGTTAATGCCCTTTATGAGGCAAGTGATAGACATTTTGAAGCCCTAGGACCCAGGCTGCAGCCATGCTAACTACAGCATCATAGGTGGCCTGCCAGAGCCCATCCCAAATAAGCACCCTTGATGACACATCAACAGCAGAGGGCCCCTCAGGCATCCAGTAGCCCATACCACCAAGCACCTTGGCTGCATCTTCCACCAGCAGATTGAGGAGCCCAGGCGAGAGCTTGCCTCACCAGCTCCATAGCCCCAGGGCCAGCCACAAGGTTCAGTCAGTCATGACACCACTGGCCACCAGCATTGCCAGGTTCTCCTTTGGAGGACCCTCCAGCTGGGTCCCTGCCTGCTATGGCCTGCTGTAACAGGTCACCCTCCCCAGCGCCATCTTCCTTGTTAGTCTGTGACTTACATGGGGTGCCCTTGGACTTTGCTTTGGAAGTCTTATGTCCCGCCCTCTACTCGCCTGCCATGTCTTGATGGAAATTATTGTTGTTGTTCTTGTGAGCGGGAGACTGCCTATTGTATTTTGTATGTTGGGGTCTTTTGCCCACCCGGGCCTGATCCCTGTTTTTTTCTAGCTAGGCCTCTCCATCCAAAGCCCACCAAACAGGGTTTGACTCCTTAATAGTTAAGGAGCTCCTGGAGGAGCTGCATGGGTACAAGTCAGCAGGCCCAGATGACCTCCATCCACGGCTGCTGAAAGAATTGCCCAGTGTAATAGCTGAGCTGATGGCACAGCTGTTTGAGCACTCATGGTGCTCCAGCCAGGTCCCTGAGGACTGGAGAAGGGCTAATGTGGTGCCCATTTTCAAGAAAAGGAGAAGGGATGAGCCGGGTAACTTCAGGCCAGTCAGTCTTACTTCTATTCCTGGGAAAATGCTAGAGAAAATAATCAAAGAACACATTTGTGCAGGCCCAGCAGGGGAAATGATGCTGAGGGGAAACCAGCACGGGTTTGTCACAGGTAGATCCTGCCTGACAAACCTTGTAGTCTTCTATGACCAGGTCACGCACTGCCTGGATGCGGGAGCCAAGGCTGATGTCATCTTCCTGGACTTTAGGAAGGCCTTCAACACATTTTCGCACCCTATCCTCATTGGGAAGCTAACAGACTGTGCAGTGGATGCCTACACAGTCAGTTGGGTGGCCAACTGGCTTAGTGACCGCACCCAGAGAGTGGTGGTGAATGGTTCCTTCTCGGCCTGGAGGCAGGTGGGCAGTGGGGTCCCGCAGGGTTCGGTCCTCGGACCGATATTATTTAATATCTTCACCAGCGATTTGGACAAGGGCATGGAGAGCACCCTCTCCAAGTTCGCTGATGGTACCAAGTTATGGGGTAAAGTTAGTACACCAGCGGGCAGGGAGCAGATTCAGGCTGACGAGGACAGGTTGGATCAATGGGCAGAGAGAAATAGGATGCAATTTAATAAAGATAAATGTAAGGTACTCCACCTGGGAAGGAGGAACCCCCCGCAAACCTATAGGTTGGGGCGTGTCCTTCTCAGCATCTCGGAGGCAGAGAGAGATTTTGGAGTCATAATTGACTCCAAGATGAACATGAGCTGGCAGTGTAACGAGGCCATCAACAAGGCCAATCGCACCTTGTCATGCATTAGCAGGTGCATGACTAATAGAACAAAGGAGGTGATGCTCCCCCTTTACGCAGCACTGGTCAGGCCACAGTTGGAGTACTGTGTCCAGTTTTGGGCACCACACTTCAAGAGGGATGCGGGGAATCTGGAGAGGGTCCAGAGGAGGGCCACTCACATGATTAGTGGCCTTCATAATAGACACTATGGGGGGGGAGGTTGAGAGAGCTAAATCTCTTCAGCCGTCACAAGAGATGGCTGAGGGGACATCTTGTGGCCACCTATAAATGTATTAGGGGAGGTCAACAGGGAATAGGGGAAGCGCTGTTTACTAAAGTGGCCCAGGGAGTGACTAGGAATAATGGGTGTAAACTAGTTGAGAGTGGATTTAGGTTAGATATTAGGAAGAATTTTTTTCACAGTAAGGGTGGCCAGGATCTGGAATGGGCTTTCAAGAGAGGTAGTGTTATCACCTAGCTTGGAGGTCTTCAAGAGGAGGCTAGATAGTCACCTGGCTGGGGTCATCTGACCTCGGTCCTCTTTCCTGCCAGGGGCAGGGGGTCAGACACAATGATCCATTGTGGTCCCTTCCGACTCTACAATCTATGAATCTATGACTCTGAGGCTCTAGCCTTCTCCAGTGTTGGGCCTCATTACCCTTTGGCCCCCTTGTCCTCCTTGGGTTCTCGACAGCCCGTCTCACTCTATGCCTCATGGGTGCCTGGGCTCCCCACAGCCCTGTCTTGCTCTGTGCCTCACTGGCACCTGGGCTCCCTGAAGCCTTGTCTTGCACCGCACCTCATGGGTGCTCAGGCTGTCCGCAGCCCTGTCCCCCTGTCCACTCTGTGCCCTCTCTGGTGCTCAGGCTCTCCACGGCCCTGTCTTGCCCTGCGCACTCCCTGGCACTTGTCAATTGCTGTCCCCCCTCTGGGGCTTCTCGCTGCCCCCTCTCTGGGGCTGGGATCTCCAGGCTGCAGTGGATCCCCTATGAGGCCTCCTCCATCCCCTTATAGCCTCACCCAAGCCATTAAACAGAAAACAAAAGACAAGCCCCTGGGCTTTAACATAAATTCAAGCGGCCCAGCTAAAATATCATTCAAGCCACCCCAGGGTTGCTCCATCTCTCACCAGTATCAGGAGCTGCTTGGGCCACCAGGCCTCTCCCTGTTGCTCACTCAGGCACAGCTCCTTGCCCTTGGCTGCCAGCAGGGAACTGCCCTCCTGGTCTCAGCCCTGGTGTTTATATGTGGGCCAGGCCCCTCCCCTTCAGGTCAGCTGACCTCTGTCAGGTGTGGGTCACTAGCCCCCTCATTGTCTAGTTGTCCTGGCAACCTGCACCTGGGTTCTTCTCTCTACTCCTAGAGTAGCAGGCACCTTAGTGCCCTACTACACCCTCCCCTCCCCCCCTTAAAGCCCAGACTCACCAGGACGGGTCTTCACTCTTGTCCTTGCTCACCAATGATTCGAATACGTAGAGGAGGAGGTTTTCAGGCACCTCCTTCTTGCCTTTTGCCCAAGGCACACTATGTGGGATTTTATGGGAGTTTCTCCGCCACAGGCAGCCCCCCCCCCCCCCACTAGCCAACCTTGGTAGGCTGCACTCTCCATCAGTTGAGCTCTTTGCTTAACTTTTGGGGGTTTTCTCCCCCTCACATCTGACTCATCTATCTTCGACCCCTGCCTCCAGGTCTCTTTCTTAGGGCAGATTGTGGGGTTTCTTGACTCTCTATGACTCCTTCTTCACCAGCCTTCCGTGCCCAGAAGGTCCTGGCCTTAAAGGGGTGAACCTGTTTCCTCGTGGTAGGGTTAGGGTTCCCTGTTACACCTACCATCCAAGGACACTGCCCAGAGCCACACGCAGTCACCACCATCCAGGACCAAGCAGAGTGGACATCCATGCCAGCTCCAGCCATGTGGTAAGCCCCACACTGGGGGGAGGCCCTTCCCCACCACTGCCTCTACCCCTGCTTTGCCCCTGCCCTTGGCCCATGTCCCTGCACTGCCTCCTTGTCTGGCCTAACCACACTCTCCTGGCCTTGGGTCCCAACTCCATTGCACACAGGCAGGTGGGAGACAGTGCAGAACTTTATTGAGCATCCCATGCCCCTGCAGCTAGGAATGCATAGGCCTCTCACACACCAAAGAATGTATTGATGCTAGTGATGATGTCCTCCTCAGCTGGGGGGTAGGACATATAGTGATGTCACAGCCCTCCAGATGATGGCAGAGGTTGCAGGGCAGCCCAGGCTTGCCCCCCACACTATCTGGGAGCCCTGTGCCCCCTGAGCCTGGGCGCTGTAGGCTGGGTGGCAGCACAGGACAGTAGCTGGCCTGCAGGAGAAGGGTGGGGAGCAGGGTCTGGAGCCATGGCAGCAGGTGCTACCAAAATCAGGTGCTACCTTGGGAGTGATTGGGAATGAGGGGCTCATCTGACAGCCACTTGTGCCTGGGCCTGCCCAGCCAACTTACCATGGTCCCTGGGCACCCGTGCATGTCCAACCCCTGAGCTGAGGCTGGGCAGAGTAAGGCACTGATACAGAGAATCTTACTGAGAAAGATTGCAAACTCTCACAAACTGCTTCTGTCTCATGGCTTGGCATGTCCTGTAGCTGCACGTGAGGGAGAGGTCCCACTTGGCAGTGGGATGCAGTCTCAGGGTTGCCTCTGCCCACAACCAAGGCCCTGTGGATGTACTAGCTCTGCCAGGGTGAACACAGGACCACTCTGTCCTCGTGTAGCAGCTGATGGCCATGTCAGAGGACCGGGTAGAGGACTCATAGGCCTGGCAGGTGGAGTATGTCACCCAGAAGGATACATGGGAATGGGTGGACCAGAAATTTCTGGACACAACTCCTTCCCTGGAAGGCAAGTGGCTCAATTTACAGCAGGAGAAGAACATGGTCCTGACCTGGGCAGGGCAGGCCACAGATGATGACATGGGCAGTGCAGACCGCTGCCACCTCATAAGGTGCTCCTGCTGCTAGGTGTCCTCTACCCACTGCACCTCCTCTGCCCAGTCCTCAAAGAACATCTCCCCCTCAGCCTCACAGATGCTATGCAGCAAGCGGACTGCAACAATGATGTGGGGGAGGTTGTCCTTGGTGAACTTGAGGCATGCGGTGAGGGAGTGCTAGGGTCCCTGAGATGACTGAAGGTGCACTACACTAGGGTGTGGGCTTAGCCCAGGCAGTGGTTAACATGGACCTGGCAGGGGTCCAGGTGGACAGTGTAGGGCTGTATGAGCCATGGCAGAAGTGGGTAGGCAGGGTCCCCAGTGAGGATGGGCAGGACTACAATGATGCCCAGCTGCAGGTCTGGCACCTGTGGCATGAAACACCCACTCTCAACAGTGCCTGGCAGGGCAGAGTTCCAAAACATGTGGGCATCATGGGCACTGCCTGCCCAGCTGGAACTCACATGTGTGGAGGCACCATGGTGGTCCATGATGGTCTGGAGCACCATGAAATGAAATCCCCTGAAGCTGTAGTAGGTCCAGGGTTCATGGGGTGGGCAGGTGACAGGGATGTGGGTCCTGCCCAGGGGCTTGGTGAACTCTGGGAAACCCAGGGCATGGTATCTCACCACCATTTCCAGGGGGTTGAGCATGCAGAGCATGGTGGGCTCCAGCACTTCCTGGAGGGTGCTGTACACCTCCAGGATGGTGTCCCTGGTGATGGCCTTCCCCATCCCAAAGAGATTGCCCACATAGCAGAGGTGAGTGAGTGTGGCCAGCTTGAGCAGAACAAGGGCCAGCTGGGTGTTCATGGAGAGGAATGATTGCATGGCAGTGTCCTGCCACTCCAGATGGGGCCAGGGCTGCTTGAGGAGGTTTTGGAAGGTGGCTGGGTCATGCAGAATGCCTCTAACCATTGCTCATCACCCCAGGTGTGATGGACAATGTGCAGCCACCAGTCCTAGCTAGCCCAGTAGGCCTAGAAGTGGTGGAGTTGGAGGGCCAGGAGGGTAATAGCAGCCTTGGTGATTGTGTCCAGAAGCCCATCATCAACATCCCAGATGGTGGCAGCTGTGTAGCAGTGGCAGTAGCCCTGAGGCAGCAAACTGTGGCCAGGCAGGCAGTTGCTGCAATTGGGTGATCTGGGAGGGCCAAGATGGCCTGGTGGTGGTCAGCACGGCAGGCCAGCAGAGCCAGCACAATGGCCAGAAATGAGGGGCGCTGGTCATTGCTGCCAGGGGCAGGAGCTGGAGTAAACATAACACAGGTATACAGAGTGGAAAAGGAGACAGTTGCAGCATATTGTTCCTGTGCTGGACATACTGCTTCTGGCCAGGGAAGTGGTTGTCCAGAGAGCAGTGACCAGGGCTGCCCTTTGGAGATGGCTGTTGGCTACTGGTAGCTGCAGCCACAGTCTGGAGCTCCCTCTGGTTGTAGCAGGGGCCCATTTCAGGGCTGCAGGAAGTTTGGTGCTAAGAGCAGCAAATCTGCTACCTAGTTCTTGAATGTGTAGATGTTTGCCTGGGAGCGGTTAATCCACAGAAGTTTACTTGTGAATAAACTGATCCCAGATCAAATGAATACACAAGATGCTTACTGTGCCTTAGCCTAATAACACTGCATAGTAGCATGGTAGTTAAGAAGAGTGTTAATAGTCTATTGTGCAGTGTTATTGGGCTAAGGCGCAGTAAGCATTATAAAATAACCATGTGCTGGTGCTACTGAATAATAACTCTAGTTACTGCACATTTAGTTAGTACTTCATTAAACAGGTACTAAACTAAATGTGCAGTAAATAGGTTGCATTATTTAACATGTAGACACACCCAGTAAGTTACAAAATTCAACCTGGCAAAAGCCCACGACTTGGGCAGTGGGGATTAGATGCAGAAGGAGGACCTTATGCCATTTTTGGTTGTATAAAATGAGTGGCTAGGGCATTAATCCAGCAAGCAGGACAAAGTTGTAAAGTGCCCTCACTCATATCTATTTTCTGATTTAGATAATACAAGGATCAAGAGGACCAGGTAAAATTCTATAGCACTGAAGCAAATGAAAATAGGACGCCTGAGTGTCAGAAAAAGAGATCAAGGAGGAGTTTGTTACATCTATGTATTTTAGAGACTGCAGACAGCATCTGAAAATCAGCTAGTAGAATGAAATAATGAAGTATGCTCACAAAAGATTTCCAGCCATATAAGGGAGAAAGAAGGCTCTTGTTAGGGATTCTTTTTGAAGAACAGTAATAACTCTTTCAAGAGACAGGTGACCAGTCCAAACGGAGACCTGAATTCAAGCCTACATAGACATCTGAAACTAGAGGGCAAATATTCATTAATAAGGAGTGTGTGACAGACGATAGCCATGAGCCCCACCCCCCCTCGGCGGTCAAACTGATCCTGAGTGATGACCTTTACTCTTGCCTCTCAAGGCTACTGCCTTTTCCTTACCTCCCATGCTTCTTTAGGTGCCCCATGTATATTTGGGAGGCTGTCCTTGAAGATTAAGAGTGAGCCCTGAGTGTTTCTCTCAGATTGGCCTCAATCACTTATTGTTTTTTGGCTTGATCTTTCTCTTTCTTTCTTGATCACAGCCCTAAAGGCTTTACACATGCCTTAGGGCACAAAATTTCTTAGAGGCATTAATCATGGCCTTCAGCCACCACTATAGCCATTCCTATGTCTTGCAAGTTTCACTTAGTCATTCTTCATTGTATCTATATTTGCTTCAGTCCTTCTGAGACTCCAGCCCCTCCTTGCAGAAGTTTACCCTCTCAGCCTCTACTCCTTTACTCCCTAGACCCTTGGCGTTTTCATGGCTCCAGCCCCTGTGTGCTTCAGCACCTCCTTCCAGGCTTTAGCATCCTGGCCTTAGTTCATCTTTGGACCCCTTGAACTGACAAACAAGTGAACACTTTTGATTCTGGAAATGCAGCCATATGCTTGCCATGGCTCAGGCCAGAAACTTGGGTACACTAGACCACACCTCCCTAATTTTCTGGAGCAGACAGCTTAGGCCAAGGCTTATCTTCCGACTGGTAAGGGAAGTTTGTTGGGGAGGTGCAAAGCATCCTGCGATGCTAGGGAGCTGTAAGTTAACTTGAATCTGGAGGGATCTGGGACAAAAGTTCAATAAACTGATTTAACCTAAATCAGTTAAGTCTGATACTACATCCATCTAAGGTTTAGATGGATACTACATCCACCTTAAACTGTTTTTGGCCATTTTGAAAGTCGCTTTTGTGTACTGAACTTCTATTGTGTTACAGATTTGAACCAGTTTCCGATCACTTATACCAGTTTATGCATAATTTCTGTCCCTAGCCCTTGAGCACCTTGAAAGTGCCTGCAATATGCCACTGTCAGTCATTTCCAGGGATCCTGGCTTTCTCTGATAAAAAAAAATAAAAAATCCCCAATTTTGAAAGTAACCCCAAATCCCCCCCCCCCCCCCCCGTATATATATGTGTGTGTGTGGTGTTTCATTTTGATTACAGAAAAATGTGGACTTAGGGTTACTTTTTTTAACTGAAAATTGGGGATTTTTTAAATCAGAGAAAACCAGGATCTCTGATGATGGTCTACTCAACATTGATAGTTATAAATCAGGAAAGAGGTCTTAGAAATATTGTGGATGTGTATCTGAAATCATCAGCTCAATATCCAGCACAAGTCAAGACAGTTAATAGGCTAGAAAGTATTAAGAAGGAAATTGAAAAAAAATCCAAAAACTTAAAAACAGAAAATGTCACCATGATAGTGTATAAATTAATGTTACAGCCACACCTTAAATAATGCATACAATTCTAATCCCCTACCTCAGAAATGATATATTAGAACTAGAAAAAAAAAGAGTGACAAACAGAATACAGCTATGGAGAGGCTTACGTACAAGGAATAACTGAATAGGCTAGAACTTTTCAGCTTAGAAAATATGAGAGGTGTTGGTATGATAGAGGTTCTTTTTGTCAGTAATGACTGGTATGGAGAAAGTAAATAGGTGTATTATCTTTCAATATTAGAACTAGGAGACCTGCAGTTAAATTAATTAGGAAATATAAGAAACAAAAAGAAATCCTTTTTCACCCAATGTGTGCTTAATTTGTGCAATTTACCACCATGGAATATTGTGAAGCCTGATAATTTAACTGAGCTCAAAAGAGGACTGGACAAATTCAGGGAAGATAAGGTCTTTAGTCAATGTAACCAAACTTTTAGGACTTAACTAAGCCTTTGAATTTTTGAAGTTGTAGAGGGAAGGGAATGGATTATATTTAATATTCCCTGCTTAAGTGCTTTCCCTTAGCATCCACTCTCTGGACACTTGGGTAGACAGACCTGTGGTCTGATGCAGAATAGTGATGCCTATGCTCTTAAACATTTCTCATAAAGCTTTCATTCCATTTTTTTTATAAATATTGCCTCTCATCTCTTGTGAATCCTTTCCAGTTTCTCTACACATTTCTTATACTGTGGTGATAAAAGCTGGACACAGTATTCCTGCTGAGGCTTAACCTGAATCAAGAAGAATGATGTAGAGGTGTAGCTGGACAGCTGACAGTGGCTTTCTGGTGTTGCCTTTGAGACTGCTCGATGTGCAAGGTCTAGCAGCTGAGGTTGTTACACTGTGGTTGGAAGTAGGGAGAGAACCTAGATCTACTCATTTCACTGTCTGGCTTTTGCTGTAATTGTCCACTGACATTCCTGCTCAGCTCAGACACTCCAGGACATTATAGATAGGTATCCCCACCTGATCCTCAGCCCTGGCATATAGGTGTCTGCTCATCCAGCATCACAGAGACAACAGCAGCAGTTCAAAAGTTATCATTGGACTATTGCACAGCCTCTGCTACCATGTGGAAATGCCTCATGAGCCTCTGTTTCCAAGAGACAAGAGTAGAGCTAGACCAGAAAATGGCTGGTACATAGGGAATACTCCAATTTAATGCAGGCATTGGGGCAATTTCACCTGCATACAGCAGAGGCACAACAGCACGTCTGAAAACTTCTTGCTGCTCCCTTGTTGAGAATCACTGCCCTAAGTCCTTCTCAGCACAGCTGTTGTCAAGCTAGCCATACCCTTGGCCCAATCTGTATGTAAACACTTGGGTTTTTTCTTCCTTTTATGCATAGCAATTACATTTTCCTTTCTTGCATTTCATTTTCCTATCAGTTCTCCAATTTATCAAAATTATATATCTCCTGAATTTTAATCCTGTCCTGCAAAGTAGACACTCCAAAGTGTTTTCAGTCTCTCACAGTTGTGTTGTGTCAGCTAGTTTGATTAGTATACTCACTATTTCTGCATCAAAGTAATCAGTAATAAAAAATGTTAAATTACAGGCATCCCAGAACAGATTCCTGTGGAACCCACTTGAGGCCTCCTGCCAGTCTGACATTGATACATTTATAGTTAATCTTTGCTTGCAGCTAGGCAACCAATTATGAATTTTGTCTAACTCACATTTCTCATTTACATATGGGAATGTTATGTAAGAGTGTGTCCAAAGCCTTACTGAGGTTCAGGCATATTCTGTCTATTGCATTTCTCTTACCTGTCAAAAAGTTATTACCACATAAATGAAAAAAATCAAGATGGTTTGGCACAATTTGTTCTTAGCAAGTCCGTTTTGGCTTCTAGTATCCACAACTTCTTTCTGTATATGTTTAAAACTTGACTGTTTTATAATTTGGTCCTAGGTACTGAAGTCAAGCCAAGTCCCTTTGGCACTCTTTTTTAAAGCTGGATGGTCAAATAGCCCTTTTTCAGTCTTCTGAGACCTTCCCTGTCCTTCATGACTATGACAATATTCTTGCCAGCAGCTCTGAGATGTCTTCATCAACTTTCTTTTAGCACTTTGAATGAATTTGGTCAGACCCTGCTGAGTAAAATTAACTCATATTAGACAAATATTTTTTATGTTCCTTTCTTATGATTTGCATCTCTTTCCTTTCTTTTTTTTTTTACTTCCGTTCCTATAGTCAGCTGATCACATTGTTTTAAGATTGAAGCAAAATCTTCAGGCTAAGTACAGCCTGAAGCAACAAGGCTAAGTACAGTTATTCAAGAAGTCTGAGGTGGAAGTGCTCTAAGTAAAGTGTTTTACTCAAACCATTCTAGATTAGGTTAGGATACAACTAAACACACATGTGCTGTTTGGTGGGGTGAGCTTGGAGCCTGCATGAACAGGTTGCAGCCAGTGGTGTAGGGGTGATCCCACACACCTCCCAGGGGGCTCTGGGAGCAGCCATGCAGCTGGCCACCCCTGAGTGGCCAGCAGGGCTCCCCTTCCCCAGTCCTTCCCTGCCCCTCCACAAGCCAGATGATGTCAGTGCCTGTAGCTGGGTGGGGGGGGGGGAGAGGGCAGGGGGGGGTGGAGGGGGAATGGAGCCTCCCTGGCTTGTGGACCCAGACAAGTCCCCAACCAAGACCCATATCCACAAGCTTAGGGGAGTGGCAGAGAGGCTCTTTTTCCCTAGCTTCAGACAGGAACCTGGGGAAAGGGAGCCTCTCTGCTGCGTAGACCCAGGTTGTATAGCTGCCGGGAGAGATACCAGACTTCTTTCCCTGCAGTGCCCCCGGCCAGGCTGCCAGGAGAGAGACCCCAAATTCCTTCCTCCCAGTGCTCCCAATCAGGCTGCAGTGTTCTATAAGGCCAGGTTGGCTGTGGGGACAGAAACCGCACTTTCCCTATTCCCTATCCATCAGGCTGTGCTCAGGGGTGGGATCAGAGGCTGTCACTAATTTGGATCAGGTACAGCTGAAGGAGTGGGGATGGTCCAGTGCTTGGACAGAGCACAGGAACTCTGCCTCAGGGTAGAGCACATCCCTGCACAGTGCCACCTGGGATGGCAGTGATTGTGCTTTAAGTTAATCCTTGATGGGATCTTGCACAGACATTTGATAAAGCGCTGTAACAGAAAGCACTTTAATGTACTACTCCATCTATTGATGGTTAGCTTTGAGCATGAGCCACCATTTTTAAAGTGCTCTAAGAGCTGTGAATGGCTGTTCAGTTATGCTTTAGAACACTTTCTGTCCACTGAAGATGAGATACATATAGCGTCTGTACATAGTCTGTACCAAATGGCTGTCTTTTTTGCATTGCATATTAATATTTCACTTACTATTGAGCAGTGGTTTGACAATTTATCAGTCACTTCATATAAACACCATCTTCTTATGTTCATGAAGACATGCATGGTACATATATGGCAAAGACCATAAAAAATGTTCCATCACTAGACACATTTATTTCCTTGTCTTATATAAAAAATCTTCTCAGGAACTCTATTTGCTTTTTGAGAATATCTGTTCAGGGGAAGAAAGAAAAAAAAAACCCTTGCACTCTCTTCAGCAAAACTCCCAGGGGAGCCATGTTTGTTGCTTCACTT
The DNA here is from genome assembly GCF_030867095.1 of Alligator mississippiensis. Taxonomy (NCBI): domain Eukaryota; kingdom Metazoa; phylum Chordata; order Crocodylia; family Alligatoridae; genus Alligator; species Alligator mississippiensis. The sequence continues at coordinate 381,022,709 of NC_081824.1, read as the reverse complement.
CTATTTGAGAAAACAGTAATAGAAAAGGTGAACACAACCCTGCAGTTTGGTTCTGTTTTCTTGGACTAAAGTAAGTATAATAATCAATGATCATCTTCTTTCTTCAGAAATCTCTCACAGTTGAGGATGATTGTCTTCCATGACTGTCTTACCTGTATGTCCAAAGATGTCTGATGAGGCCTATCTGGGATCAACAGACTCTACTGAAGCTCAGACATGTGTTTCTGTGTTGGGTGGGTACGGCTGGATTATTGATTTGATCTGGGACACACTGTTTCTGTCACTCCCAATTTTCCATGAGGTTTCAAAGTACTGAGATACCTGCAGCAGGCTCTTCCTCTATTTGGGGTGGTCCTGGGCAATAGTATCCTCTGAGTTGACATTGATGTTGTATTTTTTTAAGTTCAAGGACATCCCTGAAGTGCTTTCTCTACCTCCCGTTGGGCCGCACAGGAGGGCAGCCGAAGACCCAGAGTGGGGTTAGACAGTGGACCTTCACGGCCCATAGCAGGCTTAGGAAGAGGTGGGGACTCAACCCCCCAGTGGGGTGAGCCACCAGGGCTGTGGAACCTGAGATCAGGGCAATCCACGTGGCCCAGAGGCCAGAGGAACCCTTTTGGGCCTCCTGGCCCAGTAGTTTAGGGGCCTTAGTTATCTCGGTGGTGGGATAGGCACGTCACATCACGTCACGTCACAGGGTGATTAGTATAGGGTGATAGGGAACCCTTTTGGGCCTCCTGGCCCAGTAGTTTAGGGGCCTTAGTTATCTCGGTGGTGGGATAGGCACGTCACATCACGTCACGTCACAGGGTGATTAGTATAGGGTGATAGGGAGTCTTGTGGGAGGGACCAGGTTGGAGGACCTCGTCAACCATACAACTGGCCCGAATACTCAGGCACGCAGCTGGCAAGCTATGGGCAGAGGTTGGGGGGAGAGCTGAAGACATCAAAGGGGCCTGAAGATCGGCAGCCCAAGGTGGCAAGTGGCTGGGGTGTAGAGGAGGTCAGAGCCCTGTGAGTGCCCACCGAGAGGCGCGACGACCCTGGAAGCTGCCCCAAGGGGGAACCTCTCCACTGAGGTAACATCCTAAGTCGTGGCAGGAGAGTTAAGGGGACCCCCTGACGTCAGCAGGGGTGGCCTGTGGGGTCCACCCGCGAGCCCAGGACAGACACGATCCATAGTCTGGGCTAAGGCCACACGGGAGCGCTTAATTGAATGGAGGCGGGCACAGTAAGACTTTATTTTGAGCTATTATGTGGTTGTTTCTATATACACTAAGCAAACACTCATACATCAGGACAAAAATAGCTTTTGAAATAAAATTAAAACATGTTATGTTGATTTTTAGTATATTATTTGTTGGTTTTTTTACAGCTCCAAGATGGAAAACCCTCTTGCCCCCCCCCCTTTCCAAAAGGAGAATGTTGAGGGGTAAGGGGAGCGAGTTCTGGTGGCAAAGATCAGGGGTTAGGGGTGGGACTTCTTGTCCCAAGATAGCAACTGGAAGCGGGGCACTTGTCAAGGGGTGCGGCTTCTCTTGCGACCCTTGACAACTCACCAAAACTTATTAAATGGCCCTCCAGCTGAAATAATTGTCCACCCCTTCCCTAAATCATTATTGTTTACTGAAATTGATGTGAATAATGTAGATGTACTTAACATGCATCCTAAATTGTTAATAAAGTTTTTTTTTTGTTTGCTTATATAGTACTAGGGGAGTACAAAGAAGTAGGTAGCACACGGTATACTAAAGAGATTGTCTTTTCTGTTAGATAATAGGTTTACATAGGTTTTGATAGTATTATTTTGGAGTTTAACTTATACAAAGTTTCACTTTTTCTTTATTGATAAGAGCTGTGGCTTTGTTATTTAGTTACAACTGCCAATCAAACCCTTTCAGCAAAATCTTTGTAACCATGCAGTCATGAATTACTTATTTTAGCAAAAAACTTATATATTTTAGTTTCCAAGGTAATTGTAGTCTTCTGCAGATAAATGAGACAATGGGAATAAAGAATATAGTTCAGTTTCATAACAAAATGGAGGTTGTTATGTTTGTCTTTCTCTTTAAATAGATACATGTTCTAATGACTGAAACCAGAAAAGTTGCAATTCAGGGTGCAGGAAGAATGTGAGAAAGAATGCAAGCAAGAAAGCAAATGAGAAGTGGGTTAAAAACAAAAGATTAAAGTATGAAAATACATGACCCCAGAGGCTCAGCATGAAACACCTGTGAGAACAAAAACACTTATGTCACTGAAAGGCTAAACAACAGCTAGAACATACAATAAAAAAATGACTTCTATATAATACCCCATATTTTCTACCTAAATAGGCTACAGTTATTTCATCAGGCCAAGAGAGCTGAATCTATCCTCTTCAACTGGCATTGCTTATAAGCAGGGGTCCTGGTTTTCTCTGATTTAAAAAATCCCCAATTTTTGGATATAAAAAAAGGAACTCAGAATCCACATTTTCCCATGATTACAATGAAACACCAGTATTCTAATATAATAAAGGGCTTAGTCTGTTTGTCTGTCTGTCCATAATGCTTTGGATTAAGTGCTCAAACTCCTCTGAGAGGGCCAGCAGCAATTGGCTGGGTAGGCTCCACCTCCTCAGGCACGGATTTGGAAGTGGAGGGAGCAGTTGGAGTTTAATATTTACTTGCCCCAGGATGTCTGTCAAAGCTGATAGGAGCCAGAGACAGTAGGACCCAGGGGGAGCCCTCAGCATGACTGAGCAGCCCAGCCCCACCCACCCACAGCCATTCCCTGCTTCCTGCCCCCACCCTGATGTGGCACCATGTGATTCCTGGCTGCATCACTGGATCAGGGAGAATGGAGTCCCATTGGTACATGTGTTGGGGCAATGTATGTGTGCTTATGTGTGTGTGTTTGTGTGCGTATGTGTGTCTGCAGGGGCAGAGTTTGTGCGTGTTTGTGTGTGTGCAGGCTGAGGCAGAATGTGTGCATGTGTGTACATGCAGGCAGGGGCAGAGTGTGAGTGCATGTGTGCGCAGGCAGGGGCAGAGTATGGGTGTGTGGGGGGGGCAGAGTGTGAGTGTATGTGCAGCCAGGGGCAGAGTGTGGGGGTGTAGGTGTGTGTGTGAGCAGGCAGAGGCAGAGCATGGGGGTGTAGGTATATGTATGTGCAGACAGGTCGGGGCAGTATGTGTTCAGGCAGGGGCAGAGTGTGTGTGTGTGTGGGGGGAGGGATGTCTGTAGGCAGGGGCAGAGTATGGTGGGGGTGTAGGCAGGGGCAGAGTATGTGTGTGTGTGTGTGTGTGTGTGTGTGTGTGTGTGTGTGTGTGTGTGTGCAGGCAGGGGCAGTGTGTGTGCATGTAGGCAGGGACAGAGTGTGTGGGAGGGGTGTTTTCATAGGGTGAGTCCCACATGCATACCCCATCATACACCTGTACCCACACCCCCCCTTGTACTGCCATACACACAGACCCCCACACCCACACCCCTTCACACAACCCTCCACAAACCCCATATCCCACTTATCCACACACACACATCCACATGCTTCCTCACCCCACAAACCTATACCCCCCCATAATATACAGGAGTTACACTTCATTTTAAGCTATTGTGCAATCACCTCTACGTACACTACACAAACACATGCAAATCTGGACAAAAATTGTTTTTGAAGTCAAATTAATGAATTCTGTAGATGTTTCCTTTTGGAATATAATTTGGTATTTTTCTGGTTCCATAATGGCAAAACCCCTTGCTGAAAGGACTACTTTCAGGGGCAAGGGGAGGGACACTGTCATTCATGATGGGCAATTAGCTAGTGGGTGTGGGTGTGGGTGGGTGTATTAATGGTGTTTAATTTTAATCATGGAAAAATGTAGGTTTTGGGTTACTTTTTTATATCCAAAAATTGGGATTTTTTTTTTTTTATCAGAGAAAACCAGGATCCCTGGTTATGAAGACTACAGAAAGGTAATACTTGTTTTCATTTAAGTGTTCTTCAGGGTCTAAACCTAATAGACTTATGGAGAATGTTTTGTTTGTTTGTTTTGTGAAGTTAATGCATGAATCAGTCCAAAACATGTGAAACCTGCCAACACATCCCCACCACCCCCACAATTACTACACCCCACAACAGAGCCATCAGCATTCCTGGATCTTGCAGCTACACCTCCAAAACTGTAATATATCTCATCCAATGCAACAAATGCCCTGATGGAAAATACATAGGAGAGACCAAACAACAACTGTGCACCTGAATGAATGAAGACTATCAAAGACAAGAACACCCAATTACCTGTCGGGGCAGATTTCCCACAAGAACACCACTCTCTCTCTCCAATCTTTCAGTTCTAATCCTCAAAAGGAATTTACAGAACACCTTTCACAGATGAACTATGAACTTTACTTGATGAACCTCCTGGATACAAAAAATCATGGACTAAATACATACAAAAAATAGAACTCTTGGTTCCAAAATGATACCTTTTATTAGACCCCTGGACTAAATATAGACATTTGATTTATGACAAATTATAACCTGCCTGACATCTGACTCCCTAGGTCCCTCTGCACTATTTACCAGCTACATTCATTCTCCTCCCATCACCCCAGCCTGTCGCTCACCCACTCACTCCTCAGTTTACATCTTCACTGACTGCCTTTCTTGCATGCATACCAGCCCAGCCTCTGGCTTCTTTACTATTCATTCCATCCAGGAAGAGCACACACCAACTGCAGAAACTTCCTCAGCCTGACAAAGGGTATTTATACCAGAAAGCTTGCAAAGAAGATTTTTTTCCCAACTATTTGAGTTGGTCTAATAAAAGATATCAGATTTACCCAAAGAACCTTGTCTGCCTGTGTCCTTAGACCAACACAGCTACAACATACACCCCAGTTTCCATTTTAAAGACATTCAGAGAAAAGAAAAGGAATTTTAATAATAATGAAACCTTGAAAAATGCTTGATTTAAAGACAGAGAATAATCACAAACTATGTACACATATAGGTCTGTATAGTAAGAGGGTATATACTCTGAGATGGCAAAGGAAATGGCACTGTACTGAACAAAATCATATTTACAAAATCATGGAGAAATAAGAATATAACAAATGGACTGTGAATTATCTGAATACAATATGGCCATATGATGGGGACAATTGTAGCTTCTTTTCTTTTTTTTCTCTTTTTCTTTGTTTTTACATGGAGGAAGTTGAATTATTTTCTAATGGTATGGATTTTCTAAAAAAATAAAATAAGATAATAATATATTATAATGAAGTTGTTGTCTTGAAGCAAGATTTTCAATATATGTGTGTTATGTAATAGTAGTTTTAAATGTCTGCCTTATTCTTCCTGGGATATTATTTCCAATTCTGGGCTCCTCATTTCCAGATAAAGACTTTACATGCTAGTGAGAGTTTGAAAAATAGCAATAAGCTGAAATGACAGAATCAAATGCTTTAGAAGGAAAATGGGTTATAAAAGCAGGCTATACATAATTTGACTAAGTGATGATTAACGTTCAGTTTGACAGTTTACAAGTACTAGCAGGCTATAAACAGAGAAGATGACAAATAATTATTCCTATTACTTTTGCTTATTTCAGTTCAAGCAAAGCTTAACTTTACTTGCAGATGTTTTCCTGTATTTGTTTTATATATATATTTGGGTTGTACACAGCACTCTTTATTTAATCACTAGTAAGGTACTTTACTCAATGTCATACAAGCTAGAGTAACTGGGAGCAAGAAGTAAACTAAAAACTGGGAAAATGTATCCAGAATATTATGAAAAAAATATTACTTACTGCAACCTTTTCTGGGATAGGCTATGACATAATCTGCAAAGGAAAAAAGTGGAAAGAAAGAAACCCAATACCCTAGTCTGATCAAGGTATTTATGTCTTTATTCCATTCATAGCCCATTTATACCCATATCTCCAAAAGGACTTGGGAACAGATCTAACTATTTCCTGTAGGAACCTCAACATAGGGATTGCAGAGGCAACCCTACCCCCAAAACCCCAAAAAACACGTATCATGCACTAGGATAGGGATCTGGTTTGACAGGGTTCCTCATCTAGGTTCTGAATGCAAAGATGGTCAAGAGTTAACCCCCTTAAAAGTATGCTACACATGAACATGCCAAAAGTCATCTAACAGGAAATTTTAAGTACAAAATGTGTCTTATTTCCCATTCCTGAATACTAGGTACCTCCATGACCTTAGAATCTGAGTTCCCAGAGGGGACGCATTTAATTCAAACCAACAATATTCAGTTCAGTACAAAGAACAAAACCCTACAGCCACTTTCACACAAGAACAGAAAAAGGTACCTGGATAGAGGTGCTTAGCCTGTACAAAGCTAAAATCGAGCTGCAGGTACTCAGCAGTTAATAGTCTGCCTGGCTGGAAGGTTGGGAGCCAGATGCAACTGAGTGCAGAGCTACAGAGAGAGTTAAGAAGTCCAGGAGCAGAGGGCAAGAGTTGGAAGAGTGGAGATTGATATGCTGGTAGAAAAGCACAGCACCTGGGTTGTTTCTCTCTAAATCTTCAAAAGAGTACAGGCTTGGTTTCACTTGCTATTTTCATATTTGCTATTTCACTGTTCAGTTTGTTTGCCTTGTTTACTGTGGGGACAAGCTTGTCCTATTTAAAATAAACTGACTGGAAACCTGAAGTCAGACTCAACTGGCCTTGTTGAGGAAGCTGGGTGACTGACCAGCTTACAGTATTCCCCTACTTGTCTAGGAAGTGGGCAGTTCAAATTGTAGATCATCTTTAGCTTGAGGTGACTCAAACCCAAATCTCCCAACTGCCCAAAGAGTGACAACCATTAAAATAGGTTCAGAAGCTTAAATCAAGGTTCAGACGAAACTTTTCAGACCAAAATGGAGGCTAAAGATTCTAGGTTTTGAAGCAGTTTTTTTCAGCCACTGGAGCAGGATTGATCTGGATTTCTTTGTGTCTTAGGAAACTACATCAGTTATTAGGATCTGGTTCTTAGGCTCTTCAATCTAAAACTGATCTGCAGAACCCCTATTCCGCCAGTGCTGGAAGATGCACATATTAATTTTCAAATAATTTTCTATCATTAAAGCTCGTTGAGTGGCTAAAATTCTGCTTCTGCCTCAGTCTTTTGAGTATTGAGCAGATCAGCTCCAGCCTTATGGCTAAGCCTGTTGGGATACACGAACTAGACATGTTTAATGAACATGCACTGGGGCAGAGAAGAGAGCAAGAATGAATATGACTCTCCAGTTAAATGCCTCATTTTGTAAGTGACTTTTGTTAAATTAATTATAGGCAGTATGAAAAAAAATATCCCCTTGAGGCATATCCATGTGTTTTCATAATACTCATACCGTTGTATATTACTACTCAACATTAACATATTTAAGTATTATAAATTAACAGAATGGGTTCTCACAGAGATATTTTGGCTTTGTTTCAGAAAGAATGAATGAATCAGATCTCATGATTCTGTTCTGATTGTATTAAATTTTATTTGGTTCTTGTAATTTCACATGAAGAAAAAGACATGAAGGGCTACAATTACATACAAAAAGTAAAGCATTCTAGCCAACAGCCATTACAGGGTTCTCAGAATTGTTCTTTAACTGTCAAATAATATAGAGTGTAGAGAAAAAATCTATAAATATTGTGATTTATCAATACTCCCAAGATAAAACCTGCTGTCTTAAGAGTTAATTCATTCAGTAATTATACCCAGTCTCTCATTAGAGGACATTGGGATAAGAACTTTGGGTTACAACACTCTCTTTTATCTAATTTGGCAATGCAATGGCTTCTAAAGTTCTGTATTTTGTAGAATAGTTGCACAAAAAGTCTTTATGTTGCAACACAAAACATGTGTTTAGGATGCTGAGTGTCATACACTTGTGGAGGTCTTCACTAGGTCCCATCCATTTATTCATAGCTGTAGTCAGGCTGTCAGGTCTTGGTAAAGTGCTGCTCTTTGAAAGCTAAGGTTCTAGGTCAAGGCTGAAGGCTTGAGAGAAAATAGCATATTCATGACTGGTAGCTCAGTGCTCACTGTCTTGTAAGCATTCTCAGTTTTTTCATAGGAGATTATTTCCCTAGAGACCTGCAGTTGTGATTCAGTGGTAGAATAATTATCCCCCATGCAGGAGACTCAGATTGAATTCCTGGACACATATGTAACTACAGCCATTGAGACATCAAATTTCCAGACTTAGTCTGGCCTTTGGATTCTGTCTCAATGGTCCAAAGGGAGGATGGAAGATCTGGGTAGATTCCACTCTTCCATACTCCGGCCAAAGTGTACGTGTCAACAGTCCTAGTGACCTCTCATGCATACACCATGATAAGGAAGGATTAAATGGTTGCCTACTACTGTTATGGGACTGCAAGCTCCACAAATATCACATTTCCCCCAAAATTACACCTTGCAATTATTTTCTGAATCAAAATTCATGCCTCTTAAAAGTCTAATTTAAGACATACAGTACTTTTCAAATTTACTGCAAAACAATTAAAATAACTCCTACTGTCCTGGCTACCTTCTGTTCTTTTTTTTTTTATTATTATTATTATTTTCCTCGGTATTTCCACCTACTTTCAGGAATAATTCAAATTCTAACCACTTGTGGTGCCATGTCCATTTCTGGGTTTAGCAGAGGAGTTGTAGTACACTTTAAAAAACAAACAAACAAAAAAAAAATAAAATGAACCAATTCTAACATACAACAGCCTGAAGCACCCGCTTCTAATCAATTACCCACTGCCAGTTCTACACTTACTTTCATACAAACTTCTTAAAAAGCCAGTATCTTTACAACTTCTACTGTTTAAAGCTGTCCATTAGAGGAAAACTCAGGCTTCTGTGAAGCTTTATTTTGGTACCTCAGCCTAGACAGCATGGGAATTCAGACATAATCTTTGTGTTAAGTGAATAGCTATTAAGTAGCTCTAAGCAACTTACCGCTCAATGTCTGAATCAAAGTTCATAGTGATCTAACTCTTCCTTTAGGATATTGAGGGAGTGTCTACATGAGGTGCTTAATGCCCATTAGCCTACTAACACTGTGCAGTAACATGGTGGTTAAAAACCATGCTAACAGCCTACTGTGCAGTGATATTAGCAGAGATCCTGGTTTTCTCTGATAAAAAAATCCCAAGTTCTTAGATACAACCCCTCCCCCCCCGAAATACACATTTTTCCATGATTAAAATGAAGCACCAATATATAGAGATGATATAAAGGTGTTTCATTTTAATCATGGAAACTTGGAATAGCACAGTTTTTAACCACCATGCTACTGCACAGTGTTGTTAGGCTAATGCACAGTAAGCATCTGATATAGACATACCCTCTATATCCTATATGAAAAGTTAGATCACTACAAATGTTGATACAGACATTGAGCGGCAAGTTGCTTAGAGCTATATATAGTGGGGTCTAATTTTAATCATTGAAAAATGTGGCACTCAAGAGCCAGGAGCCAAGAGAGGAGGGAGTTGGGCACACATGTGTTCCTGCACCCACATGTGCCCCCTTACTTGACCAGAGGTGGAGGTGGATGCAGCAGTAGAGGCAGCAGCGGGGACAGCAACAACTGATCCCCCTAAGGTAAGTGGGGCAGAGGGAGCTGGCACAGCTGAGCCAGATCTGGAGGGGAAGCCCCCCAGATCCCTTTTAGCTGAGCTGGCAGGGAGCTATGCTCCCAAGACACACATGTGAACAGAGTGTACCGGTGTTTGTGCTGGCATTCATGCAGGTGGGCTAGTGGGAGGGGCCAGGAGGAAGTCTTCGGCAAGGGAAAGGTGAAGGCACCACACCAAAAAAAAAACAACAACATGGTATCAACGTGGAGTGCTGCTAGGACCCTGCCTGGGGGGCACTGCATACTCGGGGCTTCTCTGAGGCCTCCACCTAGATGGAGCCCATGGGGGAGCTGGCATCACCCTGCCCCCTGGCCTGTGGGGGATGCCCAGTAGGGCTGGGGGGGCAGGTAGGGGGGGCCCCCCACACCTGTCCTGCAGGTGCCCATCTTAGGGCCTTGGAGGGGCAGGTGAGGGAGCTTCGGGAGGAGGTTAGCAGGCTGAGGGGGATCAGAGAAGCAGAAGATGAGATTGATGGGTATTTCCTTTCCCTGCAGGGCCATGCACCAAAGGGAGAAGCACCCCAGGAGGTGCCCTCCACAGAGGAATGGCAGAAGGTTCCCTCCAGAGGCAGGGCTGCTTGTGGTAGTGCAGTACCAATTCCCCCAGTCCAGCTGGGGAACAGGTATGAGGCCCTGGTGACATTGGAGGAAGAGGAAAGAGAGGAGGAAACCTCTGGAAAGGCCATCCATGCACAGAACAGGCTGAAGGAGGCAAGCAGACCCAGAAAAAGAGTAACCGAGTGCTCATCATAGGTGACTCTATCCTGAGAGGTACAGAGGGTCCCATCTGTCACCAGGATCCCTTGACACGTGAGGTCTCCTGTCTGCCCGGAGCAATGATTAAGGATATGATGGAGATGATCCTGGCCATTATCCGGCCCACTGATTACTACCCCATGGTCCTAATCCACGTAGGCACTAATGACATGGCCAGGAGCATCCCAGATCACCTGATGAAGGACTACCAAGCTCTGGGGGGCAAGCTGAAGGAGACAGGGGCACAGATGGTCTTCTCATCTGTCCTTCCAGTGAGCGGACGTGGATGACGCCATGAGACCTGCATCAGAGAGGTCAATTTGCAGCTTTGGAAACTGTGTTTCCAGGCGGGCTTCGGCTTTTTGGATGATGACTCATATTTCAGGACAAGAGACATGCTCAGGTGGGTTGGGCTTCACCTCCCCCCCAAAGTAAGCATGTGTTCTCTTTCAGGTTGGCTGATCTCCTCCGACAGGCTTTAAATGAGGCTTGTTGGGGAGAGGGGAGGATGAGGACGGAGGGAGCCATGGAACACCAATCCAAGGGTCACCCACAAGAACAGCCCAGCCAAGACAGGCAACAAGCACAAGAAATACGCAGGTAAGAGACAGGGGCCTGGATAGTTCTGGGATTAGGGGGGGCAGTGCATGTACCTTCAGGAGACCTTAAATGCCTTTACACCAATGCTTGTAGTATGGGGAACAAGCAGGAGGAACTTGCCCTCCTGCTAGCTAACACAAAGCCAGACATAGTGGGGCTCACTGAAACTTGGTGGTATCCAACGCATGACTGGGCAATGAATATCAAGTTCAATTGGCTGTACAGGAGGGATAGAACAGGGAGGAAAGGTGGGGGTGTGGCGCTCTACGTCAAAGAGCAATACACATCCTCAACAAACAGCACTGGGTCAGAGGAGGGGCAGACTTAAATGCTCTGGGTTAGAATACAAGTGGGGCAGGGGGAAAGGGACTTAACGGTGGGTGTCTACTACAGGCCACCCAACCAGGGAGAAGAGCTAGACCAGGAATTCTCAGGTCAGCTTGAGGAGGCATTTAAGTCAAAGGATGTGGTGATCATGGGTGACCTAAACTATCTAGGCATCTGCTGGGAAGAGCAGTCAGCCAGGTTTGACCGCTCACTTAGGTTCCTAGCTGAGTTACAGGACCTCCATCTAACCCAGGAGGTGCACAGTCCCACTAGGGGAAATGCCTTGTTAGACCTGGTCCTGGCCACAAGCGACAACCTGGTGAGGGAACTGCCAGTGCTCGACCACCTGGGCAATAGCAATCATCGCCTACTGGAATTGACCATCCAGCACAGGGTGTCAAAGGCCTGCAGCAAGGCAGCAGCCCTGGACTTCAGGAGGGTGGTTTTCAATGAGGTAAGTAATCTAGTTGGGGAGGCTCTCAGGTCCCGGAGAGGAGGGGAGTTGGGAGTCCAAGAAGAGTGGTCGTTCCTTAAGGAGACGATCCTCCAAGCCCAAAGGGTGACAACTCATGGTGCTCTGGTGAGGTGCCAGAGGACTGGAAAAGGGCCAATGTGGTCCCCATTTTCAAAGAAGGGAGGAAGGAGGACCCAGGAAACTATAGGCCCATTAGTTTTACCTCTGTCCTGGGAAAGCTCTTTGAGAAAATTATCCAGGAGCACATCTGTGAGGGACCAGCAGGGGAGATTATGTTTAGGGGCAACCAACATGGGTTCGTTAGAGCAGGTCCTGTCAGACCAACCTGGTGGCCTTCTACAGCCAGGTCACAAAAGCCTTTGATGCAGGTAGACATAGTTTTTTTCTGGACTTTAGGAAGGCCTTTGACACTGTCTCTCACCCCATTCTCATTAAAAAAATTAGGCAACTGCAGTGTCAATGCCTACACAGTCAGATGGGTCGCAAATTGGCTGGAGGGCCGCACCCACACAGTGGTGGTGGATGGGTCATTTTTGACCTGGAGGGATGTGGGCAGTGGGGTTCCCCAGGGCTCAGTCCTCAGGCCCTCACTGTTCAACATCTTCATCAGCAACTTGGATGAGGGGGTGAAAAGCACCTTTTTCAAATTCATGGACGACATTAAGATGTGGGGAGAAGTGAGCACACTAGAGGAGAGGGACAGGCTGCAATCAGATCTGGACAGGTTACAGGGGTGGGCGGATGAGAACAGGATGGGTTTCAATACTGACAAGTGCAAGGTATTGCCCCTGGGGAGGAAGAACCAGCAGCATACCTACAGGCTGGGGAATTCCCTTCTTGTCAGCACAGAGGCAGAAAAGGATCTTTGAGTCATTATTGACTCCAAGATGAATATGAGCTAACAATGTGGGGACATGGTCAGGAAGGCTAACCGCACTTGTCATGCATCCATAGATGCATCACGAGCAGGTCCAAGGAGGTGATCCTCCCCCTCTATGTGACATTGGTCAGGCCTCAGTTGGAGTACTGCATCCAGTTCTGGGTGCCACAGTTCAGGAGGGATGTGGACAGTATCGAGAGGGTCCAGAGGAGGGCCACTCGCATGATCAGGGGGCAGCAGGGCAGGCCCTACAAGGGGAGGCTACGGGATCTGCACCTATTCAGCCTCCTCAAGAGAAGGTTGAGAGGGGATCTGGTGGCCAGCTATAAACTGACCAAGGGGGACCAGCAGGCAATGGGAGAGTCCCTGTTCTCCTGCGCACTACCAGAAGTAACAAGGAATAATGGCCATAAATTGATGCAGAGTAGATTCAGGCTAGATATCAGGAAGTACTACTTTACAGTCAGGGTGTCTAGGATCTGGAACCAACTTCCAAGGGAAGTGGTGCTCACTCCTACCCTGGGGGTGTTCAAAAGAAGGCTAGGTAATCACCTAGCTGGGGTCATTTGACCCTAGCATCCTTTCCTGCCATGGCAGGGGGTTGGACTTGATGATCTGCTCAGGTCCCTTCCAACCCTACCAACTATGAAACTATGATTTTGGATTACTATTTTAATCTGAAATTTGGGGATTTGTTTTATCCCCTGGATAACCAGGATCCCTGGTTATTAGGCTAATGTTCAGTAAGCATCACAAAATAACTGTGCCCTGGCACTACTTTGCAGTAAGTTTAGTGTGCATTCAGTTAGTACTTTATTAAGCAAGTGCTTTATTAGACTAAATGCACAGTATCTAATACACATTAATGAATGTGTAGATGCACTCAGAAGGCGAGTCCACACATGCAAGCAAGTGCACTTGCAGCAGCTCAAATAGAAACAGTGAAATTTTGAGCTAGGGCTTTTTGTCTCAGCACACGTGCTCAGACATGCACTTTGTTGTGGAGCAAATTGTGCTACTTGGGGCAAAATAACCCTGCCTGGCTCCTCCTGGATCTGCAGCCAGGGGGAGCTAGAGCCTGGGGCCAGCATCTGTGCTATCCCCAGCAGTATAAAAAGCTGCCCTGTCCTGGCCCCATCTGTACAAAAGGCTGCCCTGACAAGCAATTCAGGGCTACTTGCTCTCCAGAGCTTCCGGGGCTCGGCCACTTGGTAACTGGAGACACTACACCTTGTGCCAGCTGGACTGCTGCAGCAGCATCCCAAATCCATTAAAAAAAAATATCCCCAAACCCATGTTTTTCCACAATTAACACAAAAGACCACTCTACACACACACACACATACACACACGCACACATCTAGACAGAGACAGAGAGATAGCAATCAGTTGGGCAACGCTTTATTGGTATATTTACAATGTTAAAGCAATGTATAATCTTACCAGTGTCTCTATCATCATGATAAAATAAATTCTAAATACCTATATGTGTTGATGTGTACTTTTGGTTTTCTTCACACATGATGGGTATGTGATGGGGGGATGTGGTGCTTGCAAGAAGGGAGTGGGAAGGTGGGTGGATGTGTGTGGAGGGATGTGGGTTGGTGTGTGGGTAGGTGTGGGGCTATTGCTGGGAGGACTGTGGGTGTGGGGGAACTTGTGGGGGGACTACTCAGGAGGGGTGAATCTCTTGGCCCCGACAGGGTGCAGCACCCCCACAAAAGCACATGGAATGCCCCCCCCCAACAGGGACCCAGCTCCCCCCTGGAGGGCCACAGCCTCTATCCCCCACAGGGCCCCAGCCCTCCTGCCCAGGGTCCCAGGCACCATGGAGGGCCATAGCCCCTCCTGCCCAGGGTTCCAGCTCCCCCTGGAGGGCCCCAGCCCCACCGCTCAGGGTCCCAGCTGCCCCTGGAGGGCTACAGCCCACCTGCCCAGGATCCCAGGCACCCTGGAGGGCCCCAGCCTCTCCCCATAACTTACCTTTAGCAGCAGCAGTAGGAGTGGGGCACTCTGAGCCATGGTTGCAAGACCTAGTGCAGCATGCAGGGACCGTGCGCTGGGCCCAGCAGGGTCCTGCCGACCCTGGGGACTGTCTGCCACTCAGCCAAGCCAGGGCCTTGCTGGCAGGACCCATGGGCACATGGGAACTACATGCTGGGCCCAGCCAGGTCCTGGGGCCTCTTTGCTGCTGGGCTGGGCCAAACCAGGCTAGGCCCTTGGTGGCAGGACCTGCTTGCCCTTGGGGCCCCTGTGCCACCCACCCGGACCAGGACCCAGGGCGACAGGACCTGGCATGGCATGTAGGGACCATGCACCATACCCAGACGGGTCCTACCAGCCCTGGGGCTGCTCCTGCAGCTGGCAGGACCTGGCAGCCATAGTGCACAGTACCCGCGTACCATGCCAGGTCCTACTGCCTGGGTATCAGGGTGGGCTGGGGGAGTGGCCGGGGCCAGCAGGGCCCACCCCCATGGTCCCCTCCTCCAGCATGTTTCAGCACCAGGGTGAGGGGCCAGTCATGGAGACTCTCTGGCAGCCAGAGTGTCTCCCTGGAGGACTCAGCTTCCGGTTGCACCGCTTTTTTTATTCCAGTATTTTTAGACCCCTGCATATCCAGGGGTCTAATTTTCTCCCTGTGCTGCAACTTTTTTTTCATTCCCGTACGTGCCTCTTGCCCCACCTCATAGGGGTTTGAGGCAGGGCAAGAGGCATGTGCGGGTTCATCTGGACACACCCAGAGAGTCTATCTGCTTAGAGAGTCTGGTATCTTTATATTACTCTCCATAGCCCAGAGGCCTATTTTTAGATAGTAGAATTTGGACAGACTAATGATCTTTTATTTCTCCATGTTATTAACAATACTGTGTGGCATATTGCTTGATGGCAATAGATAGATTTTTTCTTTTTTGTTGTTATAGCTAAAAAAATTAAGGTTATATCCCATTTCAGTTTAAAGTGCATAACTGGCAGTTACCTAGCCTCACAATGACACATTTAGATGGTTTTGTATTCTATTTTTACTTGTGGCAGAATAAAATTGTCCTACATGTATGTCTGCCACAAATAAAATGAAAAATCACCATCTTTTCTTAATAGCTAAATTGTTCAGGGGCTTGCTTGGTGCATAGGAGACCTAAGTTTTAAACCACCATCATGTTCTTAATTTTTGGCAGTTAGGCACAATTCGTGAACCTGCTCCCTATGCAGGAAGTATCCCTGTGTGGATAAATAAGCATAACAAATGTGCATAGTAGGCTGCATTCAGGCTTAATAGTTATGTGACTCTTTATGCATGTACCTGCATATAAGCCCTTCCTCCCCACAAAGTGAGGAGGATATTTTATTGTTTAACCTTAATTGCTGAGGACTTAGGACACTCTTCCAGGAAATGGGAGACTCCCTTTCCACTTCTCCCCTGTGATACTTTGAACCTACATCTCTCAGGCTACAAATAGGCATTGCCAAATGAAGTGGATCAGCTGTGCCAGGATTTGTCTGTTGATCTTGCAGGACAATGGGTGATGTGTTCTCCCAGGGCTTGATGGAGTCCTGCATGCCCTGGGACTTCCCATATAGGATTCAGCCCCTCCAACCCTGGGAGCACCTGCCTGGTTTACAGACTGAGAAATCTTGCAGTGTGTTTTTGTAAGCAGGGAAAGCTGGGTACAAATGCATCCCAAGATTTCCCAGGCATGTCTTAGCAAGTGAAAAAGCCAGGGTTTCCCCACTGACAGAGATGAGACCCTGTCCTCACCCACATACACACATAATGCCCATGCGATTTGTGGCAGCCTTCCAACAGGTGGGCCATCTCTGGTTTAGGGTATGGCTAAAGACTTAAGGAACTTTGGTGTCCCTATTTTTAAAAATGTATTTACATTATAGAAATAATGGATTAAATACAAAAACAAACAAATACATAAAGAAGCCAACCTTGAAACAGGGGTTGGAACCTGTGTCTTCTTTTCCCATCAAATGTCTGAATTAGCAGGATAATGGGTCATGCTTCTACTCTCTGAAGCTTGAATTATTTTCTGCAAAGTGAATAGCCTCAACCAGGTTATAGGTACGAAGAATGCTCTCCCACATACATCCAACGCAACCTAATGGAATGTTGTATGGGCTCTTCCAGGAAATGAGAGATGGATTTGAACCACCTAAGGCTAAGGGGGATATAAAATCTAATTGCTCCAAATCCTGGATGAGTGTTCTAGTTTTTGAGCTACTATTTAAAAATAACTGCTTTCAAAATCACAACCTTTTTTTAGAATAAAAGTAGCTGTGTTTCTGTTCATAGACTGATCCTGTGGATACACATTATGTGTTCTCTAAGCCCACCCTCTGGACTGGACACTCAGAGGAGAAGGCTGGAGGAATGCCTAGTTTGAGAATCCCAGTGGACCTTAAGGTGTGAAAAAGATCCCCCCTAGCTGCTCAATCATGCTGATATAATGACATTTCTATGTCTGCAGTGGAGCAGAAAGTCAAGTATCATTTTATGAAAGTACTAGTCATTACTATACTTGGGGAGGGGGGACAGAATTAATACAGTTGTGTATATACTAATAAGCAGTGTGTGTCTATTTTACAAGACATTGGCAATTGTTTTTGAAGTGCCACAGTGATGTTAGAGAACTGGTGGGAAAGGATAAATTGTTGTTGTTATTGTTTTGGGGAACATATTTGGGGGTGGGGGAGGAGGAGGGATGTGTGGGTATGTACCCCTAGGAGGGGAGAAGAGATGTAAAATAATAGTGCTTTGATTTTTTTTCTCCTGAAATTTGGAAGGATTTTTTACTTCATTCTGGAGTATTTCTGAATCTTATTACAGAAATTCTGGAACATTTCATAGTTAAAAGGACCAGGAACAATAAAGGAAAATGGGCCAGTAATGAAAAAATATGTGCTGGATACGCTTAGTTCCCTTTTTTATTGATTTGGGAAATTAGTAGAAAAAAGGAAATTCAGCTTATGTGATATCTAGTAAATGATGCAATGATACAGAGCCTCACAAACTCATTTACAAAACTGATTGAAATTGTCTTGGATATGAGCACAATCACATGGATTGAAAACTGGCTGAAGGACAACAAACAGTAACCTAATGGATTGAGGTGGTGCACTGAGATGCTGGAGTGATTGGTGCTAAGCCAGTTTGATTTAACATCTTTATTACAGGTCTGGAAGAAGGAGTCGGCAGCACATTTATTAAGCTTGCAGATGATATTAAATAGGAATGGATTGCAAATATCAGTGTGGACAAAGAAATAATAAAATGGGACCAAGAGAGGTTAGAATAATTGGCAGGAAATAAAATGAGATTTGGACTTGGAAAAATGCAAACTGTACATCTGCGGAATAACAATCCATTCAGACCCTTAGGAGGGAAGGGGAGATGGAAAACAGTATTGGCAAGAAAGACCTAAGGGTGAACAGAACAACAAATAAGATATGTGCTTCAGTGTGACATACAGCAAAATAAATAAATAAATAAATAAATAAAAATCCAGTGCAGTTTTAAACTACATAGAAAAGGAGTCTTGGGTTGAAGTGTGATTTTCCTTATTTTTGAATTAGTGAAACTGTACCCTGAACAATACACCCTAGCAGTTCTGAGTGTCTCAATGTCAAGAATTTGATGCTGAATTATACAGAAGTTGGAAAAAAGAACAATAAGATTGATTCAGCGTCTTAAAGGACTAAAAAGAAAATATTAAAAAAAAAACAAAAATCTGTATAGGCTGTCTTGGAAACAGGAAATTGCTGTTAGTAATAACAATCTGACATACTTAAGAGGTACAAAAAAAATCCAAAGGAAGGTATGGAATACTAAGAAGAAGATATGTTACTCAGGCGTGAA
The DNA here is from genome assembly GCF_030867095.1 of Alligator mississippiensis. Classification (NCBI taxonomy): domain Eukaryota; kingdom Metazoa; phylum Chordata; order Crocodylia; family Alligatoridae; genus Alligator; species Alligator mississippiensis. Next base: position 381,004,170 of record NC_081824.1, on the reverse strand, counting down.
ATTCATTCTGTGAAGTTAGACAACACAATAATTTATTTGCTACAGATGTCCCTGATTTGGCAAAATATGGACCTACAGTGCTGCTTGGTGTGACAAAAGAGACTAAGTGGGCTGAGTTCTTGTTGGCAACACTTTGGTGGGGCTCAATACAGCTTACGGTGATGTGAAATAGCTGGTATAAATAGTTTTATAAGCAAGACATCTATATGCCCTGTTCACTCTAGGGGGAGACAGCAGTCTCTGCCCAGTACCAGTGCCAAGACTCTACTCCCTGACTGGTTTCTCATGATAATGTTTCATTTTATTGGTCAAGTGTTGCCCCCACACTAATACCAGCGTTTTGTAACTGTGTTGTTCCAAGTATGGCTGACTGAACCTGAGGTTTGAAAGAGTGAGGCTGTGAGAGTGCTGGGAGTAGAGAAAGGTAGTCCCAGGGAGGACAGAGTAGAGTTCAATGAATGACAGAGGGAACTGGAGTAGGACAATTAAAACTGTTTGTTCTGGAGTAGAGTCTGTTGTGGTGTTGGGAATGTTTGCATTCTGATACACCTCCTCCATTAAAAGGAAAATAAAAGGTCCCCTTTTCCATAAGCTGACCAAAACAAAAGTGCTTTTAGAGTTGGGGGTGCTATAGATTTCCAGCCAAGCCAGGAATTGGAAAGAGTCAGGGTCCCAAAGCCAGAGACTTGCCCCTTGTGAAACCATGCTAGGACTGGCTTCAGCAAGTCCTAAGCTCTTCTCTGAGACTGGTGTTGATTCTGTGACAAATGGGCCTTGTGTGGGCTCTCTACTTATAGACAAATATCACCCAATTATTTTTTCTCATTATAAATAAATATACAAAGAGAATAGTGACATAAATGTACACACTCATAGCTAGTAGCATGATGCAAATGCGCCTACACCCACAGAGTTTACTTACCAAATAAAATGCCACAGACTGAGAGAGTTAAGACCACTCTGATTTCAAGCGAGCAAACCAACTAGACATGCTGGAGCATGTGTCTCATGTATGAAGGCAGACTGAAATGTGTCCAAGATGGCTCAAACAGTCAGGAAATTGCAGTGGACGAAAAAAGAAAACAAAAGGTAAGACAAAAAGCTAGTGGAGCACATACATTTTTGCTTAAAATAATTGGAATATTTATGTATATGAGATCTGACTTAAATTCTAGCAACTGTGTATTTCTTGAATCTCATTAGCACTGGCTTTGCCTTCAGGCATTTCTTTCTCTGTGTATAATGTTAAAAAAGCAAGGATTCTCTTCGCTCTTTTCTATCAATACATTTCCTTGTCTGGGAGTTGTGTTTTCTTATCTCTCATTTCACCAAATCCAATAGTCTTGCAAAAAATCTTCCATACAAGAAAGTTGCCTCTAGTAAACATGTCATGTGTGCGTTCAAAATAAAAAAAAATAATAGTTTTGTAAGATCTTATCAGGTTTTTTCCCTATAGTTCACAGTAAATACTGGTAAAGACATTAAAACAAATATTTGCAATATGAAAAAGACATTATTTTTCCCCCCAGAAATGCATCTTCATGTTTGATATCACACCTTTGAATTTTGAAACCTTAACCTGATTTGGGAAATACTTTGAATTTAATTTATTTATTTATTTTTGTATTCACAAAAGGCAATACAAAAATAATAAATCAGTATTTTTTTAATCTTAATTGAAGACAAGCAATAACCTGCAAACTGATCTTGAAATGGTGCTGTGTTTAGCTGAATGGTACGCTAATGTTCAATGAGACATATTTCATCTGTTCTATGTTCAAGGATATTTTTGTGATATCAGATTTATATTTTGTGACATAATACAAACAAAATGAAAGAGAAGATGGGATTAGGAAAAAAAAAACACAAAGAAAGGAACCTTTGAAGGTGAAGAACAAGGTGTTTTGTGGCTGCCTCTGATATTTCACTATTGCAAAACTGCATGTTTACAGTTATCTTGCAGTCAAAATACCTTTAATTATATATTTGTTACAACTCTTTTTCTTCTGGCTTTGACAACAGAGAAAAACAATACAATTATAATGAAACATTTGTCATAGAGTACTGGTTTTCTATTAATACAGATCTCATCATTTCTCTTCTGCTGTAAATACTAATAGATTAATAATAATTGCAGGTCAGTTGGTGTCAGTTTCTCCACAAAAGCACTTAGGACCCCCATCCTTAAACTGTTTTTTTTTTTTTCTGAGTACCCCTTTGAAGTCAGCTGAGATAGCTTCTAGATAGAGTGAGGCCTTGGTTCCTTGGACTCCAAGACTAGGCTATATGATCTCTGATGCCTACGAGTGCTGTTACGGATTGCCTTTATAATGTTTTAAATCTGTGGAATATTATACAGCCATAAAGTTAAAACAATTTCAGAGCAGACACAGGTTAAGGCTTAATGCCATCTCAGACCTGCACAACTGTGGCTTGCCAATAGAGGGCTGGCAAGCAGGGGCTTGGACACAAGCCAGGACTCTTGCTGCCCTGGGGTGGGAGAGAGGTAACATGTAGCTTGGAGGCAAAGGAGAAGGAGACCAAGGGCAAAGGGGGACTCAAAAAGGAGATTTTTTTTTCTCTGGTTGATTTAGTGCTGGTTAAAGGTGCCCAAGAGAATGAAGTCCTGAATTTATCCATACGGTAGGTATAGTCTAGGCAGACACAGGGCAAACATCCACTTACGTGCCTCAGCTGCAGCCTGAGGTCTCCATGCCAACATCCCATGTTTGATATTGTTCATGTGTTGACATGGCCCAAAAAAGCAAGCTCACGTCTAGCTCATACTCTGAACCATTGGCCAGGAGAGCTGAGCCAGGAAAGCCCTAGTTCTCTGCTTACTTTGCTGTATGGTGTTGGAAATCCTCTGTACCCCAATATAAGAGATGCTTTTGAGCTTCTTATGCAAAGTGCTTTGAAATACATGGATGACAAGTTCCACATAAGAGCTAAGCATGGCTTTGGTAGGTGTTTACTCTTTCTAGAAGCTGTTTGTCTTTATCCCTCTAGCTCCAAGGAGCTGTATGCATTGAAATACTCCTGACAAGGTACTACTTGAGGAAACCCCTGGATAGACTCAAGGCACTCCTCAGAAAATGCCAGCTTTTCCTTTTCACTCATTTTTTATATTATAGGAGAATAAAAGAATGATGCTTCTGTTGCAAAGAACTCAGAAAGACCCCAACAGGGCAGAAGGCTTTTAATGTGATGGATTCTTATTTGAAATCACATATATAAATGTACCAGTTAACCCCTGGTGTCTCTATTCTCAGTGTGCAGCTGCTGCATTACTTTCAGTGAGACCAGAGAGCCTGGGAAAGTGTGTTGGTCTTGTCAGGCTGCAGCAGCTCCATGCAGAGTGGAGCATCCAGGGCTTAACACCAGTGTACAACAAGGGAAAATCTACATATGTAAATGAGGGCTGTTAGGCCTCCAAAAATGTCCCTCCCACTGTGAAAGCTGTGAGTAACTAAGCTCTTACCAGCCCAGCCTAATAGGTCTGGCTTGGGCTGAGAATTTGGCCCAATAATTACCAGAAATCTTGATTTGCTTGGATTAAAAAAAAAAAAAATCCTGATTTTGTTATTTAAAGAAGTAACCCCAAATCCATATTTTTCCATGATTAAAATGAAATACCACAGTGGCATTTCATTTTAAATAAGGAAAAATGTGGATATGGAGTTACTTTTTTAAAACTGAAAATTGGGGGAGGAGGGATTAAATTAAAGAAAACCAGGATCCCTGATAATCATAGACTCCAATAAAGGTTCAAACAATATGGTGTATTCATAACAAACAACTAACCAACAAGAACTGAACAAGAATGCCATGCTATAAACAGGATCACTTTTAGCAACAGGAACAAGACATTCAAAACAAAGGAGTAAGCAAACTGTAAGTAATTAGTCTGATGGGCTCACTATGTCCCCCACAGCTAAGGGCTGGTGCAGCAGCTGTTGCCAAGCCATGTAAATGGCCTGCAACTGCTAGTTTAGAACAAAGACCGCTAATAAAGCAATAGGACATTACAACAAGCTCCAGTAAGTACAGTGCCAACAATAACTATCACACACACACTCAGGAAGTCAGTGACACCTGGGAGAGTCAGCCTTAATTCAGTCACAACATACATCATACAGCAGGCAAGTGACACTTCAAGCAAACCCACACTTGAACCAACCCAAACATGCACTCTGACCAAAGTGACCCTTCTCCAAATCGCACAGACTCTGGCCAAGCAAACACCTTCCTTAGAGTCACCGAAGCAGCTGATGACCCAAATTACACCGGCTCATACCCTAGGCCTCCCAGGCCCTCCAGCCTCAAGCGCAGGCAGGAACACAGGAACACACACACACAGAGTAGCTCTTGGCCTCTGTAACCTCCCGAGCCTCTCCCCTGAGAGTTGCATGTTTGGGTTCTTCACAAACCTCGCCATGGCTTCTTGGGCTGCACGGCCAGGCTATTGGGAGTGGCCTTGGGTTAGTTCCCCAGTGGTTTCTCCTGCCACGTCTTTGATGATAAGTCGTTTTCTATCGGGAGGACGATGTCTGGTCCTGCCTCCTCTGGTACTTTCCCTCGGCCGTCCTCATGGTTGTTTCTTCTCAGAGCTCTACTTCCCCTACACCCTGTCTAATGCCAACCATGGTGTTGTCTGTCAGAGCCGATGCTCAGGCCTTCCGTGGTACTCAGTTTCTTGGGGGCTGCGGTCATTGGCTACTGGTGATACTCACACTGAGCATTCCCTGCAGCCCCTCTTTGCTCTCAGATTACATGGAGCCTGACTCTACCCAGGCCCCAGCCCCCCTTGACTCATCATTTGTTCCCCAAGTTCAGTACCTGCTGCCTCTCATCCGGGTCAAGGTCCCATCCTCATTATATTTGCTGGTGTCCCAGTTCAAGCAGCTGCTGACCTCAGTCCATGCCAGCTCCATAAGTGACTCCTTGGGCCCTTGCTGGCCCAGTGTTCCCTTTGTGCTCCCCTTCCGAGGGAGCCACCAAATCTCCTCCCCAAGATCGTCTGGGTGCTCTGGCCCCTCTGGGCCGGCCAGGGACACTGTTTCTAGTCCCCCCAGCTTACTTCCAGCCGGACCTTTTCTCTTGGTGCTGGGCACCTGCCCAGCCAATTGCCCTTGGCACACTTTTATAAAGTGTGCCCAGGCGGACGTGTGAACCATTCCTGGCTCCTCCCAGCTCCGCCGCAGGTTTTTTCTTTGATCTTCATTCATGGCAGCTCCAGCCACCACAGTTTTACTTTTGCCATGATCGGCTGATGGTGTGGCATCCCGCTGCCTCTTCCCTGACTCTGGTAAGTTTCCACCACAGCCTCCCAGACCGTCCATCACTAGGCACACCTATACGCCACCCTACAGTAACATAGTGATGCTCTAAGTCACCTTATGGCACATTATTGCAATGTAGTAATCACGTGGGTCTACATGTGATTGGAAACTACATCACTGTAGTGGCATAGTCCCCCATTATAGAATGTGACTACGGTGATGTAGCAGCAAAATCTAACTGTATGCCATGCACATGGTGCAGTAACCACGTGTACTCTGCCATGCTTTAGTACTTTGAAAAGGAAGTAATAAAACACAGCACCATAGCAACATCAGTGTATGGTGATGTGTACATGTGCCTACTTTCTCACACTGGGCTGTGTAAGCACACAAGCTAGCAAGCCACTCAAACTCCCTCATTCAATCCAGATGGACCCTTTCAGGCAGGAGGATAATGAATGAATGAACAATGACAATAACTTTCTTATATACACTGATAGCCCAATAACAAGCATCATTCTCACTTTGACTAATCACCAGGAATCCAGGTTTCTCTGGTTTTTAACCCCCCCCACCCAATTTTCAGTTAAAAAAATAGTAACCCCAAATGCACATTCTCCATGATTAAAGTGAAACACCGGTAATATATAGGTATATATATAGTGGTGTTTCATTTTAATCATGGAAAAATGTAGATTTGGGGTTACTTAATTTAAACCAAAAATTAAATCAGAGAAAACCAGGATCCCTGCTAATCACACAGCTCTGCACATGTTACCACTCCACCTGTCAATCATTCAAAGATACTCATTTTGCCTCCCATTCTGTCCTGCCAAGAGGTGGTCGTTACCAAGTATGGTCCAAAGTAGAAAGTAGGTCATTACCTCATTGAGATTTAAAAGTTCCATCCTTCTAGCATCCTCTGGGCCTTAACTCCACTGAATAGGTCTGAATTCATTCAACTTACACAAAACTACTAATTTCCATAAATTATATTAAGCAACTAAAGTAGGGAACAACTCTGGGAACTTTTCAGTGACACCAGCAGCTCTACTCTCAGCAGCTCAGAGACATAGGTCAGAAAGGCTAGAGAGGCTCTTTGGTCTTTCTGAAGCTGACATGGCAGCTCTATGCTTAAAGTAGTTGAGCTGCCCAGCAGTGTGACATGAATCCTGGTTTCCTCTGATTTAAAAAAAAAATCCCAATTTTCAGGTAAAAAAAAGTAATCCCAAATCCACATTTTTCTATGATTTAAATGAAAAACCACTGTATATATAACTATATATTAATGGTGTTTCATTTAAATCATGGCAAATATGGATTTGGGATTACTTTTTTAAAACCAAAAATTGGGGATTTTTTTTTTAAATCAGAGAAAACCAGGATCCCTGGACATGGAACCCAGGGAAAACAATTAAAGTACTGCAAGTGTTGCTATCAATGTGGAAGGGAAATGGGAGTGGAATGGGGAGGTCACAAGCATTCAGGAGTATGTAAAGGGTATAGAAGCTGGGCATTGTGTATTCATGGATGTTGGAAGAATGAAAATAAAGCATTTTACCACCCCTGCCCATTCAAATAATGCCCTAGAATGATATAGGTAAATCATTTCAAAGTTAAATCTTGTTCTGGGCTGCTTATCTTTAAGGTGGTTAGAGGGTACGTATGATGGATTAACAACTTTTAATGAGTGAATGCACCCATTTTAAGTTCATTTTTGGTGGTTTAAAGGTAACCATCTATAACACGGACCTATGTTTATTTTAATCATGGAAATTATTTGCAGCTTCCTCAGATACTTACCTTCTGGCTTGGCTCCTAGAGAAGAACTTTACATCTTCAAGGGAATGGGCTATGGCAGAAGTAAGGGAGCCATGGGGTCAGGTCTGGATGTGTATGTGTGCTCATGCATGTGCCATGCTGTCCCATCTGGCTCTGGTCCTGGGAGCTGCAGGGTTGGTGCTATGCGTGTGTGCATGCGCACATATGCATGCCTATATGCTTATGCTTCTCCAGTGCCGCCCCCCCCCCCCCTTCCCCCTGCCCCGCCTGGATTTCCTTACTCCATCCTGGATTTCTCTTAAATTATTATGGTCTCACCATAAGCAGAAGTCACATGCAATGAAGCAGTAGTTTCTTTGAACTGTAGAAGGAGTGGAGTGCTACTGTTGCTGTGATGTTACAGAAAATATATAGAAAGAAAGGGTTGGGGTTTTTTTTTTTCCTTCTTTGCACTGGAGATTTGAAGTCCCTCCTTTACACCAAAAACAGCAGGGTGTTTTCATATATTTAGACCTCAGTTCAATGGTGCTCTGCAGTTTGTCCATTGTTCTCTTGATGATACATTTATTCTCTTAATAACACTCAGTCAGGTTCCTACAGATTTACCTCCAAATGCAGTTAATGACATCCCTCCCCCTCCCATAAGCTAACCAGGGAATCTGAGACATATAAGATTATTGTAACAGAAACACATATAACCATGAAATATTACAAATCACTATAATCTGTCATAACTGGAACTTTGATATTAATGGTGAATTTCAAGAGATTAATTTGATACTATGCAGGTAAGATATAAAAAAGTCTAACAGGAAAAGTGATTTTGAAAGTTGCTATTTTTCTAGCATTTGAGAATTAAAAAAAAAAAAAATCCAGGAATGTTCCAGTATTAAAATGGAAATCTGAAAGAATATTTTGGCTATGCAGAACAGGAAATAGTTGGTTAAAGAAGTCCAGTATGCAAACAATAAGTTTTATTTGGCAGTTACGTGAAAGGTGAATAAGCACATGCTATTGACTAATTTCTCTGTTGAGAAAATGTTTTTTGTGCTAGTATATTTGTTCCTCTTCAGAATAATATCATCAAAACCTTTGTATATTTAACTAAAACTGAATGAATTATTAGTATGACAATAAAATTCATAGCTCAATAAATAACCACCTCACTAATGAAGTGTGAAGACAACTGCAAGGAGACACTTAATTAGATCATTTATAACTCATTAAGTAGCAAACTGCTGTACCCCCTGTTGGTTACTGTTACTGGTGGAAAAAGATAAAGCAGCATAAACATTGCTTCAGACATTAAATTACATTTACATGTTCCAAGTAGATAGTACTATTTTGTCCATTTGTTTTAGTAGTACCGTTTTGTTCCACTCAGTCTAATTTACATGACTTTGGAACTACGTTTCTAGACAATATGTTGTGTTTTCTCTACTTATGTTGAACTTGTTGGACAATTACAGAGTGAAAAATGCTACTTGAGTGCATGAACAAAGACTAACTTCTTGTACATAGCTAAGTATTGTGTTATTTGTGGAGGAAGTTTTATTCAGGCAATGGAGAGGTGAAATTACACCACCTCATGTCACATTTCTGTGTCAACATCTGCAAGCACAAGGGGACAAACAGCAGTCAAAAAACTGCTTAAGGGAGACCAACCCCTCAAATTGTGACTTGCATCTCCTTGGTACAGGAAAAAGCTGATTATTGACATATAATAATAAACTGATCATATGATACCTTATAGTTATTGTTATTTGTTTTCTAATTATAGAATGAAAAGTGTAGATAAGCAAAGATCAAACTGAGTCTGCTTTTTTGACAAGTAAATATTTACATCTGTGAGTTTTCATCATTTACCAGCATTGACTTTGCCTAGTGGATGCAGTAGTTAGAAGAGGGTACTATAACCTACACACAGAAAGGACATTCATTTCTAGGAGTGGACATTTTTGAGAAATTCTCACTGCTAAAAATGGTTCTGGGAAAGTAAGTAGTATAAGCATTTAACCTGCAACTGCCCCTACCCCAGCTCTACCTGCCTCTACCAGACTGGGGATCAGTTTGAAGAACATGGGGGAAGCAGCAGCTGCTGCACCTCTTCCTAACTTGGGGGGACTTGAGTACTCTGTTTTCTCACAGTCTGTGGAGCCACGAGGGAGCAGCTTCTCCTTCAGAGTGGGCCGAAGCAGTGGATCTGCGAGCACAGGGTCCCAAAGAACTCATATGAGGAGGGAAACTTTTCCTATAAGCAGCACTTTAAAGCTGGCTTCCATAGCCTCCCCAGGAGTGGGGAGAGAACAGAGGGTCAAAACGGCCAGCCTGTTCCCCAGACCAGGCAGCTTCTGGTCTGGAAAAGAGATGGGGAGACCAGTTATATTGTTCTCCATCTCTCCTGAACTAGACCAAGAAGGGAAGTGTACAAGCATTCATTATTTGCAAGAGAAATTATTATGAAAGGGAGATCTTATGCAGGGCTATGTTTCCCTGGGAGAAATTGAAGGAACATGAATGCTTACACACTTTTGGTGATTCTCTTGGTAGAAACGTAATGACTGTATAAGGTCCTAGAATCCTAGTTTTTGGATCATCCATTGGCTTGGTAAACTCCATGAAGGAATTGACTGAGTCTATTCAAATATACCAGTGTAAATTCATCCATTGCAAAGATTTCAAGTAAAAGACTTTCTCATATTTTATATTGAGGTATTATTTTAATGTTATTAAGAATCTTTTATTCAGAAAATCATATATCATATAGTGAAATTCATGCAACAAATAATGAAAAGAATCAGGACTTTCAGTCATAGTAACAAAAATTATTACGAGGGTATGGGCTTGCCTTAGCATACTACCTTAGCATACTACAATGTTCTAATTTTGTTTGTTTAAACATTGGCTGCAGAAGGATTAAGTTTTGATTTATAATTCCTGTTTGAGCTAGTTTAAGGTTTGGCTACCTTTCTAATAAAAAAAAAAAAAATCCAACCCTTGGTAGTTTACGAGTAATGTTGTATCCATGTTGCTCTAGGTCACCTGAGGTGACCTCAGGAAGAATGTCTTGCATTTGGAAGCTTGTTTAGCTCTATTCCATCTACATATTTGCTCTAATAAAAGATATCGCTCTAGGGGCTGAAACAGATGTCAACTGACGTCTTATTTGTAGTACCATAACTTTTTTCTGGCAGCACAGACGCCGAGCAAAGTTTCCCATGTCTCTTGAGTCACAAAAAGACTCTGAGAGGGGTAAAAGGGGTTAAGATCTAATTTAACATGTAAAAAAGAATATTTAACATTTAAAAATTAAGCTTCCTTGAATATATTTCTCTCTAATGGAGTACACTGGTAAGCAGGGGGAAAGATGTAAAAACAAATAAAGAGGTTCCCTTCAGCATTATAACAGAACCCCTCCCCCACCCCCCACCTTTGCATTAATTACTTACAGTAAGAATCACAGATGTACAGTAAGTGTCACTAAATAACCACATAGTAAGCGTCACTAAATTTTGGATAGGCATCTGGCTGGGGTCATCTGACCCCAGCACTCTTTCCTGCCTAGGCAGGGGGTCAGACTCAATGATCTGTTGAGGTCCCTTCTGACCCTAACATTTATAAATCTATGAATCACATACCAACACTACTGTGCAGTAACTCTAGTTATTGCACATTCAGTTAGTACTTCATTAAAGAAGTACTAAACTAAATGTGCAGTAATTAGGGCACATTAATTAATGTGTAGACACACCTAGGAATTTTTATTTCCTTTTATAGGAGAACTTGATATGCAATCATCACTTTTGCTCCTGCAGCATATAACATCTTTGATTTTGTTTTACTTTGAGATGTTCCATTGTTTAAAGCAAGTGATATGAACTTTCAAATTATATGAACTTTCTAATGATCTGTGTTTATCCCTAGTTCAAACAGAAACTTTCTAAGAAAACTGATTGTGGAAGAAAACAGATACTGTAACCAGGGTTGTCCCTAGGTGGGTGTGAATCACGGTGACCACCCGGGCCCCACACTTTGGGGGGCCCTGCAGACAGTGCCGCAGAGGCCCCGCCTGCTTCTGCGAGCAGTTGCCTTGCCCCACTGCCTCCCATAGCTGATGCTGCTGCCAGCTTCTGCAGGAGGTTGCCAACCTCACCCCCTGGCCCTGCACAGGCTAATATACCCTGGGCCTTGCACACCCACCCCTAGGGATGGCTCTGACTAAGTTTTGTAGAGAAATCATTTCAGTTTTACAATGAAAGTTACTAGAAATATTTAAATGGTTAAAATAATGCTTAAAAATGCAATTCTTGATAAGATGCCTGTAGTCTTATTAAAAAATCTTTGTGAGGCCTTAGATAGAATATGAAAGATTTTTTTCATCATACATATGAAAAACATAATAGATGTAATATTTCATCCATATGAAAAACAACATAACTAGCTGTTATGGTGACTGGAAATTAACAGTCATAGGTAAATTCTGTATGTAGATAGGCTTCTAAGTAAAAAAAAAGTTATAATTATACTACAATTATTTCTTGTGTAAGTAGTTAACGTGTTTATTGTTAATTATTAATTAACAAGTTAAGTTTCTGAGTAACATTGAGGAGGTTGGATGATCACCTGTCTGGGGTCTTGTGAACCCAGCATTCATTCCTGCCTGTGGCAGGGGGTCAGGCTAGATGATCTGTTCAGATCCCTCCTTCCCTAGCTACTATGAAACTATGAAACATCCATAAAAAAATCAGGGAACTAAATCTTTAGGTGCCCTAATAGGCTAGGGATAGACATTACACATAAAAATGTTATAAGAGATGGGAAACTGGTTCAAATCTGTAACACAGAAGAAGTTCAATACACATAAACTATTTTAAAAACAGCTGAGATCAATTTAGAGATATACCTGGATGGATGTAGTATCAGACTTAACTGATTTTAGGTAAATAGGTTTACTGAACTTCTCTTCCAGATCCCCTCCAGATTTAAGCTAACTCACAGTCCCCCAGCATCCCCCAATGCAGTGCACTCCCCCTGAAACCCTCCCCTCCTCCCAGAGTGGGTGGGCTAGTCTTGGCCCAAGTTGTCTGCTCCAGCCCAGAGGGAAGCATACTCCCAGCACATACCCAGCTTCTGGCCTGGGCCACTGTAGGCATGTGGCTGAATTTCTTTAATCAAATGTGAATGTCTGTTCACTTGTTTATTGGTTCAATCTACATAGTTTAAACTCACTTTAATGGATTGGATTGATTCAGCCTTGGGTTTTTTGATTGTTTGTACTTGGCCATAGATATTTACCTCAGCTAAGCAAGGGGTCACAATTTGCACTGGAATGTGTTCTGCTGGCTATAGACCTTTCTAAGCTTAGAGTTTCTCAGCTATCCTCTAAAACATGTTCCATGCTATCTTAAAATTTTGGATACAAACTGAAAATTCCCAGGGTGCTGTTCAGTGTGTGGCTTTTCAGAATCTAACATGAGTAGATTAGATGAATGTCTGCAAAACAGTCAATCCAAAGATATGCAAACTATACAAAAGGTAAAATCCATTGAGAAAGATCACTCCATGTTTCTTGCCATATAAAGCTGGTTCCACTAAAATAAACCTATGCCCCACTTTATCATTTTATCTTTTAGCATTTGTCTTCGTATTTCAAAAACAGTTTGTTCTGTATTCATATTTTGAGTATATTAAATGGAGCAGAAGAGGAAGCAGAAAAGAAAAATAACTCAAATTGTATCAGGGTATTATTATTATTTGTATTACAATAGTACACAGATGCCTCAGGCCCTTAGTGCTAGATCATGAGAAAATATAACAGACAGGCTGTGCCACAAACAACCAAGTATGAAAATAAAACAGGATGGAGATTCTCTGTCTGGATTCATAACCACTATCAAATATTTCAGTTTGTATGTCTGTAGGAAGATGTCTGCAATACTCTCATCACCAAATGGAAAAAATATAAACACTATCCTATTCATTCACACTTTTTAAATTTACTATAGTGTGAAAAAAGGACTACTAGTTTAGGAGAGTAGGCATGTCTACCCATGCATTAATGTGCTTTTCCTAATGCTCATTAAATTTAGTACCTCCAATGTGAGGTACTAAATAAATGTGCATTAGGCTGCCCTAATATGCAGTACTGAAAGCACACATTTTTTAAGCGACACAATGCACGGTATCTTATTTTACTGAACAGTAATGTAATTGCACATTTTTTATATGATGCTTTAATGCACAGTAAAATAGGCTACTGTGCATGAAAGCACACACATAGGCACACCCAGTTTATCATAATTTGAGATCATAAATACTTGGCCCCACTCATACCAGAACATCTGTCCTATTCTGGTCATCTCCTTGACATTTTACAATGGTGTTGTTCCTGGGACAGGGAGATACCTGATAAATTATCTACTATAAAACATTTTTCAGTGTAATGATTTGTGCAATTATCTGTGCAATGCAACCACCATTGTAGAGATTGTTGCACTGTCTTTTTCTGCCCATGGTACAAGAATTGAATAAAAGTGAAATCACTTGATAGATCAGTATCTATTGTTCTACAATTTGGAATGCCAGTGTTGTTGAAAGAGGAATATTTATATCTGTCATATAATCAGAGATCCTGGCTTTCTCTGATAAAAAGTAATCCCTAATTTTTGGTTTAAAAAAAGGACCCTAATATCCAATTTTTCATTATTAAAATGAAGCACTACTAATGGTGCTGTTTTATTTTAATCATGGAAACATTAGGATTTTAGATTACTTTTTTTAAACTGAAAATTGGGATTTTTTTTTAAAGGGAAAACCAGGATCCCTGGTCATAATTAAAACCAGAACGGTAAGATGAATTTCACTGATACATAGGCAAATATAATAACATTTTCTCCATTTTGGTGAACATTTCAGTAAATGGAAATTACTAAGGCACTTAGAGATCAATTGGAAATTGGGCACCTTTGCGGTTGTAGACCTAAAATTCTATTTTATACTATGTTAATATATGACATTAGGAGGGTCCTGAAGCACATGACTTTTTCGTTTGTTTGTTCTATGTAGATGACTATTTCCATTTTAATCACAGTTTTTAGTGCTGTAATACTTTGCAAAGAAACATTTCTTTCTTTCTACAGATTGTACATGCAGCTCAGCAGGACACATCAGTGGTACCTAGCCAAGTATTTCTAGACTGCAGTTTATAAAGAAGAGCTCCAAGGCTTTTCAAGGTTTTATATACATAAACTGATGCATTTCGCATGCACTAGCACCTAAAACTGATGGTAGAAGCTCCTGCTTCTGCCATGTGTGGAACATCTTTGTGGCTGTTTTCCATTGTACCATTAATTGCCTGAATGTGGGACACGGTTATCATTTATGGTGCAATTAACCTGTTAATTGTGCAATAAATGTAACATAGAATCATAAAGAAGTAGGACTGGAAAGGACCTTCAGAGATCATCCAACTCCCTGCCTGAGGCAGGTTCATTCCAAACCAAAACATCCAATAAAAGTCCATAATCTAAACTTTTTGTAAAACTACCATCTTCTCTGACACAACGCATGACATAACACCTTAAACTGCTACAAGTAAGGCAAGGAATCTTGGCAGCCAACATCCCATAATAGTTGCTAATACATACTCAAGTGACCCTTACCCCCTAGGCTAGAGACAGACGTTACATATAAACTACTTGAAGTGATCAGAAACTGGTTTAAACCTGTAACAGAACATAAGTTCAGTGTACATAAACCAGTTTCAAAATAGCTGAAACTAGTTTAAGATAAACCTGGTTGAATATAGTATCAGACTTAACTCATTTGGGTCAAACCAGTTTATGTAATGTTTGTTCAAGATCCCTTCCTGGTTTAAGTTAAACCAGAGTCTCCCAGCATCCCAAAAGCTGTGCAGTCCTGGGCTGTGCTGTCTGCTCCAGAGAACAGAGTTGCCTCTACCCCTCTGTTCCCTAGCCAGAGCTCTGGTGGAGACTGCAGGCACAACAGAGTCTGCTTTGCTTCCCACCTCCCTCATTGCTTGCTGCTCAAGCAGGGATTCCACCCTCCCGTCTCCCACAACACAAACCCCAGCCATGTGGTATGCTAGCAAATGCTGAGAGAGTTGTGTGTGTGTGCGCGCGTGCACGCGCGCACACCCCAATTTCACTGAGACAGGAAGAACAGTAGCCACTTAGGGTTTTTTGGAGCTAAACAACAGGTCAGCTGGTAATGTCCCTCCCTTTCTTCCTTGGAAAAAGCTGTTTCAGAAGAGTTTGAAATAATGACAGAGGCTTTTGTTTTGTTGATGGGCTGATAAATGCTGTGTTATCAGCCCCCTGCTGCCTCCTTCACCTGTCAGGTTTGCAGACGGTATGAGGAAGTAGGGTGAGGAAGATTGAAAAGCTTAGTATCATCAACAGATGCATGCACTGTACACCCCACCTTTGCCTCAGAGTGCTAACCAGGGGCTGGGGCCTGGCAACACTCCTGCCCCTTGAGCAGCGAGAGGGGAAAAGCCTGCAACAGTATAGGTGGGGTGGAGGTTTAAACCCCTCCCTAATCAGAGATCCTACGAAGGCCTGGCCATCCCCCCCCGCCCCTTAATTCAGCACTCTGCAAGGGAAGAGAGGGCTGCTCTAGCACTCCCTGCCTTCTAGCCTGAGCCACTGCAGGCATGTGCCTGAATTCTTCAGTCCAGGGAGAATGTCTGTGCAGTTGCAAACCAGTTCAACCTAGGCAAATTAGACTAACCTGCAAAGATTGAATCAATTCAGACTCAGGCTTTTTGAATGTCTGCCCCTAGCCCTGGAGTCTGACAAGGTAAAACTCCTTCTTGATCCCAAATATGGTGATAAGCAGGAATCCTGGTTTTCTCTGATTAAAAAAAATCCCAATTTTTGGATTAAAAAAAGGAACCTAAAATCCACATTTTTCCATGATTAAAATGAAACACCACTATATATACATCTATATATAATCCAAAAATTGGGGATTTTTTTTTTTAATCACAGAAATCCAGGATCCCTGGTGATCAGTCAGACCCTGAGTGGAGGGGCAAGACCCTCTAGCCAGGAACGTCCTGCTTTAAGTCTCATTTGCCGGGGGGAAATAACATTTGGGAAATATTTTAGGGGGTTCCACTGTCACTGCTAAAAGTATCATTCTTTTACTGAAAAAGTGTCTTTGAGCAGTGTTTTCTGATGATTGTTCCTAAATTTACTTAACCTTTACTGGAATAGTGTTCCAGAACTGAATCCACTCAATAAGAATGCTTTCTATTACATTTTCATACACAACATTCTTCTTAGACTAAAAAATTGTGTTTTGATGTAGCTGGAAATTGATTCTTTAATTGCTTTGAAGATCAGAACTATGATTTTAAACTATAATCAGCTGACTGAGAGTCAGTGAAGGGATTAGAGCACAAGCCAAATATTCTCACAATAACAAAAACCACATAAATAACAGCATATAGCGGGTAGAAATCAACTTAAATCAGAAAGCAGGAAAACCAGAAACTGATAAGTGAAGCTAAGTTTTTCAGGAACATTCTATAACTGACAAAACTAAGAATAAAAATTTAAATATATTAGGGTCAGAAGAAATCCTAAGTGTGATTAAGAAATATTACAAGATAGAGATACTAAACAGGATAGTGGAAGAAACAGTCAATAAATGTTGCAAGTTCCTGTTCTGTATTTGAAAGAACAGGACAAAAAGCAGGATTATATACTCATACTACATTCATACTACATGTGAATGACAAAAATACTACTGATAACTAAACTTAAAATCTGGTATGTGTGTATATCTATCTATCTATACATATAGATATATGTCAGCAGATCTGTATAACATACATCAAGCAGTCCTTAGAGAGATGACTGATAAAATTCCTTTGTATTTTAATGCTAGAATATTAGAAGAGTCACAAAGAGTTCTCATGGTATGCAAATATTTCTAAAGAGAAAACAGGATGGCTGACAAGTCTCAGTCAGTTAGTCAGGCATCAATTCTAGGCAAAATAATGGAAAAAAAATATTTGGAGTTCAAGTACTGGTGATAAAGGATTACAGGATATGCCAGTCAAGATAGTCTGTGAAAAATAGGTTAGATAAACCTGCTTTTATTCCCTGATAGTATTACAAGTAGGAACAATAAACTGAACGATATTGGTACAATATTGCATTAATACAAAGCTTATTTCTCCTTTATGGGCCTAAGCACTACTTTTCACCATACTCAGAAGGTGTACTTTTCACCATGCTCAGAAGGCTCCTCTAAGGGCATAGAGTTTCTGTGGTGGAATAGTATCACCTGGATAGGCAAATAACTTCATGTAAATTTTGTAGAGTAAGAGAATACAACTGGGCAGGAGGGTTTTCAGGTTTAGTCCCAAAGCCTAATAGCTAGGGCCCCACACACAGATGGGGTGCTTGATTCTGTGTGTCAGCTTTTCAGCAAAGCGCTAAAATGGCCAGGCCACAGGCTAGGTTCTCCACTCATCCTTTTCAAGTAAGCCCTTCAGGCAGTCAAGAGGAGAAGATATGTGGAGACTGGAATAAAGCAAACTAGATGAAGTAAGTATGAGAGGCAAGGAAAGGGGCCCTAAATATACGCCTTAACTTTTCTTCATGCCAATGACCCAATGGGTTTTTTCTGCCTTTTGTATTTAATACTCATTGAAAAAAATAGATAAACAACAGTAGAATATCTTCTTCCCCATAGTAACTCTGTTACTTCTAGCTCATAGGCCTGTGCAAATAGGGAACTATTCAATTTGGACTCAGATTCAGCCAATTTGGATGCCAGAGATTCAATTCAGAGATTTGAATTGTTTTTCCAATTCAATTTGGACGACTGCTTTGCGAGATTCAGAGCCGATTCGGAGATTCGGCTATAGAGTATAATGGGAAATCAATGAAATATCTATAACTTTGTTATCTTTTGGCTGATTCAAATGAGACTTTCAGGGGTGGTAGCCTCAGCTAATAGCATGAAATGTGACAAGTTTCAAGATGATAGGTGCATGGGTTTCTGGGAAACTGCACCTCAAATTCCTGAAAGCAAAACATGTCACAACTGTGTTAATCCTTGCCCATTAACTCGTTATCCTTGCTAGCTACTGTGTATGGAGCTGGTCCCTGAGTGAATCATGACTGATTGGTAACACAGTAGCTAGTGAGGATAATGAGTTAATGAGCATGGATTAACACCTACAAAACCACAGAGTAAGGAGAGGAAAGAATCAATACATAGCCAGGAACTGCTTCTGCCCCAAGACAAAGACAGTCAGTTGCAGCTCCGAATTGATTCAGAAAGCCTAAAGCTTCCACCAATTCAATCTGGATTCATAGATTCAGCCTCCAAATCATACAAATTATCTCCAAATTGTGATCTGAAGCTTTGCACAGCCCTACCAACTGATACACTACATGTGTGTATCCAGAGGAGTGCAGATATGCAGTATGTGGCACAGCAAACACATTTGCAGTGCCACATACCACACAGTTCGATGTTCTCCACACTGCAAGGGTGCACTGTCTGAGTGTGCACTGCACTGGGTATTTATTTTTTGGTAGGTTTTTTTTGACAGCTGGATATCCAGGAGTTAATAAAATAAATAAATAAAGTGGGAAAAAAATGGTGCAACACATGTTTGGCCAGTGCATGCTGCTAAAAGCAGAGCCGGGCCATCCACAGTCATGCTGTGAAGCCAAACCAGACTGGCACAGATTCAGACTGGGGTAATGGATGTCTGGATCTGAGCAACCTGGGGCTGGACCCATGAACTGACTCTATGCAGGAGCTGGCCTGAGAAATGACTCCATACCACTCAGCCAGCCCACAGTGCAGGAAGGCTACTTCCTGGTAGAATTTTTTAACCTGTAAGCTAAAATAAGTCTTATTGGGCTGAGAGACATACTTTAGCTGACTTCCCTACAGGTAGTTAGATACTATGAAAAAGGCTTACCAGTAAAGCTAATATTAAATCAAATGAGTATTCAAGTGAAAGTGCCCTTAAACATGTAGAATACAATTCTATTCCTGTTTTTACAGGACCTGTTCTCTTGACTTAAATGATGCATTTCACTACTTATGACCAGGGATACTGGTTTTCTCTGATAAAAAAAAAAAATTCTTGATTTTTGGATTAAAAAAAAGAACTCAAAATCCACATTTTTCCATGGTTAAAATGAAATGCCACTAGGTGTGTGTACACACACACACACACACACACCTAGTGGCATTTTATTTTAATCACAGGAAAATGTGATTTTTTTTTTTCAGGAAAAAAATTTAGTTGGAGAAAACCAGGATCCCTGCTTGCAAGTGAGAGACTACTTTCTAATAGGGATACAATAATTAGTTTAACGATTAAGATCAAACTATATAAAAAAGGGAAGCCTCTTTTGCAAGCATCTTTTCTACCTGGATAATCATCCAGGTAGAATAAGAGATGCTTGCAAAATTTTTAAAAAAATCATTCAATTGCCTCAGGCTTGCTTTGGTACTTCAGATATTTGAGTATAATTAAAAATCATTGATTACTCAACCATTTTGAATCATCAAAATATTGCATCAAGAAAGAATTGGAAGTTAAATACCAGAAATATTATTAGGAAAATAATGAACAATTTAAAATACAGCAGCTACAACAAATACAGAGGTAGAATTAATTAATATTGTGCAAACATCTACAGGATATATGTTTTTAAAATCCACAGGAAACTTCATTAAATGCAAGCAATGAGACAATGGAGTAAACTGAAGCATAAGTACATGCAGAAAAATTCAGTAATAAGACAAGAATAAATACAGCTGGAAATAACAGTAAATTAAATAAGAGGATAAGTAACAAATACTAAAACAGCTTCTCCAAACTCATAAGAATGTTATGTAAGAGAAACAGGTGTAATATTAAACACGAAACCCTTGATATAAAATACAACTGAAGTAGTTGGAAATGGAAGATTGCTATGAGAAGTTCTCAGGAAACCCACTGAAAGAAATAAAATAAAAATATCATTCCCTGTATACACATGATCTGAAAATATGTTAATATTGCTACTTGTGCCGATATCAATGAGTGGGTTATAGATGTTACACTTAACACACATTAAGCATGCAGAAAGCACTTCACAGCCATAAAAGAACAGAAATTCATGGCACTTAAAGTACTTTAAGAATGGTGGATCACTAAGTTAAGCCCTGATAGATGCGCCATCAGACTAAAGCACTTTAGGTTAGAGTACTCTTTTGAACATCTATGCCACGTTCATTATGTGTTAAGCTAGGTTGAATTCACCAGCATCCCAGAGGCCCTTCGGGACTGGCCTTGGACAGAAGTTGTCTGCTGTGCCCATGCTGGAATGGCACCACTCCCTTGGCTGTCACTGTACCTAAATCAGTGACAGCCTTCAATGCCAGCCAGCTGTAAGCCAGAGCCTGGGAGGATGGGTAGGGGGACTGGGAAGAGGAGTTTGTGTCCCTGCAGCCAACCAACCCCATGGCACACCCAACATGACTGCAGGAACTCTCATGCAGGAGTGGAGAAAAAGCCACCTCTGTTATGGGGGGAGCCTGGTCTGGACCCCTGAGACTCCAGCCCCTCCCCCCGAATTCCTAGTGCAACAAAACCAGGGCAGGGAACACATGCTGCTGCTGCTGCTGACTGCAGCTGGGGGCCTTCCCCTCTGTTTGATGGCTGATATCTTGTGGGGCTAAGTTAAGCTTCTCTGTGGCAGGGAACTCCTTTTCCAACCTACCCACCAGAGTTACCAGAACTGCAAAAAGTGGTGCGGGAAACTTGTGCTGCCACTGCTGGTTGCAGCTGGGGAAAAGAAGTCTCCCTGCCACGTGCCACCCCCACAACTGCTTCCTGGCTCAGGTCCTGCTGGGGACCAGCTAGGCCCTTCCCTATGGCAGGAGGATTTCTTTCTCCCAGCTATGGGCAGAAGCAGCAGTGTGAGTTCCCTGTGCTGTTTTTTGCTGAACCAGGAACTCTAGTGGGGCAGTGTTGGGGGGGAAGGCAGTCATGGGCTCAGCTCTACTCCCACCAAGACTATGCAGCATTGGTCAGACCACAGTTGGAGTACTGCATCCAGTTTTGGGCACCGTACTTCAAGAAGAATGTTGATAGACTAAAGAAGGTCCAGAGGAGGGCCACTCATATGGTTAGTGGCTTACAGGACAAACCCTATGAGGATAGACTGAAGGACCTGGACCTCTTCAGCCTCCACAAGAAAAGGCTGCTTCACAAGGTGATTTTGTGGCCACCTACAAATGCACTGGGGGGATGTAGCAAGGGATTGGAGATGCTCTGTTCACCAGGTTGCCTCTTGGGGTAACAAGGAACAATGGTCACAAACTGACAGAGAGCAGATTTAGGCTAGATATCAAGAAAAACTTCTTCATGGTAAGGGCAGCCAAAATTTGGAATTGGCTTGCAAGGGGGGGGGGGTGGTGCTCTCCCCTACCTTGGGGGTGTTTAAGAGAAGGCTGGATAGACATCTGGCTGGGGTCATATGACCCCAGCACTCTTTCATGCCTAGGCAGGGGGTCAGACTCGATGATCTGTGGAGGTCCCTTCCGACCCTAGCATCTATGAATCTATGACTCAAGCTGGGGGAGTACACCTGGCAGGGGTGCTCCTTTTCCACCTTCCCCTGCCAGAATTCCCAGCCCTGAGAAAGGTGGTGCAGGGAATTTATATTGCCATTGCTGGGCACAGCTGGGGATGTTCCCTTCCATCCCTTCTCCCCCACACCACACAGCTGCTGTTGATAGTCCCCAGCTGGCAGAGGGGTGGGGTTGCGGGAAGCTGCTCCAGCAACCTCCTTGGGGATGTGAGGGAATGCCTCTGACCTGCTGACCTTGGTAATTCCATTAAGCCCCCCCCACCCAACAGTACGTGCCTGTTCAGTTGAAATGCACTCTAATGTTTAGCACTTTAAGGAAACTGTGATAAAGTGCTTTATGCCAGAGCTTATTGAACATCTGTACTTAACCTAAGATATGATAAATGAGAAGCTACTTGTACCATGGTCCCCTTATCCAATAATTTCTGGATTGGTTTATGGCACATGTTTCTATTATGGATCAATATGGATGCTCTTATACAGCGGTACAATTTTTAGGCTAATGATACCCAAGAGTGTTATTCTGCAGATATCTACTCTGTTTTTATAAGTAAAGTCATCCAGGACCATTTAATACAATCTTTGTGGATGTCATCCATAAAAGTTCTCAAATTTAGTTTATACTACACGCATTATTATTTCTGCATCCTCTTTGAGGAGAGGTAATTGCAGACATCATCCTGTCTAGTTGCAATTACTTCGCAACTAAATCTGAAAAAGCCCCAATAACAAAAAAAGATCTCCTCAAAATGGTTCCTAAGAAACATATGTTTTTGTTAGTCAACTAATTAGTTAAATGTCAGTGTTTAATAATCTTGGCTAACATATTAGAATGACATATTGTAACAGAAATTTAAGGCTCCATTCCCAAAGGGGGGAGGGGAGATGTTAATTACTTTTTCTTTTAATCCCTTTTTCATGTACCTTTAAGTTAGGGGCACAAAGACTGCTTTAAAAGCAGTGGAAATCAGTGTAAGATAGACTGGTATTGATGTAGTATCAAACTTATTTGATTTAGGTTAGACTTGTGAATTGAATGTCATTACCAGGTTTACTCATGAATCAAGTTAAATTGCTGTCTGCCAGGATATGAATGGTCTTTTCGGGGGCCCTGCTAACCCTCCCTTACATTCAAGACCTAGGACTGTACACTGGAGTGGCTCTAGGAAGGGCCTGGAGGATTTCCCCCATCCCAAGTTGAGTTCCAGCTGACGCTGCTTCCCTTGCAGCTGCAGGGCTCTAGTCCCTGGGGTTGGGAGGGGAGGGGAGGCCATGCCCTTGCAGATGCATGGGAAAGCAGCTTAAGCCCCAAATTTGGCACTGGCTCTAGGGGAATAAATCCTCTGAGTCCTTCCTGGAGTTGCTCTAGCATACAATCCTGGGGCTCAGATGGAACAGGTGAGGGACACTCTGTGCTGTGCATCACAGTGACTCCAGGAATAGCTCACAGAATTTCCACCCTGGGATCCGGTGCTGAGTTTGGGGCTGAAGCTGCTTCCCCATGCAGATGAAAGGGCATGGTTGCCACCCATCACCTCCCCAGTGGCTTGAGACTGAAGCTGCAGGGAAATGATATCGGATGGGAACTTGGTGATGGTTGGGGAGGGGGACTCCTCCAAGCTCTTCCCAGAGCTGCTCTAGCACATGGTTTCAGGGCTCAGATGGAACTGGGACAGGAGAGGGACACACTGTGCCTGCCTGAACCAGGCTGGGAATGCACGGTGAGCCACTGGCACTGCCTCCCCTCAGCATCTCACAAACCTCACCTCCCTCTCCCCTCACCAAGACTATGCTCCAACCCCAGACAAAGCCCAGAAAATCCCATGCCACCATGAGTGGGTGAGTAGAGCATGACTCCCTCCACTGGCTGCCTACAGCTGATACCTGCCTGACAGATATATACTATATCCAGTCTCTGTCAACAATGTTTTTTTTTTTTCTTCTGCCTTACAGAAAGCATAGCAAGAAAGTTTAGGCTAGGGACAGAAGTTACACATAAATTGGTCTAAGTGATCAGAAACTTGTTTCAAATCTGTAACATAACAGAAGTTCAGGTTAGTGCACTTAAATTGCTTTCAAAATATTTTCAACCAGTTTAAGATAAACCTGGATGGATGTAGTATCAGACTTAACTGATTGAGATTAAATTATTTTATTGAACCTCTATGCCAGATGCAATCCAGATTCAAATTTTCACACCATTTGGATGGCAGTCACCCAGTATCCCAGGATGCTTTGCACACACCCCTACCCCCGCAAACCCTCCATCACAGGGTGGTGGGCTACGCTTGACCAAAGCTGTCTGATCAATTCAATCTATGCAGATTAGACTAACCTGAAAAGATCGAATCAATTCAGCCTTGGGTTTTTTGATTGTCTGTTCTTTTCATTTGGCACAACACAGTAACAGATAAATGTTTAGATAAATAAGCTGTTTAGATAAATAAGTGTTTAGGTAGAGCACTTGCACAGGACAGTATTTAGGTAAAGTGTTTAAATAGTTCTAATTTTAAGTGTTTAGGTAGAGCATTGGCACATGGGACACTCAACATGGTTTTTATTTAGATTTTAGTAAGCACTACTATGAGTTAGAACTTGTGCTGAGCAGTTACAAAGTAATGCCGTCCTGTCTATGGTCTGGACAGGGCAGAAGCTAGCTGTATGGGTAACAGCTGTTTGTCCATTCCAGCTCCCACACTAGATCTAGTGAAGACAGCTCATATTATCTTTGTGAAGGAGTCCTATGATAGCTGAACATGGGACAGTTAATATTATCTGGAGATAATTCTCTTACAAAAATGACTAGCTTTGCTATATGTTGACATTTAGTAGCACATGCTTGACTGCTTAAGCATGTGGACACTGGGATTTAAGTGCAGTTAACATGTCCTAAGTATAATGTGAGATGAGATGCCCTCAAAACAGCATTGGTATCTACTGACACCCAAATTGTATACAAACTAAACTGTAGCCAAGAATAAGTGGCTCTCTCTACCTCTGTCAGTAAGGTATCACAAATTCTAACTAGAAAAATCCTAGGGCTGTGTATTTGGCTTGAATTTCATCAAATGCCTAGCAATAAATAAATAAATGGTTCCCACTGACTTTAGAGGGCTTTGTATCAGCTCCTTATAAAGCTTTCAGCTCTCTGCTTAGGCAGTAATTCAGCCACCACTGCTGAATAAAATGAGAAGTCCTAAATATTATATAGCTTTGGATACTATCCAAAAAAAGAAATGGCTTGACTGTTGCCTAGAAAACTGCCTCTTCATATATCTAATATATCTAAATTAGAGACATGAAAAAATTGTTTAATAATGACTGAACTATGATTGGCAAGACGAACACAAAAGAAACAGCAACAAAGCATTCTAACTTCTCAAAAATGGACTCCAGTCTAATTAAAAAATTCTTCATGGGTGATGCTGCATTATGTCATGCAGATGTACCCAGAGAATGTCTGCCTTACCTCTGCTTGAGTTCAAGCAGACCTATTAAGGCTGGACTAGGCAAGCCAACTGCAGGTGACAGACAGCTTTAATGTCATGGGATATGCCTGGAAGGGAACTGGGCCTGGAAGTGATAACTTCTGTAAAGCAAATTTGTGAGTTGGCTAATAATAGGCACAGGAAAACCAAATCAGGAGTTGTTTTCCACATTATAAGGAAAATGCCATAACATCTGTCTTGGACTAAGCACTTTAGCACAAACTGGAAACGTAGGATCTACAAAGGAGAGACTGAACACAGTACTCCAATTGGCCCTATGAAAACTACTTGTTACCAAGTTCAGTTGGCCTCTTCTATTACAGTAACTAGGATAGCAAAGGCCTGACATCTTAAACAGAGAGAACAGTTTCATAGCAAGAAATACTGGGCCATTTGTTCAGCTTCAATGCTCTATAATCCCTGGGAAGATTTTAGGGACATTTTCTGATACACATTTCAAAGCTTGCAGGCATTTAGGAGTAGATTTGATAAAGGTCTGGGTGCCCTTATTTAGGTGCTACAACCCTTACCTTTTGGCACCTGGGCCAGGAAGGGAATCCAGATTCCAAGTGAGATGTTTAGGGGCACAGACAGAAGTGCAGCTCCCTACTGTAACAGAATGCATTGCAGGAAGTGTTCTGAGTTGCAAGGAATCTAGCTAGGAAGGGGAATCTAGCTGCTGGCTAGGAGCTTGCAGCTGCTTTTCCCTAGCAATGGCCCCTCCTCCTTGCCAGGTCCCTGGCAGCCCCAGCTGTTTTCAGAATGGGAAAGGAGAAAGGTAGCAAAGGAAGCTCATTCTAGGAGTTCCCCAGCTGGCAGTGGAGGGTAGGGTGGGTAAACTGCAACCTCCCCACCTTGGCGGGGCTCCAAAACACCCACCAGCAGGTACTGAAAAAAAACCCAGACTGAACTCCCTCTAATTTGTGCCACCTTCCAAAAACAGTGACAGGCTGGGAGGCAGCTCAGAAGCCGTTATGTTTTGAAACATCTTCATCTGAACCCTCCTGAACTGAAGTTTTAGATTGTCACCCAATTGGCCATTTTTTAATCAGTCTGCAGCTGTGCCCTTGTGTTTGGTCATGGTTATAGACTGCTTTCTGTGGCCACACCAGGCAAAAATTGTCACTTTTGTCTGCACCCTAAGTGTTATTTACTGCATGAAAAAAACCTGGTCACCTCTGAATGGGATCCAAAACAGCCCTAGTCCTTGGTAGTTACTGAGAAGAAAGCTTCCAAGAAATAGCTAATAAGGAAACACTGTCTGTATCTACATGAGATGCTGACTGAGCAGTAGTCCAAGACTACTGCTCAGTAGAGTCACGTGGCAGAAACCATGATATGATGCTACTGCACAGTAGTCTCAGGCTGCTGCACAGTCAGTGTCACCAAAAAAGCCATTCATCAGCGCTACTGCGCAGTAATGCAAGTTAATGAAGTCATTTATTACTTGTTTATACAAGTACAAACATGTATAAACAAGTACTAAATGGTTATGCAGTAAGGACTGTGCAGTCAGCATCTCACGTAGACATGGTCACTGAGAATAAGGGTCAGTCTTAAATTCTGCTCCCTGAATATATCATTCAAGGCTTCAGGGAGGGATATTTTCTCAAGTTGTGACTGTTGAGTTACTTTTTTTTCCACCCTAAAATTGGAGATTTTTTTTTTAAATCAGAGAAAACCAGGATCCCCGCTGATCACTAAGTTTGTGAGGATCCTGATTTTGAGCGATTGTGTATCTGAGAATACCTGTTAGGTTCTCAAAGTATATAGGTGGAGGAGCACACCATTTTGAAATCTTAAGTGTGAAATAGGCTCCGATAGCTCACAATATATCATCCTATCAGAATGGAAGTCTTCTATACATAAACAAATAAGAATGGTCAGGAGCCCAGGAAACTTTCAGATTTCTACTTATTTTGTACTTCAAGTATGTAAATCCTTATTTGTTTATGGTGGAGGGGAGAGGATATGTAATTTGTTAACTATTGATGAATTTCAGTTGAATCTTTTTTGTGTTCCTTTTCCCTTCTAATGTACTTTTATCCTTTCTGGAAATTAAGTCCTCATCAGTCCTCTATTTTCTGTATTTATAGCTTGTATATGTATAGGAGTGTTGTTTATAGTTTATGGGCAAAGCCACTAAATAGAAGCAAGAAGTTCAAAGAACTTGTTCTTTGGTCCATTGACTCCAAGCCCCTGACATGGAAAGAGTAAAAGTTTTACCCTCCTTTGGTACTTAGGTGACTTCTCAGGAGCCACACTTATTTTTACTTCCTCCCATAGCTGTTGCTAAATCTTTTTGATTTAAGCTAATAACCTCTTGTGTTGAAAGATAAACCACCACAAAAAACATTTAATTTTAAAAAGCTTTAGTAAACCAGAGGGGTCTTAAAATCTTCATGAGTAATGCATAAGGAAAAAAATATGGAAAGCCCTTTAAAATAACCTTACATGGCTTAAATCTTCTGAAACTAATTTCTGCCAGTTGGGGCTGTATTAGAGAGCAATATATTAAATTAAGGCATCTTCAGAGTCATAGCATTTTAATGATATAGTGCACAAATACAGCATCAGTATGCCTTCATCACGCACACTCTTAAAGACTCCATTTCAAAATACTGGGTTGTTTTAAGAGTTCTGTGAAACACTTGTGTCATTATTTTGACCCACCAAACATTGTGCTGTTTTGCCAAATCACATAGTTTATATCTGAAGCTTACATTTGACTGTTGATTCCTTGAATAGGTAAAGTTTCTACTTATTTCCATTCTAATATTTACATTGAATGTCATATTCAACTTTCAAAATTCATCAAGGAAATTTATGTTGCTCACAAATTGGTATCAAAACACCACTAAAACACAAGTGTTCTATAGTTTGTACAATAAAAATCTTATATTGTTAGAGGTGAATAATATTTATAAGATTCATCAGGCATATTTTTCCAACAGAAAATACAACCTTCATGTAATTTAATGTTTTCACTTCAGGAATGTCCCAGTAGGAAGTTTTCTAACTGCTAATATACTTGTCAGATCATCCCAGGATAGTGTGTGTATAGGACCTCCATTGCCTTATGTGCCAAGTGCCCCCTGAAGCCAGCCCAGGCATGGTCTGTAGAGTAGGAGGAAGCCCTGGCTTCTTCTGAATCTGAGTCCTTGACCTTTTGGTTTCTGACTCTCCCTGACTTTCTGTAGCTCTGCTTCAGGGACCTGCTTCTGAGGTCAGCTCCCAAATAAAGGAATTTGCCTGTACAAAGGGGAATGAAGTAACACACAAATACTAATCATAAAAGCAGTTTCTCTTAAGTAAAAGCACTCATTTGGGGGGCAAAAACCACCCAGCAAGACTACCCTGTCTCCATCAAAGCAAATCTATAGTCACAAGGTTTGTTCAACTGTCCTTTCTCCAGTCCCCATAGACTGAATGCCTCTAAAATAAACTCTGATAGTCTCTTGATTCTGACTCTGCAGATCCTCAGTTCATCCCAGACTCCCATTTTGTCAGCCTGCTATGTCCATCGTGATGCTTATCTCTCCTAGCTTCCCGGGAAGAGTCATAGGGGCTTTGGCAGCAGTCACCTTAACCAGCATGAAGGCACTTAAAATGAGAGGATTCATTATTTAAAGAGAAGTCATTAGTTTAGATAACTCTAAACATTTCACAGTTATGCTACTCCAGCTGAGGTTTATCTTTGATTCATTTTTCCCAGGTCACTCCAGGATAGTGTATGAATGCTCTGAGGAAATACAATGCCTTACTTCATTCCTCCAACATCCCAGGATAATCTGTTCCCAGCCCTTCCCTCTCCTCTGCTCCACAGGCAAACTTGTAACCCTCCTAACTTCTACTATGAGGGGTGGTGCTGGCTCCAACACACCACTCCCTCCCACCCCCAGGTGTGATCCTCATTGCTCTGAGCACCATTCTGTGCATCTAGGTTGTGATTTTCAGTTCATGCTGAGCACCAGGTATATATCGGTGCTTTGTTGCTTGCTCTGAGCACCCACATGAATCTTCTCTCATTAGCTTTGTCATCTCCATGCAAACAGCAACAGCTGCTACCTATTTACTACCTGCTTCTGTGAAGAGAATGAGAAGCATGAAAAATAACAAACAGTCTGCAAACTGGACTCATTTTGAGGAGGTGGACCTCATCATCATTTGGAATGAGGAGAAAGTACTTGTCATCACTGCCAGAGGTTCAAAGGGCAGCAGGCAGCACCAGGACATTATGCCACAGCTGGAGACTCGGGGATACCATCAGGACTAGGTTAGGATGTGGGCCAAGGTCAAGTCACTGAAGTCCCTGCATGTTTGGGGTAGAGATGCAAGCAAGATGTCTTCAGCAGCAAGGACTGTTATTTCCTACCATGAGGAGGTAGCCTGGATCTTCAAAGAGGACCATGCTGTGGTTCCATGCCACATGGTACACTACATGGTTGGGGAGCCTGTGAAACATGACTGGGACAGAGATAATGAGGAATTAATCTCTCTGCAGCAGACACCTGATAATTAGGTGGCCACAGAGGATCAGGAAGGTGAAGATGACTACTCTGCAGACATTTTGCAAGGTCTGACTGGCTAATCTGCTGCTTAAAAAAATACCTGTCTTAAAAAAGAAGACCCACTCTGCAGAGGACCTGAAGGACACCCCCCCTACACTCACACCTGTGGCAGACAGGCAGGTAAATGGGATCCTATTTAACAAGGTAATTACTTGTAACCTCATCTGCTGGTTGTAAAAGTCTGGGTGCAAAAAAGAGAAAGGACCTGAGGGATGGTAACACACACGTACAAGATTATGGTTGGGAGGGGGTTATTTTTTTTTTTCTCTCGGTCCTTTCTCTTTCTTTTTCCTGCTGCCTGTTCATGTGATTTTTTTTTTTTTAAAGCCCCATTGTCATTTCTCTGTTTCCTAGCTGCAAGCCACTCTCCAATTCTTCCACCTGGCTACTGTCTCCAAGGCCACACTAGCCAGGCCAGCTACTGGCAAGTCACAGTCTGAAATGACATGAAGTGGTGACTGCTCTAAAAATGTCCTAACTTTGACATCATAGTATTTCACAGATTGCTGGCATTATACAGGTAAACCTGTTGCAATCCCTAGGTGTCCTCTTCCATCCCACCCTGTTGGTGTCTCAACAAAGCCATTCAGATCCTTGTAGATGGATTTGTCTTTTGTCAGGTAAAGCAAGTACCAATTGTCTTAATGTCCTTTAACGCCTTCTTTCTCCCCTGAACAAGTCTTCAGTTCTCTTTAGCCAACAGAACAATTCCCTTGTCCTGAAGCATCAATAGCAAACTCCTTGTATTAAATGTCTATTAAAATGCTTCAGGTGTAGTTCCTATACGCTGTGATGGTCATTAAAACCAATCAGGAGTAGTAATGTGGCTGGGCTACTTCTTATCATACTCGAATTCTTATGTTTCTCACTCCACCATTTTGCTGGGGTGTTTGCTAGTTCATACAGAAAATAAATCCTAAATTTGTCTGGAAAGGGGGAGGAAAGGCTGCAATGAGTTTACTGTAGAAATGTTTGGATCAGTTCAGGACAGAGTTGGTTAAATGATGCCTCCTCCCTGTATATCTAATATCTCAGAGGTAACTGGTGAGAAAGGATGGTTGTCCAGACAAGAAAAAAGATGATGCAATAGAGTGGTCCCAGGAGAAGAGGGAAGCTACCATATCATAGCTACAATTTTAAATTGTTCTTTTTTTAACAATGTTAGCAAAATATTATTTCTGCTGCCACATTACTCAAGTCTTCTTAGAACTGTGAGAATACCTTTTAGGTAGTTCATGGTTGAAAGGAAATATAAAATAAAATTATTTTATGTTGACCCTTTTTTTTTTGTTTTACCTCACATGCAATGATCCTGTTTTTTCCCCTGTATTGATCAATCATTGCACTAAACCTTTATTTAAAGTTAGGTCAATTTTGAAACTAAAATAATTAAAAAAAAACAAAACATTCAGAACATTTTGTCTTTGTTTCAAAATGCAGTAATTATAAGTTGTTGACTATCTCATTTTTTAAAAGAGAACTCTTTATTTTTTTTAGATTAGCCCAAATTTATGAACAGTTATAGTTCTCTTAAATGCATTTTGCAGTGAATTTACTCTCTGCTAACTTATGCCTAGTTTTCTTTTTATTAATATTTGTTGTTCATATAAACACAAAAAGTTTAGAAAATACATACTGTAACTTTCTCTAAAGATGCCATCTTTCTACTATTTTTTTTTCCTCTAAGGACAGTGTATAGCGTTCCCTGTAGGTCACCCTTTTTGTTTTTCCAAGGTCACCCTAATTAACTGAAGCTAGATGTTTAATTTTTAACGTCTATTCCTTATTTGATGTAGGAGCAGCCTGTGTGGGTGAAATAAGTATTACTTTCAAATTCCCTTCTAGTTAAGAGAAATTTGATTTAATTGGCTACTATCCATAGTCATATCACCAGACTTCAAGAAGATGCATAATTAATTATTTACAGAGCATGTATCTCATTCCATTCAATTCAGCCTTAAACATTTGGACTTAAGACTGAAGCATTTTAATAATCCTTTTCTTTATAGCAGGGGTGAAGTGGTATAAACCAATTACTAGCAAATATGAGTAGTAGTTATATGTGTTAGTCTGAGATCAAGCAGAAAGCAGGGTAGAGGTGTGCCTTCTAGACTAATTGAATCAGAGATGAATAAGATTATGTGAGCAGGAGTTCACTTCATCAGATGCTGTTAAGGGGAATGTGAAGAGCAGGATATCACACTAAGGGCGCATCTATATGAGTTGTTTACTACAGAGCTGACTAATGAACTCTACAGTAAAGTCTCAGCGACTGCATGTGTGCCCCTATTAGGGTGCAGAAAAATAATAAATGCTGCTGTAGGATAATACTTGTAAACACAGCTACTATCCTGAGGTGGCATTATTTAGTGTGCTGCAATACATATGTAGACATTAATTTAGCTGGCTGGAGCATGAGGATATTTTGGTGCAGGGGCTGTCTGCTGGCTAGCCCCACACTAGAGCACCCTTTTAAAAATTCACGTCAGTAAAATATTTTACTAAAAAGCTTCAGTCTTAAGTCTAAACTTAAAGACTATGAATCAAACAGAACAAAATATGTGCTTTTTAAATAATTAATTATGTATCTTCTTGAAGTCTAGTGATATTACTATGTATATGAGGCAATTAAATATTAACAAATATATTATCTGTTTCAAAGCCAGCAGCAATTGGAAGTGGTGTATGATGTAACAACTGATACCTTAACTCATCGTGTTTGGAGGGGTAATGTCATCAGCAAAAGGATGCATTTCAAACCCCAATGTACACTCAAGTTGTTGCCAGATTCTATTTCCAATTAAGTTAATAGTATCATAGCATTATAGTACTTAGGGTTGGAAGGGACCTAAACAGATCATCAGGTCCGACCCCCTACCCTGGGCAGGAATGGGTGCCAGAATCATATCACCCCAGCCAAATATCTGTCCAGCCTCCTCTTAAAGACCCCCAAGGTAGGAGAGAGCACCACCTCACTTGGGACCCCATTCCAGAGCCTGGCAGCCCTAACTGTAAAGTAATGTCTCCTGATGGCCACCAGATCCCCTCTCAGCCTTCTCTTGTGGAGGCTGAATAGGTTCAGGCCCTTTAGCCTCTCTTCATAGGGCCTTCCCTGCTGCCCCTTGACCATGTGAGTTGCCCTCCTTTAGACCTTCTCAATGCTAGTCACATGCCTCTTGAAGTATTGTGTGCATCTGTGGATACCGTTTAGTTTAGTTTAAAGATTTAGATTTAGTTTTAACAAAACAAACAACCTTAATAAAATATTCATGACTGGGCACTGTGTATCTTTTTCCCTAATATTCTTCATTAATTCTGTTTCACAAATGGTGATTACCTTAAAAGGAGGAATCTTTAGAAAGTTAACAGTACAATTCAGGGCAAAGCAAGCCTTAAGGGTTACAAAGTTGTCAACGCCACAGGGCCTGGGGTGAAAGCTATTATAATTGGCTTTCTACTGATATCCTTCTCTATAAGAAAGGTACCCCTATTAGAGACTAGCCAGTTGCCCATCAAGAATGACAGGGAAGGAAGGGGGCAGGGGGATGGAGTGCCACCACCCAACACCTCCCAGGACTGGGGGGATTGTGGGAGGAAAACTTGCACACAGCAGCTGCTGCTGCCACCCAGTGGCCTGTGCTGCCATTGCTGCACATCCGGCCATGCACAACTACCTGCTGCTCTGAATGCAGTCCCGTGCCCCCCACTGCTCCGCGTCCAGCCCTCTTCGCTTCCACCCACCCCCTCCACCTGCCTCTGCCGCCACTTCCACTTCCTCTTCAGCAGTGAGGCTTACAACTGCCTCCCTGACTGAGGTGGTAGCAGTGGAGGTGGAGGCTCCCTCCCTCCTGCCCACCTCTACTGCTGCCACCTCAGGCATGTCCTCCTCAAGAGCAGCAGGACTTCCAACCATTTCCCTGCCTAAGGTGGCAGTGGTGGTGACAGTGGCAGCTCCTCCCTTCCCCCTGCCCACCTCCACCTCTTCCCCCAGGAGCAACCACAAATGCTTCCCTGCCTCTGCCTCCCTGCCTGAGGTGGCAGTGGAAGTGGCAGAGGCTCCCTTCCCCTGCCTGCCTCCGGCTCTGCTGCCACCTCCTCACCTACAGCAGCTGTGCTTGCAACCACCTCCTTGCCTGAGGTGGTGGCGGAGGCAGAGATTCCCTCCTCCTGCTCCATGCCACCTCCACCTCCTCTCCTGCAGAAGCAGGGCTCCCACCTCCCTGCCTGAGATGGTGGCAGCCCTCTCCCTGCCAGAGGAGGCGGAGCCCACACAACCAATCACCATCGGCCCTCTCGGCAGTGCATGTGCAGTTGCCCAAAACTGTTACGGACAGATAGACACACAGACAGACACACTGAGCCCTTTATTGTACTAGAATTGTTTGAATCCTTGTGGGCTATTAGTGCAATAAGAGATAAGAAATGACAGGGTTGGATTTTGGAGTGAAGGCAATGGAAATGTCAAGAAGTTCCACTGAGTCTGGATATGGCCACATACAGCTCAACTACATCACTAAAAGAAAGTGTTTGGCAGAGCTATTGAAGAATATGGTTCATCTGTAATAACTTTCTTTTAGAGTAGTGGTGCTCAAACCTCAAGCTCAGATTTGGCTCATGGAACCATGCCATCCCGTCTGTGGGGCTCCCCAGAGGTTTGGAAATTTGGCCAGGGGGGAGAAATGACAGTGTTAGTTTCCATGGATCAGGAAGTTACAGCAAATAATGCTGCCTCCACTCCCACAATGTTAAATTACCAGACCCAGGGAAAGTCCCATCAGCAATATCCTTGATTAAGCATGGCCTCAACTATGGCTCACTGATGGGTCTCAATGTGACTTAAAAGTCTAATCCTTGAGCCACAGATCCATCTACAAATTTTTAAGGTCTTTCTTGGGGGGGGGGGGGGGGGGAAGAGTAGGCCATAGGCCAAGATTTCTTTTCTTTTCTTTCCTCCACTGCCTCTTTGTCTTAAGGGAAAACATTTTACTTTGAAGTAGGCTGTCACTTTGTTGAAGTTCTGGTACCATTGAAGTTGGCTAGCAGCCAGCTCCTGCTAGTTCTTTATTTTAGTGTCCATTTTCTTGAGGTTTGCCTTCATCATGACCTAGTATAATTTCCTCTGGCTGTTGTGAGATCTTAAGTCACAACTAAGCTTGGAGTAGAGCACTTGTTTGGGAGTCAGGACTTAGGCACACATGTCTGGTCTAGATAATTTGGTGCTTGAGGATCCCTAACAATGCTGGTAACCTTGGTTTCAGCAAGGATGCTGGTGTTTGTATAGTGATCTTCCCGTATGATGCAGAAGATTTTCTGGAGGCATTATTAATGATATCTCTTTAGACTACTGAGATGACAATGATGGGTCACTTGCATTTCACAACGCCAAAGAAGAGTGGGGATGATGACTGTGTTGTTTGTAGACTTGGATCTTGGTGTCTTTCATGAGGTCACAATCAATAAAAATACACAAGCACGTCCTTCAGGAAATTGCTTTGGTACAGCTTATCCTGTATTGGATCTCCATCAATGCTCACACTGAGAGAGGTGGCTACCAAGGTCAGAGAAGTGCTTGACTATCTCAAGTATCTTTCCTCAAATAGAAATGTGAGAAAGGGTGTCATACTCCTGGCTCAGAGTGGGCTAATAGAACACTTTAGTCTTTTTGATGTTGAAAGTGGGGCCTATAATTTGGTAGGCTTCTCCCAAGACAAACAACAAGGTAAAGAGGTTTTCCTCAGTGTAGACAAGGATGGTGCAGTTGTCAGCATACTGAAGGTCAAGGATGGTTGTTTTGAATACTTTGGTTTCATGACCAGATGACACAGTCCCATATGCCAGGTTATAGGAATACCCAGGGTCAGATACAGTACATGTGGAGTTTCTCTGGTGCATGATGCTGGATCTAGCACGTGTAGGATCACTGGCACATTGGGTCACTGTTTTTGCATGATGGTAACCTTGCCTCAGCTTGTGTGGGATACAGGCAAAGAATTATTCTGTTTACTTAGATCTGTGATCACCAGAGATCCTGGTTTTACTATGATTTTTTTTTTTAAATCTCCAATTTTTGGATTAAAAAACTAACCCAAAATCCACATTTTTCTGTGATTAAAATATATTAGTAGTGCTTCATTTTAATCACGGAAAAATGTAGATTTTGGGTTACTTTTTTTAATTAGAGAAAACCAGGAAACCCAGTGATTACTTCCTCTTTGATGGAGAACATCTTGTTAGCCTAATAGTGGAATGATCTTTACCTTATTTTTTTTTAAATAACAGGAGTTAGTGAAGAGCCATTGGGGATCTATTCTGATGTCTGTGCATCAGTTTGAATTTTGCCTGAGGAAGGAGTTTGGGGATTAGTTTATTTGGGTATTAGGGTAGGCAGTACTTCAGCAATGTCAGACAGTGTCTTTAATATTATCATTATAAAATCACAAATATCCTAGTTGGGAAGATGCAACTTAAAAAATCCAATGCTGGATTTTTTTTTCCGCCTTATAAATAGAGAGATGATAATGAGGCAGGAATCAAACAATATGTTTGTATAAATAAATATCATTAGCATTAGTAAAATTCACTTTAGTATATCTTTTTTGGTAAAAATGCATCAGTTTTACATCCAAAGTTTAAGGCTGTGAATTGACTGGAACAAGAAATGTGCTCTATAAATAATTACATGTCTTGAAGTCTGGTGATATGACTACAGATATAACACAAATCAATCAAGTTTCTATGGATTAGAAGAAGGGAATCCAAGAGCAATATTTATTATTTCACCCATACAATCAGCACCAGAATAAATTCCAGTGATGACAAATGGTTGGAAAACCATGTGCAGTGACTAATAATTTCCAGTAATTTGTCTATACCTGTAGGGCTATATCAGTTCGAGTCATCATGATATATTCATTCATAACTTACAAAAGATTATTTTTTTACCAATCTAAATAGCATTTTATTTCTTATATAATATACACACAAATCTATATATGTTGCCTTAGGGAGGCAAAGTATTAATGAAGATTTAGGTGCAAGTCCAAAATAGGATTTAGATACCATAATTTCATAGGGCTGGAAGGGACCTCACAAGATCATTGGGTTCAGCCCCCGCCCAAGGGGCAGGAAGTCGGCTGTGGTCAAAGATAGGCATCCAAGTGTTTCTTGAAAGTGTCCAGAGTAGGTGCTTGCACCACTTCTGTGGGGAGTCTATTCTGGTCCCTGGAGACTTGGACGGTAAAGAAGTTTTTCCTTATGCCCAACCTACAATGTTCTTGCAGGAGTTTGTAACCATTAGACCTTGTCTTCCTGATGCACACTTCTTATGTACTTATAGGCTGCCACCAAGTTGCCCCTGAGCCTTCACTTCTCCAGGCTGAAGAGTCCCATGGCTCTCAGCCTTTCCTCATAAGGCCTGCTCTCTTGTCCTCTAGTCATGCACATGGCTCTTCTCTGCACTCTCTCAAGCTTCTTGAGCCCAGAATTGAATTCAGTATTCCAGATTTGACCTCACCAAGGCCAAGTAAAGTGGGAGGATGATTTCCTGGATCTTGCTTGAGATGCATCGGTAGATGCAAGCCAGAGTTTTGTTTGCTTTGCTGACTGTTGCATTGCATTGGTGACTCATGTTCATCTTATGGTCAGTCATAACCCCTAAGTCTCTTTCTGTCATGGTGCTAGTGAGAGTAGCACAGCTGAGCCTATAAATATGATGTGGGTTCTTCCTCCAGAGGTGGAGTATCTTGTATTTCTCTATGTTGAATGCCATCAGGTTTTGATCCACTGTTGTGTCATAGAAGGAAATGAGGTTGGTCAGGCAAGGCCTACTCGCAATGAAGCCATGTTGGCTATCTCCTAGAATGTTGCCTTCTGTTAGCCTGTTGTTAATAGTTTCTTTGATTTTTTTTTTTTTTCCCCAGGATCTTTCCAGGGATTGAGGTCAAATTTATTAGCCTGTAGTTCCATAGATCTTCCTTCCTCCCTTTCTTGTAGATAGGCACCACATTGGCCCTTTTTAAATCCTCAGGAACCTCTCCCAAGTGTCAGATATCCTCACCATTGGACATGCTATGATGTCAGCCAGTTTCTTTAGCACTTTTGGGTACATTCCATCCAGGCCACCTTATTTATGGATACCCGGTCTCTCAAGGTGTTCCCTCACAAGATCTTCACTAATGATGAGCTTATGTTTGCCCTACCCTGGTGAGCAGGCTGATCCCCTTGGGCTGGTGGAAGACTGACACAAAGTAATTGTTAAGGAGATTAGCTTTTTTCCTGGGTGTCAATTGTCAGCTGCCCCATTTGGTTTAGCAAGGGTCCAGTGTTGCCCTTGGTTTTTTTTTTTCCTGATTTCCCACATTTGAAGAAGGCTTTTTATTGTCCTTGATTTCTGTACCCAGTTTGAGTTCAGTTTCAGCCTTGGCTTTTCTAGTTTGCTTAGTACAGGTGTGGGCTACTGCTGAATACTCCTCCTTAGTGGTGTTTTCTGACTTCCATCCTTTTATAAGCTTTGATTTTCAGGTACAGAAGGTCTATGAGTTACCTACTGAGCCAAGGGGGTTGCCCAGCCCTTTTGCTACCTTTCCTATGGGCTGGAATGGACTTCCCTTGTGCTTCAAGGACTGTGCCCTTAAGGAGTTACCACTTGTCATGGACTCCCCTCCCTATCAGATCATGGTCTCTCAGGGCCTCAACAACTAGCCTCCTGAGCTTGTGGAAGTTGGCTTTCCTAAAGTTAAGGATTTTTGCATTGCTGACTGATTTGCAATATATAGAGAAAGTGATCAGCTTGTGGTCACTGTCTCCCAGCTTCCCTTCAATTCACTCACTAAATCATCCTCTTTGGCCAGTATCAGGTCCAACAGTGCCTTACCTCTTCTCAGCCTATAGACTTCTTGAGACAAGTAGAGCTCATCGATGCAAGTGAGGAAGCTCTGCGACCGATTGGATTTGGGTGACTGCTCTTCCCATGAGATGTCAGGGTAGTTGAAGTTGCCAATGACAATCATGGACTGAAAGCAAATTCCCT
Source organism: Alligator mississippiensis (assembly GCF_030867095.1). NCBI lineage: Eukaryota > Metazoa > Chordata > Crocodylia > Alligatoridae > Alligator > Alligator mississippiensis. The sequence goes on along the minus strand of NC_081824.1, from coordinate 380,965,377 downwards.
AGCACATTCATGGTTGTGTTTTTCCTCATGATTAGAAGGTCTGTAGTAGACTTATACCACTATATGCCTTTCACCATAACCCCCCTGTATTCTGAACAAGAGGGTTTCAAGTCACCCACCTTGGGTGCCAATCTCCACTTGTAGGAATGTATATTGCTCCTTCACATACAGCTACACCTCCCTCTTTCTTGCAACATGATCCTTCCTGTACAAGGTATAGCCATATAGGCCTGTGGTCCAGTCATCCAGTAATAGGTGGAGTCCCACCAGGTCTCTGTTATCCCTATGGAATCATTCATTTTTGTTTAGTAGAAGGGCCAGTTCCTTCTGTTTGTTCCCCAGGCTCCTGGCATTTGTGTACAAGCAAGTAAGCATGCCATCAGAAGCCCTAGGCTTCCCTGCCCTCCTAGAAGAGTCCTGTCTGTGGGTGTGGGTGTGGGAGTGAATTCCCTTGTGCAGCATGACCTGCTGATTTTTGTGGTTGTTTCGTGGTGGGTTTGATGAGGGATTCTGGTTCTCTCCGTTTAAAAATCTCAAATCCTTTGATTAAAAATCCCCAATTCTCTTTTTAAACCCCCCAAAATCTGCATTTTTCCATTATTAAAATGAAATGTCACTACACACTGTGTTGAACACAGTATTTTATTGATATATTTAACATTTTAAAGCAATATGAAAGCCTCGCAGTGCTTCATTATAATAAAATACATTCTAAATACCTATATATTTTGGCATTTGATTTTTGTTTATTTAGTTTTCATGGAAAATCAGAACTTCCCCTGCCCCTTTTGCTCACTGGGGCATGGGTCCAGCTGCAACTATCCCCCCTGCACTGCTTTGTGATTCTGAGCATCCCTGAAATGCTGGTGTCCTGCCCCTACCTCTGCCCCTCACTTCTGGACCACAGTACCCTGGCCCTGCCCCTCGCTCCCAATGCATATCCCACCCCCAGCCCTCCTGGTGTCTCACTGCCAACTCCCCAACCCTGCTGGTGCCCCTCACTCCTGACATGCTGCCCCTTTGCTCCAGGTCCTAGTGCCCCAGTGAATGAAGAAAGGCTGGGTGTGGGTGAAAGTGATACATTGGGGCGGGGGGAGTAGGAGAGAGCACATGCCCCTCCAGATTTCTGCATGCACAGCAGGGTGTGCAAGTGAAGTTTGGCTGGACCAACTCTAGGCAGAGCCACCTCCACAACCCAGCAGACAAAAACTGGTGCAAGAGGGAGTGCAGCAACACTATGACCACCAAGGTGAGGTACCCTCTGCCTGCCTGGCAGCAGTGGGGGACATAACTGCACCACTACTGCATCTTACCTTGGCAACTATGGTGGCATGGTACTGCCTCCTGCACCAGGTCCTGTCTGCTGGGCTGTGGAGGAAGCTCTGCCCAGAGCTGGTCTGACCAGGCTGCAGCCCCATGCCCTGTTGTGGGTGCATAAATCTGGGGGGATGTGCCCCCAATACCCATCATCTTTGTCACCCTAATCCCAGACTTACCTGGAGGGAGCAGCAGGAGCTGCTCTTCACCACCCTGCCTGGCTTCCATGTGCATGAAGCCACTCTAATTAAAGTGCCCCATCTCCCAGATCATGTCTGTAAATGTCCATAGTGATTAGTGTATTCATTTGTAACCCGTGCGGTACTCCAAGAGGTACCCCCTCTCCAACTGAGGGATCAAAGCAGGTGCATAAGCACTGTGGGAGGTGTAGGGACTCTCCTCCCCCTATAGAGCAGAACTAGACCACCAATGGGGACTTAACCATATACCTTTTAATGAGGGAACAATACTGGGAACATAACAGGCATAAATCAGGGGGTATAGTGGACACAACAATGCCCCAAGGGGGCAGAATTCAACAAAGGTTAGACACTTACAATCATTGAAAAAAGACAGGGTTAACAACATATAAAACACAAACAGCAGAGCAAACAATACTGGTTGGTGAAATACAAAAAGGCACAAAATACAAAATGTCAAATGACAAGGAAATATAGGGCCTAGGTACCTCGAGGGGGAGAAAGGGGGAAAGCACAATGGCGCCTTTCCACTGCAAGAAGATTTGCTTCTTTTTAGCTCATTCACCCCAGCTGGGAATTGAATTCAGATCTCCCACGTGGTAGGCAGAAATGATGCCACAGAGCCACCACTGGTAGCACTGCACCAAGCTGCTAGGGGTCTTCACCTTCCTGGAGCTCCGACCTCACGTCAAGCTGCCTGGTCTCTGATTGGAGGAGCTGGAAGCCGAGCTGGGAACCTCTCAGGTCGCTGCTCAGATCCTTGCTGGAGCAGGGGAGCCTCTTCTGCTGGCCACAGCCTCTTGTAGGGGACCCTGGAGCCCAGAAGGAAGCCTCTCCTGCCAGCTGCACGCCATGCTGCTGAGGGCCCAACTGCTGCCTGCAGGTCCTGCTCCTTCAGGCTCTTCTGGGGTAACTGCTCCCACCCCGCTGGCTCAGCTCTTGCAAGCTCTTTGAAGCTCCTTCCTCGTGGTCCCTCGCTGGTCTCTTCCCTGAGTCAGCTGCACTGCCCCTTTCATCCTCCTCCAGGTGACCCAAGGGGCCAATCAGGGGACATGGAGGGTGAGTCTCTGGGGTCTGATTGGTGAGGAAAGGGAATCCCAAGTCCTCCAATCATCTTTTGCCCTTTCAAAACACCTGGGCTAAGTCACTACCAGTCAGCCTGTCACACATTCATCATGTTGGATAGCTGATTTCAATTCTTACTTCTTCCTAAGAGGATTCAACCACATCTTTATCTACTAGGAAAACAGTGTTCTAAACTGTAGGTTATGCTGGAGAGGCTGGTGGAATTACATTTCGATCTCCCCTGCTGCCACTCCTCCATACCGCCTCCATGAGACACAGGAAGTGAATGTGACTCCTTATGCTAATTGTTTCTCAGCTGATGGACTGCTCCAGGGTTATAATTCCTGTTCTAAGATTGTTAATCTTTTTATTTTTTTTTGTGATGACTTTAAAATCTCAGAAGAGAAATTACAACTGAAGACTCCCCCATCCCAGCTTAGTTTCCTATACTACACATGTAGATTCTGACTACTATCTAAACTAATGGATCTTGATTTTTGTCCTGCAAGCATGTGTCCCTAACCTCAACAAGATTTTAAATAAATCCTAGTTTGGCAGTTAGCCCACACTCTTGAGGGATGGAGAGATTTGGGATTGAATCCTCTTAGGCACTGGAAGGAAATGAATATGGAAACATGGATAAATATGTAGTAAAAGGAAGCAATAGCAGAAGTCTTAGCAATATTCTTAGAGAGACAGTATAGGATAATCATTTAGATACTAGAAGTATTTATACACAAATCCAAAATGCATAGAGAATAAACAGGGAGACTTGGTCGTCCTAGTACAATTCATGAATTATAATGTAATTTGGGTTACTCTGAAAGTGCGTAGGCCTGCTAATGCTCTGAGTAAAAGTCAGAGGGGAAACCAGGAAGGGGGATGTCATGGTAGCAGTCAGCTGTGGGCCAGCAAACCAGGAGAAAGGTGTAAACAACTCAAAGAAGCTTCCAAATTACAGGACCAGATTCTCATGGGGGGACTTCAATTATCAGAACATCTTTTGGGAGGGAAACAGTACTGCAAAGCAGTCCAGCCAATTTTTGGAGTCTATTGGGGATAATTGATAGAAATGGCATCAAATGACAGGAAGCTCTTTTCTCCTTGGTGCTCACAAACAGGGAAGAGTCAGTTAAGAATATGAAAATGGAAAACAACTTAGGTGAAAGTCACCACAAGATCTTAAGGGGAAGAAGGAGATAACCAGAATAAGATACTAGATTTCAGAAAAGCAGAATCTAAGGAAATCTGGACAGGATCTCCTGGGTGGCAAGACTGAAAGGGAACAGGAGTTCAGGAAAGTAGACTGTACCATAAGGAGACCCTTTTGAGAGTGCAGGAGCTGACTATCCTGATATGACAGAAGAATAGGATGTGCAACAGACAACAAGTCTGGCTAGACAGAAATCTCTTTAATGAGCTAAAAATCAAAAGGGAATCCTACAAGAAGTAGAAAATTGTTCATATAACTAGGGAAAAGCATAAGAGTATCACTCAGGTGTCTAAGGGGAAAATTAGGAAGACCAAGGCATGATTTGAGATGCAGCTGGCAAGGGACAGAAAAGGCAATAAAAAGATTCTACAAGTATGTCAAAAGTAAGTGGAAGACCAAAGAAACTGAAGGTTTCTTACAGAGTGCAGAAGGCAATCTATTTATTGATGATACAGACAAGGCTGAAATATTTAATGTCTTTTTTTACTTCAGTCTTCACAAATAAGGACAGATACCTGATATCTTTGCTGCTAACTATTCTTGCTAAGAAAGAAGCAAAACAGCCTAAAATAGTAGAAGAAGCTATCAGATTTCTTCAAGAAGCTGGATGCTTTACATTCAGCGGAGTCAGATATGATACACCCTAGAATACTGAGGACATCGGCTGAGGTTATTGTCTGTCTACCTATCTGTGGCATTTCATTTTAACCATGGAAAAATGTGGATTTGGGTTTTGTTTTTTATCCGAAAATTGAGGATTTTTTTTAATAAGAGAAAATTAGGATTCTTGCTAAGACTTGACTGGGATGGTTTAATCAGGGATTATCCTGCCTTGACATGGGGCTGAATTAAATGACTTTGTGAGGTCCCTTCATGTCCTACTTCCCTATGGTCCTATATCTAGAGACCTACCTAATTCATGGTGGCTGCCAGTTGATTTCATGTCTGGAGCATGGTGCCCCCCCCCCTCCCCTCCGCCGCTCCCTTTGCCACTGATTGGCTACAAGTACTGTCTGTGTGAAGTGCTGCTTCTTGGCACTGATTAGTGGAGGGATGGAGCCACATGACAGGCAGCCCTCGTACCAATCAGCAGTGAGAAGTGGGGCAGCAGACATCTTGCTGACAGCCCTTCAAATAGGAAGCTCTGGATAGCCAGAGCTATGTTTACTTTTACATAATTTTGTTTGTTTTTCCCCACAAATTTAACAGATTTCATGGACATTGCCCGTATTTTGCGAAATCTGCAAAATCTCAAATTCAGTAGGTACCTGGCTATGTCCTGGGTTAATGTTCTAATCAGCAAACAGTTTTTCAAAGTAAAATTTCCTCTTTCTGTAACCATGTTTTAAAATAAAGTGGTGGGCTGTGTGTTGTGTGGATCCTGATCCAGTAGGCATTCCTGAGAATTCCTACCCAATCAAGGTGAACCCTCACCCATCTATCCTCCCAGTGAGGATAACTTGTGGATCTTAGATATGACTAGGGGCCAATCTGCTCAGCCTCAAAGACACTCCTCTAGATATGCACAGAACTTCAGATCCTTTTAAAAATAATGACGAAAACTGAAATATTTACAGAATTTAGATACCTCCAGCATGAACCTTACATGTGTAAGTCCTTTTCAGACTCTGATCATTGGGATCAGGCATAAGTCAGCTCTCTGTGCCATAACACAGCCCTCTGTGTCCATAACTCCACACCTGATCTGTGCTCCAGCCCTGGTAGCCATGCAATTAGATTCTAATAAATTTTATTCCAGTATATGACAGGACACACAACTTCTGGGATTGGGCATAAAATTCCTCCAGTACCAATTGTGGCATTATATTAACATCTTCCAGGGCCTAAGTGTGTTTTAACTAGTATAAAAACAAATTTTAGGTATGGCTTTGCAGAATAACTTCACTAGCACACAACCTATATATATATACAGCACTTAATACCTGTTTAATTAGAACCCTAACTGAAGGCTTCATCAGGACAGACAAAAACTGTGCATAGAAAGCTCATGGACTCACTATTTTCAGGCATTTGGAAATCAAATACATGACAATAATTGCAACTGTTTGTAGAAAGCCTTTGTTAAAAAGCCTTATCTCTTAAATGCCTTGATAGATAAGTCAAGTATTCTTATTTATAAATTGCTGCAGTTACTACATCATGATAACAACTTTAGTGTCAAGAGGATGAAAGGCAATATATCTGCTCACAGTCCCTCAAGATTATTTTACTTAAAGGTCTGTAGAAGAATGTCAGTTCTCTGAGGTAAATGAAACATACTGGGGATATGAAATTCATAGACCTTATTTCAAGTGGAAGGCCAGTAAATGTAAATTATAGCCTTGACAATGAAAAAATATTGAGTTTTCATTTGGGGAGGCATAAAAGGTTTTGTGCCTCATCATCCACTCCAACATGTAATAAAAGAGTGCTTTGCACTACAATGATCAATATGTTTAGTCTATTATTAGACTTCTGTCATGTGCATAAGTAGAACTAATATAGGTATAATTTGATTGCTGAGAGAACCAAGAGGCAATACTGTACAACTTTCCCTGAAAACAGAATGCTGCCTAGGTAACTACACAGATCTGGACCAGTACTAGAGCTTAGAGTTGGGGTTTATTCAGTATCAGATTTACAGCTTTATTCTTTAAGTGCAATTGTTAAGCTATGCCATGAAATGTGCTGTTGCACAACTAGTTTTCCAAGGAAAAGTTCTGATTTTTTTAAGTTTATAAAGAACATGTTTAAAGCACAGTTATAAAAAAAAAATAGGCATGAAAACATGAATAGACTGACAGTCAACTAAAAATCAGGACATGACTTTTGGATAGAACAGGATGAATCTTAATCGCTGTTGTGCCAAAAGGCTAATTAAACTCTGACAGCAAATTAACATAGTACAAATAGGGAGAGTACATATAAGTTATCATTATTTTATGCAGGATGACAAAGCACGCCATCCAAATTGTACCTCTTAGGGGCAAACAAGCAAAGGACCTCTCGGTTAGAAATAAAGTAGGTTTAAAATGAGTTTTAATTGCTTAATAACAAAAATTGCTGCTTCAGGGATTTCTCTCTCTTTTTTCTCTAATAAAGAAGTGCCTGAAAACATCAGGTTTTACAATCAAAAGCATTTTATTTCTCCAGGCTTCTAATCCTTTTGTTTAGACTCGTATGGCAGTAATCTCTGACAGTGTTCATGAGATAATGTCTGCTTGTTAACACAGTAACACCTCAGTTGTCATTTTCTGTTGCTGTTATTTGCAGTTGAGATAATGGGTTAGATTCATCAAAGGGATTACAGATGATCACCAAATATACAGTGCCACATGCAGAGACAATGGCATGGCTTGGCACTTATGAAGTACTGATTTTTCTGTGTGCATAATTCTAAATTCTGCTCTGTTGCACCTTTGTAAAACTGGAAGAACTTCACTCTTATAAGTGATATTGTTCTAATTTCGTTCTGGTACAAAATGTCAGAATGTAGTCTTTGGACAAGTACTGATACAATCCTAAGATTCTAGAAGTGAAGAATAGGTACTATAGGTAATGAATAGGGGTTCAGGGGTTCATTGTTTGGATAAAGTTAAATGGAAATAAAGTTATCATCTTATTGTCCCTTTGATTAACATGTCTTTTGAGACTACTGGAATCCTGGGCAAGATATTTTGTTAGTGCACATGGCACAGATCTCCTGCCTGCCTCTCCCCGCCCCACACACACACACTTTGTCTTCCCAACCTCTGATTGCTGCCCTGCTACAAATGTAATTGCATGGCCGTGGCAGTAGCTTTTCTTTTCTCCCCACTCCCACCCCCAAGTCAGCACCCAAGGCAGGTGCCTCAGTCATTCCAGCCTAGTTACACCATTGGATTTATCCAGCTCCATGTGAACCAGCTAGTTCATTTTTGCATGTGTGTACATGAGTATATATGTACTAGCATAGCCATTATTTATATTATATTGCAATATGTACTAGAGTCCCTAGTCAGGGATTTGGACACTGTCCTTCAGTGCACACAGAATGAAAACATGGTCTTTCTGCCTAGAAGCTTACAGCAAAACTATAATATTCAGCATAAAAGTAATTGTATGAATATAGTACAGGCATTGTTTTGACAGTTCAACTTAATTCAGTTCTTTGTTTGCCTTCAAGACTGCAGCAGAGCATATTTCTCACAGATACTGACCTAACAGCATACTCCAACCTTTATGAGGGGGGCAGGAATTCTGGACATAGTTCAGTTTCCTTAACCTTTGGAGTTCTTGGCCTCTTTGCTGAGTCTGCCAATTAGTGCAAAACGTGGTGTTGAGTTTGCAACATGGGAGCTCAAACTGGAAGTCCTTGATGTAGAACCACTACAAAATAATTAGATGGGACCAATGTTTAAGCCTTACTGAGCTGTGAAGTACAGAGATTGGTGCCCTACAGGTGAATAGTATGTAATTCATTTGTAATTTAGTCCTCAGAAGGCACATCTACATGTACAATTAATGCGACTGAATAAACTCCAGCACAATTTCATCTGGAGTAAACGAATCCTGATATCGTCTACACATTCATTTAAGCACAGTAATTTATTCCACTATTAGACAGTCTGATGGGATTATCTGATGGCACTGTAAATTAATCTTCACCAACCCAATTGCCTTACATGTGTAAATTGTGACGCTATACTAAACAGTAATTTAGTCTACTGCACAGTAAAGCACATGTATAAATGCACCCAGTAAGTGCTAATTTTATGATACACACACTGAGGTTTTGAACGGCAAGTTTATTAAATCAAGTTTTGTTCTTTTTGGAGGTTACACAGAAAGGTTTTCTACTGTTTGGGCATAGAGACAAAACTTTCCACAACTATCCGGTTATACTTTCTCTACCATCAAGTGCACCACAGTGGGTATGTCTACACGAGATGCTACTGCACAGTAGCTGCACAATAAGCTACTGTGCAGTAGCTCACTGCTACAATGCAGTAGCATTTCCAGGTATTAACCATGCAGCAATGGTACTGTGCCATAGCTCACTGTCACTGCACAGTAGCATTGGAAAAAACCCATGCAGTGACATCACTGCACAGTAACGCTGGTTACTGTGCAGTCCACTGTTCGTGTACACATGACCAGTATTTCCTAAAACAGCAGTTACCATTAACTAATATAGAGGCAATAAAAATACAATAAAACTAATATTACCTCAAAACAATATAGAATACTTTGCAAAAGAAGATTATTTGAGGAAATTCAAGGATTCAGTGATGAGCTCATTTTGAATGTCAGTAAATTAAAAATATGTAAGCTCATTTCTTCAGCATAACTCTTCTACATACTTTCTTCCTGCTCGATGACCTCTGGAGGTCCCTTCCAGACCTATTTCTCTATGCTTCTATGGTTTATCCAGGGGAATCTTTCCCAAAAAAGACTGTACTAGATAGAGTATGTGGTGGAAAACCACTTCTTCTGATTTATTCATTTCATAATTGAAATATCATACATACAGCCTATGCTTTCAGTCAGTTCTTTCCTATCAGATATATGCAGTGCATATCACTATGCACTTTCTGTAAGGAAAGTGAAACATTGAAACTGATAAAGTAGCGTAATTTATTAATGAATTGAGAACATGCACTCCAGCTGGCACTATAACAATTGAGGAAGCTTTTGTTATACTTGTAAAATATGACCTAGCCATTTTTCAGGTTAATTAAATTGATCTGAAGAAAATCCCATGGCAAACTCCAAATCTTCAAGTAGACAATAGATTATTATAGTCAACTATCTATCACTATTAGGATTTTCTCTAGTCTCCATCATCATAGTATCTGAGTACTTTCCAGTAAAATTAAATATGCTGAGCCACCTACTGAGACAGGCATCTGATCCTATGACTACTTCAAATTGGAAAAAAACAAATATCTAAGGTAAAAGAGACTAGGAATATAAGAATAATGGGTCCAATTTATGGGGCAAACTTTCCAAAAACACAACTCTTTGCTAGTATGGATTTAATGATTTCACACCTCTCCTTCCATTTTAAATGTCATTCCATGTTTCTATAAAAAGCCGTAAGCACCATTATGCAAGAAGAGAAATCCATAGAGGATGCACCCAGACATGCCAGCAGAATCCAATTCCTGTTGTTTCTTACTACTCAACATCTTTAAGACTTTTCTTTTTCTATCTATTTCTCCAGAGTTCTGCTTCAGAACGGAATAGCAAATGAGAGAAAAAAGGTACTTCTTAAGTGTCTGAACTATATCTGTTTCTAAGACTAAGCATATCATAGAAGGAAATACTAATGAGATAACAGAAAATATCTATTTTTTACTCATGCTGATGATTACTCATGACCAGGGCCATTATAAAAATTAGACATTTCTGAAAAACTGGGATTAGATTTATGTCAAATGGATATTGGATTTGCCACGTGCTAGCAAATCCGCAGCCAATATAGTAGACACAGGATCAATTTCTAGCACTTAATTTGTGGTCCTAGCAAATACTGTCCTTCCTTTCCATGTCCTTGTGATAAGGTATTTAATTTGCGGGACAAGCTATGAACACTTCTGCTATAGCCTTAAACTTGTGACCTCTGGGCTTTTAACCATGTACCTTACCACCTGCACCACTCTGACCCTAGCAAATAGTGTGGTGTTGATGATACCCAGACCTCTGATTCTTATATATAATGATTTTCTCAAATAGGTTGTACAGTTAAAATCCTAAATTTTATTTAAAAAAATGTTATTGAGGTTCACACAACGAAGTTGATATACTTGTATTGTAAATCCTATGTGAAGACACTCCTTTTTCCTTAAGGTGTAATTCACCTACTGTTAGTAGATCATAATTCTTCAAAGGAGTACTTTCTGGTTTCCATGGTATTGCTGCACATCATTTCCACACATCAGCAGTGTATAAAAAGATAGCCATCTCCTTTGTCACTTCTGATGTCTGTCACAACCTACATTTTTTTTCAGTTTGTCCCTTCTTTCCCATGACATCTACTTGACTTCTCTGGCAGTGAGGTAACTAGGGAGGGTGATAGAGGCAAATGCTCTGGGCACTGACTTGAAGGCAGGTTGGTGGGCCAGGAGTGCAAAAATCTAAACAAGGGGGGCTGCTGCAGGCAGCCATGCATTTTGTAATCACAAACTAAGTCACCAATTCTTTGTCCCAGGCACCTGACCACATCCCTTCACTGCTGCTCTCTGGACTCTTCCACTTAAGTCTACTGAGTCATGGCTTCCTTCATTCATTTTTAGGTATTTTTTTTCCTATTACCAATACCCCCTTGTACACCTGTCTATGCCTCAAATTCTTATCCACTTCACCATTAAGTCCAAGATATCTGTTCTCCCTTTATGTATCCTCCTCTATCCATTCACTCTTCTTGACATAATCGGTATTTTCAGGCCTTTCCCTCCAATTTCCTGTATCCATGAGCAGCCTCCATTTTGTATCATTTCTGCCCTATGTCCAAAAACCAATTAAATACCTCTTTTTTTTACTCAATTAAAAACAAAGACTTGTTATATGTATCACAAGTTATGCAATGTTCAGTGCTTTTAGTAAAAAGATTTCAGCATCTTTATTATGATAAGACTTGCAGCATTCTTGAAAAAGTGTATTGCTAGCTGCCATGACTGCTGTAGAAGATGTGAGAACCCGATCTTTAAAATTAGAAGAGAAATCAAAAGAACTAAAAGATATTCATTATTGAATGTTGTGATTTTTAAGTCATTCTGAACATTTGGGATATGGGGAGAACCACAGGACTTTTAGCTACTGAAGTTTTGTAATGCTGAAGTAAAAGTTCTGGAAGTATGTAGAAGAAGAGACAGAGAAAAAATGTGTTTAATTAAACTATTCTGAGGTCCACACAACTGCTTCTTTATGATCTTAGTCACTGTGCTTCTTTTTTCCCTGTCCCATCCTTGGCACATCTTAATTTAAAATCATAAAAAATTCAGAATATGAACTTCATTATTTTTCAGTTTCTTTAAGCACTTGGTTTGCTTTTGGATGTAAACCATGTATATATATATGGATTTGCATACATATATACACACACATATATCTAGATATATATCTAGATATATAGAGATAGATAATACATCTATATCTATCTATCTATCTATGGGTTTACATCCAAAAGCAAACCAAGTGCTTAAAGAAACTGGAAAATAATGAAGTGCCTATTCTGAATTTCTTATGATTTTAAATATATATATATATATACACACACACACACACACACACACACATCACTAATATGAACCACAAAATTATGAAAGAAAATCAGAACACATTAGAATTATATTTAGATATAAATCGAATCATATCAACAACAAAAAATATTAATGTTCCAGTTCCTTGCTTTCTTTGACTTTTAAATGTGCATCTTCAAGACAGCAGATTTGGATTAATAAGGGGACTGCTCTCTTTTTCTTCTTTTTAGTTCAAATATAATTTGAAATGTTAATTCTGTTCATAGATTTACCATCTTCTCATTCTCTCTTCCTTTCTGTTTGAAAGTTTGACAGGCTGTGAAAAATACTGTCATACATGTCTTCAATAATACAGAGAAAAGAGCTATTATTCCTTTTAAATTAATTACTTCATCATTAAATTGTAGTGGTTCCATGTAGTTGCTCTAGTACAAATACCACTCAAAATTATAATTGCTGCATCTGAGGTTGGTGTTGGTTTCTAGCTGGAACATGACAACTAATGCCTGAAAGCCCAGTAATATTCATTTATATTCATGCTGCAAAATAGTTCATGCCAAATACTTACAAAGTTCCCATTATCTAAAGAACAGGAGATAGACTGACAATATTCTATTGTTAATATCCCAGGAGAAGCACCACTTAAGCAGACTAAAATTATATTGTCTGTTATTGTGTATAGTAACAATGCACATATTTTACTTGCTTTCAAGAGTCTTTCCTTCTAATGTACTGCACTACTAATTTGAATAAGACAATAACATCATCAAGCCCTTAACATATTCTGTTAATTAAGTTTACAAATTAATATATTTTCAACACTACTTCTGTAGACATAGTCCAACATATTTTTGATTTCTAAATACTGTTTGTGCAACAAGGACTTTTCAACAACAGGATTTTAAATACCAAGTTCTGATAAAGGCCTTAGGGAGACAAAACCATGATTTGTTGTTGAGTGAAAGCATAATGCTTCCCAGCCACATAGTCCAGACATACCAGTTTCTAATTCCAAATATAAACCAAAAGGATATTGAGACATCCTGGCTATTGATTTTTCTATTAAAGTTGACTTGTAAACATCATACTTTTGAAGATAGCATGTCAAGCTGACTACCAGGTCTGCTGGAATGCTCTACCAACAGTATTGAGAGTGGTTTCTCTCTCAGTTAGAAGTCTATGCAATTTTAAGTCCAGAAAGACTTAGAACAGCAGTTCAGGTAGTTTTCTAGAAGGAGGAAACATATAGGACATAAGTATGAAAGATGTTTTAAAATCTTCCTTCCTTCTATATGGCACTATCTACCTTTCACCCAAAGTATTTTATTTTTTTGTTAACCTAAGTCCCCTCCTCATGTGTTAATGAGGAGTAAAATAACTGCAGGGATCCAGATTTTCTGTTTCCCATGGAAAAACAGAGAAAATGTGGATTTCTCCTTTTAGCAGAGAAACCCACAGATTCCCTGTTTTTGCAAACAGCTCTGCAGGCTGGTTGAGCTCTAGCCTGCAAAAGCTGTTTGCAAACAGGGTGGGAAACCCCAGCCCTGCCTGAGGGGGAGGGGAAGGGTGGGGCCTGAGACTCAGTCAGCCATGGCTCTGCTGGGCTCAGCTCAGTCTCACTCCTCTCCCGAAGCTTAAGGTAAGTGGGGCTTTCAGGAGGCTGGAGGGGCCTCTGGAAGGGCTGTGGGGCTGCATGTCATGGCTGAGGGCACCAGCAAGGCTGGGGGGGGGGTCGGGGAGCCAGGAGCTGGCCCCACCTTGACCCAAGCAGGGACCAGCAGTGGGGGAGCTAGATCCATGATGCTTCTGCTGCAACTGCCTGCTGTTGGGGGCAGGAACTACAGTCTTGGCACCCTGGCCCCATAGCCCTGGCAGCTGGGGACCCCCCCCCCAGCAGGGCTGGGGGGCAAGGACTATGGGTGGGTGGCAAGAGGCATGAATAGGAAGGGGGAGCTGTTATGGGGCAGTGAGAGGTACCAGCAAGGTTGGGGGGGGTGCTGCAGGGGGCTTTTAAATTTTAATAATGGATTTGGGGTTTTTTTGTCAGAGAATTCACAATTTTTCATCAGAGAATTTGTGATTTCTTATCAGAGAAAAGCAGGATCCCTGAAAATAAGTCATATAAATCTTGGACTTTAAGATCTATATCATTAGTGGAAAAAAAAAAAAAAAGCTGCTTCTTATTTGTCAGGATTGCAAATGAAGTCATCATTACCTATGTAAAAACTGATTTACTTTGCATATTTTATGAATATTCCAAACAACTGCTCAGGAGCAATGCCTCAGGTAATCAGTACCAGGCTACCAGCATATTAAGAATAATGTGACTCCCACAAGTATTATCTTCCAGCTATATTACTTTTTATCAAGACAACAAATGTAGTGTGGTGTAATGAAAACCAGGAAAAAAATCTGTTTTATTCTACAGGCCCCAAAGTACCCCTTTTCTCAACAGTTGTGGGGTACTCAATATTTCTGAGTAAAATGTAATTTAATTTTTATTTGTCAGGACTTCCAAATCTTTAAAAGTAATCACAGGGAGAGATGCCAAATCTCCAAGCCATTTCCCTGGTTCTAGTTAAAGACTACCCAAGATAGGATTGTGACAACAAAAATAGATTACTAATTTTGTCCTGTTTCCTTTCTACATCCAGTATGGGTTGATTGCTGAGGGCCTCACTGCATCTAATTTAAAATTTTATTTAGAGAAGGCTATCAGTTTGACTAGTGAGAGAAAAGGGGGAAATTACAGTTCAGAAGCAGCAAGAAAGATTTTGTGTAGAAGTTTAGCTTTAGATTTCATTGAATAAAGCATCTAGATATTTAAATTAGATTACATTGAAGAAATAAACTAGATTTACAAAAATAAAACAAAATGCATTAGAAACCAATTACATAAGGTCCTAGGGACAGATTCTGATATTGCTTTTAAAAAATGTGTCTTCAGCTATTTTTGGTGAATTCCTTGTGATTTACAGCAGTATAAATGGGATTAGAATCTAAGCCCTTGGAGTCTAGGGATCCAATTATGAATAGAACAACTTTTTCAGACACTGAATAAGTGTAGGCATGTTTCTTATACCTGCTGGTCATTAAAAAGCTCACACAAAATGTGGATCAAAGAAGCAAAGCTGTCATAAGAAGCACAAAAGAAATATCATGTGGGGTTGCTAGAAAAGAACAGAGGAAAAACATAAGAACGAGAAGTATCCAAAATTTGCTCACTGGAACCTTCTAGTGGGAAAATGTTGTTAAGATCTTCCAGTAATCTGGCCTCTGTTTTAAATATTCTGTGGCATTAGCTCTTTTGAAAAAGAAAACCATTTGGAATATGCCTATAAATATTAAACTGCATACATGATACCAAGAGAAAAAGAAATCCGGTCTTGAGGGTGAATGGAGTTCTGTAACTCCATTTTATTGTGCTTGTGTGTATTTCAGTTTCAGACCAGAAATGCTAGCATCTGTTTAAACTTTGAAAACACTTTCTGCCATTGATGTTCTGCAAGGAGGCCCTTTAACAACCTATCCTGTTGAGTATAATTCTCTGAAGAATCAAAGGTTGTACCTTTCAAAAAATTGTGAGGCTTAGATTATGTTTTACAGGAGTGAAGAAGAAGCCTCCACTGTGGAATGGTCTAAGGCCACGGTTGCAGTCTTTTTGTTCAAAGGAGCACTAAAAGACAGTGAGGTAGATACACAAACACAGCAGGGTAAGAGGGAGCAGGTCAGTAGCCCTTCCCTGCTCCACAGCAGTCTTTTGTATGTTGTGCATAAATCAGGGATGTGGCTCTTCACTTGGATCTACATCATGAAACTTGGAAAGGGATAGTGGCAGGAAGGCATCTGTTTTGCTCTTAGGGGTATAGCTATGCACTGTCCTCAGTGTTGAATTCTATAACAATAGTACTGCTTAACCCTAAAATGCCAATGAAGGCTTACATTCACTAATGCCAATTCATTCTTCATCTGCTGCATCCAGCCTTGATCTATCTTCATCAGAGATTGCCACTTTTACCAAATATAGTAAGGCTTTTTTTTCCCCAGAGGAAACCAAACTGGTCCTTCAAGGGGGCTCAGCAGAATTTGTGCAAGGATTTTGCCCATTTCTCCAGGCGAAGAAAACAAGGACAAAAAATAGGGGTGATTAGAACTCAACCCTAGGATGAAACAGGAGGAGAGAGAGTCCAAAGAAAGAAGGCTTAAATGACTTCTAGTAGGAGTCTACCGGGAAACTACGTAGGACCATGAACTAAACAGTACCCATGTGTTCTGCCTATGACACTGGGCATGGACAAAAGTCACCATTTTTGCCTGATCTGGCTACAGAAAGAAGTCTATAGCCATGACCAAACAAGTGCATGGGTGCAGACTGCTTAAAAAATGGCCATTTGGGTAAAAAAACAAACCCTTACTTGGGGTTTGGCTTGGGGTTTTTTCCAACCCCCAGTAGAAGTTGCAGCAGATGTATTAGAGCCCAAGGTGGGGGGCTCCAATTCACCCACCACACCCTCCATCACTGGCTGAGGAACCTCTCTTCTCCATTTCCCCCCCTCCCATTCTGAAAACAGCACAGGCTGGCAGGGAGCTGGGGCCAGTGATAGGGGAAAATGGCTGTAGGCTGGCAGCCAGCAGCTAGATTCCCCCTCACCTTGCACTGTGACTTTTGTTTTTTCTAGGGAATCATTATAACTCAGAAAGCTTCCTGCAAAGTATTCTCAATGCGGGCAGTGGGGAGCTGCACTTCTGTCTGCACCCAGTGTGGCCAGGTATGGGCATTACAGTTTTACTAGTATAAGTGATTGGAAACTGGTCTATATCCATAACAGAGCAGAAGTTCAGCATGCATAGACTGTTTAAAAATGGTGGAACCTGGCCTAAGATTTGCAACCCCCCCACCACCAAAGTGTAAAGGGTGTGTTTGGTTTCCTACTGATCTAAACTATACTTCCTTTTCCCCCCTCCCACATAACTTAGACCACTTCCACCTTGAGGTTTTTTAATATCCGTACCTAGCCTGTGGGGATAGTGCATCTGTGTGTTAAGAAGAGGAGATGGTGGAAAGGTAGGATGCTGGAGAAGGGCAGAAGCTGTTGGAAGATAGGAGAGTGTCCCATGTGGAGAAAGTACTGTGCCCTGAATTAGACTTGGGCTAAAAACTTGTATTTTCTTTCCATTTGGTCTCTGTTATAAGTGCAGAACAGGTAGGCTTTTGCCTACTTTGTGGAAAGGCTGTTAGCTCACTGATATGTAAATAATGTTATATTAAGAGAAGCTGAGACACTGGATGAGTCCAGAGCCAGGCAAACTGATAACTCAGGGTGTAATATATAGCTTTCATATAAAGGTGTTGTTATATATTACCTTTAAAACATGTGAAAGGCTCTTAAAATGGGAGTATCTGCATGTTAAGGCAAGACAAGTTAACCTAAGTACCCTCTGTCCATCTCAGAGAGAGTCCTTCTTAAATGAGGATTATCTTTAGCTGGTGTTACAGAGTCCATATTTCAGTCACATCAGATTGCCCTATGGGGCTAATTTGAGTTGGGAAAGTCTTTCAGTATCCCAGAAGGCACTTTTCCCAGTGGATCCCCTATCCTACTTGAGTGACAGTGGGGAAAGATGGCTTTAGGAAAGTCTTAAATGTAATAATCCCCCTTGCCCACTGTGCTCTGCATAACCCCTTCTTCCCTTTACCCTCTTGATTTACTCCCATTTTGATCTCCCCTGTTACCTGGGTGTACTAGGGGGTATACTGTGGGTGGGGGGACAATTTTCCCTTGGCGCACCCACCTATTTCTGGGCCAACTGCCCACCTTCTCACCTGCCACATCTTGTTGTCAATTAATTAATGATCTTAATTAGGTGGGAGGCTGCCTGTTTTTTTGCCCCGATGCCAGGGGGCAATATCTGTGGCTCTGTTGCTCCCCTACACCACATCCCAAGCCTCGTAGATGGTATTTATAAATTTCCTCTTTATGTTGGGGTCTCAGCCACTGTGGGCTTTGTCCCCTTCTCTCTAGCTAGGCCTGTCAGCCACAAAAACAAAACCAAAAAAAACCAAAACAACCCCCTCACCCCACTAACTGTGGCTTGGCTCCAAGGCTCTAGTACTCAAAACTCGCTCAGGATTCTGTGCCCTCTCTGGTGCTGGGGCCCGCTCACTCCTGAATACCACACCCTCTCTGATGCTGGGGCCTGGTCACCCCTGAATACTGCACCCTTTCTGGCGCTGGGGTCTGCTCACTCCTGAATGCCATGCCCTCTCTGGTGCTGGAGTCCACTCACCCCGAATACTGCATCCTCTCTGACACTGAGGCCTGCTCACCCTGAATACCGCACCTTCTCTGGCACTGGGTCTGCTCACCCCTGAATACCATGACCTCTCTAGTGCTGGGGTCTGCTCATCCCAAATACCGCACCCTCTCTGGCACTGGGGTTCCCATGCTGCAGTGGGCCCCAAATGAGGCCTCATCCTTCTCCAAATAGCCTCAGCCCGATCCTCTAGCATTATTAACATTCAACACAAAACATAGGCTTCTATGGCCAAAAATTATAATAAAAAATAGGGGCATCATGCCTGCTTACTTTAGGTGATCATGTCCTTTGGCTCACAGCATGTCATACTCTTCCAGATGAGGCTGCAGCCATGGCACCATGGTCATCAGGAATCCCCTTTTCCACTATCTGTTTATAGGGGTCTGGCCTTCCCCTTCCTGTCACCTGACCAGTGGGCAGGCCCAAGCCTTAAACCGTACTTGTCCAGCCGACCATAACTGGAAGGTTCTAGATTTAAAAGGACGACCCTGCCTCTTGGTAACAGGGCTAGGGTTCCCTGTTACACTGGGGTTCACCCCATCCCACTCCCCCCTCTGCCCTTCCAGCTCCTTAGGGCTCACTCCCCACCCCACAGCTACCTGAGTCCATTGCAGTTCACTCCTCCCATCCAGAGTCCTTTGGGGCTCACTTCCCTGTTAACAGTCCCTCAAGGCTCACTCACGACAGTGTCCCCTGGGGGATCACCCATCTAACCTCTATCCCTTGTGGCTCACCTCCACATACCCTGGCTCTGCCCCCTCCCCCCATGTCCCTGCCTACCTGCACTTCTGGCATAGTCCCATGAGAATAGGCAGGGAGAAGGAACCTACCTGCCTAATACGGTCACTGCTGCTTCTCTCTGGGCTCAGTTCATCCCCCGGGTCTTCTGCAAGTAAGTAGAGATGGCATAGAACAGATGTCCAGCTCCTAGTCATGTCTCTACTCACCAGCCCCCTAGGGCAGCGATTCTCAACCCTGGGTCACAACCCAAACAAGGGTCACGAGGGCAATGCTGATGGTGCCACACAGAAAAAAGGAGCTATGCCATGTACTGGGAGCTCTCCCCCTCCCTGGGCTGCCACCACTGCCGCATTTCACTCCCAGCAGTGGGGTTTGGAATAAAGGGTTGAGAATCACTGCTCTAGGGGCAGGTCAGCACATTAGACAGGATATGAGCCCTCAATATATAACTGCTCAGAGCAAATACTAACTTTAATAAAGCCTAAAATTCCTTACAATTAGCATGTGCTAATTGTAACATGTAACAACATTCTGTGATCTGAAACTGCTTTTTTTTTTTTTTTATGGTCTCCAGTGGTAAAACAGGAACATACCTATTACTATGGGAAAATGACAGCTAGGTAGTTATGTATCTGTTAGTAATTCACTTTTTGGTTTGTTTGCTAAAATCTTGTAACAGTTTAATGTACATAATACTTACATCGGGGCAGGCAAAATATGGCCCATAGCCTGGACCCAGCACACCAGGCACTTTCATCTAGTCTGTGGCACCTACCAACACATTGTGCTCTCCCTGCCCTTCCACCCATGAGGATGGGAGTGAGACACCCATGTGTACATCGTCCCAATATACCCTACTGCACCTCACTCCCACCTTGTGAGTGGAAGGGTCCTGCTCAGACAGCAGTAGCTTCAACAAGCAGCTGCTCCTGCCACTTCTGCAGGCTTCCCCATGTCCCACTCACTCACTCACTCTGGGCAGGAAGTAGGGAAGTGGCAGGGTTGGGGCTGCAGCTGGACGGGAGTGGGAGCATGGGGCTGAGGCTGGCTGCAGGACAGAGCCCGTGCCCAGGGGGGCGGTGGCAGCATGGAGCTCAGGCAGACAATGTGTGGGTGTGAGGAAGGGTTGTTGGGTGTAGGGGTCCCCCATACTCCCCCCATGGTGCACAGTCCTGGGAGCAGTGGCAGCAGCAGCAGGTGGAGCTGCTCTAGATGCTTGTGCTTGGCACTGGTGCTGGGTGCAGGCCAGTGCTGCGCATCGTGGCAAGGAACACAACCCCTATACCCTATGTCCACCACACACTCACAGACCTCACCATATAGACATGCTCACACACACAGAGCACCCCCTCCACACACACACACATTATAAAAGATTAAGTATTTATTTTTGAGTTATTATGCAATCATCTCTATATACAGTATACCAACACAAATCATACAGTACAGAAATACAAATAGTTTTTATTACAAAAATATATTTTTTGTAATAAAATTAAAATATTTTAGAGTTTGTGTTAGAGTTGTAATGTATGATTTTGTTTTTCTTCTGGTTCTAAGATGGTAACCCCCCTGTCCCAAAAGGAGTATTTCCAGGGGGTAAGGGGAGGGACTTGTGGTGGCAAATGTCAGGGGTTAGGCAGTGGGACGTTCGGTTCCCAAATTGCAACCAGAAGGTGAAGCAACTATCAAGGGGTGGGGCCCTCAAAAGTTCACCAGACCTTGTTAAGCAGCCCTCAGCCTGAAATAATTGTCCGCCCCCTCTTAGAGCTACACTTGCTGTCGTTGAAGCAATGTTAGTGTATGCTAAGCAAATGTATGCATTCTACAAAAAAGAGTCAGCAAATCCTGCATTTATGAATGGGTTCTTTCACATTTAAGCACTGCATGTAGGAATTTAAAAGAAGACTTGCCTATAAAAGTACAGAAACATGGACCATGCAGTGTAATCTTTTCTGTAGTTGCACTCCATGGAACTTTGATCCTTTTTGTAAGTAGGTATTTTGTCCGTTACTAGTAATATGCCTTATTTTGTCTGATTGTAACTATTAAAAACTGCAGTCCTTACAGTATCTGTCTCAACTGGGTCACACTGGACATTATCACACTGGACATTATCTAGAATTCAAGTAACTTGAAAACTTCTGTAGAACACTTGGCAAAAGCTTATTGGCTTGCCTCTTTCAACAGTATTTTCATGGGAGGCCTCTTTCTTATATGGAACATGTGTTAGTTGCTTCCTAATTATGTAAATTCCCTGGGGTATGAAGTATAATTCCTATTTACTACCCCCTTGCTGGCATCCAAATGTGATGCTGTTTTTGCTTCCAATAAGAAGGAAAAAAATGTCTTCAAGACTCTTGGCTTTTCTCCTTCTATCTCATTATAGTGCAGCCACAGGTAATTTATCATTGGAGAACCACTGAAGAACCAATCTGAGAAAATGATACATAGAAGAAAAATCATCATGGAAGAAGAATATTAGCCGTCATTTGAAGTACATGTGAGAATGAAAGGTTGGGATTTGAAAAATGTGTTCTGTCCTTGATTGCTCTACACTTACCCTATGTAGGTCACAATAAATGCTTCAGAGAATATAACTATATGTCTTAGGACGAGAATTTAGTCCTATAGAATGGTTCTATTATAAAGGGAACCAAGATGTAAACTCTTGAGCAACAATCTAACAGACTAAGGGCCTGATCCAAAGCCATTAAATTGGTAGAAAGTCTTCAAGGTCCCGATTCTATTTTACCTGCTATGTAGAATTTAGGGGCACTTTTCCACATGCTTCAAGAGTGAAAGAAAGTGGTGCTCTAATTCAAGTGACTCTGAGAGCCACTCTAAAGTCCCTAACTGTCTCGTGTATCAGTGTCCCCATGCTGAAAAATGGCAGTGGGGATGCTTACCTAAAGCTCATTTGGCAAATTTTAGTATGAGCACCCCCATCAACATTTAAGTGCAGGGACACTAATACACAAGTATCCTGTTTTTTTCTGATTTAAAAAAAAAAAAAAAAAAGAAATCCCCACTTTTCAGATTTAAAAAAGTAACCCTGAATCCACATTTTTCCATGATGAAAATGAAATGCCACTAGTATATATCTAGTGGTGTTTCATTTTAATCATGGTACAGTGTGGATTCTGGGTTCCTTTTATTAAATCTAAAAATTGGGGATTTTTTTTTTTTTATCAGCAAAAACCAGGATCCCTGCTGATACATGAGACATGGGAGGCTGCTGGAACACAGTAATTACCTTGCTCCAGCAGACTCAATCGAGTCTGCTCTGACGTGCTGTAATTACAGCACGTCAGAGCAGCCTCTGCACTCATGTACAGGTGCCTTAGGTGCCTAAGTTTGAGCATATTCCAACCTGCCCACGCTCCTAAAAAAATTCAGTGTGCTTACATTTGTAACCCATACTCATCTTAGCCTGAAGGTTAAATCACAAAATGCAGCAAACTAGATCCAAACAGGCCAGAGAAGATCCCATCCACCTTTTCAATTAACTGTTTTTTCAGATACTTGAACAGTGTGAAATTATATCTAGGCACCTAAGAAATGTAGTAGAATCTAGCTCCAAATGACTTAGTAGATATTGGACAATGTCCTAAGCTCACAAACATTCTATTCTTAATGCCAGGCCACCAGTTTCTGTGCTGGTCCACCTACCTGCCTCCCTTCATTGTACAGGAAAAAAAAAATAAGATTAATTGTGCCAAGGAGAGAAAGCAAGATTGAGAGCGATGCTCTGCCCTAGTGGTTACAGAATTCACCGTGGAAGTAGTGAGGCATATGTTCCAGACCCTAAGAAACATCCTGTCTTGGATCACTGCCATTGCCTCCTACTCTTTTTTTCTAGCAAGAGTGACTCCTGCTTCATTTTTACAAGAAATCTTCAGGAGATGGCTCCAGACTGATTAAGCCATCATTAAAATGTCTGACCTCTTTAAATAATTTAAATGCATCACAGCACTCACTTTTTTTTTTTTTACTGGTACCAAATTCATAGTTCTAGACAGTACTGTGGGCACTATGTTCCACAGTATTCCTAATGAGAAGCAATTATTCTAAATAGTCTCACCTATATGCATTTTGAATGATTATGGGAATAAAGTTCTGCTTTACTGGATGGCAGGTTGAATGCCTTCAAGAGACATTTGGATGTCTATCTTGCTGGGATCCTATGACCCCTGCTGACTTCCTGCCCTTTGGGCAGGAGGCTGGACTCAATGATTGTCTGAGGCCCTAATGTCTATGAATCTATATCAAGTGGTTATCTGTAGATGAATATTGGACAAGCCAAAATGACAAACAGCATCAGTGTAAACAAATATTCTGAAAGGGTAATAAAACATAATGTTCATTAAGGTTATAAGATCATATGAAAGTAGGGCTAGAAGGAACCTCAAGAGGTTATCTATTCTAGCCCTTTGCTCAAGATAGGATCATCCCTGACTAAACCATCCTGAAGAGATAAAACTAGCCATGTTAGTCTCAGTTGACTGTGCCCCTTCCCTGCCTCCCTGATTAAACTGCATGCTGAACATTGCCACTTGCATATCTGCCCATGAGAATGGGCAGCACACTTATAGGCTGGGGGATGACCTTCTCAGCAGCACAGAGGCAAAAAGAGATTTCTAAGTTGTTGTCGACTCCAAGAGGAATATGAGTCGTCAATGTGATGAAGCAATTAGCAGAGCTAACCACACATCTTTATGCATTAGTAGGTGCATCACGAACAGGTCCAGGGAGGTGATGCTTTCCCTCTGGATCACTGGTCAAGCCGCATCTAGAGTACTGCATCCAATTCTGGGTGCCGCAATTCAAGAATGATGTGGACAACCTTGAGAGGGTCCAGTGGAGGGCCATTAGTATGGTTAGAGGCCTTCAGGGATGGCCTTATGAGGAAAGGCTGAGGGACCTGGACCTTTTCAACCTCTACAAGAGAAGGCTGAGGTGGGATCTTGTGGCAGTATACAAATTTACTGGGTGGGGGGGGGGGGGCGTGTGCAGCAGGGAATAGGAGAGGCTCTATTTACCAAAGCACCCCTTGGAATAACCAGAAAAAATGGCCCCAATGTGATGGGGAGTAGGTTTAAGTTGGACATCAGAAAGAACTTCACAGTTAGGGTTGCCAGAATCTGGAATGGGCTTCCAAGGGAGGTGGTGCTCTCCCATATCCTGGGGGTCTTCAATGGGAGACTGAACAATCACATGACTGCAGCAGTTTTTCCTACCACTGGTAGGGGGTCATACTCAATGATCCTTTGAGGTCCCTTCTGACCCTAGCATCTATGAAACTATGAATCTATAAGGAACATCTGACACAAAATGTGGTTAGCTCTGCTAATTGCTTCATCACATTTACGACTTATATTCCTCTTGGAATGACACAAAACTGTGGGGGGAAGTGGACACACCGGAGGGCAGGAAACAACTACAAGCAGACCTGGACAGGTTGGAAATATGGGCGGAAAACAACAGAATGCAATTCAACAAGAAGAAATCAAAGTGCTGCACCTAGGGAGGAGAAACGTCCAGCATACCTACTGCCTAGGAAATGACCTGCTTGGAGGCACGGAAGCGGAAAGAGATCTTGGAGTCCTAGTGGATTCCAAGATGAACATTAACTGTCAGTGTGACGAAGTCATCAGAAAAGCTAATGGCACTTTATCGTGTATCAGCAGATGCATGATGAACAGAACCAAGGAGGTGATAATTCCCCTCTATCGGGCGCTGGTTAGACTGCAGTTGGAATACTGCATGCAATTTTGGGCGCCACACTTCAAGAGGGATGTGGATAACATGGAGAGGGTCCTGAGAAGGGCCACACGTATGGTTAAGGGCTTGCAGGCCAAGCCCTATGAGGAGAGACTAGGGCACCTGGACCTCTTCAGCCTCCACAAGAGAAGGTTTAGAGGTGAACTTGTGGCTGCCTATAAGTTCACCATGGGAGTACAGAAGGGAATTGGTGAGGCTTTACTCACCAAGGCGCCCTTGGGGGTTACAAGAAATAATGGCCATAAGCTAGCAGAGAGCAGATTTAGATTGGACATTAGGAAGAACTTCTTCACAGTTCAAGTGGCCAAGGTCTGGAATGGGCTCCCAAGGGAGGTGGTGATCTCCCCTACCCTGGGGGTCTTCAAGAGGAGGTTAGATAGGCATCTAGCTGGGGTCATCTAGACCCAGCACTCTTTCCTGCCTATGCAGGGGGTCGGACTCAATGATCTATTGAGGTCCCTTCCGACCCTAACATCTATGAATCTGCTGCTGGCATACCAGGGTATGCCAGGTCTCTGCCATTGGTGGTGAGTGAGGGGAGGCATCAAGAGCCAAGCCTTGGAGAAGGTGCCACTCTTGTTGTTATGTCTGCACCTGGCACTGGATCCATAGGGAAAGCTGGGCCTCTATTGCTGGCAGCCTTAAACCAACTCCTATGCAGTGGGGTGGCTGCTGACTGACAATCAGTTAATTGGTGGTCCCAGTTTCAGCACTTCATAAAAGTCTTAAACTGCCTCTGCTGTGGGCCTGTGGCTGGGACCCATCACCACACTTGTCTTGAACTCATATTATTTCCATGGAGGAGTCTGGCGATAGCTGAACATGTGTTATTTAACATGATTTGGAGATACTCCTGCATAAAGTTGTAACTTTGCTACAACACAGTAGTGTAAGAGTGATGTTGTAGCAGTGATGATGGCCCAGAATTTATTAGACAGGAAAATATGTCTTAGGACAATATTTTTTATTGGACCAACTACGTATTTGGGATAAAGTTGTACAAGCTTTAGAATGCAAGATATATAAGTCAGTGTACCCGCCTCTGTTCGACCAGGAGTTCGCGCGCCGCCTTCACCCGAACCCAAGATCTTGCACACCTGGGCTTCGCTGGTACGCCCCAGTGTTTACCCCGTCTGGTATAAAGGGGGACCCCAGAACTCTCCTGCCACGACTTTGATGACTCTTTCAGTGGGGGGTCTTCCCTTGGGGTATCCCCTGGTGCCGGCACGCTTCTTCATGGGTACTCTCGGGGCTCCGTCCTCCCCTGCACCCCGGCCATACGCCACCTCAGGTCTTCCTATCCTGGCCTCTAACCCGTCCTCGTCTCATCCTCTCTTGGCTCAGTCCCCCTTGCCACTACCAGCAATCTTCGGACTGGGTATGCCTTACCCAGTGGGGATGCTGACCTGGTCCCTCCTTCCTTGGGATGCAGATGTCCTCTCTGCTTCCCCAATAGTCCCTGCGGCAGTTACCTGCGCCGTCAGCTCTGTAGTGCAGGATACAGCTGGCCCCACTCTCGGCGCAGCTGTCACACCTCCTGCTGCCTCGGGTGTCAGGTTCCCCGCTGGCTGCTGCCCCACTTACGGGGCTGACTTCTCCCCTCATCGTCTCACTCCCGGGTGCTCCGCCGCGCTGCTCGTAGCCTGCTCCGCCTCTACCTGGTGGCGTCCCGCACTCTGCGGGTGGCGGCTGATCCCCTGCTTGCTGGGGCTCCGCGCTGCAGCTCTCTCCCTTCAGCAGCCCTGCTGCCTCGGCGGGGCCGCCTTTTGTTCCTCCCGGCCGGCGTGCCCCACCCCCGCCACTTAGCCGCAGCCGGATAAGTGCCCAGCTGCCGGCCCGTGCCGGCGCTGCCGGCGCGTGGAGTTTCCTCAGCTCCTCCGGCCCTGCAGGAGGTAAGCAGACCCCTTGGCCGCCGCGGGGGTCTCCCAGTGCCCCCACTCCCCTGGGACAGTCAGGTATATATCATATATCACATAATATTCATAATAATAACTTATGCTTTTTAGGCAAGCCCCAGTCCTCTTAGGTTGTTTACTGTTTTGTTTGTTACACTCCAAAGTGGACTTTACAAATAAACAAACTTTACTTTTAAGAACATTTAGGCATTACTCTTTCCCCATATCTAGGCTATCACTGGTTAACCAACAGGTATCATACCTGTTGGTCTGTTGAATAATGTTCATGAAATGTTAGAAGGATATGCCAGTTCTGTATTCTGATGCAAAAATACATTTTCATATAAAATTACTATATATACACACATACATATGCACACAGACACTATATGTTCTCTCTTTCTGTGCCTCATCAAAATTAATGTAATTAAGTTACACTTGCCTGATTGACTTGATGTCAGAGACGACAATCCACGAAAGTAGTAAACAATTTAAATTGGTAATGTAATCAAATGCAAAAGGGTGAAATAATTGGGCATTACCTAAATGTGTGTATGTATGTTAGCCTGTTATTCAAAAAATAATGTAAGTATAAAAGATAGGTGGTTTTTAGGAGATCTTTGCATCAGTGTACCCTAGCAGGTATCACCCCTTTCAATTGACACCTAGCTAAGAATGAATGATGGTTATTCACTGTTATTCAGTGGCTCTTTAGTTTATTCTTGCAGTGTGTTCACCAGGGATCCTGGTTTTCTCTGATTAAAAAAAAATCCCAATTTTCAGTTTTAAAAAAGTAACCCAAAATCCATATTTCCCCCATGATTAAAATGAAACACAACAGAATATATACTAGTGGTGTTTCATTTTAATCATGGGGAAAATTTGGAATTTGGGTTAGGTTACTTTTTTAAAATAAAAAAAAATGGGGATTTTTTTTTTTTTAATCACAGAAAACCAGGATCCATGGTGTTCACTTGAACTTACAGCGGTGGGATAGGGAGAATTATGCCTGGAAGTTGCAACAGTGATTAGGTCACTTCATAGAGCTTCAAAATAGATGAAGTAAAACAAAGCTTAAGGAACCAGCAAGGAAATTAATGTATGTGAAATCAATCTACCTGATCTCAGGGATTTGTTTGAATTCTTTGTGTTGACACTGCAACCCCTTATCCAAAAAGAGCTGCATGTGTGGAAGGGAACTACTACTACATTCCTTGGCAGAACCTTATAGCTACACTTCTACTTGGGGAATGAAATCTTTGAATAGGAGATTATGCTTCATTCATCAGTGTCACATTTTTATAATAATTGAAATGTTTCATTCATTGTGTTCTTTGTTTTCCCTTTTGATATTTTCCATACCACTTAAGAGATACACAATGAATTTGCTTGTCCTCAGGTAGTCTGATCTGATCCACGTCTTATGAGCCATTCAAAAGATGTTTCTAAGTGTATGTTATGCTAGAATGCTTTCAGTAAAAATTCTGAAGTTTCTATATCTGTTTCTACAATTAGCTTAACAAGGCACAGTTAAAAAAAATTGCATTTAGTCATGCCCTGATTTCACCCACCAATAGGTTTTCCAATAGTAAATGAATAAAAAAAAAGGCTGATTCTGCCTTTCTTTTTCATGTTGGCTGACTTCCATAATTAGAGCAAGGACAATTTAACAAATCTTTCTAACGTTAAGAATGTTTCTTATAATCTTTTGTTTGCAGTCTAGAGAGACTTAATATTTGGCAGCTCTTTAAACTCTAATACCATGGTTTTCTTTCTTTAGCAAAAGTTTAGTTATTTTAACTATGCTTTGAAGCATGTTGTAAAATGCTATTTTACAACATGCTTCAAAGCATGTTGTAAAATAGCATTTTACAACATGCTTTGGCAATGTGACGGTAAAGACAAATATGGCAAAATGTGATCAATATAAGCCTAAAATGTGCATCAAATCTGCCATTTTTAATAGTTCAGCCCTAGCAAAGTCAGAATAGGGAAAGGAACTTTAACTTGAAACAATTAATATAAGGTTTCAAGTTTTATTTAAAAAAATGTAACTTGATAGTTGCTGAACTTAAAAAATCTTTGGGTTTTAAACATCATGTTAAATGAAAGATGAATTTATAATAAATGGTATGTGTTTTATCCATAGTGTTTTAAATGTATTTTATACAGTTATGTTTTAGGACATGTAAAAAAAAGGAAACACACGAGGAGTGTGTTGACCTTATTGAAAAAACATCTTGGCCTTATTGAATACAAAAAAAGAACCATTTCATTTACTCCAGAGGGATCAAAGTTAATGTTCTGAGTTATTCTCAACATAAGTAGATGGTGTTTTGGCCAAAGGTAAGGATGATAGGCAATAAGAAGCGGAGACTTCAAGAAATGCTTAGTCTCTCTCCTGTTTATTGTTTCTGTTTGGCTTTTCTTTGCACAGAGCTACACTAATTTCAAATCACTTAATCTATGTCTAATTGTATTCTGGTTGCATGGATTACTTTATGGAGATAAGTGCTTATTTTGTAGTTTTGTTTACTAAACACCTTATTAGGGAGAAAAAAAAATGGTTTTGGAGGCCTCTAGGAAAAAGTGGATTTTTTCAGCACAGATGTGAACATAGGATAGCAATATAGTAGATCAGGTCCCAATAAAGGACACAAAGCATTAAGCTAAGCCATCCTACGGGTTTATATAACCTTGTGAAGTATCTAGTTAGTGTATATATAAAAGAGCTGCCAATCAACAAAAATAGAAAACAACCTTTTAAAATGTTAAAAATACCATAAATAAGTCCTTTACTGACAGGCACTCTGGGAAAGTCTCTCTAGACCACTCCCTGTACTGGAATTCCAGTACATAGCACTTTACACAATTTCCTCTACAAGATCTGTCAGCTTGGGTTTCTGTAGTGAGGTTTCTATAACTGTAAGCAGAGCCAAAACAGCACAGAGCTAAAATAGGCTTAATTTTGCACCTTAATTAGGTGTGGAGAAAAAAAAAGCTCCCAGATAGGATTTAGAAAATAACCTAAATATTTTTAACTACTTGGTGTTTAAACCAAAACCTCTACCTTTTTGGCACCTAAATGCCTTTCAAAATTGATCCCCTTCTGAACTGGGGCTAGAGATATGTAGGGATTTAAGCACCAAATCTTAAATAAGGCAGCATTAAAGTAGCTAAGCATTATCATGTTATAACAAAGGCAGACTCCATTTCCTTGCAGAAAAAAATAGCAGTGGGATGGGAGAGTTGTCAAAACTGTTTTGTGAAGAGCCTGATCCTGGATTAGATAGGACACCTGAGCATTTTAAAATGGGGCAGTCATGGGAATGCACTGGAGTAGAACTCTAAGTACCTAGAGAATTTTTAAATAAAAAATTTTCATAGGTGGGGCTGCTTGGGTTTTTGTGTTTTGTTCTTCCCTCCTTTTGGATAACTGGACATATTTTTTGGATAGACATCCATCTTATTTGGATAGCTGGGCCTTTTTTTCTTAGGTGTTCTGATTTTGCTGCACTCAATTAAATGCAATTCTTCAAGGACAAGTGCAAAGCATGTACAAATACAGAACGAGGAATAATTGGCTAAGACATAGCACTGCAGAGAAGGACCCAGGGGTTACAGTAGCATATAAACTGAATATGAGCCAACAGTGTGTTCTTATTAACAAAAAAACCCCCAGAGCATGCTGGGTTATTAAGCAGAGTAACACTTGCAAATCAAGGGGAAGGATTCTACCACTCAATTCAGCACTGGTGAGGAATCACCTGGAATATTGTGTCCAGTTTGGGGCCCCACACTTCATGAAAGATGTGGACAGATTGGAAAGAGTACATGAAAGAGCAGAAAAAAATAATTATTAGAGGCCTGGGAAAATGATTTATAAGGAAAGAATAAACAGAACTAGCATTGTTTAATCGGATAAGAAAAGACTGAAGAGGGATCTGAATACAGTCTTCAAAAAAGGTGATTATAGAGTAGATAGAAACAGGTTATTCTCTGTGGCTGTAGGAGACAGGACTAAGGGTAATGGCCTCAAGCTGCAGCACAAGAAATTTAGGTTGGAGAGTAGGAAGAACGTTCTATGAGTGTGATCAAACATCGCAACAAGATACCTAAAGAAGATGAAAAATCTCCATCCCTGGACATTTTCAAGAGCAAGTTAAAACAGTTGGCTGAGATAGTCTAGTTGTAGGTGATCCTGCCTTGAGGAGGGGGCTGGACTAGATGATCTGAAGGGAGAGGTCCCTTCAGCCATATTTTCCTATGATTCTGTAATCTTAAAAGCATGCTTTTAGGCACACAAGTGCTTTGATAGAGCTACCTTTTTAGTACCTAACTGATCATTGCCTTTCATTGACACACGGAGGAAGGACCAGAAAGGAAAGGCTATGAAATGGACAGTTAGTCGTATAACTTACCTAGGAAAAAATTAAAGGAGAAGGGGTTGTAGATGAGGAAGAGAGAACTCTTTTTAAAGGTTAATTCAGGTGAAGGGTCATAGTACTGGTTAGGTGTTGTATTGTTCTCAAAAGACTATGGAGTTAAGCTTGTAGAATAATAATAATAAAGCTTGTTTATTCAGAGAGCTGTACCTTGCCTACAGTTCTGCTGTTCCCTCCTGCAATCCCGGGGCAAATGAACAATTTATACCTAACACTCTTAAGGTATCCACACAGGTATTTTGGATTCTGGTTTGCTTTGCCTTTTTTTATTTTTTTTTCCTTTAAATGCCCCTTTAGTACCTCCCTTATGCAATAAACATAAGCAATTTAAAGCAAACACACATTTTTGCAAGGAGTATGGATAATCTTACTCATTTCTCTGCATCTACAACCCTTGAATAGTTTAATCCCATATGTGCATATCCACCTAAAGTCTCTCCTGAATTCTAATATGTTGACATCCCTTGGAAGTTTCTCAAGGGAGTGATCCTTGGGGCACAAAAGGAGTCTATCCCCTTATGCAGGAAAGGGGTTAAGGGGATAAAAAAGCACCCTTGGCTGAACAGGGAGCTCCAGGAAAGACTGGGGGGCAAAGAAAGAGGTTTTTAGGCAGTGGAAGCAGGGGGCAGCCACCAAAGAGGCATACACCACCCTAATGCACTATTGCAGGGAGTCAGTTACGCAGGCCAAAGCAGAACTGGAGCCTAGGTTGGCTACAACAATTAAGAACAATAAAAAGTCCTTCTACAGATACATAGTGAGCAAAAGGAAAGTGCAGAGTAACATAGGGCCCCTGCAGGACAAATCAGGTCAGTTGGTGGTTGATGCAGAGAAAAAGGCAGAGTTCTTCAATGTGTTCATTGCTTCAGTATTCCTTAATACTGACCAAGACAATTCCTCCACCTTGAGCATAGACAGATGTTCAAAAGGAACCAGACCACCAAAAGTTAGTGCTGACCTAATTAAAGAGCACTTGGAAGTCCTGAATGGGTACAGTGAGCCAGCCCAGATGCCCACCAGCCACGGGTGCTGAAGGAATTGGCCAGTGTCATTGCTGAGCTGCTGGCATGGCTATTTGAGCTCTCATGGTGCTCCATCCAGGTCCCTGAGGACTGGAAAAACACCAACATGGTGCCCATTTTTAAGAAGGGGGGGAAGGGATGAGGCAGGTAACTTTAGGTGAGACAGTCTTACCTCTATCCCTGGGAAAATACTGGGAAAAATCATCAAGGAGTGCATTTGTGAAGGCCCAGCAGGGGAAATAATGCTGAAAGAAAACCAGCACAGGTTTGTCACAGGTAGATTCTGCCTGACAAACCTTATAGCCTTTTATGACCAGGTCACACATTGCCTTGACACAGGAGCTGAGGCCGATGTCATCTACCTGGATTTTAGGAAGGCCTTTGACATAGTTTCGCATCATATTCTCATAGGGAAGCTAACAGGCTATGGAGTGGATGCCTACACAGTCAGATGGGTGGCTAACTGGCTTAGGGACCATGCCCAGAGAGTGGTGGTGGACGGCTTGTTCTTGGCCTGGAAGGAGGTGGGCAGTGGGGTCCCACAGGGTTTGGTCCTTGGACCGGTGTTATTTAATATCTTCAGCGATTTGGATGAGGGTGTGGAAAGCACCCTCTCCAGGTTCACAGATGATACCAAGTTATGGGGCAAAGTTAATACACTGGAGGGAAGGGAGCAGATACAGACCGACGTGGACAGGTTAGATCAATGGGCAGAATGAAATAGGATGCAATTCAACAAAGATAAATGTAAGGTACTCCACCTAGGAAGGGGGAATCCCCAGCACACCTACAGGTTGGGGGATGACCTCCTCAGCAGCTCAGAGGTTGAGAGAGATCTTGGAGTCATAGTTGACTCCAAGATGAACATGAGCCAGCAGTGTAACGAGGCCATCAACAAAGCCAATCACACCTTGTCGTGTATTAGCAGATGCATGACCAACAGATCAAGGAAAGTGATCCTCCACCTCTATGCGGCATTAATCAAGCCACAGTTGAAGTACTGTGTCCAGTTTTCAGTGCAACACTTCAAGAGGGACACAGAGAATCTGGAGAGGGTTCATAGGAGGTCCACTCACATGATAAGTGGTCTCCGTGAAATTCCCTATGAGGGGAGGTTGAGATATCTGGATCTCTTTAGCCTTTACAAAAGACATCTGAGGGGTGACCTTGTAGCCACCTATAAGTTTATCAGGGGAGGATAGCAGGGAATTGGGGATGTGCTGTTTACCAGAGTGCCCCAGGGAGTAACTATGAATAATGGGTGCAAATTAATGGAGAGTAGATTTAGGTTGGACATTAGGAAGACATTTTTTGCAGTGAGGGTGGCAAGCGTCTGGAATGGGCTTCCAAGAGAGGTAGTGCTATCACCTAACTTGGAGATCTTCAAGAGGAAGCTTGACAACCGCCTGGCTGGGGTTGTCTGACCTCGGTCCTCTTTCCTGCCAGGGGCAGGGGGCTGGGCACGATGATCCATTGGGTCCCTTCTGACTCTATAATCTATGAATCTGTGTGAGACTCCAATATTGCTCTACGTCTTAACCTGCTCTTAGTAACCAGCATCCCACTAGTTAAGGAATTTGCTATCAAGGTTAACAATTTATTGAACAAACACTTTGATCTGATCAGAAATTAAGAATTTCACTTGCATGACAAGTAATCTCTAATGGCCATGATAATAATGGTCTTATTACTAATTTGTCTGGATTAATACTTCTGTGTTCCTAAAGCCTGGGCACTTCAGGTTTTGTATCGCCTTTTTTCCTTCAGAACAGCACATTAAGCAAATCAGTTCAAATTATGTGTCATTTTAATTGAAGCTGGAGAGCAATTAACTTTCAATGGCAAAATGTCAAGTACTTCCTTTGCCTCATCAAAGCAAATTTGTCAGGAAAAGACTATAGGATCACGTAAATAACAATTGATGCAATTAATTGGTATGTTTTAATTAGCTCATGAACTAATTATCCTATGGTCTAATTAGACTTATTCTATGGACTAAGGATAACAGACATGAGGATCAAAGGGAGCGGGGGGAACATTCTCATCTCTTCCCATCAATCGTGCTTTAAACACTATGTAATGTTGACCTTGGATCCAGATTCTTGAAGCAACTCTCTATGCTTACTTGTAAAACTCTACACGTTCACGTTTCTACTCACTCTGGCTTGGTCACAGCATGAACAGCAATCCTTAATGTCAACAAGGTGCCAAAGGAATTAATGCTAGTTCTAATGGCAAAAGAGAGCTAGATGTTCCAAAAATGATGTTTTTTGAATTAAGTTATAGAAACCAACTCCTAAAGGCATCCTAGCAATTTCAAAGAAATAAATGAACATAGACATGAGAAAAGCAACATGCTATGTCCATTTGTTAGGTTGTATCAAGTCATTAGGTGGTCCTTTGATACCTACACATTGCCTTCTTATGAAATGCTTATGGTGCTCATCTTATACATAACTACACATACACATAAACCATGTTATCTTGCATGTTACATAAGACATGAATTTTGTTTATGGAAGTTAGAATGCAAAAAAAAAAACCAAAAGATTTTTCCAGTCATGGCTAATTGTATGACATAGAGTAAGCCCTCCTGGAAATATAGGGCTTTATTACCTTTAAAACACATAAAGGCACTTAAAACAGGTGCATTGATCTGTTAAATGGTGTTTACCCATCAGAAGTACCCTCTAAACACTTTAAAGATAAGCAACTCCAAATGAGGTTGATCTTTGTGATCTTTGAAATGTTTTACCCATGTCATTCCAGGGTATTTTTTGAATGGTTAGGAGAGGTAAAACACTTTACCTTCCAAAACTAGTAGAGGCATCTATACACATACATCGTGGCTGCTCTGACACACTGTAACTACAGTAAGTGGGAGAAGGCTCAATTAATTGAGTTTGCTGGAGTGTGGTAATTACTGTGCTCCAGCAGACTCCAGTGTCACATGTGTCACCTGCCCCAAACTAAAAAATGGTGGCAGGGGCCCTTTAACTAAAGCTCAAACAAGCTTTAGTTGAAGTGCCTCTGCCACCATTTTTAAGCATGGGGATCGTGATACATGTGATGCTCTGGGCACTTTAATTAGAGCAGCTCTTGGAGCTACTCTAATTAAAGCGACACCCCTCTACTCCCCACACTTGCCTCCTGGAGCACATCTATAAATGCCCTAGTAGTCTTGTTCCACTCCCCACCCCCATACTGAGGGCAACTGCTCTCGGTGGCTTAATTGTAGAAAGATGATGAAGTTGGGGGAAGTGAGCTCAATACAGAGCCACCCCATCACTTTCATTCTCACCACAAAGCCTGTGTAAGCATGCTTCCCCATGATAGTCTGGTCTTGCCAAACCATGGCAGCCCTGTGCTAAATGCAAATCCACCAGGACTTAAGCCCCAGCAACTCTGCTCTCAGTGCAGAGCTGCCTCATCAGTTTCAACAAGACCAGAAAGGACAGGAAGTGTGATCTCCCTTCTGAGAACAGAGCCACTAGGGGGTTAAGTGTTAAGTATATAAATGTGATTCACAAGATAATCCCAGAGATTTCAAATAAGAATCCATAGCGTTAAAAGCCTTCTGCCCTGTTCAGATCTTTCTGATTTCTTTGCAACAGAAGAATCATTCTGTGATTTTTCTACAGTGTAAGAATAAATGAAAACAAAGAGCTGGCATTTTCCAAGGGGTGCATGGAGTCTACTGAGGAGTGCCTCAGGTAGCATCTTGCCAGGGGTATTTAAGCAATAAGAATCCAGTTCACTGGAACTAAAGGGATAAAGACAAGCAGCTTTTGGAAATGCATGGCCAGGTATTGCCCAGACGGACAACAAACACCTACCAAAGCTATGCTTAGCTCTTATGTAGAACTTGTAATCCATGTATTTCAAAGCTCAAAAGCATCTCTCATATTTGGAAATAGACAGAGAGGTTTTGAATAAATGAAAATGAATGCTATGCAATCAGGTAAGTTGAACAAGATATATATATATATATTATGAAACAAATCCACAATAAACACCTGCACAACAAATGCCCAACACGATTCCTGTAACACCTGAACCGAATACACAAAATGAAGCCAACAATGTCACAGTTGCAAACTCCAATTAGCCTAAGGTCAATCGATAGTTAACAATGAACTATCATGATAATGACAATTTACTTGCACTAGGTAGCAGGCAAAAGCACTCTTAGGCCTAGTCAGCAGGAAAAGCCTGAAAACAGCCCCCCCAGGATTTCTGGCTTTTCCCTTCCTGGCTTTCCCAAGGTACTCAGCACCTCAGGAAAAAGGGAGAGGTAATATATTACCCAACTATGGTAGAGGTGAGACAAGTGAAATGCAGGTAGGATGGCTCCTCCCATCAGACACGGCTCGAGCTCTACAATACAGTCTCTAAGTGTTTCATTTTTTCTCACAACAAACACTCAGTCGCCCTTTTAGCTTTTACAGCTACTAATTTAATATCAGTTACAAGCACTTAACCAATCAAACATCCATATCAACAAAGTATATACACACACAGGAGCGAGTGAGCAAGTCCTAGCTAAAGCTCTAGCTCTAGCTCTGTCAATGGTAACCATGAAAAAGCCTCCAACCACTACACTGGACAGGATTTATAATGTTAATATCATGCCATCTGTCAATCATGTGATGGTCCAATCATTACCTACTTTCACTAATCAATCAAATTCACACACTGGTAACATAAATTTAGAGGACCAATCACTTCAAATATTGCAAACCCTTATCATAACTGTCTTGCTAATTACCATAACTGTTCTACTGAATGATTACATAATAGAGATGCTGTACGCACACCTAGACCTCAAAAGTAGGTCATGATATCATCAAGGTTATAAGTTCAAATATGCTGGAAACGCCTCACCTCTAGTCATCCTGCACATGCATGATCATACCAGGACACACACTGTTCTACACAGTCATCATCAAGATACTACAGACTGCATGCAGCAGCTCACTCACCTTCAGTTATCTCAGTGGCTCTTCAGCCAGAAGGTACAGCCTCTCCAGTAGCTGTGATTGGGTTACCAGTTGACTCCACCTTTGCTCTTTGCAGCCCCAGGCAGAAGCAACAACTATCTTGGCAGCCATGAGCCACATTGTTGGCTCGGTATAGTCCACCCTGCTTCTATACCAGCAAAGGAACTCCCCCCATCCTGAAGCTTCCCCACTGAAGATATACACCCCACTTTTGGAGGACTGATTTTGAAAGGAAAGGTGCTTGTGGTAAGTGGATATAGACTAATGATTAGACTACTTGCTCAGGAAGAGAGACTTGAGTTCCTCATCCATACTGAGTTTTAATCCCAACTCCAAGTACTGTTTCTCCTTGTTATGTTAACCAAATGTTGAACTATATCCAGAAATAGTAGGTCAAGGCCTGTTCACTTTCTAGCTGTGTAAGTACTCTTCACTACAGTCATAGTCCTTCTTGTGCTTTCTCTTGCCCAGTGAATCTTGAGTTCTTTTCAGCATTGTGACACAGCTTCAAAAGAAGGATTAAAAAGTTCTTTCCCTCATTTCCTGCCTATAAGAATACCCTATAGTTTGCTAGTTACAGCATTTTCTTGTGGGAGGAGAGGAGGAAGGGGTGGAGGAAGAGCTGTAAATGTGGTTTAAATTTCCTTAGAGTTGGGACTTGAATCTGGACATCTTACTTCCTGGCAATACTGAAATGACTAAACTACACTACAAAAAGGAGTTGCCAGCTCTCTGGTGGCCACAATTGCACTCTGTGCAAAGTCCAATACAGTTTTCTGTGTTAAGCATTGCTAGAACATGCCAATGGATTCAGAAGTTAGGTGTAGGATGCCTACTTTCAAGTTCTGGCATGAATGAAGAACTCAGTTGCTCAGCCTCCTTAAGATGAAACATCTGTGTCCATTATAGATGCACAAACTTAGGCATTTGGAAATAGTTAATGTCAAAATGTAAGGCACCTTTGGAAGTGAAGTGCCTGCAGTAAAACATTTTCAGGACCAGAATTTTAAACTTAGATACTAAAATTCTACTGAAGTCTTCTGTTGGCTTTGGTCTAACAGTTCCATTTAAAATATATAAACAAAATCCAGAAAAAAATAATAATAGCACATATCACTTCTTTTGAACTTCGATAAAATGTATTCAAACTTAATAAGTATGATATCCATATATTATAGGATAGCAACTAAAATATCTAAAAAAATTATAGCTTTCTTAAATTCTTTACAAATTGTCATATAGTGCTTTAAAAATGTACGTTTGGCTCTGCTTAACATTAATAACAGAGATTTTGCTATGTTTTCAGACTTTATATACAATGTTTTTCAAAATACTTTGTACCAGATATTCCTAATATTGTACATCAACTATCCCATCTCTCAAAATAATTATTCCTGGCATCAGGCTTCTGGTTTCTTTCAAGTTGCAGCAGTATTTCTTGCTGATTCTCCTTGTTTAAAGTCTCCTTTAACTTTAGTTAGTTTCTCCCTAGGCCCAAAAGTTTGAAGAGCTCTTTTGTTTAAAAACATTTCTCCCCAGGTGGGTTTCCTCAAGGTCTTATCACTTTAGTTATGAAGTGTTAATTATATAAAAGTTAACTACTTCAGCTGTTTTTGAAAAGGTGACATGGTTTGAGTGACGAGCATGCTGTAGCATTCTAAGTAGAAATGTTGTCAGCAGTCCACTATCCTAAATAATAAAAAATGCATTTGCTAACACACAGTTAAAGAGCCTTAGGTTCAACAAATAGAACCACTTTCAAATTTAGCTCAGTAACTTTTAAATTCCGCCTTGGAGCACTTTGTTATAAATTGCAACACTGGGCCAGAGCTTTAGAGGCCCAGTTTTATGTCTGAGTGAACTCTAACCACACTTACCTGACAGTCCCTGACCTTGTAAATTCAGTCCGAGATTTTTTTATTATGACAGCTACTGTAGCCAAACTTTGCATGTTTCTTGTTATTGTTCTGTTTCCAAAGAGTCAAAGGTTTAGACTTATGCTGTGGATTAATTCCTCATTAGCAGAAAAATGAGTAAGTAAAAACTCAGAGCGCAACTAATCCAGCCTGATTTTTATTTGTAATATGCAATAGGGCTATATTTTCAAAAGAATTCAGCATCCACAATTAGGGCCAGACTTTCAAAACAACATTGCATGCAGGTTGCTGAGCTCTTTTGAAAATTCATCTATATGTGACAAAATAGGAGCTGCAAGATGCTGAACAGTTTTGATGCTTAATTGGAAATTGAGCTATCTGGAAAAATCTGGCCCTAACTATATTTGAGCAATTGAAATGTGGCCCACATCCCTTGCTTTCAACAAGGATTGATTTGAAAAAAAAAAATTAAAAAAAGAACAACACTATTATTTTTAGGTATCTAGTAAAAGATATGGTTTTTCCAAGTTTCATAATTTCAGAGAGATTAATTTTTCCTCTTTCTAAAATAGAGCTTGTATAATCTTCCAGCATTGCCAACAGTAGTTCAGCAGCAATAGTGTTAGTGACTTAGGGAGTACTTGTGTAGAAGAACCACTGGCACTTTTTACACTGTGTTAATTAGATCTGCCTGGAATATTTTTATATGTCATGGTGTTTAAAATGCCAGCAGTGACTGCCAGCCTTCTACACTAGAGTTCCAAAACTTGCTTACATTTGTGGAACTGAACCAGTATTTCCCATGGATGGAAATTCATAGAAGATGTGCTTCCTATAGAAAGAACTAAGCAGTATCATATTTTCTGCACAATGCATGTCTTAAAGGAGTCTAGAATAGTAAGACTTGATGCTTAATGGGTGCATCTACACCTTCATTAATGTACCATAGATACTGCACATTAGGTTTAGTACTAGGTTAACCAAGAACTAAACCAATGTGCAATAACTTGCACAATTGTACAGTACCATCAGAACATGATTTTTTAGTGATGCTTAGTGTGCAGTAGCTTACTACTACTGCGTACTAGTGTATTAGCATGGTTTTTGCCCAGCACACTACTGTGCAGTGTTATTAGGCTACTATGCACTTAGTGTCTCATGTAGATGCTCCCAATCAATCTTAAAAAACTACTTTTTTCAGTTCCATCAGCATGTCTTTCATCATCATGTTAGGGATGAAGTACAGGGCTTGATCATGGCCCTGCCTGGGCACATCTACACATGCAAGTACAGTAGACCCACAATTTATGTGATTCCAACTTACGTGTCTCCTAAAGGCGATTCCGCCGAGAAAAGGGGAAACAAGGCTATGACTAAGGTATGTCTCGGGTATGTAACCCCTCACTATTCTATTATTTTCTATTGGGAAACTCATCCCGACTCATGCGAATTTGACTTATGCAAAATTCCCCTGGAATGCAATACTCACGTAAGTCAGGAGTCTATTGTAATGCAGGATTAGCTTACTCTAGAGTAAATTACTCTAGACTAAACTGTCCCAGGCACATGTTTATACGTTCAGGGATGTCAGATCAGATTTGTTGCTCCTATCAGCAGACTGTTCCTATTTCCTGCAGCCCTACACTGGGCCCCTGCAACAGCTGGGGGAGCTCTAGGGGAGCCTAGCAGGGGGGCTGGTACATTGCTTTCTGCCCTCAGGAGCTGCCTAGTGTTGGGGTGGGATCCACCACCAGAGCTAGCCCAGGGGAAAATGTCTCCCTGCCCTAGCAACAGGGAGCTCCCAGCCCTGACTTCCCAGTCATAATTGGGGAACAGGGGCTGGGAGATTCTTATCTCCCAGTCATGGCCCTGCAGTTTCAGGGCCTGGGTTGGGAGATTCTTTTTTCCCAGTGCAAACACCATGGTTGTGGGGCTGGGGCTGGGAGAGTCTTATCTCCCGGCCAAGTTCCATGGTTGTGGGACCTGAGCTAGTACGTAAGAATCTCCCAGCCTGGGCTCCATGACTGGAGGGTTGGGGTGGGAGATAAGAATCTCCCAGCCCCTGCTCTGTGATCAAGTTTGGAAAGTGGGGACTGAGAGCTTCCTGCTTCTGGGGCAGGGAGACATTGTCCCAACCTGGGCTCCAGTGGTAGAGCTCGCCCCAAGTTGAGCCAGCTTCCATGAGCAGGGAGCAATCTCCCTCCCCCGCTGCCCATACTGCA
Source organism: Alligator mississippiensis (assembly GCF_030867095.1). Classification (NCBI taxonomy): domain Eukaryota; kingdom Metazoa; phylum Chordata; order Crocodylia; family Alligatoridae; genus Alligator; species Alligator mississippiensis. The sequence continues at coordinate 380,924,035 of NC_081824.1, read as the reverse complement.
AAATAAGTAATTGAGAGTAAATTTTCAACATGTATTTACAGGCAGCAAATTTACTCACAATGAGAGTAAATTACTGCACAGTAAGCATCTGCATGTGTAGACAATTATGCTACTCTGCAGTAATTAGCTCTAATCTCAATCTCTAGCTCAAAGATATGCTGCCTGTCTATGAAAGTTTTGTAACAATGGGAAAAATTACTTAAATTCAGGTATTTTCACAATACTCAATTTTTTGTAACCCATTTTTCCTCAAAGACATCTACTAACCTGACCAATTAATGCAACCTGATGTGGATAGAAAAAAAAAAACACTTTGACTTAACTAGTCTATACTATCAGAAATATGTTATTACTAGCAACAATTTATTTATTCTCATTAAATCTTTATCGTTTTATTCCTCTGTGATGCACTATATTTTCAGTAATATTCACTGGAAGAATAGAGAGTAAATGCACTATATACCTATCTTTAATCATTATAGAAATGAAAAAAAAAAGAATTATAGACCTCATGTAAAGGAACAAAAAATTATTGAGGGGTTACTAAACAATTGATAAAACTATGAAATAATTAATGCAATGTTTTTACATGGACACATTTTAATATGTAAATCCAAGATATATGGGTTTATTCATGTAACTTCCAATGGTTGCATCAATGCAAACAAACGTTATGCTTATGATTTTTAGGTTCAGATCTTCACAAATACTTTAAATATATATTTTTATGTATTTGCTAACAGGCTTGGGTGTCTTTTTATTTTTTAATATTTATATAGTTTATCCTATGTGGCTAGAACTATATTTATTATACAACTAATAAAAATATTAGTTCCCAGAATAATATTTACTCCCAGAAATAATAGGGCAATGGAAACACCTTTCCCTGCTACTTTGGACTCTCAGGTGACAGTAGGATCATAAAGAAGTAGGGTGGTAAGGGTATTGCATTCATCTAGTTCAGGGCTCTGCTCACGGCAGGATCATCCTTGATCAAACCATTCCAGCCACGGGTCTATCTAAGATTCTCTTAAAAATTTCCAGTGATGGAGATTCCACAACTTCTCTAAGTAGCCTGCTGCAATGTTCAACCATCCTCATAGTCAGGAAGTTCCTCCTAATCTGCAGGGATCCTGATTTTCTCTGATTTAAAAGAAAAAAAATCCCCAATTTTTGGTTAAAAATAAGTAATCCCAAATCCACATTTTTCCATTATTAAAATGAAACATCGCTATCACTATCTATATCTATATAAACAGTGTTTCATTTAAATCATGGGAATTTTTTTAAATCAGAGAAAACTGGGATCCCTGGATTGATTAGTAATTTCCAACTAAATTTTTCTGTGCTGTAGCTTGAGGACATTACCTCCAGTCCTATCCTCTATAGGCACAGAGAATAGCCAATCTTCATCATCTGTAATCACCCTTGTGTTATTTGAAGGCTGTTAGCAAAATCCCCCTGAGTGTTCTCTTTTCTAGATGAAATAACGTTCATAAATTATGCTTTAGGCTTCTAATATATATTTTTTACTCCCCAATTGTCTCTTCCCACATCTTCTTTGAGTGCAAAGCTCAATTTAACAAGGGACCCTAGACTTGTTATGGAGAAGAGGGGAACAGGGCAGCAGGGCCTCTTTGAGGCCTAGACCTGTGTAGCCCAGACAAGGAGACAATTAGCTGCCTAAGGAAAGACCCTGATAGCACAGCAGGGGTTGAGGGAATCTCGGCTGTTGAAGGAAGCCTCAACTGGACAAGAGCAGGCAAGCAACTTACAGTAAAGGGGGAGCAGGGACCCCAGAGATGAGATGCTCAACCACAGGCTGGGAGCTCCCACTTACAAAGCTCAGCTCATAATCAGCCAACTTCAGGACTCAGCAGGGGAAAAAGATCAAGAAACTGGCCACACCTGCACCCAGGGAGCTGGAAGCCTGGTAAGTTGACCAGGTAGGTGTGGCTGACCAAGATATAAACTCTGCCCAGGCCAGAGGAAGGGGCTCATCACAAAAGTGGAGGGAGACTGGAATATGCTTAAAGCATATATATGTGGTGTTTCATTTTAATAAAGGGAAAAATGTGGATTTTGGGTTACCTTTTTAAATCCAAAAAGTAGGGATTTTTTTTTTTTATCAGAGAAAACCAGGATCCTTGGTTGAGATCCACTTCTATCTGGGAAGCATGTATACTCTACATAAATCCCAATTTCTTACACAGTAGCCATGTCTTCACATGAATTTAAGCAGGCTTACATTCAACATGCACTAAACTAATATGGATTAAGTGGGTTTTGGCAGGTTTCTACATGTGATGGGACTTGGGACTAACTTTAGTCCTAGATCACTTCACCCCTGCCATATGTTCCTGTGGTCACTGAGGGGAACTCCAACCTCTAGATTCATGGCTGCCAGCACTTGGCAGCCATGCTGAAGCCAGAGCGAGCTGCTCACATTTGTCAGCCATCTTGGAAACACAACCTCACCCTCTAATTCCTGGCCAGCCCCTTCCCTGCCCAGGAGACATATACCCAGTACAAGGACAGCACGTGGCAGCTCCCTCCTTCCCCTCCCTGCCTCCCTGTGCCAGGGATGTTCCTGCCCCTGCCCTGTCCCTGTACCTGCCAGTGACAACCAGCACCCTGCACTCCTGCTGGCCATGATGCTGGCCCTGCTGGCCCCAGCAGGCACTCTCCTGTCCAGGCCCCAGGAGAGCTGTACACCTTCTAGTGTGGGGCAGGGCACTGGCTATGGGAGGCCCTGGCCAACCCCTTCCTCCTGCACTTCCCACTCCAGCCCACCTGCCCCAACACCCACATGCCCCCTACTCCCTACCCAACCCTAGCACCACTCTCAGGACATGCACATGGTTAAAACAAACAAACAAAAATGTTATTACCCTCACAACACCCACCCTCATCTCTCCCCACTCCTCCCTTAATGAACAATGCCCCTCCATCAACCTCCCCACCTACCAAAAATTAAAAAAAAAAAAGCATTTATACATGAAAAACTACATAGAAAGCAGCCCAGCCCTTGGGGAAGAAAGGCACCTAGCCAGGAGCCCTAGGACTGGGCTCTGGCCAGCCTCCTAGTGGCTGGGCAGGCCCAGGACTAAATTCCCTGTGTTAATGCAGAGCAACATGTCTACATGTGTATTAATTCACATTAACTAATCCTGCTTAAATTTGATACCTGGTTTGGGCAGGTATCAAATTTAGACATAGCCTAATCTCACGTAGCCTAAAATCACCATTTTAAAGCCATATCAAGGGTGCACAATGTAGACATGTGCTCCTAATGTGGTTTAAATTATGCTAAGACACATTAAATTAAATGGCCATGGGTAGACACACCCAGGCCATGGGTAGACACACCCAGGGAAAACAAGTCAAGCAACTGTTTGAAACTCAGATTATGGATGGAGCTCAATGGAAGAAAAGGTGTCACAGATCCACTCTTTGCCTAATACTCTAAAGTGTCTATGCACATGCTCTGGGGTGGGGGGTTGCTTTAATTAAGGTGGATTTGGGGATCACTCTAATAAAAGTGCCCACAGTATTATGTGCATTCAGTGTCCCACACTTCAAGATGTTGGTGAGAGCACTTGTATTAACGTTCACTCAATGAGCTTTAGTCCAAGCATTCCCACCACCATTTCAAAGCACGGGATGCTGAATAGATGTGACATGAAGGCTTCTTAGAGTTCATAGATTTCATCGACAATAGGGCTGGAAGGGACCTCAGAAGATCATCGAGTCCAGCCCCCAGCCCAAAGGGCAGGAACTCAGCTGGGGTCATAGGATCCCAGCAAGATGAGCATCCAGTTTGCTCTTGAAGGTGTTCAATGTGGGCGCTTAAACCACCTCTGGTGGCAGGCTGTTCCAGAACTTGGGGGCTCGGACAGTAAAGAAATTCTTCCTTATGTCCAGCCTGAAACGGTCTTGTAGTAGTTTATGACCATTCGACCTAGTCGTCATCCCTTGGGGCGCTCTGGTGAACAAACCTTCCCCCAGATACTGGTGGTTACCCCTGACAAACTTATAGGTGGCCATCAGTTCACCCCTGAGCCTGCACTTTTCCAGGCTAAAGAGCCCCAGGGCTCTCAGCCTGTCATAGTAGGGTCTGCTTCCCTGACCTCTGATCATGCGCGTGGCTCTTCTCTGGACTCTCTCAAGATGCTCCACATCCTTTTTGAATTGTGGAGCCCAAAACCGGATGCAGTACTCCAGCTGCGACCTCACTAAGGCCGAGTACAAGGGGAGAATGACGTCCCAGGATCTGCTTGAGAAGCATCTATGGATGCAAGCCAGCATTTTGGTCACTTTACTAGCCGCAGCATCGCATTGCAGGCTCATGTTCATCTTGTGGTCAATGATGACCCCCCAAGTATCTTTCTTGCATAGTGTTGGCCAACATAGTACTGCCGAGCCTATAAGGATGCTGCGGGTTTTTCTTCCCAAGGTGGAGAACCTTGCATTTATCGGCATTGAACACCATCAGATTCTCGTCCGCCCACTTGCTGAGCCTGTCCAGGTCAGCCTGGATCACCCGCCTGTCTTCTGGCGTGGATGCTTTGCCCCAAAGTTTGGTGTCATCGGCGAACTTGGCCAGTCCGCTTTTGACTCCAGTGTCCACATCATTAATGAAGATGTTGAACAGTATGGGTCCAAGGACAGAGCCTTGGGGGACACCACGATGAGTGACTTCCATCAATTACTACCCTCTGGGTCCGACCACGGAGCCAATTTTCCAGCCAGTGGATCATGGAGGACCCAAGGCAACAATTGGCCAGTTTCTCCAAGAGGTGATCATGGGAAAACAGATCGAAGGCTTTTTTCAAGTCAAGATATATGACATCAATCTCTTCTCCCTTGTCCAGGTGATAGGTCACCTGGTCGTAGAAGGAAATGAGATTGGTCAAGCAAGACCTACCCGCAACAAACCCGTGCTGGCTATCCCTTAAGATGTTGGTGTCGGCCAGTCCATTAAGGATGGCCTCTTTAATAAACTTTTCTAAGATCTTCCCCGGGATAGAAGTCAGGCTAATGGGCCTATAGTTATCCGGATCCACTTTCCTCCCTTTCTTGAAGATAGGCACCACATTGGCCTTCTTCCAGTCTTTGGGCACTACACCAGAGTGCCAGGAGTTTTTAAAGATCCGTGCTAGAGGCTGGGCTATGATGCTCGCCAGCTTCTTGAGTACCCTGGGGTGAAGATTGTCAGGGCCGGCTGACTTGAAGGTATCCAGCTTCTCAAGATGTTCCTTCACAAAGTCAGCATTAATGGAGGGCAGGGGATCACCCTCACCCGGACTTCCCTGTCCCGTAGTGGGCATGGGCGTCCCATGGGACTGATGAAAGACTGATGCAAAGTACCTATTTAATAGGTTGGCTTTTTCCTGGGTGTCCGTTGTCAGTTGCCCCATCTGGTTCAGCATAGGTCCAATGTTGCCCCTGCTTTTCTTCTGGCTCCCCACATATCTGAAGAAGGACTTTTTATTGTCCTTGATGCTTAAAGCTAGTTGGAGTTCAGGTGCAGCCTTGGCTTTCCTGGTCTGCTCCCTACAGGACCAGACCAGTGCAGAATAATCCTCCTTGGAGGTGACTCCCATCCTCCATCCTTTGTAGGCCTTTCTTTTTAGCCTCAGGAGGTCTGCTAGGTCCCTGGAGAGCCAGCGGGACTGCTGTGCCCTCTTGCTTCCTTTCCTCCGAGATGGAATAGACTGAGTTTGTGCATTGAGGATTGCTCCCTTGAAGAGCAACCACTCTTCTTGAACTCCCCTCTTCCCATGTTCATGGTCCCTTAGGGCCTCACTGACAAGCCTCCTGAGCTTGTCAAAGTTGGCTTTCCTGAAGTCAAGGACTTCCGTGTTGCTGACTGACTTGCCAGGTTCTGGGAAGGCTTCTGGGGTGCATTAATTAACATGCTCCAGCAGACTCGATTAAACCAGTCTGTCCCAATGTGTGCTAATTAGCAGACACCTGGCATGTGTATAGGTGCCCCTGGTGTTTACAGTTCTTGTTCAGTGGGAGATTTGGGTTATAGGCGCAATTTAGCATCCAGGAGTTTAAACCCACACTACACATTTTCTAGATAAGTGCCTTAGGCCGTTTGTAGATGACACGTTTTAGTGGGTTTAAAGCAGGTTACGTGCCTTTTGCACCACTTTAATGGCATTGTAGTTTGCACATTCAGTGTTGTATTTCGCATTAATTCCAGTTGCTGTAGCACATTTGGTGGTGTAATGAACCTTCAATGACTTCACGATGCAGCAAATTACTTTGGGGTGCTGCAAAGTGAATCACCTCTGAGGAGTTTTAGTTTTCTACCCTGCAGCCACAGAGGGAAGCACTGGGGTTTATGTGGCTCAGGAGCTCTGCAGACAGACCGTACACGCAGCCCAGCAGCAGCCCAGGAAGGCAGGCTCTATAGAAGGAAAAAATAAAAAAGCAGCAAGCTTGATCTTTTTTTTTTCTTTTTCCTGGAGTCTGCCTGCCTGTCTGAACTGTGGGGGCCTGGTGCTTCCCTCTGCAGCTGCAGTACCCCCTGGGACTGCCCAAGCCAGGTGCCTGTGGGTGGGTGCCGCCGGGGGGGGGGTGCACCTCTGCTGCAGAGGGAAGAACCAGCCCCTCTCTCCACTGCAGCTCAGGGACCTCTCTGCCCACCAGCAAATCACTTTCCCCTCCCTGCCACTGGAAAGGCAGGTAAGGACATGGGTGTACATGAAACGGACATTTACTTCACCCTAAATTTAAGTGGTGTTTTTAAAAAAAAACCTGGAGTTTATTACTGCCTTGCCCTGGCTCAACATACTGCAGAGGGTCTGGCTGGGGCATGTGGGTGCTACAGTGCGGAGGCTAGCCATCAGGCAGCCTCCACTCTGTAGCACCCTCATGCCCCAGCCAGCCCCAGTCACCATCTACATGTGTGTTGTAGTGCATGCTGTAGGATAGTACTTACTGTAAATATAATTAGTCGACTCCACAGTAGAGTGCATGTGTAGATGCTCCCACTAAATTCTTAATCATTTACTACTGTGTTTTAGTAACAGACATTTATGAAATGATGTAGTTTTAGGAGAAAAAGATTAAATCTTTCACTGCTGATCTTCCTCTGAATTAGCTATATTATGTTTGCCCATTAAGTCCCATTTAAATCATTAGATCGCTTAGGTATATCTGGTCCATTCAATAGTATAACAAATGCATTTCATCTGGATGTTGCTAGAATATTTAGTATAAACAAATGGTTATGTAATAAAAACCTTGTGAGAGAGTTGCTTTTCATGGTTTGTTTTCTTTTTTTAATGATAGAACATCATTGTTCACTGTCATTAAGGTGCTTAGTTTCATAAAGCTGATAGATGAAGACCCAACAATGGGGACTTTGAAGTGAAAAATTAGATGAGGGGAAACTTATCTCAGAGACAGTGTAGAGATCCCCAATATTAATATCAGAACACAAATGTGCTAAAACTTTGGTTGGGCTAAAATGAAATAAATTTATTTTAATTTAATGCTGAAATAATAAAATGAAATTACTTCAGAAGAATGACAAATTCTTAGGGGTTGGTTCAATACAACAACTAGGTGTTTACAAGTGCAGATCTATAATTCTTAACTTTTAAGCAAATTCCCCAGAGTAGCTTCTACAAACCAATGCTAGGTGCCTGGGGTGGGATTACACATTACATTAGACCATGTTAAGAGCATTTAAAACAGATAACACATTAAGGATTGTTAAGAAGTGGCAAGTGCCCTCTGGGGCTGCATCCACACGAGTGATCATGTGCCTTTTGTGGTGTCTCAAAGCAGTTTGAGATGCTGCAGAACTCACACTATGAACAAAAAAATGTTCCCTGTGCTGCAAATATGCAGTGCAGACTCTAAGTTTGATAAGGATACTGGGATCAGGAAATCCCGGTATCAAAATAAAACACAGTGGGAAAAAAACAGCACAGGGAATGGCCCTGGAGCATGCACTGAAGCAACTGGAGGCTGGGTCCTCCAAAGAGATGTTGTAGCAACCAGGCAGAGCATCTCTATGACTGCCACATGCCCTGCTGCTCAAGCAGACTGCCTCAGTGTTCTGGAAGGAATAGTGGAATAGAAGCAGGGCAAGACTGACAGTAATGCCTCTGACCCAAGATTTGTCCCTGGTAAGCAGGGACATGAGGGTGGGGAGACTGTGTGGGGGGGGGACTGTGGGTATGGGGGGAATGTATGGAGGTGGGGGGACAATGGGGGTTAGGAGGGACTGTGTGGGAGGTCTGGGTTACTCACCTCCCTCCCCCATGGTGCACAACCCTCCCTGCAGCAGCATCAGTCAGCAGAGGGTACTTGGGGTACTCATGGCCCATTGAAAGCAGATCCTCCCAGTGACACGTGGTGCCACCTGAGACCCTAGGGCTACACATGGCACATGAAGCTGACCCAACCCATTGATGTGCACTTTTGCACAGGACCAGGCCATCTCCTGCCACCACCCAGGGCTCCTAGCACCATAGGCAGAAACCATGCACCATTGGGCCACATCTCTTCCTGCCTTTATGTGCCCTTCACACCATTAGGCTGGGCTGGCTTCATGGAGGCAGGACCCAGGCCAACTCAGTGGTGCATGGGTCACATGGAGGCAGAAGCTGGCCCAGCCCAAAGGTGCCTGACTCCTACACCCAACTACACCCACCCACACCCCCCCTCAAATCCCCCACAAACCCAGAGACACCCCCACAAAACCTTTCCCCACAAACCCAACATCTTCCCCCACAAATTTCATACCCTGCATGCCCAAACACTAGATAAAATGTGATCTGCTGGTGGAAGTCATACCTGCAGGGGCAACTGCCACACTGGAGCCCTGCCGCATGCCCACATTAGTGCTGGGACATGTGTTCCTAGCCTGGGAGGGTTCCTGGTCCCAGGAGCCACTTGGGAGGTGTGATGGGCTTGGGGGAGGGGTGGAAATGGCATCAGGAGTGGGTGATGGGCAGGGGAGGATTGAGGTGGCAGCAAGGTATATGTGTGTATGTAATGGACCAGGGGTGGCAGTACAGGTGTATGTGTGAGAGAGAGAGATGGGGGTGGGAGCTGGGGGAGTGCTTTGGGTAGAAGAGGCTGCCAGAACCAGCCTTGGAGCCAACCCTGCCCCCATTGAACAGCCTGTGCAGGCGGAGGCCAGCCTGGAAAGGAAGGGGCTTGCCCAGCCTAGTCTCCAAGCCCCAGTCAAGGGCTTCCCAGGAACAGCATGAGATTGCTGGAGCCTGGGCACAGGTACAGGGAGAAGAATAGCAAGGGCTGGTACTGCACAGAGCCACAAAGCAGCAGGTGGGACATCTGCAGCCGGGCCTATAGATTCATAGATTCATAGATGTTAGGGTCAGAAGGGACCTCAATAGATCATCAAGTCCGACCCCCTGAATAAGCATGAAAGAGTGCTGGGTCTAGATGACCCCAGCTAGATACTCATCTAACCTCCTCTTGAAGACACCCAGGGTAGGGGAGAGCACCACCTCCCTTGGGAGCCCGTTCCAGACCTTGGCCACTCGAACTGTGAAGAAGTTCTTCCTAATGTCCAATCTAAATCTGCTCTCTGCTAGCTTGTGGCCATTGTTTCTTGTAACCCCCGTGGGCGCCTTGGTGAATAAATACTCACCAATTCCCTTCTGTGCCCCCGTGATGAGCTTATAGGCAGCCACAAGGTCGCCTCTCAACCTTCTCTTGCAGAGGCTGAAAAGGTCCAGTTTCTCTAGTCTCTCCTCGTAGGGCTTGGTCTGCAGGCCCTTAACCATACGAGTGGCCCTTCTCTGGACCCTCTCCAGGTTATCCGCATCCTTCTTGAAGTGTGGCGCCCAGAATTGCATGCAGTACTTCAACTGTGGTCTGACCAGTGCCCGATAGAGGGGAAGTATCACCTCCTTGGACCTATTCGTCATGCATCTGCTGATGCACGATAAAGTCCCATTGGCTTTTTTGATGGCTTCGTCACACTGCCGACTCATGTTCATCTTGCAGTCCACTAGGACTTCAAGATCCCTTTCCACCTCGGTGCCACCCAGCAGGTCATTTCCTAGGCTGTAGGTGTGCTGGACATTTTTCTTCCCTAGGTGCAGCACTTTGCATTTCTCCTTGTTGAACTGCATTCTGTTGTTTTCTGCCCACTTGTCCAACCTGTCCAGGTCTGCCTGCAGCTGTTCCCTGCCCTCCGGCGTGTCCACATCTCCCCATAGCTTTGTGTCATCTGCACCCATGTCCTGGTGCTGGGTGGGAGCTGCTGTCAGGAGGAATTGAGTGGGGGCCAGGCAGGGGCTGTGGTCAGGAGTTAGAGACACTGGTAGGGCTGTGGGTTGGGAGTGAGGGGCAAGGGCATGGGCATGGGCATGTGCAGGGGCAGGACACTGGCATATCAGTGCTGTTCAGTGCCACAAAGCAGCTGTGGATCCAGTGGCAGTTGTTCCCACATCCTGGTGAGCAAAGGGGGCAGGAGCAACTCTGATTTTTCTATGATATAAAAACCAAAAGCAAATGCCAAAGTGTATGGATATTCAGAATGTATTTAATTATGATAATAGAGACTCTGGTAAGCTTCCAAATTGCCTTAAAAATGTAAATATATCAATAAAACATTGCCCAATAGATCTCTCTCTCTCATATATATATATATATTTTTTTTCTTCTCCATTTTAATTGCAGGTGGTATGTGGACTTGGAGGTGTGTGTGGACCAGTGAAAAGGAAGCTGGCCCACAGTTCCTGGGCACCTTCCTGGCCAGAGTTCCCTTCCTGGTCATGTACAGGGCCCACTTGGCCAGGGCCAGAAGGAGTTTGACAAGGAGGTCTCAGGACTTGGTGGGGTCATAGATGGGGTGTCCAAAGATAAAGAGGTATCGGGTAAAATTCATCCAGAACCTCAGGAGGAGGTTCCAGAGGTGGAGGTGAACCTCAGAAGCTCCTGAGGGTAAGTAGCCCTGAGCTGCTCACCAGGGCAATTTTCTATACTGCTGAGGCCAGCACAAGTGATGGTCCTAGCCTCTAGCTCCCCCTGGCTGAAGATGTGGAAGGAGCTGGGCAGGGTCAGTTTGTCCCAAGTAGCACAATTTGTCACATGCAGAAGAGCATGTTCAGGCATGTGTACCAAGGCACGAATCTCCAGCACAAATTGTGCCACTGCTACTTGAGCTGCTGTAAGCAGACATGTCTGCATGTATGGACATTCCCTGAGTGTCTTAAAGTTATTCTATGTTGGACAAGGATTATTTTTAAGATGTTCTACCTTGCTTGAGTTAAGTTAACTTCTGGGTCTTCACCTGAGAGAAAACCACCACTTTGTAAGCCCCCAGTATCTGGACCATAAGGGTCTGATCCTATTCTATTTATTAGATGTTTTAACCCCCTCTCCTTCTGGGATATACAAGAAGGCTAGACATATGAATGGGAGATCAACTTGAGGCAGGAGCTCTGTCAGGGGTGACTTCCTGCTTCCAGTCAGGAGAAAAAAGGGGACGAACAAGGTAAGTTTTGTGGGCAGGCCAAGCCCTGGAAATGGCTTTGTGGATAAAATATTATTGGTGAAGGAGGTGGTGGGTAATTGGAAGTAGGCCTTGAGGGGAGGCAAGAAGATAGTCTTATCCATGAGTGGCCAGGGGAAGACCAGCTTCCTTTTGGGCTGGAACTATGGGTGTGTGAAACCTTCTGTTAACACCCTGAACTGAACCAAGGGCTCACAACAAATAAAAACATCAAGATGCAGCAGGTGAGAATAAAGGTCACTGGACAGTTGGGGAAGTGAGCCATGATAATCTTAAAAGGGGGTAATAGGACACCCTAGAAAGCACAGCATAAGAACCACCACAGGAATACAACATGACAGTTATTGCAAGATGGCCTTAGTTTCTATCGGTGGCCCTTCCTCCCAGTGATGCAGAAGCTCCTTGCCCTCCTGCATTGTCCTCTATCCATTTTTTTTCAAGCGACTATATTAGTTACTCAGTTTCAAAAGGAACCGCATGAAAGAAGGAGTGAAAAATGACTGACCTCTAGTGTGGTGAGTGGAGCTCTATCTTGCAATTTCAGGGACACTCAGGTTCACATCCCTTTTTGTATGAGGGACCTAGAACCATAGCCTTAGCCAGGTGACTGCCATAGGAAGCCCAGTGGCCACTGAACTATGGGAGGAAAAAGGCATGGTCACCCATACTTTCTCTGCTATTCAGAATAATACAGTCAGGGTTGCCAAAATGTGGAATATGCTTCCAAGGGAAGTGGTGCTGTCCCCTTCCTTGGAGGTGTTTAAAAGGAGATTGGACAGACACCTGGCTGGGGTCATCTGACCCCAGCATTCATTCCTGCCCAGGGCAGGGGGTTGGACTTGATGATCTAATAGGTCCCTTCTGACCCCAACATCTATGAAACTATGAATAAGTTCAGGAATTCTGGATTTTGGCCACTCCATTTTCAGGTACCTAAACTCCCTCCACATCAACAAGGAAATAATAAATCCAGAAATAAGAAGATTAGGGTCAGGAAGCTTAGGATTTACCTCTTCCAACTGGACACCATAACCACTAGTGTACAAAGCCATTCTCCATCTTCTTTTTTCTCTGTCTAGCCCTTTATACTTTGTATTCTTTCTGCAGAATGTTAAAGCTTGAACTGTGGAGGTGAGAGTGACTCAGTTTGTATCCTCTACAATAGGGTATTCTCCTGTTAGGATATTCTCTTGTGACAGTTGGAAGGTCAAGGTTTTAACTCCATCAGACCATGGACAACAGGTTCCCCAGATCCTGAAAAAGAGCTCTAACTGAAAGGTAGGTATATCCTTTTGCTTATTGTCTGTTTTAAAAATGAAGCAGTTCTGACTGCATTTTCAAAGAAGCCAAAACCTCTTAGTTTGTATTAGGTATAGTCTTTCAAGCTGAAGAAAGATGGATATTTCAAAGCAACTCTTTTTCCTCTCTATTTCTCACCCCCCTCCAACACACACACAAAATAAAGATCATTTCAATGTGAAAGAAACAAATTTTGAAACATGCCATGAAATGGAATTGTCAACATCTGACTTCACTGGGGAATAACCTTCTGATAACTATGCCTAGGTTTTGACATAATACTCTCCATTGTACTGGTTTTTGCTTTTTTTTTTTTTTTTTTCTTATATAGATCACTGTATTCATGACCTGTATTAGCATAAAGGTCAATTCCATAGATATTTAACTCAATTGGTTTTCTTCTATCTTAAACACTGTGCAGCTGATCCAATACCCTTTGAAGCCAATACAGGTGCTTCCACTTCATTCATTTATTTACTTATTTTATTCACTCATTCATTTTTGTTTTCATGAACAGGCTCTATGTAGCAGGACACTGTGGCATACCTGCCACTTTACGGTGAGAGGCTGCCTGAGAGACAGCTTCGAGGAGGTGTGTGAGGCTGACTGGAGTCTCACCTAATTGGAAGAGCGACAAGCTGGGGCTAGAGAAGCCCAGTTCCTGAGCTGGTCAGGTAGCCTAGCCCTGTGAGTCCCAAGGAGAGAGGTTCCCTGCAGTAGGGGAGAAGGGCTCCTGAAGGACAAAGGAAGGTAAGGGTTGATCTCATAGATTTCATAGATTTCATAGACATTAGGGCTGGAAGAGACCTCGGAAGATCATCGAGTCCAGCCCCTGCCCAAAGGGCAGGAAGTCAGCTGGGGTCATAGGATCCCAGCAAGATGAGCATCCAGTTTGCTCTTGAAGGTGTTCAATGTGGGCACTTGAACCACCTCCGGTGGCAGGCTGTTCCAGAACTTGGGGGCTCGGACAGTAAAGAAATTCTTCCTTATGTCCAGCCTGAAATGGTCTTGTAGTAGTTTATGACCATTTGACCTAGTCGTCATCCCTTGGGGCACTCTGGTGAACAAACCTTCCCCCAGATACTGGTGGTCACCCCTGATAAACTTATAGGTGGCATTCAGATCACCCCTGAGCCTGCGCTTTTCCAGGCTAAAGAGCCCCAGGGCTCTCAGCCTGTCATCATAGGGTCTGCTTCCCTGACCTCTGATCATGCACGTGGCTATTCTCTGGACTCTCTCAAGATTCTCCACATCCTTTTTGAATTGTGGAGCCCAAAACCAGATGCAGTACTCCAGCTGCGACCTCACTAAGGCCGAGTACAAGGGGAGAATGACGTCCTGGGATTTGCTTGAGAAGCATCTATGGATGCAAGCCAGCGTTTTGGTCACTTTACTAGCCACAGCATCACATTGCAGGCTCATGTTCATCTTGTGGTCAATGATGACCCCCCAAGTCTCTTTCTTGCATAGTGTTGGCCAACATAGGACTGCCGAGCCTATAAGGATGCTGCGGGTTTTTCTTCCCAAGGTGGAGAACCTTGCATTTATCGGCATTGAACACCATCAGATTCTCATCTGCCCACTTGCTGAGCCTGTCCAGGTCAGCCTGGATCACCCGCCTGTCTTCTGGTGTGGATGCTTTTCCCCAAAGTTTGGTGTCATCAGCGAACTTGGCCAGTCCACTTCTGACTCCAGTGTCCACATCATTAATGAAGATGTTGAACAGTATGGGTCCAAGGACAGAGCCTTGGGGGACACCACTGGTCACAGGACACCATGATGAGTGACTTCCATCAATTACTACCCTCTGGGTCCGACCCCGGAGCCAGTTTTCCAGCCAGTGGATCGTGGAGGACCCAAGGCGACAATTGGCCAGTTTCTCTAAGAGGTGATTATGGGAAACCAGGTCAAAGGCTTTTTTGAAGTCAAGATACACGACATCAATTTCTTCTCCCTTGTCCAGGTGATAGGTCACCTGGTCGTAGAAGGAAATGAGATTGGTCAAGCAAGACCTACCCGCAACAAACCCGTGCTGGCTATCCCTTAAGATGTTGGCATCGGCCAGTCCATTAAGGATGGCCTCTTTGATAAACTTTTCTAAGATCTTCCCCGGGACAGAAGTCAGGCTAATGGGCCTATAGTTATCCGGATCCACTTTCCTCCCTTTCTTGAAGATAGGCACCACATTGGCCTTCTTCCAGTCTTTGGGCACTTCACCAGAGCACCAAGAGTTTTCAAAGATCCGTGCTAGAGGCTGGGCTATGATGCTCGCCAGCTCCTTGAGTACCCTGGGATGAAGATTGTCAGGGCCGGCTGACTTGAAGGTATCCAGCTTCTCAAGATGTTCCTTCACAAAGTCAGCATCAATGGAGGGCAGGGGATCACCCTCATCCAGACTTCCCTGTCCCGTAGCGGGCATGGGCGTCCCATGTGACTGATGAAAGACTGACGCAAAGTACCTATTTACTAGGTTGGCTTTTTCCTGGGCGTCAGTTGTCAGTTGCCCCATCTGGTTCAGCAGGGGTCCAACGTTGCCCCTGCTTTTCCTCTGGCTCCCCACATATCTAAAAAAGGACTTTTTATTGTCCTTGATGCTCAAAGCTAGTTGGAGTTCAGTTGCAGCCTTGGCTTTCCTGGTCTGCTCCCTACAAGACCAGACCAGTGCAGAATAATCCTGCTTGGAGGTGACTCCCATCCTCCATCCTTTGTAGGCCTTTCTTTTTAGCCTCAGGAGGTCTGCTAGGTCCCTGGAGAGCCAGGGGGGCTGCTGTGCCCTCTTGCTGCCTTTCCTCCGAGATGGAATAGACTTAGTTTGTGCTTTGAGCAGAGATACAGACAATTTCCAGCCCAGAGCAGGGGCTGAGCAGGGATACAGAAGATTCTCCAGCCCAGAACAGGGGATGAGAGGGGTACAGAGCATTACCTAGCCCAGAAAAGGGACTGAATAAGGGAACAGGGCCTCAGCCCAGGCAGGGGTTGAGAGGTGGAACAGAGGACCCTCCATCCAGGAAGGGTCAGAGTGGGGGATTAGAGCTTGTATAGTCCCCAAGAGGGCCTGCATGAGAGGCCAGGGGTCTGAGGGCCCAGACGGAGAGAAAGCAGAGAGACCCAAAGTTTCTGAAAGTCCCAAGAGGGACTAAGAGAAAGGAATATCGGAAGTGCTAACACCTGCAAGGCTTGGGACATGGGGTAGGGGAGGAATGGAGCCATGCAATTTGCCATTAAGACTATAGTTGCCCTTCAGAGGCACAGCCAGTCTGAGAGGGCCTATTTAACATACAGGCTGGATCAAGACTAGTGGGGTCTAGGAGGGACCCATTGATGAGTTGATTGGACTCTGGCTTATTCTAAGGTCTGTGGACAGCCTACTTTACTTAACTCAATAACAACAAGGAGTGGTGGGCAAGCAATTAAGGGAGGGCAGCGTTAGAGGTGGAGCCAGGCAGGAGCCACACAGCCAGCAATGAGCATCATGACCACTCCTGTAACTCAAACCTGCCACACTCTGAATCAGGGAGAATGCAAGAGTGATAAAATATTACAGCTAGAGGCTTATGAGGATCAGATACAAAGAACTAAGTTGGAATTTTCACTGAAAATCAGACTTAAAGTAGGGAAGATTTTGGCTCTTTTCTCACTTTCATGGGTTTAATTCTTAAGAGGTTATAAATCTGGTATAAATCTAGTGAGGGAAGAACCAGGCTGAGTAAATTTCTTGTGCCTATGCAACACTAAATTTTTCAGTAATATTCACTAAAATAGCCTCAAATGCACTTTGAAGCACCCTGCTCCCCGCCTTCCTCCCCCTCACTTACCTACCTTTTTTTCTCGTGCTACTGCTACTGTATTGCTCCAAGTATATCACCCTTTTTTCCCCCTTCAAAAAGAACCATAACAATCATGTTCAGCTTATCCATGGTTAACCTATAATCTGAAAAATACGGTACTATTTTATGGAGCAGATTACTCTTCATGGAATCCTTAAGGGCCACAGCAGCTTTAAGATCATAACCATCCTACAGTTCCCAGGGATCTAAATACTGTGCTTCACTAGCTGGCATGAATTTTCCATCAGGAAGTTAGGTTGACAGAAGCCCTAACAACTATATGTAACTGATGTTTGTGGACCTCTAGTTTGCACCGCTATATGTTAGTTGTGTTTCATTTTAATCATGGAAAAATGTGGATTTGGGGTTATTTTTTTTAAATCTAAGAATTGGGGATTTTTTTTTTTCAGAAGAAAACAGAATGCCTGGTAATGAATATTAGGCTGAAAAGAGTATGAGGCATCTTAGGCAAAATTGGACCATTTTCCTGGTTTTTCATACTCTTTGTGGGATATTGGAAGGGCACTAGCAGTTCAAGATCTTTACATGAAGCTATTAACTTATAAATGTGAGGGTAAAAGAGCTGTTTTTTTCTCAAATTAAGCCTGAAAATGTGTCATAATGTTATATTCCAGACTATTTTATAATCTGAGCAATACAATAATTTATCATTGTAACTTCAAAGTTCTCACATTTGCTACATACAGGCCACATCTATATGACGCACTGACTGTGCAGTAACTCAATACTACTGTGCAGTAGCATCACATGGCAACAACCATGAGGTGACACTACTGCACAGTAGTATTAGGCTGTTATAGTAGTGTCACAAAAAAAGTTTGTCAGCACTACTGTGCAGTATAAACAAGTACTAAATGACTGTGCAGTAACCACTGCACAGTCCATGTCTTATCTAGATACAGCCAGAGTCACTGTATTTTTTAGAGCCTAAACAGACACGTATGCAATATTTGGTGCTTTAGCACTTAATTCAAATTAGAAAAGAAAAGAAAACCAGGGAAACAGCAAACATAAAAAAAATGAGACATATTTGAAGGAGCAGGATTTGCCTATGTGATTTGTATCCCCTGGCTTAGGAAGAATTGTTGCTCTTTATATGTTCATATTTAATATATATAAATAAAATATATGTAAAAAAAATCACACTCTCTCCCTAAGAAAAGAAAAAATTAAAGCAGAAGGAGTACAACTGGAGCAGATGAAAGTAGTGTAGTTTGTATGATTAATGACTTGGTCCATAGATTTTCCTAGGGGATTATGTAGCGGCATGAGCACTGCTTTACTGTAGACACTTCTTTTATAATTTTGAGACTGATCCCATTCTAATGAAGCTTGTAGAAAAATGCCTACATGTAGTTATTTAAAAGGGATTATTATGAGAGCATTGGAGAACCTTGTTTCTTCTTTTCCTCCTTACCAAAGGCCTTCACCAATGAAGACTGAAGTATAATTTTAAATTTGAAGTCTGTCTTTCTAAATAAAAGTTCTTGAAACTCCAAACTAATGTACACCATACTTAATATTTTTAAATATTAATGGTGTTCAGCCATGATGGTACTTTCTCATTACATTTCTTCCTCACTGCCTGCCTGCCTTAGCAGTATTTCTTTTTGACAAGTGCAAAACCCCAAGGGTTTTATTTCATTTTTATAAATGGAAAATTGCATTTTGAAAACAATTGCTGGAACACTATTAACATGCCTTTTACTGAACAAAAGGGATTTATGTGGCTTAAGCTGTCACAAGTGAGTCAACCAGAATCTCTCCTAAATCCCATGAACAGCTGTACAGAGATGAAAGAAACATTTTCCCCAGACATATGCACCTCTGATGCCTTCCTGCAGACTCAGCAATTATGTTAAACTTCAAACTGATTTACACTTCAGTTAATAAAAACACCATACAGTAAACCTTTTATTTCTTAGAAAACTTACCAGTGTAGTAAGTTTTTACAAAGGCTGGCAGATACTTGCACAAATAGCAGTGTGTTTTTCTATAGCATAGCTATGTAAGTTTTTTACAAGTACAACACATGGTTATGATGATTACTGGTGTGATGCTTAATGCAGAGGAGGGATTTAACCAATAGTTTTAAGAATGCAATTCTTTCTTCTAATAAATGACTAAATGATTATCTATAATATATCAAAAAGATAGAAATACAAAGCAATTAAGCACTTCCATGTATAGCTATGTTGCTTCATAAATCAAATGTACATGCATTTTGGAACACTAAAATAAACTTTCTATTTGGTATCTTTCTTCAGATACTGTAGCTGAAATATAGGGAAACTTGTGATCACTTTGCATGGGAAACATTGGTTTGGTATAAAACCACTTTTACGAAAAAGAATCTCCCATGTCTTAAAGAATCAGAAATAGGGTTAAAAATTGGAACAGTATTGTCTGATTAGCAATCTTGATTTTTTTTTTTATATGTGAAGAATAATAGCCCTTTAGATGACTAGAATTTGGCTGTTATAATAATTGGAAAATATAACATTTTGGACAACAATAGATTTGACTCTATAGTCCTTACTTTGACCAAACAATAGAAGTGCAAGAGATTTGTCGTCCCTTTCAGAAGGCAAAAGGGAAGACAAGAAACTTTTAAGCAGATATCTGTTAGTGAGCTCTAAGACGTATTTATTTCCCCCCTCTCTATTTGTAAAAATGTCAGCTAACAGATTCAATTCTTCTGTTAGGAAAGTATTATAAATAGACAATGATTCTTCTTTATCATATGAGGATTTTCATCATAATTGTTTAACATGACTGCTGGAAAATCATCTCACATCCTCAGGAAGGTAAACTGAGCCTTTAGTGTAGAATATGAGTGTCCTCAGTTCTAAGGGGATTTCTCATTATTTTAGCTTTTTTTAAAACTACAATTATATAGCCCTGAGGGCCATGTGGATAGTTCATGCTGAAATATTTCTGAATAACTTAAGGATCCCAGCTGTAACTGAAGATAAGAAAGTGACATTGGGTACTGATGTTGCCCCTAAGAAAACTGAGGAAATCAAAAGTTATTTGAATTTGGGGAAAAATCGCTAAAGCACATGACTTTATTATAGAATTTTACAGAACTTGAAGAAACAGATGGTGGCCTATATAAGCACTGGGATTACACAATATTTATGACCAGATATTCTATCTATAACACTTAAAGATTCTCCAAAACTGTAATAATTAAAAAGCACAGGAGCACATCAGTGTTAATCATTGGCCTGCTTTCCTTTAAACTATACAGCATAAGATAGTAGCAAATGCTTTTATGAATAGACTGACAGGCATTCTGCTATCAGTAGCTCATGGGATTAGTTTTTTTGTAGTAGAAAGGTTGGCATTAATGAACAAAACCCTGAGGGTACTGAGTGCTCACATTCCCAAAGACTTCAGTGAACATTGAAGATGCTCAGCGGTAGCTTTCAGATGTTTCTTATTCTTAGGGCAAACTTGCATGCTGTACCTTGTATGCAGACAAGAAGCACCACTTTTTTTTAAATGTAGTATAGTTACGGTGAAGGAATGCAGAAGATTGATGTGGCTCTATTTTGTACTGTATAGTAGTTTAAATATAAGGTCAGTAATTTGCTGGTAACAGACATTGCTGTTTTAAAAAATCTAATGCTCAGGCATTCCTGATAGAGATTTTTAACTGTTTCTCCTTGCAAAGGAAAAAAAAGATATGTAGCTTTTTTTTTTCTCTCTCTTTTTTGGTCTTATAATGCATGATCTGTATCTTGGAACAATCAATAAAAATGATACTAAAATCAAATAATTCTCATTCCATTTGTGTTCCACTTTTTTCTTGATTAACTGGAGGAAAAAAAAAGTAGTATTTTACTGATGACTAGGTGTGTCTGCATGTACACTCTTAAAATGACATAAGGTAATTAACATTGCATTATTCACCACATTTAAGGCACATTAAGGACAGGTCCTCATGTACGAATCCTTAAGGTGCCTTAAATATGGTGACTTAGGGTGATCTGGCACTAAATTTGATACCTGCATAAAGTAGGTATCAAATTTAGGCATAAGTAGTTAAGATGCCATACTCCCATGTGTAGATGTGGTATGGAGTCTTAATGCTATGTCAGCTGCACCAGCTTCAGCTGAGCCAGTGGGACCATGTGCTGCCACCCAGCATCTCCAGGAAGTAAAAGTGGCAGGTGCTTTTGCAGCTACTAGCATCTCTCCTGCCCCAAGACAGAGGTGCAGGGTTACTGGCCAGCAATGCAGCCCCTGGGCTGGCAGGATGCCTTTAGAAGCCGATGCTGGTGCTCCCACCCAATACAGGTGGGCTGAGTCTCCATCTGACCTCAGCATCTGGTGCAGCTTTCCCTGCTGCAACTGGCTCCATCCCACAAAAGTGCCTGGCTTCCCTGCCAGCAGGACAATTCTGGGGGCTCTGCTTGACTCAGCTCAGGAAGGATGGGTACTGAGCCTCCACCTGTGATGTGCTGGGTGCTGTGGTCAAACACAGACCCAGACCACCTGCTGTCTCAGGTGGGAGCCCTAGTGCAGGTTTCTAAGGGTTCCTGAATCCCAGGCAAGCATCAAGGCATTCTGCTCCTGCAGGGGCTGAATTGCCCAGCCAGCACCCCCGCACCTCTACCTTAGGGTAGCAGAGGTGTTAGCAGGTACAAAAGCACCCACTGCTTATACTTCCTGGAGGTATCACTCTCATTTGCTGGGGTCAGAGGAACAGGGGGGTTAGAGCCCGGCCTTTAAGGGAGCTGTCCAGGGTGCTAACCTGGACAGACTGCAAAGCCAGATTAAGGCACATTAAGGCATCCACATGTAGATGCACACCTAAATTATCTTTGTGCACATTAAGGTAAAGCACATGAAGTTTATGCACATGTAAATTCACATGTAGACATGCCCACTGAAGGAAAGCCCTCTATCCCCAAATTGAGATAAGGAGAACTTACTTTGTTGGACCAGGCCGTAGAATAAAGAGAGACCATGCATATCTCAAGAGAATCACTTTATTGGAAAACTAAACATAAGTTTAACTAGTGTTCAGATTAGGAAATAGAAATACAAAAACATACTTAGGTTTGAGAGGATGGGTTTTAGGCTAGACCCCAGGATCTCTGAGTTCTTGTTAGTTGTTCAGTTTCCCCAATAATTCAAGTCCATTATTCCTCAGATCCCCCAAGTTTACAACCACAGGTAGAGACTCATTAATTATATGTGTTTACCCCCACTGTTTGGATATATTTAAATTCCTTTGTTTCACTGAAACTCTTGGAACTGGACTGAATTCTTTTTTTGGCAGACAGGATGAAAATTACTTGGGATTTAGATTCTTGTGAAAAGTCCTGTTCACAATTAGTAGGCTTGCTTGATTGTTCTTTGCTCCAAATTAGGATAATGTGAAACACAACTGCTTTGACTGTATTTCACTTTTGAAACTGATATTTTTCAAAATGAAACCTTAGGAGCAGAACCTGAGAACAGTTAAAAATAGTTAAACTGAAGATATTTGTACAACTCTTGAGAAACAAAAGTGTGCTTCCTCATTTCAAATCACTAATAATTCTAACATCTACCTTTATCAGTTTGCTAGGGATTTGCTTCTAAAACAATCCCTCTTGCTTTTAAAGAAATCACAGGAAATGGCATTAAGAACAAGCTATACAGTGAAGGATACAGAACTACAACACAGAGGCTAAAGGCATGGAAGATAACATGTTTATATGGTTTAATTTACATCAGTTTTCTCAAGTTGTAAATTATATGAGCCTTTCATCTGGGCAGGTGTGAAGCTATCCCAGAATAGCTGCATGCAGTAAGTGCTATAACAGGACCTTGCCACTCTGTGGCAATGAAGGGAGTGATTGTCTGCTTGGTTTGAATTAACAATTTGTCCCAGATAAGTTGTGGAAACACAACACCTAAACCATTTTAAATTAAAACTGCAGTTTTATTCATTTGTCTTTTGCTGAGATGATATTACACTGGATTTGAGTATGTTGTACCAGTGTAGAACTGGACATGGTGTGCACCTTTTTTTATTTTGCATATATGTAAAGAATAATTACATTAGTGTAAACACCCTAAATCAGATGTCAAACTCCCCTAAATTTTCAGTTTTCCATGAGCAGAATTTTATACTGATGATATTACTATGGTTGGTATCAAGTAATACTAGTATACACTTCGTCAGAAAGTTTTTGTTTTCTTTTTTTTAAGTTGGGGAAGGGATAAATAGAAGCTCTACTATTCAAAAAAGTGTATGAAGTGTTATAACACCAGAATGCAGAAAACTATCAATGAGACTAGCAGAGTAAGTGCCCACCATCATAAGTGAATATATGCCAAATAAATAGTTTGCTCTATATCTTGGGCACAAGTGGGACAGCAATGTGCTGTTTTTCCTGCTGATATTTACATATGCATATATTTTTAAATAAATGAGCTAAAGAGATTTAATATTTACTAGCTTCTATGGCTACTTCTATTTTTATTCAAGAAAAAACCTACTTAGGGGGTCAGAATTAGATGTCGGGACTCTAATGGGATATGTACTGCTTCTGCCTCAAATAGTCATTGAAAAATTGTCCTTGAGAAGCTGTAGTTGTGTATCTTCACTTCATCATGTTTGTGACTGGTGGATACAGGACCCTTAGGTTAACACCTGTCCCTTTAAGATCCTGTTGGTAACACCTATTTGAATTAAGACCATACTGTTTTGCGGTGTTTTGGTTACTTAGAACAATCGTAATTTGTCACTGAAATCAGCTTATTAGTCAATGGGGATTCCTTTTGTCATCTTTGACAGAAGTCAGATTGGTTGCTTTTAGTTCCCTGCTCTCATTTCCCTTGAGTCTTCCTTCAAGTGTATTAGTCTCAAGATGTTCCTACTCTTGTTTTGTTGCTCCTTGTTTTTGTGAAGATAACTGAGACTTTGGAGAGAGAAACAAAGCAGGTGACAGTCTCATTTTTATTAGACCAAAAGATTAGTTACTATAAAGATGCATTTTAAAAATAGTGACTTCTTTGTTTCTCTTGACACAATATCTAACAATTTAACAGGTTAAACTGCCCAATACTTACACTGAATATTTTTGCTTTTAAAAATCACTACATTTTGAAGCTCCATTAAACAATTAAAAAACACTTGTTCAAAGTTTCCTTAAACAGTGCTTTGAATATTGTAGAATGTATTATCTCATATGGGTACAAATGCATTTTCATAACTAGAATTATTTAAATGAGAGCAAGCATTTCTAAAACTAAGTGGCCATTAAACAATTCATTCATTGTTCTGTTATACAATCAAATTCATTTTCATGCAAAATGAGTGGAGGATAAGGAGAGTCATTATTTTGTGCATTAGGAACTGAACTATATTAACATTTTGTACATTGAATATTATGTATAAAACATAATGAAATTGTAATGTTTGCAAAATACAGCTGGCTCCATTAAAGCCATGTCTCTCTGGAGATGTGGGGGAAAAGGGATCTTAAAACTGAATTCAGTTAAACAGAGGAGAGTCAGTTAACTGTCAATTGAAAAAGCTATAATGTACTCTGAATTTTGAGCAAATACGAAATCTCAGAATGAGCATACACAAACTAAAATTTAGGCAGTTGGTTAAAGGCTTTTATAGTTTGTGACATGAAGGCCAAAATGACCACTCATAAATCATGGAATTCTAATCCTTCCCCCACCCCCATTATAATTAAGATTGTTATTGATCAAAGCGTTTAGATTAGAACATATACAAACTTCCTCACAAATGGTTCTTCAGTATGTTGGGACCATCTTAGCCAAAGCTTTCATTACATTTTAAAATGTAAAGTTCTATATAAAACACTGCTATTAACCTATGGCTTTTTATATCTTATTCCTCTTTGAGTTTTGGGATTACACCTTTTTATCCTGAGCAGCCCTTCCAACACTGTGATTTTAAGGCAGAGAGGTTGTACAGGTTCAAGCACATACTTATTGGCTTCAATCATATACATTTATTAATTAGTTCTTTGATGTTATACAAAATAAAAAATGTTTAGTTCAGGGTGTGTGACTATGTGTCTGTGTTTTCCCTCCTTATCTAAAGTACATATTCAAGCTATTTCTAATAATCTAGCAAATTACATACAATCACCTGTGTGATTTCTTTGCAATAATTTGCAGTTTGTTTAAATATATTCTTCACATTGTTAGCATGCTATGTTTTGAGGATTATGTGTCATTTAATAAATGCCTATTTGCAGTAATTGAGCTGTAGTATTTCTTCTCTGAAACAGAGCTATGTGAAATAGTAGATCACTAACAGTAGTTTAGAAATATTACCTGAATCTCTGATCATTCAGATGAACCTCTAGAAATTAGGAAGCAGTATTGCTGGAAATGAGAATGGCATGTGATATTATGATGAGACACTAGTTTCTTCACATAGATTGAAGTTGGAATGCTATCAGATGGTTACAAGGACATCTAATGATTGATGAGAAGTAGAACAGTAATCTGAGGTATACAGACATTGCAGTTCTTATCTCCGATTCAGAGAGTGGCCTGCTGAATCTAATGGCAAGATCAATTATTGTTAGTATCTGTTTCAACCTCTATATTTATACTCCAAAAGGAAAAATGTCTGCATCCTGGGATAGTAAGATGTGTAACTCACAGATGGGATAGAGGTGGATTGTTTTTATCTATCAGTTCTTCACAGTAGCTGTAACACTTGAGCATTCTCTAGGACACAGATACTGTCCTAGTCAGTTCATATATAATTAGGGAAAAGTGAAAGGAACTAGGGTATGTTGTGGTAAAATAATATCTGGATACCTGCAGAGAGTCCTTGTAAAGTCCTGCTAATTTTCACATGTAAGAGTTGCTGTATTTTTTAAATATTTCCATAAGTAATACCACATAAATATGTGTCCTTGTTTGCAGCCTAAAGGATAACATGTTTTAATAAAGATTCAAGGGCCACAATAATTTTTTGGGAAAGATTTTTCTGTTCTATTGTCCTATTCTATTGTGCTGTGTCCCTTGTGCTGTTCAGGCATGGGAAAGACAGTGGAAACACATAAGCTCCTGTTTCAGGTGTCTTGAATGGATTTATGGCCAGCATAGCCAAGTGCCTACACTTTGTGGCCCTCAGACCAAAGGACATGTTGTGAAAAGTGAATGTTCTGTATCCTGGCTGCCTCCTAGAGAGTGTTTTGTCCTTTGGGTGCCATACTTTCTTATGCTAGGTAGAACAACATAGGTTACTTTAAGCTGCAGTGAGGCTGATGAAGAGGTTTGAAAAGTCTTTTTTGGTTGGTTTTGGGTTCTCAAATTCTCCCTTGCACCTCATATATTGTCTGATTTCTGGCTGTATGAGAGAAGGGAAGCCATCATTTGCTAGACACTTGCCTAACCTTAGGCACAGCTACTTGTGCTTATGTTTTGCCATCCTGTGACTCCCACAATCTACCAGGGAATTGGAAAATGGAACAGATAGGGTGATGCTTTCCCCTCTCTTATTAGGCAGTAGGCAGCCTGGGGTGGGGTGGGGGGGGAAAGATCCTGCTGAGTAGCTATCGGAGTAAAAAAAAATTGAAGATGGTTAAGAGCACTCCCAGCTCACACTAGAGCTAATCCTAATATAAACACATATGGAAACATATATTTGCTTGCTTTCTATATTATATTCCATATATTATTTGCTGTCCACAGAATTTTAGCTCTTGGCACTCTTCAGAAAGTGGATTGAAAGAATAACTCTGGAACTCATCGGGAAGGAAGAGATGGTGACAACTGGGTAAGGTGGTGGTTGCCTCAGGAAATTACTGAACAGGTTTTAGTTTTTGGCACTGAATAGACAGTCATAATGTTTCATACATGGTAGGGTCTACTGAGCCCTTGTAGGGTCTTGGTAAGGACCTCACTATATTCTGAAGGGCTTGTGAGGTGTTGTGCATGGTTTCTGGGTTGTGTTTACTATATGGCATTTTGATCTCTATGTATAGGTAGTATCAAACTGTATTTAGCTATGTCATCCTTATGCTTTCATGCATTGTAGTATTTAATATAAAATTTATTTTTTATATGTTATAACAGGGCCAGGGTTGGTACAACAACAGAGAGAGATGTAATCAATGGGCTGACCTCATCCTGGAGGACCATCTCCATTGGTGGCTCCCAGGGATCTGTACTGGCACCCATGCTCTTTTACATATTTATTAATGACTTGGATGAGGGGGTGGAAAGCTCAATGATTAAGTTTGTGCATGATAATAAGCTGTGGGGGAAACACGGGCACATCAGAGGATAGGGTAAGGATCCAGGATAACCTTGACAAACTGGTTTTACAGATGCAATGGAATCAGAATAGGTTTAACAGGGAGAAGTGCAGGGTTCTTCATCTGGGTAGGAAGAACTTTCACCATAAGTACATGATGGGTTGTGCTATACTCACTGGCACAACATCTGAATAGGACCTGGGGGTTACAATCAACCGGAAGACGAACATGAGTCAACAGTGCAATGAGGTTGCCAGCAGGGCAAACAGAACTCTGGCGTGCATCAGCTAATGTGTTGGCAATAGATCCAGGGAGGTGATGCTCTCTCTTTATTCAGCATTGGTGAGGCCACAGTTGGAGTACAGTGTTCAGTTCTGGGCACCACACTTCAGGAAGGATGTAGACAAACTTGAGAGGGTACAAAGAAGGGTCACCCATATGATTAGGGGCCTGGAGGATAGGCCCTATGCAGAGAGACTTTGGTAACTGGGCCTGTTCAGTCTGAGTAAGAAAAGGCTGAGAGGTGACTTGACAGCTGCTTACAAGTATGTGTAGCCTGGGTACACCCAGGGACTGTGCCCTGTCCTCCAATGACAGTGGTGGTGGTCAGGCAAGGTGCTGAGGAAGGGGTCAGCTACTAACATGGCTTTTCCCCCTCTCTATAGAGCTAGGCCAAAACCAAATACTTAACTATGTAAAATTTATTACAAGAATAAATACAGATGCTTAATATAAAACATAGACTATTTACAAGACTTAACATATAATAATATTTAATATTCCACAATTCACATATAACACCAAACATGAACCAAATAACTTACAACCTATACAGCACAATTAACACATAGGGATAGTTACTTAACCATAATATTTGTTTAAACTTTCACAAATAACAATACCAATATATATATTGAGAAATTATCACACATAAACCATATAAACCCCCTTAAAAATACCCCTAGCTATATAGCCGTTAACACGACAACCTCAGAATAGGAAGACAAGGTTCCTTGGGTGAATTTGATATCTTTTATTAGACCAAACCAAATAGTTGGAGAAAAGTTAAGCAAGCTTTCAGGTTCAAAAACCCTTCGTCAGGCTAAGGAAGTTTCAGCAGTTGGTGCGTGCTCTTCCTGGATGGAATGAAAAGTAAACAAGCCAGGGGCTGGGCTGGGGAGTCAGTTGCCAGGCAGATTATAATGTATCAAAAATCCAATGTCTATGTTTAGTCCATGATCTCTAGTATCCAGGAGGCTGATGAAATGGAGCTCATAGGCTCATCTCTGGGAAGTGTTGTGTAAGTTTCCCTTGAGGATCAGGACTGAGAGATTGGAGAGAGAGTGGCCCTCCTGTGAGAAATGTGCCCCCACCGGTAATTGGGTATTTCTGTCTTTGATGGATTTCTGGTGTGCATTCATTCTGGTGTGCAGTTGTTGTTTGGTCTCTCCTACATATCTTCCATCAGGGCATTTGGTGCATTGGATGAGGTATATTACATTTCTGGAGGTGCAGCTGTAAGATCCTGGGATGCTGATGGCTCTGTTGTGGGGTGTAGTAATTGTGGGGGTGGTAGAGATGTGTTGGCAGGTTTTGCATTTCTTGTCCTGGCACGGTCTGGATCCTTTTGGTGTGTTCTGGGCTTGAGGAAGTTTGCTTCTGGTGATGAGGTTGGCGAGGTTCGATGCTTGTTTGAAGGCTAGGATGGGTGGCTCTGGGAAGATCTTTTTAAGAATAGGGTCTCCGTCTAGTATGGGTTGCAATTTTTTGAGGATTTTCTGTACAGGTTCAAGGGAGGGGTGACACGTCATAACCAGCAGTGTGTGATTTGTGGGGGGGTTTCTTCTGTACTGCAGTAGTTCTTCACGTGGTATCTGGGTGGCTCTTTCAAACGTGCGATCTACCTCTCTGCAGGAGTGTCCTTGCTGGGTGAAAGCCTTTTTAAGATTGGTGAGGTGGCAATCCCAGGTGTTCTCTTCAGTACAAATGCGGTGGTATCTGAGGGCTTGGCTGTATATCAGTCAGAATAGGAAGTGCACTCAGCACTTCCCCAAGCGCTTTCCCTGAAGCTGCTCCCCTTTAGAGACACACCCCTCCCACAATGGAGGGTGGAGGCGGCAGTCCCTCCTCACCAATGTCATTCCCCCCCCCCCCATGGGGCCCGCTTCCCCAGTAACGCTTCCTCTCTGTAGAATTCAAGGCTTTTCCCTTGGTGGCTGATCCTGCAAGAGCCTCTCCCCAGTGGTGCCCCCAATGGTTTTCCCCTTTCCCAGGCCCTGCTTTGGGCACTGGGGTGCTTTTAGTTAAAAGTGGAGCTGTACTACAGGGCTTCAGTCACTTGGCCTAGGGCCGGGGCTAACATGAGCAGCCATGAGCTGCTTCCAAGGTGGTTCTCCATGTGCTGACCTGAGCACTGGGTGACTCCTGAGCCACTGCAAGCTGTTCCCAGGGCCAGCGTTCTGTGTGGTAATCTGTACACTGTGCAGGGGCTGAGCAGCCTTGAGCTACTCCCAGGGCAAGCTATCCATGTGCCAATCTGCACACTGACTGCCCAGCCATTTGTTGGGTTCTCAGGCTCAAGCTACCTCAAGCAGCTCCTAGAGCCTGATCCCCGTGTGCTGATTTTTGCACCACTTAAGCTCAAGCAGGGTCCCAAGGATGGCTGTCTCTGCTCCCCTTTTATACTCTTCAGGGGCTCCACCCCTGAAGTTCTCCAGACCTGGCTGGAGCAGTTCCAGTTCAAGTTCAGCTGCTTCTTGCCCCCTCCCTTCAGAAAAGGGCAGGGCATTTCTTCCCTTGTGCTGCCTCTGGAATGGTGGGCAGGCTCCACCAATCAAACGGCAGACCCTCGATCCTGGGACTCAACCCTAGCTCCAAAAAAGGTAAGCCTGCTACATACGTTAGGGGTAAGCATCAAGATCTAGGGAAGCAACTCTTCAGGAGGGCACCTCAAGGGAGGACAAGGACCAATGGGCACAAGCTAATAGAGGGAAAATTTAGGCTGGACAAAATTTAGGCTAGAAATAAGAAAAATCGTTTTTTTCTGTAACGGTTCCTTACTGCAACCTGAGACCATTGCTCCTTACTGCAACTTGAGACCATAGCTCCTCACCCTGTTATCTGCTACCACTGAGAAAAATCTTGTTTCATCCTCTTTGGAACTATCCTTCAGGTAGTGGATAGCTGCTATTAAATCCACTCTGAGTTCTCTCTTCTCTAGACTAAATAAGACCAGTTCCCTCACCCTCTTCTCAGAAGTCATGTGCCCCAGCACCCTCACCATTTTTGTTGCCCTCCACTGGACTCTCTCCAATTTGTCCACATTCTTTCTGTAGTGGGTGGCCAAAAACTGGCCACATTACTCCAGATGTGGGTTTACCAGTGCAAAATGAAGGGAAATAATTACTTCCCTCAATCTGCTGGTAACTTTCCTACTAATGCAGCCCAGCATGCTGTTAGCCTTCTTGCTAACAATGTCACACTGTTGACTCATTTACAACTTATTGTTCACTGAAACCCCGAGGTCTGTTTCTGCAGCACTACTGTTTAGCCAGCTGGTCCCAAGCGTATGCTGATGCATGGGTTTCTTCTGTTCAGGACTTTGCACTTGTCCTTGTTGAATCTCATGATATATCTTTTGGCCCAATCTTCCCATTTGTCTAGGTCATTCTTAATCCTATCCCTACCCTCCAATGTATTTACTACACCCCCTATCTTGGTGTCATCTGTGAATTTGCTTAAGGTGCAA
This sequence comes from Alligator mississippiensis, assembly GCF_030867095.1. Lineage (NCBI taxonomy): Eukaryota > Metazoa > Chordata > Crocodylia > Alligatoridae > Alligator > Alligator mississippiensis. Next base: position 380,893,363 of record NC_081824.1, on the reverse strand, counting down.
TCCATCCCATCTTCCAGATTATAAATAAAGATATTGAACAAAACCAGCTCCAAGACCAACCCCTGGGGCACTTCACTTGATACCAACTGCCAACTACACCTCAAGCTACTGATCACTATGTGCTGAGCTCAATGATCTAGCCACCTTTCTATCCACCTTACAGTCCATTCATCCAACCCTTACTTCCTCAGCTTGCTTACAAGAATGTTGTGGAAGACCATATCAAAAGCTATGATAAAGTCAAAGTATGTCATGTCTACTGCTTTCCCTGCATCCACAGAGCCAGTCATCTCATCGTTGAAGGCAGTCAGATTGTTTAGGCATGACTTGCCCATGATGAATCCATGCTGACTGTTTCTGATCACTTTCTACTCCTCCAGGTGCTTTACTTGAGGACCTGGTCCATGATTTTTCCAGGTACTGAGGTGAGGCTGATTGGTCTGTAGTTCCTGGATCCTCCTTCTTCTTTTGCTTAAAGATGGACACTATATTTGCCCTTTTCCAATTGTCCAGGACATTCCCTGATTGCCATGAGTTTTCAAAGATGATGGCTAGGAGCCAACTCCCTCAGCAGCCTTGGATACATGGCATCTGGCCCCATGTCACAGCTACACAGTCACTTTATTCCCTTTTTGAACAGTATTAGTGGTGACTAATATGTTAGGAGGAGAGGAATTTGAAGTCTTCACAAGTATCTCTTTAAAGTGAATCAGTAGCACTACTCACACATCATACAGAAATAGCATACATCTGATAAGAGAACACACTTATTAATAATTATTTCACTTGATTTCATAAGGTACTAGGGTCAAATACCTTTAATCGCAGTGTATTAGCACTTCTTGATAGATTGCTTCAGCCTGTATGCTCATTCTTGTATATTATTTTAATGCTGGAGGGTTAAAGTTACAATGATATATCCCAGGAAAAGAAAGAAATAATGAATGCTTAAATTCAACTTTGTAGCTGAGCAACCGGAGCTAAATATTGCAGAAACAGGCCACATCGACATAAGGTACTGACTGCACAGTAACAACAATGTCATATAAAAAAAGTACTAAATGACTGTGCAGTAACTGGAGTTAGTATGCAGTAACATTGACAAACAGCTTTTTCGAGATGCTGACTTCTCAGTAGCCTGAGACAACTGTGCAGTAGTGTCTCGTCACAGTTACTGCCATGTGACACTACTGCACAGTAGTCTTGGGCTGTTGTGCAGTCTACATCTAGTGTACACTCAGCCACATAAGTTATAAAAAAATCCCCAATATATAAATATTTTTTTTTCATTTGAAGTCAATTTTATATATACATATATATGTGTATGTGTTGGATTAAATATGAATATAGTATATTTACTATTTGGAATTGTGTTTAATCAAAATGAATATCTCACACATGTATAATAAATGAGAAATATAAAAAATGTGTGGCAGAGCACTTGTAGTGCTGGCCACTTTAAGAGCTGAGTCAGGCAGTCAGCAGGTGCCTGATTGTGGCAGACATTTTAAAGCAAAGGACAGCAATATAAACAAAGCAGTTTCCTACTGGCAGCCAGTCAGAGACATTGCTTAGCTAAATTGCTATATGAAACATCTGGCAGGTACGAGCAGGCAGCTCTTGGTCCTGGGCATGACCTATAACTGCACCCTGCTGGGGATGGGTGCCCTGGTGCGGCTGTTTGTGGCGTGACAGCTCCCAAGAAATGCCAGGCTAGTTACCACCCCAGTAAAAGGTGGGTTGAGGTGTCTTAATCACCCAAGCCCCCACAATCAGGTGGGTAACCCTGTAGTAGGGCCCAAGAAGGTGGACCCATGTAAGAGAGTGCGGGTAGTTGCTCAGAAGCCTAACTTGAGGCATCCTCAACTGGTCAATGCTAGGTCCAGGACCAGAAGGGTCAAAAAGGCCGGGGGCCCACTGTAAGGGATGCCCAGAGCTGGGGTCCTGGGGTTCTGACTAGCTTTGGAGGTGAGGCCAGGACCTGTGTGGCCAAAGGTCCAAGGGTGGGTGGGGGCACACCCAAGAGGAAGAAGAGTGCAGGGAGCTTGGCAGCCCAGAATGAAGTCGGAGTAGGTCACCTGATGGGAAGGGATCTAATTGCAGTCCAGACTAGAGCATTATGGGGTCCAGTGTGGGGCCGGAGACTTTAAGTACTGAGATGCCACCTGCAAGGCATGGGCCACTGTGTAGGGGAGGTTTGGAGTGGTGGATAGCACTCCCTGGTACTGGAGCATGTAATGGGTAGTCTCCCGCAGTTTCCACCAGTTATGGGAACAACAAAGTCATGGCAGGTGAGACTGGGCAGACTGCGTCATAGAGACAGGTGGGTGGGCTGACTCAAGACTTGGACCCAAGCTTGACTCCTGTCACAAAATTATATTTATAACACACACACACACACACACACACCCTACACAAAAGTTATAGGATATCATCCTCTACTAATAAAAAATATTTTTTTTATCCTTCCTTTCATAAAAAGCATTTCCAAGAACTTTAAGAACATTGAATTAATGCCCTTGCTAGTCCTATGGGGAATTTATTCATATGCTCCAGGAGTGTGTGTGTGGGGGGGGACGGGGGACACTTTAATTAGAGAAGCTCTTGGAGCCACTCTAATTAAAGTGCCTGGATCATCTCCTCTATCAGCATCCCTATGCTGAAGAATGGTGGCAGGGGGCGCTTTAACTATAGCTTGTCAAACTAGCTTTAACTATAGCACCCCTGCCTCCATTTTTCAGCATGGGGACGCTGATACACAAGATGCTGAAGTCCACTGGAGCATGGTAATTATCATGCTGCAGCAGACTCAATTAATCAAGTCTGCTCCAACACACTTTAATTGCAGTGTGTTGGAGCAACTTGACTGCACATGTGTAGGTGCCCATAGATCAGAAGACTGCCTCCAATATCCAGACTACTACTTGCCCAAAGCATCCTTCTTTTGTTCACTGAGAAGAGTAATTTCTCTCTTCATGGTATAGTTAGTCATGATTTTAAAAACATAGTACAGTACTGGGGGAATAAAAAAAGCACACCTCCCCTGCTATTATCTGCTATTATAAACTTCAGTGGGAGTTTTGGTTACACAAGAGATGTGGGATCAAACCTTTTGTGTCTCACTTGATGATGTTGTTAACATGCACCTCTGTAGTTAAATGGCACGCATTCACATTGTAACAGCAAACAAAAAGAGATTTAATGCTATTTTAAGAGAAAATTGCTTTCTTTATAGAATCAAAGGATTACACGGTGGGTTTTTTATATAACAAAAATTTAAGTTGTGGTCTGTAGCCAGAGAATAACTTTTCTGTAGCAGTACTTATCTTTGTTTGTCAAACAATATTGTCAGTAAACTTAAAGAAATGAAAAACATGTGATGAATCGGACCAAAGTAGCACTATTAAAACATTTTCTACACGATGGACTTTTTTTTTGTACTGGAAAGTCTGTTCTTATTGTAAACACTCAGTTCACTTTGGTACCAGCTCCACTGTTTAAGGATTACCATACTATATATCCCAATTTAAAACGGGAAAAATTAAGACCAAGATGGTCAGTGTTTTTACAGCACTCCAGTAAAGGATTCATTTTATGTCAATAATGTAAGAAGGAGCTCAAAAATGAAAAATCAACACTAGTCACCCCAACACATATAATTAACAGAAAACCAGTCTGCAGTTAAGTTGGTCCTGATTATATAGCTTTGGTTATTTCTAGCCAACTCATTGCTCTATTTATTTGTGCTTTTCTCCACTAGGCCTTATCAGTGAAATTAAATTATGGAGGACAGACTGAATCATATGAAATATAGGGCTGGAAGAAAATTTCCATCAACACATCTTTCTTTTCTTTTTGTCTAAACATTAAAAAAAAATCTTCTTGTTATTGAAACTTCTTTTTATTTCACTGATGCAGAGAATTCTGTTCTCTAAAATCTTAAAATGTAACATGCATGAATGATTCCCAAACCTGAGCATTAATTAAAGCTTTTGGTCTTTTAGAGGTTTCACTTTTTTCATTATGATGCTGATCCTGTAATCTTTAACACGGCTATGCATGTGATTATTTCAATACAACTACATCTATAAGAAATGTTATGTAATTGTGTATACAAGGTTAAGGACAAAGTGCTGGACATGTACCATGGTATCTAGCACTCTGTTTTATGAATATTTACCTCTTTAGCAGTTGTTTGTTTGTGCTTGGCATATTGGAAAGATTTTTTTTCTGTGAGTATATTTAATCATAAAATGATCCCATGTGAGTCTCTCTACTCATTAGGAGCATGGACAGCATGCACTACCAATTGCTGTATGGATTTGTGTTAGAAAACTGTAGCCTTACAGTCAGATTCAAATTGACCTAGTAGATGTGTAACAGGATAAAGATGGAATTTGGGTGCCACAGGATTTTTTTTTTACCTTATGCATTTTATATCACTCATCCTTTGAGCCTCATACATTTTTTTCACTCTTAGCTGGATGGGCCAGTTTCAATAGAAGGGACAGCAGTCCTTGTTCATAGTCTGCTGACTAGGGAACTCTCCTTTGGAGTGGGAGATATCAGTTGGAGTGTCCTCAGGCACAGGAGGGCCTAGAATGTATGGGTGCCTATACACATGCTCCAACATGCTCTTATTATACCGCAGTTAATCAAGTTTACTGGAGTGTTCTAATTAGAATGCACCAATGTGCTGCTCCATCTCATGTATTCGGTGTCCCATATTTAAAACGCAGGAGGGGCATTTTAACTAAAGGTCATTGAACAAGCTTAAGTTATAGCATTCCCACCCCATTTTGAAATATGGGATGCTGTGGCATTTTAATTGGAGCGGCTCCTGAAAACTAATGTTCTAATTACTGGTTTAACAGGTTCCTCCCTTTCCACCCTGTGTTCAAGAGTAAGTATTTTAAGCCATGGTTTTTGATGAAATCAAACTGTACTGCCACTTAGGAACACTGGAAAAGCACCACTCCTTTGGGTGATATGGATCCTTAAATAATAGAAGTACCTTCCAGCTCTGAGTAAGGTGTCAGCACTAAGTAGTAAGGGCACATTCCTGAGTCAAGGACTTCTTTTGCCTTATTCTAAGCATCTCCCTGCTCAGTATCAGGATGACCTGGATTGGCCATGGGAGGCACCCACATTTACTGTATAGAAATCCTAGGCCTCTAAACCCATTGACTAGGATCCTTTACTCCTCTTCATCTGTGATATAAGTATGTGTTGGTAGGGAGAAGAGGGGAGGTCCCTAAATGTTAGTTGTTGCAACACCTTAGTGGAAGCATCCTAGAGGTTAACTAGAAAGTGCCCTTTACTGAATATACTTTTCTGTGCCTTATATTTATACATTTTTGGTTTTATTGGGAGAGTGTCTAAAATGCCAGATTTTTTTTTTTAATCCACATATAAACTTGTAGTTGAACCAGATTTTTTTTTTTTCTTAATAAAAGGAAGGAGTGAAAAGATTCTAATCACATAAAGCATATTTCTTTAGAAATTTGGGGGATATTGTCGGAAGAAACTGGTAATCCCATGATGTAGGTATTATGCTAGTTACCTGTAGGGGCCAAGATTATTTGGGTTCTTTGTTTGTTACCTCACTTTGCTCTCTAACATTGGATATTGGCCACATCTACAGATGGGAATTTGGCTGGGATCTTCTGGTACTGATAACAATGCTGAGAACATTCTCAGGTGCCTGACTGGAGGGTCTTTTTCATGCCTTTACAGTAAAACCAATGGTCAGAGCTAAAGTCACAAAGGAGTTTTTCTTTCAATTCAGATTAGCACAGACCATTGTGTTTTTGTGTTTTTAGTATTTTATTTTATCATCTTTGGTAGTATGGGATGTAGTTCTTCTCCCAGGATCATATTTGCCAAAAAATCCATTACATTTCAGTGGCAAGACATCAATGATATGCTAGCTTTTCTTCTTTTTGTTTTCTTTTTTCCCCTCTTTTTTGTGGGAGGTGGGAGGTTGCTTTGTGACTGTTAGAGTGGTTATTCTTTTGGAATCTTTTGCACAGGTGGTTATGTGGGAACACAAAAGACTTCTTGTGATGGTTCAGGACCATCTTCCAAGCCTATGTTCCTAATACACTTAAAAGTGTTGAATAGAAACTCTCCCCTTCTCCAGAACTGAAGATATGATTGTCCTTCATGATAAAGTTTGCAGACAGCAGAGAAGAAGAGACTCTGAACAAGGATTCTCTCCAACTGTGCATTCCCTCATGGTTGTATTGGGTTGTACATGATAGAGTTTAACTTTAAATGATCACTGAAGCTCCCCTCAAATATGAATGATTCACAAGGTTCTGTAACATAGCCTTCTGCCTTTTTACAGTCTTCTTGCCCTCGGTTCCCCTTACTAGGAATTCAATTTCAAGGGAAGAATATTAATTAATCTTAGGTGGGATCACCTAAGATGACATAGAGAAATAACTACCATGACTCTTCTACAGTCAACTAGGAGAGACAAAAGAAGACCGACTGAATTCTGCATATATAAAAAAGAACAGCCAGGGAGGAAATGAACAGGTGGAAGCCAGAGATAAGATGTTTTGCTTCCCTGGCTCTTAGTTATACCTCCTTCATCACACCACCAACAGCATGTTATGACCCTAATCCTAGTAACTGCCTTAATGTATTATCCATATTGAACTAAATTCTACTAAAAAGTAAAAAAGGAAGTAGAGAAAAATAAATGGGAAAACAGTATAAGTGAGGGCTTTATTTAATTAAGTATTAAATTGAATAATACAATACAGTAGTACTTTTGTTGTTCAGGAAGAAGCTCTTTTTTGCCTTTTGCTAATTATGCTGTCCAACTACCACTGTGCTACAGAAATCTGCACTGTTGACGGTCTTGAAACGGTGGCACTGGCAGAAAGTAAAGGTCACTTATGCCACATGATCTTGTGTGCTTACAGATATTCTAATTTACATGAATCACAGTGACTTGTTGAATGTGGAACCCAAAATGCTATATTGTTTTCCTTTGTTGATGTATACCATATAAGCACCCTCTCAATTTCTTCCTACCTTCCCTCCCAAATGTCACCATTTCTTAAGTATTTATTTTCAATCAAATTTGTTATTCAGGTTCTTTCTTTATGTAGGTTAATAAAGCACTTAATATGCATGGATTTTCCCCAGTGTCCCAAATCTTGGCCTCCAGATTGCTGCATGTGAGTTGCAACTCATGGATCTCCCTAATATGCCTTTGCTCCTACACAACAAAAACAGGGATTCCAGGAGTAGTGCTCAGCTGACATTAACTAATGGCTAAGCCCACTGTTCTGTATATTATTCCTCCTACCAGGCAAGATTACACAACAATTGCAGCTGTCAGACTTGCTGTCTGTTACCATAGTGACATTTGGGTGATGCACCCATGGCCACAGGCAGGGAAGAACATAAATGAAGCCACAGCAGGAGCTACATTGGTGGTAGTGGGAGAAAGGGAAAGTGGGATTTAAAGCAGGTTGTTTAAGCTACAACATGTTTGAAGTGGGGGGAGTAATTGAAACAGGACACCAAGGGCTATGCCTTCTTTTCCCTCCACCCTGCTCTCAGGACTGACACTGAATATAATAAGCCTAATAATAAGTCTACCCACTCCAATCCAGAAACTGAGGCAACAAGGATGTTCAATGAAATGAATACTGTCCTGGGTTCTGGCCAGACCCTGACCACAGTAGAAAAATAGCTTCCTCATCACCATCTATCCATCTAATTTAGTGACTATTGAGTGCAGAAATACCATTAGGGGCAGGAGTAGGGGAGATAACCTAATGAAAACTCCTGCCAAGGCAGTGCCTATCTCACTGACTCACATTCTGTCTCATTTTCTCATCTATTCCCAAATATCTTCCTTTCTTGTCTGTGCTGGTAAACCAGGTTTGAGAAATGGGTAATGGTGTTCTTTTCTCTAATTAGTTCATGGTTTGATGTTTATGGCACTTATTGGAAAGTAGGAGATAGAGATTTAAATACTCTCTATCTTGGCCAAGGCCCTATTTATTGGGATTTATGTAGGAGATCTTGTTTCCTACCTCATGGTTTTGTGACTAATAATAGATCTAAATTCTGAATAAGTTATCTGAAAAGTCCATTTATGCAGCTAAAGGTGTTGTTAGTTTTTTGCCTAGTTGTGTAGGGGGCTTTTCAGGCCACAATGGAGGCACTAAATATATTTAGTTACCTATAGGGATTTTGTGCCTACTGGACTGAAGTTGATCTAGGATGCATACATTGTGTGATGCCTGCTTTTCACCTTAATCCTGTTTAAGCTCTTACTTGACCAATTTGGTACTGGCCTTTTATGACTTCTACAAGATTGCACAATGAAATTAAGGCAATCCTCTGATCTAAACTCAGGTCTACTGACCCTTCATTCTATTGCCTAGCTCCCATATTACATAGATCAAGTAGTATCACAGGAGACTGGAATGATAATTTAGTATATAATAACCCAGATATATAAAATGACAGTTATTCTTTATATTACAATGTTACCTTCAATTCTAATAGCTATCAATCTTTAGAGGAATAAAGGATTTGGAAATGTAAGATGGAAAAAAAGTGGCCACTGAAAGCATTGAACAGTGCCAGAATTATGTAATGCAACAGGAAAACAGAATTCCAAAGCTAAATGGAGACATTCAGGGGTTAGGGAGAGATTAGGTCATGTTCAATATGGCCACTCAATTTAAGGTAAGTAGGGATGATGGGGGCTAGTAGTGGGGAGGGGGAAGCAGAATCCACAAGGGCTCTGCAGGAAGGATGCAGGGCAGACAAAATCCATGAGGGGACAACAGTTCTGGGCACTGCACTTCAAGATGAAGGTGGATAAACTTGAGAGGGTACAAAGAAGGGCCACCCATTTGGTTAGGGCCTACCCTCCATACCCTCCAGGAACTGAGCCTGTTCAGCCTGAGGAAGAGAAGGCTGAGAGGTGACTTGATAGCTGCCTACAAGTACATCAGGAGGGAGCATCAAGAACTAGGATAGAAATTATTCAGGAGGGCACCTCAAGGGAGAATGGGGACCAATGGGCATAAACTAATAGAGGGTAAATTCAGGTTGGATATAAGGAACAACTTTTTCTCTCTAAGGGTCACCAGAATCTGCAACACACTCCCAGAAGAGATGGTGCAGTCACCCTCCTTGGAGTTGTTCATGATGAGGCTGGACAGGCATCTTGTTTAGCTCATCTGAGTCCAATAACTTCCTGCCCATGGCAGGGGACCAGACTTGATGATCTTACAGGTCCCTTTCGGTTCTATGATTCTATCATTCTTAACAGGCAGGCAGTCAGGTGGCATCCACAGGGAAATCAGGAGGGCAGTGTCAGGTGGCATCTGCAGGAGGATCAAGGATTTGTGGGGAGAGGGGAGATGATGTGTGTAGGGGGATCAGAGTGGTGGAGGGGGGACAGGCACCACCAATGGGACTGATTGGGGGTAGGGAGTAGGTGACATCATGGGGGGGGGGGGATTGAGGGGTTGTGAGGCAGGCAGCATCTGCAAACCTATGTCCCCATCCCTCCTGCCCCCAGTATACATACCAGTACATACTTGCTTAGCTCCCAGCAGCAATAAACACTGATAAATCCAGCACCCAGAGCAGCTGGAGGATGCAGTGTGATGGGATGGGGCTGGCTGATCCACAGGGGGACAACAAGGGGCTGGGCTGGGGTGGGAGGGGGCTAAAAATATCCTGGTGCCATGGAGGCAGGTACAAAAAGTGTAGCCCCAGGGATGGGGCAATAGCTGGGCTTTCTCAGCCCTTGGGCTGTGTGGGTAACTGTACAGAAATGTCATATCCCTGTCTAACCTAGATCAATTAAATCTGAGTGATCAGTTTAAGTGTATCTTAGACTGGATTCCACCATTTTTAGGCCAGTCTGTGTGTACGGAACTTGTGTACTGTTGCAGGTTTAGATTGATTCCCAATCACTGAGACCGGGTCTAAGTGTAAGGTCTGCACCTGGGCAAACTAAGACTGGGTCACCATTTTAAGTCCAATTTAACCTCCCCCTAACTCCTTCCATCCCAAATGTCTGCATTTAGCCTAAGTGAACATCTAGTGAAGTATATTGTAATTATTAGCTGATCATTTAACCATTCCAATGATAAAATGTTAATTATTACTAATCGTTCAGTAAATCACACTAATTTAGACCTTTTTAAAATGAGAGTCAAGGGTTTTATAGTTGAAATCTTTAAAGTATTTTAACTCATAAAATCATACTTGAAAAGATCACTCAGATTATCCTTTCTGTGAAAACTGCTGTATGGCTTTAAACAGTTTTAAAACACATAACCCAAAGTCTGTGGCCATGCAAAAATCTTTCAATAATAATTTCAAATAACCCATATAGCATCTTCATCTCTAAGCTCTAATCCTCACAATACTCCTTCAAAGAAAGTATTATCTTATTGTATACATTGGGAAAATGAAAAAGGGAGAAGTGGTAATTATATATGCTGTTAGAGAGGCTTTTTTCCTTCCAAAATGAAGGCTTTGCAGGATTTCCTAAGGATAGACAACTCTGTCTATTGCATTCTGGAGTATATTCTTCCTACCTAGAAATCAAAGATCTTTTCCAATCTGGGACCTCTGGACACTGAGCTATTGGGAGGGAAGAAAATGGGTGATCATAGGTGACTGGTAGGGGATGTACAGTGGGCACATGCCCCTCCTTGACAGGGCTGTACCCCACTGCCGATGCCGCTGGTGACTTCTGTGGGTGCTCACCAGCCTCGTCCCCACTGCCTGCTTCTGCGGGTGCTTGCCAGCCCAGTCCCCACCATTGCCACTGGCTTTTGCAGGTGCTCACCAGCCCCATCAACAAAGCTGACTTCTCTGGGTGCCTCACCAGACTCAGGAGGCACCAGTTGCCCATGTGGGAACTAGTTACAAGCTCATCTACAGGAAAGTCCTGAGTTTCTCACATTGCACTGCCACTTGCCCCAAGGAACAGAATGAGATTTCCCTAGTTAGGGAGCTATCTCAGTACTTCAGTTCCTCAGCCCTTACCCAGACTCTGCAGTCCAGTCACAGTGAAGGGATCTCTGCTGGCCCCAAGTAGCACTTCACTTTTGGGCTTTGAAATAAAATATTATAGGTGCCCCTCTCCATGGAGAAGGTTAGTCTGGAGTAGCATCTGTCCAGAAGTCACCCCTTCCACAGGCAACCAGGAAAAAGACAAACCAAAAATATATTTTTTATAAAAACAGTATAAGAAACTAGTAACTGTATGCTGAGACAGTGATATAAGAGTAAACAAACATAAAATATACCAAAACATGGACCAGTTTTTACTCTACACCTGATATCCAAAGATGCAGTCCTTAGCCAGCTTCAAGAGTCTAAATGCAGCCTCTGGCTCTTCCATTCGGGCTTCCTGCATTCTTCTGACAGTGTGGTCTATCCATCCTGTTTTTCTGGGTTGTGGTTCTTTGTATCTGGGAAGACTGAAGACACAAGACATTCTCTTGGGCAGACTTAAGTTTCTTTACTAGTCTGGCTAATTAACATACATTGCCACTTCATTTCTAGGGGGCTTACAGTATGTCATTAACTTCTTGACTCCCAAAGGTACATATTTACCAGACCACATTCTTGCATCCTTTCTAGACATGTAGATTTGTTAATCTGATGTTTCGTAGTAGTTTCATAGTTTCATAGTAGCTAGGGTCAGGAGGGACCTGAAAAGATCATCTAGCCTGACTCCCTGCCACAGGCAGGAATGAATGCTGAGTTCACAAGACGCCAGATAGGTGATGTTGTTTTCTCTGCATGATAGCTCTGACAAGCTAGACCTTAGGTTTCTTTTAAAATGTAAATATATCATTGGTCAGATCGAAGTTACTCATGCCTTTTGACACAAACCAAGTCAAATGCTAATTCTCAGCGATTGACTCTTCTAGTGACTGAAGAATCATGGACCATTGAAGTTAATCACCAGTTTATGAACAATCTTGACTGAAATATAAAGATACATCGGAATTACATTTATACCAAATACTATTGGATATACAGAAAGGAGAACAATGTAACTAAATATAGCTTTGCATTACCTACAATTAGAGACCAAACACCCCAACAGTTAGCCTAATTTGCTAAACCTCCAGGGGCTAAGAGCTGCAGAAGCCACCCAAAATTATTGTGTAATAAGGCCCACAGCTATGAATAGGCCTCCAAAGTGGAGGAAAAGGAACATGTTTAGAAAGCAGATTTCACCACATTAAATTCCTTTTAAAGTAGTGAGTCCTTCAAACAACTTGGATAAACATTGGTAAAAGTAACCTGAACTTCTACATATTGACAATTTAGTGGAACACTAGAAAAAAATGTGTCATGAGTCACTACTATGGAGAGTTTAGTGATTTTTTTTTTTTCTCTAATGTCAGTTAAAGTAGGGTGGTCAAATGTGTATATATATATATACACACGACCCCCAAGGCTTTGTCTGGTGTCCCTAAGTACCCTCTGAATCCAGCAGAGGCATAGCTTCTATAGTAGGAGGACCCCTAGATTCTTACAACTCTGAATCCATGGTCCCTGTGCTCTATAGTTACCTGTAGTCATGCCTTAGATACCTTCCACTTCAGTTCCCAAAGGAGGGATTTTACCTCTTGATAGGGAAAAAGAAGTAAAAGAAGTGCGCCTCAACATGTGAAGCAGCAAAACAAACAGCTCTTATATAAAGGTATTTATTAAGACAAAAACTACCCTGCCTGCAGTTCTTTGCCCCTTCTAAAGGTTTAAGCAGTACGTTTGATCCCAATATAGCCCTCATAGCCCTGAGAACCTCAGTGTTAGCTCAGTTGTTCTCTCTTCAGTCCATGCAGCCCCAAGCCTCAAGGTTGCTTTGCTGTTTCTTCTGTCCATCCATCTTCTGGGTTTTGCCTCCAACCCCACATCTTTGAAGTGTTAACAAAGCTTTTTAATTCTGTGTTGATGCTGGAAGTCCCTCATTATTTTGTCCTGCGCCTTGGCAGCTTTGAAAGCTAGTACGGACTGTTTTTATCCTTCTTTTTCCTTTTTTACCCTGAAAATTGAGGCATGCGACATTATTACAATGTGGGCACGTTTAAAATATAATTTTATATAAATTCTTTTATTTTGGAGGCCAGATCTGTCAGCCTATGCCAGGGGTGGATAATTATTTTGGGTGGAGCTTAATGAATTTGGTGACCTGTCAAGGGCTGCATGGTTAGTCCCAGACATTGACAGGTGCCCTGCACCCTTATCACCATCTTGGGACTGGACTGAAAGCCTCTCCACCAACCCTTTACTTTTGCCAAGTCCTTCTCCTTCCCCCCTTCGGAAATACTCCCTTTGGGAGGGTGGTTTGCCATCTTGGAACCAGAAAAAAACAAACAAAACATACAGTAAAAGTCAAACACCTACTATAACATATTTTAATTTTATTACAAAAAATATTTTTGTCATGTTTTGTGCTTGTGTACTGTATATAGAGGTGATTACATAATGACTCAAAAATAAATTCTTAGTTTTGTATAGTATAGGGGGAGGGTATGTGAGTTTGGTGTGGGGGGTGCATGGTGTGTGCGGTATGTGGGGGGTGGTGTATGTGGAGTATGTGCTGTGTGTGTGGTATGCATGGTGTGTGGGGGGGTTGTGGGGGATGTGTGGTGTGTGTCTGTTCTATGTGTGGTATGTGTGTGATATGTGTGTGTGGTGTATCTGGTGTGGTGTGTGGGTAGGTATGTGTGGGTATGTGTGTGTATATGGTGGATGTGTATGGTGGGGTGTGTGGGTGTAGGAGGATGTGGGGATGTATGGGAGGGTTGCGAGGGGGTGTGACTGTGTGTGGGGGCATAGGGTATATTGAGGGTTGTGTATATGTGAGGGGGTTTGAGGGTAGCGTATGGGTGCCCTCAACCCCCCTCCCAAACTCCCCCCATAATGCAGCACCAGCAGGGTGCAGGTGTTTGGCACAGTGTGGCTCCAGCCAGTGTTGCACATCACAGCTAGGGGCACAGCCTCTGCACAGCTGCCTTTATTGCTGGTGCTCCCTGCTACTCAAACACAGCCCTGTGTGAGGGAAGCCCTGTGTGCTGGAGCCAAGTGCCTTTCCTGACGCAGCTGCGCAGCACCAGAGAAAAGCATCAAGTGCTGGAGTTAGTTGCCTTCCCCACAGGGCCTGTGCTGCAGGGGAGGGAAGACCCAGTCAGGGAAAGAAGCCAGCTTCAGAGCCTGAAGTTTCTCTCTGGTGCTGCTTAGCCCTGACAGGGAAGACACCTGGCTTCAGCACATGGAGCTTCCCTCCCTGCTATGTGAGTGCAGGGGCTGTCCGTGAGTGACAGGGAGCACCAGCTATACAGGCAGCCAAATGGAGGCTGCACCTTTGCTTCGAAGTTCAGCGGTGGCTGGAGACACAACTCATGTACCCTGTCTGCTGCTGCTGCCACCACCTGCCAGGGCTGCATGTCATGGGGGGGCGTGTGCAGGGTCCCCACACCCCCTACACTCCCTTACACCCACACACTGCCCACCCAAGCTGGATAAATAAAGCTGGATAATAAATAAATTAATTGAATAAATAAAGTTATTCTATCCCTGTTTGTAAAACATATATATGGATTTTGCTAAGGGTAAGGATTGTTGGTGTTAATATAGATAAGTGTAGATAGATCAGTTGTATTCAGTGAAACTATTGTTTGGGTGTGTTATTGCATATTAGCTGTTGAATTACTTACTTACCTGTTATTTGGTGTTCCTTAATAAATGTTGCATATGTTATACCTTATATACTTGTGTAAGCTTCCTTATTAGGGTTAGTGCAACTAATTGTTGGATTAATTGGGCAGTGATAGACACGCCCTGGTTAACTCGTTAGCCCAGGGCCAAAATCACCTCCATTGGAATCTGGACTAGTGAGTCAGCCATTGTTGGGTTGTTAATTAGGCCCCAGTTAAGTCCAGGTCCAACCTTGTGCTCCCTATTACAAAGTTGTTCACTGTGTTACTTGAAATAAAAGGTGTTTGTGTCTGTAGATTTGCTTATCAAAATAAATGTGAATGCTGTTCCAATTTTTTTTTTTGTAAATCAAAGTTTGTCACTTGCTGAATAATTTTTTAAAAAATGGCTTGTCAGTCTAGAAATTAATCATCTTAGCATGAGAGAGTGGAATTATTTAATTAAGTTTAGACAAATGCCTATGTGATTTATGCTGCATACTAGGCTTTTCCTGTAGTATATCATAACAACATTACAGTGTTTCATCTCATTCAGTCAAGAGCTTAATCTTAAAAGGATGGCATTTTTGTATTTGCTAGAAATTCTCCTAAAAATCAATATCCCAAAACAATATTTTTTCTTCAAAATAGAGGATTGTTGAAATAATTCTATCATTTATAACCAAGTTCACACGTTTCCCTTAACTATATTTTAATAAATAATAGTGATTATTTAATAAATAATAATAAACTGCCTAGAATGGTTTTCAAGTTTAAGAACTGTAACTCTCATTCTGACATATATTTAGAAGCCTGATCACACAGCCCCAGCTCTGGATTTTTTGCACAAAGGATGCATTTTGTTGGTGCTCACAGTTTTGATTGTTTTTTTTTCCCAAGAAAGCACCCATTTGCAAAAAAAAAAGGTAATTTAAGTATGTTAAACAAAGAGCTTTAAACAGTCTAAAGAAATGACCCTGCCTGTAGCATTAAATCTAATTTTGGGGGAACACTTTTGGGGGAGTGATGCTCATAGCTATTCTTCCTATATAAGGACTAGAAAAATGTGACATGAATATGCTCAGTTTTCCTTGACAAGTAACCTTGAAGGAGATATTCTGTATTTTGCTTGGCTCATATTTTACTTGAAAGAAATGCTGAATTGGCCTGATTACAAGCCATTATCATGCTGATGAATATTGTAACTCTGCACTGGCAACAAATTGCAATGCTGTGTTCAGCTGCACCTGAAATATGTGGTTGTGTTAGATGTTCTGTACTACAAATTTAAGCTAATTCTAATACTACAATAACAGTCCAAAAACATTTATTTGCACAACTGTATAATATAAAGATGGCTCTTTTATTTGGTATTTAAGATTAATGATCAAAGAAAGACCTTGGGGGGGGGGGGGGGGTTGCTATTTTTAGTTGGTGTAATAAAAGGTATCACCTCTGAACCAAGAGTTTTAGAGTTTTTTTATTTCTAGTTTCATTTATAACATTTTGGATTGCAAAGATTTTATTTGAATTCTGATGTCCTAACTCATTCTCTTTTCCATCTCTTACTTAACTACTGTGAATGAAACTAATGTGATACCTAGAGGTAAATTATTATTATGTTTGTGCTTTCTAGACTTAGTTATGGATTTTTTGTTTGTTTGTTTCCTTTATTATTAGTGAAAGGCTCATGATCTGGTAATAAGCAAAAAACTAAATACGTCAAATGTCCTAAAGGGCAATGAAAACTTTATATGTTCTCATTTCAGATTGGCCACAGTTTTACTTAGTATACCTCTTAAAACACCAATCCCCCTCCTTCCCCCAAATTTATTGGAAGCTATTATTATTGTATTAAGCCTGTGCACTACTTTAGATGAGCCAACCAGGAACTCATTTTGAAGATACAGCAGTCCAATGGCAGCCTGTCAAGAGGTGCTAAAGGAGAAAAAAAATTTTGTATCTTCTTACGTTACCTCCAGAGATCATTTAGCACATGCTGTCTGGAAAAGTTACCTTCCTGCTCTTAAAGAACATCACAATAGGTGCAAACAAGTGTTCATGGGACTTGGCTCTGGTTTAGGTGGCTTTGTTTAAGCCACCTAAACCTGAATCATGACTGCTGGGTGCAAGCATCTGGTGCCTGCACCTGCTTGCTGGGAGCAGGTCCAGGCACCGGATGCAAGTCAGGGTGGCAGGCAGGAAGGGGAGGAGACCAGCAAGGGTGAGAAAGTATTGGCCAGCGGTGGTAAGGGGAGGGCATTACAAATAGCTTGCCACTGTCAGGGTCAGGGTAAAAACAGCACAACCCCAGGACTCTGGAAAGTGTCTGGGTTTTCCCATCCTTAGGGCTGTGCTTAAAGCATTTGTAAGCATTTTCTACTAGTGACAGGATGCAGAAAAAGGCTGAAGTATTCAACGCCTTTTTCTCCTCAGTCTTCAGGAGCAGGGTAAGCTCCCTGTAGGCTGGGTGTGGTACATTTAATTGGTGGGTGCTGGCGGGCAGATGAAACTGCCTGGCAGGTTGGATCCAGTCCATTGGCCATATTTTGCCTGCCCCTGGATTAGCTTCATAAGTAGTACACCAAGAAGGTAGTAAATGGTCATTGATTTGTGGTATAGTAGTTTGAGTGCTATTCTGGAAGTGTAAGAGCCACTGATTCAAATCTTACCTAGGTGATGTGGTCTAGAACCTTCAGCATTTCAGCACTGGTAGGGGGTGCATATGTGTCCTTTTCTGTTTCTGAGGCTGTCTGGCAGTCAAAGGTACTGTTCAACTCCAATTTCAGGCATCTAAGTCCATTGGACTTTTATAAATTGCTGCATACAGGCCATGACCACTACAATGCATCGTCAGTCAGCTCAATCTTTTACAGAGTTATCCATGCATGTATAAATAGAATCCCACCCCCAGATGCATAAGTACAAAAAAATGCCCTGTAGACGTAAAAACGTAGACACTTAGATGACTGGGAAAAAGATAGAATGCCACACTCTGTACATAAAACTTACGCTTTCCTTTATTGGTATCTATGCATTCATTAAGGCTTCTAGTTTGGCCCATATACAGTCCTGTGCTGTGACTGTCTTACATTTTTTATAAATCATCCATTATGTTGCAAAATGTTGCAAGATAATACACTACCAAGTGCAAATTGTGTGCCATTATTCCCTCTCATGTCTCTTCCCTCTCATGTCTACTTAACCTTTCTTAGATGTTACGAATTTGGAAAACATTTTTGTATATAACAAAAAAGGTGGTTAAAATGACACTTCCTGCTTTCTCAATTACAAAAATGTAGAAATGAGATCACAACCCTGAAAAGCATCTCTTGGGGTCATGCAGTTTAACTGCCTGTCAATGCGGACAACCACATCATATAATGTCATGCATAAACTGATAGAATGCAATCATGAAACATGCTAGGTTACTTGTCTTCAATACTTGTTTTACTCCTTTGATGGCTTGAATATTTCTTCTAATTTTTAGTTCTCATTTATTTATAACAATTATGCCCACATGTTTTTGTACCAATATTGAACATTAGTTTAAATAGCTGCTTTCTCCTGTAATTTATGTATAGAGAGCACTTACTGAATCTGCCCACTCCCCAAGCCTTTGGTTTCACATGCTAAATAAATCAAGTTCTTTTAGCCTCATCTCGTAATAAAGTATGTTCTCTATTCCATTTATCTTCCTAGTAGCCCTTCTCTGTAGCTGTTCCAATTTTGGATTCCTCTTATTTTAAATGTGAGTGACAAGAATATTAAACACCATTTCAGCTGAAGCCTTACTATTATCCTGTACCATGGAATTCCTTACCTTTGCTGGAAATGCCTTACCTGATACACCTTTGTATTGCACTACCCTTTTTTCATGGCTGCATTATACTGTTGGTTAATAGCCATTATTTGAACAGCTAGTACACGTAGGTCTTCCTCCTTTTATCTCACTTCCAAATATCAGAAATTCTTTATATTAATTCCTAAATACATGACCTTTAACTTTTTACTATAAAATATAATGCTATTCTTATTAATCCAGTATGTGTCAGCCAGTTCTTCATGTTGGATATTCCAGTACTCCTCTGTACTGGCAGTATTTCCCAGTCTTGTACATTCCTTCTTTTCTCAATAATGTCATTAATAAAAATATCAGACTGATCCCTGAGGTGCTGCACTACCAACATACCTCATTTGATAGTCCCCTTGAAAAAAAAAAATGGCTTCCATCTCTGCTGAGTACTTTATTCACCTTACAGTCCTTCTACTAATCCCTGTTTTAAAATCCTGCAGCCTTCATTTCAAAACCAGAGTGAAACTCTTACTTCAAGCACACCATTCTAGACCAAGACCTCTATTTGTAGATAAGAATCAAAAAGAAAATTGAATCACCATCTTCAGGGAGCCACTTGAAAGACAACATTTTACTTATGTGCAGCCTTTATATAAAGGAAGTGCTAGCTCTAATTAAACTTAACAAAAAGGACATATTTAGCTAAAGTGATTTGTTTTTGACACAGCAGACACCACCACTAACATTCTGACCACATTCACAGGACATGAACTTGTTTAGTATTTAGCACAAAAAAGATAATGAGTGCTTGTGTTATGCATATTGCATGTCTTGTTCTGCCTAAATTGAATGGCTTATATTATAAAAAAATGGTCAGAACGATGAGGAAGTTGTAGGAGGCTATGGCACAAACAACTAGGATTATAGTTATTTTATACCACCAGCAGCAGGTACCTATTTGGATGGATAACATTTATCTTTCTTTCACCTAAAAACAAAATCATTCTGCCTAGTAAAGCTGTTTACATTCTTTTGACTGAAGAATGGAGAAAGTAAAAAATCAGGCTATTGTTTTTTATCCACTGTTTTTACTCTTACTAATGGCCTAGATCAAAGCTGTCCACTTGGTGGCCTGTGGGCTGCACTTGACATATGGGAGGTTAACATGAAACCCACAGGCTCCTGCCTAGTCACAGCTCCCCTCATTGCTCCTACTTTTTCCCCAGCTTCTGCTTCTTGCCCCCACTTCTGGGAGTGTGGTGGAGTGTGGCAGCACAGTGGGAGGGGAATGGACTGAATACACATTGAAGAGGCTGGGCTACTTTTGATGCATATGCAGCAAGAGAACAATCCTGACTGCTATTGCTGTATATGGCTGCAAAGGGGAGAGCCACCCACGTGGTATGCTGACTGAGGGAAGAAGCCTGAGGGGGGCATCTGCACAGCAAGTGGCCCACGTGGTATGTGATCTCCAGGGATCCTGGTTTTCTCTGATAAAAACAAAAATCCCCAATTTTCAGACTTAAAAAAGTAACCCAAAATCCACATTTTCCCATTATTAAAATGAAACACTACTATATTAGTGTTTTATCACTATATTGATTAATCAAGTCTGCTCTGAAGCAGTGTATATCTGGCACATCACAGGACAGAAAAGTATTTGTATAAGTGCCCTAAGTTTCTTAAAGCTATCCCACTGCATGTGAGGAAGCCTTGAGCCATTCTATCTAGTTTTATCTAGGGTACTGTTAGTTTCTGTGGAGATAAAACAACCAATTTTCAGAAATCCAGCAACCCTCCACTCAAGCTCTACTGTTTAGGGAGGGGGGATACTGATCTTAAGCCAACAGTCGCACCCACTCCAATGAGTGTGTTGCCAGCCCACACAGCACTATGCTGCTGGCTCCAAAGAGTTCATGGAATATGATCCAGGCCCCTGTGCCAGGGGATAGGCATGTGGCCCTTCCCTCAGAGTGCTAAGACTTTGCCCCACAACTTGGTGGCTCTCTCCTAACTAGATGGACTGGGCTCTGGGGGATAGGGCTTCCTACCCCAGCCTTGCATGTCCCTTGGTGGCGGGGAGGACAAAGGGCTGCCTAGCACCAATCACGGTGAAAACATGCAGTCTTGGGAGGCATGTTTCCCTGGATTTCATGACTCTTACCACACTTAATCCTCAGGGCTCCCAGAGGAGGGATAGAGTCCTAGCTCCTGGCCATGACCCTGCTTGCCAGGCTCTCTAGTAGAAAATAACAGTTGTGCAAATCAGAGCTGGCATTCAGGCTTAACCAGCAACTGCTCTGAAACTGTTCTAAGTTTCATACCACCTAGAATTCCACAGATTTAGAAGATTTTCATTTATCTATAACAGCACCCTATTTCTTCTGCTAGCCAGGGTTATGCCACACTTACATTTTGCCAATGTTTATGTGCTTTGTCCATTAATTAGTCAAGTGGCCCCACTTACAATGTGATATTTATTTGCAAATAACTATTGTCTAGTACCATGCAGCAGGTAGTACACTGACAGCAAACTATTGCCTAAAAACATAAAGGGGGTATATACTTTGTAAGTAGACATTTGATTATTTTCTTTGTAGTCTAATTTTAACCTTAAATATATTCTTACCTCAAACACCTTCCACTCTTAGAATACTACCCTTGCCTATCCATTATAATATGACAGCAAAAATCAATAATTTTGTCTATGTCTAAGCTAGATTACTTTATTACCCATTACAGCATTATATTTTATCTAGAAAGATGGTATAATAAGTATTACAGAATTAAAAAAAAAAAGAAATTAAATCTGAAAATAAAACAGTGGATATTTTTATTAGGGCTGTGTGAAGTTTTGGTTGCTGATTTGATTCAGAGGAGATTCGGCCTGAATTGGCAGCTAAATCTCTGAATTCAAATTGAATCAGGAAACCCATTAATCTCTCTAAATTGAATTGGAAGTCTCCAATTTGATTTGGAGAGATTTGACGATTTGGCCATAGTCACAACTTTATATGGTTTTTCTACATACCTTGAGGTACCAGGAGCAGCTTGTGGGCATGGATGGGACATCCCACAGGACCTGGAAGTGGACCAGAAGTACTTCTGATCCACTTCTGGGTCTGCTGCGGAGCATGTGGGGGACCTTCCCACCCCCCAGCTCAGTGACTGGTGCCTCCTGGGTCTGGGGGGGCACCCGGGGTTCCCCCCATAGCCAATAACCAAGCCAGGGGAGCACAGAGGGCTGACCCACACACTTAGAAGTGGACTCAGAAGTGAATTGGAAGTACTTCCAGTCCACTTTTGGGTCTGCCGCCAAGTATATGGGGGATGCCCCCCAACACACACTCCTGTGGGATGCTTCATCCATCCCACCATCTCAGCATTCATGAGCCATGCCTGGTGCCTTGAGGTACATAGAAAAAACATATCAAGCTGTGGCTATGACTGAATCGCTGATTCTCCAAATCAGAATTGAAACTTCAGATTCAGTCAAATCGAATTGGGACAGTCATCTAAATCAACGAAGCAAATCACTGTCCCCTGAATTGGGCCGAATCCAAATCCAAATTGAATACTGCCAGCTTCACACACCCCTAATTTTTATCCTTTCATACATACAACACCTAAGTGGCAGATGAACAAAAAATAGGTACAGTATTACTTATTGTTAGAGGAAACTTAATCTGTTGCCTCAGATTTACCTTATATATTTTCATTGCTCTAGCACCACAAGTTAGTTGAAAGCCAATATACAGATAGCTGCTGATGAAAATATTATCCTAGAACCTCATATGCAATGTAATGCTTCTTCTCACTTTTCACTAATGTAGGGATTGTGCAAGGAAGTATGGCTGAAGGTTTTCTGTACTGTCTATTCCCTGCTTGCTGTAATTGAAATTTTGAGTTATTTGACTATTTATTTAACTTAACAGCCATTCTCAGGCAGCTCTTTCTTTGGATGAGGGACTAAATTATGATTTAGCTGACCTATGATCAGGGTACTAAGTGTGGGTCAGAACCAGACATGTGCCTTCTCTTTTCTCACAGCCCAGCACACAATTATGTTCCTACCTTAGACTTTTTGAGGAATTGAGCTTAGGTTTGTTCTCTGCTTAAAAGAGACTGAAAGGAAGGTAAAAGATGGTAGGGTAGGAGAGATGTAGTTAAGTAATCTAAGAAAATAGACAGGGAGGAAGCCTAGAAGAAACAAATAAAATTAAATTTAGAAAAATAATTAAAAGAAGATCTAACGAGAAGCTAAATAGAATGGGACTGATTTCTCAATGCATGTGTCCAGAATATGCTAGTATAGCTCCAAAAATATTGTGAACAGTCCATTCATTTAGAGCAGCCATTTATGGCTCAGGTAAGTACTGTGCCTTCATTCCAGATCTTCTTTTGGAGTGTCATTGAAAAGTTGTAGCCCAAAGGCATTTCTCCACTTGTCTCTTGCAGGAGGATTGCAATAATACAGACATTGCTTCCATCAATCATGCTTTTGTCACTAGAGACTAGAGTGGTGAAATTGTTTGGAGAATAATTTAGAACTGAATGGAAGCAGAAGCCTGCCTGTTAACTTGTGTGTTTACACTACATGGGATACACACTAACAACATTCTACAAAGTACACAGACATATAACATGCTTAGATTCACAGATACATAGATTTATAGATTCTAAGGTCGGAAGGGACCTCAGTGGGCCATCTAGTCTTATCCCCTGACCATGGCAGGCAAGAAAAGGGTTACCAAACCTGGGGTCATGTGAACCCAGTCAGGTGCCTGTGTGTAGTTCAAGATTTTAACCCTTAGATTTGGAGCCTTCTTACTGAGGGATTACCATAGTTCTGGGCCTAAATCCTGGTGCCACAAGCAAGCGCAACTGGGGTTTTGGAACAAAAATTCCAAAGATATGAAATTAGGACTTTTCTGTGAACAGCTCTTGATTATGAAACTCACTCTGTTTTATTGTCCTGCAAAACCCAGATTTTGTCAAATTTGTCATCTGACCCTGAAGTCATTATCACATGTGTTCTTAATTATAAAGAGATTGTGTGACCGTTCAAGCATGAGGTGGTTCAAAACAGAGTATCTTAGTGTCAGTATAGCCACTAGATCTTCCATCCTCTTTTATATTTTTTCTACCTTTTTCACTGTCCAGATTAAAAAAAAGGATTCCCACAGGTAAAATTATTTCTGTATGATGCATTTGAAATGGCCTAATTTATATACACAACTGCATACATGTAGTATTATAGGGGATGCATTTGTACACAAGTAATATATCAAGTTTCTAATAACAGACACTCACTTCATTCTTTAAGTTGTAAGAATGTTGAGCATTTTTCTATTTTCAGAGTAATTCTAGCAAATTACAATACAAAATGTGAACCGTCTGTTAATAACTGTGAACAGTTACCTAGGTGAATTTATTTTCCTTGATTTGGGAATGACTCTTTACCACTGTTCTATAATATGTTAGTACCGTATTTTAACCTAACCCTACAAAACCTTCATAGATTTCAAAGATTTCATAGACTTTAGGGCTGGAAGGGACCTCACAAGATCATCGAGTCCAGCCCCCCGCCCAAAGGGCAGGAACTCAGCTGGGGTCATAGGATCACAGCAAGATAAGCATCCAGTTTCATCTTGAAGGTGTTCAATGAAGGCACTTGAATGACCTCCGGTGGCAGGCTGTTCCAGACCTTGGGGGCTCGGACAGTAAAGAAATTCTTCCTTATGTCCAGCCTGAAACGATCTTGTAGTAGTTTGTGACCATTCGACCTCGTCATCCCTTGGGGCGCTCTGGTGAACAAAGGTTCCCCCAGATACTGGTGGTCACCCCTGATAAACTTATAGGTGGCCATCAGATCACCCCTGAGCCTGCACTTTTCCAGGCTAAAGAGCCCCAGGGCTCTCAGCCTGTCATCGTAGCGTCTGCTTCCCTGACCTCTAATCATGCGCGTGGCTCTTCTCTGGACTCTCAAGCTTCTCCACATCCTTTTTGAATTGTGGAGCCCAAAACTGGACGCAGTACTCCAGCTGCGGCCTCACTAAGGCCGAGTACAGGGGGAGAATGACGTCCCGGGATTTGCTTGAGAAGCATCTATGGATGCAAGGCAGCGTTTTGGTCGCTTTACTAGCCACAGCATCGCATTGCAGGCTCATGTTCATCTTGTGGTCAATGATGACCCCCAAGTCTCTTTCTTCCATAGTACTAGCCAACAAAGCACTGCCGAGCCTATAAGGATGCTGCAGGTTTTTTTTCCCAAGGTGGAGAACCTTGCATTTATCGGCGTTGAACACCATCAGATTCTCGTCCGCCCACTTGCTGAGTCTGTCCAGGTCAGCCTGGATCATCCGCCTGTCTTCTGGTGTGGATGCTTTGCCCCAAAGTTTGGTGTCATCTGCGAACTTGGCCAGTCCGCTTCTGACTCCAGTGTCCACATCATTAATGAAGATGTTGAACAGTATGGGTCCAAGAACAGAGCCCTGGGGGACCCCACTGGTCACAGGACACCACGATGAGTGACTTCCATCAATTACTACCCTCTGGGTCCGACCCTGGAGCCAATTTTCCAGCCAGTGGATCGTGGAGGACCCAAGGTGACAATTGGCCAGTTTCTCCAAGAGACGATCATGGGAAACCAGATCGAAGGCTTTTTTGAAGTCAAGATATATGACATCAATCTCATCTCCCTTGTCCAGGTGATAGGTCACCTGGTCGTAGAAGGAAATGAGATTGGTCAAGCAAGACCTACCCACAACAAACCCGTGCTGGCTATCCCTTAAGATGTTGGAGTCGGCCAGTCCATTAAGGATGGCCTCTTTAATAAACTTTTCTAAGATCTTCCCCGGGATAGAAGTCAGGCTGATGGGCCTATAGTTAGCCGGATCCACTTTCCTCCCTTTCTTGAAGATAGGTACCACATTGGCCTTCTTCCAGTCTTTGGGCACTACACCAGAGCGCCAAGAGTTTTCAAAGATCTGCGCTAGAGGCTGGACTATGATGCTCGCCAGCTCCTTGAGTACCCTGGGGTGAAGATTGTCAGGGCCAGCTGACTTAAAGGTATCCAGCCTCTCAAGATGTTCCTTCATGAAGTCAGCATTAATGGAGGGCAGGGGATCACCCTCACCCGGACTTCCCGGCCCTGTGGCCGGCATGGGCGTCCCATGGGGCTGATGAAAGCCCTACCCAAAGTACCTATTTAATAGGTTGGCTTTTTCCTGGGCGTCAGTTGTCAGTTGCCCCATTTGGTTCAGCAGGGGTCCAACATTGCCCCTGCTTTTCCTCTGGCTCCCCACATATCTGAAAAAGGACTTTTTATTGTCCTTGATGCTCAAAGCTAGCTGGAGTTCAGTTGCAGCCTTGGCTTTCCTGGTCAGCTCCCTACAGGACCGGACCAGTGCAGATCAATCCTCCTTGGAGGTGACTCCCATCCTCCATCCTTTGTAGGCCTTTCTTTTTAGCCTCAGGAGGTCTGCTAGGTCCCTGGAGAGCCAGGGGGGCTGCTGTGCCCTCTTGCTGCCTTTCCTCCGAGATGGAATAGACTGAGTTTGTGCACTGAGGATCGCTCCCTTGAGGAGCAACCACTCTTCTTGAACTCCCCTCTCCCTGTGGTCACAGTCCCTTAGGGCCTCACTGACAAGCCTCCTGAGCTTGTCAAAGTCGGCTTTCCTGAAGTCAAGGACTTCCTTTTTGCTGACTGACTTGCCAGCTTTTCGGCGGATGGTGAAGGTGATCAGCTCGTGGTCGCTGTCACCCAGCTTCCCATCGATCACTAGGTCACCGACTAGGTCATCCCCAGTAGCCAGTACCAGGTCGAGCAGCGCTTTGCCTCTCGTTGGCCCATAGACTTCTTGAGTCAGGTAGAGGTCATCCACGCATGAGAGGAAGCTCTGCGACCGCTCAGGTTTTGCTGAGCAATCCTCCCACGAGATGTCCGGGTAATTGAAGTCACCCATGACAACCATGGTCCTGGAGCATGCGGCCTCAGCCAGTTCCCGGGCAAACTCCTGGTCAAGCTCAGGACTTCGGGTGGGAGGTCTGTAATAGACTCCCACCATTGTGTCCCCTGTGCCATGTTCCCCACGGATTTTAACCCAGAGGGTCTCCAGCCGTCCACCCTGGTTGCCAATATCGGCTTGCAGGGACGCATAGCTTTCCTTAACATAGAGAGCTACACCCCTGCTCCTTTTCTCTACACGATCCCTCCTGTACAGGGTATAGCCATCTATCCCCGTGGTCCAGTCATGGGTGGAGTCCCACCAGGTCTCCGTTATCCCTATGACATCGTAATTGTTTGCACTGAGCAGGAGAATGAGTTCCTCCTGCTTATTCCCCAGGCTCCTGGCATTAGTGTACAGGCAGGCAAGTGTCCCCTGGGGGCCTCCTTCCTTGCCCACAGATTTTACCAGGGCTGGGGCTGGGGTGGGCTCCCTTGAGTACCGTGATCTGCTGGCTTTGCAAGGATTGCACAGTGGGCCAGCAGTGACGGTAGTCCCCCTGTGCCCCAACGGGCTTAGTTTAAAGCCCGGTGGAGCAGGTCAGCCAGTCTGGCTGAGAAGAGCCTCCTCCCTAGGGGAGAGAGGTGGAGACCATCTCTTCCCAGCAGCTCGCTGCCTCTCTCGCCAAAGAGCGGGCTGTGGTCATGAAAGCCAAAGCCTTCCTGACGACACCAGCACTGCAGTCTTTGGTTGACCACATAGATCCTCCTGTCCCTTCTCAGCCCATAGCCTGAGACTGGGAGGATCAATGAGAACACCACCTGTGCCCCCAGACCCTTAAGCCCTGCTCCCAAATCCCTGTAGTGCCTCATGATCTGGCTGGGAGTGCTCCGAGCCATGCCATTTGTGCCCACATGAATAAGGAGCATGGGATAGTGGTCTGGGGGTTTGAGGAGCTTGGGGATCCTCTCCGCAATGTCCCGGATGCGGGCCCCTGGGAAGCAGCAGACTTGCCGGGCTAAGGGGTCGGGGTGGCAGATTGGCCTCTCCGTCCCCCTCAGGAGGGAGTCTCCCACAACAAACACCTTACATTTTGTCTTGGGGAGAGCAGGGGCAGGAGCTGCAGTTAGGCCCATGTTGCCTGTGGGGGCCGGCAACTCAGCAGGCTCTGCTGGGGCAGCAAGAGGTGCATACCTGTTGCTCAGTTCTGGTGGGGGAGGGGCCTTGGTGCGGCGGGCCTTAGGGCCCTTGACCACCTTGGTCCATGCCCCTGGCTGGACACAGCAGGAGGTCCCAGAGTCCTCCTTTGGTGTGGAGGGAGACTGTGATCTACCCTCTGCCTCCCTGGGGAGAAGGGCCTGGCAGTAGGAATCTATCTCCTGCTCGCAGTCCCTGATGGCACGCAGTCTCTGGACTGTGGCCTGGAGCTCCTCCAGCTGGCGCGCCAGAGACCCCAAAAGGGAGCAGACCCCGCAAGGGGAGGTCGCCATGCTCCCAGGCCCCAGAGCCTGAAAAAGGGACAGGCAGCCCCCGCAGCCGAGAGCCAGGGGCTCCGTCTACGTAGAGCCTGGAACCAGGGGCTCTATCTGGGTGGCCGTCTCTGAGGTGCCGGGGGGGGGGCCGTGGAGCCCGAGGGGACCCTCGGGGTGTGGCGCGTGCCCATCCGTGTCATGCCTCTGGTAGGCTGGCTACGGCTGGGGTTGTCTACCCTGGGGGGTGCGCAGGCAGGGTCCGGCGCCCACCCGCACTCACTCCCGCGCGAACTCTGCACTAACTCACGTGCCGGCAGAGAAGCACGCCTGTTTGCGCAGCCTGTTCGCGTGGCTCCCTGGGGGGCTGGGCGAAGTAGGGGCCTGGGCGGGGCTTGACCCGGCCCGGCTCCACTCAGCCGCCGCCTCCCACACACACACTAAGGGGTTAGCCCCCTCTCTCCACGGGCCCCGCTTACCCTGGCTGCGCTGGGGGTCAGTGGGGGGCTCCGCGGCTGCTGGAGGGTTTCTGGGGGGCTTCGGGGGAGCGGGGGCACAGCGAGCTTTCATCCGCGCGCCTCTCGCCACTCCCGCGTCTAACTGGGCTTTTTCCCAGTCGGCGGGTCCTTTTAAACTGCGTGCATGCACAGTGGGCCTGCCGTCGAGGGAGCTGCTCTTAGGGCAATAAGGGGGCCCTGCCCGGATTTGGGGGACCCTGCCCTACTGAAGCGGGGCAGGTGAGTACCCCCCTCCTCTCTCTCTCTCCCTGGGGGGCTGGGCCAAGTATGGGCCTGGGCGGGGCTTGACCCGGCCCGGCTCCACTCAGCCGCCACCTCCCACACACACACTAAGGGGTTAGCCCCCTCTCTCCACAGGCTCCGCTTACCCCGGCTGTGCTGGGGGTCAGTGGGGGGCTCCGCGGCTGCTGGAGGGTTTCTGGGGGGCGTCGGGGGAGCGGGGGCACAGCGAGCTTTCACTCGCGCGCCTCTCGCCGCTCCCGCGTCTAACTGGATTAATTAATTAAGACTAATTCATACTCAGTACATAGTTTCACTGATGCCAGTGTGAGTAGTCATGTGATTAAGTCTTGGCAGCACTGAACTACTCTTGATCTATAGATGCATTGCTAATGTCCTTGTTAAGTAATTGCTTGAATATTTACATATTTTAACATATAATTAAATATCATCTTACCCTATGACAACTAGATTTATCTTAGACATTTGGCCATCAATTCAAATAAGTGTCCAGCTTAAATCACTTTACAATAACGGTCTGAACAAATTTTCCTTGCTGTACTGTACTGCTTATACATTGTGAGAATTCAGTTAACACCATAAAACAAAACAAGACAAAAACAAAACAAAACAAAAAATACAGCTATAGAAAATAGATATGGGAAAACAGACACAACCAGAAGGTGCATTTTTTTAAATTAACTTTTGATGGTCAGGTAATTTCCAAGATTCAGAGCAACAGTACTATATATACTGAAAGAAATAGTATCCATCACTGAATCTGGACTTAAATACTGCACTAGGAGGCTGTAATATAGCACACAACAGATGTTGCACTGCAAGGTGTTCTAAGGCAGCATCTCAAAATAAATGTATCAGTAGAAAAGATAGAACATGTAGCTTGTGCACCTGATTCATGAAACTATTGAATGGCCTTACTGGTAAAATGTCACACATAGTATGAGTCATTCTGATGATTAACCTTTTAATAACAAACTTGGAATAAAAACCCTGGAATAAGATTAAAACAGCTAGAGCACCTGTACAGTTAATTTACAGGAAAGAGGAATTGGTGTATTTCTCTTTGCCTTTTGTCAAATCCAGCTTCTTTATTTTAAGAAATTTTTGCCTATCAAAAACACAATGGCCTGAATGCATTATAGATATAGCTTTCTATAGAGAGAAAATGAATTACTGTTTGCGAAGCATTTACCACTATCTAACTCTGATATCATACCTTCTTTGTAGTCTGCATTTATGTCTAGATAACTGTTCATTACATAAAATCAGAAATCAACATATATTCCCTACATGTAGCACCTGATCCAAATCCCATTAAAGTCAATAGGATTCTTTCCACTGACTTCAATAGGCATTGACTCAGATTCATAGTGCTGATCTGACTCATAACAGCACTTTTTTTTTAAATAAAAAGGAATTGATTCCTTTTTTAAAAGAAATTAAAATGGTTGCTTCTATTAAATTATCTGTAATTTAATTATAGTTTGTAGTGTTTTATTAAAGGCCACACAGTGAACAGACAAAAGGCAGAGATGCACAGCCTTCAGACCCACCACTGATTCAGAAGTGGGGGAGGAGGAGGTGGGAAAAAAACATTGAAAAGATAAAGGCATAGAAGAAGCTAAAGATCAAGCCAGAAACCCTCAGGCATTAAACCAAAATATACAGAATGAGTTTCCCTCTCTCTTTGCTTTCAGTAGAAACAAAAATGTACAGACATATTAACAAAGTTCTTCTTTAGAAATAGAATTCTTAAAACTTCTGGTTTATACATAAATTAATCATCTGATTCCATACATATATTTATGCTTGACAATTCAGATTTGCATTAATGAAATATTATCGTGTCCAGTGACAATAAGGCTGAAAAGAATATTATTATTATTTTTGCTCCACATTCGACAGTTGGTATGCCAATAGAAACAAAAATTAGGATTCCCACCTATTATTCATTATTGATACAAGATTGAAATTTCCTGTAGGGAGGTTGAACGAGCTTTCATATGCAGAATTTTTCATCTCTAAATGATAAATACTATTGCATGCTGCAGTGGTCCACTTTATTTTCCTTCGCATTTTATTGGCATTGTCACATAACCTGAAGCGAGCAAGGGGACACAGACTGGCTCTAGGAACCTTATTAAATCATTATGCAAGAACAAGGCAGTGTTCTTTACATATGTACATATTTAATCAAACAAATATTTTTTCACTCATACTGTTACCAGTTATGGGGGCATAAAATGTTGTTTTAACTTTTAATTTTGATTTGAGACTGCCAGCAATAAAGAAGCCTGCTTATACATTTGGATTCCAGTTGTTCAGAGAGGATAGTGGAAAACACACTGCCAGTGAAAGTTAATAAAATGTTTAAGTATCCAGCAAAAAATGCGTCTTTTTTTTTTTTTTTTTTAGATGTGGGAGAACAGTTTCCAGTACAAATAGCCAGGCTACATTTAAAGTGTCTTGGATTCAAAGTGGCCAGTTAATAATGCTGCATTTTAAATCACATTTTATTTTTCCTGTCAAAAATTCTAAATTAAATAAAATTATCTTGAGTCTTTATTCCTGTCTTTTGGACAAATAATAGGACAGAGAACCAAAACAGCTACTTTTGTGGATTTGTCTTTACAGGTCTGTCTCCCTAGCCTCTATTATACATGCTTGGACATGGGGATGAGGGGAGCATTTTAATTAGAGTGGTTCCTGGGCAGTCGCTCTAAGTCAAATGCTACAACATCACATGTATTAAGCCTCTGTGCATTTAAAAGTAGCTGTGGGATGTCTCATCTGAAACTCATTTGACGAGGTTTAGATATAGCATCCTGCAGGCATTTAAAAATGTACAGGGGCTTAATACACATGCTGGTAACGCAACATTGGAGCATTCTAATTATAATATGGAACAGACTGTTGCAACACATTCTAATAAGAACACAAAGAAGAGGGGAAACCAGCACGGGTTCGTGGCAGGCAGATAGTGCCTGACCAATCTAGTCTCTTTTTATGACCAGGTTACGAAATGCCTGGACACAGGAGGAGGGGTGGATGTCATATACTTAGACTTCAGGAAGGCCTTCGATATGGTATCCCACCCCATACTGGTGAACAAGTTAAGAGGCTGTGACTTGGATGAATACACAGTCCGGTGGGTGGCGAATTGGCTGGAGGGTCGCACCCAGAGAGTCGTGGTAGATGGGTCAGTTTCGACCTGGAAGGGTGTGGGCAGTGGGGTCCCGCAGGGCTCGGTCCTTGGACCGATACTCTTTAATGTCTTCATCAGCAACTTGGACGAGGGAGTGAAATGCACTCTGTCCAAGTTTGCAGATGACACAAAGCTATGGGGAGAAGTGGACACGCCGGAGGGCAGGGAACAACTGCAGGCAGACCTGGACAGGTTGGACAAGTGGGCAGAAAACAACAGGATGCAGTTCAACAAGGAGAAATGCAAAGTGCTGCACCTAGGGAGGAAAAATCTCCAGCACACCTACTGCCTAGGAAATGACCTGCTGGGTGGCATGGAAGTGGAAAGGGATCTTGGAGTCCTAGTGGACTCCAAGATGAACATGAGTCGGCAGTGTGACGAAGCCATCAGAAAAGCCAATGGCACTTTATTGTGCATCAGCAGATGTATGATGAATAGGTCCAAGGAGGTGATACTTCCCCTCTATCGGGCACTGGTCAGACCGCAGTTGGAGTACTGCATGCAATTCTGGGGGCCACACTTCAAGAAGGATGCGGATAACCTGGAGAGTGTCCAGAGAAGGGCCACTCGTATGGTTAAGGGCCTACAGACCAAGCCCTACCAGGAGAGACTAGAGAAACTGGACCTTTTCAGCCTCCGCAAGAGAAGGTTGAGAGGCGACCTTGTGGCTGCCTATAAGTTTATCACGGGGGCACAGAAGGGAATTGGTGAGGTTTTATTCACCAAGGTGCCCCCGAGGGTTACAAGAAATTATGGCCACAAGCTAGCAGAGAGCAGATTTAGATTGGACATTAGGAAGAACTTCTTCACAGTTCGAGTGGCCGAGGTCTGGAACGGGTTCCCAAGGGAGGTGGTGCTCTCCCCTACCCTGGGGGTCTTCAAGAGGAGGTTAGATGAGTATCTAGCTGGGGTCATCTAGACCCAGCACTCTTTCCTGCTTATGCAGGGGGTCAGACTCGATGACCTATTGAGGTCCCTTCCGACCCTAACATCTATGAATCTATGAATCTATTAAATATATCTATAGGCAGCCCCTATGTTTCATCTTTCTTGTCTCTGTACTAGGTTTGTTTTCTGCCTTAACCTCCTCTTCTCATGAGTTACATTGGGGTTAGGGACAGACATTACACACAAACTGGTTTAAGTGATCAGAAATGGTTTAAAACTGTAACAGAACAGACATTCAGTGCACATAAACCAATTTGAAAATGACTGAAACTGGTTTGAGATAAATCTGATACTGCATTCAACCAAGTTTAGCTGATTTGGGTCAAACCAGTTTATACAATGTCTGTCCTAGCCCCCTTCCTGTTTTAACTTAACTCACAGTCCCCCAGCATCCCAGATGCTTTGCAGCCCTGGGCAGGGCTCTCTGCTCCAGAGAGCTGGGCTGACCCCGCCTCTGCGTTCCCTGGCTGGAGCTCCTGCAGAGACAGCAGGCACAGCAGGGTCTGTCTGGCTTTCCTGTGCTCTGCCCCCCCCCCGCCCCCAATCCCTGCTCAAGTAGGGATTCCCCGCCACCCCATGCATGGATGGTAGAAACCATGTGATATACTAGCTAATGCTGAGAGGTGTCTGTGTATGACAGACAGGATACTGCCCACTTAGGGCTTTTTGGAGATAATCAGCAGGCCAGTTGGTAACATCCCTCTATTCCTTCCTTGGAAAAAGTTGTTTAGGAAGAGCTTAAAATAATGCGAGAGGCTTTTGCTTTTTTGATGGGGTGTTATCAACTCCCTGCTGGGGAGTTGCTAAATGCTCTGTTATCAACTCCCTGCTAGGCTGGTCAGGAGCAGTAGCAGGGTGGGTAACCACTTTCTAATGAGAATGTCCTGCTGGGGCCTGGCCATGCCCCCCCCCCCCCCATAGCTCAGCACTATGGAAGGGAAGGAAGGGCTGCTCTAGCACGCCCCCCCCCAAAACAAACAAACAAACAAACAAACTTGTAGCCTTATTTTCTCAGTCCAGAGGAGATGTCTGTATGGTTACAAACCAGTTCAACCTAGCCAAGTTAGACTAACCTGCAAATATTGAATCAATTCAGGCTCAGGCTTTTTGAATGTCAGTTCCTAGCCTACAGGTCATCATCTATAAAAATGCCCAGGCTCTACAAGGGTTGCCATACCATATGCTTTAGCTTTGTTCATCACTGAGCTGGAGGGTAAAAGTTAGTTCAAATCTGAGGTGAACTAACCTTAGATTGAGTGCATGGTTTTTTTAGGGCAATCTAAACCCCATGACCACCTAAACACCAAGATATTTAGATCAACCTAACTTTGGTTAAATCTGTTAAATAAGACGCATACATACTCTACTTCTTTTATTCACAAAAGTATTTGCAGAAATTCTTATTTGTAGAAAGTTTCACAATTACCAATGCAGGCATATTTGCCAGAGTACATTTAGTAGATGGGCATCTCTGACAGAAAAACATTTTTTTATTCACGCAAAAACAGATTAATGTTTCTGGATAATCTCTCCAAGATATGGGATTATATTTATAATTCCATCTAGTTACAAAACACAAATAACGCTAGTGTCATTACTGTTTGTAAAAGTTGTGATTGCTGAATGCATAAATGGGGAGGGGGGGTGTAACTTGAATTATTGATGTGTACTGTGTTCTGATAGTTCCCAATCATGTAAGTGCTACATGGTTGCATAAGATACAATCACTGCTAGCAATCTATAGAAGCAAGATAAACAAATAGTTATAGGATGACCTCTGGAATAAAATATTTTCAATTAGTTATTCCAAGCAGCTCTACTCTCATGACTTTCACACCCTTTATATCTAAAACTGAATTAGAACAGATGGCATCCAAATACAAGCATGTGATGTTCCAGTTCAACAATTCAGGAAACAAACAAACAAGAAAACTAGAAGAAATCATGACATGTTGATATTAGTAAAAAACATTTTAGTAACCATGATCTGAAAACACCTGGTCTAACAACACTTATTAGATTTTAATAAAAATGAGTTAATTACTTCTGTCAAAAAGTTTTGCTTTAAATACACAGTTAAAACATTTCTTAAATATTTTATTTAATAATTTATGGAAATAGAATGACAGCTAAAGATGGTATTTAAAATCAGCACAACTCTATCCAATGGGTGTCAAATTCCTACAGTAATGTCATTGAAACACTAAGAATATGAAAGGCCAGGGTGAAAACTAGTTAAGTCCATATAGTTTAAAAGTATCTAATGATTGGCTAGTTACTGTTGGCTCTGGATTTAGGACCCAGATGTCTTGTTCCAAGCAGGTGGAGAGGACTTACCTTCAGACCAACAATCACTTTTCCATTTGATAATAGGCAAATTTATTGATACACAGTGATAACAGAAAAGAAGCAATACAAACAATCAAGCAATTCTATAGCTACCAATCCTAGGGCTATCATCAAGATACATCTAGCTAGGATGCAGGCTTAACTCTGAGGCTTTCTCTTAGGTGTCAGATGTCACCATGTCAGCAGCCTGGAGGTAGGATGCCAAAGCCCACCACCCCTCCGTGCGGTGGGTGAGATGGACTTCTGTTGTGCCCTCTGTTCATGGCAGCCTCAGAGATCCCTCCCAGAGGACAGGGACAGGGAAGAGGATGGGAAGGAGGAAAACCTGGGGTGGGGAGGAGGGGCTTTCTTACTCTCAAGTATCTGCTTTTGTATTCTTTTCTCTTTCTTATGACTCTTCATCTGTGAATATTGCTGATTGGTCTCAGTGTGTTCATCATACTGTCCACATCCTGTGTTGTCAGTCAAAATCCCATTTTCATAAACCTAGTACATGCCTACAACCTATTGGGGCTTAACCAGTGTCCCCCTAATTTGGTCTGTTCCCCCAAAACTGGAAAACTCTGACACCCCTCTCTGGGGCCTTGTGAGCTGGTGCTACCTTATCTTATGTTATGGATAACTTTCCCAGGCTGTGTGTGGAACCATTGGCCTTGTTGTGTTAGGCATCCTGTCTGCTTCTGAAGGCTGAGAAACCGTGTATAACCCAGGCTTTTAGAAATCAGTTAACCCCTGCTGCCCATCCTGAACCATTCTAATGCATACACACACACACACACACACACACACACACATACCCATAAGCCAATTCCCAAGAAGCAAACCTTTAAATACAATTTTAAAGCCATCAGTTACCAACCAACTTCAAACTGTTCTTTACAATAGTTATTCTAAAACTATAGGAAAAGTGTAAATGTAAAAGATGCAATCTGTTTAGTCACAAAGATCTGAGATAGTTTTCAGTCAAGAGGACATAATATAAAAAGTCTGAATTTGAGAGGATCTTATTCCTTCTTGTCTGTACAGAGTCAGTCTTTACATGTTCTTTAGGTTAAACCCCATACATTTTCCTTTACTGAGCATGAAGTTAAGTGATAATCATGAATTCTGGTTTTCTCTGATTTAAAAAAAAAATCCTCAATTTTCAAATTAAAACAAATAACCCCAAATCCACATTTTTCCATGATTAAAATGAGACACCACTAATATATGGATTTCATAGACATTAGGACTGAAAGGTACCTCTCGAGATCATTGGGTCTAGCTGGGTCCACCACTGTATATTAGTGGTGTTTCATTTGAATCCTGGAAAAATTTGGATTTTTTTCTGGGTTACTTTTTTTAACTGAAAATTGGGGATTTTTTTTTTTTTTTAATAAGAGAAAACCAGGTTCCCTGGTGATAATACTGATCGGCCATCTTTGTGTGTTGCTTCAACTGACCAATGGCATAACTGCCATGAATGATGCTCATTTGATTCTTCCATGTGGCAAAACTATCTATCTTCTTTACAAAGTGATTTTAGAGATAAGGGGATGGTGAACTTTCAGAAAAATATCAGCCTTTTTTATACCTTCATTCCATTTCACATGCAGTATATTTCTAATGCATTTTCCTTCAAAAGGCCTTACAAAGCTCTCTGAAATTTGATTACAGCTTTCATCACAATGTATGAAAATTATTATTTTTTAATTTGATGATGCAAGGTCTACATTTTAAGACATTATTTTTGATGATCAAATCTTGTGTAAGCTGGTAGATATAGGTCCCACTGCACTGGTAACATTGCCCACTTCTAGGTATTCCTGCTTGCAACCTCATCTCTGCAAAGTTTTTTAAGTGACTACCTGTATTTCTTTGGTTTCTAAAGTAATATTTCAGTGGGTATGTTTGAGGTTGTCATTAGTTTGCAGATTTATTAACTGACTAGGGTTACCCACATTCAGGAAGGGTGAAGAGTAGTGAGCAGCTGAAAAATAATCCAAGTTAAGTTTTTCGGGGAACAACTTAACCTCATAAAATAGTGAAGTCACACAAAAAAACACAACAAAGTATAGGATCAAATTAGCCAATATCACACCTATAAATTGCATGTGATGTCTTGTATCTTAATGCCAAGAACAATAGTAACACTTACACAAATGGTAAGTTATGGTAAATGCAGGAATTGCAAGGAACTACTCAGATTTCTCCTTGTTGTAGCTTTCTTATTTTTGATGGAAACATCCTCTCTCTCTTGTGTGCTTCAGTGGCAATGCATAGCGGGTGTATGGGAGTGCATGTGCACCCCCTGAGAGTGCTGGTGCACTCCCTGATTGACCGTGCTTGCCACTTAGGCAATAGGCAGGTGGGGCCCCTGCAAGCACTGACTGATCACTGCAGCCACTCCCAGAAGCTCCTGGAAGCAGCTGCAGTGGCAGGGGGACGTCCCCCCATAGGCAGCAAGATTGGCTGCATGGGCGCCCCCCCCCCGTGGTACCAGTCTTTCTCCTTCCTTGCTTGTACTCCTTCCAGATTCTATTCTTTTGAATCTCTTATGTTTCCTTCATCTTCCTATATCCAAAGTTCTTTGGAAGGAAAATCTCACTTCCTTGTGAGTGATGGAGTAAGGAAAATCAAAACAAAGCACAACAAATCTCTTTTTCAGTCCCTTTAGATTGGTTGTAAAATCCATCTTTTTTAGTTTGACTCATCAAAATGTCTTAAGGAGAGCTTTATGCTCTACCTAATTTGTATAAAATAACTCTGTATTATATTCTATTTTTCATCATGTAGCGATCAAGTATAAATCACAAAAAACACAATGAAACCTGCATTTACTGCTATTGCATGCCATCTGTATACACAAGTCCCCATATTTAAAATAATGAATATTGCTTTTTGTCATTTTTATTTGTATTTCTCATTTTTTTTCTATGGTTCATAAATGACCATGTTATTCACTGCTATTCAGAAATTATGTTTCACCTTCAACTAAGTGGGAAGACCGCAGGAGAGTAATGCTGGATTATACTCACTAAGAGGTTTCAAATAGCTATGTTGATTGTGGCTTGTGTCACTTAAAAAATGATGACAACCTTTTAGATTAAAAATAAAAGTTTTTGGTATTAAATACTTTGTTATTATTCTTGCTGATTATACAGAAAGCCTTTTATCTATCAAAAAGACCTATGATTTCTACTGAAGCTAAGAATTACTTCAATACAAAATGCAAACAAAAGGTCTGATCCTTATTTGTAAGAGTATCTACATTGAAACCAACGATAGTGTTCATTTGAGAAAAGATTCATTGTTTAATATATTTTTTTCAGGCTTAAGTCTTGTTTCTTTCTGTGCAATAATTCATGGCAGTTTGGGAATTTAAAAGCAGTGGTTGAAATCCTCAGCTGTGCCAGAGTAGTACTCTACATCTGTATTTAGCAGGGATGGCAGAAAGGGCAAAGGTCATTTTCTAATTCCAGTCAGACCATCCTAATATTGCCAGTATCTGAGAGGGTTGAGGAGCAGTTTACTTCTGGCAAAGATAAGAGTAGTTTCAAATGTGTTATGATAATGCAATACCTTTTAATGGCCACGTGACATCCATTACAATGGCTGAGATTGCTGGAAAGCAATTTACCTTGGCCACATGCATTGCATACTTGCTTGATGGATCGCAGACTACCAGGAAGGAGTGGTGCAAGCACATTTAGCTGACTCTAGGCGTGTAAGTAGGTTTTATTCAATATATTTTCATCTTTTTTCAATTAAAGCCACCTAGGCAAGTGATCAAAAGGTCTGAGTGGTATAACTAATTTATTTATCTTCAGTTACAGAAGGAGATTTAAAATTGTCTACATGTCTATTCCACATATTTACATATTCTATTGATGTCACCATTTTCTCACATATTTCCCATTTTCAATTAATTTGTTACACCAACCTGTTAAGTCTTGTAGTAATTCATATTGTAAAGACTTAAGGGCTATAATGTCTTAAAAGCACTGTGTTTCTGCTGCACTTAACTCAGTGGGACCCCAAATGATTTGGGTCTATGGATACAACTAGTAATACAAATAATTGAACATGAAGTGCTGTTGACCCAGTGACAGTAGTTTGGGTTTTCCCTCAAATGGTTCCAGTCAGTTCTTCTGTATTTAACCAAAGATTCAATTTCTGGCTTGAGATCTTTCCTTCAGAGTTCCATCTTGTCAGCCATGCTATTCAGTGGGCTCATGGGGCAATTAGACCATTCCTACATTGCCTCTGTGACACTGCTCAGTAAATGTCAAATATCATAAATTAGCCAGGACAGGTGGTTTAGCAGGACCCTGAAGATATGACAGAATGACATCTCAGGCTTGTTTCTTGGCATATGTTCAGAGTCATTCTAAGGCACCTACACTGTCTAATTTCTAGGCTTTGGCATACATTGAACGGGAGTGAGTGGATAAGGTATGCTTCTTGGCAGTACTCCCAGACTCCATAGAGACAATGTAGATATGGTTAGAGAGGATTAACATGGAAGCATGTAATTTCAGCATGCTGAGTCCTTGGTGCAGGTCTTCATCTCAGCTGTGTTAGCCAAATGCCTTGTTCTATCAAGAAGTGATTCAAGTGATGCTGCATGTTCAGGGCAGCATTTGAAAGAAATGACAGAAACATATTGCCTTCTGGAATCAAAGATGCATTTGCTGTTTGGGTTCAAAATCCAGGTTGCTTTTAAAAAAAAATATGGCCATTGCTTTTAGATGGTCTGTTATCATCTCTGGTGAAAAAGTAACTGTTCCACCCATTCTTGACTAGAAGTACATTCATTGAGATGTTACCTTTCCACTATCTTTCCACTGTCTCACTATTAGTATCTTTCTTGATTTTAAATTACACCACTGAAATTTGCTCTGTGTAGGGGTTCACATTAAAACTATCAGGAATTAATATAATTCAAGCATGATTTAGCTGCCTGGTTTTCTGAATGGTTCATGATGCTGAAAGCACCTAGCACCAGTATTTATATGTGCACACATTTTTTATTGGTTTCTGGATAGAGTTTAAGAATGCTTATAAACCACATATAACTAGGACCTATTTTCTTGAAAGACCACCACTTTCACAGGAACATGAGACTGAAAGGGACACTGTGGACCGGTCAATCAGTCTCATCCCAGGCTATGCAAGCAAAATACAATAGAACTTGATTGGTTTAAGATGTTATATCTTAAAAGTGACTAGGTGTTTTCTTTCTTTTTTTTTTTTTGACCCCACTACTCTTCCTGTAATGCAAAGACACTTTATCTGTCAGCTCCCTAACTTTAAGGTTTTGGCAATCACCTTGCACTGCACCACTCAGTCCTTCACACCACCATTGGTTTGAATTGATTGAAAACTTTTGAGTCCAACAAAATGAGCCAACCTCCCTCTCAGGCTTGGAAGGGAACTTGAAGTACATGGCAGAGCTGTGGTGTTTCATTTGATCACTTGTTTATTTTGTTTAGTCATGTTGCTCCTTGCTTAGTACAGTCAGGGTACATCTACATGTGGAATAAATGTGAAACAATAAACTCCAGAACAGGCTGACCTTAAGCTAGTAAACTACTACCAAGTACAGTGTCTACATGTGTGCCTGGAAGAGCAGCATCTACATGTGAGACAGGGCAGAGCAGGGCTGGGC
Source organism: Alligator mississippiensis (assembly GCF_030867095.1). Classification (NCBI taxonomy): domain Eukaryota; kingdom Metazoa; phylum Chordata; order Crocodylia; family Alligatoridae; genus Alligator; species Alligator mississippiensis. Next base: position 380,852,519 of record NC_081824.1, on the reverse strand, counting down.
TGGTAGGGGACACAGAGGTTCAGCTTATGTCTCTGGGTGGTGGCATTGGGCAGAGGGGCTAGCTGGGACAAAAGAGTACTCAAAGTTTGAAGCTGTGTGGCTATGTGGCAGGCAGGAGTCTGGGCCCTGGCTGGCTGGTGCAATTTATGCCTGCAATCAGCATCTACATGTGCATTTAATTGAAATAAATGACCCCAGTATAAGATAGTATTGTCCCTGACTGTACTATATTATGCCAGCTAAATTAGTTTACTGTTGCCTAATACCATCACACATGTAGACAGTGATGTTTTACTCTGAAGCTAATTAGTCTACTCCAGAGTAAAGCACACGTGTAGATGCAGTCCCTGTTTATAAGGTGAGGGATAGCTATTTGAACTTGTCTTAGGAGTAACATGAGCCTTTCATACACATCTCTGCATAGATACTACTACAGAGAAGTAACAATTCAAGGCGGCTTCAAAAACTGTTTATTTGAAAGAAACGTATTTCTTTTCCAGCTCCCTGTTTTTTTTTTCTAATATGTAATATAATTGACTGAAGACCATTACAGAGTGCAGCTACATTGCCTTTAGGCTGACTCAGCTTCACTAGTTGGTGTGTTGGACTGGACAAATCTATATTTCCCTACACACTGGTATGTCTATAGATGATATTTTCTGGTGCGTTAGACTAAGTAAATGTTCAGTAAAATGTCACCATCTATACATGTGCGGAACTTAATTCACTGTAATTTAGGTTAATGCACCATTTGCTAGTACCAGGAAATATACATACTAAATTAATGGCACATTAATACACACCATAGCACACATGTAAACACTTACTGGAAGTAATTTGCTCCTGGTCAGCCCATACAGCAAGGGGCTTGATAATGCCTGGCTAAGCCACAATGCAGGGGGGAGCTGTGCCAGCTGCAGGGACAGCTGTCTCTCCACATGGTCCAGACAGCTATCCTAACAGCTAGGATGGCTGCATCCCAGACACATGGAGATTACATTAGGACCCGATCCCCAGGCGGCCAGGAAAGCCATCCCTTCTGCCTGCCAGGGACTGGCCCCCATATCTGCTGCCAGCCCCAGGGGAAACCTGGAGCTCCCCCACAACTGTTGAAGTGGGCAGAGCAGGGCAGGAGGAGTTTGCTCCCAATGGTGGTGCACATGTAGATATGCTCCCTAGAGAGCTTTAATGAACCTGAGTTTTCTCTGAAGAAAATTCAGACAAATTAATTGCATATGTAGACTGTCCCTTTCTTCCTCACTTATTTTGGGATATTGAGATCTTGGATGCCTTATGTAGGATCAAAATAAAGGCATTATCAACATGACCATGCAGACTGGATTTAGGCATTCATACTTTTCCCTATAGGGATGGGTCATACTCCAGTGCCTAATATATATATATTTTTATTTTATTATACATTGCATTATGAGAATGTCTTATTGTGGAGGAGGAAAAAAAAACCCAAACAAGCAAAAAAATACCCTCCTGACACTGTCCATAGTAGATACTCAAATGGATGTTTAACTGTGTTTAAACAGTTGAGTCCTGTGCTTAAAACAATATTCCACATCTTGCTGACAATTGCCTGACTTTTCAAATATATTATTAGAAAAAAATATATATTTTAATGGTGCTGGCTGTATGAGTACACCAGTGATTTGCCATGGTTGCTGCTATCTGAAACTATGAGAGGTGAAGCATGTCAGCAAAGGGAGTAGAAAGTCAATCAAAACCCTAATCATCTTTATCTTTGCTTATTCTGTTCAGCCTACAGTCAGACGTGTAATTCAATACCTAAAGGAGCATAATTTGATTTAAAAATCTAGATATGAAAAGGGAACATTCACAGACCAATCGGATCTGAGTACTCCATCAGCTGGGGGCTAATGGGTCAATTTCAGTAAGTTAGTCCTGCTATTTTAAGTGGAAGTAATACTCTTATTTTTCATCAACATAATCCATTTTTTGTCGACATGTTTTTGACATACAGCAGAATTGCAACATTATAGAGTTATATGTCTGGATAAATAGAAAATTTGTTTTATTCTAGCAGCAACCTCATCCAAGAAATGCAGACACAAACCATATATGTATTCATCTTTAAAACTTATGCCAAAAGAAATACCAGGCTGCAGAGGGACTTGACTACAGGAGACAGACAGATTTTCTTCTATCGTATTCTTTACGGAGGCAGATCAAATCAAGTGATTTAGATTCTTTTTTCATCGTTGCTACCTTTTTACTGCCAGAAAGCAGACATACTATGCAGCCAGAAGGTTACAGAATATCTTTAATGCTTCCTCTTTAACTCACTGTAAAGCTGGCTAGCTAGTAAATCTCTGCTGGATGATTTCACAGCTCAACACGAGCATCATGTGGGAAGGCAGAGCCAATGCTTTTTTTTTTTTTTTTTTTTAATACTCCAGGCAGGGCTCCAAGAAAAAAGGGGAATCTGAAATTACTGAGCATAGGAACAAATCACCATCTGATAATTAAAAGAATGAATGGACTTTAAAGTGGAATCTTGGTGCAGGGAGGAAAGGTTTATGTGGCCTTAAAGGAAATAGTTCAAATAACTGATATGTTTATGAAAGATTTTATGATAATATAGTTAGGTAACATAATTTTAAAGTTCCTCATTTTTTATAGGAAGTTAACCAAGGTTGTGACTCTGTCAAAGAAGTGGTAGCACACTGGGCAAAAATAAGAGGTATTAGTATTAATTCCATATTACATCTTTTCTACATATATTTCTTTTCTATTTCAGGAACAGAACATGTTTGTGTATATTAGGCCTGTGCAAAGTGGCAATTATTTGATTCAGATTTGGTTTCAGCCAATTCAGAGGGACAGTGATTTGATTTGGTGATTCGAGTCACTGCCCCTATTCAATTCAGTCAAATCGGATTCGGAGATAAAGCTCCGATTCACAGATTTGGCCATAGAGTATCATGGGGAATTACTAAAATACCTATAACTTGGTCATTTTCTGCCAATTCAGATAAACACAGCAGGGATGGTAGCCCCTTCTGAGGGCATGAAGCCTGCTGAGTTTCAAGGAGATAGATGCAGGGGTTTCTGTGGAAGTGGCCCTCAAATTGTTGAAAGCAAAACTTATATCACCTGTGTGTATCAAGGGATGTAGGTTGTAGTCATGTTGGTCTAAGGATATAGGCCAACAAGGTTCTTTAGGTCAATCTGATATTGTTTATTAGACCAACTGAATATTTGGAGAAATATATCTTTGCAAACTTTTGTGTTTAAAAACCCATTGTCAGGCTGAGGAAGCACCTGCAGTTGGTATGTGTGTGTTCTTCCTGGATGGAATAGTAAAGAAGCCAGAGGCTTGGCTGCGGGCAAGAAAGCCAGTCAGTGAAAATGTAAATTGAGGCATCAGAGGGTAAGAGACAGGTTGGGGGAAGGAAGGGAAGTGGGGTGTAATAAGTAAAAGTGGAGAGGTACCTGGGGAGTCAGATGTCAGGCAGGTTAATGTGTCATAAATTCAATGTCTATATTGAGTCCATGAGTTTTTATATCCAGTAGATTTATAAAGTGAAGTTTGTAGGCTTGTCTATAAAGGGTGTTTTATAAATTAAAATAAACACTGAACCTCACTAACCTCATCAAAAGAAGCAAACTTCCTACAGCCCAAAACATACTGAATGGATCCAGACCATGCTATGACAAGAAATGTAAAACCTGTCAGCATATCTCCAAGTATCCCCACAATTAATACACCCTACAACTGAACCATCACCATTCCTGGATTTTACAGCTGCACCTCCAGAAATGTTATATATCACATCTGCTGCACCAAATGCCCTGATGGAAAATATGTAGGAGAGGCCAAACAACAACTGTGCACCAGATTGAATGTACACTGAAATCCATCAAAGACAAGAACATCTAATTACCAGTGGGGGCACATTTCTCACAAGAAAACCACTCTCTCTCCAATCTCTCAGTCCTGATCCTCAAAGGGAATTTACAAAACACTTTTCACAGAAACTCCTATAAACTTCACTTCACCAACCTCCTAGATACAAAAACTCATTAACTCAATATGGACATTGGATTTATGACACTCTATACCCTGCCTGACATCTGACTCCCCAGGTACTTCTCCACTTTTACCTGGCTGCTACATCTCCCTTCTCCAGTACCTCCCTCTCCCAGCCTGTCTCTTACTCCCTGACACTTCGATTTACATTTTCACTGACTGGCTTTCTTGCCCAGCCTCTGGCTTCTTTACTATTCATTCCATCCAGGAAGAGCACACACACCAAATGCAGATGCTTCCTCAACCTGATGAAGAGTTTTAACCCAAGAGCTTGCTAAGATATATTTCTCCAACTATTCAGTTGATCTAATAAAATATATTAGATTGTCTGCCTTGTGTGTGTTAAGGCAGAGCAGGATGAATGAAGCAGGGATGGTAGTCTGTAAAAGGGAGCCTTCTTCATCCCAGTTAGATTTTGGCCTGGCCACCTGTTTCTGGGCCAACTGTCTGCCCCTCTTTTGCCTACCACACCTTGATGGAAAACTGATTCTGATGTTACCCAGGTGGAAGACTGCCCAGTCAGGCCCCTGATGTCTAGGGGTGACATCCATTCCACAGCTCCACACCTCCCCTACATGGCATCCCATGACTTGCAAATGACTTTCCCCAGCCAGGACTGTGCATGTATGTGGTGGCAGGAGGTTATCGGTGTCCCGTACCTGCCTTTCACCAGGGAGGTTAGTGATCCTGGCATTTCCTGGGGCTGCTGCACCACCAAGCCTACCTACGCTGGCAGGGCACAGTCTTAGTTCATGCCCAGGACCTGGGGCCTCCTCCTTCTAGCTAGTCCCAGCCCATACCTCCAAGTTTGTCCTGGCATGGGATCTCAGAAGGGAGATGTTCTTCCTCTGCTCACTGGTGAAAAACTAAACTGCCACCTCCAGCTCTGAGAGTGGAGCATTAAATTATGCGGGGATGCTCCAGATGTCTGAGGTGAAGTGCAAAGCTATCTGTGGACCTGTCTTGTACAGCTTCTCCCTCAAGTAGTCCCTGCATGTCTCATACAGGGAGGGCACCACCATCCTTCTAAAGGTGGTGCATGCAGGTACTCAGTAGGATGAGGCCATGAGCTCCATGAGCTGCCTGAACCCTGGACACTCAACAAAGGACAAGGGCTGACCATCCAGAGCAAGCATCTCCCCAATGCTCTGGGTGATGTTGCTCGCCCTTGCAACATGCCCCCCACTTTGTCTGCGGCTTTTCCCCACTGGTCCAGGGTGGCCTGCCTTTGCTTCATGGGGATGTGGGTTTTGAATCGAGAAAGGGACATCCCTTTGGGCACACTCCCACTGGTGCCAGACTGAAGAGGAACAAGGACACAAGGGGGTGTTACCTCCTGAGATGCAGCAGCATCACCATGGTAGTGAAGTGTTTCACCTCCTTGCCCCAGCTGATCTGCCTTTGGCAGTGCTACCAGATAGCATACCTGGGATCATTTGCCAACTCAAGATGATCCCACACTACATAGATTCATAGATTCATAGATGCTAGGGTTGGAAGGGACCTCAATAGATCATTGAGTCTGACCCCCTGCATAGGCAGGAAAGAGTGCTGGGTTCAGATGACCCCAGCTGGATGCTTATCTAACCTCCTCTTGAAGACCCCCAGGGTAGGGGAGAGCACCACCTCCCTTGGGAGCCCGTTCCAGACCTTGGCCACTCGAACTGTGAAGAAGTTCTTCCTAATGTCTAGTCTAAATCTGCTCTCTGCTAGCTTGTGGCCATAATTTCTTGTAACCCTTGGGGGCACCTTGGTGAATAAAACCTCACCAATTCCCTTCTGTGCCCCCGTGATGAACTTATAGGCAGCCACAAAGTCGCTTCTCAACCTTCTCTTGCTGAGGCTGAAGAGGTCCAGGTGCCCCAGTCTCTCCTCATTAGGCTTGGCCTGCAAGCCCATAACCATATGAATGGCCTTTCTCTGGACCCCCCCCCCCAGTTTATACATGACCCCCCCATTCACTTCTGGGGTGAGGGTGGGGATCCTGCCTTCTCCTCCTCCTCTGCAGGCAGAGGCACAACAACAGGGGAAGCTGAGCCACCTGCCCCCACAACCTCCTCTGAAATGTCTTCCAGAGAAGGAAACCTGGTTCTAGGGGAACTTTGAGGGGTGTGGAGAACAAACTCAGATTCCCCCTCCTTCCCCAGAATTTCCCTGGCTATTATACTGAGCTCCCCTGGTTCCAGATCCAGCTCCTCCTCTGACACTGGGAGGCTCATGCTGGGAACTAAAATTGGGGCGGAGGGGGTGTCATGCTGATTGTGCTGGGGGTTATTATTATTGCTGGTGTTAGTGAAGGTGGGGCACGTGCAGACACTGTTCCTACCTCTTACTGTCACTAGCAGCAGAAGCCTCATGGCTGCTAGGGAAGATGGTATGTCTAAGTTTGCCGGGTATGGGGGGAGAGAACTTGCAGCTCTCCCCCTACCCACTCTAGCCCCTCTCACTTCCCTGCCAGAAGACCTGCCTTTCCAGCACACTTCATAATGTTTGGTGTGCTGGAAAATGTTTTTGTGTCTATAATATATCTTGTATCTGTTTATTGTGTGTGTGTGTGTGTGTGTGTGTGTGTGTGTGTGTGTGTGTGTGTGTGTATGTGCTTTCCTGATAGATGATACACTGTCAGGGAAAACACAGCTTTCTTTTTAAAAAGCGTGAAGGAAAAATAAGAACAAATAAGAGGTTTTGGGGGGAAGAATAAGTTGAAAGGAATGGATCAGATACGGATAAGTAGAGGGATTCTAGGCAAGGGTAAAGTGAGACTAGCAATAGACTGAATCTTTTCTGAATTCATTTGGATATGTCAATTCAATTCAGAGCTTTTAATGGGTCTTCCCATTAAAAGGAAAACAAAGAGAATAGAGTGAATAACATAAGCATTTTTCTTCAGCCACTTAATACAATTCTGTCTATTTAATTTTGACCAACTGTATTTGTTTTTGTTTTTTTCCATGTGCATATTAATTTGGACAATTATTGTTCAAGCAAATGTTTGCAACAGCCTGTGGAGCTGGTACTTGTGTAAATGTTTGCTTGCATGAGAATGCACATAATCTTAATTCATACCAGAACAATTTGTACAATTGTTTTATATGTTTTTGTTGGTATAGGAGTTACAGAGAAAGTAATGAGAAAAAGACAATTCCTTTTAAATATATATAGTGTGTTTTTTCCCCAAAAAACTTTCAGCATTTGTATAACTCTATTTTTTATTCAGCAATATGACTCCCATTGATTTGAATAAGATCAAAGTTAGGAAAATAGTGGTCTCTTTTTAGATTCTTATCTATAATAATGCATTTATAACTGCTCTTCATGAGCTGCTATTTTACAGAAAATTATGTTAGAAAACTCATTACAACCCAGCAGCATGCTCCAACTTCAGTGAAAACACATAGGAAGGTCATTTTACTAGGGACACTTTAGGTGACATTCTGTTCTTTCCTGGTCATTTAAGGGTTTGGATGTGGTCATTTACAGAGTCATACAAGTTCTAAAAAGACCAACTGGCCATGGAGCACTGTACACATGAGAAACAACATATATGCCCTAACTGGGCATATGAACTTGTAACAAAATGAGGGGAGACAGCGTTCCATCATCTCCCCCAAAATCAGATCAAATCAAAAGAAGTGCTGAAGGAAAGACAAAGTAGCTTACCTGTGATGTAGTATTTAAAGTACTGTGCTGAGAAGCCAGGAACAATCAGGGTTAAACCTCCTCTGTTTAAGAGGGTCTAGTACCCTAGACATCAGGCTTCCCAGACAAGTGTCCTAGTCTTAAGCTAAGGGGCAAAAGATGGACATATACTCTTTTCTGTTTCAAAGTATGGTAAGCATAGGTCAACTCCATTTTTGGGTGTGAAAGCTGTTCTATAGGAGGCAAATGTATAGGCCTTGGCTCTGACAGATCATCAGGGCTCCTGGTTTTCTCTGATTAAAAAAAAAAATCCCTAATTTTCAGATTTAAAAAAGTAATCCAAAATACATTTTTTCCATGATTAAAATTAAACACCACTAATATAGAGATATTCATTTCAATCATGGAAAAGTATTGATTTTGGGTTACTTTTTTAATCCAAATATTGGTAGAGGGGGGTTTCAATCAGAGAAAACCAGGATTCCTGCTGATCTAGCACAGTCTGCACAGCTACAGCTCTATGTAGCCAGAGCTATGCATCCAGGAATAGTATTCCAACTTATTTTTAAGAGGTATATTTGATACTTAGATAACCTAAAATGTCATGTAGGTGGCCTTATTTGGATACGTAAGGTGCCTATACATATGCTCCAAATGCATTCTGATTAGAATGTGTCAGGGTAGACTCAATTAATCAAATCTGCAGAAGTGTTCTTGTATATTCAGCATCCTGTATTTCAAAATGGCAGGTGTGCTTTAACTAAACCTCATTGAATGAGTTTTGTGAAGTGCCCTCACCACCGTTTTGAAACATGCGGCACTGAATACACAAGACACTGTGGGCGCTTTAATTATAGCAGCTCCCGAGTGCTCAAACCCCAGAGCACATGTATAGGCACTCATTGATGACCAGGAAAGGAACAGAATGCTACCCTTTGTCCTTATCTTAGTACTAGAACACATAGAAACATTTCTGCAATAAAGCTAAAGGATGAGGAAAAGAAGGAAAAAAATAAAGAAAAACAATCTCACATACCCTCCTGTAGGAACACATGGTTTGAGGCCAATTCACCACCCCTGGGTTCTGTGTGAGAAACAATAAAGAGCATCAGTAAGAAAGGCAAGGGAAATGAATGTAAATGTGCATAAGAACTGGGCAATTGCTTTTGTGTAGCAAGACTGGAAGCTGTTAAAAGGGTAGGGACATGTGTGTTTCAATGGTAAATAAAGGATCAGGAAGTGTTGCAGAAACAGGAACAGCAATTTAGGATGAAGCAGAAGCTGAAGGAATAATATATGGTAGTTGAAGGGGGACCAGGAGTAGTGCCAAGCTACTAGATTTCTGCATGGCAGGAAGTCAAATTCCATTGAAGTTACACTAGCAGAGAATCTGACCCTATGAGGAATACTCACTATTTCACAGGTCAGAGTTTGTTCCTTCAACTTTAGCTCAGTCTGGTGAAGTGGATGCTGGATTCACTACAACAGCTCTCCCACTTCTGCTGCCCTTGACCAAGAGATCTTGTTGATAATGTGAATGTATCCTATCATTAGCTAGGCTAGACAGCTTTCTTCAAAACGCAAAGGTGGTTTTTAATTAACAAGCACTCTATTTGGATTCTTTATTGCAGTTATTTATAAAAGCAAGTCTTCCTTTTAAGCTAAATGCTAATATATATATTTTTTTGATTTCTTGTTTCTGTTTCTAATAAAATATACCGGGTGAAAAAGAATAGCAGATTTTTTTTTTTTTTTTTTAAACCATGGATGAGACCAGGCAATAACTTGAATTTGTACTTAGTTGCACATATCCAGAATTTCTGGTAAATGATGAACAGTGAGTAGAATGGGGAATTTCTGTTTCTTCAATGCACAATTAGCTCATTGGTAAGAGAAGAAATGTTCTTTTCAGCAATGTGTTCTTTTAATTAAAATGTGTGATTGGATGGTGCAAGCAGTACTAAACAAGCAGAATAAGCATCACAATTATCTTCAATACCCCAAGGAAACTGCCTCCTTTAGAAATGTTTGGTCTGCCCTCACTCACTACTAGATCAAGCATTTGCTATTACAATTAGCCAAATTGATTTGCAGAAGAAGATGAAATAAATAACTTGAAAGTATGTATAAGGTACTTACAGTTTTTAAGCTAAATAAATCTAATGCCAAAGGCCAAGCTATTCATAGAAAAAATATCTTTTACAGAGGGGTTTATTAGTCCTAGATGTGGCTATTACTCAGAAACACCTCAGGCTATTTTATCAGAAATTATGTAAATTAACTAACAGATATAAGTGAAAGAAAAACAAACGGACCACACCGCTGAAAAATTCCTTTTAAAAGCTTAAAAAGAAACCCAAACCTTATCATTTCATGTCATGCTCTCCCTTCTAAGCCCCTATTATTACCATAATATTTTTTCATGATGTCACTTATATTATTGTAGTATCTAGAGGCCCTAATTGGGAATCATTATTTTAGAGATTTTATATTCCCATAATGAAAAATGGATCCTTTTCCAAAGTTTGCTACAACAGCAACAACTGGGTGCATCAGGAGATAAATATAATTCTTATCTTTTCTCCTTCATATGCTATTTCCTTAATTTTTCCCTTGAAATACATGCCAAAAATATTATTGTTCCCAGCATAACTGAAGCACTTTTTATTTACGTTCTCACATATGCTGTAAGATAAAAGAAAGATGCAACAATGCAAACGGAACCATAGCTTATGCTATGGAAGGAGCACCAAGTTTGGAAGTTTAGCAGTTTTCTTTGAACACATTTGATTTTTTTTTTAAATGCGTCAAGTGCATTTTAAACATCAGACAATTATACAGGATCTGAACTTAATAAATATCTTAATATAGAGGTACTGCCAGTATAAGTCAGGAATTAAACAGTTGCAGGAATTGTACCACCATAAGACTGAGAGAAATGAGAGAGAAATCAAATTTATTATTTTAAACAGAATATAAAGCTTGTGGTTTGTCTTCTGTCCCCACAAGATGAGTAGCTGCTGGCAGTCATAATCCTTATGACTAGAGTTCTATTCACTTGTATACGTATAGTTCTCTTATGCTTTCAGTGCAGTTTGTTGCCCCAAACATACATTTTACTTAAACCTAAAGAACCACACAGTTCTCTTATTCGTTTAAAGGTGGCATTTAGGTGCCTCAGGATAAATCTTTGGTTATGCAGGAGACACATGGCTTTCCATTCATTCCAGTAGGAAATTTTAATCTGAACTAAGATATCTCCATTGCCTTGGAAGTCTACTTCCTGATGACCAGAGATTCTGTCTTCCTCCAATTAAAAAAAAAATCCCCAATTTTTGGATTTAAAAAAGTAACTCCAAATCCACATTTTCCATGATTAAAATGAAACACCACTATATATAGATATAGATATAGATATGTATATCTATCTCTAACTATATAGAAATATACATATATAATATAGATCTATATCTATATCTAGATATAGAGATCTATATCTATATGTATTAGGGCTGTGCGAAATTTTGCCAGCTATTTCGACTCATTTTGCGCTTGAAACAGTGAAATTGAATCAAAATGAAGGGCTTTGAAACAGCCTCAAAACAAAATGAGGCTTCTCAAAACGTTTTGAAAGTTTTGAGTTTTGAAGCAGCCAGCAGCAAGATGGTGAAAGACAGGGGAGAACCAGGGCTGTGCTCCTAGCAGCAGCCAGGAGCGCAACCCTGGCTCTCTCCATTTCCCATCGCCGGCCTGTGGGAAGCCAATAATGCAGGGGAAGGGAACTGAGCCTGGGTGAAATATTGAAACAGAGACGAAACAGCCTCACTGTTTTGATGAAGCAAAATGGAACAGCTGTTTCGAATTGAAATGGAATTTGAAACAGAACACTATTCCTTCAAAACCTCAAAACTCAAGGCGAAATGGAACGGTGCTGTTTTGTACAGTCCTAATATATCTATATCTAGAAATATATCTATATCTATTTCTAGATATATAGTGGTATTTAATTTTGATCATGGAAAATGTGGGTTTGGGGTTACTTTTATTATTCCGAAATTTGGGGATTTTTTTTTTTAATTGGAGAAAATCTGGATCTCTGCTGATGACCAAATAAGGCATATGCATCTTAGCAAGATTTCTGACCTGAACAGATAGACATCTGTGGCCAGCAGTATAATGGTCCTCTTCCACCATCATAAACAGCTCAGTGGTGAGAGCGCTTGCTTAGAACACAGGAGGTTTTGGTTCTAAGCCCTCCCTCAAGTTCAGGGGCCTTGATATTGCATCTCCCATGTCCCAGCAGAGCTCTTTAACCATGAAGCTATACAGCAGACATGTTTAAGAACATGTCCATTCCCCTTCTGCAACTGGTCTGCTACATGGCCAAGAGAAAAAGAATCATCTAGCCTCAGGAAGAGCCACCAGGAGGGAGTTTTAACTATTCTAGATTGCATTTAAATAACAGGCACAGAATCAGACCCATTGAAACTGGATCAGTATAAGTTGGGAGGGAGTCTTGATGGAAGTGCACAGTGATCTGAGCATGAATAAGTTTCTAATTTTTACTGCACTCCAACCTCTGGTGTAAACTTAATGTATTTCAGAGGTATCATAGGAAAATTGAAGAGTCATCTGGTACACCCATTGACAGAAGGCTAGAGAAGGCCATTAGACATAAGTGTGCTTCCTTATTTTTTTTAAAAGACAGTTGCGGGGGGGGGAGGGGTCTTATGTTCTACTACCTCCCTCCAAACAAAAACAAATACTCCTTCCTATTAGGGCATCTGGGTCATATTTTCTAGGACACCTCTCCTGCATGAAGAAATACTATAGACAGGACTGTCATTTAAAGACTTTCCAAATAATGCAGTTGGGTATCTCTTCCAGTCCCACAGGTATGCAGTAACAGGCACCATATGAAAAAAGCCTTGTTTCTGTCCCTGATGCAGTTGCCTCATGGTTTTCTAATGAAATGCACAAACACAACTTTCCTCCCTGACAAACACTAATAACTTATTTGAGCCACTGAAATGGGCTAATTCTCCCTCATTTTCATTCCGTCTCCAGAAGGTTTCCAGCACCCCCCTCCCCCACCCCCCAGCCCCCCCATCTCTCCAGTGGCTTAGCTATAACAGGAAGGCATTCTCAGTCTTGTCTAGCCTATGGCCTGGTGGTTTAGTAGTTGCCCTGTCATGCAAAAAGTTGGATTCAGTTCCTCCCAGGGGAAATGAAACCATATCGGCCTCATCTCCTTTGTCCTGGGTAGATGCTCTAATCTGTAGCCTGTTAGGCTGGCCACTAAACAGCTGCTAGTTATGGTTTTCAACTAACTACAATTTTTACGGGGATGGGGTTACATGGAACTTCTACAACCATGGAAAAGCTGAATTGCAAGAGAGCATAACCAGTGTTCGATAACTATAGGGCAGCATTGGCTTGTTTCCAAGCATATATGTTGGGGAGAGGAAAACAAAACAAACAAAATCCAAAAACCAGTCCCATACAATGAAAGTGTAGTGATGTAAGCCATTTAAGTGTTAAACAAGAATCTTGTTATTAGACTCGAATTTTGTCATTAATATAAATTGCAGTAATATTTCTGATTATATGAGTAAGAGTAAAATGATGACAGACTTAAGACCATCAACTCAAATTAAAAAAAATCTTAAGAATCACAGCAGGTTGTGGTCAATACTCTTCAACATGTCAAAAATTAATTAATTTAATTTAATTAGCCAATTATTTTACATCATTGTAAATTTAATCTGAACATTTTATTTTCTAATTCTAATTACTTTTTGTCTAACTTGAGTTAAACATTTAATTACAACAGTTGCTGATTTCATATGAATCTGATGCCTGAGTGAGATATGAATGGAAACTATCTCTACATTCTCCCTAATGCTTAATACATTTCCTTTGAGAATGGAAGCTCCAAATTTAGTTGTTAAATAAATTCCTTGTTATTATAGAATAAAAAATGGCTAGTAATATTCAATATTGTATTTAAGGGATAGGCTGAGGTACAGGCAAATTCCGGTTTCAGGTACTCCTCACAAGCTGAGTGAAAGCAAGTCAGGTGCATGCCAAGTTGTCCCTCTGAAAATGTGACCCCTAGAGAACAGCCATCCATCCATGAGATCAAATCTTTCAATCTTAAATGGGACAGACAGTCCTTAATTCTCGTTCCAGCTTTGGGACACATAAAGAGTCCTCTTTAAAAACACAAGAATAATATCACTTATTGTGTAAAGAGCCGCACTGTTTTTATCCCTATACTTCTTATTCCTTCTTTTGGTTTGATTTAGCACTCATTTCACTCTCTGGTAAAGTGTTTCCTTTGTTCTGACTGATCAAAACAGACTGTCTTCAGGGATTTCTAACTACTTATGAGCTGCAGATCCAGATAAAGTAGAAGTAGGAGTCTGAAGAATATCAAACTCTTCAACATATTTTTCCATGATAGAGATCATTGCTATTTCATAAGCCAGGCAATGGACTAGACAACAGCAGCTGAGAGCTGTGTGAATCACTTACTGTGATGAACTATCCAATTGCACCAATTGAACTCAATCAAATACAGATTTATATTAGCTAACCTCACTCAACTTTTACACATAGGAAAGGCCTCAGGCTGTTCTTCCAGTATTTTATTCTAGATGGCCCACTTCCAGCTCAACTTCCATGTGGCAAAAATATTTATTATTAGTTGTTTACATTCCAACATTTCCAAACAGGAAGACATAGCATCACTATTGAAAAAGCTAATCAAAATAGTTTTCCTTCAGTAACCTCCTTCTAGTCTATCTACGATTTTCCTCTTCAACGCTGTCAGTAGCTCTGTGGTCCTCCCTGTCAGGACCACAATTTCAATTTCCTTTCTACTCTTTCTCCCACAGTAACTAAGTTGATAAAAAATCCTGGCACTCCCCAAAACAAAATAAAACATTTATCCTGTTATTTCTATTCCTTCTGTTAAAATCCTTGCTGTTTCTTTGTTATATTTTGCCTTATCTGCTACAACCTAACTCCTCTTTGACCTCCTAACTTCTCACTTTGCTCCCCACTCACAAATCCAAGATGCTGCTAAGTTAATTCTCTAGATTCCCTGCTATTTGAATTGAATCACTCCCTTCATAGATCTCCCTGCGATCTTCTGAAATGAGATAGGCATCTTACCATTATCCTCTCCTTCAGACATCAACAAACTTCATCGCTGACTCTTTTTCTAAACTTTCAATCTCCCTCTCTTCCAAACTTTCTGTTTTTACCTCCCACTGCTTTCCTCTCTGAGTCTCCTGTAGGTTGTTGTATTCAAACTCTAGTTCCTCTCCTTTTCTCCCTGCTTCATTGGTTTTGTTACCTCTCTTGCCTCTATTATTATATTCTCTTCCCCACTTTTATATATTCCCTTCCTCCTTCCTTTTTCTGATCTCCAGAACAGTGTTCTCTGTATGAAGGCAACAAAGTGAAATTCACACATTTCTTGATCTTTATTCTTGTGGGTTTCACTGTGCTGCCTTCATACAGAATAATAAAGCAGTAAAAGGGTTAGAGTAGTTAGGTCAAACAAACAAACAAAATGTAATAATGTTGTCATCACCTTCTGACATTCTGGACCACTATGGACTCTTAATATTTAAGTAATTCAGCCCACCTTTGTGTGGAAAATGCATTGAATTATGTGCTGGATTTATATTATAAATTAGCCAAGGTTGGAAGTTGGATATTTTAAAATCTTTATGCATTTCAAAAACAGACACGGTTTGTTTTCATTTTTGTGATTTTTTTTCAGAGAAGTCTGAGAAGTCGGACAAATTTAGATGATGACAGCTATTAAGCAGGGATCCTGGTTTGCTCTGATTAAGAAAAAAAAAAACCAAATTTTCAGATATAACCCCCCCCCATACACATTTTTTCCATGGTTAAAATGAAACACCACCATATATCTATTTAGTGGCATTTCATTTTAATTACAGAAAAATGTGGACAAAAATTTGAGATTTTTTTTTTTATCAGTGAAAACCAGGACCACTGCTAATAAGGAAGGTAGTTGTACAAGGTCAGTATGTCTTAAGTGTCAAAAAAAGATAAAATTGACAATCACAGAAGGCGATGAGTGCTAACTGAAGTTGGAGAGCTAAATTGCAGTGAAGTACCAGGGTGTCACACAATGGAATCTAAACAGACATTCATCTATTTTTGCATTTTGCCATACTGCTGCAAGCACGTAGACTTTTGGAGCAATCTCTTTTAAGAAAATGTTTTAAAAAATGCATTAAGTATTTAAAAAATAGTGTTTATTTGTATATTCTGTTTAGTTCATTTTGTTATTTATATTTTGAACTGAGGTGGTGAAAAATTTCAGTCAAGGAGCAGGGCGTTTTTGTTCTAGAAGCAATATAAATGGTGTTTAAAGCCACCTTTATCATAACAAGTTTACAGATCTAAATACAAGATGAGAGATAACAAATGGATACACACAGATGGGGCAATATAATGAAATTATGAGATAATAATCAGCATCATACGTAACAGTATTTGAAGATCAAATCATATTCATTGTTCCACAGATTTCTGCATCGGAAATATAGTGCTAGACAACTGAAATTCTAAGAAGGGAAACTAGAAGTTACAGCTGCTGAAACTAGCCAAAATGGGGATTCTGGATCAGAAGCTATTGGGATTATAGATATGTACATTAATTGGATAATACACCTAATTTTTTTATCAGTACAATGAGACATAGTGAGCATGTCCACATGAGATGTTGACTGCAGAGTTAACTAATTAGCTCCTCAGTAAAATGTCTATCTACATGTGCAGTGCTATTAGGATGGAATACACTAATTATCTCCGCTGGAGGATAGTACCACCAGACTATTTTATGGTAAAGTTATTTACTCTTCTGCAACATAAGTGTAGATGCTGATGGGACTATCTGGGCCACTGGGGTGCTTCAATATGGTTAACCTCTCACTAAAGCACCCTCATGCCCCAGCCAGCCCTTCTGCAGCATGTTGAGCCAGGTCAGAGTAGACCTAGTTTAGCAGGCTGACCCCCCGGGGCTCCCAGCCAGCCAAGGCTTCTCTGCCCTCATTCAACATGCTACAGTCCAGGAAACACATGCAAACACAGTACCCAGGAGCAACAAACCCTGGAACAAACTGTACTAATGTTTATTCAGGCACATTAATTGTAGACTCTCCATCCTTGGAGGTTTTTACGACCTGGCTAGACAAAGCCTTGGCTGGTATAATATAGTTGTGAATGGTCCTGCTTTGAGCAGCAGGTTGGACTAGATGACTTCCTGAAGTCCCTTCCAACCCCAATTTTCTATGATTCTATGATTAACTGCATATGTAGACAGTCACTATGGGTGGGATTCTTCAAAACTGCTGGAACAAGAGGCTTTTTTATTTTATTGGAATTTTGGCATCTTGGTCATACATGTTGTTTCTAAAATACCATCTAATGTATACATTTGTAATGTAATCATTAGTGTTCATAATTAAAATGCCCATTCAAGTTAATGGGGTCAGCTACTGTTTCAGGGTGTCTACAGATTTAAGCTGGAGTAGGGGATTCTGTTGCACTCAGTTTATTTCAAAATTTTAATCAATTAAAATATTAAAAACAAGAAAGAAAGAAAAGAAAAGTCCACAGACCCACATCTTTAAATGAATTCTAATGCAGATTCTGCTTCTTCAAAAGTGATAGTTATAATGGGAAAGGATTAAGTTTGTAATGTTATTGTGTACGTTAGGAATTGTCATATTTTTATTTCAGTTAAATAAGATAAGTTAGGTGATGATTCTGCAGTTATGGACAGTATGGCTAGGTATAGCCATTCAAAAAGTAGGAGATGGAATTGATATGTTATGCAGTTTTCTGTAAGCAGTGTAGTTTAGATCAGTAGTGAACAGAAAACATATTCACTGTTTGTGGGAGGGGGACATATTTTATACTGGGTTCCGCCATTTTTTTACAAATCTATGTACGCTGAATTTCTGTTCTGTTATGGGTATGGACAAGTTTTGGATCACTTATACCAGTAAAACTCTAATGTCTGTACCTAGCTTATGATTAACTGATAGATAACAAGGAGGTAGATTTGGGGTTTGTTGTTTTTTTTTTCCTTTATGGGATACACTAGACACAAACAGCAGTCCTGGGTTTTTTATTGGCCTTTTCACTGGTTTGGAAAAGTCAATTCACCTTCTTATATTTAAGTTCTCTTTTTCGTAAAATGAAAACAATTATATTGACCTCCTTTGTAAAATCCTTTGAGATCTAGTCATCAAGGCTAGGGACAGAAGTTACACGTAGACCAGTTTAAATAATCAGGAACTGGTTTAACTCTGTAATAGAAAAGAAGCTCAGTGCATGTAAACATGTTTCAAAATGGCTGAAACTGATTGAACATAAACCTGGTTGAATTTGGTATCAGATTTAACTGATTTGGGTCAAACCAGTTCATGAAACTTCTGTCCCAGATCCCTTCCTGGTTCAAATTAAATTAGAGTCTCCCAGCTTCCCAGCATGCTTTCCAGCCCTGGGCTGTGCTGTCTGCTGCAGCAGAAAAAGGTTATGGGGGGGGGTGGGAAGAGGGGGAAGGGACTGCCCCCCTCAGGCAAACCCTGTCTGGGTCTTGGGGGAGTGGTTAAATCCCTTTTACCTCAGTTAAACACCCCTTCCCCCAGTACAGACCTACCCTGCTAAACTTACTAAAAGTTACTCATGGCTATGACTATGGACTACAAATTCCAGAGGCACCTGGAAGCAGGAAGAGGAAGTTATGAGAAACCCTGCAGAGTCCTGCTGTTGTGATGCTGGACCACAAATCCCGGAGACATTGGCGGCAGCAGGAAGAGGAAATGCCAGAGAACCGTGCTCTAGCACCCCATGGTTTCTGGCCTGAACTATTGGTATTACAGGCATATGGCTGAATTTCCCAAACTAAAAGTAAATGTGTGTCCAGTCATTTCTCAGTCTAATCATTTGTAAACTAACCTACAAAGATTGAATTGATTCAGCCTTGGGCTTTTTGACTGTCTTTACTTAGCCTAAAAAGTACTGTGTACATTTATTACTCTCAATATTATTATCACTATGATTATCATCATAATCATGTATATTAATATTATGTTTGCTTTCTAAATATCTTTTAAAATAGCAACAACATTCTTCCTACTCTGCCATTTGAAAGCTTAAGTTTTATATTCATAAAGTATATTTTAAGAAAAGGTATTAAACAGATGTTTTAGTAGACTACTGAAGTAAACCTTTCAGGTTTGATTCTGCAAAGTTTTTGTCACAAGATTCTTTCTCTCTCTCTTTTTTTTTTCTTGTGGAATTAAATCTTCAGAAAATAATTATTTGAAGCTATCATTGTTCCTTGAGACCATTTAAAAGAAAAAGTGGTAGGTATAAAAAAACGAGTTTGAAACAAAAATTAAGTGAAAAGAAGAATACTGAAGGAAACAACACAATGTCTGTCTGCAGAGTTGACATGGATTATAAGACAGACTCCCTTTTGCATTACAGAGTAAAAACACCTTTTAGATACACTTTTAACAAGCTGAGATTTTTAATTATTCAGTTATAACATTTTCTAGATCAAGCTGAAACGTGAATGGATTATGGTCAGAGCTTGCAGCAGCAGAAACAATGGTGACTAAATTATCACTAGGGATCATGGTTTTTTTCTGATTAAAAAAAAATCCTCAATTTTTAGTTTAAAGTAAAGTAAGCCCAAATCTACTTTTTTTTTGTGATATTTTAATTGGAAATTAAAAAAAAAAAAAATTGGAGGCAACCAGGATCTCTGATCATCACTAAATCATCATTTTTCAAAACTTTATTACTATCCAGTGCCACACACAGGTATGTAACTCATACATAAATCATGCATGAGAATTTTTCTCATTGAGTTCAATTTGGGCATGTTTGTATGTGCATCACAGAAGAATCTGGAGTCACAAGCAGCCATTTTGACCAGTTTTCTAATGACTTTTTTTTCACCCTAGGAAGACTGAACTACACTCTATGCTGATGAGGCTTCAGAGGTTGTTTTCATTCTTATATTAAACAGACCTGAAAGTGGATAACGTGTGCTTAGTCAGAGAAAATGAAGAACTCTAATATCCTATTATCTAACTGAGGTTAATTAATGTCATTGCTCAGATTTATGGAATGTGTACTTTTGGACCTTCAAGATGAGTTAGTTTTCCCTGACAGCATTATAGTTAAGTTTTGTTCCATAGGTAATATTCTATCATTGAAATGTGTATGTGTTATGGTTCTTTTCTCCCCCAGGCTCCAGTCACTAGACTTGCATCAGCACTTTAGGTTCATTATGCTGCAATCACTAAGGAACCATAGTAAGGAGAGACAAGACAGAGTAATCACCTTAAATATTAATATTAATCTGCTTGTGACACACAAACTGCCATTATGTTTATCCTTTGTGAGGGCCGAATTTTGCCGTATTCAGGTTTAATATATGACCTCATCTGTGCAAGTCTAAAAAAACCTGTGGGATTCTTTGAGGAGCAAAGCAGTGAAATGAATGACCCATTAAATTATCTATAAGGAGAAGTTCTACAGATTTAAATAGGGATGAAATCTACAAGAATCTATAGAAATTAATGAAATACTATAGTAATTAAGAGATCATTCTCTTTTCATTGATACACTTTTTCTTTTCTTTTGAAAATTTTAAATAAATTTAATTCTAAAGAGTGGGCCAGAAACCTATGAAAAGATTTTGTAGCCTATTCCCTGAAAACAGCTTTTAATGTAAGCGTTCTAGCTGAAGTAAAAATGTTCCAGTTAAAAAAAAAAATTCTTTAAGTATTTAGGAGATCCACCTCCTTGTTAATCAAGCCTGATTATTCTAAAGATGAGACAACTTTTTAAAAGATTTTGAAGATAATCATAGACAGTCTGCCTCAGTTCTTATTTGGCTAAGCAATTACTATCAAAGCAAGGAGGGCAGTGCAGTTTTTGATAGCCTGCATCGAGCTAATAGCAATCAGCATAGCAATGATTTATTATGGGTTTTTTTTCCCTTGAATTTTTTGAACTATATGCATTTTGTGAAAGCAAACAGGCAGCTTTTCAGTTCAGTCATGTCTTTCGGTGCAGTGTAGCTCCTTGGCTTCAATGGAACCAATTTACACTAATTTAACTGAGAACAGATTTTAGCTCTTGGTGGTTCTGCTGTTTTAAGAGCTAACCAAGGTCTAATTCACACAGCATGAGACCACCCAGTCTCCTATAAAAGCTCTACCCTTCTATTCCCCATAAATGTTCTGTGCTGAAGGTGAATGGGTTCATAATACACAGGAGAAGGCAAAAGTAGCAAAATTCCCAAGTTTTGCAGAGTCAAAAAAACAAACTCCATTTTCTAATAATTATATTCTTATTGAAAGAAATCTAACCTCTTTTGCAAGGAATAACTTCCATGTTGCACTAACCTTTAGCTCAGTGGTTCTCAACACTTTTCAACTGAAGGCACCCCTCACTAGACTCAAGGCACCCCTTGGAAAATGCCACTCAACCTTTCATCCATTTTTTTTTTTTTATTATCCTTACTATAAAGAAATAATATAGCAATTCTTCCATTGCAAAGAACTCAAAAGGGTCACAAAAGGTCTGAGTATTTTGGCATTGTGGATTCCTATTTCAGATCTCTGAACTTATCTTGTGAATCACATGTAGGTGTTTGTCCACCTAATATTGGGTGGCACCATTAAATTAGACCTTGATTCCATGTGGCACCCAATGACTAGGGAGATGACGATCCAGTTGCTCATGGGTCCTGTTACTCATTAGCCAGAGCAGGCAGGGAGCAAACAGCAGCACACATTGCTCACAGCAGCTTTATTCAGAATGGAGACAGCTTTGGACTAGCTCCCAAAAATCCCAACAAACTGGGGAGCCACAGTGGACAATAGTTTTTTCCCCACATTTATACACTTTGGTTTATACTCATTAACATTCATTCCACTTCTGTCCCTCCTCCTGTTTCACCCATTTTTCCTCCTATCCCAAGCTCCACCTTTGTTTACTGTTTGCTTTATTAGCATGGAATTACCTATGTATTTCACTTATTTACATGTCTTTTTGCTATGAGCACATCTAAGACCTTGACTCCTGCTCTTCCGTCAATGGGTGGACTTTGATCAAAACCTGAAAGCTTCTGGAGTCTTCTTTACCAATCACCTTTATGCATATGTTCATCTCGGATTCTGTTACCAATTATGTGTTGTTTTTCACATTCCAGTCTGTTTTTCTGTCTCATGTTGCACCATTTTCCACCTTTTTTGGGCCCCTGTATTTTATCTTATTCCTTACTGTAGCTGGTTCACAGCACACAGCACCACACAGACTCACTTGCTGCTTTTTCTCAGAAAAAATGGTTAACACAGTTAAGATGGTTACTTAGCATAAACAAATGGCTGGCTTAGATATTCTACCTTGTGGTCAGCAGCTCTGGTAGGCCACAGGTCATGTCTTTATTCAGCTGCAAATCCAGTGTTCCCCAAGCTCCAAATATTGCACCCTAACAAAAAGTATTTGTATGTTGCCACTGACTGAGGAATGTTTTCTATTTCCCTAAATTCAGTCAAACAATCGTGAAACTATTGTGTTGGGTTTGTTCCTCTTCATTTAAGGTGCACTCCCAATTCCCTAGCAAAATAAGACACACCAACAAAAGTATGTTTTGATAGCATTACAGCATAAGATGTTTAATGTTGCTCTACATAGCATAATGCAATGCCATGTCTAGATACCCAAGATGAATTAAGCTAGCTCCTGTTTCAGAAACAGGATACAAGTATGATACTATCCCAGTGAAGCACGGTGCTAATTATTCTGTGGAAAATAACTCAAACCCAATCTCTGGGCTCACTATCACTGCCTCAGCTATGTGTTCACAGCACTGTATTGTCTTATGCAGATGTACCCCACTGGCACAGCTATGTCAGTCAGGTTTCACACCTTTTAATATCCCTGTCTAATGCCAATCCAAAATATTTCTGACAAAGAAATTGCCATACTATTAAGAATAAAGCAGATGTATATTTCACATCCTTCATAAGAAGTAACATATACTTTTTTATATATATTTTTGTGATAGTTTAGAGAACAAGTTGTGGACCAGGAACCCATTGTAAAAGCCCCAAAGAGAGGCCCTGACCAAACTGACAAGAGTTGGCAAATGACAAGGAGCGTGCAAGACATAGTGAAGCAATACTGGTTGACATAATCTTCAACATCTCCCACATCCACATCAGTTGCTCAATCACTGGCAAGTTATATAGAGTTAAGTTTTAAAGAAAGATTTTGAAGATGGGTAAGTAGGTGACTCTGGGGAATATATTACTTACAGAAAGGGATATGAAGGGTGGTACAAGAAAGCACAAGGGTGCATATTTGAATATTTAATAAATGATTGAAGAATACTCATCTTTTATTAGCACAGTGGAAATGAAGTCAATATTTTGATACCCTGTAAAGACTGTTTTGTTATATCAGAATAAGCCCTGAAGGGTCTTGAAAATGAAGACTTACATCTAGTGCACATAGCCCATTTTCTTCCTTTTGCTGTTAGTCTCTTATCACATGTGGCTAATAAGATTGTTTTGCATTTATTTTCTTTGCACTACTTTATTTCTATTGTGGTTTTATTTTTTTTTAATCTGAAATTCTGAAGTAATGAAGACCTACCTATAACCAAGACTTCTAGAAAATGTGTCTTAATCTTAAAAAAGAAATAGATGATTTCATCCAAAACATGTATCACAAAGCATTTGATCTTATCCCCATAACAATGATTCATTTTGTGAAAGTTATATCATTTCCAATTAAGCACTACATGTAGCAATGATGCTTTGTTTCCCTGCAGCTTTCAGTTCCATTAGAGATTCAATTATTAAAAACAGGGTGAAGCTTAATTAAATAAACTTAATTAAAAATAAATTAACCCTTTTCTAATGGAGCAGCTTCAAAGTACAATCATATCAAAGATGCAAAGGCAAACAAAAATCTGATGGCATACTCCATGCAGGCATGTATTTGAATGTCAGATTCACTCATGTTTTAAATTAAAGTTCTGCAAGCTAAGAAATGAAACAAAAGATGCTTAAACATTAACAAGGTAATCTTCAGCAACACATAGAATAGCATTTGGCACTAGCATGATTGTGAATGTAGTTAATATGTTTAATACATCCTGAATTTTGAGCTGGCCTCAAAAGGTGACCTTTTTCTTTGCAGAATAACCGTAGGGGGAAAAAAGAAATCTCAATATTCTTAAAATAATATTTGCTTTCCTGGTTTGAGGTTAATGTGAATAGCATAATTATCAGTCTCTCCTGGAGGCTGTTTAAAATGCTTCAATTGAATCAAAATGGACTGTTCATCAACAAATACATGTCCTGCATGATTGCTCCAAGACTGTTGACATATAAATTAATGATCTTGCTCCTTACCACAAATTGTATTGCTTTGGGGGAGCTCTAACAGATGAAAAACAATTTTGAATCTTTTAACTCCTTCAATAGGAAATATGGGCCAGATTCAAATTGTCTCAGTTGTCATCTTGATTTAGAAATGTCTCCTAATAAGTTTTGAGTATCTGCCCCAGAAGTTGGATTCAAAGTGACCTGTTAGGTGCCTAAGATACTTCAACAATCTTTGGAGAGATTTCAGAGACACCGAAGTGTAAATGAGGGTTAGGTGCCAAGGCCTATACAGAAAATAGGAAATAAGCAGGGATTGTAGTTTTCTCTGATTAAAAAAAAAAAAAAAAATCCGAATTTTTTGGATATGAAAAAATAACCCAAAATACACATTTTTCTGTGATCAAAATGTAATATATCAAATGAATATATAGATATAGATAATGAGATATCTCTAGATATCCATACACACACACACACACACACACACACACACAGAGCCCACATTTTCAGATATTACCCCCCAATCCACATTTATCTATGGTTAAAATGAAATGCCATACACATACACATAGTGTGGCTTTTCATTTTAATCAAGGAAAAATGTGGATTTGGGGTTACTTTTTTTAACCTAAAATTGGAGGGTGGGGGGCATTTAAATCAGAGAAAACCAGAACCCCTGAGCATCAACCTATGGCCAGTGGGCCAGAGACAACCGGTGGAGTATTTTGATCCAACTCATAAACATGAGGCTCCAACAGCATCTCTTTTCCATGCCATGACATGGAGAAAAGCTTACTGTGGGCACCAGTCCCATGCTATTTCAGGAAAAAAAGCAGAAGCTGAGGATTTTCTCCCCATGCTGCCATTGGGAAAAACAGCTGCAATGGCTGGTTCCTAGTGCCCACTGCCACCCCTCCCCCTACCCCACTGAATTGGGTCTTATCCGGCCCACAGCCTGAAAAGGTTGTTGACTGGTACACTAGACTTTTGGACTGTCAGGAGAAAGAGGATTTAAATCACCTATTTTTTAAAGCTAATGACATGGCCAGCTACAAATGTCAATCTAGGTAGTATGATAGCAAGTAAATAGACACACCTTATGGTTCAGTGACACCTAAGTTTCTGAGAAGGGTGGGAATTCAGAGAGCCACTGGTCATTAGTGATTCCCACTGACTATTTATAAACTTTTCTAGATTTTCTGAACCCTTTGAAGGTGCTTATGATGACCCTTGACTTAACGCAGTGACTCTCAACCTTGTTAGACTCAAGGCACCTTTCAGTAGAACCAAGGCACTCTTCATAAAATGACAGCAATTAGTTTTCACATGGAAAGTAGCATCTCTTTTTGTCATTCTGTTTTTGCCTACAGAAAAATAGAACTTTTTTTCTATTGCAAAGAACTCTGAAAGACCACAACTGTGGATTTCTATTTGAGATCTCTGGACTTGACTTGTGAATCATGTTTGTAAACCTAACAGTGATAACATTGTGTGGCACCCTATGGCATCCTTGGAGGGGTCTCAGTGGTGCCTTGGTGCATCCTGGTTGAGAATACTGGTTTAGTGGTTTGAGCCCCTGAGCTCACTTGAGTGGTTTCAAGTTTCCTGATATTCAACTTTTGAAGAGTTCTTTAAGCACTATGTCATTAAGTAGGCACTACCCACCCCTCCTGTTGAAATTTACCAACCAGACAGACAAAAATTTGTAAATCACCAGTGCAATCAGTACTACACATACTGTAGTTGTATTTTCTGCAACATAGTTGCATTCCCCTTCTCATCCCCATCCCTTTTATCTTAGTGTCTCACTCGGGCGCTCTGTATTTCCCGTATGGCTTTTGTCATCTTTTGCTTCATGACTCATAATATTTACTAATAACATTCAATTTGTTCTGAAAATAGCAGACAAGTTTCTGTGGGACTTTTGATTAGAAACTGAAGATGATATAATAGTATACACTTCTCAGTACCCAAGTAGCAACTACTACTACTGTATATAAGATGTTACTACTTAAGCTATAACTTACTATATAACTTATAACTGGATAAGAATAATAAATTGACAGTGATAGTTTCTCTTGTGCCAGGTTATCCTGGATGTGGTAGGGGAGGCTGGGGCCAGCAACTGTGCTGGCCTTAGCAACCTTACCTGGGTTCCTGTGGACTTCGGGGGGCGCCTGGCCAGTAGCCAGAGCATGGCTGAGCTGGCTCCAGTTTTGGGCAGTGTGTGCTGCCACCATGTGTGCCACCCAGGTTTATTTTTTTTTAATTTTTTAATCTCCACACAACTTGGGGAACACCTGCATGTGTGGTGCTGCAGAGAGGTCTGCAGCACCACATACTGTACATCCACACTAATCTGGACACAGACTATGTTCAGAATGTTGTGAAACAATTGCAACACATTGTTGATGTTGTTTGTTGAAATTGTTACCAAAATTAGTTGTTGCATATTGTGACAGGGAGGTATCTCAGGGCTGGGTCTTAATGTCATCTCACCCACCTGTCTAGTGGCAGTGTACCCTGTCTCTTTTGCCCCAACTTGATGAATAAATAACTGGTGTAAAATGCGGGTGGCTGCATATTTCATGTCCTGATGCCAAGGGCATTAAACATGGCTCTGACCTCCTCTATTCTGTGTCCCATGCCATGCAGATGGCATCATAAATTGGTAATAGCTCTGGCCCAAGGCTGGGCCAAACTCTGCCCCTTGTAGGGTCTTTAACATTTGGCTCTAACACTCTGCCTTTCACAGTGTCTCTTTCAAACTGCCCCCTCTCACAGGACCTCTTTCACTCCACCCACTCTCACTGGGCCTCACCCATACTGCCCCTCACTGGCCTATTCTCAGATCGCCCTACTCCATGCAGTTCTTTAGGTCCCCCCTACTCTACACAGCCCTTCAGGCTTTCCTACTCACACTCCAGCTGGTCCACATGCAACCCTTCAGGGGGCCCTCACGCAGACCCTATTCTACATGACGATTGGCCTTATGCCTCACACTGGGCTGAACTCAGCCACAAGCCACTCTCTGGGCCACTCTTAGGTTCATACTCTTATAGGGGTTGGCTCATGTGCTGCCCTTAAGGCCACCTCTACAGCCCTACTCAACACACCCCTGGTGCAGCCCTTCAGGTCACCCCTGCTACCCTACTCTATACCCTTCATGCACAATCCTTCAGGCCACCACTGTGCACCCTACTCTTTGTGGACCTCCACACATGCTTCTGCCCCATCAGTGGAGCTGCTTTATTTCTCTGTCCCTCATTGGGGCCTCTGGGGTCTTATGCCACATGGAGCTCAGCTGTCCATAGACATGCCTGGCCCTACATCTAGGCAACCCACCAGGATGTGGGGACTGGGGCTTTAAGGTGCCCTTTATTCATTTTTCACTGGAGAGGCAACTAGCCTGGCATTTCTTGGGGACCTCCCCACTACAGGTGGACCCACCAGACCATCCTACCCCAGCAGCGTGTAGTTTTTAGTTATGCCCCAGGATCAGGAGCCTCCTGCCATCCCCATAGCTCCTGTCCTTACCTCCAAGATGTGAACAGCAGCTCAGCCAAGTGGTGTTCTTCCAGCTGCTAGCAGCAAACTGCTGGCTCAGCCCTGATGGCCTGACTTAAATGGAGGCTGCTCAGCCCCCTCCTCCTATCACAATGCCCTCCTGAAGACATATGACCACCTCATCAGGACTGGCCCATACCTGCCAGCTGCCCTGCTGCCTGCTCTAAACCCTTAAAGTGGCAGGCACCAAAGGTGCTCTGCCGCACATATACTCAATGAGTACTAATTTCATCACTATTTATCACCAATTTTGTTCTTTCTGATACTTAATTATAACTGTTTGATTCCAATATCATGAACTTCTGGAAACTAGTCAACTACTTCTGGTTTATACATAAAAAAAGTTATATTCTGTTGATACCACTGCTATAGAAATGGAAAGCTTAAAAAGTATAATATTTCTTTTTCTTCCTAGTCCAGAGCTAGTCTCATTATTAACACTAATGTCCAAAGGAAAGTATGCCTTCTTTCAAGATTCTAGCCTTAAGCAAAAGTTAGAAACACAAATAAATTAATCTAAATTAATAAACTGATGGGCAGAACAAGACATTGAATTGCAAAACTATATTTTTCAGCTTAATCTTAACATGTTTATACCTAATAATAATGTCTGTTTGCCTATTCCATAAGGGTCTATTTGTTTAAAGTGGAATTTCTAAATAGAAAAGATTGGTGCAAATAATATATATTAGGGCTGTATGTTCAAAAAATTCCAGCATACATGTCTACAGAAGTTGCTGTGGTAGTTTCAATTATCTGTCAATGGCATTCTCATGTAGTTCACTTTTTTTTTTTTTAAATAAGGAAAATAAATCACAAATAAGCTGTACCATTCAGTATCTGGAAACAATTAGTATTCCATATTCCAATAAACCTAAACATTTACAGCCTAATCTATTTCTATATGTATATTAGTTATTCCATTCTAATAAAATGCTCTTTATTACTGAGCTACAAAACAGTTTCCCTGCTGATATAATATATGACAGAAAACAATGTAAGTTGTTAACTTCCTTCCCAGCTCCATTTTCCACCCACCTTTCTTTTCCAGAGAATTTTCCTTCCCTCCCATTGAAGCTTTAACCCTGAGCAGTCAATAAAGGGAGATATGTGCAACCAGGAAAAACAAAACAAAACTTGTGTGTGTAGTTCAGTGTTAGAGATATTATCATTGAGAGTCAGGAGGTCTGGGATATAGCCTGGACCTCTATCCCCAGTGAGGCAGAAACTATCCCAGTATTTTTTTATCCAATTAAGATTAGATGCAGTGGGAAGATTCAATGGGTGGGCTGGAAAATGTTGGGGTTTTTTTGCAATATCTACTTTAGTCTGGTATTTAGACCATTTTTCTACGAAGCCAGTCATGCAGGTTTAAAACACCCAGTCCAGTGCTGCAACGCTTGCAGTTGTGTAAGCAGTGAAATGCACATCAGCACTGATAAAATGGCAGTGGTGCACTTTTGAACGAAACCACATCGGAGGTGCTTTAGTTCAAAAGTGCACTGCTGCCATTTTCCACATGCTGACATGCATTTCACCACTTCTACAACTGCATGCGATGCAGTGTGGTGCGTGTCAGCTCACATGTAAAGCAGACTTGATTAATCAAGTCTGCTCTGAAGCAGCAGATCTTTGGTGCTTTGCGGGATTAAAAAATATGTGTATAAATGCCACAGATTTTCAACTCCTTGGGTAAGCACCCTAACCATTAGGCTGGTGGTCTAAAAGATGAGATAGTTATCTCCCATTCTACTTCCAGCAGGAATGTGTACAAAGGAATCTTATTTCATGGTAGCAAAAATAGAATCCCAAACTGTGTAAATGAGCAGAACCTCCCACTTTGATACATGATGGGTAACAAGGTTCTGATCCTAAATGTGTTAACTAATATTCCCTAAGGCCTTTGGCTGTAGTTGTCTGGTAAGCTAGTTGTATGTTGTCAAAGCTTGTTAGAACAACCACCTTACATCCTTCCTTCTGAATGGGCCAAGTACCATCAAGCTTTGATTACAAGTTGGGTAGAGTTGCTTACAGATGCTACTTAAGTGTTTTCCAGATGGCTGGTTACAGCAATCTCATCTTTAATTTCTTTCTTTAAAATTATTGTACAACAAAATACAAAAAATATCAGCAGATAGCAACATCTTTATTGGGCGTACATTCTTCTTGTAACAGTTTGTAAAACTTCTGGTCCTGACATCTGTTTAAATGAAAACACATCCTTCAGTACTGAGCATTCAGATGTCTCTCCAATACTTACATTTTATTTTCAGTACCAGGGATTAAAATAATATTAATTTTCCCAAAATAACTAGAATTTATTAAAAGAGTCATTCTTATGAAATGTCATTTGGATACTGGTAGTGTACAGGATCTGAAGACTTATCTGAATTAATAACTATACCTTTGGTAGAAATACTTACTCCTAATGGTCCTGAAAGGAATAGGGACATTTTGTAATACATGTAGGGCACATCTACATATGCAATTAATGCACTTGAATTTTCTCTGCAAAAAATTAATGCTTAATAAAGTGCTCCCAGGTGCACATTTACATTACCCAATAGGAGCAACCCAGTACAGGCTAAAGGGAAGAGCCTTTAGCTCTTCCAGCTCTGGGGGCAGACAGGATCTACAAGAATTCACATCGCAATTTATTTTTCAAGTTTGTACATTTGAACACTCAAAAATTCCACATTAAATTCTGTTGAAACTCCTGAATTTCCTTGACAGACCAACACAGACCAGACCCTCAGTTTTGAAAGAGCTGTTATAATTAAATCTCATCTGAGGACCTGGCTCCAAGATCCTACTATGAACTTTTGGTATATCTAGTCCAGGATTGTAGTTTAGTTTTTCTCACTTCTATTTTACTTTTTAAATGTTATTTTATTCCAAAAGTGTCACACAGCTCCCATTCGGTCATTTTGTTCTGTTCTTAGTCATGCTTGATATTTGTCTTATTGCCAGGGATCCTGGTTTTCTCTCATAAAAAAAAAAAAATCACAATTTTTAGATTATAAAAAGAAACCCAAAATCCATATTTTCCATGATTAAAATGAAACACCACCATAGTATCTAGCTATATATATATATAGATAAATATTATATATCATTTCAATTTGATCACAAAAAATGTGGATTTTTGGGTTACTTTTTTAATCCAAAAATCGGGGATTTTTTTTTAATCAGAGAAAACCAGGATTCCTGCTGTTTTCCAGCTGTTTTCCATATGCTGTTTTTCAGCATCCTAGCCTGCTTTATGGTCTGTCTACCACTCTATTGCAGGGAGGCATGCTAGCATGTGGTCTATGTTTGGCTGCTGTGACTGAGTACCCAGCAGAGCCTACCCCCAAGCTGCTCTAGCACTGAGCAAGCAGAACTCCTCTCCTCAGCTACACCTGTAGCCTCCAATCATCTTTCAGTTGCAGGCAGGCAACAAGGGGAAGTAAGGCAGTGATGCACCCCATGCAAGCCCCAGGACCTGTATATTTAAATCCCTGGGCCATGTCCCAGGCACCCCCAATACCTCATTTTGAAATACCCCACAATGTATAAAGACACCAACACTGAGCCCTAGAGAACCCCCATGCTCAGACAAACCCCCATCAACCCCAAATGGACCCTGACCCTAGCACCTGTACACTGCATTTCAGAGGCTGGATCCAGGAACCCTACTCCAGTATAGACATATTCTCCCTTCCTGAGCAGGAGCCAGTGAAGGCAGCTTGGTTTGGGATGGTTGGGGGCATAACCTTGGGACTACAGAGGCAACCCTGCAACCTCAGTAGTTCAGCCACTGTCAGCAGTTACCTGGGTCATGTGCATCTGGGGTGATTAGAAGGTTTTTGGCTTGCAGCTACAGAGTCCTGGAGTACTAGGGCCTGGGGAGGGGAAAGCACTAAGCATCCAAACCAGGACAAGCAGACAGATAACCCTGAAGACCTCAGCAGATGGTCAGGTATGGCCAGCTGCCTCTGTGTTTTGGTGGTAGATCACAGGAAAATTCCAAGCCATATTGCCAGTATCATAGAGGCATCTGCTGGAAGCCCCTAGAAAAATTGAGGTCATGGGGATAACCTGGCCAGTAGGGCCCCGATCTCTCTAGAGCAGGGGTCACACCTAACTGAAGTAAGAGGGAGAAACATGTACTGGGACCTATAACTACATGCACCCACCGTTCCTTCCTTCCATCCATCTATACATCCACTTCCTTACTGCTGTACCATCACCCACCTGTGGATGTCAAGAACCCATGGGCATCATCATGGAGCGACGAGGGATCTTGTTGCCATTTGAGGTGAGCTGGAAACCCAGGACTAGCTCTTCAAAGGACACTGCCACAGGGTCATGTTCAAGCACATTGCTCAACAGATATACATCAGGACAAAATACAGACTGGGTACAGCACCAGGTCAAGACAAAATGAATGAAGATCTAGTATAAGTGTGTGGATGATGTAAATAAGTCTAGGAGAAGGAATCACTGCATGCCCTTCTACAATGGGTTATCCTGCTTCCTCACATGGATAGGGACATGGCCACCCTGCACATGTACAGCACCAATGTGGGGCAGGAGGAGTGCCAGCGGGGACCCCAACACATGAGGAGGTGCAGAAAGACATGAGAAAACAGGATAACAGGTGCCCAGGAGCAGGTCCCCAGGGGCATGAGGCACAAGGACTGCTGTTGGAAGCAGTTTCTGAGGACTATGGCTTGTTGGTACTGGTACCTGGAACATCACAGGATCTAGGAGTAGAGGTTCATCTGCAGCTGGACCTGAGATACTTTGACATC
The DNA here is from genome assembly GCF_030867095.1 of Alligator mississippiensis. Classification (NCBI taxonomy): domain Eukaryota; kingdom Metazoa; phylum Chordata; order Crocodylia; family Alligatoridae; genus Alligator; species Alligator mississippiensis. Next base: position 380,819,979 of record NC_081824.1, on the reverse strand, counting down.
TTCTCAGCCATGGTCAAGTACACAGACCATGGCACACAGGAACAAGGGAAAAGCTCTGATGCCAAGATAATTTTGACTAGGACTTGGACCCCAGTGCTATGCCCTCCACCTCACAGGATCCCCCTCCCTCATCCAACTAAACATGCAGCCCTGGAACACCATTTCCAGCACAGCTGCTATGGTTGTTTTGCTCCCACTTCTCCAGCATGTCCTTACTGACCCTCTTCCAGATTCACATTTGCAAGCCTCTCCAAACCTTCAGACTGACCCAAACTTTCAGACTGATCACTTCTTCCATTTGATAACAGGAAAATTTTATTGATACACAGAAATAGCAGATAAGGATAATGCAGGCAAGGCAAACAAAATCACCCCCTGATTCTATATCTACCAGTCCTAAGGCCATCACAGAGGGAAGGTACATCTGACCAGTATGCGAGCTTCACCCTGTGGTTCTTTCTTGAATGTCAGGTGTCAGCAGCCAAAGGCTGAGGCCCACACCCGCAATGGGGTGGGTGAGAAGGGCTGGTGGTGGGCCCTCTGTCTATGGTGGCCTGAGTCTCACCACTTGAGCACCCTTTTCTGCTATGAAATCCCTTCTTTTGTATTCTTTTTCTCCTCTGCTTACTTTTCATTGCTGGGTACTGTTCAATGGTTTCCCTGTGGTCATTATACTGTCCATGTTCTGTTCTGTCAGCATATTCCTTTGTTCCCCAAACCCATTGCATGCAGACCACTTAATTTGTTTATTTATCATTGTCTTAATTTGGGCATGCCCCGACCTCCTAATTTGGTTCATCCACCAAAACCAGAAATCCCAAGAGCTCTGCCGCTGGTCATTGTAACCTAATGCCACCTTATTTCATGTTATGGGTGCACCGTTGTTATGGGGGGGGGGGGAGGTATGAGAGAAAACCAGGTTTCCTGGTGATGAAACATCTCCCCTGTAAGGAAGGAGATAAGCACCTGCCCATTCTGGGGATGCTCCAAATCGTGGCAGGACCCCAGGTCCCCAGACCCTCTGAGGGAAGAAAACAAGTGCCTGCTGTATTTCCCAGAGAGGGACTCAGGCCCTCCAACCTTGCCATCTCCATGCGAGTTCCCAGGTAAGTACTGGGAAAGTACAAAATACCTGTCCTTATATTTCATTTTTATCAGCAAAAGTTGCAACTTACCAAAAAGATTTTGTGTCTCCTCTGTAACTCTGTAAAACTGCAGAAACACCATCTGTGCAAGGGAAGACAGTGTACAGAGAACAGAATGGCCATCTAAGGCTGGGGGAAGGGAGGCACACAGCTGCAGAACACATGAGGGATGTGTGTAGGCGACATTGTCAAAGCCTGGTTGCTTCATCTCAGTCCTAGGCACGCACAGCTGACTCCTGGCACCAGGAGTGGAGGGAATATCATGAGGAGAAATTCCAGGGGTCTAGAGGAGAAATTCCAGAAATTCCAGAAGTGGAGTGAAGGCATCCTCAGGATGGGAGATGCCTACATCCAAGCTGTCAAGGTGCAAGTATGTGGTCTCAAGATGGCCACCAGCTGTTTGAGGAGGCAACCCATGCCTTGTTGGAGCTGGCAGAGTCCCAAATGCCAGGAGAAGGAGTTTATGCAGCCACCTACAACACCCATGGCTGGCACTAGTGCTGCCTTCTGCAGATAGCCCATAGTGACCTTGGTTAGAGGTGGTGGGAGAGGCTTCTGCCTAGCCCCCAATGGCATGTAATGCCCCCTTCTGGGGTGTCTTCCCAGGGGTGACATGATAGGGGGTCCCATGGGAGGGACCCCTGGATACTGGGCCCCCACTGCACCCTCACTGGGAGCAAGAGGGGTAGGAGTTTGATTCTGGAAAGGAGGAGTAGGGCAAGGGACACAATGAGCCATGGGCTGGGGAAGCAGAAAGGCCCCTGGCAGGGCTTGCTTTGACAGGAAGCAGTGGGTGAAGGGAGCATGAACAGGGTGTCTGGGGCCCAAGGCCAGGGCCACCCATGATACCAACCTTATCCCTGAGCTGATCCATGCCCCTCAATCCTCGTTGTTGCCTAATGTACACAGGTACCACAAACAGTTCCAAGAAAGCCCTGGTGGAAAGGAGTGCTCAGGACCAGGGGGAGAGTGCAGTCCACCAGCTCATTCTATGAGGCTCTTGAGGGCAGAGCCTGCCTGGCACAGCTCATCCAGCTGCCAGATTGGGGGCACATGGGGAATTTTTTCCACTCCATATGACCCTTCTGCTGGCCCAGGTCCCACTGCAGGAAAGCAACCCATCCACAGTGGGGATGGGAAGCCCCTGGGGTCAGTTTTGCCACATGAGATAGCCCCAGGCATGGCCATGGGTCATGGCATTAGGGTCCCCACAGAGGGAGCCTGGAGCCTGGAGCCTGGAGGTAGGGGGCAAGATGGTGGTGGTCCTGAAAATAAGTGCCAGGAGTCTCTGGTCCTTGCTGTGGTGATGCCTCCTGCCACACAGTCATGTTTTCTATCCCCACCCTGCAGCGCTTTCGGGTAGACCGTCGTTATAGGATCATCCACCTAGTCAGCTCCTACACAGAGAAGTCCCTGGTCTTCAGTCCTGACTCTGGGAATTAGTGTGCCAGGTCTAAAGGCCCTCTAGGTTTCTGTATTAAGTACTGGCCCTGCAGCATTCCCCCTGACCCCAGCCCCCTCTCTATTCCCAATCCTAATTGTCCCACCAGGTTATTTCATAACTTTCTTAAAACTTTCCCTGCCCCTGCACCCTTCCCTCTCCAAAGGATTGTTTATTTTTGTCAATGGGAAGTGGGACAAAGTTCTAACACAGGCAACATTCAACAAGTTTTCTTTATTGAAAAAAAAAGTAAAGTTGGGTGACTGCAACTTTGTTAAATGAGGCACATCTCTTCCTTGTGCCACATTCCCCCGCTTCCTGGGAAGTATTGCCATTGAGTATATGTTTGGGGTGGGGTGGAAATGTCCAGGAAGTCAGGGTTGTAGGCAGTGCTGCCCAGGATTCAGGGCCAAAGAAACCCAGGGCAGAAGATCCATTGCCCTGTCCCAGGGACTTGAAATGCATAGGTGGTAGAAGTCTAGGGTTAATGGGGCTTATTCCCCCACAAACTAATATTATGGCAGCCAGGAATAGCAACAGCATCATGGCACCACCACCCTACAGTCTGTCACTGCTCCATGTGCATCCAGGCCAGTGTCCCACATGTGCTCAGCTCCATGTGTCTCCACTGCTCCAGTGCCACTGACATGCCCCACTACCACAGCGCTGTGCCCAGCACCCCTGCCACATGTTCCTCAGCTGCTACATACAACACCAGCATGTACTGGCCCCACAACAGCCCTGCAGGAGGGAGTGGTAGGGGTCACACCCCAAATAATATTTACTCACCCCCCCTCAAATAATATTTTGTCCCTTTGTCTATGTTGAAGCCCTCCAGCCTTACACATTCAGAAACCACTCCCAGTTTCCAAGGGCCTGGAGATAGCTGGCCAGGGCTTTGTGGACCCAGACTCCCTGCCAATATGTGGGGCCAGGGCCCTCAACATCACTGGAGGGCTTTCTCTCCAGCCTCCCTGTGCTCTGCATGCTTGGTGCACCATCTCTGCTCTGCCTGTCATGCCTCCTCTGCCCAGGCTTCATGAAGACCTCCTCCCTTGTCTCGCACATGTTATGGAAAACACATTCAGTGATTATAAGGCATGGCAAGTTCTCTTCCTTCACCTTGAGGCACCTGCACCTTGAGGTGACTGAAGGTGCACTCCTCAGTCAGGTGGCACCTGCTCAGGCATGTGTGATGTCCTGCAGTAGGAGTCATATAGGGTGACAAATAGGACAGGACAAAGGTCTTGGGTCTGCAAGACTGGGCACAAGTGGTGTGGCATCTGGTGGGGTGAGGGTAGGCCAAGTAATGGGGGCACATGCAGTTAACAAGGGAGGACACTCTTCTCAAAGCCTCTGGACAGGGTGAGGGGGAGGGTCCACAGTGAGGTGGTGGATGGTCAGTGGTATGGTTGCCCATGCCCAGCAGCGAATCTGTGCTCAGCAGTCTCAGGCATCCCAGGGAGTCTATAGGGCATGCTGGGAGGCAGGCAGGAGTGCCCCCCACCTGTGAGCCTTCACTCATGCAGGGTGCCTGCGAACCCCCTCTCTTTGCCTCCACAATGACGATCATGTATACTGTTCATTTGGTTATTTATCATTGTCTTAATTTGGGCATGCCCCGACCTCCTCATTTGGTCCATCCACCAAAACCAGAAATCCCAAGAGCTCTGCCGCTGGTCATTGTAACCTAATGCCACCTTATTTCATGTTATGGGTGCACTGTATATGTTTTTAATGTCCCAGCCTGTGTGTCTACTGGCTAATCTAAACCAGTTCAGAGAAAACTGAATAACTTGGATTGATTCTTTTCCCTACTTTTTAAATGTTACTATATGACTGAGGTCCCAATGATTTCCCTTCTTGCAGTAGGAACTGACATGCTAAATGTAATAATTATGTAGCATGGTTGTCATGGTAGCACCAGTTGAATAAACGCCAGTTTTATTAACAAGGGTGATGTATAATAAGACGTATTGCTCTTCTGTCTCCTGTGAAATTGTTGGTTCTTGGATTCATTTGAATTTGTCTGGCCATTTTCTCCCTGGCTAATGTGGCAGCACAGATGGAAGGGTCAAAAGTCTGGTATATCTTCTGCTGATCTTAGTAACCTAACCTATCAAGCTGCTCTTCTGGGTATAACAGACTGACCCTTTATACTTTCTTCCATGTTTTTTCTTGATTGTGAAGTCAACTGGAAAAAAAATAGTCTATAACAACACCCTTTGTTCTCAATAAAAACAGTCAATGAAAGAATTACAAAAAGAGAGCGAGCTTGGGTTTGTAAATGTATGCATGTTAACTATAGTAAAGAAGAAAAAAGCACCTGAATCTATATTTTCTGTAAATGTTAGTTATGAAGATATGATGAGGTCATGATTTCACAGCTGTGTCTGAGATCTTGTTAAAGCAGCATCACTAAACAATGAGCTGTTCACCTTTACTCTCTGTTTTTTATCTTTTTTTATCTTAGTTTTAAAAAGTCCACCGTCAAAATAGAAATCAAAACTAGATCCAATTTAATTTTAGGAGAACAGTAGAACACAGTTGTAGAAGCTAACCTCTGTTCATGGACACAATAATATAACTGAGAATAATAATGTAATAGACAAGACACCAATTAGTCATTGCTTACGATAATTTTGTCTTCACGGAAAAAATTATTACTTTGAGAAGTTTCTTAAGCCTGTCTAAAAACAGAAGCCCAAATGTGTTTATGTTATTTTTTTAAAGAAATTGTAAGAAATGGATAAATACATTTTGTCTGTTTTGATCAGTTTTAATAGTATGGAATTACAATTTTGTTGCATTCAAATTTATATTGAGCTTTTTTTTCCAATTAGGAGGGACTTTAAAGAATAGGAGACTGGTAAAAGGATAATAAAAGTCTAGAAATAGTATAAACTCTGTATAGATACAACTTACTTCAGGAAACACAACTCTTCAAACAGAATCTTTTGATCCTTAATAACTGGTATAGGATTTATTTTAACTAGAACTAGTAATTGCCTTAGGGAGTGAAATATACAGTTAATTTAAAGAGAAAACTCTTATAGTTAAAGAGAAAGCAAATAGCAGATGTAAAGTGGTGTGTGTGTGCACACATATTTGAGTGTATACACATAATAGCAACAACATACACACAAACTTATATATATCCCCAAGTTATGCATACATAGTGTGAGTATATAAACACAAGTACATATATATGCATATATGTTAATATATATGCATAGCTATAGTGTGCACATGCACACACACATGCACACACACACACACACACACATATAAACCTTTCTCCATCCTTGGTTATCCCTTGTACCAGGGCTACTAAGTATACATAGGAAGAAATATTATTTAAAAGCATATATGAAAAACCATCTAACTTAGAAGAAATTGGCCAGGAGGACAAATTCATTGCTATCTTGAATACATATATCACTGGAGAACATAGGAAACATTTTTGTTGTCCTTCTTTTTTCCCTTTTGAAAACTACCTTGCATTTGATTTTTTTAAATGTCTCTCTATGTAGAAGAGAAAGAACAGAAAAATGCCATTTGCTTGAGTGGCAGACTAGAGAGCTGAGGGAAAGTGTCACACAATCACCAAAAGATGCCAAAATTCCAAATGCTTGATTGGATTGCCTGTCTGTGAGAAAGTAACCCAGCTGTCTGGGCTGAAGTTAAACAATGTACAGAGAATGATACTATCAAGTGCAGCCATCCTTTAATGTCAGGATGCATGATAGATGATGGGTTACTCCACAATGAGGCATCAGAATTCATTATAATATTTCATTCTCCACTTGGCAGTCCTTGATTCTCTTATCTCCTTCTTTATGCACGGAAGATAGAACAATCAAGAGCACTTGTAAGACTGTACATCAACCAATCTGCTCTTTTATTTCTGTTCCTTCTGTGTAGCTGTTGACATTAATTAATATTAAATATTTAAGTTTTATGCTTTAATAAATATTAATATCACTCTTTTCATTAAATGTGCTGACATCAGGAAATACTCTAAAGTCAGTCCAGTGGCAGTACCTGTTATCTGAACACACTCTGAACATAGAGGGTGTTGGGAAGTCATCTTGAAGGCTTCTTTTCACAGTGGAGAAAATGGAATAGATTTAGTCTGATCTACTGTATTACAGCTACTACCCAAATTCTCCAAGATTCCATCTTCTCCTTAAATTCTCACCAACACCCAATGTGCTATTTCTGTCTAAAATGTTTAGTGTGACTCTATACTAAAATCTAAGATCTTCCAGATTATATGTTGTTTATATATTTGTTTATATATTGCTAAGTCTTTTGTGTTTGTTAAAAAAATAATAATCAGACTTAAACAGTGCTGTGGAATAGTTTTCAAACAGTAGCTTTGATAAAATGAAATCTGGCAACTGGCTATATAGGTGCACTATCCATATGTGCTGCTTGCAACTACAATGTACCCCTATTCAGAGTTTTTGTTATATTGCTTGTATCAACATTTTCAATGCAGAAGGGACCCAAGATGTTAGAGATGGTTTAAAGTATTTTTGAATGCAAGACCTGATGAATAAAGTCTTGCATTCAAAAGCTTGTCTAACTTTATCCCAGCTACATAGTTGGTTCAGGAAAGGATATCACCCTAAGAAATCCTAGCCTATCATAATTTCTGGACCATCATAGCTACAGCATCACTCTTGCACTTTTATTATTTTACACAGTGGTTTCTGTCTATATTGTATCTTCTCAGCACTCTATAACAAGGTTCCGATCTATCAAACCTGTTTGCTAACAGTGCTAACAGTATGAATAATTCCTTCTGTTTCAACCTGTATATAAATGCATTTAAAATTAAGTATATGCCTAAGTGCATTTCTAATTTGGGGTCTAAATGCATAATACAGCAATAGCATTCCACTTTCTATCATAAATACAAGATGGAACCTGGTTTAAAAAAAATAGAATAGAAGAAATTAGACTAAGATGTAACTGGAAAAAGAGTGCTGTTAAAGATGAGTAATTTTGTCACTAAAGAAATCAAAATTGGTGCCAAAACCTGGAAACCTGCCTGAAAATCAAGACTAATTACTGTAGTAATGTATTTGTCACCTTCTAATAATTAGCAGCAAAGTGCTAATTACTAGAATGCAGTGAGCATAATATCTTCTAGGATTAGGTCCCCTAAGAAATAAAACTGTGTTGCGGAATGGATAACATTCATCAGCACTCTGGTATGTATCACAGAGATTTTTGAGAAATAGATAATATGAAAAGGGGCTCTTTGGGAATCCTTAAGAATTAGGCTTTAAGAATGGAGAATTCAGAATTCATATAGGTGAGTTTTCCAAAAATCTGTGTGGAAGCGAATAAAACATGTTTGAAGTCAGTAGAACAATTATGATTTACAGAACCCAAATGTCCAGCTTCTGAGTAATTTATTTTTTCTTTAAACATATTAAGAAAGACTGAAGATTTAACTATGTGCAAATGTATTCATTGATAACTTTGTGCCTGAGACTGCAGCAGGTAAGACAAAAATTATATGCCAGAATAAACTTCCACAGAAAAAAATATAAGAAAAAATATAAATTTTTAGAATCAGAAAAATAAAATAGCAGAGGCACATGAACACCTGCATTACTTTTCTTTTTCTGTGAAAGTTCATTCTGGCACATACTTTTTGTCTTGTTTGTTTCAGTCTCATGCTGAAAGTTGTCAATAAATGCATAAACATTTTTCACAGAACAATTCCCTTTCTGACCTCATAATGTTCATGCTCAAGGGAAGTCTGTACAACACCTTCAGAAGATGGGCCTGGGAGTGAAAATTCATAATCTTATTAGATGCCAATAACAAGAGACTAAACATAGACATTGACTTTATGGCTCATTACAGTCTAATAAATAAGCTAATAAAAGAGCAGGCCCTCTAATTATTATGGCCATGGGGTTTGAATTTGCCCTCTTTAAGTGCTGTAGTACAAGGTTTTGCCACTCTTAGGGGGTAAACATTAAGGCTGCTGACAGACATTTGGGGGGGGGGGGGGGGGGGGGGGGGAGAATCAGGCACTTTACTTTCAGCTTGGTGAGCCCGTGCACCAAGTACATGCCCAGAAGAGGAACTATATCAGTTTGACCTGGCTCACCCAGCATCTGTATAGATTATGCACTTCAGCAGAATTTTTTGGTACTTTTATCTATTAGCTGATTGAATCAACTAATAGATAAAAGCACCAAATATCCCCATTGAAGTATGTGATCTATACAATATAGATGTGTGATCTTCTTCCAGTAAAGTGCTGGCTTTTTTTCTACCTCTGTCAGTGCCTTAACAGCTTAAGTACAAAAAAATCCTTTGTTTGAAGAGTATTTTTCTCTTCCATGAGGAGGGGTCCCTCTAGTTCTCTTTCCAATTTTTTTTTTTTTTTTTACAATATATCTGTAACCTCTGCTAATCTCTCAGTACTCCACAGGTGATAATGACCCTCTTCAGTGGTCTTGTTTCACATCTAGTCAGATTATCGTTTCTACTTCACTTCTGTCTTTTAGCTACTCCTGAAAATACCTCCATGTCCCTGTTTTACAACCCTCCTCTACCCATTAAGGAAACTGTTTTTATTCATATACGAAGTTACATACAGGCCATTAGTCTACCTGTTAGTGGTATCTGTTTATTTCCAGATTGAAGAAGGGTATCTTGTGCCTGAAATTTTATCTGAGATCTCTCCCAACTGTACAGTTTGTTTCCCAAAATATACCACCTCCAAAACAATTCCTGTAGCAGGTAGCTAATTCTAATATTACCCAAACTCTCTATATTTTTATATTTCCTAGTTTAAGTAGCATACATGTTCAAAAGCTCATTAAGGCCACAAAGCAATTTTTTATCCAATTCCTTATCCAACACCTACTGACACCATACAAAATTGAGCACCTTTGCATGTGCATGTACTTTTTAGGGTCATTTTTTTCTCTTATCTTTAAAAGCCCAGCACTCCCCTGAAGGGCCCAAAGACAATAACTCATTCATACAGAGGCAATCAGTATGTCTTTGCTACAGTAAGTACTGTAGCAAAACCACCAGTTTTTCTTTTTTTTTAAATGCATTCCCTCCCCTTCCCCAACCATTCCTGATTTTATCTCTCCCTCTTATTCCCTATAGATGAGTATAAATGAGTTAAGATGTAGGATAAGCTTTAATATTTTATTTTAGGTAGTGTCACAGGCCAGCTGGGCACTGTGAGTATATCAATTTAGCCACTGAGCTGTTTGGTTTGGGGTTGAGGAGGCAGAGTTGGGAGTAAAGCAATGGCAAGTTTATTATAGCTTACACACACACAACAGTTAACAGAAAGATAAATGTGATAAGCAGATAATGCAGTATTAAAGAGCTAATAGTAAATAATAATAACAGATAATAACAACAGATAAATAGATCAATCTGTCGCAGGCCAGCTGAGCACCATGAGGGTATCAGCCACTGGCTGTTTAAAACAACAAATAGACAGACATGGGTTGACAACTTATCAATAGTCCCTCAATGCCAGGTGCGCGCCAGGTGATTCCAGCGAAGTCAGGCATCCCCGATCGACGCTGTCAGAGGGATTACTGGGGAAGTTCCTTTGATCAGGATCCAATCCTCACTCATACCAAGAGTCCAGGGTCTGGGTGTGGAACAGCAGTGACCGTTCTGTTCCCTCCTTCCTGCTTGTTGCCTGATGCACTCACTTTTTATACCTAGCCTTATGCTAATCAGTTGGCTTTAGAGCCACTTATAATCTTGCCCTATAGCTATTACCCTATGGGATTAAAAGGTGTTAAAAATTATTATAAAAGGTTACTACCCAAACTTGGCTTTATCCAATAAGCAAACTACAATGCAGCATCTTCAGGTTTAAAATTAACATTACTCTGCCTCAATCCAACCCCTTTAGAACTCTCTGACTATGCTTTTTTGAGATGTGCTTTCCTGGAATGGCAGGAAAGCCATTTTTTTGTTTGTTTGTTTTTTTACTGCTTTTATATTGTGTGATTACTGTTTTAGGCCTCTATATGTAAGTTAGCATAAGTCATGTCAAGTTTCCATCTTGTAATGTCAAGCCTCCATCTTATCCCTATGCCCAGTTGTATAACCTATGACTCATACTACCCCTCCTATGTAACTTGGTTCCTGAATGAATGGGGATAAATGAGGGTGCTTGAGAGACAATGGCAGTAGGTCTAAAACTAACTCCCTCTGAATGACCGAACCATCAACACCTATACCTGGAACAATGACCCAGCCCTTGGTACCACCCTCAGCATTCAAGAAACAAAAGATTAGGCAACCCACCATTGTGCCAAGGCTGCACATGCTCAGTATGAACATCTGGACCCTCTGGAACAGGACTGACCTTGCCTGCACAGGCCCTCCCATAGAAGATCATAGGTAATCTACCCCATAAAAAGGGGTAGTGAAGACTGACTCCTTGGGAATGCCATTTCCATCTGGACCAGACCAGCTCCATGTCACACTGCCTATCCACCCCAGAGGCCATGCCAGCAATCCCTCTGAACAACACTGAGCTGAAGGAGACTGGCCATCGAGGACCCACTTTCAGCCTAGGATAAGTAGATATCACCTGCATATTTCCTCCTCCAATTATGACTCTATCTCTCTCCTGAGGAACTTCAGCCCCTGCACCAAGCCTCTTTAACCCCTGCTGCCATTGTCTGTGTGTGTGCCTGTGTGTGTGTGTGTGCAAAGGAACCAATAAAATATTGTGTCACCATCTCCCCTTTTCAATAAAACCACTGTCATTTGTAACCCTGAGTTGGGTTGTGTTTACTGAGCCCTGGTCCCTTCCCTATCTTAAATTCCGGTCTCTGTCTCTCTCTTTCTGTCTTGGCTCTCAGCCCTGTTCCCGCCACTTTTTGCCTCTTCTCTGTCCCTTTTCTGCAGGCTGTCAGCCTCACTCCCGCTACTTTTTGCCTCTTGCCATCTTTTCCCAATCTCCCTCTGCCTTCTCTTTCACTCTCTCTCTCTGTGTTCTCCAGCCCTCCCCCCGCAGTCCCCCTCTCAGTTTTCCTCTTCCCACATACGTCTTAGCTCCCCTGTAGCCTCCTTGCTCTGGCTTCAGCCTCTGGTTTTCTTCCCGGTATTGCTCCTTTGCTCTGCCAGCTTTCTGATTTCAATTAACACCAATTAACCTTAAATTATCCCAATTTCCCTCCAGTCTGCTGGTTCTAATCCCAGCACCAGCAACTTTCATCTCAGTCTCCACCAGCAGTAACCTAAAGTAACCCCAAGACTCAGCTCCTCAGCCCAACTCTCTTTCTAGTTTACCGGTTCTAACCCCGGTCCTGGCGACTTTCACTCCCTACACTTTCACTCTCTCTCTCTTACCTTAACCTTCCCAGAGGGATCTCAAGTACACCAAGCCCCACATACATACATACTACTACACCCAAGTTAGGAGCTCACCTGTGTGTAGGTGTAGGTGAGTGGTATGTATGTGAACTGATATACATGTATGCCACTGTGTGCATGATATATGAATTAGTGATCTGTGTATGTGTATTGGGTGTGCAGATATTGGTAACTGATCTGGTCTAATTTCCTCTGTTCTGTATAGTGTGTATAGGTGCTTGAGTTTGTGATAGGTATGCATTTGCCTAGGCTGGTAATTTTGGATGTGGATGTGGTTGAATTGGTAGTGTATGCGTGCATGCCGGGTGGGTGTGCATGCACCTAGAGCATGTGTGTGTGCCTAGTGTGTGTGTATGCACCTAATTTATTTTGAGTGTGTGCATGTGCAATTGTATACTGTGCCCTCCTGTCTAACAGTGCGATATTGAGATCCTGAGAGTTGGCCTGACCCCACAGAGCAACAGTACTGTAGAAGATTTCAGATAGTAGCCTCATACCAACATTCAGTTTCTCTTGGGAGGGTCACTATTATTGGAGAAACCACAATTGCAGAGATGTTCAGGCTTTTTACCCCAGAATAAAAATGGCCACTCCTGGAGAAAAATTACCTGGAAACAACACAGGGTTAATTAATTCCCAGGGGACTTTCTCCTTGGAGAGTGAGTATTTGTATAGTGTGGCTTCTTTCAGGACAGAAGATACTGTTCCAGCATCCTAGCCTTCCCCTCCCCATCCTGGCAGACAGTGGGCACATCTACATGTGCAATTAATGTGACTGAATGAACTCTGGCACAATTTGACACTGAGTAAACTAATCCTAATTTCACCATCTATATGTGCATTTAAGCACAGTAATTTACTGCACCATTAGATAGTATCCGTATCTGACGGTACTATTCTATGCCAGAGTGAACGATTGCCTACAGAATGCCAAAAATATGAAGTTAAAGTTACCTAATTATCTAAGACAAGTTTTTTTTAGATGAAAAATGTGCCAGGAATTGACTGACTCAATGAACTGTGACCTGAAAATATAATCTTTATAAAAAGAGATACACAAGGGGGACCTGAGCAAACTTCAAGAGAGAATGTATAAAGGACTTCACCATCGTGATCCTATAAAAGGTAGACTCACTAAAACAGTTATAGAATAATTATTCTCACACCAAAAGTCAAAGAGAAGATTTTACAATGAACAAGCCTCCCTAGCAACTCTCTCACAAAGCAGCTGAGGTCAGTCTGAATTAACATTACAGCAAGACACACTATTATTGTAGAATGGTGTCAGCAACTCTATAGCTCAGGAGCTGCTGTAATTTCTGTCAGAAACTTCTATTTTGGGGGGTTAATAATAACTTGACCATTTGAAATTGCACCAGCCTGAAACTCAGCTTACAAGTTGTCAGCCCAGACACTTACTCCTTGTTACATGAAAAGGCTTAAATTTGATAAGACATTTTCCCTACTGATATGTGGAGAAATAAGCAATGATTTCTGACACTTTTTAAAAGCACTACCTAGTTAATGACTTTCTTCTTAAATCCTAGCAGCAGAACGCCTGAGGTTTCATTTATAAATGATTTACTATAGCAGTGCACTTAGGACGTGATACCACAAGGTGCTGAGGAACACTTTTACATGTTATTCACCATCAAATATATTGACTTTACTGGCAGGAGACGACATCTTGAATCTTGCAGGGTCAAGTCCTCAATAACATTTTCACCTGCATCTCATTTATTTTATTATTAATCATAACTGAATGTGCTATCGACAAAATGGTCAAGGGCTATGTGAAGAGATCCAAAGACTTTCAAGTTCATACCTTGTTCAAATCTAGCATAGGGTAACAGCAAGTCATTAATTTTGGAAGTCTGTTGAATGTGTTCTTGATTTCAGTCTAGCTTCAGTGCTCAAAAGTACACATACTAAAAGCCCTAGAAACTATGATTATCTGAACAGGAAGTCAAAACTACCTATTCTTGTGTAGGGATGGCACCTCCAAATCAGATAGAGAAATGTTAGGAAATGAACAGAATTTGCACTGATAAAGCCTATTCTGTATCTATCAAGCACAGATTAAATTTTCTTTTATGCTTGACCAACCTGATTTTTTTCTATGACAAGGTGAGAGACTCTGTGGATGCGTGGAAAGCAGAGTGTGGTACCTCAATTTTAACAAAGCTTTTTGACACTGCTTCCCAAGGCATTGTCATTAGTAAATATAGGAAATACAGTTTAGACAAAGGTACCTACTGTAAGGAAGACAGAGATAACTGTTCAGATCAGCATAATGAAAAAAACGTAGGCACAAGTGGGTTACCAGGGGTCTGTCCTAGGTCTGGTATAATTTAATATATTAATTAATGATTTAGAATGCACACTTAGCAGATTTGCAGATGATGCCAAGATGTGTGGAGTTGCAGACACGCTGGAGTACAAAAAGTGCCAGGTCCTTAGGACAAAACAATCACATGAACAGATATTGACTGAGGAATGGTTGGCTAGGCTGCAGTACTGCAGAAAAGGATACTGTGGACTTAAGCTGAATATGAGCTAACAGTGTGCTCCAGCTACTACTTAAAAAAAAAAAAAAAGGCAATACCATACTGTGTTGCGTTAATAACAAAAGCACTTGCAAGTCAGGTGAAGTGATTCTTTCGCTTTGTTCTACATAGTGAGGACTGACTTCAAGTGCTGTGTCCATTTTTGAGCATCACACTTCAAGAAAGATGTGGACAAATCTTTTGAGATTAAGAGTTTCTAGTGGAGAGCAAAGAAAAAGATTAGAAGTCTGGGAAACATGACTTAAAAAGATAGGCTAAAAGAACTCATGCAATTTAGTCTGGAGAAAAGGGGGGTTTGATAAGTCTTCAAATGTCAGAAGAGTGGTTATAAAGAAGATAATAATAAGTTATTTTCTGTGGCTGAGAGGGGTAGGACAAGAAGCAGTGGTTTCAAATTGCAGCAGGGGAGATTTAGGGTGAATGCTCGAAATAACTTTCTCACCATGAGGGGTGGCTAAGCATTGTATCAGACAATGTTGAGAGTTGGTAGAATGTCTATCTTTGGAAAGTTTTACGAGCAGGTTGGAGAAACACTACCTATAATGGTTTAGACAAGAATAATCTTGTCTTGAGAACACAGCTGGATTAGATGACTTCCTGAGGTCCCTTTCAGCTCTACTTTTCTGTGATTCTAGGGTTTTATGTTGAGGACATGCACAACCTTTATACAACTTAAGTTCCACTTAATTCATTATAGAGCTGAATTTAGTAGGGCCTTTGCATTAGAATGAATTATTGCCCTGTAAAATCAGATATCTATCTACAAGGCTTTGTAATTGGACTTGAAAATTTACTAAGTTGATATGATTTTCCTTTTAAATTATTTTCTAAATCCAGCCTTACAATTTCAAAACATGCTCACATATATTAGCAGCATTTCATTTTAATCATGGAAAAATGTGGATTTGGGGTTACTTTTTTAAATGTGAAAATTAGGGATTTTTTTTTAAATCAGAGAAAACCAGGATCCCTTGTGATCACTATTCATGATTTAGGGGCCTAAATTCCTTCTATGTCTTCTTTAGGCACCTTGGTCAGAACTCTGTTTTACTTTGTATGTCTAAAAGAGTTTTCTAGCTGTGTGCCTTGGCACTTTTTGGTACTTTACATTTGGATATATATATGCATGTACCTTTATGCTAGCATGCATAGTATGTTATGTACTGGCTGAGCATGCATGTATGTACCTGAACAAAAGTATGGGGAAAAAGGAGGACTTTCTGCCCTTCCTTCTGTGTTTTAGCCTTGGTAGTAGAATGATTCGTGAACTTGCCTAAAAAGTGGAAGACACCAAAGTTCTATCCTGCCCTCCCCCCGCGCCCCCCAATCAGAAGGTGCATTCAAACAAGTACGCATGTGCCTCTTGTGGTGTCTCAAACCAGTTTCAGATATTGCAAGAGGCATGCTGAGAATGAAAAAAATGTTCCCCGCACTGAATATTTGCAGCATGGGCTCAAGATTTAATACTTGGATTTCCAGGTATCAAATAAAAACACTGCAGAGAAAAGCAGTGCAGGGCACAGTTCTAGGGTGCTCCCTGCTGGCCTTGTATGTGGAGCAAGCAGGAGCAGTGCCAGGCTGTGACCTGGGAGCTGTCTACAGTAAGTAGGGACTGGGGCGGGGCGGAATTGAAGGGAAGGATTCCCTGTGTGAGGGTTGTGTGGGGGTAGAAGGGCTGGTCATAGGCCGTGGGTCCCCCACAGGGCCCACAGCCCCTCCCCGCAGGGTCCTAGCCCCCACCCTGCAGAATGCACAACTCACCTCTGCAGCAGCAGCTGTGGGGTGCTCAGGGCTCACTGTGGCCAGAGCCCCCAACAGTGCAGTGCAGCCCCAATTGACTCAGAGCCAGCACTGCTTGTGCCTCCATGGAACTGGCTCAGCCCAATGGCATGTGGGGCCCATGCAGGCAGGACCCAGCTGAGCATAACAAGTGGTCTCCTTAAGTGGTGCCACCCCCTGGGTGACAGCCCAAGAGGCCCTGGTACTTCCTGAACTGCCACGCCGAGCCAGGCTGGTCCCACGACAGGAGGCACAAGCGGCATGGGCTCTGAGTTGATTGGGGCTGTGCCACACCACACCATGCCATGCGGCTGGGGGCTCTTGCTGCAGTAGGCCCTTAGCTCCCCATGGCTGCTGCTGCTGTGGGTATAAGTTGTGGGCCCTGTAGTGGGCTGGGGCCCTGTGGGGGAAGGCTGGGGCCCTGCAGGGGGCACATGAGGGCCCTGTGGGGTGGGTGTTGTCCCTGTCGGGGTACATGTGTGCCATGCAGAGGGGGGCATGTGCCCTATGGGGGGAGGGGCTGTGGGTCCTGAGAGGGGTTGTCCATGGGCTGTATGGGGGGCTGCACCCTGTGCATCTAAACACTCTCTTTTCTGCTGTGCAATCTGGGGACAGCAAGCATAACTTCACACATCATGCTCCTACTAGACAGCCAGAGTGCTTTTTTCTGTACAGCTCTAATAATCTTAGCTTATATTCTTTAATCTTCTTTGATAGCAAAGCCACTTGTGGAGCCCTGCTTCATTCTCCTGCTACTTAGTATGCTTATTTCCAGTATCCACCTGCCCTAGGCTAGCAGTTCCCAAACTCTGACAAATTGTGTGCCAAAAATTTAAAATGATACAACCTTAAGTACTACCAGCAAATATTTTGTCATATAAAGTAATGACAATATATCAGTTAATGTGTACCTCTGACGGGTTATCTGTGTACCATTGGTGGTACCCGTACCATATATTGGGAACTGCTTCTCGAAACTATAGAACTCGTCTCATTATTTCCCAGTGTAGAGGTATAATGAAACAGGCAGCAATGATATGGCTGAAGAAACAGTCATTTTTTTCTACCCCACTTCCCACCCTGCAGCTTGGCACCTGGGGTGCCTATCATAGCAGCCTCACCTACTTTTGCCACTGCATGTGGTGGTGACAGGGAAGGCTCCTGGCCTTCTAAATCCTACTCTTTTTACGGAGTATACCAGGCATAGCTACTCCTAGTTCATCCCTGGCCAATGCTTATAAAACCTCTTCTTGAAAAGAGAGGAAGAGAGGCATAGAATACTACATGTATATACACACAAGCACCTATACATATATGTATATTGTAAAATATGTATGTAATGAAAGGTGGTATTGTATGTCATAGATGGCATATACTATGTGTGTGTGTGAGTGTGTGTGTGCATGTATTAATGGGGAGATGGGTGGGAGATATTTTTTTTTAATGTTGATTTATTTCTAAAGTCTGAATCTGGAGCCTTCAAAAAAAGCAACACCATTTCTCAAACACATTGCATTCCTGTTTGCCATTACTATGTTCAATGATCTGTGGCAATATCAGTTAGCAATTTCATTCTTGCACATTCTGATGGATGATAATTATGAATAGGACGATGTAAGTCTCAGGTATTGCATGTATGGACCTTTGAGAGTATCTCTCAGTCACCTCCCTCTTGGGCACATCTACACGTGCAATTAGTCACGATTACATTTACTGTACATTAATATAATGTGCAGTAACTGTTTTTTGGCAAGTATCTACACATGCAAGGAATTGACACTAAAGTTAGGTCCAGTTCCCTCCACTCCTGCCATGTTCCCCTGTGGCCACTGGGGAGTGCTCCAGCCTCCCACCCCAGCTTCCAGTACTTGGCAGCCATGTTGAAACCAGAGTCAGCTGCCAGCATGTGACAGCCATCTTTAAAACAGAGCCCCACACTATGCAGTCTGGGCAGATACTATCTCTGTGAGAGAAGCAGCATGGTGTGGGCACAGGCAGTATGTGGCTGCTCTGCACCTGCTCCTGCCCCAGTTGTTCTTCTTAGCCATGACTGCCCCCGGCCCTAGCACCCTGGAACAGGGTACCCAGATACTCCTGGATGTCTCAGTTGTTCTGCGGGACTGCTGTTGTCATCCCAACCCTTCTCATTGGGGACTCAGCCTACCTGCTACCCCCATACCAGATGAGGCCCTAGACAGCACTGAGACCCCTCCAGGACCATTTTACCTGCTGCCTTGGGTGAGCCCGCAACTATACTGAGTGCACCTTTGGCTGCCTCAAAGGCCACTGGTGGTCCCTCACAGCCCACCTTGAGGTGGCTGAGAATAACCTCCCCAGGGTCATCACTGCAGCATGCATGATGCACAAGGTTTGTGAGGCCCAGGGAGAGGCATTCAGGGAGGCCTGGGCAGTGAAGGCATGCCAGGCGGAGGCAACATGGTGGCAGGAGCACAACCTACAGCAGCAGTGCCAGTGGTGGGTCTCCTCCGGTGAGGCCCCAGGCAGGCTGTGCACCTGCCAGCAGAGTCCAGGGCACCAGGTGTGGGAGGCCCTGGTGGACCACCTCTTCCAGCACTCCCCACTCTAGACTTCCTGCCCTGGTGTCCACACACCCCCTGTCCACCCCTAGCACCACATTCAGGACATGCGCATGGATGAAATAAAAAAGTTTTATTCCCCACACAACGCTTCCCCCCCTCCCCTTACTGCACAGAGCCTTCTTGCATCTCCCTCCCCAAAAAACAGAGCCCCTCCACCACCCTCCCCACCCGCAAGAAAAAAAAAACAAAAACAACAACCACTTCCTAATGTTTAAACTGTATACAAGAGTCTCATTCTTTTATTGCCTTAGAGTTGGGTACTATGAGGTGGGGGTGCCTAGGAGGCAGGGTCTGGGGGCAGGTGGCCAGCACTCCAGGCTTAGGCCTTTCTTCCATGGTTCCAGGGGCCATGGTGACCACAGTGGGTGACAGTCTTGTTCACAGGCAATGGCATCCAGTGCTGCACCAGGGTGGGTGGCTCCCCCTCTGGCTGCCTGAAGGCAGTGCCAGCACCCCCTTGCATCCTCCTGCAGAGGGCCACTCCAGAAAGGTGGCCCGGAACTGCCTCCTCCCCATGCTGCCACTGGGCAGGCCAGGCAGGGAAGGGGAGCTGGTGCTGGAACCAGGGTCAGGGCCATGAGTGGGAGCTGGGGGTAGAAGGACCCTCCCCTCAGTGTAGGTCTTACCATGTGGCTGGAGCTAGCGAGTCTGGTGGCTCAGCATGGGCCTCCCTGTTGATGACAGCAACTGACTGCATCTGATGCCCTCAGTCCTCAGTGCATGGAGGGCTGACAACTGGCCAGGACCCCCGCCCCATGGGAGGAGCTGTTTCTGCTGGTTGCCAGTGGTTCCTTTTGATGGGTTCTGGGGTTGCAGAGCTTTTGAGGTAGCTGTTGGCCTGCGCTTGGTGAGCTGCCAGCAAATGCAGCAACTGGGGAGGTGGACAGGGTAAGGTTCTGAACAGTCCCTGCTCTGGTGACACGTCACTGGAAATGTCAGGGTGGGGTGGGAGCTTGGGCAGGCTACCCCTGCTGGTGACTGCTGCAGGGGTGCAGCCTGGGTTCCAGGGTGCCAAAATTCTGGTCAGCTGCCACATAAAAGGTATGGTCTTCTGGGCATGACTGGACAAGCAATTGTGGTTGGTCATGGCCATCCATTGTGTCTGCAAGGCCTTGACCTTTATGTGACAATACTGCACAGTCTGAGCGTGCCCTCACTCCTGCATGTTGCCTGACAGGGCCTCATAAATATGTGTGTTTGAGTGCCCTGTGTTAACAGACTCTACACCTCCACATCACCCCAGAGCACCACAAGTTCACCAACCTCCTCCAGGCTTCAGTTGGGGGCCTAGGTAGAAAGCTTGTGTGTGTGAAAATGGGCGGGGCTGGGCCTCAACAGGGAGGATGACAGTGACATGTTGATGGTGCATCTCATGCCACCTCTCTGGGTTCCAGCACAGCTGTCCCTGTGTGGCTGACCCTGAACAACAGCCAGCAGCACTCAGGAGAGGGGCACAGCCAGCAGCTGGGAGCCATGTGGCAGAAGCAATGGACCTGCAAACACAGGAGAGACTGCTCACGGTGAGCAGCAGCAGGGAGCAGGTACTGGCCCTGCTTCCAGAGACAGCTAGCAAGCAGCCCTGAGGTGATGTCAGGGCTGGGCAAGGGATGCAGCAGGCTGCAGCCCTTTACAATAGTTATTTGTGGCCAAGCAGCAGCTCTGACTAGGGGACAGGACTGACAGGGGCTGTGCCCCAGGGGGGCACAGAGGGCCTTCAGGGTTCCTGTGCAGATGTTAGGCTCTCTCAGGCTGCCTGTGAAGTGTGCCTCGGGGCACAAAATGGCTGCTGGTTTTTATAGCCTGCAGCTAAGGACTGCCAGAGAGGCATTCCAGTCCCATGGCAGGAGAAGCTCCCAGCCAGGAGCCCTGGAGCTGGGCTGTGGTCGGCATTCTAAGAGCAGGGCAGACCTGGCACTAAACTTAGTGCTGTGTCATGGCTACATGTGCGTTAATGCACAGTAAATAATTGCAACTCAATTTGATAGCTGCATTTGCAGGTATCAAATTTAGTCTTGATTAGCCTCATTTACTGCACAATAAGGGTGCAGCTGTGTAGACATATACCAGTACTGTTCAGTAAACTATGCTAAGATGTATTAAGGTGTCTCATGTAGATGTGCCCCTTTAGTATCTTTCTCCGTTTTACCTTTATGCTTCTCTGGGTTGAAGTTGATTTCTTTTTGTGCATCTAAATGGAAATTTTCTAGACTTTTACCTGTTTTTGGCCTCCATTTTATTTTTTGGATCGGTTATCCTGTGTGGCCCTATACGCATGCATATAACCTGGATATACACTTAACTGACTGATAACAGGGGAGGAAGAGGAACATGTTATGTTTCAGTCCCAATAGGCAAGTGGTTAAAGTACTTGCTCAGGAAATAAGTGACCTTCATTTTAGGCCCCCCTCACCCAAAGGTGGCTTGAAACTATCTCTCTATGGTTTCTCACTATAGAACTCTAACCACCATACAAGTCAGGCATTACCTAGTCCTTTCTCCAGCAGTGCTTTTGAAGCTGAGGCACAGCCCCCTCAGTTTAATAGCCATTGCATAAATCAAAAAGCTAGTAGTGCAGGCCTATTCGGTATTCTCAGTCTACATGTGACCACTTACACATCCACACTGGAGCAATAAAATGACTACCTATGCATAATGACATTTTTGGCATTTACGTGGTTAGGAAACTGCTATTTTGATATGCAAAAGAAATACACTTCTACCCTTTTTTCCTTCGATTTTGTCTCATTTCTCATTCAAGGGTCAAACTCCATCTATTCGAGGGTCAAGGATTTTTTCTTGACATTTGTTATTGGACCAGCCATATAGCTCAGAGAAATGTTAAACAAGCATTTGTGTCCTAAGTGACACTAAAGTAGGGGAGAATGGGGGGTTGGAAAGGAAACAGATGATTGTATTGATTCATTGACCTCTGGGTTATGGGCCCAACACACATTTGATATTTGTCACTCATTCACTTTGGAACATGTTGAGGGGGCACTCTGTGCCATAAAACTTCTCTAGCAACTCTTCCAACTATACAGTCAATCCAGTGAAAGAAATCAAAATAACTTAAATTAAACTAAATAAATCCTTGCCTCTCAAAGTTCCTGGACCACCACAGCAACAACATCACTACTTACCTACTAAATCAGGGGAGGCAATTATTTTGGGCAGAGGGCTGCTTATTGAGTTTTGCCAAGCCATTGAGGGCTGCATGACAGGCAGCCCAGGGCAGATTAATATTAATTTTCTAAATTTTTAGGGGCCCTGCAGGCCAGATAGAATGGCCTGGCAGGCCACATCTGGCCCCTGGGCTGCATTTTGCCCACCCCTGTACTAAATTCTTCTCATATTCATTCTTCTGGAGTTCTCCAGTAAGGGAATGCATAACATTCTTCATAGAATCTCTCTTCCCTTTCTTTTTTATCTTTGGAAACCTCTCCTCTCTTTCAGGGTCATTCCACAATCATCCTTTTTTATCTCATTCTGCCTCCCTGCACTCACACATAGAGTGACTGAAAAGTCAGGAGAACAGAAGGAGATGCGTACCTTTAGCCCATATTTCCCTGATTAGTAAATAATTCATAAAGATGAAAATAATCACCTGAAAAACAGACAGAAAGGAAGTATATATAGATCATTTATTGCCATATAGTGGGAAAGCAGCATTACTTTTAAGCCTGCTCTGTGATGAAGCACCCTCATTCTACCACAAAACTCTAAACTAAAAACTGTTTCCCATTTTCCCATTTTCCAGCTACTCATTTCTATCCCTCCATATATAATTTTTCTCATTGTGAATGACCAACTGGTTAT
This sequence comes from Alligator mississippiensis, assembly GCF_030867095.1. Taxonomy (NCBI): domain Eukaryota; kingdom Metazoa; phylum Chordata; order Crocodylia; family Alligatoridae; genus Alligator; species Alligator mississippiensis. The sequence goes on along the minus strand of NC_081824.1, from coordinate 380,797,232 downwards.
CCTTGAACTCATCCTACTATCAGACTAAAAGTTGAATCTGATGCCATTACATTTCATTTCAAAGGTATTTTTCATAGGATTTAAAATAAAATCTTATACTTGACATATGAACTATAAGTCACAATATGTCAGAGAAACAAATGTGCCATAGGATATTTGCAGATTTTCAGCAGTTTTACTGATGTATTTTACAAAGACATAATTGATAACATGTAGTCATTTTAACAGTATAACATTCAGACTGAATATACCCATTCCTTTGATAGATAGTTCTTTCAGCTACAGTGCTAGGGATGTGATTAATATCTGATGTGAGAAATGCACTCATACTGAAAGTACTGAAGATTAATTAATGAAATCTGGCTTCAAGAAATTACAAAAAAAAAAAAAAAAGAAACTCTAGGGCAGTTTTTAAAATGGCAAAAATTGAAATGAAATACAAATGGAGAAGGAAATCAGAGGATTCACTTAGTTACTATCATCTAGATCAGAAATTCCCAAACTTTTCTTATTGCATATCCCCTTTCAGATTCACCAACTGCCCATGTACCTCTACCACCTTGTTTTACATTTTAACTCCTTAAAAGTCAATTATTATTATAATGAAAATTAAATCTGCCAGTACACAATTTTTCCCCTGAGATATATACTGTGTACCCCTAGGGGTATGCGTACCACAGTTTGGGAACCCAGCTCTAGATTGTTAAAGAGAACTCATTGGGCCATTCAGATGGGCACGCATATGCCTCTTGCCCCATCTCAAACCCCTTTGAGGTGGGGTAACAGGCATGTGCAGGAATGAAAAAATATTCTCCACGCTGCAAGTATGCAGCACAGGGAGAAAAAAAAAACCCTCAAAATTAAAAAATGCAGAGCAGGGCATTGCCTGGACCATGCCTGAAGCAACCGGAGACTGGGTCCTCCATGGAGAAACTCTGCCTGCCAGAACATCTCTGTAGTTGGCCCTTTGCCCTGGTGCTGAAACACACAGCTGTCCAGGCCACATGTTTCAGCACCAGGGCTCTAGTGCTGGTGAGTAAGGGGTTGGGGGTCTGGAGGAGTCGGGAGGGAACCATGGGGGGGACCCCAATGGCCCTGCCCATTCCCCCAGCCTCCCTGACCCCTGTCCTAGCTGGCATCTTCCCCCACCAGCCCCCCCTAAAGCCCCCAACTCCTGCCACAGCTGGCCCTTCCCCCTTCCAGCCCCCCTGAGATCTCTGACACCTGCCACAGCCAGCCCCTCCCCCTGAGAGCCCCCTTGAGGCCCCATGACCCCTGCCCTGGCTGGCCCCTCTCCCTGCCAGTCACCCCGAGGCCCCTGACCCCTGCTATGGCCAGCCCCTCCCCCCACCAGTGCCCCCGAGGTCCCTGACCCCTGTCCTAGCTGGCCCCTCCCCCCGCCAGCCCCACTGAGGCCCCTGACCCATGCTACAGCCAGCCCCTCCCCTCACCAGCCCCCCCAAGGCCCCATCCACCCAAGCCCCCTGGATCCCTGTCCCCCCCACCCCATACTTAAAAAAACCCAGCAAAACAAAACCCAGCGCTTACCAGCAGCTGAAGCTGCCATCTGGCTGCCTGGGGCCCTGCCTGCACAGTGCAGGGCAGGGTGACAGCCCCAGCAGCCCCTGCCTGGGCCCTCTTGCCCCCCTTGCTGTCCTGTGATGCCCAGGGAGCTCTGCCAGGAGGCCCTGGAGCCTCCTCACCCCTGCTTCTAAGGTAAGCAAAGGCTTTTTATTTCCATTTTTTTCTGTTCTTTTTCTGAGTTTTTTTTTTTAAGTGATGGTTCCTGGGATTTGTGAGGCAGCCATGGGAGCCTGGGGGTACAAGTTGGGGAATGAGACTAAGTGTGGCAACCATTGGGGGGCTGAGGGATTGGGGGCGTGGGGCTGGGTGAGGCAGCTATTTTGGGGGATGCAGCAGCTGGTGGGGGATGGGGCCAGGTGTGGCAGCAATCAGGAGGCTGGGGTGGGGCATGTGGGCCTTGCGGGGGGGTGGTAGCCCCTGCAGGGGGCATTTGGCCCCTGTTAGGGGGCCATACCCCTTGTATGGGGGCTGAACCCCCATTGGGGGGCTGTAGCCCTTGTGTGGGAGCCGAACCCTCTGTTGGGGGGATGAACCCCTTGTGTGGGGGCCAAAACACCTGTTGGGGGGGGCTAACCCTTTGTGTGGGGACAACCCCCCTGTTGGGGGTCCGAACCTCTTGTGTGAAGGTTGAACCCCTTGTGTAGGGGCTGAAACCCCTGTTGTGGGAACAAACCCTTTGTGTGGGGGACAAACCCCCTGTTGGGGGAGAAACCCCTTGTGTGGGGGACAAACCCCTTGTGTAGGGGCTGAATCCCCTGTTGGGGGGCCATAGGCCTTGTGTGGGAGCCAAACCCCCTGTTGGGGGGGGAACCCCTTGTGATGGCCATCTCCCTCTGGGAGGACAGCAAAATATGTATTCATGAATTCATGAAAGATATATTTATAGTTCACTTTATTATTGTGATAAGAGACTTGCTTTAACACTGTAAGATATATCAATAAAACATTGTCCTGATAGCTGTCTCTGTTTCACTCACTCTCTCTCTTTGTAGTGGGCTATTGTTTTACTTCTGGAGGAACATGGATTTGGGGTTATTTTACAGAGTGACTTTGAGATTTTTTTATCAAGGATTTTTCAGTTTTTCAATAGGGAACACCAGAATTCCTGCTAGGGAGGCCAGTGGCAGGACCCTGCCTGCTCAGGGCTGGCACCTTGGACCCAGCTCACTGTGGCTGACCTCCTGATCAAATGGGGCCAGGAGGACATGCTTTGACAGTTCAAAGCAGGCCACCACACCCAGAACATCTTCCGGGCGATAGCTGGTAAGATGGCTGGGCAGGGGGCACACATGGCAGTAGTGCTGCACAGAGGCCAACTCTGCAACTACAGCCCACTGGCAGCTGGGCCAGAGGGGCAGATGCCTCTACTGGCTGTGCAGTCCCCATCTGGGTCTGGCAGCTGCACAGCAGGTCATAGCCAGGCAGCAGCGCCCACTGCCAGACTGCTGCAGTGGGTAGAGGGTGTGGGGAACTCTCAGGGCTGCTTCAGCAGTCCAGCTGGCACAAGGGGTAGTGTCCCCAGGTACCAATTGGCTGGGTCTCAGAAGCTCCTGACAGCTAGTAGCCCTGAGCTACTTGCCAGGGCAGCTTTTTATACTGCTGGGGACAGCACAGGTGCTGGCCCTGGGCTCTAGCTCCCCCTGGCTGCAGATCTGGGAGGAGCCAGGCAGGATTATTTTGCCCCAAGTGGCACAATTTGCTCCACACCAAAGTGCATGTCCAAGCACATGCACTGGTGCAAAAAGCCCCTGCTCAGATTTGCACCACTTCTATTTGAGCTGCTGCAAGCGCACGTGCTTGTGTAGCATGAACTGAACTAATGTAGATGATGTTAACATACAGTGTAATAATAGTGAAATGTAACCATGTTAGTCTTGTCCTGTAAGCAACTTGAAAACTCCATTTTGTATCCTTCTGCTTGACATAAGTGAATGAACTTTGCATAGCCTTTATTTATGAGTGTGTGTAAAAGGATGAATAGTGAGAGAATGGCATAGAGATGGGAGAAAAATATTCAACTGTTTACTTAAGCAACAAGGTGCCAAATATAAGTTATCAACCACTAAGTAACTAACAAACAGCTGAAGAATCCCTTTGAAGCTCGAAGGCACAAAGGAGATAACAGAAGAAATTTTGCCAGATGGGCAACAAAAACACTCCAAGGCTAAGATAAGCTGAAGACAAAAGAACAACTGCAAAAACAGAAGCTGGGTATGGAAAAACCCCAAAACACTGTAACAAAGGATGCCAATCTCTATAAAAGAACACTTTGAAAATGCCAAGTTGGGTGAGTCTCTTTCTCTACTGCTGTTTCATCGGAGCACAGATGAATCCGTTCACCCCGCTCCAGCTGTTATCTTTAAATCTGCTATCTTCAAATCATCATCATCTACTCAATAAGCCTGGGTTGGCCACCCTGGGCTGATATTGAGCAACTATTGCTGGTAACTATATCTGGTGTATGTGTAGATGAAATGGTTGTTTTGTATATGTGTATGCCTGTGTGCAATGATGTGTATGATAATTTGTGTGTTTGTATGAATAGTGTGCTTGAACCTCTATGTCTACCTCATGTAATCAATAAACACGGCACCTTGCCTTATCCCCCTTTATAAAGTCTCACTCATGATTTGAGCAATTGGCAATTTGTGTAACACTTGCATGTGTGGACACGCCCATTAGGTGTTGGGACCCGCCAGCTTCTGTCTTTGCAATGAAGACAAATAAGCATTGGGAAAAGACTTATGGTCTTCTTATCCAATGTTCATGCTCAGTTTGTGTCCTTCTTTTATCAGTCTACCGCTCTTCCTTTGGTGACCACTTAACTCCTTTCCCAAACTGAATATTGTCTTGTCATACCAGTTCCTACTATCCCTTCAGTATTTTACAATGAAGTATCCCATTTGGGAAAAAAATAGGGAGTTATATAGATAAAAGGAGGAACATGTCAGATTTTTACATTTTCTCATTAAACAATAACCGCATTGCATATTTGTTTAATTCAGAACTCATTCCATATTCAGTACACTGCCTTTATGGATCATAAAGAACTAATCCAATCAGAAAAATGATAGATGTTTTCTTCCTGTTTTCTAATATCATCAAGTTTTGGCTCTAGCAGCTGCTAATACAAATCAATCAAACCCAAAGCAAATATAATTTCCAAGATACTGACATAACACAATAGTCTATGTTTTATTTGTACAATTGTCAATATGTAGAATCTTTATTTATATGTACACATATGTATCTATATGTTTATTTGTCAGTTCTTAATTGCTGGTGGCTTGCAATTACTTTTTTTTTTAACTAAGTAAGAAACAATTCTTGTTTATCTATGCATTATTTACATTTGGGCCTCTTAATGTAATAAAGTTCACCCATCAGGAAAATGACTGATGTGTTGACAGACTATTTAGGCTATGCCAACTATTGCTAATATTTATTTGAGCAAATGTGTTATTTATGAGAAGCCTTCAGTGAAAGACTCTGCTTTTTTACATCTATTTTACATGATTATTTGTTTACACCTTTCCACCTAAAGTTCAAGTTAAGTATTTTTTATATGAACCAATAGTAGCATATGATCCAAAATGATATTCCCTTGTTCTTTCAAGAACTATGACATGGCATTTACAGGAAATGTTCATGGGATTTAATGCATGATCCATACATCCGCAACACCTCCTGTGCCACACATGCGTGGCAGGAGGAATGATTTTGGGATCGCAGGTTAGATCCCATCGTGCCTTAATGTTGGTACAGGCAGAGCTTGACCTGGGGTCCCCCTGCACCAACAACAAGAAAGCTGCTCCCATGGCTGGGAGCCCCCCTCAGATGAGGGGCCCCCAAACATGGGGGCACCCTATGAACCCCTGAGATCTCCTAGCCCCAGGGCTCTATGAAACCCCTGGGGCTGGGAGACAGCAGCTACCATGATCTCCCAGCCTTAAGAGTATGTGAAACCCTTGGGTCTGGGAGATTACAGCTGCTGTGATCTCGCAGCCTTGGCGTGCATGAAACCCCTGAGGCTGGGAGATTGTAGTTGCTACAGTCTGTTGTCCTGGCAGTTCAATGATGCCCCAAGGTGCAGAAACTACAGTAGCTATGATCTCCCTGCCTTGGGGGCTCCAGGCACCCCCAGGGCTAGGCGATTATAGCTGTACCCCATGGCTTTTTAGACCCAACTCCATCCAAGTACCAGGAGGTGTGCTGCCAAGACCCAGAATCTGCAGCTGCAGAACTTGGGCCCTGGCAGATACAGGGTGTTGCTGAGATCCAGAGTTGGTAGCTGCTGGGACTGAGGTTCCCCTCAGTTGTAGAACTCCCAGCCCAAGCTGTGCACAGTGCACCTCTGTGTCTGGGAGACCTGTCAGTTGACGTGGCTCCCATCCACATAGGAGACCTTGATACATGTGAAATTGAAAGCTCAATAGCAACCAGCTTTAAAGTTAGTACACATTTTTGAGGCTTAACTTTATAGCTGGTTTGGATCATTTTATGGTGTGGTATGTACTTTGTATGTGTAGCAGGTCTCAAAGTAATTGCACAATTAACTAGTTAATTGTGTGATACCTATAACATGTAGAAGGGACCTAATACATTCATTTTAGATATTTTGTCAGACTGATAGTAATTAAGAGTGTACAAATGAGCTATAAAAATAATATGCGAACATAAAAAGCATTGTCTAGAATATTTCAGGGTGAAGATCAGCATTTTGTGAGAAAATTATAACTTGAAATGTAATGGTATCAAGTGAATACTCAACTAAGGAAACACCAAGTTAGGAAGATTATCTAGTACTACATGCTATATGTTAAATATTATAGAGCTAGATAGCTAGCTAACTAGACAGATATAGATATACACACTCACTAGAAGTGTTGTTACTTGTTTTTGGTGTATGTGTGTCTTTTTAAAACTCAAATTAATCACATTTTTAGGTGTTTAATACCTGTATACATCCCTGACTAGATATGGAATAACCCTGTGTGTTGTTCTAATTTGATGATTATTCCTAAGGAACATAAACATTTCTCTAGCACCTTTCTGAAAAGTTGTCATTTCCAAATGAAACATCTCATGGTGTCACCTACACTACAAATGTTACATTTTGTGCATTTTCTCTAGATATCTAGAAGAATAAATAAGAGTAATGGAAAAAAATCCTGCAAAAAGAAAAATAGCATCTCTAAGGTGCCAGTTCTTATCTGGTACTCCATGTGCCTGTACTACCAGAACTAAGGAGTTCTTATCTGGTACTCCATATGCCTGTAGTGTCCACCCAGTGATCAAAATCCTGCAAATGGAAGAAATGAGAATATCAGGAGCCAATAGATAAAGGAAAGTGGTGAAATCCTCTGTTAAAGCAAAAATTAATAAATAAATAAAAGGAAAAAAAAATGAAGAAACTGTTGCCTCTTGAAAGAATAGGAAGGACACTGGGAAGAAATCTCATTTTATATTCATATAATATAGTAGGCAATATATTTTTTAACTAACCCCAATAATACTGCAACCTCAACCAAGTGTCATCCCACTTCAAAGTAAAGCGCCATGCCCTCAAAGCAGAGAAGAGAAAGTGGAGTAAGGAAAAGGCCTACACCCTACTCTCCTGAGTGGAAAATCCTGCAATTTCTGTGCTGCTATTGAATATCACTGTAAATCAGCCTTACTGAAGAGAAATTGGACCTTAGTCTCTCCCCGATATTGCTAACATAGGAGAGAGTTAGTTGTTTCCTTTTCTTTCAGAGGCAACTGTCCTCTAGAATGGGCTAAGTCTATGCATTTATTTTTCATAATGAGCCACCAAATGTCAACTATTTGGCCACAAAGTATAGAAACATCTATACAATTTTTTGGGGGGGTTATTAGTTGTGATTAATATTCTTGGCCGCCAATATGAGTTGGAGGTGGGACAGGATTTGCTGGCTTTCTGTCAAGTATTTTGCCTATTCATCTTGGAAAGCTCCAAAATTAGAAAGGTTTAATACTTGATGTTTAATACTTGACCAGTATTCCCCAGGTGCAACCCAGATTGCTCAGAGATTAAGTATTCTTTGACAACCAGTGACAAACATTTTAAGATAAGGCATTCAAACAGTTTGAAATGATGACAGAGTAAGATTATTATAGGCCTAAAAATCTGATCTTTCCCCATTTCAGGAGGGGTATAATATGTACTTACCTCTATAACTTAGGTATTTTGTATGTTGTTGCACACATATTTTACAACTGGATGTTGTTGATCTGAAGTGCTTTGTTTGTTTTGAGTGAATTTCTTCGAGACTAGTAGGTACGCTGCCTTTAAGAGTGTTTGTTTGAGTAGTTAATTTATTCATTATAAAATATATTATTTCAACTATGATGAGTTGATGTGCAGCCTGGTTTACAGTGACATAGTAATACTGTTCTTGCTTTTTTAGGTTTTCGGTAAGTTACTGAATGGCTTTCCATACTTCTTTGCTATTGTGTATCATAACCACATTCATATTAAGGTTATGCCATGACTTCCTTCTTTTCTGCCCCCAGTACAGCAACCATTGTTACTTTAGCAGGCATAGTTTCCTCAGAAAATGGGTCTGCTTCATATAGCCTGTTGTATTTCATGTATCGGTTGATTCACGTGTTATTACTGAGACAGTTTATTCTGCAGCCCCTTGAGATATTCCTTTTTTGAGATGGTGTGTAACATTTCTATAAATTGCTCGTAGATCTCTGGTATTGGTTCACTGATTCGTTGGTAGTGTTGAGGTGTTTGGTAAAATAATTCTTGAAACTGAAGTGGTGTCAAAAGGAAACTAAGATTGGCTTTATGGTTTTATGGCTGCTTTGATTTGTAAGATGATTGGTCTATGCCAATCCAAACAAAACACAGTAAAAACACTTATTAATAAGCAACCCAACCTAACCTGGAATTGAATAGTTGTTGCCCACTCTTCAAATCCTATCTAATTGGGAGTGACATTAAATGGCACACACACATAGAGCATATGCAGAAAAGACAAAGTGCAAAGCTAGTTCCTGGACCAACATACTAAAGAAGCTTATCAGTTCCAAATGGGGATCAATCAAACAACAGTTTGCAGGTGGTTGCTGGAGACAAGAGGAGGGAAGAAAGAGGAGATAAGCCAGGCCAGGCATGATCCTGCCCAGGAAAGGTAAGTGATCCAGGTGCCTGTACCTTTGGTTTAGCTGACTGTTTGTTTGTTTGGTCGGTGTGTGCTCTGAAAAGCTGGGAGTGAGTCCTGAGCGGTTGTTGATTATTGACTGCTGTGAGATTGCTGACTGTGTGATTGCTGCCTGAGCCTGAGTCAGGCCAGGCCCAGAAGAGTATAAAAGAAGATTTCCAAGGCGGCCAGGGAGCCTGTGATTAGGGAGCCAGTGAACAGGGACTGCCAACAGGGGACAAGTTTGCAGGCAGTTCGCAGGCCAGTCATGTGCAGGAATACATAGGAGCTTCTGACAGAGACTTCAGGTAAGTGAATGAAGAGGGGGCCTACTATGGGGGTGGTCACATTCACATGGAATGCAACCAGAGCTTCTGTGAGGCCTCCACCCAGACAGGCCCCTTGGATGGGTAAGCAGTGCCTTGGCCCCCTGTCTGCATGGGGTTGCCTGGTCAGATCTCTGAGGTCTAGGGGTAGTGGGGGGGGAGGGCAGGGTTTCCTTGCCTGTCCCACATGTGCCCAGATTCAGGCACTGGAGGGGAAGGTGAGGGAACTCCAAGCAGAGGTGAGCAGGCTGTGGGGGATCAGGGAAATTGAAGAAGAGATTGATGGCTACTTTCATTCTCTGCAGAACAAGACTCCTGGTGGAAAAGCTGTGAGGGAATGCCCTGAAGCAGGTGCTGGTGAATGGAGGACAGTTGCCTCATGGGCCAGAACTCTTGCTGCAGAGACAGATCCCCTGGTGCACTTGGGGAACAAATATGAGGCCCTGGCTGCACTGGAGGAATGTGCAGTGGGGGAAAGTGCACTGGAGGGGCTTGCCGCCATCACTGAGCAAGGTGGGGGCTGGCCAGGTAAGCAGAAGAAGAGACACTGCATCATCATTTTGGGCAACTCCATGCTGATAAGAACAGCGGGACCCATCTGTCATCTGGATCCCATGGTGTGCAAGGTCTACTAAGCCAGGATCAGGGACATAATGGTGAGAATTCATGTCCACATCCTGCCCTCTGGTCCCATGTTTCTCATCCATGTGGGAACAAATGATACAGCCAGGAGCAATCCAGACTGTATCATAAGTGACTACAGGGCTCTGGGGACCAGACTTAGGAAGATGGGGGCACAGGTGGCCTTCTCATCAATCCTACCAGTCACCGGTTATAGTAGGCATCACATCACCTGTGTCAGAGAAGTCAACCCTCAGCCCCAGAGTTGGTGCCATCATGCGGGTTTTGGCTTCCTGGACCACAATCCACACTTCCGTGCAAGTGGGCAGTACACAATAGGATGCTGTACAAGGACAAGTGCAGAATGCTGCATCTAGGGTGCAAAAATATCCAGCACACCTACTGGCTGGGAAGTGACCCTCTCAGCAGTACAGAAGCGGAAAGGGATCTCAGAGTCATAGTGGACTGCAAGATGAACATGAGTCATCAGTGTGATGAAATCATCAATCAGCAAAGCTAACTGCACTTTATCATGCATCAGCAGATACATGACAAATAGAACCAAGGAGGTGATACTTCCCCTCTATGGGGCATTGGTCAGACCACCGTTGGAGTACTGAATCCAGTTCTGGGCACCGTACTTCAGGAAGGAAGTTGATAGACTCAAGAGAGTCCAGAGGAGGCCCATTTGTATGGTTAGGGGTTTACAGGACAAGTCCTATGAGGAGAGACTGAGGGACCTGCACCTCTTCAGCCTCCTCAAGAGAAGGCTGAGAGGTGATCTTGTGGCCACCCACAAATTCATTAGGGGGACGCAGCAAGGAATTGGAGATGCTCTGTTCACCAGGGCACCTATTAGGGTAACAAGGAACAATGATCACAAGCTGACATAGAGCAGATTTAGGCTAGATATCAAGAAAAACTTATTCAAGGTGAGGGTGGCCAAAATTTGGACCCAGCACTCTTTCCTGCCTAGGCAGGGGGTTGGACTCAGCGATCTATTGAGGTTCCTTCCGACCCTAGCATCTATGAATCTATAAATGTTACTGTGAAGGAGTGAGACAAAACTTACAGCATGGAGGGCTGGCAGGGCTGCAGCTGGAGACCGGAAAGGAAGGAAAATACCCACTCAACTTCCAGAGCAGCAGCTCACTCAGGATTGGAGGAGAGAGGCCGCCCAAAGGTATTTCTGACCCCAGAGAGGGGGAGAATGGGGTCAGTTCCCTGAAGGCTGCAGGGAGAGAGGAGTGGCTGAGCATCTTGGTAGGCAAAGACTATGGAACATGCCTGAGGAACACTGCAGGAGTGATCCTGAGGTCACAACAGACAGCACTGCGACCTGGCTGCAGGAGAATGTTGTGAACATCTGGAGAGGCTAGGCCGGGGTAAAGGGGAGGTTTTGGAGCCCCATAGAAGAAACAGGGATCGAGACTAGGCAGGATCACCGTGGGCAGTGCCTTCTGGGAATATATGTCATCAAAGTTGTGGAAGGTGAGAAAATATAAGATCCACTTCCTGGCAGACCAGGGGATCCAGAGCTAAGGTCCACCCTGTCGCCACCTGTGGGCAGATGAGCTCAGGGCAGTGGTAACAAGCCCTATAATACCTACAGCTGTGACAGTTACACATTACAGCACTTGTCTGACTTTGTTATTTGGCAGCTGAATATACACCTGGGAAAGTTCTCCAAATGCAAAGAAGCTAGATATTGTGCTGAATGAAAGTTGCAGGTGCATTACTGGATGCCTTAAACTAATAAATGTCAACAGTCTCCACCTACCCACCAGCAGATTTGACTCATTGACCATCAGGAGAGCAAAACAGAACGCAGTTGGCAGCTTAAAGATAAAGAAGCACCTACTATATGGCCTTATTGCTGTTCCCAGTAGACTAAAATCACGGAAAATCCCTTCTCTATAATGCAACCACTGGATGAGACATCAACAGCCTCATGAATAAAAAGGTAGCAACCACAACCTGAGATGACCCTGGAGAAAGTCAGATAAATATTAAAACTACAAATCCAGCATTTGTTTGGCCAATGTAGAGGAGCTTGAATTGCCTCTGAACAGGTACAAAACCTAAGTAAACATGCAACTGTGGGGATATACCAATGACAAACATCACTTGCACATGTGGAGGGAACTTTCAGACTATAGAATGCCTACTTACCTGCCCAAATACGGGAAGTGGGCAACATGCACCACTAGGGACTTTACTAAGGCAACAAATTGAGCAACAGTTTGCGCCCATTTTTGGATTCAAATCTGAACATGGTGAAAAGACAGAAGAAGAAGAAGAAGAAGAAGAAGAAGAAGAAGCTCATGTATATAAAAGTGTGGCAGTGATTTGGCTGAATGCACAGATTTAATTATGATTTGAGAAACTATCCTAATCTTTCTAACATTGACATATCTAATTTTTTAAAGGTTTGTGTTTAGTGAATTCCTGGCAAAGCTCTTCTGTCCTTACAGAATCACACTGGCTTCTGTGGAAGTCCATATAGAAGTAAGAGTCTACTAATGGTGTAATTGCAGTATACTACCAAAAGAATTAATAGGGCAATCTTTTTTGTCTTTTTTTTTCTCTAAATCAGATGTTAAAAACAATGCTAAAGTGTATAATAATAGTCAGGAATCATATTATTGCAATTTTTATATAGCTATGAAGAAATGGTATATGGTTATTGTTATACAAGTCATTCAAATTTCAGGAGTACAGTTGTGAACTATTTAAACTCAACCATTCTTTAGGGTCTTAATCCTGTAAGAAACATACGGTCTAAGATCCTGTGAAGTTTTATGTGTAGGACCTTTGTCAAGGAGCTTCATCTTACGTGCATGCATTGTATGCACACATGTACAGCAAAAGCTTTGTTATGTGGCACCCTTTGGAAATGTGGGGTGCCAGATAACAAAATATGCCAGTTAACTGAGAGGCCTGAACAAGTATATTTGCTTATTCGGGCTGCCGCCTCTCCCACTGTGTCCAGGGTGTCGCCACCCCTTCCGCAGACCCTGCAGGCCCCGAGGCACAGGGAGTGGGGCCCTGTGCAGGCTGCTATGCCTGAGGCCATGGGGGCTTGGCAGTGCAGGCTGCTTTGCCCTGGGCCATGAGGTCTCAGCAAAACCAGAAGTGCCATGGTGGACACTTCTGGTTTTGCTTTTACCTTACAAGCCAGCATGCTGGTTAATAAAGCATGCCTGTTTGTAAGGTGCTGGATAACACAGCTTTTACTGTATGTATGTATATGTATCTGTATGTCTGTTTGTAGGTAGGTATGTATGTAGTGTGTATGAACATCAGATTACTTGTAAAAAAATCTATATACATTTTCTAGACCAGTGTTTTCAGTACATTATTTTTGCCAGCTGGAAAAGGAGTCCAATTTGGTTTTATTAACTTACAGTTCATAGTACTACTATTTGGCAAATTTTGACATTATATTTATATAAGTTTATTGCACATCTTGTGTTAAGAATACAGACATTAAAGAATGTATTACTGAGTACTATTCTATAGAAGAATGTCACTGTTTTTTTTTCTGGCAATAAGAAGTGTACACATACATTGCTATCTGTTAGAGTAACTATTAAAAGAAAGAACTCACAAAGCAATTAATGAATGATTTGAGAGTTATAGTTTGCATTCTCATAAATTCAGTGAAGAACATCTTTGACTAATAGTATTACAGTATAAAAGCAAGAAGGTAATATTACACAAAACCTTCCAACTGCAACCAGTTATTTTTTGCAACTCATCTGAAAAGCTCACGGGCATTTGATATGTTAGCTGAATTTCTCAGCTGTCTTTAGTTGCTGAGTGGGTGGACAAAAAAAAGTGATTAGCTCTCTCGTTCTCTACATCTTTTCTTGTAAAGGACACAGTGAAGAATAATACCTAAGGATATGCTCTATTGATCAGTATTTTGTCCTTCAGGTGTCATAAGGTAGTGTGAATTACCAGATCTTTGAATCTATTACAGACAAATGAGCACAGAAGATAGTATGTATATTCTTTTATTGATAATATTACTGAGCAGTAATTCCCTGCTTAAAGTGTGTACATTTGATATGTATAAGCATGTATTGTGGAGCAGCTCATATAAGACTCTAGCTTGAAGGTGTACTGAAAACGGAGCCAATATTAAAACAAGGAAACTGACATCATGTGAAATAGCCTGTGATATTCAGGTTGGATTAGGTGATCAAAGAGTCCCTTTATGTTTAAAAATATGAGATTGTTTGAAATTTCATATTATATCTCAGGGGGTAATGTCTTTGGAAAGTCAGCAACCAGAGATTAATGACATAAGATGAGGGTAATATGGTAGGGAAGGGCTGTAGAGCCTTGTGATGGAAATAAAAGGAGAATGCAAGGGAAACAAGACCGATAAAGGGAAGAGGCGGAGAAAATAAGAAGTTAAGGCATAATGATCAGAAGAGACATACTTAAATACGTTCCAAATGTAAAGATTAAGGATGCCTTTTGTTCACTTTGAATTAATATTCCCCATACTATTTTTTTATTCTCTGCCTCATTGATTCACTCTGTTTAATTCTGCAGCACTCCATGATCCGTACAACTGTACAACTGCTCAGTGTTCCTCTTGCTCTGTCATAGGCTATGTATGTGTAATGGATTCCCACTGTTGCACAGAGCCACCAGGCAGCTAAGAAAAGAGGGGCTGGTCTCTTGTAAATTCCATCTGCTCAGCTGGCTGTCAACTCTATGACTGGCACAAAACCAAGTCCTGGCCAGGTTTCCAGGGAAAAAAAAAGAAAACACAGCTTTTGTAAGCCTGACTGGGAGGTCATAACAAGCACCTGACAGTGCAGTTCCAGACTTTTCTGAGAAATACAGTCAAATTACTCATAGTTCTGTTTTAATCAATGGCTTCATTGTTATGTAGATTGTATTGCTTCATGGTTGGTATTTCTACCACAGCAACTATAGAATCAGCACTCTTTCCCCTTCAGAATACAATATTTGTCAGTATGCTTGAAGACAGGCATAATACATGACTGGCTAGTGAGAGACAGACATTTTCTAGTTTGCTGAGAAGCATGTCATTGACAAAAAGACCCTTAACATTCACTAAGATTTTGGGAACAGAAGTCTGAGCTAAGGATAAATGCTGATGTAAGAGAGAATTTCTGGGCTGTTGGCTTAACCACCCCTCTTCACAGAAAAATAGCCTTTTCCCTGAAGCCATCACAGGTACCCAAAGACACACTTCATTAATGGTAGAACAGATTTATGCAAAACTAAATTTTACAGTGTGAAACTAAGCTCTTCCTTGTCTGACTGATTTTGCTTTTTGCTATTTCATATTTTTTCCCCTTGGATCCAAACAGGTCTTATACTTTTAATTCAATCATCTTTTTGCTATTATCAGATTTATATTTATATAGAAAGATAACTCACAAAATCCATTCCTTCCTCAGTTCCTTAGTTTGACTACATATGACATATTATAAATAAAGCTTAATTTATTTACATGAGAGCAAACCTGGAAAATTCATGTTGCTGAAATATTGCAGGTCTCTGAGAGAGCTTTTCTTCCATAAATTCAAAATTCAAACAAACTCTCGAAAGGGAGAAATGCCAGTTATGTTGTTCTTAATTCTACTAGGGCCTTTGATGTTGTTGTTGATTCTGTATGGAAGATACTATGGTGATGAACAGCATCATAAACCAGATAGGAAAATTGTTCTAATGCTTTTTGTGATGACCAGTATTAGTAAGGTTTGGAGATTTTGCCTGATGCAATGATAATGCTAGGTTACAATTAATATTATCAATATGGAAAATTAAGATATGACATCCAGTTGTTGTTCACCCAAGAAGTCTTATTTGTCTTTTAACTGAATGGTACTTTGCTATAATAAATTGACATTTATGAATAAAAGAACTAAATAATACACCTGTTCCACTTTTTGAGCAAAATTATTAAATGCATAACAAATACATCTTTCCCAAAAATCATCTGGAATGTGAGACATGGCTCATGCTAGTCCACTTTTTAATTACAGAAAAAGTTACTTGTATTCAAAGCATTAATTATTCAGTAACTTTTAGGCTATAACATAAGCCAAGACACAAGGAGTCAGCCATCAGACATACAGTTCTGATCATATTAAAAACATTGTTTGACTCATTGTTATATATTAGCATACACGATGTCAGTAAATTTTAGACCAGAAACAAATAGATCAAAAATGCAAATAAATATTAGAGCATTACTGCAGGTGCCTTCTGTTCCTCTGAATCACTGGCCGTCTGTCAAAAGTCAGTATATTTGCCAAACCCATTGTGCAATTTGGCACACCGGCTGCTAATAAAAATGAAAATCCTCTATAGAAATCTAAAGCAGTTGGCACATTTCAGTAGATGCAGAATCTCATGCTTTCTATCTTATACTTACACTATTTGACCTGAAGTCTCATATTTTCAATCAAAAGTTTTTAAAACCCATTGATAGTATGATACAGAATAGCATTATGACCTCCCCCAGGAACCAAGATTCACTGAATTATTTTGCCTTCATTGCTTGTTCTTATTGGTACAAATATTTGTAAAAGTCTGCATCCTAAGTTGTTTTCCAAGTCCTTGTGGCAGTAAAGATCATTGCCACAGCTTGATGAGTCATACTGTGCTCTTAATTTTATCAGTCTGGTAATATAGTATTGTTATGACTATAAGACTACCTGCAGGCTTCCTATCAACAAAAAACATTAACTCAAAACCTGTTTTTTTGAAAGCAAGACTACATTTGTCTACATTACTACATTACTTAGGCTGGAATAAACAGTTGAAATCTCACAGCGTAATCTCACAATCCCATCTACACAACATAACTAGGCAGAATTTGTACAGGACTTTCTCTAATAATAGAGTAGGATGGACTCTCCCATACCCCTCATCATCACTTTTACAATATCAGATGTGTGTCTCTCTCCAATTCCAATGACCTAATCAGAAATGACTGTAAAACAGTTGCTGAGACAGAAAATATTCAATAAAATATTATCTTTAAACAATTCATAACTTTCTGTTTTCTCTCACACTCACCTATGCATAAGAACAAATGAGGAAAATAATTTCTATTTTTCTTAACACAAAAATGTTTAATTGATCAATGACCTGCTAAAAGTCCTTTCATGCCAGGCTTCTCCAGCTACTATATAAAAGAGCGATATTACCACTGCAGTTATTTATGGATAAGTGAGGTCAAGTGGGTACATCTTGAGCTTGAAGTGAAGAATTTAAATCAACTCAGCATCAAAAATCAAGATGGATATGGAATTATAGCTTTATTAAGCAACAGATGATTCTGGGCTCTGGCTCCCTGTGCCCACTCTGTCCCAGATCCCCCAACTCCCACTCTGTCCCAGAGCCCCCAGCTTCCACTCTGGACCCAGAGGCCTTCAGGCTTCCTCCTACACCCACTCCAGTCCCAGCTTCATTTCCAGAACCCCTCAGGCCTTCCTCTATTTATGCTCAAGTCCTGTCTCCATGACCTGGAGTCCATTAGGCCTGCTTCTGTTCTAATCCTGGCTCAAACCCTGAATCTCTCAAGCCTGTCCATCTCTTTTCTGCTGAGTTACAGGCATTTTCTACTTTCTGCCTTCTAAAACTCACAGAAGGAAAAAGGAGTTTCATGTCCCACAGGATGGGAATATATATCTATATCTAGATATATAGATATAGATATATATTGTTATTGGCAATCCCTTAATTTGAGGCTGCAGTTTACCATGGATTATTGATGGGTCTTGAGGTGACTTAAATGTCCAATATTTGAGCCACAAATCTTTCTGCAGAAATTGCAGGTCTTTCCACAAAAGAAAGTAGGCTACAGTCTCCTTTTCCTTCTTCCATTCACTCTTCTCTGCTTTGAGACCAAGATGGCTCACTTTCAAATGGGCTGCTGCTTGATTGAGGTTGCAGTGCCACTGGCATTAGTTGACAGCTAACTTCTCTCAACACTTCATGTCAGCTCCTCCCAACTCTTGATGTTGGCATCCATTTTCTTGAGGTATGTCTTCAATGGCCATGTCTATACAAGACCCTGAGTGTGTAGTTGTTACTGCACAGTCATTTAGTACTTGCATACACACGTTTCATACCATACAGCGCTACTGTGCAGTAGTAATGAGCTACTGCACAGTCAGAATCTTGTGTAGATGTAGCCAATGTGTCTGTATAGCATGGAATTCCCCCTCAGTTTGGACCCTACCTTGGATTCTGCCTCTGGCTTGCGCCCACCCCTGGTGGTGCAATCATTAGGCCAGATTACCTATGACCTGATCCTTACAAGAATCTTATGCTCTTTCAAAGTCAAAGTGGATGAGAGAATTCATTGGTACTTGAGGCGCCATCTTGAAAATAATAAAAAACAAACCTGCAATCAAACAGTACATTATTACCAAATACTAGGTCAATTCTGTAAAATAAATAACAAATAATCACATTATAAGATAGGAAACATTACCTTACAGTGGGCACATCTACACATGCAATTAATCCAAAACAAATAATGCTGGAGCAATAAACTCTGGAGTGTATTGCCTTTTGAACGTGCACCTGGGAGCACAGCATGTTAAGCTGATCAGAGTAGCCCTGGCTGGCAAAGGGCCCTGGGGGTGAGCCTGCCAGCTTGGGGCTGCTCCCCTTGGCTCAAAGTGCTCCAGAGGGGCTGGCCGAGTCACAAAGTTCTAGTCAGCAGGAACCCCTGCACTAAAGCACCCTTGTGCCACAGGCATCTGGGCATACATGTGCTGTTGCCAAGTTTTTCCTCCACAGCAGGATAGTACTTGTAAATACTCCTATTAGGCTGGAGTAAATTAGTTTACTCCAGTCTAATAGGGGCACATGTGTAGATGCCAAGATGTTTACTGTGCAGCTAATTAGTCTACTGTCCAGTAAACATCTCATGTGGACAGGCTCAGTTAATGTTTTTGAACCAGGAAATCTGGGCTCAATCCTAAACTCTGCCTTAGACTTCCTATATGACAGTGCCTTTAATTTCTTGGTGTCTTTTATACTCAAGTCTTCCACTTGTATATTCTGTCCTTTTCCATCATATAATTTTTAGTCTTATCTATTTGTAAGCTTACCTGGGCACACACTGTCACTATGGGTTTGTACACTATCTAGTGCATGGAACTGAGGTAGGACTTCTAGATGCTAGTGTAATAAAAAAAAATAGTATTTCCTCAATTATACTTTATTGAGTAGATTATTACCTTACCCCTAATCTACGAAATACATTGAGGAATGATTAAAGAAATACTGTATACTAATTTGCACAGCAGTTCAGCTACTGTGCCCATAAGATGCTATTATGTGATATTGTGGGGGAAAAGAGAGAGAGAGAGAGGAAAATAGAGGAATCTTGTTACACCTCATGTTCAGGAGACAGATTTTTTTTTTAATTTCTGTGATGAAGAGGCTACGTCTTGAAGTACGCAGCTTGATAACCTTTATCATAGGTTGCAGAATTAAAAGATATCTTAGTCCCTTTAATAACATTCAGAAGCTTTATTTTCTGCTTATCGGAACAACTATCATTACTATTTTAATAGTTTAATAAAGCATGATGAGAAAGAGAAGAGTGGCTTTTCAAAAAAAAGTCTTTCTAACCACGGCAAATTGTTCAAAACACTGGTACCCCCTACCTCTAAATCGCTATTAAGAATAAAAGAGATAAATGATAGAAATCTTTAACAAGAAATGGAGAGGAATAACAAAACCCCATCTCCACCAGAGTTTCCTCTCTGAAAAAGGAGATGAGCCAGAGGCTCCATTAAGATCACTAAGGATTTCACAATGGCTATTGATTTTACATGGAAGGCACTCAGGTACTGTGGTGATAGGAAGCACTGTAAAACTCTATTAATAGATAGATTTAGAACTTTAGATCTTAAGGTAATGTGTTTGATCACACTTAGTCCAATATCCTCATGTATTTATTTATTCATTTTCCAAATTAATATTATGTAGCTGCAGCAAATTATTCAACCTACCCAAGGAAAAATAACATAACTTCCCAAAAACACATGTGAGATTTAATTTGAGCACTTCCTTTCCTATCTGTTGTAGTCTTATCTTCAGGGCAATCCTCAGTATATGTGAGTTAACAAATCAATCTGATTACCATATTAATTCTTTCAGCTTCTAAATGAATTTGAATTTGTGTATGCCAAAGAGCTTCTAATAGAGTCAGAACCTCAGCTGATGGTTATCAGTACACTTCTCTTCATTTCAGTGGGGCAACACTAATTTACATCAGGTGAATATCTAATAAGTTAAGCAAAAATATTTTTAGTACATTATAAATTTATCACTAGCCAATATTTTACAATAAGACTCTTGCAACAAGACTGGGGATAGTGTTGTGTCATTACTGAAAGACAAAAGAAACAAAAGGGTGAGTGGGTTGAAACAATACCTACTTTTATTTTCTTAAACAGAAACAGTGAAAATATAACATACTCCTCTGAAAGCAATATTTTAAGCTTTGAAAAGTCATTGAATGGGTAGGAAGGAAAAATAGTGGAACAAAATGACCAGCTGTGTGTGTATCTTGCAAGTAATGGTGAAGACTATGTTGTGACTTGTAGCACTTTAAAGTACAGAGGGCAGAGCTCTCAGGGATAGGGCTTTCTTTTGCTAGTGAATGACAGTCCTGGTGAAACAGTCTAAGACAGAGTATATATGAAACTGAAAACCAAAAATATTTCTGAGTGATGTGAGCGATAAAATTCTGGATGTGAGAGAGAAATGTAGAGATTGAAGTTCAAACACTAACAAAGATAACACAGACTAAAGGAAAAGTTCATAGTAAGACTGACAAGTAAAAAAAAAAAAAAAGTAGTTAAATAAAAACTGTTCTTGCAATAAGGAAAAAAGTACCGTGAATGCAATATTGAGAATGGGCAGGTGTGGGGAGTGTTATGGATTGTTGGTCCATAACTCTGAATAAGCAACACTTTTTTTCTGTTCAGGATTTCTAATTTTTAAATGTTTATAATGTGACTATTAGTAATGAGATCCATCATTTATTTTAAATTCCACTTAGGAAAAAATGAAGTATTTTAGTAATTTTTTAAGTAAATGTGCGTAAAAGTACATGTGTCTTAAATATATGCTTTAATTCATAACCCTGAAATATATTTTTGAAAGTGTATGGGTTTTATATCATATGAAGAAAGGACTAGATTAATATATTTTAGATCCAGAAGGGACTGTTGTGATCATCTTGTCTGTCCTTCCTCATAGCTTACATCATAGAATTTCACTTTATTATTTATACATTAAACCTATAACTCCTGGCTAAGGTAGACCAATAAAACACACTAATGGAAATACACTTATAAAGATTATTTGGCTAGTTACCGCAGAACAAATGCATACAATCTTAACTGAAAACCTTCTTGCATTCCAGGCATGCTTGTAATATTAAATCACACAAAAATTATCTGCTTAACAGCTCCAGTCTGGCAGAATATGGCTGGATCCAGTAGCCACATATTATGACAATAGTCAAGCAGAAGTTGTTAACTTAGCACCAGTCCTAGATTGGTTACCTATGGCACCCTCAACCTCTCTTAATGGAGCTGGGCCAAAAGGAAGCCATGCATGTATGAATCATGGGGCTGGAAGGAAAGGAAGCAAGGAGGCCTTTGTATCAGTCCCTACTGATAAGGTTATTTCTGGAGTTTTTTTAACCAGTGACTATCACATGCCAAATGTATGAACAGACCTGGCAGTAGAGACCAGAACCCAGGTCTCCTACCTTAGATCTGAGTAAGATGTGTAGAAGTGTAGAGTCAGGGATGTTGAACTGGATGGTAGTAAAAAACAGGCTAGATCCCATTTTCCAATATTGTGTCATTTATTTTCTTTCTAAAGGCACAATTTAATATAAAGAAAATAATACTGATTCTGAGTGTTAGCTGGGATCCAAAAATGTACTTTCACATTATTGAATTTTTCTGCTGCTGCTCTTGTTTCAGATTGTGCCTTCTTTAAACTCTTTCCTAAAGCTGTTTCCTAAAGCAACTTTTCCTCAAAGGCCGCTGACAGATGTGGAAAAAACAAAACAAAACAGCACTTTACCTGAAGAAGCACATTAGTTTGACCATACTCCCCAGTGTCTGTATAGACTGTGCACTTCTGTGGGGCTTGTTGCCACTTTTATCTAAGAGCTGATTCAATCAGCTTTTAGATTAAAGTGTCAAAAAGCCTCACTGAAGCATACAACCTATATAGACGTTGGGCAAGCCACATCAAACTGAGACAACGCTTGTTCTGGGCAAGTGCTGTGCTCAACATGGGATGCGCTCAGCTGAAATTAAAGCACTGGGTTTTTTTTTTCTTTCACATCTGTGAGCAGCCAAAATGTCTTCCTTTCTGGTACTTTAATTTTTGTGGTGATCTTTGACAAGTAGCTCTTTGACAGTGTGTGAGATTCTCCTTTTGCTCTTTATAGGGTTGATCTACACTTTCAAAAGTTTATTCCCTCCTCCCCCACCCCCATCCTACACCAAAAAAAAATCCAAACCATGTTTGTCACGGATGTTGTTGTTGTCTTTTTTTGAATCTACAATTCTAGAAACCCTAGTCTGGATGCAGTTAGACAAGTGTAAAAAACATTATACCAGTATAGCTAAGTTACAAAAATTATATTTTCAGTGTGCTTTTAACTAGGCTGGTATAGTTCAAGTTGCAGAAGTATTAAGAGTAGACCAGATCTTAGAGCTACAGCACAGAGGACAGGAATAATCACAGTGAGTTCCAGGTTATGGATGAAAGGTAGGAAAGGAAGTCTATATAGTGAAATAAAGCCTAATTTATTAAGAGGGGGTAGAATGTTTCTACAAATTAAAGCACAGGAATCATACTGTAAAAATGTATGTTTCTGGGGGTTTTTTTGTTTAATGACTAACTAATTTCTAATGGACAATTGTTATTTGATGAACTGTTGCAGCATTGTACTTTAGCAACTTGCTATGGTACTATTGTTATAATATTATTATTTGACTGACATTTATTGAACTGTGACATTACATTCATTCTTTATGCTTTAATGAAATAGACAGTAGTCTCTGTTGTGTTATACTGTTGCTAAATTAATCAGGTACTATATTATATTTGTGAGTACTGTAAGTCAAAGTGAGAACTCATCTTCCATTTGCTCAAATTCATTGTTCAAATACTCTGTTTCCTTGAGAGATAATATAAGTGTATGTATAACACCTTATCCTGCCAAAAAGAGGATGATGAGTAGGACAGACTTCTTTTTTCTATTCATTAGTTAGAAAGATTCATTTAGGATATCTATGCAGGATACTGAAGATAAAAATGTGTAATTATTGTCAAGTTTGTACTTATTCCTTATGATAAGTGAATGTTACTTACAGTTTACTTGAAAGGATGGATATGTAATGATACAAGTGCTGACACAAGACGGTTGGAAGTAAGAGAGGTGCTAATAGCTGCCCTACTGACCTGGCAAAGGCCCAGTAAGACACCTAGTCAAGAGCTGGCATGCTTGGATTGTAAGAAAGGCAAAGGATTACCGTCACCTCCACGCAGAGGATTACTGTCACCTCCACACACATTTAATGCTAGCTGATACAAGAAATCTAATGGTGATGAGGTACTACTATATAATGGCTGAAGACAGGATAGATTTAAACCTTATGGACTAATCAAATCAGAGGTGCATAAGTTTACTTCTCCAGATGTTCTGAAGGGACTACAAAACACAGAGCTACTAACTAGAAAAAAGCAATTAGAATACAAAGGGTAGGGAAGTGGGGAGGAGTAAGGAAGAGGCCCTGCTGGGAGAGGGAAGGCAGGTAGGGGAGAGTACAGCAAAGCAGTTAACTCTTTAAGGGATGCAATTCCCATAAAATCAAGTCCAGGTGATAGGAAAAAAATCCATACACTCATTTTAGATCATACTTAACACAAACCAGTCTGTGGATGATTTCTCATTCCACAATTCCCCATCCTTAATTTGTGCATCCTGGTCAGTGGGATCAGAGTAGATATGGTTGTAGGGCAGAGCTTGGCTATAGATAATGGATCTAGTTGTGTGTGGAAGGATTATGCGATACCAAATGCACAATTCCTCTGGGTTCACTACACGCACACAAACACGCAAATATCCACATCACATATATAGCCAGCAGCACCTAGTATGGGATACTTGACATCAAATTTTCCTAGCTGAATAATGAATAAAAGAGTAAAAAATGCCACATTAATCCTTTTTACTGTAATAACAAATACATGAACAAATGAACAACACACAAAAACAAAAACCTAGCAAAGAAAAATGTTAAAAATCATAAGATATACATATATACATTATATTGCTCCTCAGTAACAAATAAGCTATTAACTAGCTCCACTGACTGTGATACTCTGTATTCTGAATCCAGTTAGGAGCAGACTGAATCCACCTTCTTTGAAGCTTCTGGATGGATCCAATATGCTTGTGTTATTTTTTTCTTTCCAGCAGGCACTCAGAGCAGGATGCACGCCTCTGGCTGAGATAAAAATAATCTAAATTTCCCTTCAGCCTCCTTCAGTTCCTGGGACACTAGCAGATTTGTTATCCTTCTACCAGAAGAAGCCAGAGCTCACCCAGTCCTGATCAGTTGGCTCAAGACAGTCTCACTGACCTACCCAAGTTGAACAAAAAGTTCCCTTCTACAATACAAAGGCATTACAAGTACTTGGGTTGAATACTGGTGGGGTGGAAATACCTGCAGTGGTTAATTGGTTTGTCTGATATAATTTGGCAGTGACTGACTCTGGAATACTCCTCCCAGAAAGTTCATTTATTGGACATCACTGTGAAAATTTAATGGCCACATTGTCACCATGTTATACAGGAAACCAAACAACTGCTACAGCTACCTCCCTGCCAGCAGCTTTCAAGGTGATAGAGTTCATATTTCATTCTCTTTGGTTATGTTGTTCCATTTTTTCTTACGAACAGCCCTGTGGAGGGGAATATATGGAGTGGCGTAACACTTCTGGACCAGGAGGTCTAATTTTTTCCCAGTAGCTGTTCACCCAGTATCAACTAATAATATTGTGGCACTATACCACTGCTCCTAGAGGAGTGTCTTGCAGGGAGGTAGATAACAGATAATGGAACAATGGCCCTGACATCACTTCTACTCCTCGCCTCTTTCTAAATTTTTCAACTGTAGAAGGGACAAAGACCAAACAAACACTCCTCGTTCACAAGGACTAATGTTGTAAAGTTAGTGTTAGTTCAGGACAGCTTTTTGCCTAACATAAGAGGAAAGTTAGCAATTCAAAGAAAAAATAGGAAGAACACAGTGTTATTTTTTTTTTTTTTTTGTAATATCCTCCTTGTCATTTGTCTCTGAAGATGATTGCATTCCTTAGCAAGTATCTTGTCATTCTGAATGTGACATTTCATTTTTAGCTGTTTGCTGTAACAGGGAGGGATAATGCACAGTGTTCAAAAAAGAACATTCAATAGTGTCTATATGATTACCCAAAAGGAGTGCATTAATAACATACCACCTGACTGCAGCACTGCTTTAAAAATCCATTAAGAGCAATTCCCATATATTATTGTTAAAATAAGAGGATAGAGACCCAGGATATGAGAGCTTATATAAATCTAGGTCCCATGACCTCCAGTTTTTCAGACCATACAGATATCATTAAAGTAAAGGCCAGAACACAGAAACTTTCACAAGTTACCCTAAAATGTATATATTCCAAGGAAAAGTATGTGTGTGTTTGTGTGTGTGTGTGGGTGTGTGTGTGTGTGGGTGGATAGGAAGGTAGGGGGTGGGAGAGGGAGGGGGCAACTATAACACAGCAGGCTAAATCTTCAGCTAGTAAAAACTAGCATTTCGCCTTTGAAATCAGTGGAATTTTGCTGATTTGCACTGAGAACTGGACCAAAATAGTAGATCCTCCTTTATTTTACAGAGCTATAATAGTGAGTCCTATATTTTTACAGGGAGGTATTTAAACTATTCCACACTGAACTACGTTATTACACTTTAAGATTTCTGTAAAATAAACCCTGGTATTGTACTAATATTGAAGCTGTAAATTTCTCTTTTCTCTAAGGAAACAAAACCAGAGTAGTCAGCTAGCATATAGGCTGAGTCCAGATGACTATGGCTGTGTGGTATGTGGTGCCGCAGACCTATCTGTGGTGCTA
Source organism: Alligator mississippiensis (assembly GCF_030867095.1). Taxonomy (NCBI): domain Eukaryota; kingdom Metazoa; phylum Chordata; order Crocodylia; family Alligatoridae; genus Alligator; species Alligator mississippiensis. The sequence goes on along the minus strand of NC_081824.1, from coordinate 380,771,292 downwards.
CAAACCACACATTCAGACATTTCCTGTGCTGATGCCTTGGAGTGCTGAGCTTTTTTTGACTCCTAGAGATCCAGGGGTAAAAAAAAAACATGCAGAAAAAAGTGTGGCGGCACATGTGGAGGCAGTGCATGCCACTCAAAACCAGAGCCTGGCCAGCAGGAGCCATACCTCCAGGATCCTAGGTAAGGCTCCTGGGGCCAGCACAGTTGCTGGCCCCAGCCTCCCCTACCCCATCTCGGGTAACCTGCCCCACACCAGAGGGCACATGGCACAGATGTTCCCCGGAGACAGCTAGCACTGGCACTGTTAGCTGTCCCCAGGGAACCAAAGTCCACGCTTGTCTAGACTTGGCCATAATGTGCAAAAGTCCTATTCATCCTGTGTATCACACAGCTCGTACTGATAGGGTTGTACTGAGAGCTATCATAACCATAATAGTACTATTATATATATTAAGCTTTCAAGATCTGGTTAATTTGCTTTATCTTCTATTGACATCAGTGAGCTTTGGATCATGCCACAAATGTTTATAACATTAGTCTGTCTCAAATATTTTATTACACTATATGGTTAAAATGTTCTTTGCATTTTAACCTTATTTTTAATGAGATTTGCCAAAATGAAATATAAATTATAGTATATTTAGGTTAATTTAAAACTCTGCGCAACTGGTATAGGACCAGATTATGCTCTAGCTCCGCTCAGGCTTTATTGTCAACACCTTACTGGCAATAGATAGAGGAAAAAGGAAGTTTTATCCTGGCTCAACTTCTAGTTATAGCTGGAAGCAGCAGTGTCTGTTAGGACCATGGGGCATAACTCATTTTCACCTACTTTCTGTTTACAGTATCATTTCTACAAATAAGGGAAAATTCCCTTACAAGTCTGCAGTTGGATGTGAAAGGAGGAAATGAATTGTGATTCTAATATCACAATTGGCTACACATCCACTCTTAAAACAACATATCACTGCAGATTACAAAGTACAAGACAGATGTTTAAGCAGTACTTTAGTCTGCATGTATTCCCATTGACTTCAGTGGAATTCATTATTTAAGGCATTAGTCAGTGACAGTGGATGCTGTCACTTGAACTATTGGTCCACATAATGGAAGAAACCTCCAGCTTCTAAGACCAACTGTAGCAGTAGCCAAAGAAGAATTTGCTGCACTGCAGATGAGAAGATAAAATTATGTAGCTGGAGATGTTCCCCAAAACTCCTGTACTGTGCAGAGAAAGCCACTGTTTTATTTTAATAGGACCATTTTTGGACTGAGATACTATTCAGAATTGTAAAAGCAATAAAATTTAGCTACTATTAATGTAGCAGGGGTTATAATAACTTCTAGTATGTTCTTATGCTTTATAATGTTCTACACTATATGAATGTTTCATCAGCTTTAGTCATGTATCTGTTCACTTAAGATGGATAAGTTATTGTGATTTGTCAGAAGTATCATAATTTGGCAAATCATATTTCCTTATAAATAGGAAAACTTGATGACTATTTAAGCATTTTGATAAAATAATATATTGTAGAACCGGAAAGATCTAAATCATTTGTTCTTTGACAGATGGTTAAATAATGTGTAACATTTGAAAGGACAGCTACAAGAAAGAAAGAAAACCTGTAAATCAAAGTTCTGTAGAGTAGCATAATAAATGTGGTCATTTTCTGTCATATGTGAAGAACTTCACTCCTAGTGACTCACTGGTAGCCACCTATACTCTTCTATACTTTTAAGATCACATATTTAGTTTTAGTTTTCTTCTATCCCACTTTTTATTTTTTATTTTGTCATATATTTTCTTGGTTGCTTTTTTTCTCATTCGATGTACTGTACACCTTTACATAATTCACCATGATCTGTAATAAAAGACGTGAACATAAAAGTCCTTTAAAATACCTACTAGAAATGGAAGGTGACTGCAAAACCATCATCTTTGCCATTACTATCATTTTCCCCAATACAAATTATTTTGCTTCTGATCTGTTTTTTATTTAGGCTGAAGCAGCTGCTGCTGTGTGTAATATGACATGCAGCAAAGAAAATGTGGCCCTTATTGCTATATTGCATATGCATTTTAGCCTATATTCCATATGCATTATCTCTGCCATAGGTGAACTTCAGTTAGGGAACATGAACATATAACACTTCCTTTTGACTAAACTGTCATAATAATAGTGTGTGTTTTACCCTTTATAGTGGATTTTTCATTTGTCTTAATTTCTCTTTTCACTGGACTGAGAACATGTTATGCAGAGCTGTTGGTTGAATCAGACCCTTTTTTTTATTTATTTGTTTTACATTAAACCGAAAGGTGACAGCTAATATCAAAGAACTATTGTTGCAGACATCTTGCAGGGATTTAGAAAGAGGCAGCTCCCTGCCACAACAATTTGCAGTCTAAAGAAACAAGATATACAAAATCTGGGACTTAAATATGAACAAACAAAAAAACCATCCAGTTTTTAGTTAGGAAACCAAGATATAAGGTACATACAGGCATTGTAGTTTGGCCAGTAGAACCTTCTTTCCCTCAAAATAAACCATAGATGTACAAACATTCACACAGTTCCTGCCATATCAGAAATGGCACATGTGTTTAGAAAATTCTAACACCTCCAGCAAAGTAGAAGTGGCTTCTGGTAGGATTACTGGAGAAATGAATGCTTGTATGTTTATCCTACCAATAAAAGCCACTTTCCAGCATTCCAGCTTGTACAAATCTGCTCTTCCTCCGCCGCCCTTCCCTGAAAGGAGACAATCTGTGACTCAAGCTGGACTCAAGCTGGACTCAAGCAGAACAGCCCAAGAAGCCCAGACCCTTTCACCAGGTCCACACTGTACTCCATGGTTTCAGGGAGATAAAAGGGACTAAGACACTTGTGTCCCCTGGACATGATCCCAAGACCCAGACCCAAAAACCCAGACCATAAAAAACCCCAGCCTCAGACAACCTCTGTTCTGTGTCTTTCATGAACATTTCCAAGTATGGCTCAGCTATTCCTCCAGCATGCACAAGCCAATTCTGGCAGTTCAGATCTGTAGTATAAGGGCCAGATGAGGCAGTTTGGGCAAGCAGGGAGGGGAAACTGGAAAGTTTAGGGCTTGGGTGTGCAAGGTCAGGTAAGCTTAACTTACTCCAGAGCAGGGAACACACCTGACCAGACTCTGACCCATTCAGGGGGATAGAGACCCATATGCCCTGACCCACACCCACACTCTCTGACCTATGCACCAAGCCACACATAAACCCAGTGACATTCAGACTAGGGCTGTGAGAGTTGACAGCGATCCGATCTGGCTTCAGATCCAGCTGATTCAGATGGCAGTGATCCGATCTGGAGCTCTGGACTGGGTTTCCGCCTCGATCCGGCCAATGCAGCTCCGTAGCTTCGGAGCCACCTCTGAGATCTGGCCATAGGGTATAACGGGGAATCAATGAAAGATCTATAACTTCATTGTTTTTTGTATGATTTGGATGAAACCTGCAGAGCTAGTAGCTCTTACTGAGAACACAAAGCCTGCCAAGCTTCAAGAAGATTAGTGCAGGGGTTTGGGGGAACCCCAAACCTTGAAAGCAAAGCTCCTGTCACAGCTACGTGTTACAACACAGGGTGCTGAAAACTGCAGGGGTTGTGGCCCCTGGTGAGGCCACAAAGTCTGACAAGTTTCAAGATCAGTGCAGGGGTTTGGGGGAAACTGAACCCCAAATTCCTGAAAGCAAAACTCCTGACACGTCTATGTGTTACAACACAGGGGTTCAAAACTGCAGGCGTGGTAGCCCTTGCTGAGGCCACAAAGCCTGCCAAGTTTCAAGAAGTTCAGTGCAGGGGCTTGGGGGGAACTGCACCCCAAGCTGCTGACAGGCAAAACTCCTGTCACGTCTATGTGTTACAACACAGGGGTCAGGTAAGATGAGGGTCAAAACTGCAAGGGTGGTAGCTCTTACTGAGGCCACAAAGCCTGCCAGCTGTGAGTGTGTATCCTAGAGCAGGCCTGAGTGAGTGCTGGGCCCTGCTAGGCCACGAAGCCTGCCAGCTGTGTGTGTCTCGCTCGGGGAGTCTGTTGTTTGAGGCCCTGCACCTCAAGCTGCTGACAGGCAAAACTCATGATGTGTGTGGTGACACTGTGTGTGTGTTAAGGTGTGCCCTTCCTGGCACTGGGGCCTCTGCACAACACGGCAGTGTGCCCCACTGAAGCCTCCTCCTCCCCTACAGCCTCACACCCGGTCCTCCACTTTACGTGACAACAGGTACAATAACTTAGCTGGCTCAGCACCAGTAGCATCAGCAGCAGCATCAAAGGTACCCACACAGAACTGTTACAGAGCCTGTCGTTTTATAAAGGAATTGTCAGGAAGAAGTAAAGATGTTGTGTTGTTTTGTGTTGTGTTGGACATATGATATTATTCATGGTGTGTGATGGCTTATCTTGTGTTTTTATGTCTATATGTGTATTATGAAAATAAAAGGAGCACTTAAAAAAATATACCTTTGGAAGCTTTAGGGTTAAAAGCCCCTTTGTCAGGCTGAGGAAGTACCTGCAGTTGGTCCTGTATGGAAGGAATAGTAAAGAAGCCAGAGTATGGCCTGGCCCGCAATGCAGGCAAGAAAGCCAGTCAGTGAAAATGGAAATGGAGGCGTCGGGGAGGAGGGACAGGCTGGGGTGGGGGGTACGGGGGAAAGGGGGATGCAGCAATGTAGGTAAAAGTGCAGAGGTGCCTGGGGTGTCAGATGTCCCAGTCCATATCTCCAAGTTCGTCCTGGCAAGGGAGTGAGCTCAGCAGGGACATGTTCTTCCCCTGCTGGTTGGTGATGCAGTGAGTGCCCCCTCCAGCTGAGAGTGGGGCATTAACTGTTTTCTTAAAAAATGAAAAAAGGAAATTGGTGCAGATGGAGTGAGGAGGGTGGCACTCAGTCTGTATGCAGGTGGAGCTTGGGGAACCCCAGCAGTGGGAGTCTCACCTTTAAGAACATCAGCTGCTCCACCAAACCAGGATCTAAGCAGGTGTGGTGTGGTGTCACAACATCTCCAGTAATGCTGAACACTCTCTCGCTTGGAACACTTGTTGGTGGACAGGACCAGTGTTACCGGGCAACCATGGCCAGATCCTGCCACATCTGGCTATGGCTTGCCCAGTAGGCCAAGGGGTCGGTCTCAGTCCAGTGGTTCCACATCCTCAGTGAGATAGGTAGCCACCGAAGCCTTGGCACTACCTGCCTGAGTCTGGTGTCTGGTCCGTTTGCACCCCAGAATTGAAGCTATGCCCATGGCCCACATTGGCAGTGGATGGCATGGAGGAGACTGGCTGGTGCTGGTGCTGGCACGAGTGCGGGTGCTGGGAGTGCTGGCATGGGAGAGTGGATTCCCCTCTTCCACATCCCCTCACCTCTGCACTTCAGCCTCCCTGACTTTGTTCACCAGCACCTGCATCCAGTGATCAAGGGTTTGGGGCTGCCAGTGCACATGCTCCCCTTCACCCTCAGGTTGTACATGCTCGCCATCATGTGGACCGTACTGGACTGCAAGGGATCCAGCTGTCTCCAGATGCCCTTCTTCAGCTGCCTTACCAGTGCCTGCATGTCTGGTGACATCGGCCTACCCCAGCCAGGAAAACTGATCCCCTGGAACGTCTCCATTTGGTTCTCCAGTTCCTTCACTAGGGGGATCACCTGGCTGAGGAGGGCATCGCCAGCACTAAGGGTCTCGGTGGCCTTGAAGAAGGGCTTGAGGACCACCAACATTTGGGAGATGGTACCCCATTCAGCTCTGTTCAGAGGTGCCGTTGATCCCTATCTCCCCAAGTAAGGTGATCTTATGGATGGCCTTCTGTTGCTCCACTAGCCTCTCGAGCATCAGGTATGTAGAGTTTCACTGAGTCTCCACATCTTGTATGATCCTGTGCTGTGGGATGCTGAGCTCTGCCTGTTTCTCCTGCAGCATCTTGTCCCCTTTGATGCTGCGGTGGAAGTAGTCCACCACCTTCCTGCATTTTGAAATCAGCTGGCTTCCAGCAGTACTGGTGGCAGTGCTGTCACCAGCAGCCCTGTCCCCCTCCAAGGCATCCCTCACTATGAGATGCAGCCTGTGTGCCACACAGAAGATGCCAACAAAGTTGGCATCATGGACAGCCTTCACCATATTGGCCCCGTTGTTGGTGACCATGAACCCATGGGTGAGCTCAGCCTCCCCAATGAGCCACCCCTGCACCATGCGGTTCATGGCCCCCATGGTCTCCCTTGCCATGTGGGACTCATCCAGCACCTCAGCTTGCAGTAGAGCCCACCGATGGCCTGACTGAAAGCACCAGTGCCCCATGAGGGAAAGGTAGGCATGATCGCCACCCCGGCTGCTCCTTATGGAGGTGAAGTGCAAGGCTACCTGTGGCCCTGCCTTGTGCAGCTCCTCCCTCAAGTACTCCCTGCATGCCTGATACAAGGAGGGCACCACTGCCCTGCTAAAGGTGGTGCATGTGGGCATTTTGTAAAATGGGGCCAGAAGTGCTACGAACTGCCTGAACCCTGGTTGCTCAACTAGGGAGAAGGGCTGGCTATCCAGAGCAAGCATCTCCTAAATGCTCTGGGTGATCTCGTGTGCCTTGGGAATGCACCCCCCTTTCTGTCCACCTTTCCCCCACTGGTCCAGGGTGGCCTGCCTCTGCTTTGTGGGGAAGAGGTCTTTGGAGCGAGTGGGGGACTTCCCTTTCAGCACACTCCCACTGGTGCCAGGCTGAGCAACAGAAAGGCAAGGGGGTGGTGCCTCCTTAGATGCAGCAGCATGGCCATGGTGGAGAAGTGTCTCATGTCCTTGCCATGGCTCATGTGCCTTCAGCAGTGCTGGCAGATGGCAAACTTAGGATCATCTGACACCTGAAAATGATCTCACACTACACTACTCCCCCGCTTCTGGGTTGAGGGCAAGGTTCCTGACTTTTCCCCCTTCTCAGCAGGCTGAGGCTAAACAGCAGGAGGAGCTGCCTCAGCTGAGCCACTTGCCTCCACAACCCAGCCTCCTCCAAGGTGCTGCTTTCCACAGAAGACCTGGGTCTAGGGGAAACTTGAGGGGTGTGAAGCACAAACTCAGATTCTCCCTCAGTCCCCAGAATTGCTTGAGCCAGAGCGCTCAGCAACCCTAGTTCCAGATCCACCTTCTCTTCTGGTAGTGGGATGCTTACACTGAGAGCTGAAATTGGTGTGTAAGAGGCAGTGATTCCACTGCTGGTGCCCACTTCTGGACTGAGAGGAGGTGGTGCAGGTGCATAGACGTTAGGTGCAGACACTGCTCCCACAACCTGACTTCCACTGGCAGTACTGATGTCATGGCTGCTTGGGAATAGAATGTGTCTGTGTTTGGGACGGGGGCGGGGGGGTCTTGCAGCTCTAGCTCTCCCCATAGCCCCTCTCCCACCCCTGCCAGAAGACCTGGCACCTGCCTTTCCAGCACACTTCATATTGATCTTTCCTGTGCTGCAAAAGGTGTGTGTGTGTGTGTGTGTGTGTGTGTGAATCCTTTTGTATATCTGTCTGTCCTGTTCTCCTGTGAATATCTGTGTCTATCTTGTGCTGTGAATGAAATTATTTGTGTGTCCTCTTTGTGGCTCTCACTATATTGCCTCTTATGCTGGGAATCAAATTATTTGTGTGTCTTTTTTGTGGCTCTCACTATATTGTCTATCTTGTGGTGTGAATGAAATTATTTGTGTCTTCCTGTGTCTCAATATATTATCTGTGTCTTGCTCTTCTGTAAATATCTGTCTGTCTTCTTCCGCTGTGATTTTTTTTCTACATTCTGGGTCTCTGTGTATGTGCATGCGTGTGTGCATGTCTGCAAGCAATCTGTGCCTCCCTGCACAGTGATAGATAACACTGGCTGGGAAAACACAACTGTCTTTTTGCAAAGTTTCCAAAACAAGTTTCCAAAAAAATAATTGAAAGAAATAAATTGAATTTTAATACTACTAATTATTGAATAGAATAGCCAAGCTAAACTAAGCTAAGCTAAGCTAAATCCTAGCCACTCCTTTATAACACAAGAAAGCAGCAGGCAGGTCTCAGTCACAGGGTTCCTCTCTCACACAGTTGTTGACAGGGAATGAGCTGCAAAAGGCACAGAAGGGCTGGAAACAGGGGCTTTTATACTTTTTTTAGTCCCACCCCACAGATGCTACCATTGGAAAGGTAGCCAGGGAGAAATCCTTCTCACTGGCTACTTAGAGACATCAGTCTCCCCCCCCACACTCCCCGTCCCTCCCCCACTCCCGCTATCCCTCCCTCTTCTACTTGCCTCAAAATGGCCGAAGTAGGTCCAAAGCATCAGAAGTGGGTTCAAAGTGCTTCAGATGCCCTCGACCCGCTCCAGACACCATTACTGGAATCCCGCTTTGATCCGGAAGTGCCGCTTTGGACACCAAAGCATCCAAAGTGGATCCGGATCCAAAGTGGGATCTGAAGACTCACACAGCCCTAATTCAGACCCACTCATGGGCACCCAGACCCCAAAGGCCAACTCACACAGCATGGCAGAGCCTGGCCCTTCTTTGTCTGCTACCTACAGCCAGGAATTGAACTGAACCCAGACAGAGTTCAAGGACCTTCTCACCTTCTCGGGCAACAAGGACAATCAAGAGCATCTGCTCTGGACACTGCAACAAGAAGGTGTACCAAAGAACTGCTGTGGAGATGAGAGCAAGGGGCCATGACTGGGACTAGGAAAAGTGCCAGTCAAAGAGCAAGTGGATATGCACCTGCTGCAAGAGCATGGTCAATGCCATTCAGACCTCCAAAGGCAAGAGGTATACAATGATTTTGTTTGAAGAGCAGCTCTCTATCCTCACACAGTACCAGTTACTACTGTGTGCACCTTTGCCACTACTAGGCAGGAGAGGCAGCAGGTGACAGAAGCCCCCCCTCCCCCCACAAAAGCAAAGGGTGCATGAGTATCCTAAGTACACAGGGGAATCAGGGGTGTAGCTGCAGACAAAGATGGATTACAGCTTCCTCAACCTGTTTCTGAATGGTGGGGTACCAGGCATTGATGGCCACGACATGGGGCACAGCTTTCACAGCACAGTGGTCAGCAGGCAGGATGTGTTCACTGATATTGCACCATCCATATTGTAGATGGCCCCAGAGGTATACCTGTTTCCCAATGGATCTTGACCCCTGACAGTTTGGGAGATGTCATCTGCCTGGAGGCCGTATTTCCTCTGTCAGAGCCAAAGTTGTTCTGTTCCCTGTCCTTGGAGGGCTCCTCATAGCCCTTGCCACTGACCCAAAGACCATCTACCCAGCCTCTTTGTCACAAAATGGGGGGGGGGGGGTTCTCACATGTTTTATTACATAACTCTTCTTGAGTGTATTTTTCTGATATGGCATATGTAGTTCTACAAATAGGTAATGTAAAGTTGTATGTAACCTTATTGTCCTTATGCCTATTCATTGTAGTATTACTTATATATAATATTATATTATATATAATATAATATAATATTATATAGTATTTCTTATATATAATAAGAGGCTTAGCATGGCATGATATGATGCCTTTCAAGTGACAAACAATGAGTTTGTTTGCCTTGTTACATGGTAATTTTGGGTGACTGGATTGTCAGCATATTAACATCTTAAAGTGGTTTTAAGTACTCGTGCAGCTCAAAGTTATGCCATTCCAGGGCAAGATTATCTCCGATCCATACTACTCAGCTCCTGTTCCATTAAGGTGTGGCTACTCCTCACAGAGGTGCCACCCAAGTTGAAGTCCTCCAGTATCCCAGAATCTCTCACATCCCCACCCACAGAGCAGGGATAGAAACCTGCCCTGGCTCACCAGCACTTTAGTGGCAACTCACAGCTACAGCTCCTTGTCCTGCCTCTGCTCACTAGACCTCTAGTGGCAAGTCACAGCTGTGCAGGTGGGGGGCAGTCAGAGAAGGTTTCTAGCCTAAGGGTATGACTGCTCCAAACTCCAAGCTAGCACTACACTTGTAAATATTTGTGCAGCTTACAGCACAAGGTGTAACAAGGTCCACTGGCACCTAAGAGGTTCTCAAAGTCTAAATGTCTGAAGACTTGTAAGTGCTCAGAAATAGCATTTGACAGGGGTTTTAGGACTTATCATCTTTGCTTATATGCTCTGAGGCACATGAACTCATCCCTTAGAGAACATGATACGTTTACATTTTAAAAGGAAAGGGCTGTAAAACTAACACCTGTCTAGTCAACTATTGTGGGAAGAGAGACAGAATATTGAATTAGTGAATTTCTATGTCTGAAAGAATGAACAATGTCCTGGTCTTAATTAGATGAGATGTGGTCCACTGACAATTTTTTTCTGCTGGCAAATATGCACCTTTGAAGAGGGCAGGAAGTTATATACATACTATTGCCCCCCCCCCCACCCTCCAAGAATCCAAGAGGTGATATGTGAATAGCCAGATAAGCAACTGTGCTTAGTCCTACTCTGAGAGCAGCACAAGGTCTTCACTTTGTCTTGGGTATAGAGAAAACCTAAGCTGAAGTTGCCCGATGAAACTGCATTCTTGTATTTAAGATAAAGGGTAAGAAAATGTTGTTTTGAAATCTTCTTTTGTTTGCTTATTCTTATATCTCCATTTGGTTCAGTATAGTTACTGATTTCTTGTTCTGATTCTTGCTTTCTTAAAATCAATCCTTCCTGTTACCTTTTTTTACTCATTTATTGTCAATGTTAACTGTGTTTATAGAACATTTGAACATATAGGCTGGCCATTCTATGGACAGGAGGATCCATTTTTTCTGGTTTTTCAGTGAACCACATCTCAGTTGGTTCTCAGTGGCCAAGCACCAGGTTTCAGGGAGGGGTTTGGGACAGAAGGCAAACCAAATGTGTGGGTACACTCCAGGAGTGTGTCTCAAAGATGCACCCATGTTGCATCTTGGTTCAGGGCATGTTACATACCTGATCCCAGCTCAGCAAGCCAGCAACAACCATCAAGCCTCCTGGTCTCAGTATAACAAGCCAGAGACCTCCCAATACTCCCCCCTGGTCCCAGAAAAAAGGTGATGTGCACAAAGCAAAATCTACCACATTCAGAGGTAAGGATCCCTTCTGCACTGCATGAATATGATAGGTACCCAGTTGTAGAGGAAGACTGCAATACCCACATCCTCCTTGGGCTGGGGGGCCATAGAAGTTCCAGATCCAAGGACAGGGAAGTAGGGTTGAAGCTGTGCACAGGTAGCCCATAGGCCATCACCAAAGGGTGTCACCTGATGGCATTTATGCAGCATCCCCCCATCTCTCCATAGTGATGAGGCCACTGGTTGGTGTTTATGCATTCAGAGCCTCCCACACCAAGTTGGAGCTCTAATCCAGAAAGAAAATGCCTCAGAGTAAAGAGAGCTCTGTTGGGGTAAGGGTGCTGTTAAGTCTCAACCCTGAATGGCAATGCATATGGTCCAATGGCTGTGCATTCAATCAATAGCTGTAGAGTTAAACCTCCACACTCCATTTTCTCCAAGGCAGACAGGAGGTGCCTATCCTCATTAGTCATTTTACACTTTGTTAGTCTCTAAGGGAGAAAAGTTATAGTAATAGTATCTTGAGTATTGCTCAATGCCGTCTTCTGTTGTCAAGAAAAAGACCAATCCCTCCACCAAGCACCAGAATTATGCCTCTGCCAACCAACCTTCCTCTCCAATGCAGCAAGGATTGTGATCCCTTCTCCTTCCAACCTCCATCACCAGCCTCTGTCCCAGCCCTGCTCCCTGTGTCCATTGATATGTGGTTCTCAGCTGTCCTGAGTGGCTGGAAACATACAGGTGGCCCCATGAACATGAATCCCCTTTCAGGCTGTGAATAACTAACACAGTATTTATTTCCTTAGCAAAGGCTACATAGCAGAGACTGTCAGTGGGGTTCGCTGTGCCATGCTCACCAAGAGAATGGGAGGCAGAAATGAAGGTCAGATTAGGGTCATGTGAAAAGACAGTTAAAGGAAGCACTGGCATTTTAATACATTAGGGAAAAGAAATGGTTTTCCCCCTATTTCCCCAAAGACAGGCACTGTTGGAAAGGGAAGACTGCCAGGGGAGAGAACCAGGCACAGCCAGATGATGCCAGATTGGAGTGGGTTTGAATTCAGAGTCCCAGAGTGATTTACAAGCAGACATAGAGAAGTCTGATTCCCAGTTCCCCAGATTGCAAATTTTGTGGCCTTAAAGCCATTCTAATACAGCAGAAGCAGTCATTTCGCAGGATGCTAGAAACACCATGAAGCTCTGATCCTCTCCCTAAAAGCAAGTCCCCTCTTCATCCTTTCCAGTCCCTGAGGTACAGCTCTCCCTGGTGCATCAGGGCACACTGATAGCAGGAAAAACAATTGGAAGCTCAGTGTAGCTAAGAAGCAGAGGATAGGATGCAGGGTGGATAGCTCCATCTCCTCTTCTCTTTGTCTGGAAGAATAGAAAGCATGTGGCAGCTGAGAGCAATGTCAGGTAGGGCTGTGCTTAAGACAAGGAGATGGTGAGTGTACCTCAGCCATAGGTAGCATTCCAGCTTGATTCTCCCATTGAAGGGTATTCATGGTTTTTCAGCCATGCTCTCAAAACATGTAATACAGGACTCAAAATCCTCTTGAGGGACAATGTCCTGAAAAAGGAGTAGATCATAGAGGGACCAGTTCCCCCTCATAGCAGTAAAACTCCTGCTTCCAGCATTGAGAAATGTTTACCAAGGAGACATTGAGAAGAAAATGTTGTTCCTGAAATGACAGAGAGAGTTACTTGCATCCCACAAGTAGATAGTTTCTGTGTGCACTTGCAAACTGTGATTCACAATTCAACCATATGTCCATGGGCCATAGCAATAAAAAAGAACAAAGTTTTACCTGAGTTTCTCAGGAGAGTCCCATTCTGTCTTTGCTAGGCAGCCTTCCCTTCAAGGAAGCAGAGCCTGCTGCATAGTCAGAGCATGCCCTCCTTTGGGGAACTGGTTTCAGAAGTGCTGGGTGGGGGCAGACAGAGCAGTTCCTGGTCCCTGAGGGAGACCAAAGTAATAGGGTACGTACCATTTGTAGCTCTTGTCACTGTAAGAAAGACTGGTTAAAATAAAGTGGTGAGCAAAGCTTCCAAAGTTATATCCCATATTATCTGAAAAGTTTGCTATGTTTTTACAAATCCTATGTTTCTTGCATCCATTTTCAGAGAGAAAACCTTCATGAGGAAAGTGTATGTATGAAGACCATGAAAGAGGCTTAGGTCAGGCAACTAGACAGCTGCTGAGCAGATGAGAAATGTCTGGGGAGACAGTGTGGCAAGGAAGAGACACATGAGGCACTTCACTGAGCAATCACCTCTGACAACTGGTGCCATGAGCCAAAGCACTGGAATGAGAAGTGATTGAAGATGCAGAAGGATGACATGGTAAGGATGGTGGATGGCTCCATGAAGGCAGCCAAGACCAAGACAGGATGGTGAACACTGCCATATGGTTTCTAGAGGAAACTACCTGCTCCTTGACAGGACTGTCTGAGTGCGAGAGGTATGAGAGGGAGTTCCTTGAAAGGATCCTACTTCACTTTTTTGTGAACTGTGACAGCTCAGAGGTGTACCACCACTCTGCCCCTGGGAAATGGCGTTGCCCCCACTGCCCTGTTCAGTGTGAGAGGCATCTGCCTTGTTCCAGTTACCATGGTGGGTGCCAATCCCAGGACACTTTCCCCAAAACTGGGGAAGAAGGGTTGGTATCATAAAAGACAGAGTGGTGTGGGAGGGGGTAGTTGTAACCTGTGCTTCCATGACTGGTGACACAGGAAGAAGGACGAGGAGCGGGGACAGGAGGAGTGGGGACAGAGATTCTGGGGCCTGGGTGTCTGATGGTAAGAGGGACAACTGGCCAAGCATGACTGAAACTGTCATCCCCGTGGCCCTTGTGGGTATCCTCCCTACAGCAGTATCCAGAGGCCCCCATGCCAGCTGTGCCCCAGAGTGGCACTGTGGCAGTCCAGGAAAAACACAGTGCCACCAAGCCCAAGGGTCTGACCACAGTCTGCTGGCCCAATTTGTCAGAATGCCATGGAAGCAAAATTCAGAGTCAGGGCCTGAACCCTCCCTGATGCCTAAGGCCCACATGGGAACAGACTCCAAACTCCAGGCCCAGCAGGAGATAGAATTCCAACATCCACTCTTGGGGCACAAGGCACCCCAAGCATGGTGAAATGTCCCAGGGTCAGGGCTGCTGGAGGCAGGAGAGGGGGCAAGGGGATCCAGGGCCCATGGGTGAGAATTTTAGGGTCCCTCAACCACCTGTGTAAAGACCACAGCCTATGCAATGGAGTAGGTTCCTTCTGAATCCTGCAGCCTTCTCAGGGGGACAGTGTGCCCAGCAATAGCACCTGCCATGTCACAAATAGACAGGCACACCAAATCTCCCTATGTCTCTTGAGAGATGAGCATAGGGTGATAGGAGGTGATAGGAGGTAGTGGTGGAGCTCCTGGGTCTGTTAACTTCTGCCATGGGTGCAGCGATCCATTATAGGGTACATAGAATCATAGAATCATAGAAATAGGGTCAGAAGGGACCTTGTAGATCTTCAAGTCCGACCCCCTGCCTGGGCAGGAGGGGAACTGGGCTCAAGTGACCCCAGCCAGATAGGCATCGAGCTGCTTCTTAAAGACCCCCAGGGTAGGAGCCAGCACCACTTCCCTTGGAAGTTGGTTCCAGATCCTAGCCGCCCTAACTGTGAAGTGGTTCCTACGGATGTCTAATCTAAACCTACTCTCCAACAACTTGTGGCCATTATTCCTTGTTATCCCGGGGGGCGCTAGGGGAAACAAGGTCTCCACCAAACCCTTCTGGTCCCCCCTAGTGAGTTTACAGATGGTCACAAGTTCCCCCCTCAGCCTTCTCTTGTGAAGGCTGAACAGGTTCAGGTCCCGTAGCCTCTCATTGTAGGGTCTGCCCTGCTGTCCCCGGATCATGCGGGTGGCCCTCCTCTGGACCCTCTCAATGTTGTCCACATCCCTGTTGAAGTGGGGTGCCCAGAACTAGACACAATACTCCAGCTGTGGCCTGACCAGTATCACGTAGAGGGGGAGGATCACCTCCTTGTCCATCCTTGAGATGCACTTGTGGATGCATGACATGGTCTGGTTAGCCCTGCCGACCGTGACCTCGCATTGTCGACGCATGTTCATCTTGGAATCAATGATGACTTCTAGATCCCTTTCTGCCTCCGTGCTCTTAAGAAGGGAGTTTCCCATCTTATAAGTGTGCTGCCTGTTACTACTGCCCAAGTGCAGCACCCTGCACTTGTCCGTATTGAAACACATCCTGTTTTTGTTAGCCCACCCTTGCAACCTATCCAAGTCTTTCTGTAGTCTTTCCCTCCCTACTAGCGTGCCCACCTCACCCCAAATTTTGGTATCATCAGCAAATTTGAACAGGTTGCTTTTCACTCTGTCATCCAAATTGCTGATAAAGAAATTGAAGAGTGCGGGCCCAAGGACCGAGCCCTGGGGGACTCCGCTGCACACTTCCCCCCAGGTCGAATATAACTCGTCCACCACCACCCTCTTAGTATGACCCTTCAGCCAATTAGCAATCCATCTGACCTTGTAGGCATCGATGCCACAGTTGCCTAGTTTTTTAATGAGGATGGGGTGGTCGACAGTGTCAAAGGCCTTGCTGAAGTCCAGAAAGACTACATCCACAGTGACACCTGCATCCAATGCTTTTGTGACCTGATCGTAAAAGGCAATCAGGTTGGTCTGACATGACCTGCCCCTAATGAAACCATGCTGGTTGCCCCTGAGCATCGTCCCCGATGCCGGCCCATCACAGATGTGCTCCTTGATGGTCTTCTCCAAGAGTTTCCCCAGGATTGAGGTAAAACTGATGGGCCTATAGTTGCCCGGGTCCTCCCTCCTCCCTTTCTTAACAATGGGGACCACATTGGCTATCTTCCAATCATCTAGCACCTGGCCCGAGCACCACGAGCACTTGTAAAGCCATGCCAAGGGCCCAGCGATAACCCCTGCTAGCTCCCTCAACACCCTGGGGTGGAGAGCATCTCGACCTGCTGCCTTGAACACATCCAGCTCCTCCAGAAGCACCCAATCCTCCACAACCTTAGGTCTTGAGGCATTCCCCTCTAGTCCATCTTGAAACACGGTGGGGGAGTCCCAGTCCCTGCACAAGTTCCTACATAAACAGGAACTGACATGCTTGCAACTAACAATCGGGGACATGTCTAAGTCTCTTCTCTGGAAGCCCCACAGCAAGAAGGGAGGGATGACTGTAAATGGGAATTCCCCAGATTGGTCCTCTGAGGCAAGCAGCCAGTCAGGACTGCCCAGTACATTTGGCTGTTCACAGCCCTCTCTGGCAGCCAGGGAGCACACAGAGCATGTCGTGCTGTGTGCACAGAGACCATCTGGCTGCAGGATATTGGCAGCACAGGCTGTTTTCAGGGCACCTGCTCAGTAGGGCTATGCAAAGTTTCAGTCACTGATTTGATTCAGCAGAAATTCGGCCCTATTCGGCAGTTGAATCTCCAAATCCAAATTGAATCAGGAGATCCTTTAATCTCTCTGTATCAAATCGGAACCCTCTGAATCAATTCAGAAATATTTGGGAAGATTTGATGATTTGGATATAGACACAGCTTTAAATGGTTTTTCTACATACCTCAAGGTATCAGGCAGCTCATGAATGCTGAGATGCTGGAGTGGATGGAGCCAGTTCTACTTCCTGCCCCCTGGCTCAACAAATGGTGCTTCCTGGGTCTGGGGGGGGGTAACCCAGGTCCCCCTGTGGCCATTTGCTGAGCCAGGAGGGCGTGAGGGGGGTAGGTCCCCTGTGTGTTCAGTGGCAGACCCACAAGTAAACCAGAAGTACTTCTGTTCCACTTCCGAGTTCATTGCCAAGCACATGAAGGGGTCCCTGCCATGCTCCTGTGGGATGTTCTATCCACCCCACCATAGAAGAGCCAGGCGCATGATCAGAGGGAAGCAGACCCTACGATGACAGGCTGAGAGCCCTGGGGCTCTTTAGCCTGGAAAAGCTCAGGCTCAGGGGTGATCTGATGGCCACCTATAAGTTTATCAGGGGTGACCACCAGTATCTGGGGGAACCTTTGTTCACTGGAGTGCCCCAAGGGATGACGACTAGGTCGAACGGTCATAAACTACTACAAGACCGTTTCAGGCTGGACATGAGGAAGAATTTCTTTATTGTCCGAGCCCCCAAGGTGTGGAACAGCCTGCCACCGGAGGTGATTCAAGCGCCTACATTGAACACCTTCAAGAGCAAACTGGATGCTTATCTTGCTGGGATCCTATGACCCCAGCTGACTTCCTGCCCTTTGGGCAGGGGGCTGGACTCGATGATCTTCCGAGGTCCCTTCCATCCCTAATGTCTATGAAATCTATGAAATCTATAGCAGCATTCACAAGCTGCACCTGGTACCTTGAGGTATGTAGAAAAAAACATTTAAAGCTATGTCTATGGCAGAATCTCTGATCTGAATCTTGAGATTCGGATTTGGCCAAATCAAATTGGGACATAGATCTGAATCAATTAATCAAATCACTGTCCCCAATTCAGGCTGAATCCAAATCTGAATCAAATACAGCCCATTTTGCACACCCCTACTGCCCAGACCCTTGAACACTCATACAGTACTCCACCAACTCGGGGAGCAAAATCACTAGACTTCTCACAGTGTATTTGAATGCTTGTATGCAGCCTCAGAATTAACCGATATCAAAAAATTCTGGGACTTAATACAGATGTTACCAGGGCTCCCCTTTAGTATGCTAACCATGTGACCACCTTCTAGGTGATTTCCTTGTTACAAATATGCATGAAATGGCACTGCATTTAATTTACAGTACATAGTTACTTATGGGGAGGCATCCTGTCAATGTGTTAATTAAACTCGCTTTCCTACAAAATATGCTGACAACATTTTTACTGTGAACTAATATGAGAGCTAATGATGTTTATGTGAAAAGGTTTCCCTAGTGAAGTTACTGGTAAAGCACTGGTTATAATATTTTATAGCATTAAAGAGTCTTAATGCACATTCACTCATACTTATAACCCTCATCATTTCTGGAGATGGACAGAAAATAAAAATGTCTTTGTATCCGGTGTTTGGTTTTCATCTCTGACTTAATGGTGCTGGGACTGTGAAACTTTAATTTGCCTCAAGTGTGGTTTACTCATTCTAGCTGTGTATCCATATATAATTTGTTTTATACATCTAGTTGGAGGACTACCTTTTTAGATTTAGCTTTTCATTCCTATTGATTTCATGTCATGCCTTGCGTTTTAATGACGGTTTAATCATCATCATCATTATTGCATGAGATGTTCTCTGGTGCACTGTGTGAAAGGAACTGTAAAATAAAATAAATATGTGAAATTGAAATTGGAATTTGTAATTGGAATATATATGTAGGTTGTAGCATCTGTGAGGAATATATTTTTCAACTGATTTAAAAATAAGTATTTTGCTGCTCCACCTCCCTCTGCTTCCTGGTCATTTTCCAACTTGTCCTTTGCAAAATTTTTCTGTGTTTAATTTCAGTTCCACTCTTCCCAGGTGTCTCCCTTGCTGTTTTTCAGAAATATATGTCTGGACATTACTACTGGCATTTTAGTGCCTTGTACTGTCAAACCGCTCTACTGTATGTGTAAAGGTTTTATTTTTCTGTCCGTGATGAAAAATTGCCACCTTGCAGCTGGTGATAATAGTAATAATGTCAGAGCCTTCCTGTGGCTACTTTTAGACACTCACCACTCTGCAAACCAGTTTCAGAATCCAGAAACAGTGCTGAAAATGGAAGGAAGAGGTCAGGCTGACTGTGGCCACATTTCCCTTTACTGCGTAGTGTAACCTTATATAGGTAATGAAGTAAATTTAGTCGTGTTTACTTGATGCTAATCATTTTATTTCAGAAATATGTTTAGAGACATGTCAGGACTGATGACTGCTGTGTTTAAAACATAGGCCTGCAGAGCTAATCAAAGACCAGGTTAGGAAACGTTGAGTCAAAAAAGATTTTCTTCAGAAAAAGCTGATTCACTGAAACCAATATGTTTCCTAGAAACATATCACATTTGATCAAACCTTATCAGTTACAACAGACGCCTGGAATATGGGAGACCTGGGTTCAAATTTCTGTTACAAATAATGTTTAATTGATCATACCTGTGGCACAGCTACAACAGGAGATATCTCTGCAAAAGAGATCCACCCTTGAATAGCCAGTGGCCTATTGGTAGCAGAGGTGTCACAAGCTTTTTTTTTAGCTCCCAGAGTGGTAGAGGGAGGAAGTATACTGACCACCAGAGGGTGGAGGAATGGGGAGAGGGAGAGGAAAAGGAGGAAAGTATTACCTGCACAGGTTTTCCTTGCTTAAGTGGCACTGCTGCCTTAACAGCGTGGTCTGGGCTTTGGCTACTGAGGGGCTAGGGCTAGGGGTCCCTGGAGCCCCATTCACCCCACAAGGCAGGGTTGACTGGCACTAACTAAGCCCCTGGAAAAAAAGGAGTGTCATCCCACCTCCCCCCTCCAACAGACTGCTGGGCATGACACTGCCCCTTCTTAGCTATATCTACAGTTCTGGGTTTTGAATTCTACAAAAAGACTCATGGGGAAGGGAGCCATACTAGTTCTCCCTCCAAGTCAGCATCTTAGGCTGCTGCCCCTTTTACCCCCTCCTAGTTATACTACTGATTGATAAGAGTGAATGATAATTGGGAAAGAATAGAAACAGCTGAATATAAATGCCAACCCATAAACAGTTGGTGAAAGCTCTTGGGAAATGATCCAAAGTCAACTGGAATCTTTCTTAATAATACCTAGCTAGAAAGTGACTCAGAACACATGATATTATACACGGAACAGAAGAAGAGGGTAGGCCTAAGCTGACTATGATGTTACTCAGACAAAATGTAGTCTCATGATGAGAAGTCAGAACAGTAATTATGAGAACAGGACAGGGCTTTCATACTTCCTCTGAAGCCATTCCTGGATGAAGTGGTGGCTGTGTGATCATGTTTGACCATCAACAAGTTTAATGAGGTGACTCCCTAAGGATGTTTTTCCTTTCTATCATTTTGTCTGGCAAGTGGCTTCTTTGCTCCACATATTTCCAGACCTGTCTTTCTATTATTATTCATGTAACACACACAAACACTCATTAAGAGCTCCCCCTGGCTCTTTAGCAGCTGGTCCACAGCTTTTTTGGTCTTTCTTTTCTGACCAACATATCTATAGACCCACTTGTTCTTGTATTTAACCTCCCTCGTTAGGTGCAGCTCGTTCTTTACCTGTGCTTTCCTGATTTTGTTCCTGCAGGTTCTTGCTATTTCCTGGTATGCTTCTTTAGAGATGTGGACATTTCCTTTTGCCTTTAAGACATCCTAGAAGCTCCTTGTAGAGGCTCATTCATCTTTTGCCATTTTTCTTATGCTTCCATTGCATCAGAGCAGTTTCTTGTTGGGCTTTCAATATCATGCCTTTTAGATGTTCCCAGCCCTCCTGGGCACCATTATCCTTCAGTCAATCTTAAGATTGGACCATGCCTATTAACTCCTTGAGTCAAGTGAAATCCATCTTTTTGAAATCTAGTATCCTAGTTTTGCTGACCTCATGCTTTCCCCATCTCAGGATCTAATACCCTGTCATATTGTGATTGTTTCCTCTCAAGTTTCCCATCACCCTCACATCCTCCACCAGTTCTTCCCTTTTGGTCAGGACAAGATCTGAGATAGATGTAACCCTAGTTGTACACACACAAGTTAAGAATCAGTTTGACATTTTGTTTGGCTGTTTAGTTCATCCAGTACATATATGGAAACCTGAAGTCCTTTATCAATACCACCTCATAATGTTTTAATAGTTTTTCAACTCCTTGGAGAGCCTTACCCTCTCCTTCTTCCCGATGTGATGGCCTATAATAAAGCCCCATCATTATACCAGTGCTGTATCTTTCACCTTTTATCTTCACTCTCATGTATGTATTTTTACAGACATGATGAACCACCACCTTTTTTCCAAACCCTGTCCTTCAAAAAACAGTGTGGCCCTCAATACTGATGTTCCAGTTGTAAGAACTGTTCCACCAGGTCTCTGTGATATGAATCAGATAATAGTTATGTTCACAGAGTGCAGATTCAAGTTCATTTTGTTCATGCTCCCAGAAAAATCATTTAGTTACCCAATCCCAAACATCTCTCTCCTATCCTCACCACAATTCCCCAAAAGTCTTCAGAGCAGGAGGTGCCAATCCCAATGATTTGAATTAAATATGTTTATTGACAATAAAGTGTTCTCAGTAGCTCAGGGGTCCCCTAACTGTACCCCCTCCCACCCAGCAGATTGTTCTCCCAGGAAGAGGTTGGCTGAGGATTCTCTGATCAGAGTGGCCTGGTGATGGGTTTGTCCATAATGCTCATCTGGGAGCACTGCTTCAGCCTGGGCATCCTCCAATGTGGAGGCTTCCCCCTTTACATCACATGTATTGTGGAGAAAGCAGGCAGTTGGTGCAAAGGTGCAAATATGCCTCAGCCTGAGTTCAAGCCAGACCCTGAGGACCTCCTACAAGCCTTTAGGTGCCCAAAGGTACACTCCAACACCATCTAGAAGCTGCTCAGCTGGTAATTGAAATATTCCTTCTTGGAGTCCATCCAGCTGCTTTATGGCTTCATGAGAGAAGGGAGGAGTGGGTATGTTGGTTCCTTGATGATCAAAGGGAATGGGCAGTGCAGCCAAGTCTACAGATGGAGTGCCAGCAGTGAACTTCACCTGCTCCATCATCTCTAGGAAATCAGAGTTCCTGAATATGCAGGCATTCTATACCTGCCATGACCACTCAGCACTGATGTTGATGAAGTGGTCTACAACTTCCTAGATTATAATGAAAAAGAACCCCTTGAGGCTGATGTACTCAGAGGAATGGCAAGGAGATCACAGAATGGGTATGTCAAATCCACCGATGGTCTTTATGCATTTCAGGAAGCCCAGCTGTTTGATGACCTCTTGTGGGTCCACAACCTAGGTGAGTCAAGGTCCAAAGTCCTGCAGTATTGCTTTTTCCTTTTTTTGTGCAGTCTTTGTCACCATTGTCTACCTCACACTGAACATTATTCTTATCTGCTTTCACTGTGTATCAATAAAATTTACCTATTATCAAATGGAGAAGCCATAGTCAGTCTGAGGGTTTGGGGGTTTCTCCAGAACAAGGTATCTGGGTCATAAATCCAGTACCAACACGCAGGACAGGAGTTTGCAGGGCTCCAGGGGGGAGCTATGGTCCCCGTGAAACTGCAGGCCCAGAGGAGAATCAGGGGTGCTTTGATGATACATGGCCAGGCACTATGGAAACATGTCAGTAACTGTATTTAATTGATTTTTTCTTTGCCTTTTGCCCATCTCTGGAAAAGGCTGCCAGGGTGGTGTGGATGGATCAGTTTTCACATGACTTGATTAACCCAGGAATATGTCACTGAATACTTTAGCTGCCAATCAACCCATATGCAATTCTCATGACATAGCCCTCTCTCACCCCCCACCCAGAAAAGGGATAGAACCCTGGCGTCCTGGCCCCTAATCACATCTCTGCTTGCTAGCCCTCAAGTAGTAAGTCAGAGCTGTGCAGGTCAAAGATCATATTAAATCTTAATGTGCAATTGCTCAGAACATGTTGCTCAGAGCATGTAACTTTAAGACTGCATACAGTTGCACAGATTTGCACAGTATGGCCAAAGGGTGACGTTTAAAAAGACCCCAAGGCTTTAATTTTTCCTTCAACACGTAGTATGTAAGCAGACTGTTATACCCATATTGGCTATAATTAAAGTCTTTGAAGTCCAATTTAAAGAAGGCAGAAGCCAATGAATATAACAAATGTTTGGAAGGGAGAAACATGGGGCTAACATTGATAAACACACACACTCCAAAAACAAAAACAAACCAAAAATGTGTGTGTTGGTTTAGAAATTAGTTATATGTACAGAAAGCTAATGCAATTGCTCTTTTAAAAAAAATCCAAGAACATATACATATATACATGTATCGGATGTTCTTATTAGCTCTTGCCTATCTTGTTATTTGGTAGAGTATTTTTAAGTATCTTTGAATGAGAACATTTTGCGGAGAGATTTATGGAGCACAGAGTTGTGATGTCATGAAATACTTGCTTTCCTGTGTATAAAGGTGTGCATAAAGGATGTCATGAAAGAATTCATGAAGGTCTTGTAAAAGAAGTAGACAAATGGGTGCTTAGGACTAACCTTCCACAGCATAAGGAGGATGAAGGAGATTAAATAGGGAGTATATAAGACAAAATCAGAAGTTTTGAAGGGACTTAAAGATGAGACCAAGGGGATGGAATAAAGCAAAGGATTAAGCTGATTCAAGCAAAGGTCCAAGAAGAAAGTCCCAGTGACTTTTTGAAAAAAAAAAATCTGAGGGTTACAGTATTTTCTTTAAAGAAAATATACTACTTTCTTTAAAAAAAAGTAGTGTATTTTAATATATATAAAAATATAAATATAAAAAAATATAAAGATATAAAAAATCTGAGGGTTTGAGATTGCAGTATTGGAATCAGAAGATAAAGAAGAGATGAGCAAAGTTGTAGTGTTGTGAACACCAAGAAGAGGCAGGACTTTAGAGATGGTATAAAGGAAGAAGCAGAAAGATGTCTAGATGTGACCCAGATTTGTAGAGTTAGGAAGAAGGCAGAATAAAAAATCCACTTTATGGTCTGGTCTTCCTCTGAATACAACTCAAAATGTATCTATCATATTTTATCTTACTTTTGGCAGTTTTTACCAGACATGTTTCTCCACCAAGCTTTCCAATTTCTGTGTCAGTAGCTAAAAGGGTACAGGTACCATCAGTGCTTAAGACTTTATAAATCAAACCTGCAAGTTTCTTTCCTTATTGTGTTTTCATCACAGATGTCAGTATTCTCTGTTACCTTCACTGGAATGGGAAACCAGACTCCCAAAAGTGGACCATTTAATTTTTCTGTGTCTTTCTATGCCTCTCATTCTATTATCAGTCCCATCCTTTTAGAAATTCATCTTGAGTGGAGAATGGCAGAGTGATAATAAAGGAAGAAAAAAAGACAAAAAACAGAAGCTGCTGTGAAATCTGCAGCAGTGTTTGGGGATGGTAAGTAGAATTTTTTTAAATGTTTAGGGAGATTTATACTTTTTTACAAGTGATTTATTATTATTATTATTATTATTATTATAAATGGTGTGTGCTAGAAGCTATATCTGTTGAAAAGATTGAACAAGGCTGAGGGGGAAAAAAAGAAAAAAAAATCTCATGTCTGCAAATGCCTTTCTTTGTTCTCCTTAACTGTGTACTTCAAGTACAAACTTGGAAGACAAAGTCAGACACTTGTTCAATTGAATAACTTTGATAAGGTGTCACAAGCCATGGTGAAAGACATAGTGTGATCTGTACATACACATACTAAAGTATTTGTATTAATGCATTCTGAACAATAGCAGCAGCAAAGTGTCTGTACTTGACTGGCTGTGATACCTACTATTAAACTGTTTGGAGTTTCACAGTAATGTTTTCAGTATTATTCCTGAGAAGTAGAGTTTTTCATGTGTTTATATAGCTTGGAAAGATATAAGACCACTAAGGGTAGAATTCTATTTCACTTTGTTTGCCAAAATGGAAATAACACAGCTATGCAATTGCTATTTGTGGCTCCTACCATTTGTGATCCTATGATGGACTAGCCCAGGGCTCCTTTAAGAAAAGTTTCTCTGGACTCCTTTAAAAAGCATTTGGATGCTTGTGTTGCTGGGATCCTTTGACCATAGCTGACTTCCTGCCCTTGGGGAAGGGAGCTGGACTTGATGATCTTCTGAGGTCCCTTCCAGCCCTAATGTCTATGAATCTATGAAATCTAGGAACCAGATTTGACCCACCAGCTGGCTGGATATGGTCTACAGACAGGGAACCAACCAATTAATTATATCTGGCTCTGCATGGGGCCAAGATCTGCCTGTTCCCCACCTGGAGCATAGCATGCTGTGCTCCCAGCCTCCCCCACCAGAGGGCCTCAGCCCTGGCCAGCAGGCACAGCTTCTGGGCAGGGCTGCTACTGCCACTGGTGCAGCTGCCCATGGAACTGCTGGTCTTCCCTAGCCTCCAGTGACTCCTTTTGTCCCTGCTGCAACACTCCAGGCAGCAGGTAGGGAGGGGAAGCTGAAGTATTGAGGGGAGCGAGGCAGGGGGTGGGCTCTGCTTGCAGCTCACTTTGGTCCTGCTTCTCCATGGCCAGATGGGAAAGCTTGTGGATGAAAGAGGGGTGTTAAGTAACTTACAAAGCCCCACCAGGCAGGAATGGGGACAGCCAGGTAGGGTGGAAGCAGCAGAAGCAGGAGCCAGAGTGGGAATGGTTCAGCCCTGCCAGGCAGGCATGGTACAGGCAGGTAACACACATCCACATATGCACCTACACCCCACACACATATACCCACAGAACCTTACACCCCCCAACCCCCACTATACCCACACACACACAATAGTTTTCACACCCCATAACCCAGCTACACATACACTCACCCCCCACTCATCCACACATACACCCACATTCCCTGCACACCGCACCCATTATACCCACAACCCTCACCACCCCCACACAAACACCAAACACTATCCCACACACCCCACACCTCAACCACACTCCACACCCTGACATATATCCCACACCCACACATAAACCCACCCTCCCCCACTCACACACCACTCCCACACATCCCCCACACCCTCACCCATGCCATACCCACACCCCCCACACCACCCAACCACACAAACCCCATACACTGCCCACATACACCCCCTACCCCCCAACTCAATATATAATCAACCCTCCACAAAAGGAGTGTTTCTTTGGCAAGGGAAGAGACTTCTGGTGGCAAAGCTCAGGGATTAAGGGGAGGACTTCTGGTCCCTTGATGGCAAACAGGGGGTGGGGCACTGGTCAAGGGGTGGGGCTACCTTTGCAGTTCTCAATGTATCACCAAAACGTGTTAAGTGGCCCTCCAGCTGAAATAATTGCCCCCCCTGGACTTGCCTGTACACAAAAACACTAGGCAAATATAAATCATGACATTATACCCATCAAAACTCAAAGACCAGAAGGTGTTAGATGACAGAGGGAAGGGTTCTGTTGCATTTTAATACAATGACTTAGTGGCTAGGTATATCCAACCAGGAAGCTGAAAATATAGGTTCTAGACCCCCTACCCACTTAGAGGGGATATAAAATTTCATCTTGCCAATTCCCTAGCACAGGGCTCTATTCATTATGTCAGAGGTTATACATATTCCATCCCTTGCTATGGCTCCTTTCGAAACTAGTCTTCAGGCACATAAGAGAGGGAAGTATGTGAGGTCAGGAGAAAAGATGTAAATCAGATCTTCCATGGCTTAAAGTGGTTAATGAGTCCAGAGGAGGGCCATTCATATGGTTAAGGGGTTATAGGCCAAGCCCTATGAGGAGAGACTAAGGGACCTGGACCTCTTCTGCCTCCTCAAGAGAAGACTGAGAGGTGATCTTGTGGCTGCCTACAAATTCATTAGGGGGGTGCAGCAAGGTACTGGTGATGCTCTGTTCACCAGGGCACCTCTTGGGGTAACAAGGAACAATGGTCACAAACTGACAGAGCAGATTTAGTCTAGCCATTAGGAAAAACTTCTTCATGGTAAGGGTGGCCAAAATTTGGAATTGGCTTGCAAGGGAAGTGGTGCTCTCCCCTACCTTGCAGGTGTTTAAGAGAAGGCTGGAAGGCTGGGGTCATCTGATCCCAGCATTCTTTCCTGCCTAGGCAGGGAGTCGGACTTGATAATCTGTTGAGGTCCCTTCTGACCCTAGCATCTATGAATCTATGAATGTTTCTTCTGGAATGCCTGGACCTTTGTTTCTATAAAGAAGAAACTTTCCCACTAATTTCTATAAATTAAAGTTAAATGCAAGGTGCAAAGACTCAGCTTCAACAAGAGGGCAGGAAAGGGAGCTGGATAATGCCTGACCTTTGGTTGGGTGATTAGAGCAATGAGATAAACAGTCAAACAGGTATAAATTGGTACTTCCTCAAGGGCTTAGAACTTGGTTGTCCTACATCCTCGACAAGTGCTCTAGGCATTTAACTCTTGGATTGAAAAAAAAAAAGGAGGAACTTCCACTTCATTTCTTCTGGTCCATAGTTTCAATACTTATACTTGGGTATATGCCTATAGAGCTACACATATTTCCCTATCCTGAATGCAGCCTTCTATGAATGATCAGTAGACAAATACATGATCTTAGCCTAAAAAAAAAAACAAAAAACCAACAACAAACCAGCTGAGAAGAACTTACACATGGAATAAGATCACATATTGTTCATAAGTGCCAAAGATAGCAGATATGTAGTTGAGAAACTGCCTTTTGGGTGTGCAAAGTAAGTACCAGCAGCATTTTGAAATGATCTGAGGGTTGCAAGGTATATTCCCTAGCAGGGGGAGGGGGCATTGTACTATTGAAAACCGGATATAAAGAAGAGTTGAGTGTAGGGATGTAAACATCCAGAAGAAGCCCTATGATTATGCAAATATTAGCGGTATCAGAAATACAACCTATGAACGATACTTTATATGAGGGTAAAATCAAGCCATTCCACCAAGTCAGAAAAAATATTTTACTTACTTATTCTGTTCATTATTATTAAGTTATACTGAGGTATTTTGCCATGTCTAATTCAGACTATAGCATTGCCAATGTAGCTTCTAGGGAATGACACATGTGCCATTTGAGAATCTATGTCAAAAGAAAAAGTTTCTTCCTCTGCTGGTAGGATCAGTATTGGTTTACATAGTTCTTCTGAAATGAAAAGTTGGCAGATCTCATGATTTCATCATAAAAATAATATACATATTTATGTTTTACAAAGTGCCCAACATCCTTTGGTTGCTACCTATAGATGGCTGCTTGAGCAGTAGCAGCTCATCTGGTGGGGTGCAGGGTCCAGCAAATCCAGGTGGAGATAACCCCTTTAGTGAAGTGCCTTCTTTACTCCTATCTCCAGCTTTGTGTACATATAAATGTTTTATCACAAGTGTAAAAATGTTGGTTTTATTTACACACCCACCAAATCCTGTTAGGCTGACATTATTGAAATAGTCCATTTTTTTCTGAACCACTACAGTGCCTTTAATGTTTCTGTGTCCAGAAAAAAACAGTTAAAAACACCAGGATTCCATAAACCAGATAAATGCAAGGGATTTTTTTGTCCAGGAGATAAAACAGCCAATTATCAAGGTCTTTCGACCTGAATAAAGTGCTTGGCAAACAAATGTTGTCATCAACAATCCTTTACTATAGTACTGCTCAGATACTTGTTTTTATTTGTCTTCCTCTTACAGGAAATAGTTGTTTCCATTAATAATCAGCATTGATAACTTCAGGCTCAGCAAGGAGCATTGCTTTATTTCCTGTGTCTGACCAAACAAGAGAAGACACAGCTAGCCAACCACATTTCAAGAACTCCATATGACCCAATGAGAAGCTGAACTTTGAAAAATAAACTTCTAATTTCACAATTTACTTGAAGTAATTGTGATTCCATTATCCATATCTGGTGGTCTGATTTTGACTCAGAATCAATTACATGGAAAGATAGGGTGATGTTACCATATCATGAAGGTATGGTAACAGTTTACTTTTTTTTTTTTTTCTATGTAAGTGTTGTGAACATTGTGCAAGCACACAGGAAAATGTAGATATCACCCATAAGAATTATCTTTAAGAATCCAAAGTTAATAACTCATGGTAAGGTAGACATGCAGTCAAATACATTAAATATACCATATTTCTTCACATAATATACACATCCTTTTTCCTAAAATCAGCCACCCCAAATTGGGTTATGTGTTTTAATTGGGGAATCTGTTTCCTTTTCTGGAAAACAAATGCAGGGGATACAGTGCAGGCCGTGCAGCTGCTAAAATGGCTGTTGCTTGTGTCTGTTCAACAAACTGAAGGGGCAAAATCTTGTACTACAGTCTCACATAGCTGCAGTTACTGACTGAGCACTGTAGTTTGTGCCTGCAAAAGACAGTTAACTTTTGGTAATATCTTGATGAGGCTTGTGATGTGGAAACACTTTATTTACAGCAAAGGTATCAAATTTTCCTGAGGCAGCAGGCTAGATTTAGGCTTTGGGATTCTTCATTAGCTGGATATTAGGGGTGTGAGAAATGGGCAATATTCAATTCAGATTTGGATTCAGCTGAAATCAGGGACAGGAATTCGATTAATTGATGACTGTCCCCAATTCGATTCAGCCAAATTCGAATCTGAAGATTTGATGCTGATATGGAGAATCAGCAATTTGGCCATAGACACAGCTTTAAATGTTTTTTCTACATACCTCAAGGTACCAGGAGTGGCTTCTGAATGCTGTGATGCTGAGGCAGATGGAGCATCCCACAGGAGCATGCCCACCCCCCCCCCGCCTGCTCAGTGGCGAACCCAGATGTGGAAGTGGGTTCCAATTAAATTCAGAGAGATTAAAGGGTCTCCTGATTCAATTCAGATTTAGAGATTCAGCCACTGAATCAGGCAGAATCTCCACCAAATTGAATCAGAGACCGAAGCTTCGCACAACTCTACAGGATATAGCCTGGGATACTGGGACAGCTGCAATGGCCACTGCAGTGGTGGTAGCGAAGGGCCTGAAGATGGTGGTGGTGGGTGTGGGAGTGAGGGTCTGCTGATGTCTGAAGGGGTCTGTCTGGCAGCACCAATTGGCTCAGGGCTTGGGTGTGGCACCAGAAAACCAGGTTCACTTCCAGTGACCATGGTCAGGACGGCCAAAAGGTTCTGACTTTTGTGGCAGGTCATGACCTCTACCTTCTATGGGTCATGGCTCCCAGTAGCCCAGAGGGTCAGTGAAGCACCTTTATGAGCCAGATCTGGCTCTTTGGCCATACATTTGACACCCCTGAATTACGGGAACTTATGTAAGTAACTACTTATAGTAAAGAAGTGTGCTGTCCTTTGCAAGGGTCTGAGGCCTAGCTTGGCACAACATAGAGTAAGTCTATTTTACACTAGGCTGATAATATAAGCTAAGACGACAGAGCATGGAGGAGGTGTGGCACTTCAGGACACAGTCTGCTCCACAAGGAAGTTCATGATTCCACTCCTCCAGAGCACTCTGTGTTTCCAGGAGGACGTCTTAAATGTCAGTATTCCATGACTCTGGAATAATCTTCTTTTCTACATATTGCCTGCCTCCCCTTCTCCCCCCCCCCCCCCAACTGTAATGTTTTATTTGGAGGGGGCTGTTGTATGTGCAAGAATATGGTTTTCAAAAATTGTATATGTAATTTAAAAAAAAGAAGTCAGGGTAACAACAACCAGCTACTGTCATTTTCCCTTCAACCACATGTTGCTTCCTTTGTGGTTCTACCCTTTTACACTGGCAGATATTATGCTGTTCTTTCCCCCTCCCCTCCCCCTTCTCCCCTTGCCTCCTTCCAAGTAGGCTGCCTTCTTATGATCTTTTCTTTCTTTATTCTAAGACAGCCATTGAACTGTAGATTGCAGATGCAATAGTAAAGAGGGCAGACTGAAGTAGGCAAATGAACTGAAGTTCTTTTTACACATGAGCTTGGTGAGTTAGGGAATTATGTTGCCAGTGTTACAAAATATTTTTGGATTTTTTTCAACTCTAATATTTCCACACAATTGCCAACAAGAAATAAAACCACAAGCACAAGCTGCTGTTATGAAAACATCTCTCTTCTAATACCAGGCTTGTGTTAAGTGTCCTCTTGGGTGCCATTCTCCCAGCACCATTGGTTTCTATCCTGTTCTTGTGATTTCTGTTGATCATGTCTGCCTGGCTTCCACCATATGCCCACAGTGAAGCTAGAAAATAAGCAGCTTCGTTAGATAAGTATCTTGCATGCACAGAAACACCTGCAAATTTCAAATTCATCATAAAATCCTATGTAAGTTTAGATTCAAAGAATAAAGTTAATTTAACCCTTTTAGTGCTGAAATAATTAACTTCATTTCCATTACAGGAGTGATAAAACGTAGTAATTTTTTTATCCCTTTTTTTAAAGTTTACCATGATCCACTTCCACATCCCCCTCGAAAATGAAAAAAAGAAAAATATAAAAAAAGAAATACCTGGAATAGAGATATTTATTTAATCATTTCTAATTAATCATTTACAAAATAATGAGTCAGTTTTTAATAGAAGGAATTAAATACATTTTAATCAAACATAGTCAAAAATAGTTTCAGAAAGAGTTAATCCTGAGGTACCAATTAAACATTGTGGTGTGGGGAAGAAGGGAGGTTGTGGAAAGTTAATTGACTATACTGCCTATGAAGCCTGGGCCCCTTCAAGCTTTTTTTTCAAAGGAATACAGAAAATAAAGCAAGAAATATTTTGCCATTATACACCACAAGAAATTGCATTAAGCCTGTCCCTATGGATAATCTCACAACTAGGCATTAACAATTTAATTTTGCTGCAGCATGTTGAGCCTGAAGATCAAGAAGGCAATCAAATATTTAAGAATATGATGCTTTGAATGAAAACAAAGTGAAATTTCAGTAAGACATCCTCTGAGATAATGTTTAATTTTTCTCAGTTTTGCAGTAGAAATTACGGCCTTCTCCAAACTTAATACAATAATAATATGATTTGAGGTGTTATGAAAATGCTATGTATTTAGGAATGTATGCAGGAGAAATGTTGCACGGGCAGCATTAACAGGCAAGTCTGAGGAAAGAGAGAAGGGCTGAGAATTGCCACCTACAGTGCATCATGCAATTCTCTGATAATGAATATGGCATCTTCAAATATCTGAAGGGCTGGCATAAAGAAGAGGGAAACACCTTTTCTCTCTCACTGCAGAGAGTAGGTCGTACACCAATGTCTTGGTTACAGCAAAGTAGATATAGATTGGATGTCAGGCAAAACTTCTTCACTGTTTGAACAGTGAGGCAGTGGAATAGACTGCTTAGAGAAGTTATGGACGCTCCATGACTGGAGGTGTTCAAGAAGAGGTTGGACAACTACTGGATAGGGATGATTTAGGTACAGCTATTTCTACATTCTACTATGGGTAGTTCCCATTCATTTGGGCTTTTTGTTGGTTGCTCATGGGGCTAGGAAGGAATTTCCTCCTTCCCTCCTGCTACATGTCAGGATTTGTTTTAATCCTTCCTCAGGGGCACTGGGTGTTAGCTACAGCAAAATCTCAGGATTTTTAGACTGGGGTGTGCCAGTGCTCTTGATGGGACTTAAACCTGGCTAGAGGGTCTTGTCCCTCCACTCAGGGCCAGACTGCTTGCCACTTGCAGTCAGGAAGGATTTTTACCTTCTGGTCAGATTGGTATGGACTGTAGCATTTTTTCTTTTGCCTTTTGTAGTGGGGGGCATGGCCTGGGATCTCTTGAGCATATATTAACAATATTTACACAAACAGGACATTGGCTTCTGTCATTCCTCAGCTTTATCTTGGCAGATTAGAATATTATATCTTGTATTGTGTCAGGGTTGATGTTAGTTTTACTAAGAGGTTAGATTATGTTTCTTTGTAGGATGATTTTGCTGGGGAGGATCCTGCCTCAGGCAGGAGGCTGGACTAGATGACCTGTGGAGGTTTCTTCCATCCCTACTTCTCTATGATTCTATAATTACATTAATATTCCTCCACTCCCCTTTAGTTAGATATTCCTCATTCACTGGTGGTTGTGTAGACTGCATCTGAGTGTTATAGGGTGCAGATGATGAAAACACACCCTACCCATTCATTTCTGTTGTACTCATGCCAAATGCTGAAAAAGTAATATAGCTGCTATTTGGCATGCACACAGGATCACCAGGCTACATTAGCTTTTTACAGCATTTGATGCATACAGAACGGGAATGAGTGGGTGGAACATGTTTTCACGGCAGTGATCCCTAACTCAGTTGGAGCTGGTGTAGATATTCCCATAAGCCACTTTGCATGGTTGTGAAAGCTATTGCTGGATATTTAAAGTTAATGAAAGTCTGAGGTATGGTAATGAAAGAGTAGCACATTCCCTTAATTGTGGATATAACAATTCTGCATATGAATGTTGTTTTGTAAATGTTGGATCAGAACCAAGCACACAGTACTAAAATTTGATGCAAGTATTAAATCTACACCTACATATTCCAGCATTCATAAGATTTTGATGCTAATTACTGATGCTTTTAATGGAATGAATTACAAAATTGCATTTTAAAGCTATTTGCAAATAGTAAGACTAAGGCCATTTCCTTTATTATTCAGAAATGTAAATGTAAACACTAAACTATTCTTTTCCCTTTTAGTGCTTACATACATACATACATATACATATACATATACACACACAAGCATATACATATATACATGTATATATGTGGGTGTGTGTATGTGTGTGTGTGTTTATGTATGTATGTATGTATGTAAACACTAAAAGGGAAAATTATATATATATAGTTTTCCCTTTTAGTGTTATATATATATTCTTAAGACGGATGAATAAGAAATGCTGAACATGAGGACAAAGGCAAAATGGTCGATGGGATTGATGGCAAGGAAAAGGAAATGTCTATTTATAAGGGAAAGAAAAACTCAAAATAATCTCATAATGTTGAAAGAATGGGCCTATGCAATAACATTTCTTGTAGCAAAAGCATCTAGAAGTGTGTGTGTGATATGACCAGACAGCAGCACTTTAAGTATGTAGAAGGTTGTGGGCAGGGAAGGTCCAGGAAACAGCACGTCTTTTAGTCTAAACTCAATTGCTTACAGGGCTTTGGGACAAATTTTGAATGAAAGACTAATTAAGGGCATGGAGTAAATGAAAAGTAGAACAAAAATTAACGTGGACTTATAAAGTAGATTATGCCCATGTAACTTGATATCTTTCTTTTCATAGATCACTGATTTTCTAAACAAAGAAGACTAGTTCTAATTTAGCTGGGCTTCAATAAAGCATTTGACACAGTGCCACATATGAATATACAAACTAGAGAAAATGAGAATTAGCAGAAAAATTGTATAGTGGGTGAGAACTGGCAAATGGGAGGCAGCAATAGCTACTTTTGAATTGGAAAATAATCAGGCTAGTAGGAGGTTACTAGAAGAGTTTCACAAGGATTTAATATATATAACATTTCTTTAATAACCTTGTTCCAAAAACTTGTGTGTGGTAATGACTTTTGTTGATGAAAGAAACATGACACAACAAAGAAGAGTCCCACAAATACTCACTCAACCAGATTGTTCAGGATTTTAGTATGTGTGCATACTGCTGTCAGGATATTAATATTCATCCAAAGCAGCACCAATTTTGGTTACATGAATCTGCATGTTCATGTTCAACGATGCTGTGTTATTCTGTAAGAAAATCTATAGTTTAACTTAAAAGTAAGGACCTCCTATCAATAGCCCCTCATATTGTGATTAAGGTGAATGTGAGATTTTTCGCTTATAAACTCATGATACATTCCTCCAGCATATAAAAAGGACTCTGAAAATCATTTGTACAACTAGAACTAAAGTTGTAATCTTTTAGAAGTTTAATTTGGTCCTTATAATCATGCCTCCAGGTGTGTATGACTCTCTAATCAGAAAGCAATAGAAATTGTATAAAAAACCAAGGGTAAGAACTAAATCTGAGACCTCCTTTTGCAGGTATCAAATTTAGGCATGAATAGCCTATACTTGCCATTTTTAAGGCATATTAAGGGTATATACGTGTGGACCCATGTCCTTAATGTGCTTTAAAAATGGCTAATGTACCTTATATCGGCACATGCAGATGTGTCCAGTTTTTCCTAACATACAAACTAAGCTGGATGGGGGCACTCTTTTGTGATTGGTAATCCGTTCAAGTTCATAGCTACAGGGTCACATTTCCATTTACTTGCTCTACTTCTGGCCACATGAATCTTTCATTATTGATTTCCCAGTGAATCAGCCTCCAGCGGAGTGATGGAGCAGGATTCCCCACCTAACTTAGCCTATAGGTCTAATTACTGGGCAAAAGATGGGAACTGCCACATCTGGATGCACCCAAGACTGTGATGTGTTTAACAATGTGCTCAGTGCTGCTGCACTTAATTAAGTGTATTTCTTTTCACTGCTCTGGATCCCAAGACATGACAGAGGCATTTATAATTTGTGTCCCTCTGCACTTTCTAGTTGTGTCAGAAGTACTTCTGTTGTTTCATGAATTATATTTGTTAGGGTAATGATATGGATTTTGGATGTTAGGGTAACAATATGGAATATGGGGGCTCTGTGTGTGCAACTGAATGAAGGCTTTTTCCTGTATCTCAGCAAAAAGCTGCTGGTCACAAGGCTGGATGATATATTAAAAGTAACTAACTTTGCAAATGCTTAAGCAAGCGGTTTTCTAAACAAGTAGTGTTACAGCCCATTGTGTAAGAAGAACAAGATGCAAGCCACCACCTATTATCAGGAGATAAGACAGAAGCCAAACCTTGGAGATGGTGCTGAAATCAGCAAAGAATAAGAAAGAACCAGCAAGTGACTGAGAGTACCCGAGTTCATGGTCTTAGGCATGTGCTCTTAGCAGAGAGGCATGTAAATGAAGAAAATTCATAGGCAATTCCATGTTAATGACTTAAACAGTAAACAAAGGAGGAGCTTGAAATGGGAGGAGAAATGGGTGGAACCAGAGCTAGGACCAGGGTGGAGTAAACGTTAATATAGGACTGTCGTCTCCCTAGTCGTTGGGCACATGGAGTCGGGGTCTAACAATAGCTATGATTTGAGTAACAACAGGAATTCTGATATACTCTATAGCCTATAATTTTCTATTGGCTAGCTTTAGGTACCATCCTTCTCAACACATTGGTTCTTTGCATTTCTATTAGGACATACCTTGTTCTTGCCATTATAAGAACTTCCTACTTTACCTCACAGAATGACCAGAATCATGCTTATACCTCTGAATTCCTTACACAGCTATAAAGTATATAAGCTATACAGATATTTATTGTCTGTTGTTATGAAGCTTCACTATGGACACAGACCGATGCTGTACTGACTCACAGAAACTCTTGACCAAAACCACTAGCAACCATTAGCATTGAAAATAATATGGCAGCAATTGTTACTGCTGGGATTTTTTTTGTTTGTGTGTTTGTTATTAGGGAAAACCAGGATCCCTGATCATGAGACTGCACCATGTGAAACCATCTTTCTTCTGAGGGGAGGTCAGCAGAATTGGGCAGCAAAGAGCATTATGGAGACAGAAGCAAGAACAAGCCTGATTCTATAACTGGGGAAAGTGGGTGAGCCCTTAGCAGTGGGTAAATGAGCACTTGTTTCCAATGTTATTTGGTCATTTGTGTAGCAGGCTTGCCTTTTGGAGCTTGGGTTGAGTCCCAGGTTTGAAATCTTGCTGTTTTGACTGGTGGAGCTCATCCCCAATCAGGAGAAAGCAAGAGGAGTTCAGTCACTCCCCTTTCCTGAGGGGAGGGGGAGAGGAGTTCCCCTGCCCTGTGGACCTGATTGAAGACTGCAACACTCAGACTGGAAGACTTCAGGGGCAGAGCCCTGGAGTATATAAAAGAAGCTGTGTGCCCAGCATGAAGGAAGCACATCCAGGAGAGTGAAGAGAGAAGAGCAGGGCTTAGAAGAGCTGAGGAGAGCTGTGAAGCAGGGCGAAGCAGTATCCCAGAAGCGTCCCTGAAGACTTCCATCAGCAGATGGCTCCAGCAGCTCGGCTCTCGGTATGCAGCACAGCACATGGCATCCAGACCCTGGGAGCTGCGTGAGGTGGCCCAGGTCTGCAACCTCTGGTGTGCGGCCAGAGACACGGTGCACAGGCCAGTGCATGGAGTAGGACCTTTGGGAATGCTTGGGCGGCTCAGGTCCTCAACCCTCAGAATGAGGCTGGGAGCTCGGTGCAGGAGGCACTGCACGGAGGGTCTGGAGGCGGACCAAGCCTGGTGCAGCATGAGGCAGCCCAGGTCTCTGACCCATAACAAAAGGCTGAGTCCAGAAAGCCAGACGGTGATCAGGCTACCAAGCCAGCTGACAGGGCTGAGCCAGAGGCCCCAGAAGCCCTGCATAGTGGAGCCCTGTTCCAGGGGACAGCGACTCCCTGACCCGAAGCCCACTGCAAGTGAGAGAGCAGCCTGACACAGAGAACGAGTACCACCCTCCAGGTGTGGGAGCTGTAAGTTGCAGAAAAAAAGGATTCCCACAGGGGAGGGAAGTCCCTACCCAGTTAGTTAAGGGCTCCTGAAAGGGGAGGTCCCACTGAGAGGCCTCCCCCCTAAAGTTACCAGCTTCTTTATTGGGCTTGGATAAAGCCCAAGGGCATTGGGGTTTCCCCTCAGGATTAAGTTTATCTTTGGGGTTTATCTGTTTCAGATCAAATACTTACCTGTATCTTACCTGTATCTGGAGCACTGGTATAAGGTTTTATGTCATTTTCCCGGAGGGTATTGTTTATGTTACTGGTTTAAATATCTTATAAATATATATATAGATTGTACATATGTTTATACCCTTGTAATAAGTTAATGTAAATACATTTGTATATAGTTAAGTCCCCTAACTGTCTTGGCCTGAATCTATAGGGATGGAGAAAGACTGAGTGGTCTGCAGTTCCCACCCCACAGCACACCTGCCAGCTAACAATCCCCTTCAACTGAAGAAGGTGAGTATATACCCAAGTTACCTGGGCTACATGTGCATCACTGAGTCATTGAAAAAAGTATGCAAACAGCAGCATGGAGAGAGAGAACACTTCTTCATCTGTGCTCCACTTAATTAAAACCCCCTCCCCCTGGGTCTGAAATATATAACTGTCTTACACTATTGTGGTACTTTTTCATGAAGAAAAGACCTGTTTAAAGATGTGACCCATACATCTAGTTTACATCCTCAAGGATGGAATGTACCTGTTAAAGATAAGCAATTTCAGATCTTCCTCCAATATCCCTTGCTACTTGAATTGAAACAGCTCTTTGGGATTGTATAAACAAATCTTGCCCCTATTTCTAAATTTAATGTAGAATGCTGCTGTAACTTATAATATCAGGATTCAGTGTTTATAATGTTTTTGTTATTAAAAAGTCATTAAGTAAAAATGCAAATAGTATTGGGACGGTGGACCAGGATTTGCTCCCTTGGTCACAGACATTGACTTCCTCTTGCTTGTTCTTCTTCTGGCCCCCTGACTGCATCCCATCTTGGCTGCTTACTGGGCCAACTTCAGGAGGAGGAAGATGGAAAAAAGCTACATGTGCTACATAGGCATCCTTTTCCACTTAAATGACATTGGTTCAAGTCTCTGGAGACTGAGAATATCCATAATTAAGGTCTTCTGTGGCTTTCACCAGTGTTGTACTCAGTAATCAGCTCACAGGGGGAAGTGGGTTTCTTTATTCTGCTGTCTGCATAACTATCTATCTGGTGAGGTCAAAAGCCCTATTACAATGCTTTTGGTTTATGTGGTCAGCAGGAAGTAGAAATTTAGGCAGAAGAAGAAAGCTTCGCACAAGGCAGAATCCTCCATGGAAATTAAATGGAGAGCTATATGCCTCCTGGGCAACTGAAGATTTGTCTCTGGAGATGTTTAAGTGCATACTGATATGAGTAGATATTTGTGCAGATTTGAAGTGCATCCCTGGAGGCACACAAATGCCTTCTCATTGAAAGTATAGTAGAACTATGGGCTGAAACCCTTCACATGCCTAACTGGAAGTTATGCATCTGTGTAACTGCAGTTTTGGGGATTTATGAACTATTTTTGATTCACCTTCGGATGTTTAATCATGAGCATGCTC
The DNA here is from genome assembly GCF_030867095.1 of Alligator mississippiensis. NCBI lineage: Eukaryota > Metazoa > Chordata > Crocodylia > Alligatoridae > Alligator > Alligator mississippiensis. The sequence goes on along the minus strand of NC_081824.1, from coordinate 380,732,401 downwards.
AACAGAGCTCTGCTCTGGTTAGTCAGAAGCATGGCGAAATACGAAAGTGTTCAGCAGGGATCCTGGTTTTGTCTGATAAAAAAAGTCACCAATTTTCAAATTTAAAAAATATACCTCAAAATCCATATTTTTCCATGATCAAAATAAAATGTCACTATATATATATAGAGAGAGAGAGAGGGAGAGAGAGAGAGAGAGATCTATATCTAGATCTAGATAGATAGATAGATAGATAGATAGATATATTCATGACATTTCATTGTAATCATGGAAAAATGTGGATTTGGTGTTACTTTTTGTAATGTGAATATGGGGGGGGCGGGGGGGGGGGGAGGTTATGAGACAAATCCAGGATCCCTGGTGATCAGGTACATGTAAGTCTAGGTAAGTCTTGAAATTTTAGTCTGGCAAAAACCTATGATTTTGGAGACCCATATCCCGCTTGGGTTCTGGTGTTACTTCTACCTTTCTGTCCAGTAGCTTAGTGGTGAAAGCACTTGCCTGGGAAAAGGAGATCTGGATTGTCCTCTCCTTTTGCTCAGGGGAGCTTTAAATTGGCAATTTATGCTTCCTAGTAATGTACTCTAAGCTTCAAATGACAGGCTGGATGTTCCATAGATCCTTCTCCAGCCATCCTGTTGAAGGAGGCCCACTGGACAGCCAGAAGCTAGAGATGTGTGAAGCCAGAAGGAAGAGAGCACCCTAGTACATATGTAATTCAGAGAGACAGATGCTGACCTAGAAGGTGTAGCAAAACCCCGTTTTTCTTTTTTTATTATTTAAAAATGCATTCCCTCCCCCTCCCCAACCATTTCTGACTTTCTATCTGCCTCTTTATCCCTGTTAAGTAATTACAAGTAGTACTAGGTAAGTTGACTTCAGTTTTTGTATGCTATTATTGTAATAAGCCCCTTTTTATATTGTAAATAGTGTTCTGTTATGTTTTTATTGATTTTTTTTTTACTGTTTTACATTATATTATATTGTATTCCTATCATTTGTACATTGATTATTATTGTTTTGTGTTAACATTGTATGATTTAGGCCTGCAACGTGGGTTGGCATGAGTGATGTCAAGTATCCATTCTGTATGTGGGGTTCCCATCTTGTTCCATCTTGTCCTCATGCCCTATTATGTAAGTATGTTGCACTTATGGCTCATGTTTAAGCTCAGTTTATGGCTCAGTTTAACCTCTCCCAGGTAAATGAGTTTTCCTTGAATGCCTGAAGCAAAAGAGTGAATGGATGAGTGAAGCACAATGATATTGTTTTTTGAAATTGTTTTTTAGATATATAGGGAGTAAAAGGAAGGTCCAGGGTGGAATAGGACTCCTGCTAAATGGGCAGAAACAATTGGTGACGGACAGGGGGGACAAGGCTAAACTCCTCAACGACTTCTTTGCCTCAGTGTTCCTAAGCGAGGGGCACAACAAGTCTCTTACTAGGGTTGAAGAGAGGCAGCAGCAAAGCGCCAGACTTCCATGCGTAGACCCTGAGATGGTGCAGAGTCACTTGGAAGAACTGGATGCCTTTAAGTCGGCAGGCCCGGATGAGCTCCATCCAAGGGTGCTGAAGGCACTGGCCGACATCATTGCAGAGCCACTGGCGGGAATATTTGAACGCTCATGGCGCACGGGCCAAGTCCCAAAGGACTGGAAAAGGGCCAATGTGGTCCCCATTTTCAAGAAAGGGAGGAAGGAGGACCCGGGCAACTATAGGCCAGTCAGTCTCACCTCCATCCTTGGTAAAGTCTTTGAAAAAATTATCAAGGTTCACATTTGCGAGAGCCCGGCAGGACAAATTATGCTGAGGGGAAACCAGCACGGGTTCGTGGCAGGCAGATCGTGCCAGGCCAATCTAGTCTCTTTTTATGACCAGGTTACGAAATGCCTGGACACAGGAGGAGGGGTGGATGTCTTATACTTAGACTTCAGGAAGGCCTTCGATACAGTATCCCACCCCATACTGGTGAACAAGTTAAGAGGCTGTGACTTGGATGACTACACAGTCCAGTGGGTGGTGAATTGGCTGGAGGGTCGCACCCAGAGAGTCGTGGTGGATGGGTCGGTTTTGACCTGGAAGGGTGTGGGCAGTGGGGTCCCGATGGGCTCGGTCCTTGGATTGATACTCTTTAATGTCTTCATCAGCGACTTGGACGAGGGAGTGAAATGTACTCTGTCCAAGTTTGCAGATGACACAAAGCTATGGGGAGAAGTGGACACACCGGAGTGCAGGGAACAGCTGCAAGCAGACCTGGACAGGTTGGACAAGTAGGCAGAAAACAACAGAATGCAGTTCAACAAGGAGAAATGCAAAGTGCTGCACCTAGGGAGGAAAAATGTCCAGCACACCTACAGCCTAGGGAATGACCTGCTGGGTGACACGGAAGTGGAAAGGGATCTTGGAGTCCTAGTGGACTCTAAGATGAACATGAGTCGGCAGTGTGACGAAGCCATCAGAAAAGCCAATGGCAATTTATCATGCATCAGCAGATGCATGATGAATAGGTCCAAGGAGGTGATACTTCCCCTCTATCGGGCGCTAGTCAGACCGCAGATGGAGTACTGCGTGCAATTCTGGGTGCCGCAATTCAAGAGGGATGCGGATAACCTGGAGAGGGTCCAGAGAAGGGCCACTCATATGGTTAAGGGCCTGCAGACCAAGCCCTACGAGGAGAGACTAGAGAAACTGGACTTTTTCAGCCTCCTCAAGAGAAGGTTGAGAGGCGACCTTGTGGCTGCCTATAAGTTCATCACAGGGGCACAGAAGGGAGTTGATGAGTATTTATTCACCAAGGCACCCTTGGGGGTTACAAGAAATAATGGCCACAAGCTAGCAGAGAGCAGATTTAGTTTGGACATTAGGAAGAACTTCTTCACAGTTCGAGTGGCCAAGGTCTGGAACGGGCTCCCAAGGGAGGTGGTGCTCTCCCCTACCCTGGGGGTCTTCAAGAGGAGGTTAGCTATGCATCTAGATGGGGTCATCTAGACCCAGCACTCTTTCCTGCATATGCAGGGGGTCGGACTCGATGATCTATTGAGGTCTCTTTCCTACCCTAACATCTATGAATCTATGATAGCAGGACCCCCTACTAAATCACCCCACCATCAAAACCAATACCTGGACCAATGACCCAGCCATTGGAACCACCCTCAGCATTCAAGAAACAAAAGATGAGGCAACCCACCATTGTGGGTTGCCATTGCCAAGGCTGCACATGCTCAGTAAGAACATCTGGAATCCTCTGGAACAGGGCTGAACTTGCCCGGACATGCCCTCCCCATAAGAGATCATAGGTAGTCTGCCCCCATAAAAAGGGGTAGTGAAGACTGACTCCTTGGGGTGTCATCTTCACCTGGACCAGACCTGCTCCATGTCACGCTGCCTATCAACCCAGTGGTCCTGCTGGCAACCCCCCTCTGGACAACACCTGCTGGAGAAAGACCCCGATTGGACATCAAGGACCCCCTCCCAGCCTAGATAGGTAGCTATCACCCCCACCCTCTCTTCAACCAAGGACTTGGATTCTGTTTCTCTTCCCTACTTGGACTCCAACCCTTCCACTGAATCTCTTTCTCCTGCTACCATTGTGTGAGTGTATGTGGGAACCAAGCTGTACAGTACAGTGGTCATTTAATAAAACTGTTATTTGGAACCCTGAATTGGGTTCTGCTTTACTACAGTTCTAACCCTGCTCCAATCTCTAATCCTTGCCCCTCTAACTTGTGTTTCATTTCTCCCTCTCCTGCTTCTGGCTCACCGTCACCTCCAACACATGTCCCATGCTCTTGTGGCTCTGGCCATCCTGAGCTCCTCTCTGCCTGTAAACCACTGTTTCTTTGCTATTGCCTCATCCCCACTTCCTTTTCCCCTGATCTCTGCCATTACTATTGACTCATCTCCACTGCCTTTTCCCCTGATCTCTGCCACTTGCTCTTTAGTTACCAAGCACCCCAAGCATAGGTACCACAGGCACCAACACACACACACACACATTGTCACCAGAGTCAGTGTTTAACCTGTGTGTATATGTGTATGCATGCATGTATTGTTTATGCTTTCATGTCATTATCATTAGGGTGTGTAGGTGCTTGAATTGGTCACATGTGTGCATGTGCAATTGTACACCGCACCTTCCTGTCTAACAGTATAATACTGAAATCCTGAGAGTTGGCCTGGGCCCACAGGACAACAAAGGAAGGGATTCTAGCCTATTCTACTCCTCCCACTGAGGCAGAAAATTTCCCAGTACTGCCTATCCCTTTTACTTGAAGAATATTAAATACAGGATGCAGGGAGGAAGCTTCAATGGGAGGGCTGGAGTGGAACCTGTGAGGGCTTCAATGAGAGGGCTGTGCAAAGCTTTGGTCACTGATTCGGTTCAGCGGAGATTTGGACCGATTTGGTGGCTGAATCTCAGAATCCAAATTAAATCAGGAGACCCTTTAATCTCTCTGAATTGAATTTGAACCCTCCAAATTGATTCAAAGAGATTTTGAAAGATTTGATGATTTGGACATAGACACAGTTTTAAATGTTTTTTCTACATACCTCAAGGTACCAGGCAGCTTGTGAACGCTGAGATGCTGGGGTAGATGGAGCATCCCTCAGGAGCGTGGGGGTTCCCCAGCACACTCAGCAGCACTTCCAGTCCACTTCTGGGTCCACCAGGGAGCACGCAGGGGACCCCACCCCTGGATTGGCGACTGGTGCCTTCTGGGTCTGGGAGGGCACCCGGGGTCCCCCCGTGGCCAATTGCTGAGTTGGGGGAGACCCAGGGGGGCACTTCCGGTCCACTTCCAGGTTCACCACTGAGCATATGGGGGCGCCTGTGCACTCATGTGGAATGCTCCATCCACCCCAGCATAGCAGCATTCATGAGCTGCACCTGGTACCTTGAGGTATATTGGAAAAACACTTAAAGATGTGTTTATGGCTGAATTGCTGATTCTCCAAATCAGCATCAAATTTTCAGATTTGGATTTGGCCAAATCAAATTGGGACAGTGATCTGGATCAACTAATTGAATCACTGTCCTCAATTCATGCTGAATCTGAATCCAAATTGAATACAGCCTGTTTTGCACACCCCTAGAGCCTAGTACCTCACATTGGTGAGATACTAGATTTAATGTGCATTACCAAAAGCACATTAATGAACATGTAGATGCACCCAGTATGAACAAGTGTAAATATACCAGAGTATTCCTTACAGCTATAGAGAAAGGTCTATCTCAACCCTCTTTAAAATCACTCTTCAGGTATTTAAAGAAGGCTATCAAAACCCTTTGAGTCTTGATTTCTCCAGACTAAATAAACCTAGTTCTTTCACCCTGCCCTCCTAAGTCATACTTTCCAGGATTCTAATCATTTTTGTCACTCTTCACTGCATTCTTTCCAATCTGCCTACATTTTTCTTGATGTGTGGGCAGAAAACTGAATTCAGTAGTCCAGGTGAGGTGCATAAAAAATAAGAAGAGGCTAAAGCCAGACCTCCTATACCACGGGCAAGTACCCCAACCACTAGAATTTTACCTCCATAGGGTACATCACAATCCCCAACTGTGTAAATGCCAGAAACAACTGGCAACAATAGGTCTATTAGTCTACATGTAGGGAAATACAATTTATTCTTAGTGTCCATGCAAGTATAGTTCATCCTGGTCATATAAGCCAGGGCTTTGCTGCCAGCTGTGAATTTAGATATCTAGTGAATTAAACATAATTTAGGCTTCAGTGTCTTTAACCAATCATGTAATTAATGCATGCAATTATTTTAAAATATTAGTGAAATATTGAAATTAAAAATAGTGTTAAAAGATGATAATGAAATGATCCGTAAATTTCTAGTTCCACAATATTTTCCTTCAACTAATGACTTTTGATAAATAACTTTTGATACATTGGGGTAGGAGCAGCAAAGGCAGAGCCCAGAAGGGCTGTAACTATCTAAGTATGTTATAAAAGCAAAGTATTGATAACATTCCAGAGGTAGGAAACATAAAATGCAGTAATATTTGCTATGACCTTGGATATCTGGGAGTCACACTGTGACATAACAATACACTTATATGTATTTTTTAATAGTTCTTTTGGCAGAAGAGGAAAGGATAGTTAATATTTTCAACTCATTTTATCTCTATATGTACTGTGCAGAATTGCACTATGTCACAGATCCTCACTATATGAGAACACTTTAAACAAACCAGAGGAAAACCCAGGATTTCAAAATGAGGTGTTTTTTTTTCCCCCACAGTGGCTTCAGGTTGAATATTTTGCTTTTAAAGATGTATATTTTTTTTTAAATTGTAAACTAGTAAGTCAGATTGCAAAATGTAACTCATTATTATCTCTTTTTTCTTTGAACACTATAATTCCCCTCAGCCCTGGTAGTCACTATGGTAGCGTTCCATTTATGACAGGAGGTATGCTTAGTCTGGACTGAAGATAAAACAATTCCTCCCTAATATTAATGCATCCTCAGTGATGCTTACATCAGAGCATTCATTATATTGTTTTGCATTATATTGTTTTGATGATTTTAGCTAAAATCAAGATTTCAATAATAATAATAAACATCATAAAAATAACTAAATAAAACAACAATGAAAACACTACAGAAATCATTATGGGATACTGGTAATACCTTAAAAACTTATTAAAAAACCAGTATGTTGTTTGATGTTATTTACTTTTTCATTTCAACTTAGTTCCCTGTCTGATGTAGAATTAAAGGTGCCATATGATTTGATACTCAATCCACACAATTGTATCTCCTGTTATGTCATGTGTGAATGGCAGAAGGCCTGATTCTGTGATCCAGCATCAGATCCCATCGTGCCTTACTGCCTGTGCAGGGGGAGCTGAGGTTCATGATCCCTGGCTTTCCCTGTAGTGGCAAGTAGCAAGCTCCCATGGCTATAAGTCAAAAGCTGACAAGGCTCACAGCCATGGGAGGGGGTGAGGTGTGGGGCAGGGGGGTGGTGCACAATGTACCCCCAAGGCTGGGAGCACACAGCTGATGAGACTCTAAGCTGTAGGGGTGCACCCTGCTCACGCACTTCCAGGGATAAAAGACCCATCAACTGTGAGCTCCCAGCCTTAGGTACACTCCCACAGATAGAAGCCTGGGTCAGCTACAGGCTCATGAGCAGGGATCTTGGTTTTCTCTAATGAAAAAAAAAATCCCAAATTTTCAGATATAAAAAAGGAATCAAAATCCACACTTCTCCATGACTGAAATGAAACATCACTGTGTATGTGTGTGTGTGTATGTATATGTATATACAGTCTTAAATGTATATATGTATGTAGATTATATCTCTATGGATCTATATTAATCTATAGTTTATATATCTGGATATCTAGATAGAGATAGAGATATATATCTAGATATCTAGATATATAAACTCTAGATTAATATCTATCAATCTAGATTGTGTATGTATATATATATATATATATATATATATATATATATATATATACACACATGTATATATATAGTGGTGTTTCATTTTAATCATGGAAAAATGTGGATTTTGACTTACTTTATATCCAAAATATGGGGATTTTTTTTTTTTTTAATCAGAGAAAACCAAGATCCCTGCTCATGAGCTCCCATGGCTGGGAGCTCCATCAGCTGACTGGACTTCCAACCACAGAGGAGAACTTGGCCATAAGTTCAATTAATGGCTTGATACAAATGAACCACAAAGTAATTCCACATTTGTGTGGGATTACTTTGTGGCTTATTCCTCATTTTATCACTCCATTAATTCATCAAATGCATTGGCAGGTCACAACTTAAGGCACAGTTAACAGGTGAATTGTGTTTTAAGTGCAATGTGTGACAGGAGCCACAGTGACATAAAACTATTTAGTGCCATGCTTGGTTTGTGGGTATTTTCATTTTTTGGCTTCTGCATTAGAGTGAAAATTTTATGTTTGATTTGAATCACATATGATGTCAACTAAATAGGACAGGACTAGGTAAATTCAGCGCTACATTCAGTCCTACATGGGTTTGCTAAATTGGCCTGCACCTGACCACACAGCAGCAGTTGCTGTAGTGGCAACTATAGCCCCATTTCTAACTCTGACCTGGTCCCAGTCCCCAGGGCTGGGGCCAGGACCAGAGTTGCTGCTTCTACAACCACTGCTGCCTGTCTGGGTGGGGGCTGGAGGCACCATATGCTTCATACCCTTGGCTGATGCTGGTTTAGAGTTTCAGCTATAACTGAGAGTAAGTGCGGGAGAGGTGCAGCTAGTGGGGCAAGTTGTGGGAGTAGACAGCACAGAAGACAACTTGTGCAGTGGGCTGCAGCAGTGGGCACGGTCAATATAAGGGGAAGCAGGTGCTAGAGAGCACAGGCACAGAGGGGCAGGTAACAGCAGGGAAGTAATGGGAGGGCAGGGAGCAAGGGATGTGGGTCTGGCTGCTTGACTACCCCACCACATAACCCCCATCCCCCACTGCTTGTCCGTTTGCCACTGCCCACCTTGCTGAAGCTGTGGTAGTGACCAATTTAAATACTTTGCTACATGTTCATTAATCCCTGCTCACTGCACCCCAGCCCTGCTCCACCCCTTCCCCTGATTACTTATGGCTGCCTGCACTGTCTGCCCCAGGAAGTGGAGCCTCAGGGATGGGAAGGAACCAGGGGAGCCCTGTGCGGGGCATGGGGGAGGCCTTGAATGGGAGGGAATTCTTACCTTTCAGTCGTTCAGGCCACTGCTGACCAGAATGCACAAGTGCTCCAAAATCAAGCTGGCAATAACACTGATCAACATTTGAGCAGCTCCCAGTGTAATGTGTAACAAGGCCCTGAGACAACCTTCCAATCATAGATTCCATACATGGAAAATATCATCTTAAATTTAAAGTTGTCTTTGATTCAAGTAAATATGGTAGTTCATACATTTGGTATCTTTCTCTATTTTATCTCCCCATAATAACATATGGGTTATTTCCCTTTAGATATAGAATACATCTGATCCCTCAGTGGGTACACTTGGGGACAGAAAAAAGCACCAGAAGCATCCTTCTTCAAAAATCCGTGCTTTGTTCCATAAAGTGCAACCAACTTCCAAGAGAAGTGGTGCTGGCTCTTACCCTGGGGGTCTTTAAGAGGAGGCTAGATGAACACCTTGCTGAGGTTGTTTGACCCCAGTACTCTTTCTTGCCATGGCAGGGGGTCGGACTACATGATCTGTTCAGGTCCCTTCCAACGCTACCAACTATGAAACTATAAAACTATAAGTAGTGGGACAAATAGGAGTTTTTGCACCTTGGGCTCATTGAGATGAGTCGGGGTACTCTCACTGACTTTCATAGGCTTTGGATCAGTCCCTTAGAGTATATAAAGAAAATGGTGCATTCTCCTCACAGCTTGTGCAGTGCCCATGCTGCTCCTATGCTCATTGGAGCTCTTCATTTAAGCCCATTGTGTCATAGCCTAACCACTAATATTATTAATGCATCTTCTTTTGCAGAAGGCAAATTGTATTCCAACAATATTGGGCATTACATGTTGATCTCTCTTTTTGTTTACAGATATTAAGATTAAATAAGGGTATCTTAGGGTATGGCTCTTTGGCTTTTTCTCACAATTTAAAAATATTCCTGAATTCTCTAAACAAATCCAATTTTATTTTAATATATTCTTTATTTCATTTATATGACAGAAACTACTCTAGCTTTATCCTTGACAGAGAAAGAAAATTTTAAGTCTTATCTTTCATGTAATTTAATAGGGATTTAATAATCCCAGGACAGTGAAAAATGTGAAATTCTATATATCACTGTGAAAGAAATTTTTAATTCTAGCTGGAGCTTCCCCAACTCATCCACATTAAGGGAGATCTGTAAACCACAACCACAATCTGAAAGCTGTAAAGTAATATAATGCTTAGCTCTGATATACAATAAACAATTTAAGAGCCGTTACTATAAGTAGATATATATTATTTTAACCTCAACTAAACCTAGCTACTGTAAATTTGTACTAATGTGCATCATCTGCGGGTAGTCACACACATAGATATATTGGGTTTATTTTAATTACTTTTATTCTTTCTGTTCAAAGGAGCATCTAGCTCTATATTAAAATAAGATGTAGCTAAGTAATGCTAAAGTGTGCCTAGTTTAAAATATCTGTTGTTTGAAAAGCAAAACAAAACTCCCACAGTCAAAGTAGAGACCTAGCATACTGTATAGTTTACTATTTTTGTAAAGCTTGTCAAATCCATCTGCACCTATGAAATTTGTATATTTTTCCTTTAAATAAATGCAGCATACCCTTAGTTACAGACTTACACAAGTCTTCAAGTATCTCAACATGTAAAATCTAGGCATTTTACATAGATAAGCAATAGGGCTATACAAAACTTCACTAGCTGTTTTGTTTTGACGCTGTTTCAACTAGTTTTGACCTTGAAACAGCAAAATTGAAATGAAATGAAGGGCTTTAAAACAGTCTTGAAATGAAACGAGGGCAGTTGAAACACTTCAAAAGTTTTCAAAGGTTTTGAGTTCTGAAGCTGAAGCTGGGCTTGCCTGCAGGGAAACAGAAAGTAAGGAGAGGGAGGGGGAAGTGGAGGGGGGAAGATTGTTCTGATATTGGCTGTGTAGCTGGCCAGTGACTGTGATCCTTCCCTGAGGTCCTTTTCAATCCCAGTGCTCTGAGGGAGGGATGGAAAAACAGCATAAAAAGCAGCATTGTTTGAACAGGGCTGCTTTCTGCCTTGGGGTCATACTGAGCTGTCTTCCAGAAACTCAGCAGCATTAGACAACAAAGGCTACCATTCATTTTCTACTTGCTAGCCTAGCAAGTGGGATTCAGTAATTCCTTTTGCTTTCTTTCTATACCCTTTTATTTTATTAATATATTAATTGATTGATTCCTTTCAATTTATTCCTCCCCCCAAATCCTCTTTTTGTTTATTATGATATAGAATTTATATAGGAAAGCATATATGCATTTATATGTTTTTATTTTATTTATTTCATAAATACATACATACAAACATATATACATTACATAAACACACATATATACAATTATCTTAATATCTACATATATTACATAAATCAGATAGATAACATTACAGAAGAAGAGACAGCTTTTCCAGCACACCAAGGCAAAAACAAGACACTATGAAACACACCATGAAGCATGATGGAAAGGCAGCTGTCAAGCCTTCAGGGAGGGGCAGAAGAGGGGGTAGAGGGTGAGCTGTAAGTTCTCCCCCCCTCCCCCCAACTGAGATGCAGCCTCTTTGCTACAACAAGTAGGCATGAGGCTTCCATGAGTTGTAGCAAGGAGAGGGGAGCAGTGCCAGTGCCACTACCTGTGCCTGAGTCTGCATCCCCTCCAAGAGCACCATCCATAACATCCCCCCACCACCATGCCAACAAACACTAGCACCAGCATGAGTCTCCTCCACCCCCATTTCACTTCCCATGCTAAGCCTTCCAGTGCCAGAGGAAGAACTGGATCTGGATCTGAATGCCTTAGCAAGGGAAATTCTGGGGAATGAGGGGGAATCATCTGAGTTTGTGTTCCACACCCCTCAAGTTTCTCCTAGAGCCAGGTCTCCTTCCCCAGAAGGCACTCCAGAGGAGGCTGAGGGCATGGAGGCAAGTGGCACAGCTGAGTCCACTCCTCTTGTTGCTGTGCCTCTGCCTGCTGAGGAGGGGGAAATTGCAGCATCCACACATGCTCCTATACCCCAGAATCAGCCAGGTAGTGTGGTCTGGGATCATTTTGAGCTGGCAGATGATCCCACATATGCTATCTGCCTGCATTGCTGAGCCAAAACCAGCCAGAGCAATGAAACAAAACACATGAGCAGCATGGGGATGCTGATGCATCTCCACAGGCACCATCCCCTTACCTTTGCACCTCCTCAGCCTGGCACCAGTGGGAGCATGCCCAAAGGGAAGTCCCCTTCTCACTCCAATGCCCATGTCCCCACAAAGCAGAGGCAAGCCACCCTGGAACATTGGGGAAAGGCAGACAGAAAGCAAGGTGTGTTGCAAGGGCGAGCGAGATCACCCAGAGCACTGGGGAGATGCTTCCTGTCAATGGTCAGCCCTTCTCTTTAGTTGGGCGGCCAGAGTTCAGGTGGCTTGGGGCACTCATGGCCCCATCCTACCAAGTGCCCACACACACCACCTTCAGCAGAACAGTGGTGCTCTCCCTGTATGAGTCATTCAGAGAGTACTTGAGGGAGGAGCTGTGCAAGGCAGGTCTGCAGGTGGCCTTGCACTTCACCTCAGACATCTGGAGCAGCCGGGGTGGAGATCATGTATACCACTCTGTTACAGGGCACTGGTGCACCCAGTCAGGCGATAGGTGGGATCTCCTTCAAACCAAGGTGATGGATGAATCCCACACAGCAATAGAGATCATGGGGGCCATGAACCATATGGTGCAGGGGTGGTTCACTGGGCAGGGTGAGCTCACCTGTGGGTTCATGGTCACTGATGGTGCAGCCAATATGGCCAAGGAAGTCTCTTATCCCAGCTTTGTTGGCATCCACTGAGTGACACACAAGTTCCACCTCATTGTCAGGGACACCTTGGAGGGGAACAGGGCTGTTGGTGACAGTGCTAGCACCACCAGCAAGTTCATTTCCAAATGCAGGAAGGTGGCATGGTACTTCCACTGGCACTTCAAAGTGGGAAAGATGCTGTGGGACAAACAAGCAGAGCTGGACATCCCACAGCAAAAAAAACATGCAGTATGTGGAGACTCAGTGGAACTCCCCATACTGATGCTTGACAGGCTGGTGGAGCAACAGAAAGCCATCCATGAGGTGGCCTTGCTCTGGGAGACTGGGATCAGTGGCACCCTTAACAGGTCTGAGTGGGATACCATCTCCCAGATTCTGGTGGCCCTCAAGCCCTTCCTCAAGGCCACCAAGACCCACAGCATTGGTGATGCTCTCCTTAGCCAGGTGATCCCTGTAGTGAGGGAATTTAAGAGCGAAATGGAGAACTTCCAGGGAATCAGTGTTCCTGGCTGAGGCAAGTTGCTGTCACCAGATGTGCAGGCACTGGTGAGGCAGCTGAAGGAGGCACCAGGAAATGGCTAGATCCTTTTTGATCCCATACAGTCCATGTGATGGCCACCATGTGTGACCCGAGGGTGAAGGGCAGCATATTCAGCAGTCAAAGCCTGAATCAGTGGACAGAGGTGCTGGTGAAGAGAGTCAAAGAGGCAGAACAGTGGAGGCAGGGGAATGTGGCAGACGGGGATCCACTCTCCCATGCTAGCATGCCATCCACCAGCCAGTTTCCTCCTCCACCACAAGCACTGTAGATGTGGGCCAAAGGCACAGTTTCCATGGTGGGGTCCAGAGGCACCAGATCCCATCATCAACCAAGTAGTGCTCTGGCCTTGGTGGCTACCTCTCTCATCGAGGATGTGGAGCCACTGCTGTGTGACCCCTTGGCCTACTGGACAAGCCACAACCAAATGTGTCATGTTCTGGCCATGGTTGTCCGTGAACACAGGTCCTGTCCTCTGACCAGTGTTCCAAGTGAGAGGATGTTCAGCATTGCTGGTGATATAGTGACACCCCACCACAGCTGCTTGAATCCTGGTTTGGTGTAGCAGCTGGTGTTCCTGAAGGTGAACCTCCTGCTGCTGGGGTTCCCCAAGTTCCAGGTGCAGACGGAGTGAATGCCATCCTCCTCACTCTGTCTGCACCTATGTCCTTTTTCTTTTATTTTTTTAACCATTTATTGTCCCACTCTCAGAGCTGGAGGAGTCACACACTGCAACACCAGCCAGCAGGAGAAGAATATGTTCCTGCTGATCTCCCATGCCAGGATAAACTTGGAGGTATAGGCTGGGGCTATGGGGAAGGAGGAGGCCCCAGGTCCTCCTCCTTCCCCATAGCCCCAGCCTAAAACCACTAAAACTGCACTCTGGCAGGGTCAGGAGGCATAGTGGGACTGTTCCTCAATGTACAGAATAATAAAGAAGCCAGAGGCTGGCATGCAATGCAGGCAAGAAAGCCATTCAGTGAAAATGGAAATGGAGGCATCAGGGGTTAAGGGACAGGCTGGGATGGTGGGGGGAAGTGGGATTTAGCAGAGCAGCTGAAAGTGGAGAGGTACCTGGGGAGTCAGATGTCCGGCAAGTTGTAGCATGTCAGAATTCCAGTGTCTTTATTGAGTCCAAGAGTTTCTGTAGCTAGGAGCTTGATGAAGTGAAGTTCATAGGCTTGTCTGTGAAAAGTGGTTTGTAAATTCTCTTTGAGGATCAAGCCTGAGAGATTGGAGACAGGTGTCCTGTTCTTTTCTTTGATAGATTTTCACTGTGTGCGCATTCTGATATACAGTTGTTGCTTGGTGTCTCCATGTACTTTCCATCAGGGCACTTGGTGCTTTGATGGAGATATGTATTGTTTTGTGAAGATATCTCCATACTGGAGATATTGTTGACAGATTTTGCATGTCTTGTCATGGCATGGCCTGGATCCATTCAGTATGTTTTGGGCTGTAGGAAGTAGACTTCTGGTGATGAGGTTAGTGAGGTCCAGTGCTTGTTTGAATTTCCAAACCACTTTTCACAGACGAGCCTATGAACTGCACTTCATCAATCTCTTAGCTACAGAAACTCTTGGACTCAATCTAGACATTGGAATTCTGACATGCTACAACCTGCTAGACATCTGGCTCCCCAGGTACCTCTCCACTTTTAGCTGCTCTGCTACATCCCACTTCCCCCCACCATCCCAGCCTGTCCCTTAACCCCTGATGCCTCCATTTCCATTTTCACTGAATGGCTTTCTTGCCTGCATTGCATGCCAGCCTCTGGCTTCTTTATTATTCCCTCCATCCAGGAACAGCACACACACAAACTGCAGGTGCTTCCTCAGCCTGACAAAGGTTTTTTTCACCCCTAAACCTTGCTAAGATATATTTCCCTAACAATTCAGTTGGTCTACCAAAAGATATCAGATTACATTGATCCAAAGAACCTTGTCTGCCAGTGCCATGTCCTTAGACCAACACTCCTAGCACCTGTCCCCAGTCAGCTGACTGGAAGGATGCAGGGCCCTGAGCACATCTAAGCCCCAGGGCTGGGGCTGGCAGGGAGAGTTATGTGGCAGCTGCTGGAGAAGAAGCTTCTACAGGAAAGGAGAAAAGGCTCTAGTCTGTGACAGTTTGGCTGCCTGAGCTGCTGCTCTTGCTACTGTGTTGCTTACTAAGTTACTACCTCTTGTTTTTTAAAATGGTGGACCGAGATGAGAATATAGGGGAGGAGGAGGCCTCATTGGGGCACACTACCATGTCATGTAGAGGCCTCAGCACCAGTGAGGGTATACCTTAGCTCACACACAAAGTCACATGCGTCACAAGTTTTGCTTGTCAGCAGCTTCAGGTACAGTTTCCCAGAAATCCCTGCACCTATCTCCCTGAAACCTGGCAGGCTTCATGGCCTCAGCAGGGGCTACCAAACCTGCAGCTTTCACTCCACTGTGCCTTAATATGTGACACCCATTTTGCTTTCAATATTTTGAGGTGCAGTTTCCAAGAAACCACTGCACCTATCTCCTTGAAGCTTGACAAAGTTCATGGCCTCAGAAAGGACTACCGTCCTTGCTGTTTTCAGCCAAATCTGCCAAAAAATGACAAAGTTATAGGCAGTTTTGTGCTTTCCCATTATAGCCTATGGGCAAAATGTCAAAGCAGTGTTGAAACAGCAAACCAGTGTCAATGAAACGAAACAGAACAGTGCTATGAAATTAAACGAAACTCAAAACGAAACACTGTCCAGTCGAAATGGTGAAAAGGAAGTCAAAATGAAATGGTGCTGTTTTGCACAGCCCCAGGAAGCAATACCATCTTACCAATGAAGATGAATAAAGATCCCTATAAAGAGAAATATTAGCACCTCAGAAAACTGAATCACTTTAACCAAGTGGGGGTGCTCAGATGCTTGTTACAGACAACGGAGAGCTATAAGTGTTGTTATGAGGTGTATGGAGTGTTTTCTCAGGTGGTGTCTTGCTGCTGTCACTTTCGATATCAGGCTGTTTGAGCCTGTGTGTTCTGGAAGGGCAATGCTAGCAAGCAGACTTCCAGATTCCAGAGATGATGCAGAAAAAACAACTCAAATCTGTTCAGCAATAAGAGCTCAGAAAGGCTTGTTGTCCTCAGACAATACACCAGTTGGTCTGATTAATGTTAAATCCAACTTAGTAAAGCTTGCCCTTGACAGGTAGTGACACTATATGTATTTTTAACACTCCCTGAAGTCACTACAAGATACAGGTTTCACGGCCCCTGTATTTGTACTTGATTGCCCTCCCTGTCTCATAACAATTCTTGTCTCTCTGTCTGTTGAGATTTTGATCTCTACTTGTTTCTTTTGCAAAGTTTATATACCTACACTTCAATTCTTGTTATCTCTGGCTCATTAGTGAGTTCTTACTGTTTGCATTCATCCTCGAGTTTTTCAGCTGCTGCTTTATTTCTCCCTTCTTTGAATCAGTATCTTTTTGTCAATTAGTGTGTTTTTATTTTTTCCTTTCTTATCAGGTCATCCAGTGGTCATGAGGCCTGTTTCTCCCACGCTGCTTTTTGGCACCTTAGCTTACTATAACTTAGCATAACTATGACTTGGCATAATTGGAACTCCTACAATAAGTATTATCAAAGGGTGCTTGAGAAAACATTTCTTATTGGCTAAACCTGA
The DNA here is from genome assembly GCF_030867095.1 of Alligator mississippiensis. Lineage (NCBI taxonomy): Eukaryota > Metazoa > Chordata > Crocodylia > Alligatoridae > Alligator > Alligator mississippiensis. The sequence goes on along the minus strand of NC_081824.1, from coordinate 380,715,684 downwards.
GCCTATAGCACAAAAATACCAGTAAGTGACATCCTAGCTTAGCTTTGCCTGCTAAATGTCTGCTCAAATAAGGTCTTTCAGCACTTTGTGAAGATAATCAGACTCAGACTCTGGAGGGCTGTAAGGGGGAGAGAGTTCCAGAGATGAGGGGCAATTGCTTAAATTGATCTCCCATGTGTTTTTCCCAAGTGAACTTAGAGTGTTGATGGTACATGCAGGACATTGTTCTTATCTAACATTAAGATTTGCAAGAGCAGATAAGGAAGAGAGTGCATTGATACCTTAGGTATGTAGTGCCCAGGACATTTATTACTCCTTCTCTCATACGTTGTCATGGGTATATTTTGGATGTTGTCATGGGTATATCTAAGATCACAGCTATGACTGTCACACCCCCTTTGGCAGCATGATACATGTGCATAGAAAAGAGCTAATTTTGCATATAGTACACATAAAGTGTGTGTGGCTGCAACCCCTTGCTGTAGCCCTGGATACTAGTGAGATCTTTAAAATCACCAGCATGTCAACCGAGCTCTGCAAAAAGCTCTGTGTGAGCTCTGAGAGAGAACTTACTGAATGGTCAATGTAGAGTCTGCCCACGGTCCCTGTTTTCAAACAGGTCCTCAGTCCAGGGGGTGATACTGTTCATACTTCTCTTTCCTCCACAGGACAGAAATACAGTCTATGGGCTCCAGAGCTAAATGGAAGCATGTGCTGAGCTTTAATTCCACCTGCTCATCCACTGCTTTTTGTGACTCAATCTTAAGGATGAGGTTGAGGTACTACAAAAGTAGGTACATCAATGGATTTTCAGGACTTAAACAAGATAGAATAGAATTTCACCCCAGTGGAGTACAATCTATCTAATCCCTTGTGTCCACTGAGTTGCCATATAGTACACACCACTGAGAGACAGGAAGGGCAGCCCATCCTCCCCTTCCAAATCCTACAGTTACTTAGACTTATTTTGATTTGGATGAATCAGTGTTTTCCCACTAAAAAACATCTTAACACAATGTCTCCAACCATTGAAAATCCCTCTCTACTTTATTCCCATATTCTTATCTCAATAATACCAGTCATAACAATTGTCTAAAGTTTTTCTCTGTGAATCAGCAGTAAGTGAAAAAGCTGTGGGGGAAGGAGAAGGAGAGGGGGAAAGATTCTATTTCCTGTTTTTCTTTGTGATTTTATAATTTCATTGGAAATGGGTTAATTTCACATTTTCTGTAATAACAATAAGCATAAGACAGCCTTACACGTAAATTCAATTCAGATATTCAAATAACAGAAAACAGAGTCATATTTGATTTTGTTGTTACTCATTACCAATCACCAGCTATTATATGCAACACTAGGAATGTTGCAGTTGTTATACAATATGTGTTAGACATCACTCCCATAAGCTACAAGTTATCCTTGCAATATCTTCAAGCCAAACAAAATATTCATGTTTATTATATATAAGTTCCACATGCTTTAGCTGATATGAAGGTCATCACCAGGGATCATGATTTTCTCTGATTTAAAAAAATCCCCAATTTTCAGATAAAAAAAAAGTAACTCCAAATCCATATTTTTGTGTGATTAAAATGAAGTATATAGATATAGATGTATGTCAGTGGTGTTTCATTTTAACCACACAAAAATCAGGATTTGGGGTTACTTTCTTAATTCAGAAATTGGGGATTTTTTTTTAAGTCAGGGAAAACCAGGATCCCTGGATATCACATCAATTGTCTTTCTTATCTAGAATGACTCATTACTTTACATCAGTTTTTTATGTTGTCTTCTAACAAGTGCTGTCTAAAAAATCTTAGCATAAAATGTCGATTGCACCTCCCTCTATCATTTTGGCAGGTTTATCTACACAAAATTCCAATAAGAGAGATAGATATGACCTTCACTTTCTCCTAAAATACACATTGTTCCTGTAATCAATCTGTGCCTTTTCAAATCCTCATTCTTTTTGATCTCTTAAAAAAGTTTCTAAGACCCTCAGAACTTAAGTGAAACCTACTGATCTATAGCTTGCTGGAGTACCCTTAGGTCTTTTTTAAGTAAAAGTATTACATAAGCCATTTTTCTACTTCCCAGTGATCTTTCTTCTTGTGAGTGTGTATTTTTAAAAATACTCCAGCTTCTCCAATTGCGTTTTCTAAATGTACACTTTGTTCACTTGTAAAGGCAGTATAAATTAACTTAATGTATGCATTAAGCATACTTAAAAAGCATGTGCTTGCAGGACTGTGCATTAGGGCAGCCTGATATGCATTTATTTAGGACTCTGACACACTAGAATTCCAGCATATCAAAGCAGACTCAATTAATTGAGTCTGCTGGACCATGGCAATTGCCATTTTTAAGTGTGGGGATGCTGATACAGGAGACATGACAGTGCTTTAATTAGAGGAGCTTTTGGAGCTGCTCTAATTAAAATACGACCCCCACCCCCATGCCCAGAACACATGTAAAAGTACCTGGTGGTACTAAATGTCATGTGCATTAGGAAAAGCAAATTAATACACGTGCTGAGGCCCCCAATGTGATCTATATGTCTTTTCTTTTTTTTCTTATAGTCTAAAGGATTTTTAAAATCTAAAGGATTTTTATTTTCTTATTTGAAATGCATGATACTTGGTATAGTATTACTTATTTTATTACTTATTTGATACTTAAATACATAATAATATCTTATAGGATTAACTGCATTTGTCCTAAATACATATAATCTGCCTTTTATGACTTTTTTTCTTCTTAAGTAAAACTAGATAAAAGATACAAGACAATGTTGACAAGATACCAAAAGAAGTATAAGTACAGTATTGTAGAAGATTGGTTCCCCCTTCTATTTTTACATGCAAGTATCCCTCTATAAATTTTAATTAAATGACTGACTTTTACATATTACTGTTTTCCTGTATGTTTTCATGCACTTAGGAAAGGAAGTAAGTATCATTGCCCTTGTACAAAAATTCAAATGATCTGGGAGAATTTTCTCAGGTTTGTTTTACTGGTAGAAAAAACTTGTCCAAAAACAACCGAACAGACATTTGAATGCTGAGCCCCTGAAGAGCACAGCTTGATGTGCTGACACTACACACACAATGGGTAGATGTCCACCCTGTGCACGCATATCAAAGTGCTCTTCAGGCTCCCTCAGTCTGTCTGTAGACAGATGGCAGCAATACACACACCAGCCCTGATTAGCTGACCCAGACTGCTAAGGGTCAGCCTGTCTCTCCCTGGAATAATTTAACCCTGGTTGTTCCTGGGTTATTTTTTTTTCCTGAGGTGGCCATTTCTGTTCTGGGGAAGAATATTGAACATATGCACACTTGTGGTTTCTACTGGGAGTTTATATTGACTAGGTTTACATGGACATTGTCTCCATTTTAGAGATGTGAAAAGTGAGGCACAGTCTTATCTCTGATCATCAGGGATCCTGGTTTTCTCTGATGAAAAAAATCCTCAATTTTTGGATTAAAAAAGTAACCCCAAATCCACATTTTTCCATGATTAAAATCAGACATTGCTATATATACATTTATACATTAGTGGTATTTCATGATCATGTTACAAATTTGTGGCAGAGAAAGGAACAAAATCAAGGTTTCCCAAGTACATGCTACTTGTTATCTCCACATAACCAGCTGGGCACATACTAAACCACACTGTTTGGAAGTTAGCAACATGTTGTGTATAGGGACCGGTAAGGAGGCCGAAAGCCTACAGCAGATAATCCTGCCCTATATCCATTGCTTTGAAATCTTAAAAGTTTGGAGACAGGCCCCTTATCCTATTCCACAAGAAGAGGGGGTGGAAAACCACAGTGTTGGATGCACTATTGAGTTTTTGGGTTTTTTTACTAGAGGAGGTATTTTAAGTCTTAATGATATAGCTAACAGACATCAGATAACTTAGTTCTAAGGAGAGAACTCTCAAAGAGATCCATAGAGGGGACATAGATGTCACAACAATGAACACATCATACAATATCCAAATGGAATTGTCAACATCCAAATGAGATGCCTAAGCACATTTATCAACGCCAAAAGGAAGTATTGGGGTAAGGGTTCTTTCTTAAATCATTCTACTCTTTGTGATGTAGATATTTTTATTTGGGGAGGTGGAACTCATATCCCTAAAATAGTTCTTGTAGTTAAACAACTAAAAAAAAAAATGGAGATTTCTCTTTCAAAAGACAACTGTAGATGTGCCTCCCCCTACCCCTTTTATTCAGAAACGTATCCAAAATCTACTATTTAATGATGTGAAAGAGTTGACTTAAATTCAATCCTCTCTGGCGTGTACTAAGTACTTAGCTATAGGCATCTGGGGAAGGAACAGAAGTACTTTCATTCCCTCCTTTTGAAACTATAATAAGTGTCTAGAATCAGGGCTGATTCTTTTTTCTTCTTTAAGTTTCATATTTTCATTTTTTTTCCATAATATATAAATCTAGACAAAACATTAAAAACAAAAATCTTGAAAAGGATATAAGATCACCTTCCTCCACCTTAAGGAAACACCAGATATCATGAGACAGAAAAGAAAACAGTGAGAGTTTGGAAACCCTATTGGAATTCACAACTACTGTACCTCCTAGGCTAATTTCTTTCCAAATGATCTTCTGCTCATAGAAGACCTTGAGACGTCCCAAGAAAAAAAAAAAGATCCACAGATAAGGTCAATATTTAATTTGTCACTGCTTGCAGCATACTTACAAGACATCACACCTTCTTGTGGGAAAAACAGAATGTGAAAAACTTGGTTAAAGTAAATTGCAAAAAAATGGAACTAGGATTTAACTCTATAAACTCTAACTATATATAACTCTATTTAACTATATGGGTTAAATATTGCACATGACTGGAAATATAAGAGAACAGATTAAAAATAAGGGCTCTTTCATGAAATTAATAATAGTTAACAATAAATGTTTTTTTAGTTTCATGTCAACTTGGCTTGCAATTTATTTTTTAAATTTCTTGTGTGTTTATTTAGGAGGTGTTTTTAAATGTATAGTCTATTGTTTGAACTTAGAGGCACTAACTTCTGAATTTAGAAAATTAGGTTTTTATAAGCTTCTACCAATAGGAATCAAATTGTTACCCCTAACAAGAGTGACCTACTGTACCTTAAGCAGTTCCTGCTTTACTACTACATTGCATGAAGATATTTAATATCTTGTAAGGAAGGTAAGCATCTTTCTCCTTGAGTGCAACACAAATAATAAATTAGAACTTGAAGTGCCACTTATCTGAATTTGGGGGGCAGGGTGTCAGATCACTTCCCCCACTCCCTCCTTAGGTCCAGTTACAGAGCAAAACATCTATGTCTGGTTCTTCCATCTTTTGACTGGAAGTGAAGGTTACCTTTTTCTGGGCACATCTACATGACATACTATGTCACTGTAGTGATGACCTCTGGCAACATAGCTCATTGTTACCATGACGTAGAATTGCCAGCCTCTAACTCTGACACCGCTGTTACTGCATAGTAGCAACAAGCTACTGTGTAGTAGAGTTGAAAACAACCCATGCTGCACCAGGACAGCACAGTACCAGCTAAAGCAAGTACTAAATGACTGTGCATTACCAATTGCACAGTCAGGGGCACATGTAGAAGTGTCCTTTGTGACTTCAATGTATCTCTCCACAACTTTCCATCTCCAGAGCCTGGAAAAGCTTTCCACTGTACTAGAAGGCTACTTTAAGTGTTAGAATTCCAGAATTATTCATTGAAACACTTCTTCTGATTATCATACATATAGCCATGATTTGTTTGGGGTCCCTAGCAATGTAGCAATACTGCCATGTATATACTGCAGTCCAGCTCATGTAGACATACCAGGCCTAGCTTTAAACTTGATAGCTCAGGTACCAGTAGCAGTTTAATTTCAATAGCACAGGTTTCCATTGAAGATAGACAAACTTGCCTAGGGACCTAAGGCTCAGTGACTGCAGCTTGAGTTTTGACTCCCATACCGCTGTTAGTATCTAAGCTAGCTGGTTTAAATCTAGTCAGTTTTTAGTAGCAGCACCTTGGATTTCAGTGTAAATATGTTAGGTAGTTAAAATGACCAACTGAAGCCACTGCCAGTACAGGTCCCAGCCTCTCACAAGTCCATTTTAATTACGTATTTTAACCTGATGAATTTGATACATTAGAAGATATAATTGGTAATCTATCAGAGTTCTGGAAAGAAAAGTAAATGTTACCAGTCAAAATCTAATACTAAGCAGTGATTGTATAACCATAAATCTATTTCACTGAGAGGATGACTGATGTGTGAAGTATAGTTAAAACTAACTCTGAGGCACTTAAATGTAGGACCAATTATGTTACCCACCCTGGCTGCATAAGTGTTGCCATCACAGAAATAGGCAGGCAATGTCATGTCTCTGGAGAGCAATACTATCCCTATAAACAAGACCCATGTCCTGATCAGTAGACTGGGGCATGAGGCTAGGAAAATGTCCGCTCCCCTAACTGCTGCTTCCCAGCCCTATGTCCTGATCTGCAAATTGAAACAGGGGGTTGGAAAGCAGAAGCTGGGGGAGGGGACATTTTCCCAGACCTATCCTGATCCTCAGATCAGGGAACAGAGCAGGAAGGCAGCTGCCCTGGAGGTGTGACAGCTTCCCCCACTCCCTGGAGCCCAGGGCCTGACTCCATTGCCCCTGAAAGCTTGGGGCTGGCACCTGGAGGACCCTGGAAGTCCCCCTAGCTTCTGTAGGGGGGCACAGCAGGGATGGAATAGTCCTGTGCTGAAGTACTCCCCTTGGCTGCCTACAGATGAATGCAGCCATGAGGCATGTGGTGGTGCAACCACTTCTGTGGTGCCACATACAGCACATTCAGATGTTCTCTGCACTGCATGGTTGTGCTGCTCATGCTTGCACTGCTCCACTTATTTTCCCACGGGTTTTTTGACCCCTGGATATCCAGGGATCAAAAACCCTGTGAAGGGGAAAAAAATCGAGCAGCACATGCATGGGCAGTGCATGCTGCTCAAAAGTGGAGTCGGGCCATCCAGAGCCACTCTGTGGCTGTTGGCTAGGCTGTATGTGGCAGAACTGCTGCTGCTGCATCCCTGGGACACCCACAGGAGCCCAGGTAAGGCTCCTGAGGCCAGCACAGTGCTTGCCATAATCTGCTGTGATCCAAATGTCACAGAATGGTAGAGGCATTCCCTAGGGACAAGTAGTGAAGGCTCAAGTTGTGTCACCACTATTTGTCCCTCAGGGGCAACCACATGTGGATGTGGCCCTACATCTACACCACATGTGGATGTGGCCCTCGGGAAAAAAAAATTGCTCCCATCTTGGTCCAAATTTGCTCCCCATGGCCGCATCCAGATGAGCAAGCACGTGCCTGTTGCAACATCTCAAAGCAGTTTGAGATGCTGCAAGGGGCATGCTGGGAATCAAAACATGTTCCTGGTGCTGCATATTTGCAGCACAGACTCTAGATTTGGTATGGGGAAATCCTGCTATCAAAGAATAATGCACTGGAAAAAAGTGGCTCAGGGCACAGTCCTGGAGCATGCCCAGAGGCAACTGGAGACTGGGTCCTTGAGACACATGATCTAACATATGGCCAGACCATCTCTGTGCCTGTCACGTGCCCCCACTGCTCCAGCATGCTATCTCAGCATACTGGAGCAAATAGAAGTGGGGCAAGGCTTCAGAGGCAGCTTGGGCCCAAGCACTGTCCTAGGTAAGTAAGGAAGTGTGGGTGAGGGGACTGTGTGTGTCTGAGTGGGAGGCTGTGTGCATGGGAAAGACTATACGTGGGTTTGGGGGAACTGTGTAGGGGTGGAAGGACAGTGGGTCAGGACCCAACCCCTGCTGCATGGTGGCCAGCCCCACATAGCAGCAGTAGCAGTGGCCATTAGGGTACTCATGCTCAGTCTTGGCAGAGACCCCCATCCACGTGGCAGGACCTCAGACTGACAGCTGCACCGAAGGCTTCCAACACTGCACACAGGAGCTGGATGCCCTTGGGCTGTGCTGGGTCCTGCCTCCATGTGCCCTGTGTGCCATCAGGTGAGGCCAGCTCCATGCAGGCAGGACCTGGCCCAGCCCAAGAGCGTGCATCTTCTGCCTGCAGTGCCAGAAGCGCTGGGTGACAGCAGGAGCTGGCTTGGCTCTGTTTGAGGGCAAATGGGCTGGGCCAAGGTATACCCTATTGTAACTCTGTTGTAACTGTTTGACTCATACCTACCCCTCTTATGTAACTTGGTTCCTGAATGAATAGGGATGAATGAGGGTGCTTGAGAGACAATGGCAGTAGGTCTAAAAATAGCTCCCTCTGAATGACTGAACCATCAACTCGATGACTCAACCATCACCCTGCATTGATTCTCCCTGGCTCAAGATTTGGAAGATAAATACTGCTGCAGAAACCAGCCAACCCACTATTACAGACACCTGAAACTGCATGTCCTAGCCTGGAATGCATATGATCAGTACACCAGGGGCTGCCCTTGCCTGGGTCATAGAAGGTCTGTCTCTATAAAAGGGGGCAGTGAAGACAGACCCAGTGGGAAACCCTCGCCATCTGAACCAGCACTATGCCACACCACCTATCCACCCAGAGGCCCTGCTGGCGACCCCACCTCTGAACAATATCTTGCTGAAGATGCCAACTGGCCATCAAGGATCAACTCACAGCCTAGATAGGTAGCTACCACCCCACCCTCTCTTCAACCAAGGACTTGGACTCTGTTTCTCTTCCCTACTTGGACTCCAACCCTTCCACTAAGTCTCTTTCTCCTGCTACCATTGTGTGAGTATGTGTGGGAGTGCTTGTGTGAATGTGAGCAGGAACCAATCTGTACAGTACAGTGTTCATTTAATAAAACTGTTATTTGGAACCCTGATTTGGGTTTTGCTTTACTACAGTTCTGGCCCTGTTCCAATCTCAGCTCCTCGCCCCTCTAACTTCTGTCTTATTTCTCCCTCTCCTGCTTCTGGCTCACCGCAACCTCCAACACCTGTCCCATGCTCCTGTGGCTCCTGCCATTCTGAGCTCCTCTCTGCCGGCAAACCACTGTTTCTTTGCTCTTGCTCTATTGCCTTTTCCTCTGATCTCTGCCACTTGCTCTTTAGTTACCAAGCACCTCAATCATAGGTACCACAGGTGCCAACACACACATGCTGTCACCTGATTCAGCATTTAACCTGTGTGTATGTGTGTATGTATTTGTGTATTGTGTATGATTTCATGTCATTATCATTAGAGCATGTATGTGCTTGAATTAGTGACAAGTACCTAGCCTGGTGATCGTGGATGTGTAGGTGCCTGAGTTGGTAGTGTGTGTGTGTGTGTGTGTGTGTGTGTGCACCTAATTGATTTGTGTGTTTGTATATGTGCAATTGTTTCACACCCTCCCATCTAACAATGCAATTTTGAGATCCTGAGAGTTGGCCTGACCCCACAGGGCAACACCCACTCCCCTACACAGTCCCTCCACACCCACAAATTCCTCCAAAAGGCACTCACAAACCTTCCACCCACATACCCACCCACAAACCCCCTCACAATCCACCCATAAACCTCACACCACCCAAGCCCCCACATAAGCCCCACAATGCCCCTACAAACCTCACCCCCACAAATCCTACACCCACCCAAAAACCCCCACAATCTCCCTAGCCCCTCCCCCCACAAATCTAACACCCTGTGCCTAGCTGCCAGATAGGATGGGATAGGGCCTGCTGGAAGGATCTGTGGCTGCAGGGCAACTACCATACTGCTGCCCCACTTTTGGCCCACACCAGGAGTCTGTAGGGGCCCGTGGTCCCAGGAACCACTTAGGGGGTGTGATGGGAGGGGTGGAGGTGGCAGCAGATGTATGTGAGGGAAAGATGGGGGTTGGGGATGGGGCAAAGCTCTGAATAGGAGAGGCCACCAGAGTCAGGCTTAGAGCCCCTCTGCCCCCAAGAGGCCAATTTGGAAGAGAAGGGACTTGCTGAGCCCAGTCCTGAGCCCCAGTTAATGGCTTCCCAGGAACTACTTTGTGATAGCTACCCAGATGGCAGAGTTGGGGCACCAGAAGACATGACAGCAGTGCCAGCCAAAGGCCAACTGTGCAGTGATGGTCCACTGGTAGCTGGCCCAGAGGTGCAGGTTGCTCTGCTACAGTGCCCGTACCACAGCCCAGGCAGCTGTGCAGCCTTTGTCTGGGTCTGGCAGGCATGCAGCCTGGGGGACTCAGGTATAATGAGGTGGATGCTGTTGGAAGTGGCAGCAGGTCACAGCCAAGCAGCAGCTCCCAATGCCAGACTGCCATAAATAGGCATAAATATGTAAACAGTTGGATTTATAATTAAAAATTTGGGCAAAAAGTAGGTTTTGGTTTTGTTTTGACTTCCTGTGTTACTTTGAGCAACGCAATAATCCCCATCTGTATGTCAGTTTTGCCATTTTCAAAATAAGCTAACATTTTTTCCTATCTCCTGAGAGTGGTGTAGGACTTGCCTGAATTTTTTATGAGGCACTTCACTGTTATGCCACTAAGCTCCATAGATATTAGTTCAAATAAATGAATTTTTTCAAGAAAATAGGAAGGTCATGCAAGAAGGTTGACTAGAATTTGTTTCTTCTGCCAGGTTTTTATTTAAACTATAAAAATAAAAATGGTGCATCTCTTCAATGAGTCTGGCCTTTTGTGTGAAAAACTTAGATCTTATTTTTTTGACAAAGTTACAATTCCATTGGATATTGGTTTTATAATAAAAACATTAAAGTGCCCACTTTTCATTATTTCTGTACACAGCCGTTGCTATAATTTAATATCTTAAATATCAAGTTAGAAAGAAAGAACAGTCATTGTTTCCAAGCAGCTTCACTTACTTCAGTTCACATTCTCTTGATTTTTTTTTTTTTTTTGGTTAAAGCTCAGTATGTTACTGTACAACCTCTATGTTAGGGACTATTTTAAATTTGTGCCATTTTGATCACTCGATTAGCAATTCTTTTATTTATCACAGCTATACAGAATAGCCTATTTGGTCGCTTAACAGAAAAAAATAGAGAAAATAATCTTGTTCCGAAGCTTGGAATATGAATCCAGGTTTAGATTGCACAGCTTTTATCCAGGTAATTTTCTCAGCAATTGAAAATCCCACTATCAATTTCTGAACACTTTACAGGCCTCCTATGCATCCTATTGTTGCCTCTCTTCTTCCTTTCCTCCCTTTTCATTGCTGTAAATGATACATGACACATGCTATTTTTTTCATTTCTAAATTCTGTAAATTATTGCAAAATTCTTGGCAGTAGCCCTTCTTGAAGATATTGTTCTGATATACGACAGAGAAGTAATACAGGTGAGTTTCTTGATATGACCAAATTTCCTTTAAGTTCCTCTGAAATTATTCTTCTTGATTATTTACATAGAAAAAAAAAAAAGAATACAACTTAGTTTTTATTTCTTCCTTTGAGAATTAATTCCTTTCCAACTTTAAAAGTTTTACCATACTGTTCAAGCTGTCATGATAGTACTTATCTGTCCATCAGTGTTCGATGTCTTGTACAGTATGCCGTTTCCATACTCCTTTCCATATTGCATAGAGTGGTATGGTGCAAGGCATAATCTTTATCAATATGAACATGATGAATTTTTCAATTTGTCTGTTGTAGCTACTCTCTTTCGTGTAGCTACTCTTCCACAAGCAAACATAACGTTAGGCACTCTAATCATTTTCCCAAAGGCACTGAATCTGTGTTCATCATGCATGATATCACATAAGGTGTTTGATGAGAATACACAGTATCTTTAGTATTTACCATGCTTGATAAAGACAAATATGAACAAACAAGACATGGAAGCTGATAAAACATATGTTCCTTTAATCTGCCTAACTTGATTAATTTGAAAACTCCTACTGACACTGCTGTTGTTAAAGGTCTTCCAGAATTTATATTTTAAAACTAAAGTTTACTGAAATATAAGGTGGTTGGATATATATATATATTTATCAAAACTCTATGAAAGAATCCTTTCCATATTTTCCCTCAACATAAGTTATATTCCAGGATGCGATATTTCCATATTTTCCCTCAAAGTAAGTTATATTCCAGAATGCAAGCTCCCTGTGAGAGGGGTTAGCAGGTAACCACAAAGGTGCCTGAGTTGCTGGAAGACAGTGACTTAACTTGAGTTGGTAGGGGATCTGGTACAGAAGTTTGATAGACCAGTTTAACCTAAATCGCTTAAGTCTGATAGCATGTCAGTCTACATCTATCTTAGACCAGGTTCCACCATTCCTAAGCCAGTCTATGTGCATTGAACTCCTGTACAGTTATGATTGTAGACCCATTTCCAGTCATTTATACCAGTATAAGTGTAGCATCTGTAGATGGCCTTATTCATGTACCCATTACATTTCTACACTTTTGCCAGAACAAGTGTGTAACAGAAATTAATGAGATTAGTCAAATGAATAGCTCATTAGCAGGGATCCTGGTTTTCTCTGATAAAAAAAAAATCCTCAATTTTTGGGTTAAAAACGTAACCCAAAATCTACATTCTGGGCCATCAAGTCATATTCCCTGTATTTCAAGTTATTTGCTCACCAAACAAATCACCAGAATTACCACTTACCTTCACCCACCACCATGACAAATGCTGCCAATGTTGTGCCACTTCACAGACAAGGAGGTAGGTACAGGGGTTCCAAGACTATCCTAGAAAAAGGACCAGCCTCTCATCCCCCATGTTTTAAAGGTAAAACTATATGGTCTAATATAAGGGGAAAAAAATCCTTCCTGAGCCCACATCTGGTGATAGTTATGACCTAGAACAAAAGAAATAGACCCATTGCCCATGACCAGCTTATTGTGGCTATCAATTGATCCATTAGCTCAAGTGATTTTATAAATACCACATGGAGTATTATTACAACCCAGTAAAAATGTGACATCCTAATGTGTCAGAGGAAGGTAAAAAGCAAGCAAGCAATGCAACAAACAAAAGAAACAAGACAGTAGAATTCATGATGGGAAGAAAAATTCTTTCTCGCCCCAAATGATGGCAACCAGAAAAAGGCTGCTTGTCATGGGATTACCAGATGCCATCCAGATTACAAATGCTGCCTTTATTGTCCAATTTGAGGATTGCAAATAAATGACTCCACATCACAGTACACTGATTTGTGTGCCAGAACTCTGTCACGTCCATAAGCTTATCTAGTTCAGCCTTAAAAAAATGTAAGTTTCCGTCCCCTCTAGTTTTATTTGAAAGACCATTCCAAAACATCAACTTTGGATAGCTGATTTTTTTTTTTCTTTTAATTTCTAAGGAGCCAGTTTGCAGCTATTTAAATCTGTGTCCATTCTATTTTTCAACTAAAAAAGTCCTTTCCTTAACATTCACCTCATTAATATATTCATAAAGAGTAATCAAATTTCCTCTTAATCTCTATTCTGCCAAGCTCCTATAATCTTCTTTCTTTCATAAGAAAAGACCCCTTTCCTTTAGCTTTCTTAGCAACCATTCTTTTAGACCATTCCAATTCAAGTTAATCATTTTTTAATATTGGAGACCAGACCTGTGCACAGTACTCTAAATGGGGTCTCACCTTTGTGAAATGTCTTTTAAAATGATTATAGTATCTCCTTGTCTTTCCTGAATGTACCCTGTGCTTTCATTATCTTGTTCAGACCTGTGGCACAGTGGCAGTTCATAGTCATCCTATGATCAACCAAGATCTCCAGCCAGCAAAAATGCTGGAGAAGAAGGTAAACTAAAATTCAAAGAGAAATGTATGCCTAGGACTTTCTAACCCTTTTGAAAATGGTGGAAGGCTACTTAAGTCAAAATATTCAACACCATGGAGCTGTTATAAAGTAATTTTAAGGGATTGTCATTTTAAGGGGCTGCATATTTTACAGCTGTAACTTATCTACTTTTTATCAATTGATCAGAGTGCTACTTGGAACACAAGTTGTTAGTCCAGAGACACATTAAGGCATCATGAAAACATTACAGCTAGCAATTCAGGGGCTTAGATACAGTTAAAATGGCTCCCAATCAAAGGTAAATTGGGGTAGAGAGAGAGGCAGAATGGGGAGTCTAGCAGGGGGCCTTGGAGGGATTGGGGAAGCTAGCTGGGTCTGCAGGGGGGTTGGTGGGGTCCAGGTGGCATAATTTGGGATTTGGGGGACTAGTGGAATCCCAAAGGGATCTGGGGTTAGTGGGGTCCACAGGGGTTGACACAGCAAGAGGGCTAGCAGGGGTTCAGTGGGATCACAGAGGCTCTCTGATCCTGTCAAACCTCACAGGATGCCCCCAGTCCTGCCCACCTGCAACTTCCTGAGGGGTGTCTGGTGGAATTAGGGGGCTGGTGGCTCCATAGGACTGAGGTTGGTGGGATCTGGGGTCTCTTCTTCAACCAGGGCTATTTTTGTCCCTCTGACTGCCCCACCCCTGTATGAACCCCCCCCCCCCCCCCCAGTAAATCACCCCTCTCAGTCCTACCCACCCTTCTCCCTGGCTTAGGTACCTCCCAGAAATGGCCACGCCTCAAAGGTGACAAAGTTGCCTCCATGCCAGCCTGGTTTGAGTTTTCACTTCTACCCCTGAAATATGAGCAAGACATACAGGGCAGGTGCCTCCCAGGAATGGTAGTATATCTCAGCCCTCTGCCACTGACTGACTTTCACCATAGAAACATCAGAAAGAAAGTACCACTCATGGAAAGACAGATTGTGGTGGAGGGAGGGCATGGCTGGTATACCATGTTCGTGACTGGGCACTCTCTGTCCAGTCCTGGGAACACTGGAATCTTGGTAGGACCATGCATCCTTGGACTCACAAAATGTGCAGGAAAAGAGTGCAATTTCTGGGGAAGGAATAACCCCCTCCTTTCTAGAACCCCTGAAGATCCTGCATACTACTCTATCCATCCAAATTTATGTAACTCAAACTAAAAATGATAATTTAGACTGATTCTTCTCCATGCTTTGTGAATGTTGTACCCACCCAAAAGGTTAGGATGAACTATGATTTCTACCCTCGGTGTTGGGGAAGGTTTTTCACCCCTTTTCAATGAGTAGCTTATTCTCCCTGTGTCTTTACTAATGCTCTGAAAGGTTATTAGGGGAAGGGGCCTACCTCCTCCTTATCTCCATTCTCTGAAACCTCTCCCTACCACTTTCTTATAGCAGAGAATATCAGGGAATATCTTGCTCTCCTAACTGTGAAAGCACAGGGCACATCTACATGTGATATTGATGTGACACAATAAACCTTGCTGCAGTTCATGCTGCAGTTTATTGCTCCTGGGCACAATGTTTACAGATGTACCTGGGACTACTGTATGTTGAGCCAGGGGGTCAACCTGCCACCTGCTCCACACTGACCCAGTGTGGTGCAGAGGTGCTGGCTGGGATATGAGGGTGCTATAGTGTGGGCCTAGCCAAGAGTCAGCCCCCACACTGTAGCACCCATGTGCTCCAGCCAGCTCTGGCCACCATCTACATGTAAATAACTCTGCTGTACTATAATGCTTGTGTTGGACAGTACTATCCTATGGCAGAGTTAATTATTTTAATTTGGCCTAATAGCCCGCATGCATGTAGACAGTGGCATTTTACTGCAGAGCTAATTAGTCAGCTCTGCAGTAAAGTGTCTCATGTTGATGCACCCACCATCTTCTCTGGGAAGAAAAGTAAAGGAAAACATTAATTTCTTGTATGGTTGAAAAAATGGCCTAAGGATACACTAAAATATTATGCTAATGAACTGAGTCCAGGTATGCAAGAATAATACAAATACATTAAAAAATGCTTCAGATGTATATCTGTATTAGTAGGAAAAAATATCATAGTGTACAATTTAGAAAACTATGTGGGACCCTATTTTTAAAAACTGTTGTGTAATTTATACTCTTCAGTAGGCAGAGTTAAGGTTGTACATACAACCTTATATTTGGCGTTTCCTGACTTTTGAGTGAATAACTGCCTGACCTTAATGTTGCATTAATGTGTTTTATTGCATTCAATATATCATGTTATATACAAATATGGTATTTTATTATATGTTCTGTGAAGGGAGCAACTACTTATTTGTAGATTCAATAAGCAGTAAACTCACCCTTGACCTGGTTTTCTTCACAGTCTGATTAAGACCGGCTATTGGAAAGCATCCAGCTTGATGATTGGTGTGTGCTGGGAATTTTGCAGTACAGGAGATTACTCAGTTTATGGATGGTAGAACTTACAAAACTGGTGATTGAGAAGTTCAGCAATGATTATTTTTAATCACACTTTCTTTATAGGTCCTGAGTTAAGGTCACAGGGCAAGCAAATTTGTTTTAATTGTCTAAAACCATGAAGGTTCTGTGGGCTGTGGCATTTTGTATTTTATGCCAAGAAGGCCACTATGCTCGGTGCTATTGAATTTCAATTCAGCAAACCCACAAAACAGTTGTTAAGTAGTGGTTAACAAAACACTTGAAGTACTTCACATGTTATTGTTCCCCCTCCCCACCCTTTATATATATGACAGTCCTTCATATATAATGATGAAATATCTTTCCTGTGACTAAATCACAATTTTCTTCAAGTGGAAACTGGAACCAAAAAATAAAGGCACATTTGAAATCTAATACATATTCAGATTCAGGCTGGAGAATGCAAAGAAATATTAAATGACTATTTATCCCTGAATGAGGCACAGGTTCTATATAACTTTCAAGTGCTTAATTTTGCAATCTCAATATTCTTTTACTATAGTTTGTTGATGTGATAGCGAATAAATCAAATATGACAATATATATTTTATATATCATATGCATCTATTTATGCATAGATATGATTCTTGTACTTATAGTAATGCTTATATGATTATAGTTTTGATTTAAGTATATATAGAGTATATGTGTATATTTTAAATATATAAATGCTGCCATCTTTTTATTTCACCAGGGTTTATCTATTTTATATAGTCTTACACTTTATTTTTTGTATATGCCCTTATAACCAGGGATCCTGGTTTTCTGTGTTTAAACATTTTTAACATTTTTCTGTAATATAAATGAAACACCACTAATCTATCTATGTATCTATCTTAGATAGATACAGATTATATTTATAAATACCTATAGATTTATAGATATCTATAGATAGATAGATACACATTTTCCATATTAAAATGCAACACCATTAATCTATCTATCTATCTAAAAGTGGTGTTTCATTTTAATATGGAAAAATGTGGATTTGGGGTTGCTTTTCTAACTGAAAATTAAGATTTTTTTTTAAATCAGAGAAGACCAGGATCCCTGGTTAGAACTCATTTTTTAATTGTTTTAACAGCTCTTCTATAGAGTAGTAGAATAGCAGATTAGATTAGTTCTTTAACAACTGAAGGAAATCATACAATGCATTAAGAAGGTCCTTGGCATTCCCTTTTCCCTAATGATGAGCTATGAGTATTTTCAATGTATTGTTTCTGTGCCTTTCCACAGAACAGCACAGGCTTTATGGCAGGAAACATACTTCACCCACAAAGACAGGGCTTTTATATTTAAGACATTTTAACCTAAAACGTTGTCAACTTACATATGTGAAGAGAATACATATGCCAGCAGTATTGGAATAACTTGAGTTCAGAGTAATGAGCCATTTCAGAAGTGGTGTAATGAAATCTGAGATACCATGAGAAAATGATTGACTCATGGACAGTGTGGTCCTTGGTTTGAATTGCTACCCATAACTGAATTATGTCACTGTCCAGGCATGTACAAAATGAATGTATCTGCTATGTGATGCCATCTAGATCATTGCTTCCATAGTAGGTTGAAGCCTAGATGTTCTTTACGGGATTGGCAATTATATATATGTTTTGGGATATTAGTGTCACACCAGAAATCTGTCCAATATGCCTTAAAATGGTTGAAAATGATTTAGTAGTTCCTTGAAGAGATGCTTGAAGAATTTCAGCTTGAAACCCAAGAGACTTGTGAGATTTCAGGTGTGCCTGTAGAAGGGTCAAGAGGTATTCATTAACTGGTAAGATCAGACTTGCCAGGGTTCGGTTGTAGTCATAAGCTGTATAGTTACATTGCTACAAAATCAGGGTGAGGTTATGTGTGTACGAGTGGATAACTATTGAAGAGGCATTAATTTTAACATTCCAGTTGCAATGCTCATTGTGGCATTAAGCTGCACTTAAGAGCTTTGTGTATGCTGCCCATCCAAACTGGGGCACGGTTATGAAATATATCAGACTTAGTCGCATGGCTCAGAGGCTAGTGATTTTAGTGACTTCATTGTATTTGCTTATCTTTTCTATCTGAACTTTGTTTTTAATCAAGTTTCTATCCAACTTTACACTCAGCTACTTTGGATAAAGTTCAGTTTGGACTTGCTCAATTGGACTAGAGGGGACAATTAATATTCCATACTTGAGAACAGTATTAATTATTGTCTTAAACTAGCTATTGGGGATCTTCCCCATGGAATGTGCACCAGTAAGCAGGCCTCACAATACTGCTGCATATTCCATGGGGAAGATCCCCAATAGCTAGCTTAAGAGAATAAGATCTGGAAGGCAATGCTTATTTTTCTGTTTTATAGATGAACGATAGTTAGTGAGCTGGCAGTAATTTTTAGCAACATCTCTTTCTAAACCTGGTCCAAACACACCTCCATCTTTAGATGGGTAAGTAACACTTTTGTGACTAAAAATGACAGTGTAAATGACTTTTCAAACTACTAAGCCTTGAGCTGTTTTCAGAATGGAACAGGGGAAAGGGAGCAGAGGGAGTTCAGTTAGTTCAACCTCCACTGGAGGGTGGGATGGGTTAATTGGAGCTCTCCTGCAAGGAGGGCTCCAGCCTTAGAATGAGCTCCTTCTCCTCACTTTGCCTTCTCCTATTCTGAAACAGGGACAGAGTGGGAATGAGGAGGGGCTGTTACTATAGGAAGCCCCTGCTGCCTAGGACCAACAGTGAACTTCTGTTTGCTGGGGTGGGTAGGATCATTGTAACTCAGAACACTTCCTGCAAAGCGTTCTTAGTTACAGCGGGGGACTGCACTTCTGTCTGCACCCTTAGTCCCTACAAAAAACTGTATAAATCTTAGTTAATCATGAAAAATAGTAAATCTTAGTTAATGATAAAATCTATCTCTTAGTCAAATAGTTTAGAGATTACCAGGGATCCTGGTTTTCTCTGATAAAAACATCTCCAATTTTCAGTTTAAAAAAAGTAATCCCAAATCTACATTTTTCCATGATTGCAATGAAACACCACTCTCTCTCTATATATACCTATATATTAGTGGCATTTCATTTTGATCATGGAAAAATGTGGATTTTGGGTTACTTTTTTTAACCCAAAGTTATGGATTTTTTTTAATCAGCAAAAACCAGGATCTCTGGTGATTACAACACTTGCTCAGAGGGAGCTTAAATCCAGTCCCTAGGAAAGTTTCCTAATCACCAGAACATGGTATAGGCATTTCTCAGGAAGCCAAGTAAGGAAGATATGTATCCTCAGAATAAAAGGATCATAGCTCAGTGATGTAGATACTGCCTTGACTTTCATAAGACCCTACATGCTTGCCCTGTTTCTCTTAACTGAGCAGAAGCTATTTTATTGCTATCTATTTTATCCAATGACAATTAAGTGCAAAACATATACATTTTTCAATAGTCCTGGTATGGATGCGAGCTACTAAAGTCTCTAATGGTGGTTGTCACATGTTCAACTTAATACTTACTAAGTGCAATTAGAACATGAGGAAACACACATTCAAGCAGTTTAATAGGTGTTAAATGCTATTGTGGTGTTGAAAAGTTGCTTACTTTTAGACAAATATTACCTCAAGATCATGTCAGGTAATACGTCTCCTGACATGTACTAACTTAAATATATCACAACTTTCTAATGATTTGCAACCAATGCAAGTGAACATATGACTACATCCCAAGATACACAGCTAGATATCCAAGTGTAAAATGTAGAGGTCTGTAGATGTGTACATGTTCATTATGATCAATTTTCTAGTTCTTAATGTAGGAATAGATTCCCAGAGGCTTGGCTCCTCCAGATCTGAAACGACTTTTTATCCTGACATATAGAATGAAAGAAGTGTGCTTCACATAATTCATGTAATGATGGTTTCATAGCCAGCAGTTTGAATATTACAGCTTGCTTTTGGTCTTGTAGAGCAGCTACTTCACTTTTATTTACATTGGTATGCTGACACAAAGGTCCATTAGCACCCTTACTTTGTTACAAAATTTCCATCTTAAGGTGGTATACACAAAGACATGGTAGCAAATCTCACATTGCTAATCATACCAGGAGACTGACAAATCAATCTCAGATAACCTTTGATAACATTTGCTGTGTTAATCAGTAACACATAACAGGAGCACTGTGTGAAATCTATCATCTTTCCCACAATATACATCAAGAAGTATCAGATATACATGGTTTGAATAAATGCCATCATGAGTTCTACAAAGTGAATACCAAAAAGGTTGCCTATTAATTGATTAGGAATTGTGTTCTGAATTTGATAGCAATTTTTGAATGCCTGAAGTTAGAAGATGTACTAGAGCATTTATTATTTTTGATCATTCCATATTTAAGATAAAAATAAAAGCCATGATAATGAATATGTGAAGTTTCCTTGTCTGACATTACTTGTTATGCAGTTATTATATGTTAAATGCTTTCTTTGCCTGATGGATTCTAGGAGAATTGGCTGGAAGTTCTGTATCAATCAAAAACTTGTTTGGTTGTCCAAGTAGGTTGAAGGCCAGATTGTGATCTCCAGCTATTAGGTACTCATAGATGTATGGGATCATAAGTTTAGTTTTATCTTCTGTATATTATCATTTACCCCACCCATGTAGTGGCTCTGGGCAAAATGGGAAAGCACAGCCTTCTTCCTGAATGTGTTGATGAAGAGGGCTCTGGATTTTCTAATTGTCAACAGATCTAGGAAGAAGAAAGCAGAGTAAATGTTTCCCCACAAGGAGTGCATTCCCATGACAAGGAATGTGCATTCCCAGGGAACAAATAAAAGAAGAACATATTTGTGCTGCTGCTAGTTGTCCCTGGAAAATGCCCCTGTATGAGTGCTCTGGAATATGGCAAATTACCAAGAGTGGTGTAGGGGAGGTTGTAGCCAGCACCTGGGCTGGCCCCAACAGCCTTACCTGAGGTCCTGGGGGCCTCTTGGGGCTCTAGCAGTAATGATCTGGGCACACATATCCTTCCCAGGAGCCAGAGCATAGCTCTGGCTGGCCAAGTTCCTGTTTTGGGCAGCGCATGCTGCTGCCACATGCATCAGCCCACTTTCTTCTGGAACAAGTTTTTTTGACACCAGGATATCCCAGCCTAGAGACAGACATTCAAAAAGCCTGTGACTTAATTGATTCAATCTTTGCAGGTTAGTTTAGCCTGGCTAAGCTGAATCAGTTTGTAACCCAGACAGACATCCCAGAAATGAAGCCACGTGCCTGCAGTGGCTCAGGCTAGAAGCTGGGGGGGGGGGGCTCTAGAGCAGCCCTCCCTTTGCTTCTATAGGGCAGAGCCAAGGGGGTGTGGCTAGCCTGGTCAGGACACTCTGATTATTCCTCACCCCTCCTGAGCTTCCCAGCAGGAAATGTTTATCACCCCTAACTCACTGTTTATCAACTCATTAAGAAAACAGAGCCTCTCTCCATTAACTAATGGAGTTCTTCTTAAACAACTCTTCCAAGGAAGGACATTATCTACCTGTTGATTAACTCCAAAAAGCCTGTCTGTTTCTGTCCTTTCCCACAGCAGAGACTGTAGCCAGTGTGTGGTCTGCTAGGTAATGCTGAGGTATCTGCATAAGGCAGAGGGAAGCAGGGAATAATCCCTTCTTAGCAGGGAGAACCCAGGCAGATGCTGCTGTTCCTGCAAATCTGTGCAAGCTCCAGCCAGGGAGCAGAAGGGAGGGACCAGCCCTACAGTGGAGCAGAGAGCCCTGCCCAGCACAGAGCATGCTGGGATGCTGGGGGTATCTGGTTTATCTTAAACCAGCAAGGGGTCTGGTACAGATATTACATAAATGAGTTTGACCTAAATTAGTCAAGTCATACTACATTCAACCAGGTTTCTTTCAAACCTGTTTCAGCCATTTTCAAACTGGTTTATGTGCACTGAACATCTGTTCTGTTACAGGTTTAAACCAGCTTTTGACCACCTAACCCAATTTATGTGTAATGTCTGTCCCTAGCCCCAAAGTCCAAAAAACCTGCTGCACTGCAAATTAGAAGTGCAGTGAATGCCTACAATTTTAGTGCGAGCAGTTTGCGGCAAACCACATATACACACCCATCTCAACATACCCAAGGAGAGCAATCTCTCTCCTACACAGAGAGCAAATGGGGATCATGAATAGCATTTTCAGCTTATCCTGAGATGGTATCATTATGAAACACTGCTTTATATCAATTTGGTGAAAGTAGCTTTATCTGTCTTTAAATTATATTTCTTCAAAGTCTCCTAAGAGATGCTAGTAAATAAGAATGTTTGGCAGGCTCAGCTCTAATGGTGACTTCAGAGAATAGCCAGAATTTTTTTTTTTTTCTCAAATGTGTAAATGTGCAAGTTATTCTGTTTGTGTAGGTGTGTAGGGAACCACTTGCTAAACATGGCTCTTGTTCATAAATCAGAAATATATAAGAGACTAACAAAGCCGTGGAAAATCATTTTTACATGGCTATATTTTTTATTTTTAAATTCACCTTAATTTTTTGTATTATTGCAGGCTGATAGTGCTTACTGAGCTGAACTCCTGGGGGGGAGGAGGTTTATATAGATAAATATATTTTAGTGTGCATAGATTTTCATGTCTAGTACCCATTAAGACTAACTCTTGAAGGTGAGCACATAGCACTGTGTTTCATTATGTGTACATTCCTGTGGCATTTGTGTGTGTATGGGAGGGTCATTTAAATGATGGTTTTCTGAAGCTCTAATAACTAGGTGTTAACCCCATATACATACTGAATAATCAGAGAATGGCTCAAAGGTTGTTTGGCTGTCACAAAAAAATTATTTGTGCTGCTACTATCTCTGCATAATGTTACAGAACTCTTAATTTGCTCACAAAGCCATAACTGGGACATTTTTGTTGCCCAAGTTTTCTGCTGCTCACATTTCTGATGTGTTTATTTCAGTATGTACAGTATTGTCTACAATGGATCTGGTCATTTATTAGCGAAGCAGAGGATAGCTAAGAAACTCTCAGTAGAAAAGTCTGTAACTTCCATATAGCTTTGCTTTTGATGCCATTATGACTCACTGATAATGATACGTGAAGTAACAGTCCTTTGAATGCATACGCCTTTAAAAAAACTGGGGAGGAGGCAAAACTAGCTTGTATTTTCTTACAACCACTTACCGAAATGATTTAGATAGATAGATAGATAGATAGACAGATAGATAGATAGATAGATAGATATGTTACACACTAAGAGATAGCTTTTTTGCAGCTAATTCACAACCATTTGCCTTTGATGGAAAGCATGTGACTTACAGGAAAGCATGGGCACATTTTAATAGACATATTGGACCATTGCACAGAAGAGAAACAGCAAGCTGATCCTGTCCTCAGATGAGAAGATAAATATGGTCTGTTGTAAAATCTCAAATTCCAAGTAATGTGCTTGGGAACTGGGAATCCTACGTGCCCCTATCTAGATCCATAAAGACTGGTTCTCTTTAAACAGTGTTTGTATATGTTCATTCAGATGAAATGTCAAATGATTTTACCTGGATAGTGACAAATGCTCAGTTTGTAAAAGGTACTGTTCAATGACTTGTGACTTCTTTGGGGAATCATGGATTTTACACATCCCCAGCAATAGTACAACTAGTCTATATATTATAATTTCTTTTCAATGTTGTTGATGTGAAAGGTTCAAAACATAGCCAAGATGAAGAGCTAAGGGTATGGGCTCTGAAGCAGAGTAGGAGGCTTCTGTGAAAAGGGGAGCCGTGAAAACTGTGGAAGAGCCATGACCAAGATGGCGATCATATAGAAGGACCCTATGAAAAAATAAAAGAGAGTAGAACTGAGCACTCTGAACACTCACATCACCTACTACCTGTAAGTTACATCTTGGGAAATAAGATTTTTTTTGTTGGGTTTTTTTTAAAGACTTAATAGCTATCCTCTGTTTTACCACTCTGTTTTGTTTTCTTTTTATTTTCTTCCATTTCTCCTTTTCTTCTTCCTTTTCTTCTTCCTTTTCTTTTTTTGTTGTTTTTAGTTGCAGCTGTATGAAAGCAAAGTTGAGCATCATTATGCTACTTGGTTTTGAAAATTGTGAGTGTTTCTTATCCCCTCTAGTAATAAATTCAAACCTTTGTGTTACGTCTCAGCTGTGTGTTCTTGGGCAACCCTGGCACAGGATGCAGTCTGTCTGACTCACAAGGACTCACCCCCACTCCCTCCCCTCCTCTACATAAATGAAACTGATTAAGATGCAGTGAGAGACACACCTAAGACCCTCCAGATAAGGGTGACAAGAGTGAAACAACTGCCCTAGGTCTCATTTGCATCTGAGATGGAACCAGATGACCATTCATTTACATGAGAGATGGAGAACAGAAAGCCTGAAGAGGGGACTGCAGTGAATTCTGAGTCCTGCAAGATAGCTCCATTGGGGGTGAGGGCTTGCAGAAGGGAGAGATACAGCTCCGTATAGTAACACAAGCAGCACATTGACAGAATTACCAAGACCCTAGAAACATATCCCTAATAAATGAGCACACCCCAAAGTAATGGGCAAATCTGGTAACATTTGGCCCTGTTTTTTAAAACAGCCCTGTCTTAGGCTGTTTTCTGTGGATGAGAGATTCTTCCCTTCTGTATAGTGGTGGGTCATGAAGCTTGTGAAGAGTTAACTAGTTGCATTTCAGCACATAGTAGAAGGAATCTATATTTCTTACTATTTTCAAAGGTATGATTATAATCCTTCTATGCATTATACATTTTAAAAATAGTCTTCCTTTTCATGACTTCCCCCGTTATTTTCACCTTCATTTTTCCTATATGTTCAAATTTTTCTTGAATGCTCCATATATATTTCTACCTATTTATTTCAGTCCTCAAATATGCCCTCTTCCTTACTTTAACATTCTTTCTCTATCTTTCTGAAGTATCCCCCTTTCTTTTTTCTGAAAAAAAAACAAACTTTTGCGTTCTGTCTTCTTTTTTTCTCTATCTTCTATTCTATATTTAATTCTGGTGCCACAGTTATACAATCCCAATATTACATTGCTTTGTGTGTATTGAGTATTACTCGCATTGGTGAATGTGACCTTGTTCTGTAGAATTATCTACCTTGCATACCTGGTACAAAACTCACTGGTGCCAGTAGAAGTTAACTTTGATCAAATTTAGTAAAGGCCCTCTCTCTGTAATATATTTTATAGAGATCTGCGATCACACAAAGGGTCAAGCTGGATTGATTGTTATTGGTAAATCAGCCCTTTCTGGAATTGCAAATCTCAGTTTTTATAAACTCTTATAAATATGAACAGCAGGAAATTAATGAGCAAGAAATGATTCCTCCCTGAACTGTACTATATCAGATTGATGTGTTGACTAAACATCATGATGCCACTATACATTTTATTTGTTGTTTTATTTGTATTTAATATGATTTTATTTTTGTTAATTTGTGAGGTTGCTTTTAAAATGATGCTGGATAAAAAAAAATATTTTAAGGATGTGTGTATGTATGCGTGTGTACACACACACAAGTACACTATGCTAGCAATTCAGACAATGGTGTGCTATTTGAAGTTATATTAAGGTCATCTACTGTCCTAAATATTTTATACAAAACTGAAACTCAACATAAAAAATGGTGGTTTGAGGTACAATGAGAACAGAGATTATTGAAATCTGGGGGCAATTTAACTAACAAGGGGATTTATTGAGTCAAAAACCGAAAAACTAACAAAATGCTAGACATAAAGTGTAATAGTGTGAAAGCTGGGGTACATAGTAAGAATGACAGTTTTTGTTTTTAAATAAGGTTAATTTTGCGGGTTGCTTTGAAATACTCTACAATACTAAGTTGATGGAATGCAGACTATATATAATATCCTTTCCCTTATTTCTTTGTGTGAAAGTTGTCAGCTAAGGTCTCAACACTACATTTAATGTGTTTGGTCAATTAAAAACTTCCGTAGCATGCCTAGTGAGCATAGAGTACACCTGTATTTATTGTCATATTACTCTGTCCCTTAGGTGAATTCTGCCTATTTCCCCTTGCATGTACAAATTGGTTGTTGTGAAACCATGTTCCCAACATCTGCCAGACTTTTTGGAGTAGCCTTGTAGCAGATTGAATTTTATTAGTAGATGTTATACTACATAGAATCAATTCCTGAATTCAGGAACTGCAATTTTACCTGACCCCTGTCCAGGGACAGGGATGGAGAGGGAAGATAGTGGGCAGTAAGGAGGTATAACAAGATGTGCATCCCTTGCTCTCCCTATTCTTGAAAAGACCAGCAATCTGACATTCTACATGAAATCTAATGGTTTGCATTACAGCAAAGGGGTAAGGGATCACTATCTCCTTTTACGAGGTATTGCTGTGCACATGCTGTCACTGTTAACAAAAAGAGTAAATATTTTATGTTTAATGAGAAGACTTTTAACACATCTTTCTATTGAAACTTTAATGCATTTCAACTTAGAAGGAATTGCTACAATGCATCTGGTCATTTATTAGTGAAGTAGAAGATAGCTAAGAAACTCTCAGTAGAAAAATCTGTAATGGCTCTATCTTACTAAAATTAATAGCTTCCTAATTATATGTTTGCCCAATCAGTGCAGTTTTGTAAAAACATTGTAAAAGCTTCCTGATTATATATATTTTCTTGGTAATGGATCCTCACGGGTTGTTTGGCAAATACTTAACTTTATCGTGTTTTAAACGCCTACTGTATTGAAGACACATTGAAATAAAATCATCATAAATACAATATACAGTGATGTGTCATGGAAATGTATGTAATTCTGGATGCTGAGTTCTCAACTGATGTCAGTTGCCTGTGTTTACCATCTGTGTTTTATATAAAAAGTAAAAATTTGGAAGTTGTCTATATTTCCTGTTTTAGCAGATGTTTTCCAGATCTTTCCATGATGTGGTAAAGCAAGAGTCCACAACACAGAGTTTGTAGGCTCCACATGCAACCAACGGCAGTAATCCCAGTCCGTAATTTCTTATTAAACACTTTATTAAGCAAAACAGGATTTGAAACGTACATCCTCACTGCCAGGCAATGCATTACCCTATGCAAGCGCTTGCATGCGCAGTGTAGTATATGCTTAAATGTGCAGTCCGTTGTCCACTTGCAGCCAGCCTAAAGTCTTATAACTGATCAGAGCAGATCACAGTGTTGGCAAGCCTCCATTAGGAAGTATTCCTGGAAATGCCCCTCAGTGAAATCTGAGGGATGTACTCTGTGTTACTGAGTAATCCTAATGATCTCTACTGACATTTAATGTGCCATTGTGTTCTGAACAAAAGAAAAGACATTTCATATAGCCCCTGTTTTTCACAACAAAGAGAACACAAAAACCCTTGATTTAAATTCTTGGAAGTAGTGTCCATTACAGTAAAATGTGATTCTTAATCAGGGTCCCAGATGTTATTATGATTTAAAAACAAAACAAAACAAAAGTTAAGGCTACATTTTTCTATATATAATTAATTGAAAATTAGTTAATTATTGCATTTGTGCCTCAGTGTGTATAATCCTATGACCCTTACTTTGCCTACAACTATAAAACAATGCCATAACATTAAATCATACTTCATGTTCCCTAACCCCGATCATTTAGACTAAAAATCTTATATTATGCCATGGTAATTCTAAATTACCCATGTATACTACAGTGGGCATATCTACATGAGATACTATGTCACTGTAGCAATCAGCTACAGCAATGTAGCATCAGCAGGTATGAACCGTAATGCCAATGCTACTGTGCAGTAGGGTTCAAAATGACTTGTGCATTGCCAGGACTGTGCATTGCCAGGTTACTGCCCAGTCATCTAGTACTAAAGCAAGTACTAAATGACTGCACAGTAACAACTGCACAGTCAGATGCATGTGTAAATGTTCCCAGTGTGATTTAGAGCTCCTGAAGCACTTAAAAAAAATTGTTAATCTAATTCTTTAGTTTGAAAATGATTCAAAAGAATTCTATTTTGCTTTCAGTACTGAATAAACATTAAAGTGAATGTTCTCAAATGTGGTCAAAGTCCTGAATCATTGCAAGGGATTAAATGAGAGCCAACTCTCAGAGTGAGGGAGACCATCTATGGTCTAAGCTGTACCTGTCAATGTTTGGCAAATATCACTGTAAAAGTAATCAAAATGGTCCTGTAATGAAATATTAAAGAATTCATACTATCTTACTTGGGCCTATTCTGTGCACCGATATTTAATCTTTCTTACCAATTTTAATGATCTAGATTTTTATTTTTCCCTAGCCAAACCATTTGCTCACACAATTTTGTGTGTCATATTTGAACTAGGGTGACATAGCATTTTATCTTTGAAATTCCTTTGCTAATAATAAAAAACATGTTTACATGATGGGTGCATCCCCATGAGCACGCATGTGCAGTTTGAGGTGTTTCAAAACTTTCTGAAGCACTGCAAACTGTGTGTGGTGCATGTGCACATGTTTGCTTTACTGCTAATTTGCAGCATAGTGGGGTATTTTTGACACCGGGAGATCCTGGTGTAAAAAAAACCCAACACTGCTGAAAAAAGCAGTATGTTTCACATGATAGCTGCATGCACTGCCAGAAAGTCAGCCTGGCTGACCAGAGCCATGCTTTGGATTCTGGCCAGTCTCTGAGTGGCCAGATCACCACTGCTGCTGCCCCAAGAAGCTCCTAGGAACTGAGGTAAGGCTGCTGGGGCCAACACAGGTACTGGCCCCAGCCTCCCCTGCCCCACCCAAGACCATTTGCCTCACAACAACCCCGCATGCAGGGGTGTGGGCAGTGGCAAAATGCAGCGGCACAGATTTATGTCACTGCTATTTTTGCAGCAGCAACCACACACCCCTGCATGTGTTGGTGTGCCTGATGAATAAAACTTATAAAATGTCCCACTAAGATCTTGAACATTTGAGCTGTTGAATATCTTCAATTCTGGATGAAAGAAATATGTCATTTAGGAAGTAAGAGCTAGCACCTGAAAGCTAGCATAAAAGCTAATCTATTCCATTTATACAAAACTTTTCTGTGAAAAGGAAAGTGAAATCTCAAAGTTAATCTAAAGAAGGATAAATTAATGACCAATTGCTAATAATAGCTACTAAGTCATTCTCTGTGTTCTTTTTAAGTGCAAAAAGGGGTAAGCTGGGCAAATGTTTGTTTGTTTTTTGCTGATATTGATCAGTGTTCTTCAGGGATCTGAAGCTGATGAAGTAACAGCCGTGTTACATATTCCATTCATGTCAACCCCACCACTCAAAGATATCCATTGGGCTCATTTACATATGCATTAATGTGCCTTTTCTAATGTGCATTACATTTAGTACTTCCAATGTAAGGTACTAAGCTAACATGCATTAGGCTAAGCTAATGCAAAGTAGTGCAAGCCCACACTTTTTTAGTGATGCTTAACAGGGTTGTGTGAAGCTTCTCTCACTGATTTGGTTTGGCAGAGATTTGGCCCAATTTGGTGACCGAATCTCTGAATCTGAATCGAATCAGGAGACCCATTAATCTCCCTGAATCAATTCAGAACCCACCAAATCAATTCGGAGAGATTTGGAACGATTTGATCATTCGGAGATAGACACAGATTTAAATGTTTTTTCTACATACGTCAAGATACCAGGCAGCTCAGGAATGCTGAGATGGTGGGGCAGATAGAGCGCCCCACAGCAGCATGGGAGGTAGTCCCCAGCGCACTCAACAACAGACCTGGAAGTGGACCAGAAGCACTTCCGGTCCACTTCTGGGTCCACTGGGGAGTGCATAGGGGGTCCCCCTGTGCTCCCTGGCTCAGCGATTGGTGTCTCCTGGGTCTGACGGGGCACCCAGGGTCCCCCTGCAGCCAAGTGCCGAGATGGGAGATGGGTCGCCCCCCAGTGCACTCGGTGAAGGACCCAGAAGTGAACCGGAAGTACTTATAGCCCACTTCAGGGGCTTCGCCATGAAGCACATGGCAGCCCCCCCCCCCGCCCCCCACTCCAATGGAACACACCATTTGCCTCACCATCACAGGGTTTATGACCTATGCCTGGTACCTCGAGGTATGTAGAAAAATTTAAAGCTGTGTCTAGGGCTAAATAACTGATTCTCTGAATCAGCATCAAATCTTCAGATTTGGATTCAGCTGAATTGAATTGGGACAGTGCTCTGAATCAACTAATTAAATCACTGTCCCCGATTCAGGCCAAATCTGAATCCAAATCAAATATGGCCTGTTTCACACCCCCCTAATAATGCACAGTAGACTATTTTACTGTGCATTAGTATAATGTCACTTTTTTACATGAGGTTTTAACACACAGTAAAATACTCTACTGCACATTAAAGCACACATGTAGACACGCTCACTGAAGTCTGAGTTGAAGGCTGGAAAAATCTCATTTCAACTTCCCCCAAAGAGGATATGATGGTAGGTTAATACTAATCAGAAAACACTTGCAAAGGAAGAGTGTACATTTTCTATTTTAAAATATGGCAAGATGGATAGGGCTGATCTGAAATGGAGAGAGGAGGAGAGTAACGGACTATAATGCAACTTAGGTTCCACAAGACTGTGTTTTTCTTGTTTTTTCAAGACAAAAATCTTTTCAACCTTAGCTCAAGCTTATTATGTTTTTTTCCCTTGAAACAATCAAATGACTATGAAATATGAGACATGTCTGTTAAATGATAATGTAAGCAATTACTCAGCTATGTAAATTAAAGATAGCCAAAGATCTTGAATTCATTGCCTTCTCTAAGTAAAATGTGGGTATTAAGATAATATAATACAAAGTTCTAACCTATTTTTTATTTATAAATCAAGAGGCCAATCCATTAACAGAGGTGTTATGCTTCTAATAATGACATCAGCCCAATTGTCTTAACATAGAATTTAGAAATAATTTTTCAGTACACTAACTGAAGTGGCTAGAATTTCTCCATAAATGTGTCACAAACGTTCCTTCAGTTATAGTTTAGGATTGATGTACTTTGCTTTGTTTTGTTGCTAATAAAATGTGAGTCTTAATACAGAACTTGGGGAAAAATAAGGTTTCTTAGAAGGTGTTGCTGTTGTTTTGTTTTATAATGGTATGTGTTAAGCGGTTAACTTTCTCTGCTTCACTTCTAGTCCAAGAAAAACAAAAGATCTATTTTAAACAGTTGTATATAGCATTTGTATTTCTGTATATGTATATATATATTTATATACAAATATAACTGATATAACAATGCATATCATTTTTTCTTATATTTCTGGAAACAACAAAAATACCCTATTGAACAAAAGTATAAATGAAAATCAAACAGTGACTATTAAAACCATTGTTTTCAGATAAGTTAAGTTTTTTTTAAGGAAAAATTTAAAAGAGGCAAGAGAAAAAAGAAAGGTTACATGCAAATGTGCCAGGAGTAAAATGAGAGAATACAGCTTCTGACTATCGGTGGATTCATAATAGCTGTAGTCTATTTTTTCATTAGTAGTTGTAATTATACTGAAGTCAGTTATTTATTGTACATAAGGGTTTATGTTTTTGTGCCCGTAAAGCAGTATGTGCATGTTTGCTTCACATTTGCATGTACTTTTATGCATACGTAAAATCCATCCAACACACCTTAGGAGTTGTGCATATTCTAGAGTGCACATGTTTTTGTACATGCTTCTTGGCAAATACAGAGCAGACTGTTTGCATTTCCTTTCAGGATTTGGCCCCACAGCCATTAATGTATTTCAGTTTTTAAATTACATGCATCCTTTTTGTAGTCATAAAATATGAGAGCAAACAAGTGTTTAAAGCCACTATTTTTTAAACTCGTATAATCTAAAAATGGACACACATGATTTGCATGCCAAGTTTTAGCCCAGAGCAAAATTTCATGGATAAATTATACAGCCTTGAAAAACTGGGTTTATAATTGTAGCAGTGAAACATCTCACAGCAGCACAAACACTGACCAATTACTACACTGTTTTACTACTTCAGAGGAAAAGAAATACCCTAAAACTATCTAATTTAAAAATGCCAAGGCAGATTACTATGAATCCAAATGCTGCTTTTGTGTAATGCTGTAAGCTTTAAAGCTCTTTCCTTAATTGTGATAATTTGGAACAAATTAGAGAGTCTTGCAGTGAGCCATAGTCTAGTCATTTACAGAGCTCTTAAAGTGCTAAATCAAAAAAGGCAGACGGAACTGCTGAGTACGACTTTCTGTTATCTACCATATTGTATGAGCACTTGAAAAAAGGTGACCTTGATATTACAATTTGAGACCCAATAAATTACTACCAAAGTCTTTTATTGACCAAAGTTTAGCCTGTTTCTCAGTTGAAGACAAATGGCTGCAGTGTTATAAGCAAATTCTACTGAACAAAACATAATGTAGCAATTTATACATATGTATATATATCTAGAGAGAGAGAGAAAGAGAATGAAAGAGAGATTCAAAGTCTGTGAGTGTATAATTACAAGAAAATTAATCCTTAAATTCTTATAGAAATGATCATTGCTACATAAGCATATTGACTACTGTGTATTGACCACACTGTATAATATTAATGATAAGACTATTCATTTTTAGGCATGTTTGTCTTGTATAACCAGGGAAATAGGACTTTTTTCAAGTAGTGCTTGCAGGTGAAAAGAAGGACTAGGCAGGGAAGAGAAGTTATTGTTATTGTTAGCTGTGTTTTTATTCAAAGTGAGATGAAGTCTAAAAATTCCAATCCAGATCAAGGCTCTGCTTATTAAGATCTGCACAAGGCAGAAAGAAACAGATTTGCCTTGAAGATATGACAGTTCCAAAATAAATCAAAAACTGGTAAAGGAAAGGAGTACAGCATTTAAGTAAATGAATCAGGATAAGTGCAAATCTATTTTTGTTTTATTTAATTATTCATTTTACTTTCTTTATATGGCATTACTATAATTAGTATTATTATTTGCCTTGCAAAAACACCTGCAGGACCTTTTTATACATATAGAAGAAATAGGTATCTCTGTTTTATTGATTATCTGAAAGCTATTTCATATCATAAATGGCCTGTGTCGGATTGATTGTTCTTTTCTTTTTCATATTCTATAGGCTAATTTCTCAATAACCACACCTTGTGAAAATCTTCTCTTTCATTTCAAACCATTTTTAACTGAAAATGTATGTTGCCACAGTTACCAACATAACAGACTCATTATATTTACAGAACTGCCAATGTGTCTGTCAATCAGAGACAGATAAATATAAACAAAGGTAATGCAGAAAAAGAGGAAAGAAAAGGTGAATGGAGCTGCTATGGTGGAATGTGATGTTGCTACCTTTGGAGCCTGGAAGTATCACTTCTGTCAGGTGTGTATTCTACTGGTCAGCTGGAACTGCTAATTGGAAACAGTGGTTAGATTCTTTCAGTTGATGAAGTGCCCTTCTCTTTCCCAGTGGCACTATTTCAGATGATCAGGCACAAGCACAAGAAAAATGATGATCAACAGTGGCTGTAAGTGTTAAAAATGAGCTCCATGCCTTGAGTTTCAGTAGGATTGGGATACAGCAGCCCTATAGTGTACAGCATAATATCAGAAAAAAACAACAAAATAATCAGCAAAAGCTATTGGCATCTTGGGAGCCCGTTGTCTTTTGCAAAATCTTAGCAACGGGAAAACTTTCCCCCTTTTGATTATTAGCTTTAACTTTACATTTTTACTTCAACACTTTTTCTTGTTTTATCCCTTCAGCCATTTTTATGCCTGAGGTAGTTTAAGCAGCATTTGACTGTTTTCTCTTCAATCAAATTATCTTCTTCAAACACTTTTCTGTGAAACTATCTCATAATAACCCAACAATAATTGAAATTTAAGTTGCACAAGAAGAGTTTGCCTATATAAGAAATCTGTGATAAAAAAACAAGCTATTCAGTCTGATCCATGTGGAAAAATAATATGTTAATCCTCAAATTAGAATTCCTTTTCTATCATTTCCTCAGACTGAAAATAAAAGAAAAAAAACAACAACAGGGTCCTATGGAAGGGTCATCATCTTACCGTGTTTTAATTTAATGTGTGTACCTAGCATCAGATATGTTCATTCTACTTTACATTTGGGGATTAAGTTGTAAACCCTGTCATAAAAAAATTATAAATTAAACTAGGTTCAACAAGATAGCATAGAAGGAAGGAAAGGAGAGGAATACGCAGAATAAATTTACAAGAATATTTGTGTAAATTCCCTGGTGAGGGGAAGGAACATAACGATTACTTCACGTTCTGGTATTTTTCCTTCACAGCTATCAGAAGCTGCTTTGCATTTGGAAGATGGATTAAACAAATCAATGATCTGTCCTCTGACAGACATTGACTCATCACCAATTTTAAGAGAGATGAAAATCTTTCTTATAGAGGAAAGAAAAGACAAAAGTCAGCATGTGGAGTCAGCAAAGAAACAAAGGAACCAGTGCTCATCACTATGAAGGCAGTCCTCCCCCAGCAACTTACCCGAGCTGTCTGCTTCAGTCACAGAGAGGAGTGGCAGCAGCAAAAGATGGAAAAAACTCTTTAAAAAAATCCTCTACTAAATATAAAATAATACATTTTAAAGCATCAGGGACTTACACAATAAAAAATGCCCTTCTCTTTTAAAACAACCTTCACAACCAAACTTTCATTATTAAGAGTTGTATTTTTTTTTAATTAATTGATTGTATGAAGTGAGGGTTAACCACCATTTTATTGTATTTTGATTGTTGTCATTTATTTCAAAGACAGAAATAAAAAATATCAATTAAAATGCACTGGCTGATATTAAGTGTTGATTACAGTTATATGGGGATTACATGGTGTTTTACAAAACCAATGTTTAATCAGAAAATTAAGCATGATGACAATGTTTCATTGTATTTATGTTTTTTAAATGGGAAGATTATTAAAACCAAAAGGTATAGAACAATAAGTTTTGGGGGTATTGGTTGTAGCCATGTTGGTGTAAGGACATAGGCAAACTTTTGGATTTATGGTATATTATAACCTGTCTGTCATCCTAGGTAACCTCTATACATTTTATCAGGTACAATCTTTCACCAGGTCAACATCCCCCCCTTTCTGCCCCCCGCCACCCTGTCCTCACACCTATTGTCTGTATTTTGCATATTGGCTTCTATTCCATCCAGCAGACCACAAAGCAACACGCTCTCCCTCTGCCTGAAGAAGGGTTTGTACCCAAAAGCTTGCAAAGAACAATTATTCCAAATATTTAGTTGGGCTAATAAAAGATACCACATTACCCAAAATAACCTTGTCTGCCTAGATCGAGAAGTCTAACTAAATAAAACTCAGGTATCTAAGATTCTAATCCAGATTGATTCTGTAAGGATTGAAAAGAGTTAAGTATCAGTTATTTGTTCTCTGGATAGCTATCCAAACCAACAGGAATAGATGCCAAGGTTTTCTATGCAATAGAAGGGTAGCGGTGATCCAAATAGATTCAGAGAGTCTGTCAGAAGCTTTTGTTAACAAATACATTGGGGGTTCACAGTCACTTCTTTGTTTATCATTTCCTTTTAGGTAGCTCTAGATCAGTGGTTCTCACACTCTTTAGACTTGAGGCACCCCTGGATAGACACCTCTGGAAAACGTCACTTCTTAGATTTCACTAATTCACAATCTGACTGTGTAAAAATAACATAGACATTCTTCTGTTGCAAAGCCCACAACAGGTCAGAGTGTTTTTAACACTATCAATTCCTATCTAAAAGGAGTTTATCTAATGAATCATGTGTAGGTGTTTGCACAACTTATAGTGCTACTATTGTGTAGCACCCTACAATACCCTTTAAGAGATTTCACTGCACCCTGGTTGAGAATCATTGATCTAGATGCTTGTGGACTCTCTGCATCACATTTTGCAGAGAGCTAACCTTAACCCTGCCTGTTAGGATGACCCATACTGACTTCACAATCTTTTTCAGTGAAAGTGACCGTGGATGCTTTATGTTGGTGCTTAATTCAATGCTGGTTTTGTAATTTAGGCATCCCTCAGAAAATGTATAATGGATTTGACTTCTCTGGGGGCATAGGCAGAGTTTAGATTCTTTGCTGAACTGCAGCCTAATACAGAAAGACATAGGCTAGGGACAGACAAGGGATCCTGGTTTTCTCTGATATAAAAACAAAATCCACAATTTTCAGATTTTCAAAAGTAACCAAAAATCCACATTTTTCCACAATCAAAATGACATATATATATATATATATATTAGGGTTACTTTTTTAAATGTGAAAATTGCAGATTTTTTTTAATATCAGAGAAAACCAGGATCCCTGGAAATTACACATAAACTGGTATAAGTGATAGGAAACTGGTTCAAATCTGTAACACAACAGAAGTTCAGTGCACATAAACTGCTTTCAAAATGGCTGAAACCAGTTTAAGATAAACCTGGATTGATGTAGTATCAGAATTAACTAATGTAGGTTAAATCAGTTTATTAAACATCTGTACCAGACCCCCTCAAGATTCAAACCATCTGCTCCAGCAGACAAAGGAGGTGTTCTTTAGCACCCCTCAGCTTCTGGCCTGGGCCACTGCAGGTATGTGGCTGCATTTCTGGAATCAAAAGTGAATGTCTGTTCACTTCCTTATCAGTTCAATCTATGCAGTTTAGACTAACCTGCAAAGATTAAACCACTTTAGCCTTGGCTTTTTGACAGCCTAATACTTAGCCCTAGTTGATATCATACTTCTCATGCACCTATAGATCTATTCCTGGACATTCAGAGCTGGCTCTATATTCTGCCCCAGCTCTTCGTTGCACTGATTTGCTTGGTGCTTATCTCACACTTACTTATTTTCAGTCTTAACAAAGTGCTTCTCTGTGTATCTTGTGTGTTGGTTGATATTCACAGTGCACATTAGATAGAAACATCTCCATACCTGAATGAATGGGTGGTGGAGATGTCCCTCTTTTATCCAGAAACTCCACAGTTTCTAAGAATGTGAGAGACCTAAGTTTCATCCTTCTTCTGTTTGAACCCCCATTTCCCACCTCTAAGGTACAGTTATTCTGAGGTAGGACACTTTCCATTGATGTTGTTTCACTTTGCTTAGGTCTGAAAGAAAGAGCAATAAAAGAACAGGTGATCCTACACCTCTTCTGCTGATCTGTCTCTAGACCCTAGCGTGTATTGTTCTGATTTTCCACTGAGAGACACCCAAAAAGGTGGTATTGAATTGATTGGTTCAAGGGTTCTTATATGGTTCATAGGTCTTTTTTTGTGTTATTCACTGCTCAGTATGTCTGTGATTCCAATAAAGGAGATTGTGAGAAGTTTTGAGCTGCTAGCTTATATCAAATCCAGGTCTTTTTGTAGACTGCAAGCTGTTTATATCCTTACTTAGGTTGAGATGTCTAAAGGTATTTAGGTGTTATTTTGCTAGCTAAGCGTTTCACTGAAAGTCAATAAATTCATAAAGTCCTAAGTAACCTTTGAAAATAGGATTTATCCATCTAAGTCTCTTGGGGGGATTTTTAATAGTTAATTCCCACTTTAATTTAAAAATCTGTCCTGTTGTTCATTCTATGCTGAGCAGAGTATCACATTAATACCTATAAAGATCTCTACCTTAGTTTCTAACAGAAACTGGGTTTTGGAAAGATTTAGCTGATTAAGACTGAATCCAGAAAAGATGGAAGAGATACTGGAGCACAAGAGAAGAAAAAGTGTTATTACCTTCCCTGTAGTTGAGAGAAGAATCCTATATTGTGATGTTTCTGGATCCTTGCCTACACCAGTGGAACCAGTGACCAAAAATACTTTTCCTCAACATGTAACTAGCTTACTTAATCCAGCACTTCCTCATGGAAACCTCAATACAGACATTTCACATTTGCCACCTCTCAGTTGGATTAATGCAAAACAACACTAAAGCATATGGAGCTAATGAAAAATGTTGTGTTGCTTAGCTGTGTCAGCTGTAGGAAATATATACATTCTGTTCTCTGGCAATTGGCAGAATGTATATATTCTCTGGCAGTATATAAACTCTGGCAGTTTTTCTTTTTGAGAGATCGCTATATGGACTTCGATGATAAGGGTGTTCTTCTGAGACACCCTACTTAAGGTTTGTTTTAATATATTTTATTGAAATGTTGGGAATTGCTAGCAAGGTATTCTTAGTGGAGCTAACTAGGCTTTAGAGCTTGTTTAACCTGATGAAACAGAAACATCCCACTAATTAACATTTTTGTTTGCAGTCTCGTAAGAAACCTGTAGCCTGAATGACACCAAGACTGAGGTAGGCTATGAGCTCTACAAATGGTTCTTTGGAGTGGGTTTTTTTTTTTTTTTTTAGGAGGGGGGGGAGTTCCAGGGGGAAGGAGGTTAGTTGGTAAAAACAGAGTTTAAGCCAAATGGAAAACTAGAACTGCTGCTTCTTGTTGTGTGGCTAAAGTGAGAAATTCATTGCCCCATGGCATCAATCTAGTGCTTTTGCAAGGACTAAATCTAGCAAAAAAGATTTACAATTTTTTTTTCCTTTTACTGTATAAAATTGGATTAGATCCAGTTTCTATTAAAAGCTGCCTGACATAGAGCACACATTCTCCAAACTAGGCACTGAGCCAAAATAGATGGCTCATCTCTTTCTCACTTTCATTACTCATGGGAGGAAAAAGTACCATAGCTATCCAAATGGAAAAGAAAAGACTAACATAAGCAAAAGAAGGGGAGGCTGCAGCAAATTACTGTATATTGGATACAAATGCAACAAATGTATAAATTATTAGTTGTTTTTACTGAGTATTATTTTAATGTTTTTTTTAAGTAATTTTGATCATAGTTGCACTGTAAATTTGAAACTATAGTGATCTATGTGTTTTTCATAAGAATGGGATTTTTTTAGGTTTTTCACAAGTAGAAACCTATATAGTTTTAGCTATTTAATTACCAAGGATTAAATAGGGGATTATCTAAAGGTCATCAAAGTAAATGGGAATTTCCCTTGGTTAATAGAAGCACTAGCAAAGTCACTCTGATATTAGTAGCTTGTTACCTGTCCCTGGGAGCATCTACATGTTGCTCTGCAGCAACATAGTGTCATGCTACATCACCATACAGTGTGCTATGGTGATGTAGTGATCCCATGTGTCTACACATGATTGCCAGGTATGTAGCCATAGCAGCACACTCGCCAGGTATAGTGTGGCACTACAATGACTTAGTGGCAAAATTTACCTGTGCACCACGCACACTATGCAGTAACCATCCCTAGTCCACCATGCTTTAAAACTTCCAAAAGGAAGTATTAAAGCACAGCACTGGAACAATATTGCCATACAGCAACATGCAGACACACCCCAACATCCTTGCTATTAAATACCCTAATGGTTTTGAGTCAAAACATATAACATATTTTGCAATGCTTTTCAAAGTTACTCCATTGGATTGTATTTTTATTCTTTATAAGCATGGCTTTTGTGGGGCATAGCTGATAACCTCTGTACAGACTGATTATATTGTGACATTAGTCAGATATAACTTGGATTCAGTAACTTTCTGTCTCTTGTGTTTTTCGATCATTGATACAAATTTCAGGCCCCTTGAGGAACCCAGATTTCACTTTTATTATATCTACAGATTCTCAACTGCTCTGCCCCAACTCAACATGCTACAGAGGGACTGGCTGGGTCATAAAAGTGCTACAGTGTTACACTAACTGGCAGGGGCACAAGGGTGCATAATAAGACCCTCATGCCCCAGCCAGCCCTGGTCACATGCATCTACACATGCATTTTTGTGCATGTAACTATTCCGCTGTAGGATAGTAATTGTCCCAGACAGTACTATCCTTCAATGGAGTTAATTAATTTACTAATTAGTCATTAATGTCAACAGTAATGCTTTACTGTGGAGCTAACTAGTCAGTTCTGCAGTAAAGTACAAGTGTAGATGCACCCTATTTGGACAATTATTTTGCTTATATACCAGAATGGTATCTGTGCTTCTTATGCTTGGGGCCAAATGCCCTCTCAATTTTATGTGACAAAGCAGTACTTATGTAGCTGTTTAAGTTAATTTTTTTGGTAATTGTGTGACTCTTCGATTCTATGGCTGCTGGCTATGGAATAGAATCATCCAGTATACAGTTATCTGCAAAAAGTAAACTAGTGATGTTCTTTCACACTAGCCTACTGGATAAAGAACTTACCCAAGGAGTAAAAGACATGGATTCTATCTCCCCTCATCAAGATGAGGGTTGAAGTGATCACTCCCATTTCACACCAAAAGGCTTGGACTTCTTGAAAATGTACAACTAGAGAACCAAGATGGGAAATTATATAAGGCCAAGTGCAGAGGCAGCCAGAGGGAGCATGGCTTAGTGAGATGGGCACTGCCTTGGAAGAAAAGGAGCCTTGGATGTTGGTACCTCATCTCAGTAGCTTTTCTGTACCTTGCATTTAATATTGATTATATCAAATGAGTAAAAAGCAATTAAATAGTCTTTGCCACATTGGGGTGGCATGAGGGAAGAGCCAAAAATCAATCATTGAGATACACTTCCTCCAGCTTGCACTCCAATCACTTCTGGTTCCATATATCGTCCCCTCTGAGCTTTCTTTGGGGCCAGATTCAAGAAGAAGGTTACAGACAGCATTCTAAGTAATAACTGGCCCAGGTCTAAAAAATTAAGCACTTTCCTAAGAATATAGAAATTCAGATTCCTATTCAGAATAAGACTCTCTGGAAAAATGGTCAAATTGATCAGACTATTGAGAAAAAAACCATGGAGAATTGTCCTCTCATCAAACAGCTGCCAGTTGTAGCTTTACTCTGACTAAAGTTTTGAGTACTTCAAACATTCCTGGCAATTTTATTCTCCTCTGGAGATGACCAACCATAATGGGGCCTCCTGAGCATTATTAGAATGGTAGGCAAGGGAAAGAGTAGCTACACAAATGGCAATGGAATCTAAAATATTGCATTTAGTAATTAGCTTTGAGTGAGCAATAGGTTTTACATTAAGTCAATGCCCTTGTTCACCCACAAATTGGCATCTGTGCTTTGCCTTCTATTCCACATTTTATAAAACAGACTTCAGTCCTGCTGAGGCAGAATTTAGGCAGCTAAGTCATGAAGGCTATTCCAGTGTCTGGGATCATTAAATGCCTGCAATTTGGATTGCAAACTTCCCTAAGCATCTTCGCTAGAGTACATGGTCAGTAGTGATCCAGATCAAACTTTTAGGTACCAGATTTCCATTGTAACTCCTGTGCAATCTTCATAACAGAATGTGCTAAATGTTCTCCAAGTCCCTTATCTCTTAGGTGCTCTTACAGTATGTCTAAGCATTAACTGATACTGATGTAAGCAAAAAATTTCCTAGTCACTCTCAAAAACAAGGGTGATCCCACATTTTTCCAAACTATAGTTGCTGTTAGAGTGCTCACCAAGGAAATAGGAGACAGGATTCTAGGCCCTTCTTAATCTGAACAAACTCAAACCCAGATCTTCCACTTCCCAGGAGAACTTCCTAGGCATG
Organism: Alligator mississippiensis; assembly: GCF_030867095.1. Taxonomy (NCBI): domain Eukaryota; kingdom Metazoa; phylum Chordata; order Crocodylia; family Alligatoridae; genus Alligator; species Alligator mississippiensis. Next base: position 380,673,908 of record NC_081824.1, on the reverse strand, counting down.
CAGCCCTGGAATAGGGTGAGTGCATTCCACTCTTAATGTTGAACCTAGGACCAAGGGCAATATGAAGTGCAAAAGTCATTGAGCCAGAAGAATAACCAAGATGGAACATGTCTTTTTAGCCCACTAGGGAGGGTTACTTTATAGGGAGAGTGCTCCCCTGTAAGACGAAGGCTGTTTCCAGTCCCAGTTTATTGATTTTATGTTAGACAGCCATTGATTAAAGGAACAAAAATATTTCTCTTAGTAAGACTAGAATTCAATGTTACCTTTTCCAGGGAAGCACACATCTCACTGAGCTACAGAGCTGAACTCCTTCCTGCTTGTTCTTATGGCATCATGAGTTTTGTAATTGTCAAGGGGAAGGGAGCATACTGCATCCAGCTAAGTCTATAACCTGATGCTTAAGATGCTCCTGTGACAAGTGGGAGATGTGATTTTGACTCCACTCAGAAAAAGAAGGACTTGGAAGGATCTAGGTTTCCACTTCCTGCTTGGAAGCTCTTATCTTACCTGACTTAAGAAGTCTATGGGCCAACGAGAGGCAAAGCGCTGCTCGACCTGGTACTGCCTACTGGGGATGACCTAGTCGGCGACCTAGTGATCGATGGGAAGCTGGGTGACAGCGACCATGAACTGATCACCTTCAGCATCAACCGAAAAGCTGGCAAGCCAGTCAGCAACATGGAAGTCCTTGACTTCAGGAAAGCCAACCATGACCAAAGGGAGAGGGGAATTCAAGAAGAGTGGTTGCTCCTTAAGGGAGCGATCCTCAATGCACAAACTAAGTCTATTCCATCTCAGAGGAAAAGCAGCAAGAGGGCACAGCAGCCCCCCTGGCGCTTCAGGGACCTAGCAGATCTCCTGAGGCTAAAAAGAAAGGCCTACAAAGGATGGAGGATGGGAGTCACCTCCAAGGAGGATTATTATGCACTGGTCCGGTCCTGTAGGGAGCAGACCAGGAAAGCCAAGGCTGCAACTGAACTCCCTAGCTTTGAGCATCAAGGACAATAAAAAGTCCTTTTTTTTTTCAGATATGTGGGGAGCTGGAGGAAAAGCAGGGGCAACATTGGACCCCTGCTGAACCACATGGGGCAACTGACAACTGACGCCCAGGAAAAAGCCGACCTATTAAATAGGTACTTTGCGTCGGACTTTCATCAGTCCCATGGGATGCCCCTGCCCGCTATGGGACAGGGAAGTCCGGGTGAAGGTGATTAAGTTTATTAAAGAGGCCATCCTTAATGGACTGGCCGATGCCAACATCTAAAGGGATAGCCAGCACGGGTTTGTTGCAAGTAGGTCTTGCTTGACCAATCTCATTTCCTTCTACGACCAGGTGACCTATCACCTGGACAAGGGAGAAGAGATTAATGTCATATATCTTGACTTCAAAAAAGCCTTTGACCTGGTTTCCCATGATCACCTCTTGGAGAAACTGGCCAAATGTCACCTTGGGTCCTCCACGATCCACTAGCTGGAAAATTGGCTCCGGGACCAGACCCAGAGGGTAGTAATTGATGGAAGTCACTCATCGTGGTGTCCTGTGACCAGTGGGGTCCCCCAGGGCTCTGTTCTTGGACCCATACTGTTCAACATCTTCATTAATGATGTGGACACTGGAGTCAGAAGCGGACTGGCCAAGTTCGCAGATGACACCAAACTTTGGGGCAAAGCATCCACACCAGAAGACAGGCGGATGATCCAGGCTGACCTGGACAGACTCAGCAAGTGGGCGGACGAGAATCTGATGGTGTTCAACGCCGATAAATGCAAGGTTCTCCACCTTGGGAAGAAAAACCCGCAGCATCCTTATAGGCTCGGCAGTGCTATGTTGGCTAGCACTAAGGAAGAAAGAGACTTGGGGGTCATCATTGACCACAAGATGAACATGAGCCTGCAGTGCGATGCTGCGGCTAGTAAAGCGACCAAAACGCTGGCTTGCATCCATAGATGCTTCTCAAGCAAATCCCGGGACGTCATTCTCCCCTTGTACTTGGCCTTAGTGAGGCCGTAGCTGGAGTACTGCGTCCAGTTTTGGGCTCCACAATTCAAAAAGGATGTGGAGAAGCTTGAGAGAGTCCAGAGAAGAGCCACGCGCATGATCAGAGGTCAAGGAAGCAGACCCTACAATGACAGGCTGAGAGCCCTGGGGCTCTTTAGCCTGGAAAAGCGCAGGCTCAGGTGTGATCTGATGGCCACCTATAAGTTTATCAGGGGTGACCACCAGTATCTGGGGGAACCTTTGTTCACCAGAGCGCCCCAGGGGATGACGACTAGGTCGAATGGTCATAATCTACTACAAGACCGTTTCAGGCTGGACATAAGGAAGAATTTCTTTACTCTCCGAGCCCCCAAGATCTGGAACAGCCTGCCACCAGAGGTGGTTCAAGCGCCTACATTGAACACCTTCAAGAACAAACTGGATGCTTATCTTCCTGGGATCCTATGACTTCAGCTGACTTCCTGCCCTTTGGGCAGGGGGCTGGACTCGATGTTCTCCCGAGGTCCCTTCCAGCCCTGATGTCTATAAAATCTATGAATCTATGAAATCATTAAGATGGTGGGCAAACGATGTGAATCGGATCACAATGAGTTTCAGAGAAAAAAAATGTTTTGAAAGTAGTGAACTGAATGCTACTGTTGATTTAAATCTGATGCCCCTTCCTTTGGCACTCTGTACCCTAAGATGATGATGGTCCTAAAACTATTAGTTACTTTTAATTCCCTGATGAGCAATTATTTAATGCCAAATCATAGAATCTTAGAATTCTAGAATCATAGAAGTAGGGTTGGAAGGGACCTTGCAGATCATCAAGTCTGACCCCCTGCATGGGCAAGAAGAAAAATGGGCTCCAATGACCCCAGCAAGGTAGGCATCAAGCCACTTCTTAAAGACCCCCAGGGTAGAAGCCAACACCACTTCCCTTGGCAGTTGGTTCCAGATCTTAGCCATCCTAACTGTCAAGTAGCTCTTATGGATGTCTAATCTAAAACTACTCTCCAACAACTTGTGGCCATTATTTCTTGTTATCCTGGGGGCCGCTAGGGGAAACAAGGTCTCTCCCAAACCCTTCTGGTCCCCCCTAGTGAGTTTATAGACAGTCATCAGGTCCCCCACAGCCTTCTCTTGTGAAGGCTGAATAGGTTCAGGTCCCGTAGCCTCTCATTGTAGGGTCTGCCCTGCTGTCCCTGGATCATGCGGGTGGCCCTCCTCTGGACCCTCTCAATGTTGTCCACATCCCTCTTGAAGTGGGGTGCCTAGAACTGGACACAATACTCTAGCTGTGGCCTGACCAGTGTCACGTAGAGGGGGAGGATCACCTCCTTGACCCTACTTGAGATGCACCTGTGGATGCACGATAAGGTCCAGTTAGCCCTGCCGACCGTGACCTCGCATTGTTGGCCCATGTTTCTGCCTCCGTGCTCTCAAGAAGGGAGTTTCCCATCTTATAAGTGTGCTGCTGGTTACTACTGCCCAAGTGCAGCACCCTGCACTTGCCAGTATTGAAACACATCATGTTTTTGTTAGCCCACCCCTGCAACCTATCCAGGTCTTTCTGCGGTCTTTCCCTCCCTGCTAATGTGCCCACCTCACTCCAAATTTTGGTATCATCAGCAAATTTGAAGAGGTTGCTTTTCACCCCGTCGTCCAAATCACTGATAAAGAAATTGAACGGTGCGGGCCCAAGGACTGAGCCCTGGGGGACTCCACTGCCCACTTCCCCCCAGGTTGAATATGACCGGTCCACCACCACCCTCTGAGTACGACCCTTCAGCCAATTTGCAATCCATCTGACTGTGTAGGCATCCATGCCACAGTCACCTAGTTTTTTAATGAGGATGAGGTGGTCGACAGTGTCAAAGGCCTTGCTGAAGTCCAGAAAGACTACATCCACGGCAACACCTGCATCCAATGCTTTTGTGACCTGATCGTAAAAGGCAATCAGGTTGGTCTAATATGACCTGCCCCTAAAGAAACCATGCTGGTTGCCCTTGAGCATCATCCCTGATGCTAGCCCATCACAGATGTGCTCCTTGATGATCTTCTCAAAGAGTTTCCCCAGGATTGAAGTAAGACTTATGAGCCTATAGTTGCCCGGGTCCTCCCTCCTCCCTTTTTTAAAGATGGGGACCACATTGGCTATCTTCCAAAAACACAATGACCCCCTTTTCACTGCAACAGGAATTTCTCCTGTCACTTAACTCACCCTAAGTCATCCCAGCTAGGACTTGTACTCAGATCTCCCACATGGTAGGCAGAAACTCTACCACACATCCACCAGTACTAGTAAAAGGGTAGCCTCACACGTCTAGCAGCAGGCACTGGTACACCCACTCTCACACTATCCAAAGGCCTGAGCCTAAGGCAAAGTCTCATATTTGTCTGAACAGGGACTTGAACCCTGGAGCTTCAGATTAAAAGTCTGAACCTCTACCAACTGAGTTATCCAGGCTACTATACAGATAGCAAACCTTTTAGATTGCACTCCAACAGTTGAGAGCTTGGGACACTTGCTCAAGGATTTGGATATTCAAGTTCTAAGCCTTCCACCCTCATAGAAGGGGTTTGAATCTGCATCACTCCTATCAAAGTGTCCAAACTCCAAAGCTATAGATTAAGTGGGCTAAAAGCCTTCTTCACCAGGCCGCTCCCTCTCTTTCTCCATTGAAGAAGACCCATTGACCGTGAAATGGGTAAGATATTTAGACAGAAAAAAAATGAAGTAAACAAAGTCTGGCTCCATGGTTACATGAGATGGCCACTATCCTGAAAGAAAAAGGAATCTGGTTTCAGAAGCCATCCTGTTGCCCCCAAGTGCTATCTGACCATATTATCTAATAACTGCTAAATACAAAAAGCAGAAACATTGCTGGGGTTGAGAGAAGAGGCCAGATTTCAGAATTGAGAGTTTTGTTTTTTCTTCTGCAGCATTCAGGGATTTGCATGCCTTCCTAGGTAGAACAGGATTACAAAGGAGGATAAGTGTTCAGAAGAGATCCCTTCTTAGCATGCCCTGAAGGTCAAGGAATATGTACAGGGGAAGAAGGATCTTAAATCAGCTTATGTTGCAAAGATCACATGCAATGGAAGTACATGACTAAAGTTAGATGTGAAGTACTATTTATCAGCCAAAATGAGAGCTGGGTTTTAGCCTTAAGCTCCAAGTTGGGGAAGGAAAGACAGAGTAATCACAGTATTATTACCACATTTAAGGCATCTACCTACACCTAGGGGTTTTGCAGTGCCCTTTGGAACTGCCTAACTATTCAGTAAACTCTGTAGTCTTTGTTCATAGCCCCTAATGAACCAGGTTATTACCTACAAAAGCGCTCTGAACCAATTAGTTTCTAATGACACACTGATATATGTTCTACCAGGGAATTCTGTACGGATTCTAGGTACCAAACCAAATAAATCATGGGAATGGTGCCTACGTTTTAGACACTGTGGATGCATCTATACATGGTAATTTACTGTACAGTAACTGAAATTACTACACAGTACAGGTGCACATCTACACATGCATACCTGTACTGCACAGTAAATATGGTGACTTACACTGACTTGAACATAAATTTGATACCTACATCATGAAGGTATCAAATTTACCCTTGATCAGTTACTGTTCAGTAACATGTGTAGATGCATTACTGTGCAGTAACCAAGGGGGGCTCCCTGATGGGTCTGCCAAGCCATGAGAAAGCCAGCCTGAGCCTAGCCCCAGGGCTCTTGGCTGGCCACCTCTCCTGGCTTCACCTTGGGACTAAAGTTCATCCCAATTGCTGGCACCCATGGGCATACATAGATGAAACAGAGGCTTTAAAAACTCCACTTTAATTTAGGGCCCTTTAAACCCCTGTGTTGTGCATACACCCAAACTTACCTGACTCTCCAGTGGCAGGGAGAGCAGGGCAAGCTGCCAGCAGGTGGAGTGGTCCCTGGACTGGGGGGGAGGGGGCAGTGCTTCCCTCCATGTCAGTGCCCCCCCCCCCCAGGTAGCACACGCATGCATGCACCTGGCTTGGGTGGTCCCAGAGGGCACTGTAGCCAAGGAGGGAAGCATCAGGCCCCCACACAGCTCAGACAGGCTCCAAGGGGAAAAAAAAAAGATCAGGTTCACCACTTTTTTTTGTTTTTTCTTGGATGAAGCCTGTCTTCCTGGGCTACTGCCAAGCAGCCTGCATGGGCTTCCTGCAGAGCCCCTGAGTTGCATGGAGCCCGGTGCTTCACTCCACAGCAATAGGGCAGCAAACTAAAACTCCTCAGAGGAGTTTTAGTTTCCTGTGCCCCAAGTCATTTAAGGCACATTACACTGTGGAATTTACTACACCGGCTGGAATTACTATGCAATACACCACTGATGTGTGCAAACACCAACATCATTAAAATGGTGCAAAAGCATTTGACCCATTTTAGTGTCATGCACAGATGCCCTTAATTTTGTCCATATATGGCCCATGTGGCCAAAGGCTGGGGCTCCCCCTGGTGGTCACAGAGGCAAATGGCAGGATGCTCTGACCTGGCACTAAATTTAGTCCCTGGTCATATGTACATGTAGATGCCAGCCTCTTTCCACTTACTGAGTTTGTCTACACATGCATTTATGCCGGCTTAAATTTACTGTGCAGTAAGTGGGAATAGGCCAACTTCTCCACATGTGGGCTGGCATTAAAGTGCACTGATGCTGTGTGTGGATTGACTTGGGACTAGTGTTACTGTGCAGTAAGGTGTCTACATGGACACACACCTATACTGCACAGTAATTTCAGGTACTGCACAGTAAATGTGCATGTGTAGATATGCCCACTGCACAGTAATTTACAGTAATTTAATCCAGAGTAAATGCATGTGTAGACATGCCCAGTAGCTCCTAAGTAGATGTGCTCGCAACAATCATTTAGGTCTGGATCCATGTTTGTCTATAAATACACAAATCTGAGGGTGACAGGGTGCAAAATGGCTGTGGGTGTTGTGAATTTTGGTTATCTCTAATATAAAGTGATGACAGCTATGCTGTAGAGGGTATATGTCCTTATGGAAATAATCTGTTGACATCAATCTTGAGAATATAAGTATCACCTGGTGATACAAAATGAAGTAAGCAAATTAATAAGTAATTTAATTTTATATTGATGATGATAATACATTATTTTCCATTATTTTCTAGTAAAATCCTTTTATAAAAAGCATGTATTTTGTTGTTTAATGATATATGAGCTTTCCTCAGTTTTTCCTACTTTCCAAGAGGTTAGAATATTCTTTATGTGATCCATATTATATGCAAATCTTGTTTCATGAAGAAAGAAATAAAAATCACAGCAGGATAGCACAGTATAAAGTGACTTTATTTTAAAACATTACTTTAAATTACTGAATGTTTCTAAAGGATCAAAGGGCTGAAATATACCATACTGAAGCATAGTGTAAAAGATATTTCATAGTTATCATAGGGGAAGACAGAATAGTCTTCCTTTATATCAAAGCTTTATGATGAGAGTTTTATATTAAAGGTATGTGCTCTGATCATAAATGTTATAATTTTTTAAAGAGTAGGCTAAATGAATCTCAGTTATTTCATATAAAATATTGCAATTTTTTCAGCGTCTTTATCATGTCCATGAAGATCCAGGAATACTGACACCCAGAAAATTCTGAACAATGTTAGTAATTTCAATTAGTCCTCAGAGATTGATTCCTAAAATGAGAGCTGAAAAAGACCACTGGGGACATGACCTAAGGTGATGCCTCTTAAATCTGCGGTATGTGCCATGGAGAATGAACATTCCCACTGTCAACCAGAATTGCAGTGATGGTAGTAAGGAGTCAGGGGATAATATAAACTGACAGAAAGATGTAAACAGCATCAACAAAATGTGTGTGAGAACAGGTTATAAAAATTGTCTTCAGAAACCAATTTAACTCCTTTAGAGAAACTGAAATAATGAGGTTAGTCAAGCCCTGGTAGTTTGTGTGTTATGTTACTAAAAGTTTTGGGCTAAATTGCACTTTCCCTACTAGATGTCTACTGCATAGCTGTTGGCAAAGTCATGGCTTACACAGCTAGGGCCAGGAAGGCATTCTGTTTTGCCTATGTAGATGCATAGTTCTCCTGTACTTCCGCTGGGGATCTAGCATGGTTAGATAGTGTGCCTCCACATGTGAATTTTACTTCATCCTGCAGAATCACAAATGATTTCCCCATTCACATCAATAGGAAGCACTTACATGGCTCCAGAATGCACAGGGTGTATAGTTTTCCATTCATGCCAGTGAGTAATTTTAACCTGTGCTAAAATAGGTCTGTTTGGTTGCAATTAACATAGTTTTTGACATTGACCAGATAGACATCTGGGAGGACAACTGCCTTTCCCTATCCACAGGCAGAAGCAAGATTTTTTTTTTCTTCCCTAAATAACTAGTGATATGTTCACTGACCTAGATCATGGGAGACTTGGCTATTAGGCCTCTCAACCTCAGGGGGTTTGAATCCACACCTTTTTGAGCACCATACCTACACAGTTTTTTAGCATGTATGCTTATGAGCACCTCCTAATTTCCCTAGGAACCCAAAGGAGAAAGAGCCATGGGTACAAAAGGAGTAATGAAGAAAAAAAAAAAATCCTAGCTTTTGGCCTGTGGAGGAGACTGCTGCTCAGAAATGGGCTGCTGGCCCCTGTCCCCAAGGCTGTTTATACATTTTACCCAGTGACTTTTTAATACTAAATGCTTGGTATATCTGACATAGATCAAGAGTAGCACTATTTTAAGTTATGGCAGTATTCTGGATTGCATTTCCATACCAGAAGTAGGATTGGGTTCAAAGAGCTTGTATCAATGCAAGTGGGATGGCATTGCCAAGGATGATCTGAAAACAAATGGATCACCAGTTCTTTGAATGTTCACTCCACTGTTCTATGTCATGTGTGCTGGATGTGTCATGAGAGGTGACACAGAGAGTATACAATTTCCAGAAGCACTTGAAAGTTCAGTGTGTCATTTGGTGTCCCAATAAGAGAGGACTCATAAAATTTCAGTGTTGTATGAACCTCTTATTTTCTGAAATGAAAGTCAGAGACCTTAAGATTTGCTCCTACCTATCCAGTGGATTTTCTTTCTTTTCTCCAAACATAGGCACAAAATCCTTCCCATTCCTCTGTGATGTGGGAAATCAATTTAAAGTCTTCTTAGAGGGAGGTAGGCTTATTAAAGGGCTATTAAAATGGTGCCCCTTGGGTTGCAGAAGGCTCATGATGGGTTAATTTGTGGTGCCTAGACTTCCACTCAGCTGCTGCTCCTCCCACTGCTTCAGTTGCACTAGCAGCTGGAGTCTCTGACCTCCCCATCCTTACTTAACTTCTGCTTCCTGAGCCTGCTCCAGGGGATGGGGTGGTGCAATGGAGCATGGCATGGGGCATGTGACCAGGGCCGTACAGAACCATGGTGTAGCAATGAAGTGGGTGCCCATGTAGAAGTGAAGTCCAGTGGTGTGGGGGGTACCTGGGCAGATGTGCAGAGAAGCAGAGGCAGGGGGACAGAGGTATGAAGTGCAGCATGGAGTCTTCTTTGTGGTATGTGGCCCAGGAGACCTGCGATCCCTGCTATGCAGCCTGTAGTGCATGCAGCCCTTGATAGTGTAAGCCCTCAGGGTGTGCAACCCTTTAGCCAGTTTGGGCCTGTAAAGAAGTGACACATACCATGCATTAAGTGCAGAGAAAGTATGCTAAAGCCATAACTGAACAGATGTTCATGGTACATAGAGTGCTTAAAAAAAGATGGATCCCACTCTAAGTTAACCCTAGATGGATGTGGTTTCAGACTAAAGTGATTTAGATTAGAGTGTTTTATCAAATGTCTGTACCACATCCTACCCCGAGTCAAAATCAGTCATTCTGCTGGCATCCCAGGGGCCCCTCACTGGGTGGATTGCTAGCCTCAGCTCTTCTGCTCCAGGAAAATATCAGCCTAGCCCTGCCCCTAAGATGTTCCAGAGAGGACATAAAAAAGCCTGTCTCTTCCCTGTGGGGTGAGGAGGGAATGGAACCTCTCTGCCATATGGATCTACTCCCCAAGCTTGAAGGCCTGAGTCTTCGGGGAGGGGAATCAGTATGGCAGAGAAGCTCCATATACCCAGCTGCAGCCAGGAGCTGTTTTGCTTCTTGCAGCACCAGGAACTACGGTGGGAGGGAAGAGGGAGGAAAGGAGCCTTTTGGCTGGACAGACCTGGCCCAGCCCCCACCAAGACCTGTGCCCACTAGCTCAGGGAAGGCTGGATCTGTGTGGAAAAGAGGCTTCATTTCTCCAGCTGCAGCCAAGAGCCAGAAGTTGCAGCTTGGGGCTGCATCACTTTTCACTGTGCCAGGAATTATGCTAGAGGGGGGCGGGAGGGGCAGAGATGGAGCCTCTCTGACATGCTGATCACTCCCACACTTGTGGGCTCAGGTCTTGGGGGGGCTGGGCTGGGTCAGTTTTCCCCCTTCACCCATTACAGGTGTGGCAAAAAAGTTGCACAGACCTGAGCTATAGCTTCTGGCTACAGTTGGGGAAACAGAACCTCTCTGCCATGTGGATTCTCCCCAAGCTTGTGGACATGGTCTGGGTGGGAACCAGGCCTGGTCCACACAGCAGAGGCTCCATTCCTCCAGCTGTAGCCAGCAACTGCAGCTTGGGGCTGCACCACTTTTTTGTGGTGCTAGGAATGGTTGAGAAGAGAGGGTGGAGCCTCTCTACCATTCAAACCTGGCCTACCCCCACCAAGACCCGAGCTCACAAGCTGAGGATATCTGTGTGGCAGAGGGGCTTCATACCCCCCATCCCCCATCTCATCCTCCAGCTACCAGTACTGACAGTGGCAGGGTAGGGCTGGGAATAGGAACCCACTGGCCAATTGGGGTGACTGGCTGCTCAGCTGCTTGGCTGAAGTCAGCTGGGGTCAGCATTTTCCCACAGCCTCCTGCCAGTGTTCAGGAGTGCCCTGAGCCTCCTGGCTTCAGCCAGTACAGATAGGCTATGATTTCCCCCATCGAGCAGTGCACTTGTGTTGTGTTCAGTTCCAACCTAACCTAGAGCACTTTGAGTAAAGTGTTATATTCAGAGTGCTTCTACCTCAGCCTTTTTGAACATCTGCACTTAGCCTTAGAAGTTGGATGGTCCTGACTTAGAACGTTCATCTTCTCTTTCCAGGGTAGGTGCTTTAAATATTAGGCTATTGAGAAAAAGATGGGCACCACTGCATGCCATGAGTGCAGTATCTAAGCCTGGGTTTTTTTGGCTAGCTATGTTTTCGGGGAGGGGAAGCATTTCTGTGTATTTCTGGTGACACTGAATTGAACATTAAAAAAAAAAATGCTTCTGTGGAAGTATTGAATGACTTCTATGCATGCATGGTAGAACATTTTTTTTTCCATATTAGGCACAGGTGTAGTCATGTTAAGATATAGATACCTTAACATAAACATAAATTTGGCCATTACATGATGCAAAATAAAAAGTAACTGAAGGATGTAGGCATCTATGCATGCATCTTAGCAGCTGAGAACCATTCTACTCCTTGGATGGATCTACACATGCCCGCTACTGTAACTGTTCAGTCATTTGGTACTTTCTTTAGCAGTCCCAGTAGCACATGGTTATTTTTAGACACTGTTCTTGTAGCACCAAGCTACAGTGGCATAGCTCATCACTATGGCGACATAGCTTCGGTGTCATGGTTTGTGCCTGCTGACGCTACATTGCTGTTGCAATGATCCATGTTGCTGTAGCTCATTTTGATACAGCAACATAGCATCTCATGTAGACACACTCCTTGCATTTTAAATGATAAATATAATGGTAATAGTTAACTAGTTAGTCTGCAGTAGTTTACTAAACTACTAATATATGCTTGCTGTTATCCAGTGTTTAATTGGTTGGTACTTAAGGGTACAAATACTGTTATTTTCTAGTAGTAGAAAAAATCTCCAGTGAAATTCTATCTCCAACAGTGTGGGACAGAGCTTGACCCAAGATGAGAGGGGCAGCAACAACTTGCAGTTGCACTGTGATCCAGTTGCTCTCTGCTTCACCCTTCCCTAGTTATGCTGCTGTGTGGATGCAATGAAGCCAAGCATCTGTTGCCTACAATGTGGCCAGAATTTCATTCCATATTATTTTGGCTACAATCCTGCAAACCTTTAAGTACATGGATATCTTTTCTTTTGAGAATAGACTTGATTAATCCACTGATTCTAGTCTCTTAAATAGTTATATGCATGGTTTCATTTTTGCAAGGTTCTGGGCTAATATGAGAAGAGTTTTAGATTTTTTTCCCCCCCTGCCACATCAAAATGTTCTTCATGTATTCATTAAATGAGTTTCATCACAGTTCCATGCAACCAGTATAAATCTTAACTCTATCTTTAAGTGAAAATTATGTTCCTGTCTTAACGGTTGATATAATAACACTTTTAAATGTTTTATATTTCAAGAACTGATTATAAAGAGGGTTTCCCTTATGTCAGCCTTATGGGCCACTTCAGCCTCTAGGAATGTATGTCTTTTTCCTAGCATTTGATGACCTACCATGAAAACAGGGAAGCAGTCTGTCTTTATGAATAGTCACATTTCTTCTGTTACTCAGCTAGTATTTTGGCAATCCAGTATTTACACAATTTAATACTGTAGACTGAAGAGCTGTACTGTCTTAGTCCTGAACAAGCAAAATTCCCCTTACCAGTAATGGAAGTTTTGTTTGAGCAAGGAGTACTGGGTTTGAACCATATAAAAATGTTGTGTTGTAAATATTGATAAATATTACCATAGCTCTTTACACAGTCAAATGCTTCAAAAAAGTCCCTAGACAACCACATGATAAATAGCTTGCCTTTTGTTTTTGGAATGGAATATGTTAATTTACCTAGATATCAAAATGTTCTATTTATTGTTTATTGTACTGAAATGTGGACAGGATTTGAAAGCTTATGTCACTTCTGTTCAAATGTTCAATCAGTTGTTTTGGGTTTTTTTACAGGCAAGAAGTCTGTTTGCACAGTATATTTTTACAAATGACCACTTTGTCTGACACTTTTTGTTAGGTTGGCTATTTGTAATTGCTTTCTTTCATGGTAGCTGCATTTCTTCTACATTCAATTTATTTTCCCATAGCATTTGTATAAAGTATTAACCATTTCAAGCTGAGTCTTTTTTGTGTGCTAGCAAAAGTTTAAAAAAGGACAAATATGCACATTACATAAATAACAATGAAGTGTGATGTGAAATGCATGAGAATCATGACCATATGGGATAAATCAGGAGCAACTCGCTAAAGTCAGAGAAGGAACAGAAGTGTAAAGTTGGGATAAGTGAAATTGGAAGCAAGCCCATTATTTTGTTATTAAAAGCATTCACTTTAAAAGGTTCTTCTAGAAATAGCCCTGCAGCCTAAACACAAGCACTATGTTTTGAAGAAAATTAAGCAGTAGATTAAGGACTATGGTTTTAAACTCCACCTCATAGAGTTTTAAAGATATCATACATTATGTTCAACATCTAGAAATGTTGCTTAAATTATCATGCTTTTGCAGTCCCACAAATTATTCATTATCATGCATCTGCACAAAAAGTAATAGCAGCTGCAAAAGACAAAGAGGAGCCATGAAAGGAGGAACAGAGGGGTAACAGACTAATTCTGTGCCATGGGCAGTGGTGGTACAGGACCAGTAGCCAGAGTTTTGATGTTGTGTGGGGGAGATGTCCCTTCCCTTTTTTGCTGCTGGCATGTGTAGCTATTTAAATACTGATTTCTGACAGCAACAAATACAGGTGAACTTTGCCCCTCCTGCAGCAACACCATTCTGGTGCCCACCACTAAGCCTTAGCATGTGCCTAGAGCTTGTGTCCTATTTCCCCACCCACTATTACACTACAGAGGAAGAGGAAATTTTTGCTATTTGATATGATATTGATAGTACTATAAGAATCATAATGGATCTTGTTTAACAGACTATTACTTTCTGTTTGAAATACCTTTTAACTTCAAATATGATCTGCATTTCTGCAAGCCCAATTCACACTTGGGAAATTTCACTTCTCAAAATAAATAACTTAAAATTATGAAACCAATTCCAGTAGCAAAGCCAGGAAAATATGTTGGAACAGGGAAGAGAGAAAAAATAATAATATTAGTTAGAAATGCAATAGAAATATTTTGCTTTCAAAATTAAAACAACATTTGTTAATATGATTTATATGTGCCTTTGTAGCTGGCTGAGAAATTAAATCTGATATTTTAAAATACGAAGGTAGCCTCAAAGTGCCTATAAAAATAAAATAAAAGTTTAAGTCCAGGAAATGGAAGTTATATTACTGGATCAACTTGAACTTTGAAAATGCAAAGATAGAGCAATATTTTACATTTATTTGTCCTTCACTTCAGCGCATCAGCAACCTGGGGATAATAAAGTTTTCTGATGACATATAACATCACAGCAATAAATAAATAAACCACATCTATCTAATGGTGAATAATGTCAGCCACTCACACTAGTAAGGTGATAGAGAAAGAAAATGGTTTCAATCTAATGAGCCTTTATGTACGGATTCTGTCAGACTATATTCCTATATAGATATGGAAATAGTATATGAAATTCTGTTTTTCATTCGTGAGCCTAGATATCCTCTATACAATTACAAGCACCCTCTTCCTCTGTCGGCATGTCTATATGCTGCCGTATGATGATGTTGCTCTGGTGCTGTGCTTTTGGAAGTACTAAAGTATGGCAGAGTAACCACCTGTACTTCGCCATGTAAACAGCATACGGTTAGATTTCACCACTATTTCGCTGTGGCGGCATGCTAAAATGAGGGAGCACGTCACTACAGCAAAATAGCTGCTGATCTCATGTAGACTCATGTGATCACTAAACCCCATAGTAAGGTTGGATCAAAGTGGCAGTCCTCATACTAAACTAACTTTGTAGAAATTTGGCTTACCTACCTGATAGAAGTGAGATAAAATTAATTTAAACTGCCAGTGGCTGCACCTTGGAGAAGGACTTGATGAATCAGCTCTGTAAAAACTAAACCAGATCAATACAGAACAAAACTCTGACTTCAAGGGTGGCATTCAATTTTTTTGTGTAATTTAAATGGCCATTTTTTGGTCATCTATATGGTATTTTTTAAACTTCCACAATGAAGGGAATTCTATTTCTATACTCATAGTCCTATGCACATGGATGACTGTGCACAACTATATAGTCACTCAGACTGAGCATGTGCAGAAGAATCATATAACATGCACAGACCACTTATGGATATAGTGTAGTGACCCACCATAATGACCTTGGATGATTGAAATTGACTTGTCCAAAATTCATGACTAGTGGATTTAGACCAAGTGAGTGGATGACAATAGATGACCAAGTTGTATAGACTGAGCATACACAGTGCCAGCTAAAACACAAAGGGCACAGACAGAAATTACATTTGTCATACGAATGGTCCCCTGATAGTGCTCTACAGCCATACCATGACACATGTGCACAGCTGCAGAGAACTTTTAAAGTGGCTGGTCACACAACAAATTTACTCTCATCAAATAAGGGATCAGATGAAAGTGCTCCTTTCTGGAGCATCTTAGGGAAATTGTGTTCCCTAGAGTTAAACTGTCATGTGATCAGGACTGTGCTGATGCAAGCCAGCCCCACCTCCAGGGGTGTCTGCTAGAAGGGAACAGAGAGAGGGGAGGGGGAGCAAGCTGCAGGTTGGGGTTTGCCTGGCCTGAGCTGGGGGGTGGATTGAAAGTCCCCTACCTCAGCCATCCTAGTCCCTCCATCCAGCTCAGGCCAGGCAAGCCCCAGCTCACAGCTTGCTCTGCCTCCAATCTCCCCCTCCCTTTCTATAGACAGAACCAGAGGCCGGGAAGGGGGGGGGGGGGGGGGGAGGAGGGACAGCTCCTCTACTGCAGATAGGCTTCTGCAGAAAGGCTCAGTTCCACCCCACTCCCCTACCCAACAGGTAAACGTCTATTGGGTTGGGCGGGGTGGTGCTCTAATTCATGGCAGTTTATGGAAAGTTCCATGAGCTAGAGTGGGGACTGCACATCTGTCAGCACCCCTACTTACACCCCTAGAGTATATGTAGTGGCCTTAGACTCCCAAAGCTAAAACCAACCAAAGTCCATGTCTACCAATTTTTTACTGAGGGATAATGAATGATTAAAAAAAAGAAGCACCACTTCCCTAGTAGATGAGTGGCTAGACCATTCACCTAAAACTTCAGAGGCTTGGGGTTCACGGCCTTTCCTTGTCCAGATAGTGCTTGAATCTGAGTGTCCCTGACTTTTCAACAGTCTATCACATCACACTGCACATATTGATTTGACCTATGAGTCGTGTTTCTTGTAGTTGGCTTTTGTCTAGGGACTCTAGACTTTTATTAATCGGATATTTGTTTGAGATTGAGTGTGGCTGACAATTTAACCCAAATCCAGTACCCTTGTAGGTGCACAAGGAGATCCTTCTCCCTCCTGCCCAACTTTATTCTTCTGAGCATACTCAGAAGGTGCCCAGTTCAGCCACTTATGCAGGAACAAACTCCATTCTGCCTATGACAAACTCTTTTAAGTCCCTAGAACAATGATTCTTAACAGGGATTCCAACATGCCAGGAAGTTAGTAATGAGATCCTTTCAGGGGCGACACACAATATGATTACTGTTAGATAGGAAAAACACCTATGCATGAGTCATATGAATCAGAGAATGATGATGCTGAATCATGATTCACAGATGATCCAGAGATTTTCAATGGTAATCCTCAGTGTCAAAATCATTCTGACCCAATGTGGTCTTTCTGAGCTCTTTGCAACATAATTGTATTTATATTCATTTTATGTACTGCAATAAATGAAATAAGTATTGAAATGGGCTGCTACTAAATTCATAAAAGTTATGGAGAGGAGCGTTAAATCTAAGAAGGGTGAGAATGTCTGCAACAGAATGTGGTTCCTCCCCACCCCAAGACTATTTGGCAATGAGCTACTGTTGCTGTCACTGACATTAACAGAAGGTTTACATAATTAGACAGCTAATGAGAAAAAAATGGGCAGACCTGGAAATCCTTAGGTTTATATTAAAGACAGCTTTCATACAGTCCAGAATAGGGATTAAATTCTATATCAGTGCCATAATGGAGCAGATTAGCAAAACAATATCCAAAACTTCTTAGCAAACTTGTGTGTCTAATAAATATTTAGACATCCTTTATGTCTTTTCCAAACCAAATTTATGCAGAATGAGAGAAAAGAATAAGGAGTGAAGCTACAGTCTCATCTGACTGGGCCTTCTGGAAGACATTGTAAAAATCCTTAGAATATATAAGGACACAAATTATGAAGAATATTACTTTTGCTTTATCTGTTTATCTGTTGGGATTAAACTTTTATTTAAAAATTTGCTGAACCAGAACAGTGTAAGAAACAAGTAGAAGGAATCATACTACATTATCATCTTTTCATCTAGATGTTGTTAAGTGTTTGGAAAAATGCCTGGCATGAGTTTATAAAGATTGACTGTACTTGTTAGAATGTGGTATCATTATATGACTGCACCCTTAATTCTTTTGTACTCTGGGATAAACTTCATGGAAAGAATTGTTCCTCTTTCTCTTTGAGCTGGGTAATAGAATGCAGGATTAATCATCATGCTGTTCAATTGTCTGTTATGATGTGCAGAATAATGGTTATGTATCAGACATGAAAACTGCATGTCATAAATTAATTGGCTCTGTTGTTCCTGCATAATCTTCAGTCTATCATCTTGCTGAGAAAGATGTCCAATCACAATGTTCCCTCTGCAGTTTTTCCTGCTCTTATCTCTTTTGCAAGATACAACTGATCCATCAATTTTGCATGGCAGAAGAGTAGCATTAGAGGTAAGCGCTCTCCTCCTACCTCTTCCAAAATATGAATGTTGTGGCTGAGTAGAACAGACTGGAACAAAGAAAGCTAGTATTTGTCTTGAGGGCCTTCCACTTACTAGATGTTCTCAAACCTTGTTTCCTGTAACTCAGTATTTTTATATTGCACATTTTTATTTTTGGATCACTTCTTATTGAATTTGTCAATCTGCATCTGAAAAATGTAGGTGTAGATGAACTTTGGACACAGTAGTAGCTTGTAAAAAACAGCCATTATATTCCAAACACTTTCTGTGCAGTATATACTACTATTCTCACATTCAACTTTCTAAGTTTAAAAAATGCAGAGCAAAGTTGACCATATATAATTCTTCTGAGCATTTTGGTTGTTAGTGTTCCTAGTGAAATTTGTTCAAGCACCACCTTCACAAACAACCTTGGAGATCATTTCATTACTGTTAATGCCAGCAACAGAAAAAGGTTAGTACCCTTGAGTACCTTTTTCTCAATATACTCAAGAACTGTTAAGAAAAAAAAAGAACTAATATCTAGCTTGAGTTTGTATAATCTAGTATGTGAAAATTACTCAGCACTCATTACAGACGTTATGTAGTAATGATTCTACAGTAATGATTATGTAGAACATTCTGCATCATTATTTCTTTCAGGTGTATGTTTTCCTTCTTTTAACGAAAATACATTACGCCTAACATGTCATCTCCGGATTTAAACTATTATCAATGAAAAATAAATAAATTATTAATCCGATTGTGAAAAGGGACACAGTTCAGGAATCAGACGTATAGTCAAAGCAAACTTAGTTTAAGTGCAATAATCAACATACAAACAGGAGAAAACTCCATATATGAACTAACACATGTTAAAATGCAAGGGACTTGAACTAAATCTGGAAAAGGTGCCTAAAACCTTGGGTGACCTAGATGGAATTGGGGCTCTTAAGTTCAAAACTGGTATTAAAGAAAAAAAAAAGATGATTCTGTGAAAACACATTATATGTTTCTGTGTTTGTCTTGAAGTTCTCCAGGCTATGAACATTCTGCTTGTGTATATACCCAGAACTGCACCACAATGATCAGTTCAGTACCTATACCCCATTCAGTCCAAATAGCATCCAGAACCTAGATGGAAGAAGGCATAACATCCCTGAGGGGCTCTATTTTATAGATATGCTCAAAACAGATATAACAACTGCTAATAAGTCCAGGTCACTTACAACATGCAATTATGAACATTTTGTTTTAAAATGGTGGTGGACTACTATATAATGACCACCCCATAGCTTAGAGTGGGTGCAGCCATTTGCCATAACCATCCTATACTCATGTGGTTTGTTTTTAGCCACCTAAACATAGACTGGAAGTGGCATGGGAAGCGATTTGCTGCTGTCAAGAGGCGTGTTGGGAACCTGATATAAATAACTTGGAGGGAAGGGAGTGATAAGAGGCATCAGGGGATCCTGGCTGATCTTCAAGGGGGCTGTTTATGGATACACAGAGGTGGGAGGGTGCCTAGTAGGGGAGAGGGGGTCAGGAGGCTAAAAATTACCTAGTCAGGAGGTGGGGGGAGGGTAGCATAGCCCATGGGCTGGGGTGAAGGGCTAGTCTTTCCTAACGTTAGGGATGTGCTACAAACATGCACAGGCATTTAGAAAATCAGGTTAACCCCTTTCCAGATCAAGTTAATCAGATCTCAGTATAAGTTAGTGCAACTCTGGATGTGATTTAACTTAGGTCAAGTGTGCTATTCTTTTGGGCTATTTAAGTCTTCTGAATATCTGCACAGTTGGGCATTTAGATGACCTAACCCTGGTTAGGTGGATTTAAATGTAATGCCTGTACCTGCCCTTGGTGATTAAAACCCTCTCCTTATCCTGATGAGATTCACTCTCTTTGGAATATCCTAACCATCAGGCAATAGGCCAGGGTACCCTTTTTCCTTTCAGTTGAAACAGGGATTTCTGACTAGCTCAGTCCCATGCACCAGATGTAACTGTGCCCTTGCCCAATCCCAGGTGCAGCATTATTCCACATGGTGGCCCAACTCTGTGCATTCTCCCCATCATCACCTGGTGATCTTGCATGCGGGGCTGTATCTTCCAACCCGAAAGACTCCTCACAGATCCAGAAACTTGTTTCATAGTTTCATAGTATATTTCATATTGGATCTAGATGTTTGGGGTTAACATGTCTTAGAAATTTTGGGGGACAGCAGAGAGAGAAAAGTTGGAACAGGGGGCCTTTTAATTTTGTGTAGAAATAGGTAAGTCTACAAGTGTCAGTCTCTTTTTTGACTGATTGCCAACTATTTCACAGTAAGTGGGTAGAGAGTTTTTAAAAATTAATGTAGGTATTCTATATATCCCTATTTCAGGGCATAAATGTTTTCTGGATTTCTCTTGGTTCACAACAAATAAATGTCCCTAGAAAAAGCATGGAAGCATTAAACAGAATAAAAAGAAATTTATCTGAAGTTCCCTACAGCATTTGTGCTATATTACTCCATGTACTAACTCTGAGCCTTCAGAGTCTGAAGACCTGTAGTAAATATCTTTATGCAGAACCACTGTGAACATTTGCAGTGTTTTACTAGCTCTCAGAAGGGCTCATTTGTTCCTGTTAAGAGTTTGCTATAAAAGGACATCTGTAAAAGTCATCCTTTAATTGTTAATGTAGGTTTAAAATGACAAGATTTTCATGCTAAACAGTGGCTCTTTGATCTTAAAAGGCTTGCTGGGGTGTGGTATCATGCAATCATTCAAATGTGTGGAGGTCAACTGAATGGAATCTCAGTGACACAGGATTTTGCATAAGTAATTCATGTTTCAAATGACTCAGAAAAAATAATCCATTTGGATGTCTTCAGAGTTGTCAGACACAAGCGATGATTTGCAATGAGTTTGGTTAATTGCCAGCCAGTTGAGAGATCCTTGAAAATACCTTAAAGAGACCATCAAAACATTTGCGGGAGGAGAGAAGCTGTTAGTTTTTATTCTGTTTGAATAAATATATGCTCTTGTATCATCTGACCACTGATTTAAGAGTAGTTTGTTTGGGGTTTTTTGTTGTTTTCTTTTTTAAATCCTGCTGTTAAGGATTGCTATAAGCAAATTACCTGGAACTAGAATCAACATAATATTTCTGCATGAATCTAGGAAATATGGATCTAATGAGTTGTCATCCTATTGATATATTTGTAAATAAGCCCACACTTATTTAGTTTAGGAAAAAAAAATGTAATACATTCTGGTTGCAAAAATACAAGTGTTTAAATAAAGTTGCTTTATTGTCACCTGTAGACCTATTTAAATAGGGGGAAATATTAATTTAGTGATGGGAAAAGTTCATTGAATATATTGTGTGCATATACCTCTGAGCATTAGTTCAGAGAAGTAGTTGAAATACAGGTTCATTGTGGAGAATACTAGAGAATAAGAAACTAAGCAGCCAATAGATAAGAGAATGGAAATGTACTTTGACTTAATTTAAGGAAATACGAAACTGTATTAATGAGGGCAATTTCAGTATACCATATGTACAGAAATAATGAAGAGTAGCTAGACGCCAGCTCGGACTCCAACTCTCCATCCACCTGCTAACTCACACACTTTGTCTCATTCCATCATTTCTGAGCCCTCAAATAAAATGGATTAATCATCTAATCACTTTGCAGGTTGTCTCTTTCCCCCAGTGAATACATACTACCTCTTTAATTTAGTTTTTATCCATAAGTCCTTGCATCACTACTTTACTCCACCTGAAATGAGCATGATAGTTCTGCAATAAAAGTACATTTCAAGAAATAAAAGACTGCACAATAAAAGGACATGATAAAGGACTGATGGGAAAAGAGGTGAGAAATCTTACAGTAACCTTGTCTGTAAGAAAGATTTAAAGATTATGAGCAAGAAGGGAGGGAGGACAAAGGACAATGGGACGTGTCTTTGAAGTTCATCTTTAAAGTAAAAAAAAAAACCCAAAACCATCAGGGATAGGACACACACAAACTGATAAGGGAGGAGAAAGCCTAATCTTCAAGAACCAAGGTACAGTTGAAATAAGAAAGGACTAAAACCAATGTAGATATGGGACTTCTGCAGAAAGGTTGGGTGGAGGAACTGAGCTAAAGAAGACAAGAGCAGCAAGATCTTCCTTGGAAATGAAATCATGAACTGAAGGAGATCTTCTCCCATTAAGCCACTGTACCACAGCTGTGGTCAAAATAACTGCAGTTGGTGGCCTCATGGGGACAGTGGCCACATCTCCATGACACGCTGACTGTACAGCAGCTCTTTACTACTGCACAGTAGCATCACATAGCATGAAGTGTGATGCAATACTACTGCACCATAGTAATGAGCTACTGCACAATCAGCATCACCGAAAAGCCATTTCAGGATGCTACTGCACAGTAATGCTGGTTATTGCACAGTCATTTAGTACTTGTGTGTGCAAATACTAAATGGCTGCACAATAACAACTGCACAACTAGCATCTTGTGTAGACATGGCCAGTGTAAAACATGTCGACTTACAGGGATTAAGAGAAGATTGACTTTAAGCTTTGCGATGAAGGGGTAGAAGAGAACATCTTTGTAGATAGTTGGTTGGCAGTGTCATTTCCTACATAAGTTTAATGTTGCTGTAGTTTTATTGTAATATTAATCATTGATCTGAGATTTTATAGGTATCTTTTTTTTATTTTCTGAAATGCAGTTCAATTTTCTACTATGGCCACTATGTGTCAAAGCTCATATGACAGCAAGAACTGGTCATTGTGTTAACCACATGGAGCAAAGAGGAGAAGATGCTGACACTACGAAACAAAGGTGGAACATTCCTATTATTTGCACATCTAGAACAGTAAATCTTGTTCTGATGGAACTGATATCTGACAAATCATTAGTCAATTAGCGCTTAGTTAATTTCTTTTTAACTAATGAGATGGTGTGTAGCATTAAATAGTGGCCTGTACTGTTTGCTTCACTGAAGTAAAAGTGAAAAAAGTAAAAGTAGCCTCATACTATCCTGTCTACTATAAAGTACATAAGAAGATACTTTGATACACATATTTCACATTTATTTTTAATAAAATTTTATACAAATTATCCAAATATTCAGAAGATGGGATTCTGAAGTTATTCATATTATTCCATCAGCCAATATTACTTAAAATGAGGAAAATTTTAAATATCTTTAGTTATCAATGCCTTTTCTTCTTTTTTTCCATGTCAGGTTTATGTCTTTCTCTTATTTTCTCTGAGCACAGGGAATGTATTCACTTCTGTGTTTTGATGGTCAGAGGGTGTTAATGTTCCTATTACATACCTCTACCAGCAAAATATTTCTTGTATCCTAAAAGAAGCCCTTTATATTTCAATATTAGCCTATCATTAAGTGCAAGGAAGAATATTAATAATGTCTTGTTACTACCTTATCTTTTACAGCTGCAACTTTGGTTTCTTCAAAATTGCCTGTGACATAATTTTATTAAAATTGCTGGATTCTTCCTCTGAAAAATATTCATTTGAACTCCAAATGATTTATTTCTATCTGACTTATTTTGCTCACGTTAACAAAGTATTTTGCCCCACCCTACAATTGTAACTTGTACCCATCCCATAGCTGTCATGAATTCAAATTTCTGAACTATTTTTCCTTCTTTAAGTAAAATAGCATGTGTCATGTTGTTCTTTGTTTTATTTTTTTTGCTTTTGTTAATCAGGTGAACTGACAGAACTGACTGTATAATGGTGTGACCTGTCAGTCTTCTGCTCAGCAATCCCTTGAGATCAAGGATGATTGTCTTCCATAATTGTCTTATCTGTGTGTTCAAAGATGGTTGATGAGACCTATCCAGAATCAAGGGATTATACTGCAACTCAAACGTGTGTACCTGTGTGAGGTGAGTGGCTGTGGATTCTTAATTTGTTCCATGAACCACGGTTCCTGCCACTCCCACTTTTCCATCTCCTGTTGCTGTTGTGAGGTTTCTGAGTACTGAGATCCCTGCAGCAGACTCTTTCCCCATTTTGGGCAGCCCTGTTTGTTTGTTTGGTGGGGGGTGTGCTCTGAGAAGCTGGGAGTGAGTGCTGACTGCTGAGTGAATGTTGGTTGTTGATGGCTGTGGGATTGCTGACTGCTGTGTGATTGCTGCCTGGGACAACCTGCCTGGGACAACCTGCAACCTGCCTGAGTCAGCCCAGGCCCAGAAGGGTATAAAAGGAGACTCCCCACATGACCAGGGAGCCAGCGAACAGGATAGTTGTTTGCAGGCCAATTTATGGGCAGGAGTACACACCATGTAGGAGGACATGGGAGCTTCTGACAGAGACTTTAGGTAAATGAATTAGGCTACTATGGGGGTGGTGACATGGAGCACAGTCAGGGCTCCTTCCCTGCTGCTGCCTCTGGCCCAGAGTTCCTGTGAGGCCTCCAACCAGACAGGCCCCTTGGATGGGTCGGCAGTGCCATGGCCCCGTCTGTGAGGGTTGCCTGGCAGGGTAGTGTTGGGGCTGGAGGTTCCCTTGCCTGTCCCACATGTGTCCAAATTGAGGCCCTGGTGGGGCAGGTGAGGGAACTCCAGGCAGAGGTGAGTGGGCTGTGAGGGATCAGGGCTGCAGAGGATGAGATTGACAGATACTTGCATTCTCTGCAGGACCAGACACCTGGTGCAGAGACATCATAGGAGAGTCCCAAGACAGCTGAATGGAGGACGGTCACCTCCAGAACTAGACAGCATGTGGCTGTGACTGCTTCCCCAATGCAACTGGGGAACAGATACAAAGCCCTGGCAGCACTGAAGGATGATGCAGCAGAGGAAGCCACAGGGGAAGACACGTCTGCAACAAACACCAGGCAGGCTGAGTGACAACTAAGCAGCTGGAGGAAGAGACTCTGGGTCATCGTAGTGGGTGACTCCTTCCTGAGAGGCACGGAGGGGTCTATCTGTCAACCGGAGCCCATGGCACGGGAGGTTTGTTGCCTACCCAGAGCCAGGATCTGGGACATCAGGGTGAGGATTCCTGACATCAACTGGCCCTCTGATTACTCTCCCATGGTCCTCATCCATGTGGGCATGAATGATGTGGCCAGGAGTAGTCTGGACCACGTCATGAGTGACTACAGGGCTCTGGGGGCCAGGCTTAGGAAGTCAAGGGCACAGATGGTCTTCTCGTTCATCCTTCTGGTCAGCAGTTGCCATCAGCATCAGGATGTCTGTATCAGGAAAGTCAACCTGCAGCTCCAGAGTTGGTGCCATCATGTGGGTTTTGGCTTCTACAGCCATGATCCACACTTCCATGAGAGAGGCATCCTGGGATGAGATGGTCTTCATCTCTCTTATAAAGGTAAGAGTCTGTTCTCTTACAGGTTGGCTGATCTCCTGATAGACATCAGGGCAGGGCAGTACCAAGGGCACCCATTGGGGTCTTAAATGTCACTACACTAATGCTAGGAGCATGGGGAACAAGCAGGAGGAACTTTCACTCCTGCTTGCTAGCAACAACTTCAACCTGGTTGGACTAACTGAAACCTGGTTGGAACCTACTCATGATTGGGCAGTAGGCATTGAGGGTTACATGTTGTACAGACAGGATAGAGTGGGGGAAAAAGTGTGTGTGGGGGGGGGACATTGCTTGCTATGTTAAGGAACAATATACAGCCTCTATAATCAAGATGGGATCAGAGGAGGGCCAAAACAAGGTAATGTGGGTCAGGATACAAGTGGGTTGGGGGGAAAGGGACTTGGTAGTGTGGGTCTACTATAGACCGCCACACCAGGAGGTTGAGTTAGATCTGGAATTCTCCAGACAGCTCTCAGAGGCGGTACGGTTGAGAGAGATAATTGTCATGGTGGACCTAAACTACCAAGGTAACTAGTAGGGTGAAAATGCTGGACTTTAGGAAAGCTGATCTCAATGCACTCAGGCGATTAGTCAAGGATGCACTGCAGAGTAGGAGTTTTGAAGGGATGGGAGCCCAAGAAGGGTGGCTGTGCCTAAAGGAAATGATCCTTCGGGCACAAAGCATGACAATCCCCGAGCGAGGCAAAAAAGGGAAAGGGGCCAGGAGGCTTCCCTGGCTGACCAGAGAAATCCAGGGCAGCCTAAGGGACAAAAGGGGAGCACATAAAAAGTGGAAACAGGGTGAGATCACTAAAGATGAATATACCTCCTCTGCTCGTGCTTGTAGGGAGGCAGTTAGGCGGGCCAAAGCTACCATGGAGCTGAGGATGGCAACCCAAGTAAAAGACAACAAGAAATTGTTTTATAGATATATTGGGAGTAAAAGGAAGGCCCAGGGAGGAATAGGACCACTGCTAAATGGGCCGAAACAATTGGAGACAGATAGGGGGGACAAGGCTGAAGTCCTCAATGAGTTTTTTGCCTCAGTGTTACTGAGGGGCACGACAAGTCTCTCACTGGGGTTGTAGAGAGGCAGCAGCAAGGAGCCAGACTTCCATACGTAGATCCTGAGGTGGTGCAGAGTCATTTGGAAGAACTGGATGCCTTTAAATCGGCAGGCCCGGATGGGCTTCATCCGAGGGTGCTGAAGGCACTGGCCGACATCATTGCAGAGCCACTGGCAGGAATATTCGAACGCTCGTGGCGCACGGGCCAAGTCCCGGAGGACTGGAAAAGGGCTAATGTGGTCCCCATTTTCAAAAAGGGGAGGAAGGAGGACCCGGGCAACTATAGCCAGTCAGTCTCACCTCCATCTTTGGTAAAGTCTTTGAAAAAATTATCAAGGCTCACATTTGTGAGAGCCTGGCAGGGCAAATTATGCTGAGGGGAAACCAGCACGGGTTTGTGGCGGGCAGATCGTGCCTGACCAATCTAGTCTCTTTCTATGACCAGGTTACGAAACGCCTGGACACAGGAGGAGGGGTGGAGGTCGTATACTTAGACTTCAGGAAGGCCTTCGATACGGTATCCCACCCCCTACTGGTGAACAAGCTAAGAGGCTGTGATGTGGATGACTGCACAGTCCGGTGGGTGGCGAATTGTCTAGAGGTCCACACCCAAAGAGTCGTGGTGGATGGGTCGGTCTCGACCTGGAAGGGTGTGGGCAGTGGGGTCCCGCAGGGCTCGGTCCTTGGACCGATACTCTTTATTGTCTTCATCAGCGACTTGGACGAGGGAGTCAAATGTACTCTGTCCAAGTTTGTAGATGACACAAAGCTATGGGGAGAAGTGGACACGCCGGAGGGCAGGGAACAGCTGCAGGCAGACCTGGATAGGTTGGACAAGTGGGCAGAAAACAACAGAATGCAGTTCAACAAGGAGAAATGCAAAGTGCTGCACCTAGGGAGGAAAAATGTCCAGCACACCTACAGCCTAGGGAATGACCTGCTGGGTGGCACAGAGGTGGAAAGGGATCTTGGAGTCCTAGTGGACTCCAAGATGAACATGAGCCGGCAGTGTGACGAAGCCATAAGAAAAGCCAATGGCACTTTATCGTACATCAGCAGATGCATGACGAATAGGTCCAGGGAGGTGATACTTCCCCTCTATAGGGCGCTGGTCAGACCGCAGTTGGAGTACTGCATGCAATTCTGGGCGCCGCACTTCAAGAAGGATGCGGATAACCTGGAGAGGGTCCAGAGAAGGGCAACTCGTATGGTCAAGGGCCTGCAGACCAAGCCCTATGAGGAGAGACTAGAGAAACTGGACCTTTTCAGCCTCCGCAAGAGAAGATTGAGAGGCAACCTTGTGGCTGCCTATAAGTTCATCACGGGGGCACAGAAGGGAATTGGTGAGGATTTATTCACCAAGGCGCCCCCGGGGGTTACAAGAAACAATGGCCACAAACTAGCAGTGAGCAGATTTAGATTGGACATTAGGAAGAACTTCTTCACAGTTCGAGTGGCCAAGGTCTGGAACGGGCTCCCAAGGGAGGTGGTGCTCTCCCCTACCCTGGGGGTCTTCAAGAGGAGGTTAGATGAGTATCTAGCTGGGGTCATCTAGACCCAGCACTCTTTCCTGCTTATTCAGGGGGTCAGACTCGATGATCTACTGAGGTCCCTTCCGACCCTAACATCTATGAATCTATGAATCTACCCTGACATGTGCTGGGAGGAGGAGTCAGCCAAATCTAACTGCTCACATAGGTTTTTAACCTGTATACAGGACCTCCACCTAACACAGGAGGTATATGCTCTCACTAGGGGAAATGCCTTGCTGGACTTGGTGTTAGTTACAGGGGATGACCTGCTGGGGGATCTGCAGGTACAAGGTAACCTAGGGGATAGAGACCATCAACTGATTTTATTCACTATCTGGAGAAGTGTGGGTAAACTAACCAGCAGGGCTCAAGTACTAGACTTCAGAAAGGCTAACTTCAGTGTGCTCAAGAGTTTAGTTAATAAGGCGTTAAAGCTCTAGAGCATTGGCGAAATGGGGGTCCAGGAAGGGTTGTTGTTCCTTAAGGTAGCGATCCTATGGGTGCAGAGGAGACAATCGCATTGTGCATAAAAGGGGGGAAAAGGTCCAAGAAGCCCTCTTGGCTGAACAGGGAATTCCAGGAAAGCCTAAGGTCAAAGAAAGCAGTATACAAGCTGTGGAAGCCAGGGGTAGCTACCAAGGAGGAATATACCTCTCTGGCTCATACTTTCAGGGAATCAGTTAGGAAGGCCAAAGCAGGATTACAACTTGGGCTGGCAACAAAAATTAAGGACAACAAAAAGTCTTTCTTCGGGTATATAGGGAGCAAAAGGAAGGCACAGGGTAGCATAGGAGCCCTACAGGACAAAATCAGGGAATTGGTGACAGAGATGGGGGACAAAGCTGATCTCTTCAATGAGTTCTTTGCATCTGTGTTCCTAGACAGACCGAGACCAATCTCCCAGTTGGATCATAGATAGACACAGGAGGGACACCAGCCTACCAACTGTTAATGCAGACTTAGTGAAGGGGCACTTGAAGGGGCTGGTTGTGTTCAAATCAGCAGGCCCAGATGACACTGCCCAATTCCCTTCATACCAGAGCCATTGGCACAGCTGTTTAAGCACTCACGGTGCTCCAATCAGGTCTGGGAAGGCTGGAAAAGAGCCAATGTGGTTCCTATTTTCAAGAAGGGGGGGAGGGAGAAAACTATAGGCCAGTTAGTCTCACCGCTATCCTTGGAAAAACTCTGGAAAAAAATCATTAAGGATCACATTTGTGGGAGCCTCGCAGGGGAAATAATGGTGAAAGGAAATCAGCATGGGTTCATTGCAGATAGATCATGCCTGACTAACCTTTGTTTCTTTTAATGACCAGGTCACACAATGCTTAGATGCAGGAGTTGAGGCAGATGTCATCTACCTAGACTTTAAGAAGGGTTTTGATACAGTATTGCATTCTGTTCTTGTAAATAAACTGACAGACTGTGCTGTAGATGATTACATGGTCAGGTGGGTGGCAAATTGGCTTAGAGGTTGTACCCAGAGAGTGGTGGTGAATGAGTCGATATCGACCTGGAAAGACATGAGCAATAGAGTCCTGCAAGTCTTGGTCCTTGGACCGGTACTATTCAATGTCTTCATCAGTGACTTGGACGAGGGTGTGGAGAGCACCCTGTCCTAGTTCACAGATACCAATTTATGGGGCAAAGTTAACACATCAGAGGGTAGGGAACAGATCCAGGTGGATCTGGACAGGTTGGAAAAATGGGCAAAATGAAATAGGATGCAGTTGAAAAAGACAACTGCAAAGTGCTGCACCTGGGCAAAAAGAACCACCAACACACTTACAGGCTAGGGGATGACCTTCTCAGCAGCACAGCAGTGGAAAGGGACCTTGGAGTCATAGTTGACTCCAAGATGAACATGAGTCGTGAATGTAATGAAGTGATCAATAAGGCTAACCACGCTTTATCGTGCATTAGCAGATGTATGAAGAACAGATCTAGAGAGGTGATGCTTCCCTTCTATGATGCACTGGTCAGGCTGCAGCTAGAGTACTGCATCCAGTTTTGGGCACTGCATTTCAAGAGGGATGTGGAGAATCTTGAGAAGGTTCAAAGGAGAGCTACTTGTATGGTCAGAGGCCTGCAGGCAAGGCCCTATGAGCAGAGACTAAGGGACCTAGATCTCCTCAGCCTTCACAAGAGAAGGCTGAGAGGTGATTTTGTGGCTGCCTATAAATTCAGCAGGGGAGGGCAGGAGGGAAAAGGAAATGCTCTATTTACTAGGGCACCCCTTGGAGTAACTAGGAACAATGCCCACAGATAGATGGAGAGCAGATTTAGATTGGACATTAGAAAGAACTTCTTCACAGTAAGGGTTGCCAGAATCTGGAATGGGCTTCCAAGGGAGGTGGTGCTCTCCTCTACCTTAGAGGTTTTCAAGAGGAAACTGGACAAGCACCTACCTGGGTTTTTCTGACCCCAGAGCTCTTTCCTCCTCGTGGAAGGGGCTTGAACTTGATGACCTACTGAGCTCCTTTCCGACCCTAACATCTATGAATCTCCCAGGAGTTGACACTGATGTTGCACTTTTTTAAATTGGCCTTGAGGACTTTTCTGAAGTGCTTTTTTTCTGCCCTCATCTTGAACACACACCTTGGTTGAGCTGAGAGAATAAAACTTGCTTTGGGAACCTGAAGTTAGACATCCCGATGACATAGCCAGCCCAACAAAATTGATGTCAGATGATCATCACCTCAATATTCATAGAGTTTGCTTCCAGGAGGATGCTACGATTGGGGTGTCTGTCTTCCCACTGGATTCAAAGGATCTCCCACAGGCAGCATTGATGCTAATTCTCCAACAACTTTATATGTCTCCTTTACATTGTCCAACTCTCAGGTCCATCCAGTGAGATGGGGATCACGACTGTTTGACAAACCATTAACTTGAATTCAGATTTCATGTCACAATCTTTGAACAGCTGTTTCTTCAGGCATCCAAAGGCTATACTTGCACATTTGAGGCAATCTTGGATTTCTTTGTTGATGTCAGCCTTCTGCAAGAGATGGCTTCTGAGGTGTGGGAAATACTCAATATTCTCCATAGTCTCATCATGGATTTCATAGATTTCATGGACATTAGGGCTGGAAGGGACCCCGAAAATCATCAAATCCATATCCAGCCCTGTGCCCCAGGGACAGGAAGTCAGCTAGGTTCAAAGGATCCCAGCAAGATAAGCATCCACCATTGAATGAGTCTAGAGTAAGACAGGTGACACATGCAAGGAGTGCCCAGGTAAGAAACAGGGGTCCAGATAGTCTTCCTAATTGGGGGGTGGCATGCACAGCTATGCAAGGTTTTAAATGCCTATATACCAATGTTCGTAGTATGGGGAACAAACAGGAGGAACTTGCCCTCAGAATAGCCAGTTCAAACCCAGACATAGTAGGGATTACAGAAACGTGGTGGGATTCATCCCACGACTGGGCAGTTAGCATTAGGGGCTATAGGCTCTACAGGTGGGATAGAGAAGGAAGGAAGGGAGGGGGTGTGGCGCTGTATGTCAAAGAGCAATACACATCCTCTGCCAGCAAAATGGTGTCGGAGGAGGGGCAAGCTGAAATGCTCTGGGTCAAGATACAAGGGGGTCTTGGGGAGAGGGATTTAGTGATGGGGGTCTACTACAGACCCCCCGAACAAGGGGAGAAGCTGGACTGGGAATTTTTGGGCCAGCTTGCAGAGGCACTTAAGCTGCAAGAGATATAGTTGTCATGGGTGATCTAAATTACCCAGACATCTGCTGGGTGGAACAGTCAGCCAGGTCGGACCATTCCAGGAGGTTCCTGGCCGAGATACAAGACCTCCACTTAATCCAGGAGGTTCACAGTCTCACCAGAGGAAATGCCCTGTTGGACCTGGTCCTGGCCACAGGTGATGATCTGGTAAGGGGGCTCCAGGTCCTTGACCACCTGGGTGATGGCGATCATCACTTGCTGGAATTTGTCAACCAGCGCAGGGTGACAAGGGCCTGCAGCAAGGCGGTAGCCCTAGACTTCAAGATGGCCAACTTCAACGAGTTGTGGAGATTGGTGGGAGAGGCGCTGGGGTTCTCGAGGGCAGGGGAACTCAGTGCCCAAGATGAGTGATCATTCCTTAAGGAGACAATACTCAGGGCACAAGGGGTGATGATCCCAACAAGAAGCAAGGGGGGAAAGAGTGCCCAAAAGCCTCCCTGGCTCACCAATGATGTCTGGGAATGCCTGGTTGCCAAAAAGGCGGTGTACACCCAGTGGAAGTGGGGGGGCAATCTCCAAAGAGGAGTATACCTCCACTGCTCAGGCCAGTAGAGGGGCTGTTAGGAAAGCTAAGGCAGACATAGAGCTAGGATTAGCATCCAAGACCAAAAATAATAAAAAGTCCTTTTTCAAATATATAGGGAGGATGAAGAAGGCACCGGGAAATGTGGGGCCCCTGCAAGATGTGCTGGGCAATCTGGTGGCTGCGCAAGAGGAGAAGGCAGACCTCTTTAACAAATGCTTCACCTCCATTTTATTGTGCAGGGACCGGGACTCCCTGACGGTGATTCAAGATGGACTCAAGGGGAATGCCTCCAGACCTAAGGTTGAGGAGGACCAGGTTAGAGTGCTTCTGGAGGGGCTGGACATGTTCAAATCAGCATGTCCAGATGCTCTCCACCCCAGGGTCTTGAAGGAGCTACCAGGGGTTATTGCAGGGCCCTTGGAACAGCTTTACGAGCACTCGTGGTGCTCGGGCCAGGTGCCAGATGATTGGAAGATAGCCAATGTGGTCCCCATCTTTAAAAAAGGGAGGAGGGAGGAGGGCGGACCCGGGCAGCTATAGGCCCATCAGTCCTCAATCCTGGGGAAACTCTTTGAGAAGATCATCAAGGAGCACATCTGTGATGGGCCAGCATCGGGGATGATGCTCAAGGACAACCAACACTGTTTCATTAGGGCCAGGTCATGTCAGACCAACCTGATTGCCTTTTACGATCAGGTCACAA
The DNA here is from genome assembly GCF_030867095.1 of Alligator mississippiensis. Classification (NCBI taxonomy): domain Eukaryota; kingdom Metazoa; phylum Chordata; order Crocodylia; family Alligatoridae; genus Alligator; species Alligator mississippiensis. The sequence continues at coordinate 380,641,084 of NC_081824.1, read as the reverse complement.
AAGCATTGAATGCAGGTGTTGCCGTGAATGTAGTCTTTCTGGACTTCAGCAAGGCCTTTGACACTGTCGACCACCTCATCCTCATTAAAAAACTAGGTGACTGTGGCATAGATGCCTACACAGTCAGATGGATTGCAAATTGGCTGAAGGGTCATACTCAGAGGGTGGTGGTGGACGGGTCATATTCGACCTGGGGGGAAGTGGGCAGCGGAGTCCCCCAGGGCTCGGTCCCTGGGCATGCACTGTTCAATTACTTTATCAGCAATTTGGATGATGGGGTGAAAAGCAACCTGTTCAAATTTGCTGATGATACCAAAATTTGAGGTGAGGTGGGCACGTTAGCAGGGAGGGAAAGACTGCAGAAAGACCTGGATAGGTTGCAGGGGTGGGCTAACAAAAACAGGTTGCGTTTCAATACTGACAAGTGCAGGGTGCTGCACTTGGGCAGTAGTAACCAGCAGCACACTTATAAGATGGGAAACTCCCTTCTTGAGAGCACGGAGGCAGAAAGGGATCTTGGAGTCATCATTGACTCCAAGATGTACATGGGCCGACAATGTGAGGTCACGGTCGGCAGGGCTAACCAGAACTTATCGTGCATCCACAGGTGCATATCAAGTAGGGCCAAGGAGGTGATCCTCCCCCTCTACACGACACTTGTCAGGCCACAAGTGGAGTACTGTGTCAGTTCTGGGCACCCCACTTCAAGAGGGATGTGGACAACATTGAGAGGGTCCAGAGGAGGGCCACCCGCATGATCCAGGGACAGCAGGACAGACCCTACAATGAGAGGCTACGGGACCTGAACCTGTTCAGCCACACAAGAGAAGGCTGAGGGGGAACCTGGTGACTATCTATAAACTCACTAGGGGGGATTAGAAGGGTTTGGGGGAGACCTTGTTTCCCCTAGCACCCCCCGGGACAATAAGGAATAATGGCCACAAGTTGTTGGAGAGTAGGTTTAGATTAGTCATCTGTAAGAACTACTTCACAGTAAGGGTGGCTAGGATCTGGAACCAACTTCCAAGGGAAGTGGTGCTGGCTCCTACCCTGGAGGTATTTAAGAAGCGGCTTGATGCCTACCTGACTGGGGTCAATTGAGCCTAGATTCCTCCTGTCCAGGCAGGGGGTCGGACTTGAAGATCTACAAGGTCCCTTCTGACCCTACTTCTATGATTCTATGATAGAGTAGGTGCCTGCACCACTTCTGGAGGGAGTCTAATCCAGGTCTTGGGGGCTCGGACAGTAAAGAATTTTTTTCTTATGTCTAGCCTGAAACTGTCTTGGAGGAGTTTATGACTGTTGGTCCCTGTTTTTCCTTGGGGTACTCTGGTGAAGACATTCTCCCAGGTCCTGGTGTATACCCCTTATGTATTTATAAGCAGCCACCAGGTCCCCCCTGAGCCTGTGCTTTTCCAGGCTGAAGAGTCCCATGGCTGTCAGCTTCTCTTCATAAGGCCTATTCTCTTTCCCTCTGATCATGCATGTGGCTCTCCTATGGATTCTCTAAAGCTTCTCAACATCCTTCATGAATTGTGGAGCCCAGAATTGGATGCAGTACTCCAGCTACAGCCTCACCAAGGCTGAGTACAGTGGGTGGATGACATCCTGAGATTTACTTGAGAAGCATCTAAGGATGCAAGCCAGGGTTTTGTTTGCTTTAGAAGCTGTGACATTAAATTGGTGGCTCATGTTCTAGATTACCAGAACTGGGGACTGTTCATTAGGAGCTTGTTGGCGGAGTACCTTGATCTTCTGAATGTTATCAGTCCCATTTTCTTGTATGCCTTGGTGAAGATATCAGTGATTCTCAGTGTGGAATCTCAGTGGTGGGTTAGGACAAAGACCAGCCAGCCCCCTGCCAGGCCACTAAACCTTCCATTCCAAAAAGCCAGTTTTACCAGCATTTACCAATACTGGGAGCTGAGCAAGTAAGTCCTGGTGGGAGGAGGGGTGGGTAAGTTCCCTGGAAGGGTTGTTTATCTGGGGATGGGAAGAGTCAGGGGGCTAAAAATAACCCCTGATACCAGGAGTGAAGTAGACACCCTTCCATCCATTGAAACATCCCTGCAGACCCTACAAGTCCCGCTGATATCACCAAATCCTCCTGAACCCTCTTTTGGAAGGGCCAGACATTTTTAAATATGCAAGTCCAGATGCCCTCCACCCATAGGTGTTGAGGGAGCTGGCAGGGTTCATCGTGGAGCCCTTGGCCTGGCTGTATGAGCATTCTTGGTCATCTGGTCAGGTGCCGGGGGATTGGAAACTGGCTAATGTGGTCCCAATTTTCAAGAAAGGGAGGAAGGAGGACCTAAGAAACTATAGGCCTGTAAGCCTCACCTCAGTGCATGGGAAGATCTTGGAAAGAATCAAGGAGCACATCTGTGGGGGGCCAGCAGGGGAGATCATGCTCAGGGGCAATTGCCATGGGTTCATCAAAGCCAGGTCTTGCCTGACCAACCTGGTTGCCTTTTATGACCAAGTAACTAAATCCTTGGATGATGGTGTCACTGTGGACATAGTCTTTCTAGACTTTAAGAAGGCCTTTGACACTGTCTCTCACCGCATCCTCATCAATAAATTAAGTGACTGTGGCATTGATGCCAACAAAGTTGGATGGGTAAAAAATTGGCTGATGGGGTGCACCCAGAGAGTAGTGGTAGACGGGTTGTACTCAACCTGGTGAGATGTGAGCAGTGGGGTACCCCAGGGCTCAGTCCTTGGGCCTGCACTGTTTAACATCTTCATCAGCGACTTGGATGAGGGGGTGGAAAGCACGCTGTCCAAGATTGCTGATGACACTAAGATGTGGGGCAAGGTGGACACACTAGAATGGAGAGAGAGGCTGCAGCTAGATTTAGACAGACTACAGAAGTGGGCAGATGAGAATAGGATGGGGTTCAATGTAGATAAATGCAGGGTGCCACACCTTAGGAGAAGGAATCCATAGCATACATACAGGCTGGGGAGTTCCCCTCTTGAAAGCACAGAGGCAGAACAGGATCTTGGAGCCATTATTGACTCCAAGATGAACATAAGCTGCCAATGCCATACCACAGCCAGCAAGGCCAGCCATACCTTGTTATGCATCCAAAGGTGCATCTCAAGCCAGTCCAGAGAGGTGATACTCCCCCTCTATGCGACTTTGGTCAGGCTGCAGTTGGAGTACTGTGTCCAGTACTGGGTGCTGCACTTCAAAAGGGATGTGGCCAGCCTGGAGAGGATTCAGAGGAGGGCCACCCACTTGGTGAGAGGGCAGCAGGACAGGCCGTATGAGGAGAGACTGAGGGACCTGAAGCTGTTCAGCATCAGCAAGAGGAGGCTGAGGGGCGACCTGGTGGCTGCTACAAACTCATCAGGGGAAATCAACAGCAAATAGGCAGAGCCCTTTTCTCCACAGCACCACCAGGGGTGCCAAGGAACAATGGTAATATGCTGATGGAGAATAGGTTTAGGTTAGAAATCAGAAGGCAATATTTTACAGTGAGGGTGGCCAAAATCTGGAACCAATTTCTCAGGGAAGTGGTCCTCGCCCCTACCTTGGGCAAATTCAAGAGGAGGTTGGACAATCACCTGTCTGGGGTCTTGTGAACCCAGCATTCATTCCTGCCTATGGCAGGGGGTCAGGCTAGATGATCTGTTCAGGTTCCTCCTGACCCTAGCTACTATGAAACTATGAAACCCCAGAAACACTCCCTCCCCCTATAGACCCTGCTTATCCTCCTGATCCCACCTGCAGATTCCACCTGCCTCTCTGATTCCCAGATTTCCCCACAGACCCTGCCTGCCCCTGATTTCCTTGATTGCTGACATAGACCTCTCTCTCCCCTTGGCAAAGACGTTGATGATTATCTGAAGTTGTGCTTCCAAGTGAGCACACACTACAGCACCAGCAGCATACTGGGCCTCAGTGATTGAGGGCAGGGTGATCTTGGTCTTGACTTGGAGTCAGCTGAGGTCAAACAGCTTACTATCCATTCAGTAGTTTAGCTCCACTGCTGCTGGAAGCTTATTGGTGGTCAGATGTAGCATCACAGCAAGGAATATTGAGAAGAGTGTTGGAGCAATGATGAAGCCTTGCTTAACTCCCATTTTAATCTAAAAGGAGTCCATGATCGATCCATTACTGAGAACCACCACTCACATACTATCATTGAGAAGGCAGAGAATAGTGACAAATTTCTGTGGGTGGTCGTACTTCAGAAGGACCCTCCACAACACTTCTTGGCAGACAGAGTCACAAGATTTCATGATGTCAAAGAAGGCCATGTAGAGAGTCTTATGTTATTCCTGTCATTTCTCCTGCAGTTGGAGAACTGTGAAGATCATGTCAGTTGTGCATTTTGGTGCCCTAAACACACACTGAGATTCTGGGAGGCTTTCATCAGCATTTGGAAGTAAATAGTTCAGGAGCATTCCCACAATGTTCTTTCCTATGGTAGAAAGCAAGATGATCCCTCTGTAGTTCCCACAGTTGGACTTGTCTCCTTTCTTGAAGATTGTGGCAATTATTGCTTCCCTGAGATCGTCTGGGATTTCCTCATCATTCCCAGTCCTTAAAATGAGGGCATGAAGCTGTGATGTGAGATCCTCTTCCCGCTTCTTGAAGATTGCTATGGGAATTCTATCTGCTCCAGATGTCTTCTTATTCTTCATCTTCCTGATGGCTTTCCTCACTTTGTCAAGGGTTGGAGGGATTCTGAGATCATCTCTGACTGGGTGTTGCAGGATGGAGTTGAGAACATTTTCATCAGCAAGATAATCTTAACTGAGAAGGTCTTCAAATGGACATTGATGGCTCCTCTTTAATTGATCAGTTATCCTCCATCCTTAGGTCTCAGGGGGGTTGGTCCCTGAGTGCTTGGACCATAAATGTCTTTGGTGGCATTGAAGAAACCATACATACTGTGGATGTCAGTGAAAGGTTGAATTTCTTTAGCCTTGTCTTCCCACCATTTGTTTTTCATATCATAGGTTCTCCTTTGGACCTCTGCCTTTGTTTGTTGGAGATTCAATTTGTTTTGCTTGGAGTTGCTGTCATTTTGCCAAACACAAAAGGCCTTGTGCTTATGATTGACTGTGAGATCCAATAATCTATCTTTGTTATCAAACCAGTCTTGTTGTTTCCTGGTAGAAAATCCAAGTGTCTCTTCACAGGTGCTATTGACTGTGGCCTTGAGGGCATCCCATACACTGCTGAAATTCTCCCATTGTTGTTGATTGTAATTCACCATTTTTGTTGTTGTTGTTGAGGCACTGTGGAAGATGTGTCCTTTGCTTAGGTCCTTGAGTCCTTCAGGGGTGATCTTCCTTCAGCATTGCTTCTGCTGCAGCTGTCATTTGGGATCCAGTTTGAGTGACATAATTGAGTGAATAAGTTAGTTACCAGTCCAACAATCATCAGGTCCTAGAATAGCTGGGATGATGTGGAGATATTGCGGTCCCAGGCACAGACAGTGTTATAGTCAAACAGATGCCAAAGCTTAGATTGTGGGTGTTGCCATAATGTCTTGTGCCTGTTGTCTGGTGTAGCTGGGTGTTGGTGATGGTGAGTCCATGTTCTGTGTATTTGGTCAAGAGGAGGATGCCAGTAGAGTTGACCTTTCCTACTTGTTCTTTGCTGATGGTTCCATTCCGGAGTGAGTCGCTTCCAACTCTTGCATTGAAATCACCAAGAAGAATAAGTCTGTCTTCCTCCAGAACATCAGAAAGGACTTTGTCAAGGTTGGCATAGAATTCCTCCTTGGTTTTATCTGTGGTATTGAGAGTCAGGGAATATGAGCTGATGACAGTGGCATATTGGCTCCCCACCAGTTTAAGATGGACAGCCATGAAGTGCTCATTAATTCTGATGAGGAATTCACTGAGTTGGTTTATGAGTTCATTTTTAACGGCAAAACCAACTCTGTGAAGTCACCGTTCTCCTTTACGTTTACTCTTGCAGAAGAAGGTATAGCCACATCCATGTTATCTTAGCTACCCATCTCGCAGCTCACCAGGTGTCACTCCGTGCTTCTACATTGATATTTTGTCTCCTGAGTTCTTGGGCCACAATTGCAGTGTGGTGCTCTTGGCATTCATTATTAGGGTTATTCATGCGGGCCCTGATTATTCAGGTCCCAGAAATGATAGTGTGTCCTCTCTGATATTTTTGACCACAGTAAAGCTGATTCCATTGGACATGGTTATCCAGTCAGGAAGAAATACAGAATACTTCATTAGACAGGCTATATTTAGTGCAGATTTTCCAGCCCCTGCCCCCCCATGTGGGATGAGCAGAATGGATCCTGAAGTGGGCTGCTCAGTCACAGTTACGGCTGCTGAATCGCATTCCTGTCTGGTCCAAGTGATAGATGACTTTCTTGTAACTGTTGCTTTCATGCCAGTTTATGACTATGAGCTTCCAGACCTCACAATTCTTCTCCCATCACCATTACCTGGTCACAAAAGGGCTTGAGAAATGTGCTGGAAAATCTGTTTTGGTGAAAAACACCTGTGAATGACTTTTGATCATGGAGAAGCTGTGGCTCATCAGCTTCCACATAGCTCTTGACAGAACAGTACCTTGATCCAATGGCAAGGAGACCAAGATAAGTAAAGATCTCATTCTGCTACAGCCTTCATATGCCTTTGTAGCCATTGAGATTCTAACATCTTCCACCTGCTTCACTGTTGAGGACTTGCAGTAGACCCAGGGCTGGGGGCTGGGCAGGCCTATTATAGCGGCAACCTGTATTCAACGTGTCACAGCACTGTCAAAGGATATATGTGGCTTTTCAAGAAAAAAAGTATTGCCATTTGCTATCCTCACCACATCCTGGTGGTGCTGCCACTGCTTAGTCCATGACTGCTTATTCATCAGCATTACCCCTGCTCATTTCACAGCTAACCTTCCCTGAAGGTTATCTGCCACGTGTGGACATGCTAGGTAACAGTACAGCTCTACCCTTCAGAATCTTTAAGTATGAACTCAGTCAAGTTACACATTCTTTATTTTTCCCCATTTTTTTTTTTGAGAATTGCTTCCATCTAGAAAGCCTTGATTTTTTTGTTTTGTTTTACCAAATGTCTGCCTCCCTCTATGCAAGATTCCCATACTTGTGAAAGTGAGAGTTTCCAATTCACTTGCTTCTTATATGTAAATATATATTTTAGGGTTGGCAGTAAATGAACAGCTATGGCTTGGTACTGTTCTTACTGTAATCAACAGTAAAGCATAAATGAACTGTCCCTTTTCAAAAGAATCAGATTGCTCTTAATGACCAGTTTTGGGTGTACACATATGTTTTTTACACTGACTGTGCACAAAGGGATTCCTCTAGAGAGATACTAACAACCCTCTACTCCCCTTGAACTCAGTAGGGAACATAACACTTGGCACCTATTCAATAGGGCTTTGAATGAGTCTCACATTCTACAAATTCATGACTCAGAGACGTTTGTTGGTTTGTTTCAAATGGTCTCAAGATTAGCAAATTCTACTCTTCTCACCTGGTTCTTAACTTTACTTTTCAATTTTTTGCCTCATTTTAAATTTGTCTTAATTATTTGATGTTTTAAAAAAAAAATCACCTCTTTTCCTAACTCTTAGGGAAAAGAGCTTTGTCTTAGGGACAGACAAATTGCTTTTTCATGGCTATAGTCACACAGTTATTTATCTCTTCCCTATTCATGTGCTTAATTCTCTTTGCTTGTTCTGTGCAAGCCCTTTATTTGTGCAGTGCTCCTTTCCTCTTTTCCAGTTTTTCTATAGTTATGGGGCCATTCATTTCTGTTGTGACCAGGGAGCTGATTACGCCTCGTTTACTCTTTAACAATCTGAAATCCTACTATTCAAATTAAACTTTAGGATATCTACATGTTTCTATGGACCTGAATCCTTTCACTATTTTTTTGACCTACTCACTCCCTACCTTTTTTCATTTTTACTGCCTATCAGGTTTTTTTTTTCCTCTTTTGCTTTTCACAAACAGAATTGCTACTGAATTGCCCATTAAATGGTCTCAGTTATTGAGTTTCCTTAAAAAGTCTCCACTTGCTTAAGGCAATATAAAAGTAGAAGATTCTTCATGTGTTCAGTAGTTCCTCTTACATAACAAATGGGAATAAATAAAATCAAGGCACAGGAAACAACATATCAAACCTATGCTACAACATGGCCTTTTGGGACAATATTTCTTCTGGCAGATTATGAAGAATGTTTCTGAATACAAGGAATAAAGCATTCATAGTCTTTTTTTTTTTATTTCCTGATGGATAATTCCTTTTACTGCTATACTGTGTGTATGTGTATTTGTGTATGAGTTAACACACATAAGTGCATGTGTATATATGTGCATGTGTATTTAAGTATCAACATGAGTATGAGTGAGAGAGAATGAATATAAAAACAATATTAAGGCATAATAAATTTATCATTATTTTTCTTGGTCTCAGAAGATCAACGGTGTCAAGTATGAAATAATAGATGAAATTTAGCATTCTCTTGAAATAGTAAATTCTGATCTGATGTGAATTCTAAGCACAACCATAGAAGAAAAACACTTGGAACAAAATCAATGAGAGGATCATTTTAACCTAAGGTAAGGGCAATGCAATCAAGCGTGTAGAGGCATCAACACTTTAAGAAAAAAACCCAAACAAACCCATCAATTCAATTCTTAAATTCATGGTATTTTTCCACAGGAAGCCTATTAAATCACACAAGTAACAAGTATAAATAGAGAAAGCTAGCCATGTTCTGCCAGTACAAATAGGAAAAAAAATATGCTCTATTGACTCTTAATTGTCTTTGTTAGTCACAAGTGTGTTAATGTTATTATGTAGATGTTCTGATAGTGACCAATTGATTTTATTTTATTGGCCTAGTCACCAGATCACTGGAAAAAGAGGATCAGTCAATCAATCAAGAGACATTCATCACTTATCAGAATGGGACATAGAAAGAGCAATTAAAATTCTTTTGTTTGTAACTGCAACTTTATTTTAAAGAACTCAAAGGATATAGAAAACATTAACTAAGAGTGAAGAAATGATTCCCCCCTCCCCCCGCCCAGGTGAAATGTGTAGTGTACAAACAATGGAAAGCATTTACACTAAAGGAAATATTTTTTTCTAGAGTAATTACTTTTAAAGATTAATTCTCCAGAGTAATTACTTTTACTTTTTTACTGTCAGCAGTAAATTTACACAGGAGAAACTTACACCATTTTCCATATTGTTTGTTCACTACCATTGTCATTCTGGAAGAATTTTTTGCTCAGTGCAAACTGACTCCTTCACTACTTAGTGGCTAGATAACCATTTGGGGAAATCTTGCAATGCATCTACTGCTTGCTTCAGAGCAAGTTTGCTGCAGGTTAAAATTCTGGGTAAATATGTCTAGTATTCATGCTATATATCCATAAAAACAAATATCTCATAACTCATTCTCTCAGACTAAGAACAGGGGTTCAATAAGCCAGTGACAGAAAGGCTCTAACTTTTGAGCTTTATCCTTAGCACCCCCATGTAGGTCAGCAGGAAGCGAACGCATGTTATTTCTTTTGAGGGGCTGGGACTTAAAGCCTGCCTGCATAGCCCAAGCAAAGCAGATAGAGGAGACTCTTGCACATGTCCTAGCATGCCCCATGGGCTTCCTGGACTGCTGAAGACTGCTAAGTGGAGCTGAATGGCTGAGCCACCCCTTATTGGCTAACAGACATCATAGCTGCCCACCTATACCTGATATCACAACAGCTCATCATAGCCTTGAGCCATCAGACAACCATCCTGCACATGCCAACCCAATGCGCGTGTGTGTGTGTGTGTGTGTGTGTGTGTGTGTGTTTGATGCCTGAATTCCTCCATCTGCTGATATTGGTAGTCCCAGCCCCACACCATGGCAGGCTGTCCAGATCTGCAAAGCCCCGGCTGAATAGCTCCTCACCTGCATGGACCGGGAGCCTTTCCCAGATGAGTAAGGCTGGAGGGATTCAAGTGCTCATGCCCTGGCACTGGGCCATGGGTCACCTGCCCTAGCCTCATCTGACCCTGAATCATGGGGACCACTGCCCGCAACCCACGCTTTCCCTCTTTGCCGCTCCATCCCAAACCCCACCCAGAGGCACAAAGTGGGGTGCAGAGGAATGTGGCATGAGGAAGAGGTGTGCCTCATTTTAATACAATTTTGAAGCTGCCAAAAATTTAGTGTATTTATTAAACAAAAACTGTGGAACACCTGTCTGCTCCAGATCTTGAAACCTTCTACTCAGTTAACACTGCAAGAGCAGGAAAAGACCCTGGCTTCACCAGGAAGCTGTCATTGAGGGGCAGAGAGAGGTAGGCAGCCACAGGGGCTCAACAAAACACAATTTCTTGAGGAGGCAGGGGGAATGCTGCACATGAAACTGCTGCCCCTCAGTTAAATTAATTGTTGCAGCTGCCAATTTTTTTGTGTGCATAATAAAGAAAATCTGTGGAATGTTGCCCACTCTGGAACTTGGACCAGAGCCCAGGAGGCTGCCTACCGTTTCAGAGGCTGCTCTGATCTCCAGGGATCCTGGTTTTTTCTGATTTAAAAAAATCCCCAATTTTTGGTTTTAAAAAAGTAAAAATCATGGATAAATGTGGCTCCATACTGCCACCAGCCCCAGCCCCACACTCCAGGGTCCCTCCCAGCTGCAGCCCCACCCCCACTGCTTCCCTACCTGCTGCCCAGAGACAGCAGGAGACTGGGGAAGCCAACAGATCCCAGGGGCTGTGGCAGCAGCAGCCCCGCATGGAATCTGTATGCTGGTCAGTTGGGCCCTTCCACACACAAGAGCAGGATCCAGGCAACAGGGTATGTGTTTAGGGCTGTGTATGCACATGGGTGTCTTGCTCCCAGCCTCATGGGTGGAAGAGCTGGATGGGGCACAATTGGTTGGGGGCCACACAGCCCTGATGAAAGTGCTTGGTGGGCCGGATCTGGCACGCAGGCCATATTTTGCCGGTCTATGGCCTATGTGCAATTCATAGTGATGTAATGATGAACGGCCATTCAGTAAATGCTTTGCTCAAGATTCAACGTTGCCTAGTTACCAGTTATAGTACATCTAATAATGCTTGCTACATTTTTAAAATGCTATGAAGTTCTCTAGGGAACTGTGAAAATGTTAGTTAAAGGGGCTCTGGTCTGGTCCTCCTGGTTAGAGGTAGTGCAGGGGATGGTAGCTCACCCATGTCAAAAATCTTAATTACAGTCTACAAGACAAGACACCAAATAGAAACAATGGATTGAAAGCTTTTGAAGTTGGAATGGGCAATGATGTAAAAACCATAAAGAGAAGATGATCATGATGATGACAAAAGGTTATACAAAATTAAAAAAAACAAATTAATCTTCCACAGTGAAGCACAGGTTCAACTAGTTATCCTTTATGGTCCCACTCATGTAGCACAGACTGCTAAGCCCCCAACAACAGCAGGCAGTACTGAGCCTGGTGCCTCTACTTTGTTTCAGGCCAGTGACATGGGGCTTTGGTGGGGGTGGGTTGTTTGAAAGGCACAAAGTTAGTGAGGTGCATCAATTAATCAATATCATCAGTCTTCCACATGAACAATTGTTGAGTCAAAGCCATGATGAATATCAAAGTATGCAACTACATCCTTCCCTAGAGCATACCCCAACTTAACAAGGAGTCACACTAAACCATCTTCTCACCTATAACTATCAGATTCAGGTGAGAAGTAAAGTCTCTGCATGGGTATCTGCTTCAAGACATTTAGCCAGCATGACATGGGATGCCAACTTCAAAGTACTCAGAAGTACCATACTTTCAATGGTATATGTCCCTGCAGATTACTGGGCTCCTGCATGGTCCACTACTTAACAATGCACAGAGGCTCATAAAAAACTTTGCGCATGCACACACATGCACACACACACACGCGCGCAAGCACGCGCGCACATGTATTCCCTGCACTCTCAGGATTTAGACCAAGTAACATAAGAAGACAGACCTAAACTGCTCCCCTGCTGCCAGCTTCCTGGGCCCACGTAGAGCCCAGCAAGCTGAGTACTGTAGCCTTGTGTGTTGTGCTGAATTTAGATAAGTGATGAAGTGAATGGAAATGAAATAATCATTCAAAGTAATCCAGTCTGAAATCTATTCCTACAGCGTTTTATACTAATACCAGAGAAGTCCCACATTGTACATGACCTTGACAGAGAAGCATGGGTCAAGCTGAAGACTGAGATCTGGATTGAGATGCTTCAAAACAACAGTGTAAAGATGAGCATGTTGGATAGCTCTCTGTGTGAATGCAGTGTCCAGCAGACAGCACAGCACTTAATCAAAGCTGCAGTCTTTACAAATGCCCAGATGGGGTAGATGGAATACATACACTGAGTGATAATCAGGGATCCTGGTTTTCTCTGATTTAAAAAAAAAATTCCCCAAGTCTCAGTTTAAAAAAAAGCTACATCCACATTTTTCCAGTATTAAAAGGAAACACCATTACATATACATCTATATATTAGTGATGTTTCATTTAAATCATGGAAAAATGTGGATTTGGGGTTACTTTTTTTAAAACAAAAATTGTTTGTTTTTTTTTTTAATCAGAGAAAGCCAGGATCCTTGGTGGTAATACCAGACAGTGACTTAGAGCTGGCTGACGGGAACAAGATGGAAGCGGGAGGAGTGGGGTGAAGGGGCTGTGAGCTGGAAATATGGGCTTCACCATCTTGGATCAATGAGAGCCCAGGGGCACGGATGCCGGGTAGAGAAGATGAGCCCTGGCCTAGGCTAGACAACTGCCTCACAAGTGGGGAGTAGTAGGAGCCTGCAATACTCCCTGGCATGTCAGCAGAATATGATCTACCATGAGCCATGATGGGATGTGGTGCAGATGTTTGTTAAAGTGCTTTAACCTACAATGATGAAGTCCAACACCACATCCATCCAGGGCTATCTTACAGTAGGATCTGCCATTTTTACAGTGTTCTATGTGCCCTGACCGTCTATTCGGTTATAGCTGTAGAGAGCTTTCTATGTGCCTACCACACAATAAGTGTAACTTGTGTACCTGGCCTCCATGTCTAGGTACATAAGGATGTTATCATTATACCTGTTTTATGGATAAAATACAGAGGTACTTCATGCACAGAATTTAAGAGGCTTGCTTAATGGTAAGTACTAAATGGGTAATAAAACTAGTGATCACAGTCTATTTTAATTTTGGTTTTCCAGTGTAAAACTCCAATTTTTGTGATGCATCAGTAGCATGGTAGATAATCACCTGGATGCCTTAGCATGTTTCTTCAAATCAGTTTTGAAGTTCGGCTTACAATATGATGGATATTTTTTTATCTGACTGATATTTTTCTAATGTTACTTTGTTTTTAAATTTAATAAATCATTAAACAGTTAATCTTCTGATTGAAATTCATAGTGGGCACAGTGAGCCCAGGGCTTTTCCATCCTAGGAAGATTCTGTTAAGTGAAAGATGAGTTCTGGCCTTATTACACAGTAATTTTAGGTGGCTTCTGGAGCTCTTAATCCTTGGACTGGCTGCACATTAACACCTTTTAAAACACTCATTATTCAGCTCAGCATTACACTACTCCAGGGGAGGTTTACCTCTAATCTGCCTAACTTTGCTCCTGTTCTATTAACTTGTAGCCACTCTCCACAGCATTTATGACCAAGTTGAAGTCCTGCAGCATCCCAGAAGACAGTGGGTAAGCAGGAAAGCTAGGGCACACACCTCACCAGGAGAATATTGAACCAGACTGAGAAGAGGGGAGGGGCAGGGGTCACCACCACTCACACTGGCTCTGCTCTCGGCTCTGCTCTGGGAACAGAGCAAGCCAATCTAAGTGGGGAGGGGGAACACCACCTACCCACCACTGCTCACACCAGCTCTTCTCCCAGGAGCAGAACCAGTATAAGTGGTGGTTTGGAGGTGGTACCACTCTCCCCTGCTTGGATTGGCTCAATCTGCTTCCAGAGCAGAACTGGGATCAGAGCTGGTGTGAGTGACAGTGGGGAGGCAGTCCCTGCACCCTTTTGGCTGGCTTGCTAGAGCTGGGAGCACAGCCAATCTGAGGGGTAGTAGGAAGCACTGGGGCTGCAGCACTCGCTCTGTTCCATAGGAGCAGCAGGACTGTCCTTTCCTTAGCTCCTAGTCCTGCCCCTGCTCACCAAGCTCTAATGGCAAGTCCTAGCTGTGCAAGGCAGGGACAGTTAAAGCAGATTTTTTGGCTCACTGTGTGATACTGCTCCACTAAGCTAAACAACACTAAGCCAATTAACATTTGTTCAGCTTACAGGGTAAACTGGTTCTATCCAGACTTGCAGAAGAGTCTGCAGTGTAGATGAATTTTAGCAGAGCTGGCCAAATAAGGAAGACAATTAACTGAATAATTGGGCAGTTGTTCCTGTTTAGTAGAGTTAAAAATAAACAATCTTTGACATTTTTCATGAGATATATATATATATATATATATATATATATATATATATACTTTTAAATAGTTTTTGGAAATACCATATTTTCTTGCATATAACACATCCCCAAATAAAACACACAACTTGTTTTTGGAAGGCAAAATGTAGGTAAAAAATTTCCAAGTCACGGCCAACTCTGGGTTTTGTCTTGGCCTGTTCTGGGGGTATGTCCTCCTGGGAACGCTGTAGACTCTGGCTAAAGACTTTTGAGCAGAGCCAAATAGCTGAGCCACCTCTGACTGACTGCCATGAACACCAAGGATGCCCCACCTGGATCTGATGTGACAGCAGCTCATCATGGCCAAAACACATCAGAGTATTTAAGAAATGTAGCATAGAATATTTAAGAAGTGTGGCACCTACCCTCAAGTTCCTCTGCCAGCTGCCTCACCCAGACTGTCTCATGGGATGCCACACTTCCTAGACAGTGTTTTTCCAGGAGAATTACCATGTCCAACTTAGGTCCTTGCAAGGACAGTAGCAAGACTGTTATCTATTTAGTGTAAGTAGTTTTTTTTTATATGTTCCTGTAAATAAAGTGTTGTCTCAATCTCTCAAGACTCTTCAAGATACTGCCAACAGTTTACTTGCTGATTCAGGCAGATGTTGCAATATTCAGACAACAGTTATTGCGGTGAGAGGGTTAACACAGGACTTAGTCATCTTTGCAGCCATCTTGGCAGCTGCATGGTATGCACAGTGTATCCAGATTTACATTACCAGTGAAGAAAACACCTTTCCTGCTTCAAACATGTACCCCAGTTTTGGGGCCTGATTTTGGAGGGAAAGGTGCATGTTATATATGATAAAATATCATATATCCATTTCCTCATGCCCCATCTGTCACTTGTTTTGGCAACAAATCACATTTACACTACAGATTTTCCTGCCACAGATTGCAGGAAAATAATCCATGTCAAGAGCTGCTCTCTTCCCCACCACATCCATTATCCACATATATTTTATTTTTATCTATTCTTTAAAGCTTTTTCAAACTGAAGTGGTTATGAAGTGGGAAACAACAAAAAGTCAAATGAAAAAGGAAAGAAAAGGAAAGAAAAATTAAGCAAACAAACATAGACATTCATTGTTTTGCAATTCTGTAGCAAAAAGGAAAAGGGGAAACCAAAGAAGCCACATTTTTAAATTTTACTGCCTAGGAAAATCATGTGTGTTGCAGTTTGAGAAACTACAATTTAATTAAAATTTACTTTTAACTGAAAAATGTTGATGGGATCTTCTTCACAGAACTTCTTGTGAATCAGTATATCTTTGCCTGTGTATGTATATACCACATAGGTATATATGTATATATAGTTATATACACATATGTGTGTGTAATACACAGGGTTGTAGGTTGTAGTCATGTTGGTCTAAGGACATAGGCAGACAAGGTTCTTTGGGTGAATCTGATATATTTTATTAGACCAACTTAAATAGTTGGAAAACAATAATTAAGCAAGCTTTCGGGTTCAAAAACCCTTTGTCAGGCTAAGGAAGTTTCAGCAGTTGGTGTGTGCTCTTCCATCCAGGAACCTCTTTCACTTCTAATAAAAAGCAGCACCAGGTTTATGACCATCCAGAAAGAGCACACACCAACTGCTGAAACTTACTTAGCCTGACAAAGGGTTTTTGAACCCGAAAGCTTGCTTAATAATTGTTTTCCAGCTATTTAAGTTGGTCTAATAGAAGATATCAGATTCACCCAAAGAACCTTGTCTGCCTGTGTAATACACACACACATATACATAAATATATATATACACATATACACACACAGACATATATATACACACGTACACATATACATATATATGTATATACACACTCAGACTCGATAGGCTTGGATAGGCAGGTGAAGAGGATGAACAAAAAACACAGATAAGAATAGGTGAAAAGAGTGAAAGAAATCAAGGTGACAAGTAGAGAAGAGCGAGGGGATAAAATTCGAGCTGGAAGGGGAAAGGAATGTCATGGCAATAGTATATAGGAGTGTATCACGTTGATGTGGGAACTGTTAGTAGAAGCCAAAAGGCAGATCCATAAATATAGCAAAGTCCAAGCTGATAGCTGTTAATATTGTTTGTATAGGTCCATACAATGAAAGATAAATTAATATTAGGTGTCATAAACCTGGTGCTGCTTTTTATTAGAAGTGAAAGAGGACTGAATTGTTAACATAATCAATAGAACAAGGCTATCTGCAGGAAAAGTCTAAAGGCAAATAATATTGACCTGTTCATATTTCTTAAAAATGCTAAAGAAGATGAAATTCCTTGCTGATTTTCCCCTATTATTATAGTGGCTGGAAATGGATCCTGTTTATTAGCAGTCAGGACAAAATGAATGTTAGAAGACTGAATAATTCAGGACTTCTTATTTATAAGATGACAGTCCTATAAACAATATTGATTTTTTGTGGGTTTAAAAGAAGATTAGTTGTACACTTAAAGACTGCTGTGCCACAGGCAGCCCCACCACACTACCCAACCCCAGTAGTGTGTAGTTTCAGGTTATGCCCCAGAACCAGGAACCTCCTCCATCCCCATAGTTCCTACCCTTAATCTTCAGATGTTCTGGGAGCAGCAGATCTCCAGCTGGGCGATGTTCATCCTTCGGCTCCCTGCAGCAACTGCCAGCTCAGCTCCTGGGGCCTGAGCTTATACTGAGTCTTCCCAGCCCTTCTTCAATCCAGGGACCCTCTTGCATGTGACCACCTAGCTGAACCTAACCATACCTGCTGGCTGCTCCACAGTCTGCTCAAGCTCCTTAAAGTGGCAGGCACAACCTGTGCTCTGCCACACTGACACATTATGGAACTTCTTATAAGAAGCACAGTACTAGAGTCAGATGGAGGATTTAAGTAAGGTGATTTTCCATCTTTTTGTTCTTTTACTATTTCTCCTTTTTTTCCTCTTTTGGCAACGCTAGACTTTGAGAATGTCTCATAATCCAGCCATAACAATTTGCATGGGATATTTTTTTTTTCAGTAATACTTGAGAAAATCCAGTAACAACAAAATCAAATGAAGTAGCTGGGACCGCAGGTTAGGTGGAGATTCTGCAGAACCCCCTGTCAAAAATAGCTTATTGGCAAATTTTCTCATCTACAAGGCTGTTTCCTGGGATATGTATATTTATCTACTGCATCCTAATGGTTCTTATGCTGTGCTATTTTGGTACTGTTTTTAGGATTCCTACAATTTCCTTTTTTTTTGTGTGTGCGTGCATGTGTGCACTTCCTACTGTGACTAATTAGCTGGGTTTCATGTGCTTTTCTTCTGACTGTGTTATTGTTTAGCTTCTCACATAATCCTCCCTAGTGTCTGTCATGTTCAGAGACATGTCCCTGGGTGTTTATTTGATTTTTGAAGTTGTTCAGTTCATTTACTAAGGCTTTTCTTGTTACCTTTTTTTTTTTTTTTTTTTTTGGAGAGAGAAACAAGTTAATACATGACCTTGATGCCAGCTTTGAGTGCTGGGAGTCAGTTCAGTTCAGTTGATTTCTATTTCAGTTGCTTGAAAACTGTTTGCTTGTTCTTCCCTATTAGAAATTGGGAAAAGTGATACTAGAACAACAATCATTTGCCAGGTGGAATGTTTAACCACTTCTCAGAATAAACTTAAAAAAAAAATAAATCACCAAAGCTCTCTTAAGGTTCTGACACATTTGGGTAGTATATTCCCACATTTCTCTCTATATTTTTCTACTTTTAGAGGAGGAAGCCTCAAAATACCAAGGAAGAGGGCATTCTTGTAGGATTTCTGACCAGGTTCTGACATAAAACTTGCTAGAAATCTTAAGGACAAGAGTCTGGTCTTTCAGCATATACAACACAGTTTGTCCTCCATTTTTTGAACTTCTCCAGAAAAGTTGGCATAAATAGGTTACTTGTGCTTTATGGACTGGAAGAAATAGAAATGATATAATTGTTCTATGTCATCCCCTGATACTGAACAAGAAGTCTGAAGCATAATGGGAAATGAAATCCTGGTTGCCTAATATAAAGGAGTCCTTAAACCCTTTACTTAGTGGAGGGGTTGCAGAGCTCCTGGCACCTGAGCTATATGACTACCATTTTGTAGGCCATACCACTAGAAGGAGGAAGTCTGCAAGCAGCAAGTGGCAAGCTGAGGGCAACTGAGACAAGCCTACAGGCTACTATTGGTAAACTCTTATAGGACTGTAGGAAGGTAGGGCTGGAAGGAACTTCACAAGGTCATTTAGTTCAGCCCCCTGCTCAAGGCAGGATGATCCCTGACTAAAGTCTGTACAACCTGCTCTTGAAAAAATCCAGGTATAGAGATCCACAACATCTTCAAATATCTTGGCTATCATTACAGTCAGATAGTTTGCAATAAACTAGGTAAAATTTAACAAGGACAAATATGAAGTTCTTTACTTGGGATGGAATAATTGCTTGCACAAATACATGTACTTTGAAGGTAGGTTGATAATTCCTTTTAGAATTGTTGATGTCTTGTTTGGGACAATATATGGGGCATGGGGGTGGCTTTAAGGGCAGTAAGGGGCTACTGTGGGTGTCTAGCAAAAGTGCTGTGTGTTTGGTTGATCTGGGACAGGCCAGGGCTTTTGGAGCAGAGAACTGGCATGTTGAGGCCCAGGAGCTGAGAGCTTGAGGGCCAAGTCTCTTGAGATGAAAGTGGGGAGAAAGCCTAGGAGAGGGCCTGAGCTGGTTCAGAGGCAAGATGCCTCTCAAGGAGATGGAGTTTCTAAAAAATTGGGCCACACAGAGAGGGCCCAATGATGAGCCAAGTTGGGTAAGGCATCTACAGTTTCATTCTACTAATTGTAGGGCTAGATCTCAAATTTATTATCAACACCAAAGCATGGTGGGCAAAGACAGTTTAGTACCCTGGGAAGCCAAAGTTCAAAATGGGTCTAGGTAGCTGCCAGAGGGCACCATTAACCACCTTTGGAATTGGAGTTCATTCCACCCAAGTCACAGGCTAATCCTTTAACCAAAGAAACTTACATGTGTTAACTGATTTGAATGATGGGAAACTGAAGCCAACTTAGAAGAATCCTACATAGTACTAGTCAAACAACTTCCTTCTTGGTTTGTAGCTGAACTGAAAAATCAAAGAAAAGACAAACAGAAAGCAAGGCAAACTTGACACATTTTTTTTCTTTTTGTGTTTTTCTTACCAAAATAAATAATGGATTAAATAGATACAACTGGATTAAAATGGAACATTTCATTTGAGTCACAACTAATATTTAGGTGTTAGGCACTTATAAAAATATTACATAAATAAAGAACTATATTCAAAATAGTGGAAGAGAAGGTGGAGGCTGTGGTGGGGTCCTCTTTTACCAACTGGCTGAGTAACTACTTAGCCATACCCAGGATACAGGACACCCAAGATTGAACTCTGTCCTATGCCTCAGTTAGAACCAGGGATCCTTGTTTTCTCTGATTAAAAAAAAAAAAACCCTCCCAATTTTCAGCTTAAATAAATAACCCCAAATCCACATTTTTCTGTGATTAAAATGAAACAACACTATATATATACAGGGGTTATCACTACCAGCAGCACCAGTACCATTTTCCTTAGTTTTATTGTAAGTGCATGGAAACAAAATATTTCCAAAATAGTCATTTCCTTTTTTTGCTGAAAGTATTTGGTAATTTTAATCTGAATTCTCAGATTGTTTGGGCCACCCTGAAGCTTCTGAATTGGCCAATAGCTGGCTTTGTGAGTGAGAACTGGAAAGGTGAACAAAAGTAATTTTTACCCAGCTGTACTGACAAATGAGTTTTACTATTACATTGAAGATTCTGACCCAGAGATGAACATTTGGGCTATGCAAAACAGCAGTGGTCTGCTTCGACATCCATTTTGATGTTTCAATGGAACTTTTTCATTTCAAAAGCACTGTTCCATTCCGTTTCATTGAAATGGTTTTGTTGTTTCGATACTGCGATTGGGCTGCAATTGAGCTGGGGAAGCGAACTCAGCCCGGCTGCAATTGGACTGGGGAACTCAGCCAGGCTCAGGTCCCCTCCCCAGCCTGATCGCAGCAATGGGGCAGGGAACCCAGCTGGACTGAATTCCCTTCCCCAGCCCGATCGCAGTGCTGGGGCGGAGAACTCAGCTGAGCTGAGTTCCCTTCCCTAGGCCGATTGCAGGGCTGAGGCAAGGGCCTCAGCCCTGCAATCGAATTCTTACAGACCCGTGGAACTCAGCCTGGTGGTGGGAGATGGAGTGCAGTGCCAGCTTTGCCTGCCTTCCTCCACCGGGCTGAGCTCCATGGGACTGGCGGAGCCAATTGGAGTGCAGCCCGGCAGCGGGAGGTGGGCAGAGCCAGTGTTGCACTGCCATTGGCTCCACCAGCCCCACTGAGCACAGCGGGGAGAGCAAGGCTGTAATCCACACTGGGCTGAGCCACATGGGGCTGCAGAGCCCCTGGGAGTACAGCCCTGGTTCTCCCCTGTCTCCCACCACCTTCCTAGCTGTTTCAAAACTTGAAAGGTTTCGAAACTTTCGAAACATTTTGACTGCCCTCATTTTGTTTTGAGGCTGTTTTGAAGCCCTTCGTTTCATTTTGATTTCACTCTTTCAAGCTCAAAATGAGTCAAAACAGTGTCAAAATGAAACAGCCAGTGAAATTTCTCACAGCTCTAATGAATATTACTTGGTGCCTAATAATACATATAAGTAGATAGTGTGCTTTCCAAAATGGTCTTTATAGATCAGACAATTAACTTACTTTAAGAAATTCTAATTTTAGTAAAATCTGTGGGTCAAGGGAGGAAGGACATTCACTATTATATGTAAAAATCAAATCTAAATAAGATTTTCTAAGTGTTTCTAAGTGTTTAATATAAGATAGTCAACCATACATAGTAATTGAATTTCGTTTGGTGAAATCCTAATCCAGGTTTATAACTGGACACTATCCTTGGATATCTTATTTTGGAATTTATAAGAATAATTCATTAATCTAATTATCTGACAGATTTGTGCCTGTCTGATTGTTTGATTTATCCTGATAGTATTGCTAAATTTCTTGCCTTGGTCATATGATTTTAATCTGACAAATTGTAATATTTAATTCTCAGATAGTTTTAAAAAATACATTTAATCTTCATGATATGTCTTCTGGACTTTTATTTTTAATTTTAGTTTTTAATAAAATTATGCAGAGTCATATTTTTTTCAAAAAACAATTTGAACTATTGAAAATCTGAGTAGCCAACATGCTTAGGAACCTAATAAGTTAATTTAACCTTTTGAGTCTCATAGTGCTGAGTACTATAATAACAAAAATAATAGACTTTAACAACTATTAGACAACTAGATGTAATAATCACAATTTGTCATGTGTAATCACTCAACCAAATAGCAAGACAGTTTCCACTTCCTTTTAAGACATTCTAATAAAACTGGAGAAAAGGTTGCCATATTTCAGTCATAAAAACATAATGAAATTTGAAACAATGATCACTTCTGGGATAAGACTTTCTTGGATTTTGAAACCTTTGCTTTTCACAAGTATTGGAAGCAGAGGAAAAAATATATATATATTTTTCTGTTGAAAGCATTTACTAAAAATTCTCCCTTTCATGGTTCTAAGTTTGTGTGTAGCTTGTCCTATGGTACTGACCTTTAATGAGCAATACTGAATATGATTCTTTTTTCCTTAGATCTTTTCTGATATTTATAATGAAAATATTATTTGGCTTTTTTGGAACTATTTCTGTGACATTCCTAGAGAAATAGGACAGATAATGTATACCTCTAGCTAGAGACATAGCAAGCAAGTTCTCTTTTTCAGTTTTTAAGGGCAGGATTCTGTACTGGCATAAATTACAGTGGAATCTGAATCCTGCTATAGTCTCAGCCTCTACCACTAAATGACTAAAGGTAAGAGCTACAGAAGGACTAGATGTAATGCTAGTGAGCATTTTAGGGACTGAGAAAGATTAAAAAACCTTAGGAATGTGATTCACACCCTGGACATAGGTACCTAAATTGTTTCTTTGGGTTTGGGTTACTAGCTTGCTCTTTCTTTTAGGTCATGATTGGAGGAGGAGGTAATGTAAATGCCACATAAACTTGCATATCTTCCTACACAATTGCCCAGCTTCAACAGGGAGAGTGGAGCCTGGTGGCTAGGGGACTTTCCTAGAACAGTAGGAGTTTTGCGTTTGTTAGCTACCTCAGACTGAGAAGAGCTTTGAACCCTGCACTCTCATCTTCTGAGTAAGTGCTCTAACCACTATGATAGTATGTAAAGGTTACATGATTGTTGCTCTAAATTGTAAATCCTAAACTGTCTTAGGCAGGAGATTAATATGGAAATGCTCAGGTTAGCCAAGATTATGGAAATGTTTGGCATGAATTTTAGGTATGTAAATTACTTGATTCCCAAAAATTTAGCACAGATTTTGGATGCTGAACTAATTAGAGGAGAGCTTGTAGATCTTTCACCTAGATTTAGATCTTTATAATTTCTATTTGAATTGCACTTTAGGCACCTAATTCCTTGTTTTGAATCTGACCCTAACACATCAGTTGGTGAAGTGGTGAAGAAACCCAAAGAGACAGACATGGAAGGATATTTATGACTTGGAATCCCAACCTTCATCTAGTTTCCTGAATATTTTGGAGAGTGTATACCTATGCAGGGTCTGAACACCAGCACAACTACAGTACCAGGTGTACTGGGGACAGAGTTCAGGTTCCATATGCTTTGAATCCCTTTCTATCCTGCATTCATGAGTGCAAATGATACGGTTTTGTGAAGCGCCCTTCACTCTCTGCATGGGAAGAAAAGGTACTATGCACTAGCACATGGCAAGTACATGACAATAAATGGATTATCTCTAGTCCTTTGCAATAATAAGCAAGAAACCTATGTTCAGCCAACTTTCTCCCTTTTCCAGGGTCTTATTTCAACCATGCTGATTTAACTCCACACATCCTAGTTGCTGAATAGAAACTGTGTAGCTGTGTTTGCATGGCATTGTGTCTGAGCCAAGTAGCTCACCTGCTGTACAGCACTAAAACAGACATACTGGTCATTGAGCTAAAGCTAGTATATGCAGAGCAGCCAAGGAGTGGGAATGTTGGGAAGGAGGGATTAACTTCATCTCCCCTCTGTATCTGCCCTTGCAGGTCAACTACAGCTCCTCTGGGGTCCACTGCTTGAGAACTGCTGTTCTAGACTATATATTCTTTCAAACTTTCAAAAGTATTTTAAAATACATGAAAAATGATAATCTAGGTTGGGAAATAGAAAAAAGAAGGCCCAGTTCTGTCATTCATATGCTTTTCAAAGTTTATGATGGCCCACTTCTAGCATAGAAAAAAGAAATGGTGCTCTGGTCTATCAGAAACTTTTTGGAGAGTTACATATCTATATATCTATAACAAGGGCTTATTAAAATTCATTCTTACCATCTCCAGCAGATACAAAATTTTCAGCTCAAACCTTCATCACATCAAGTATTTACTATTGTAATCCTTTGTCTATCAGATTTTGTATCAGCCTTCCAAGATTTCAAACTATACAGAAATGCTGCTACTTGATATTAGACTAAGACAAGATTAAATCAGAGAAGGATTAAATCTCAGTAGTATGACTTTGTCTGATCTCCATGACTATCCATCAAATGCTCTACTGACATTAAACTCTTCCTACAAAAATGTAAAGCTTTCTGTGGACCATGCTATTAATTATATTAGGTAAGAAAACATGAGGAATATGTAAAGATGTCTAAATTCAGTTTAAGTGGCTGTATATGCATGTGGATGTATATAGCAGATCATCATGACCAGGCATCCTGGTTTTCTTTGTAAAAAAAATCCCCAAATTTCCTATTTAAAAAAATAACCCAAAATCCAGTTTTCCGTGATCAAAATGAAACACTACTAATATGTAGATATAGTGGTATTTCATTCTGATCATGGAAAACTGGATTTTGGGCTACTTTTTTAATCCAAAAATTTTGGATTTTTTTTTTTTAACAGACAAAGCCAGGATCCCTGATCATGACTGATGCAGAAGTAGTCAAGCCAACTATGCCACATTAAGCATTTCTGAAGTTAATTATTTTTCAAAGTTGTTGCCTTATTCAATCAGTTTTGAAATTAAACGCACCTTCATTTTTAATCGAAATAAGGCTGCAACTATATTATCTGGTGGTAGTGAAATTATCACAGTAACACAGACAATGCGGATGTACTTTTTCTTCCTTAATCTGTTTCATAGAATAGGGTAAATCTGCTTCAACCTTTACCAAAATAGTCCTAACACCATTTCCTCTTACAAAAGTTGAATGAAGGGAAAATGTGGGCCACCTCTGTGATGTAGTAGATAATAGCAGCTACATAAGAGCATAGAAAGTAGGGTTGGAAGGGGTTTCAGAAAGTCATCCAGTCCTATCACCTTTTCAAGACAGAATCATTCCTAACTAAACCACCCTATCCAAGTGTTTGTCTAGCCTGCCCTTGAAAATATCCAGGGTTGGATATTGTACAGTTTATCTAGAGTAGCCTAGTCCATTGCATGGCCATCCTCATAGTCAGAGAATTCCTTTTAATCATTAACCTAAATTTCCTCTGCTTCAGCTTGAGGCCATTGTTCCCAGGCCTGTTTCCTATGACCACAGAGAAAAACCCATCTTCATGCAACAAGAGCACACTTTTGGCTCATATTCAGCTTATGGACTACAGTAACCCTGGAGTCCTGATCTCTGCAATAGTAAAGCCTAGCCAATCATTCCACAGTCTGTAATTGTATAAGAAATTATTCCCTCCCAAGTTCAAGACTTTGTACTAGTCCTTATTGAATTTCACTCGGTTGTTTGCAGACCATTTCTCCACTCTATCCAGGTCATTCCGGATCTTAGGCCTACCCACCAGAGTGTCTAAATCGATTCAATTTAGTACCATAGTCAATTCTAGTTTCTTTATGTGAAACCTTCTTCTAATCTCTCAATCTATCCCATTTCATCTGGGAACAATCTCCTACCCTAACCAAGTATTTACAAGGAGAACTGGCCACATCTCTCCAATCTGAGAGTATTATGAGGTACCAGTATGAGAAATGGACCATTCGAATAGAGCCCCATGTACACTGTAGAAGTTGTTGAGTGCAATAATCAGCATTGCCATGTTGTCTTAATATTTATCACCTAAATATTCAGGTGATATGGGGAGGCAGCACTACCATAAATGCAACCATGATATTGATGGTCAAGGAAAAAACAAGGTTATCACAATTTCTGGCTGGTCCTTTGGTAATGTAGTCCAGCAGATGAAAGTATTATTTCAGAGAGATTTCTGAACCATCAAAAAAGTATAGGTCTGTGAATGAGGAGGAATGAAATCAGTCCTGGACCAAAGAGAGCATGGACATATTCTGAACTTAAGTCAAAGAAGATATGACCACAAAGGGCCTATAAACACCTACCATGTCCTCATCCCCATTTTCAGTCCTGGAACACTTCTAACAGGGCCTATCACAGTACACAGTACTTTGTAAGGAATTTTCATATTGATGACACAGCACAGCAGTTGAGCTATAATGCAGTAATCAGGACATTACCAATGTTTGTCTGTTCCTATTTTGTTTGCACAAGCTAATAGGAAAAGCCATCTGCACCATCATAGAAGCAATGAAGAATGATGTGCCAAAAGGAAGCATGAGGCAAGAGGACAATATACATGTGCAAAGGAAAACCATGGGGCTGTCATAATCAAAACGTTATCAGTGTGTAGCCAGCAGGTCAAAACAGTTTGGCCTCCCTGATTTAAAATGTAAATAGAACATTGGATTAAATCTGTGCCCTTTCGAAGGTCAGGGACATTTTTTCATATAATCTTTGTGGGGAAAAAATAGTTTGTTCTGAAACTATGTTGAGTCAAAAGCAATTATGACACTGAGTTATTGAGGAATAATAATGAGGAGTAATTGAGGTCAATGCTATATTGTTAAATATTAGATTAAATCAATGTAATTTATGCAGCTATATAAGCATATATAACAGATTTATAGGAAGAAAGTTTGAAACTAATCAGAAACAAATATGATTACTTATCCTGGAAGAAGAATTAGAGGCAACTTGCAGGAGGCATAAAAAGTATGAAAAGGATAATGGAAGAAAGAAAAACCCGAACAACCCAAAACAAAACTAAACTAAATAATCATTCATTGTCTCACTTTCCCATGGCATAAAACAAAAGTCTTAATGAAATTAAAGGAGAATAACTTCTACAACCATTAAATAATTTAGATATCTTCTGAAAGAACATAACACAGTACAGAACTTTGTGAACTCTGCATTTTAACCTTCAAAATTTGCTCCCACAGAAGTTCAACAGGTCTAATACTGAGGCTAAATTATAAAGAGCAGTGGGTAACTAAAATCTCAGTAAAGTCAATTATGGTCTTTCTAGTGATTTAACTGGGCTTTACCTAAAATAGTTAAAAGAGTATTACAATCTCATATCTCAAATATAAGGAGATTGCCTGTGGCAAATAAACAAATAACTTCCTCTTATGCATCTTTATACAGTTGGATAGACAATATAATATTTTTTTGTGCTTATCTATCTAGGTGAGAAGTACAGAGATCATCTTATACAGGAACATTAGTTATTGGTCCAAAGCAGAAAATAGTAAGTGCATCTACTGTCTGATTCTATGTAACCAATAATGTATTCCCAGGTGATATTGATCAACTTTGAATACTTTGGTAACATGTAGCCAGGGGCAGATCCAAAGAGGATGCAATGTCATGGCTACACCCTCCCTTTCAGACTTGACCATGCTATGCTGCTGGAGCCAAAGGAGACTTTAAACATTAGGTTTGAAATCTGATATAGAAAGAGTTGGTTTGCTTTAGTCACATTAAACTTGCCTATATTGACATTCCATATGCCTTCTGGCTCAGGCTAGTTTTACATTACTTATTTTAGGAGTAAAACAAGATCATTAGGGGACTTATCCAACAAAAAGTAAAACCAGTGGTAGCATCTTCATTGACTTCCATAAGTTCTAGATCAGACTCTGGGTGATTCTTTTGTCCCACCTACCTGATGTACAGGATCCTGGTTTTCTCTGATTTAAAAAAAGAAATCCCAATTTTAGGTTAAAAATATTACTAATATATAGATATCTATATATAGTGGTGTTTCATTTTAATCATGGGAAAATGTGGATTTGGGGTTTCTTTTTTTAACCAAGAATTGGGATTTTTTTTTTTTAAATCAGAGAAAAACAGGATCCTG
The DNA here is from genome assembly GCF_030867095.1 of Alligator mississippiensis. Lineage (NCBI taxonomy): Eukaryota > Metazoa > Chordata > Crocodylia > Alligatoridae > Alligator > Alligator mississippiensis. The sequence goes on along the minus strand of NC_081824.1, from coordinate 380,613,343 downwards.
CTGATGTATAGTTTGGGTTATTCTTTAATATCAGTTTGACTGAAATACATTTCCCATTGGTGTGTGCTGAGCCTGCAAATTACATTGTTGTAAAGAGCTTTCAGGGTTTTTGTCAAGCTGTTCAATTTATTATTATTTTTACACAATTTGAAGTGTCCTTTAAAATTATTGTAGAAATATGTTGTTATGTCATTATGATCTAAAGATGAGATAGTCTAAACAATGATGCAGTAACTGAACTGGTCCTGATGACACATTCATTTATTGAAGAGTGATTAGTTCTGCTCAGCTTACTACAGAAACCTTTTTAAATGATTCTCTTTAACTTGACACTTAATGAAGTATGTTTTTCCCCTATTTAAAATGTCATATTTTGGCTAATACCATTACTTCTAAGTACTCCTGTTAGGGAACTCAAAGGACTGTCCAAGCTTAACATGGTTGCAGCCAGGAGCATATCCAAAGAGGATTCAATGGCTTGGCTGCACCCCCCTTTGAGACTGGACTGTGCTGCTAGAGCTTCCATGGATTTTAAAAATGTCCCCGAAACAGAAGACAATCCTTCCTTTCCCTCTCTGCTCAAAAGCATATACCCTCCCCTTCCCTCCCCCTCCTCAATCTCTTATCCGCTGTGTCTATTTCCGCACTGTCTTGGGATGGGGAAATCTTAAGAACTGCTCCTGCCTTCTCCAGCTGAGCTGCAAGGGTGGGTTCAACTAGGGCAGCAACAGTGGCAGGAGCTTCCTGCACGCCCCTGATTGTGATGCACCCATTTCTGTAACTGACAGCACGAAAGGGAGCTATGTGTGATGACCTTCATGTTCAGCTGCCTCTTAGTTCCTAGCCTCAATAATTAGGCATTCTTCTACTGTTGGGCTGGCTGGAGGAATTCTCTACTGCAACTCTGGCTTGAACTTGTGCCTCTGGAAAAATAACAAGGGGCTATAACTGGTCTGCTACCAGATGCTTTCTTTTTCAGTAAAGAGTAGAAAGAAAATCCCTTGAAGATTAAAGTCTAAGTACTATTTTTTTTCAAAGTGTCTTGTTTACCGCTCTTATTATCAGGATCCCCATGTTTCGGATATCAAAATGTAACCCAAAATCCACATTTTTCTGTGATTACAATGAAATATCACAATTTAGGTAGGTCTTTCACAGTTTCTCCTTCAAGGGATGCTGTACTTTACACAAATAGGTTACAGGAGGATGGACTTAAACCCCATCTCACGTGAATGAACTAACTACCAGAATACAGAGTTAGTTTCTCTTTTGTGCACTTCAGCCTACATCTTAGTGAATGCTGATCACCAGGGACCCTGGTTTTCCATGATAAAAAAATCCCCAATTTTTGGATAAAAAAGTAATCCAAAATCTACATTTTTCCTACATTTAAAATGAAACACCACATATATATATAGAGAGAGAGAGAGAGAGAGAAAGAGAGATTGATAGATATAGATATAGATATAGATAAAATAGCCATCTGCACCATCATAGAAGCAATGGGGCAGGATGGGGATGAGAGCCGTGCTGGGATGGGGGTGGGGCCATAATTAAAATGAAATGCCACTAATATATATATATATATATATAAATTAAATACCAGTGTGTGCACATGCATGTGTGTGTGTGTGTGTGTGTGTGTATAAAACTGATTCTAGCAAGTCCCAAATCCCCAATTTTCAGATACAACAACCCACAAAATTGACATTTTTCTGTAATCGATATATATTACTGCCCTGGTTGAACCCACCCCTTGCAGCTCGGCTGGAGAAGGCATTTAAAATGAAACACCACTAATATATATATATATATATATATATATATATATATATATATATATATATATTAGTGGTGTTTCATTTTAATCATGGGAAAATGTCGATTTTGTGTTACAGGGGTTTGGGTTGTAGCCGTGTTGGTCTAAGGACATAGGCAGACAAGGTTCCTTGGGTGAATATGATATCTTTTATTAGACCAACCCAAATGGTTGGAGAATAGTTATTAAGCAAGCTTTCGGGTTCAAAAACCTTTCGTCAGGCTAAGGAAGCTTCAGCAGTTGGTGTGTGCTCTTCCTGGATGGAATGAAAAGTAAACAAGCCAGGGGCCGTGACAAGAAATGACAAGACATGCAAGCCCCTGGCTTGACCGTGCCAGGACAAGAAATGCAAAACCTGCCAACACATCTCCACCACCCCCACTATTACTACACCCCACAACAGAGCCATCACCATCCCAGGATCTTACAGCTGCACCTCCAGACATGTAATATACCTCATCCAATGCACCAAATGCAATGATGGAAGATATGTAGGAGAGACCAAACAACAACTGAGCACCAGAATGAACGCACACCGGAAATCCATCAAAGACAGAAATACCCAATTACCGGTGGGGGCACATTTCTCACAGGAGGGCCACTCTCTCTCCAATCTCTCAGTCCTGATCCTCAAGGGAAACTTACACAGCATTTCCCAAAGATGAGCCTATGAGCTCCATTTCATCAACCTGCTGGATACTAGAGATCATGGACTAAACATAGACATTGGATTTTTGATACATTATAATCTGCCTGGCAACTGACTCCCCAGCCCAGCCCCTGCCTTGTTTACTTTTCATTCCATCGAGGAAGAGCACACACCAACTGCTGAAACTTCCTTAGCCAGACAAAGGGTTTTTGAACCCGAAAGCTTGCTTAATAACTATTCTCCAACCATTTTGGTTGGTCTAATAAAAGATATCAAATTCACCCAAGGAACCTTGTCTGATTTTGTGTTATTTTTTTTATCTGAAAATTGGGGATTTTGGACTTGCTAGAATCAGTTTTTTACATACACACACATGCACACATTGGTATTTAATTTATATATATATAAATATATATAAATATATAATTTATAATGTTTATATATATATATATATATATATATATATATATATATATATAAGTGTTTTTTATTTTAATCAGGGAAAAATTTAGGTTTTGGGTTATTTTTTTAATTTGAAAATTGGGGATTTTTTTTTTATTATCAGAGACAACCAGGAGCCATGCTCATTATTCTAAAACAAAAGCTAAAATCTTTTAATTAATTTTGGCCTCATTCCCCTCTATTCCCAAACACTCTTTTGCATTAATTTGTACCTGTGTCAAAACACTGCAAGCAAAAGATCTTGTTGATGAATGATACTAATATAAAATTGATTCTAGCAAAGTTTATATTAGTATCATTCACCAACAAGATATCTAATAGATCGACTAGGCTCAGTTTTACTAATATAAGACTGATTCTAACAAGTCCAAAATCCCCAATCTTTGGATTTAAAAAAATAACTCATTTCTGTAACTGACAGCACAAAAGGGAGCTGTGTGTGCATTTTAGGTTACTTTTTTATCCAAAAATTGGGAATTGTTTTAATCATAGAAAACCAGGATCCCTGGTGATCAGCATTCACTAAGATGTAGGCTGAAGTGCACAGATGAGAAACTAACTCTGTATTCTGGTAATTAGCTCATTCACGTGAGATGGTTTTTTAGTCTATTCTCCTGTAATTTATTTGTATAAGGTACAGCAACCCCTAAAGGAGAAATTGTGAAAGACCTTGTGATAGACAACTGTATTGTTTTGTAACGCTTCTGTGTAAAATGTGTGTGTGTCTGCGTCTTTTAATAAATAATGTAGCATGACTCAGTTTCCCTGTTTCCTGTGCACTATTATACCCTGGGTAAGGTTGGGTTAAAATTTATCTGAATTAGATCTGAGAATAGAAGTGGGGTTCTGCACTTAGTGTCTCAGCAACTAAAACAATGGTTGATCAAAAAGACAATGAAGACAGATCACTGCACCAATAAACTCAGGTTTTAGAGCACCCGTATATCTCTGCTATCTCTGGCACAGAGGAGGGACATCAAAGAAGCCCCAGAGACTGGCTTGAAAAAGAAAAAAAAAAATGATTCCCAGAGGCACAAAGTGGGAAAGAAAAGCAGGATGAAGAACAACTGAGAGTCTTAAGAAAAGACAGACTCAGATTTTGACTGATTTGACCTTTGCTTGAGATTTGATCTAGACTTTGGAACAAAGGACTCTGCCAAATGTCCTGCAGTTAACTCATAACTGTTGTTATCTTTCACAAAGACTGCCTGCTTCCCTGCAGGTGATTCCAGGAGCACTCTGTCTCCTTAGAGAGGCATAGTTCCCCTTCAGGAGCTAAGGCAGAAAGTAATTGGCTGTGGGACCATCAGTAGCCAGGGGTTACAGGGATCAAGAGACCTGGTCCAGTAGTGTAACTAGACTTGGGTGAGTGGGCACTAGTCCTGTGTATTGATTTAGAAGGGAAACCATAATGGCATCCCTTGCAGAGCCTCTGCAGCAGTGGCAGCAGCTGGTGTTCAAGGAGTCCATGCCATGGCAGCAGTGTAGTGAGGCTGCTGCATGGCAGCAGAAGCCAGGATCAGGCAAGCCTCTGGCACCCTTCCTCAGAGTCTCTGAGCCTGCAGGGCTGGGTAAGACTTGATGCTTTCCTGAAGAGGTGTAAAGTGTGAATAATGTTCCCAGGGCAAACTTCTCTCACCCTTCGTGACTAGGCAGTCCACAAGAGCCAAGCATCAGGCACAGGCATTGTGTGGCATAGAGTGCAAGGCATTCTAGGAATTGTACTGTCTTATGATCCTATGTGTGAATAATGCACCTGTCCCTTTAGACCAAGGGTGGGCAAAATATGGCTCACAGACTGTATCTGGCCTGCCAATTGATTCTATCCAGACCACAGTGCCAGTAAAGGCTGGAACTGCTGCCCGCAGCCGGAGAGAATTGATTGACAGGCCTGCAGGCAAAAGCTGTAGCTCTGGCCTCTGCTGACATGGTGGGGGATGTTGGGCAGAAGCAGCCCTGCCTGCCCACCTAGCACCATGTGAAAGCCTGGAAGATGGAGTCCAACTCCATGGTGTTGGGTAGGTGGAGCTACTTCTGCCCTACATCAATACAGGCAGAGGCTAGAGCTCTGCCCACTCAGCACTGCAGGGCAAGGGAGTCAGGGGCAGGCAAAGGGGGGAAATGAATCCCTAACCCTGGCCTCCACCAACTGGGGTTTGCACATCAGATGGAAAGGGAGAGGCCAAGAGGTGAGGACATTCCCTCCCTCTGCAGCACAGCTCCATGAGGTTATGAATGCTATGGCCCCACCCCCATTCCAGCATGGTTCTCAGCCCTGTCCTGCCTGCCAGTGTCAGCCAAGCCCAATGGCTCACCAAAATATGTTACGTGGCCCTCCAGCCCAAATAATTGCCCAACCCTGCTTTAGGTGCTCTCCACGGCATATGCCATACTTGCCTACCTCATGTTATACTACTGTGCTCCCTCTCTGATCTCTAGTGCTCAATACAACCCCACACCCTTCTTCTCCCTGCCATCTCTTGATAAGACACCAACATTCCTTGTTACACCTCTGTCCTGGTCCTGAAGTCAAAGGAGCCAAAGCTCGTTCACTCAAGAAGTTATGCTTGGGCTGGCTTCAAGAGTTATTCACAGACACTGATACTAAAAGACATTGAGGCTGGAGGTTGCAAACAAGAGCCCCTTTTGGTAATCCATTACAAAACCCATTGTAGCATATTCAGTCCCCAAATCCCAGAGAAAAGTGTAAACGGTCATGTCTGGCAGGTACCTGGTGGACCAAATGTCAGGCAGGTTGTAATGTGTCATACATCCAATGTCTATATTGAGTCCATGATTTTTGTATCTAGTAGATTTATGAAGTGAAGTTCATAGGTTCACATATGAAAGGTGTTTTGGAAGTTCCCTTTGAGGACTACAATTGAGAGATCAGAAAGGGAGTGAATGTCTTGTAAGAAGTGTGCCCCCACAGATAATTGGGTCTTCTTGTCTTTGATAAATTTTCGGTGTGTATTCATTCTGGTGCACAGTTGCTGTTTGGTTTCTCCTACATATTTTCCATCAGGGCATTTGGTGCACATTTTTTGGTTACTTTTTTGGGAATTTGTTTTTAAATCTGAAAATTGGGGAGGTTTTTATAATAGATACACAGGTTCCCTGGTCATAAGCATGCTCCCAGCATACCTACAGGATCAAGCTTCTTTGAAAAGATAGACATTTCCCCTCTGTTTTGAAAATCCTGCTATGGTTCCTCTAGATCTTTAGCTTCAGCTAGTGGTTTGAGCAGTTTGTTGGCTATAGGATATTCCTATCCAGTCATTCCAACTACAACTATTCACATAGTTGGGTGGCAATTTTGAGGATTACAGTGAAACCTAAATGGTGAATAAGTCAACTAGAGACACAAATACGTCTCTGAGTTACTTAGAAGATACAAGATTCAGTACTCTGTGTTCTTATATGGGTGTAGAATTAATATAACATAGACAGCACTGAAATCTTCATCAGATGAATTATTTACAGAATTCCAGGAAGTAATACAGCTGAAGCCGGCTTAAGACATGGTTAATCTGGGGTGCCACAGGCCTCCCCTCCTCCTCCCCTCAGCCCATTCTTGGACTTGTTCCTCTGCTTCCTGCATGAGCCAGAGCTGCTACAGTCACCATGCTCCAGCCCGAATGGGATGGGGGCAGCTTGGGGCCCCTCCTGGGAAGTAGGGGGCTGTGGGTCAGGAGTGAGGGACACCAGCATGGCCCATGGAAGCAGGAGACTGGAGGGAGGGTACTGGCACGGCCAAGGGTGTGTGGGTCAGGACAGGCCACGGGTCCCAGTAGGAAAAAGGTTGAGAACCACTGCTCTCTGGAAAGGATCCACTGTGATTCTTAGATGCAAACTGACTTTTCAAGGCTATTAGTTAGAAATAAAAATATTGACTTAGAAATTAGAGGCATTTAGTCCCTAAGTCTGAAAGAAACACTAAATATAAGACCCAAAATATCATTTTAGTGTACCATTTTTCCGAATCGACATGCACTTTTATTTTCAACTCTTTCCAGCAGACTTTAGCATTTTTATTATTTTTATAATGTAAGCTTATTTTTTTTCATTATACTATTGATATGCACTACTTTAACAACAGCTTAGAGTTTAGGGTTTTTTAAAACTACACACACACACACACGCACACATACACACACACACACACACACACACACACACACACGGTGTTCTTTGCTTTTCTCTAATTTTTACCAGCCAAGAAAAGGCATCTGGCTAATGATCTCTGAGTTTTGCATCAGTGCTCAGAACAGTTTCCTAATTTTATCGTGTAACCATATAAAAAAAAAAAAGTTGAATCTGCTGAGAGCCAAACAGAGACTCATTCAATTATAGACAAGTTCTCTACAATTTGGAATGGTAAACAGAAAGAAAAATGCTCATGCAATGCAGCCAGGTGTGCAGATAGGAGATGAATATTATGACATTGATTGCATCAATATCTTGTTAGTAAAAGTAAAATTGAAAAGCTATTAAATTAATAAATACTCATTTTTGGAGACCAAGTGCCAGTACAACCAGTGGAAGTCAAACACAGTGGGAAACATGCAAGCAGTTCTTAGCCCTATGATGGGATAAAACTAAGCAAAAATTACTTGAAAAGGTCACATATACTCTAATATAAGTACATGTTTTGACACCAGGTATTGCAATACCTACTTCCTGGGTGCGTCCCAACCTAGTGGAATTCTCACTCCAAAGTTTATTCCACATTCATTGTGGGAGGAGAGTTAGATGCCCAGTAAAGAATCTTCAAAAAACAGTGAAGCAAGGAGAGAAAATATCCAGAAATGAAACAAAGAAGGGGACACAGCTGAGGCACTTTTAGATAATAAGTAGTCAGAGACACACATATCTGTTAACCAGGGTGGTGTATTCCTCTGTTTAGTATGATGAGCAGGTTTTATCTTATTTAAAACAAAAATCCCCAATTTTTGGTTTTAAAAAAGTAATCCCAAATCCACATTTTCCCATGATTTAAATGAAACAGAACTTATCTATATCTATATCTATATGTGGTGTTTCATCGTGTGTGTGCATGGGGGGGGTGCATTAGTGATGTTTCATTTTAATCATGGAAAAATGTGAATTGGGGTTACTTTATTTTAACCGAAAATTGGGGATTTTTTTAAATCAGAGAAAACCAGGATCCCTGTTAATGAGATGGGTGCTGCCTCCAAAGGGAGTTTGTCCTCAGTCCTGGCTTGTGCCCATGTTTCTAAAAGCCCAGCAGGGGAAGAGTAGAAGTTTGACTGTGTGCTACCTAAGTGCCCCTTCAGCTATTCAGCTAAAAGGTGGGAGCACTCTCCACCCCTGCTTTACTTTGGGTAAACCTATTCCCCCAACAGTGGAAATAGAATCCCAAACTTTATGTAAGTGCCAAAAACTGCAGGTACAAAGCTATATGTATATAGTACTTAGTCATGTATAGGTAAATAGGATCTGGCTGCAAACAGTGCGTCAAGAATACTTTCATTTGCAAGTGGTAGTCACCAACATCACAAAAATGTCAGAATATGTATAGGAAATTAACTTTTTGGCTAAAGAAAAAATAGTTAACCTGAATCAAGGCAAGTTAAAGGAGATAAAGATTAAAAAAGAGAAATACTTTGTAGAACTGGCTAAGATTCTATTTCTATTCTATTTCACTGCTAAGACATGTAAGTTTGAATCATTATTTAGGCAACTGTCACCCAACCACATGATATCTTGCATAATGTCCTGAATTGTGATTGTATGCCTAAATGACTTGTTTGCCTCCCACAGCACTCTCCTTCTCCTCCTCCCCTCTTCCCCCATCCCCCCCACCATCTCTCCCTTCTCTGTCTTTTGTAGTCAAAGCACACTTTCTATTTGGTAAACTCCTCTGTCTATGTCTTCTCACAATATTTAATGAAGTGACCTTGGACTCATGTAAGCTTATAAGCTTATGCATCCCTAGTTTTACCTAAAGAGTTTATAAAGGGGTAGTCACAGATTCACTTGCAACATTTGCAAATAATTGCAATATTGTGACATATATAAGATTGTATGTGTCAATAGATGTATTAGCTGATACAATTAGGAGATATTCCTTGCCTGAAGGGGAGCAACTTTTCAATGGGAGCAACTTTGCAATGTTATGATGTCACTTAACACATTGTCAGTACTTGGCCCAGTGAAAGCTATGGGAACTGCCATTGGATACCTTCCTGACCTTGACTGTCAGCCTCACGATTACTTGCCTGTATTCTGTAGCAGTGTTCCCAATTCTCACCTGCCACATCTTGATGTTTTAGGATGATAACAATTGGGAGGTGATAATTCTCACCACCACTGGATGACAATTATTTGAGGTAGGTCTCTTCTGGAGCTCCAACCAACCCTTCACCCCGGCCTAGCACCACCCAGATGTTACTCCACCCTTCATTTACATTGATCTTAATGGGTGACCTTTCTGTTTCAGGCTTATGTGAGTCTCAACAGTCATCTCGATGGAATTAAATCAACAGGGACTACTGGGCTTCTTCCCCAGTCTCAGGTGAATCTTGTTATTGGTTATGAGAGGGCTTTCTGCCTGCTCACTTCCCCGAGGGTTACACCCTCTAGTAACCCTACAAAAGTAAACAAAACAAAAAAATAAATAAAAAGAACTGAAGCCCATCTGGGTTGATATCCCCTATCCCAGGGGCATATTGATTTTTCTGGGGATTTTCCCCTTTTATGTTGATCAGGTTGGTGTTCTGCCAACAAGGTCAGTATGCTGCCAGTCTGTTGTAGAAAGGACATGACAGTATACACCAAAAAAACGCAAAAGTAAGAATAAAGTAATACAAAAGTCAGTACCCTAGTGCTGGAGCTCAGCCATTTTTCTCCCAGCTGGCCCTTTCATGGCCCTACTCTGCCACTGCAAATGCCACTTCGCTTTGCAGTGTCTCTCTGACCGGCATCTTCCTGGCTTAATTAAGTTCCTCAGAGCTTTGTAGCCAGCTGTCCACTGGCTCTCCACAACTGAGGCTGCCCTGCCTGGCTTCTCCAGTCCCGAGATGCAGATCCCCACTCTCCCACTCTCCACGCTCCATGTGCCACTCACTTCTGATTCTCTGGAGCTGCTCTAGTCACACAGAGAAGCTGCTCCAGAACTGCAGCTCCAGGGTTCTTGTCTCACTTTTGCTGGCTTTTTCTGGCTCTCGGTAAGTATTTTGCTTCTTTGCTCTTCTTCACGCATCCTCTTTCTTAAGATACCACTAGGCACCTTTTTTTCATTTCCTCCTGGAGGGAAGGGCTCACCCCATTTAGAGTTGGGATTTGGTGGAGAAGTTTCTTCCATATGGCATCAAGACAGAAAGTTCATCACCATGTTGGCACAGCAGAGCCTATATTCAATATAAAAATTAAAGGGTTATAGAGCTAAGACCCAATGAGTTATCCAGGCATTATCAGTCTGTGAGGTTTTAAGCCATTTTAGAGGGGTGTGGTTGGTGATTAATGTATATTTCTGGCCAAGTAAGTAGTAATGAAAATACTCTACTCCATATTTGATGGCTAGACATTCTTACTTCATAGTTGTGTACCTTTATTCATGAGGATTTAACTTACGGATGGCATAGGCTATGGGCCAGTCCACTGTGTCCATTTCTTGAGACAACACAGCTTCCACAGCATGATTAGAGGCATGCATCTGAAGAATGAAAGGACGGGTGAAATTGGGGATCTTTAGGACCACATGAAGGCATAGTGCTGTTTTTGTTCTCTGGAACACTTTGAGGTGCAACTCATCCCACTTTATTGGGCTGGATTTTTTCCTTTCAAGATGTCTGTTAATGGTATGGTCACTTCTGCAAAATGGGGAATGAAGTGCCAGTAGTAACTGGCTAGTTCAAGAAAGGTCCTCATCTGTTTAGTGTGGGGGGTAGTTTCTTATGGCCTCTAGCTTATCAGTTAGTGGTTCGATACATCCCTGTCCCACTGAGAGTCTGAGATATTTGGTCTCAGCCTTACTTAGCATGCATTTTCTGGGGTTGGTGGTTAAACTGGCTGACCAGAGTCCCTGGAGGACCACCCAAAGGGTTTTTAGATGTTGTTCCCACTAATTAGAGTAGATAATAGTCGGCTCACTATCTCAAAGGGCCCTTGCCAGCAGGTCAGGAACTTACTAGTAGCACTGGGAAGGCGCACTAACACCATCTGTCCCTCGTTCATCTGTCTCTCATGTGTGCTCCCTTGTCATAATACTCTTTTTGTCTCTACTGTGCTTGACAGAGATGGACCTGAGTCCATCTCTGTACCCTGTGTCTCAGTTCTTGTATGTATTTTGAGGGTTGTGGGACCATAGGTTCTTCTCTCTCCCAAACCTCTTGTACCATATCTAAGTCCTCAAGGTTGATGTCCATACAAGTTCGAATGAGGCAAACCCCAGAGAATACTAAGGGGCTTCCCTTACTGCAAACACGAGTGGAGGCGCTAACAGGTCCCACCTACGGGGCTCCTCCTGGGCACACTGGTGTAACATATTTTTCAAGATGCCGTTAAACCTCTCCACTAACCTATTTTTCTGGGGGTAGTATACTGTCATCTGCAGGTGCCATATTTTAAGCACTATGCAAAGGTTATGGATGATGTGTGACATAAAATTAGTCCCCTGGTCTCTTTGGGTATGCCAACTCTCAATATCCACTACAGGAATTCCTCTGCTACCCGATGTCCCATAACAGAACATAGAGGGATGGCATCCAGGAACCATGCTGCATAATCAATTAGGATTAGTATAAACTGATGTCCTGCTGAACTCTTCAATAGTGGCCCAACTATGTCTAAGGCTATTCTCATAAAAAGGGTCTGACACCATTGGCATAGAATGTAGTGGGGCCCATAGGGGTTTTCTTAGGCTGATCCATTGGCAATCTGGACACACTCAGCAGAAGTCCTCAACTTGCTCATACAGGTGTGGCCAAAAACACCATTTGGCCAAATGGGCCTCCGCTTTTACTCTCCCCATATGTCCTCCCAGAGGGTTTGAATGGGCCAAGCTCAATATGGGGGTATGGTAGGGTAGAGGGATCAATAGCTGGGGTATCGCTTGCCCTTCTTGCTAACCTGCCTTAATTCTATAAAGTAGGCCCTTTCTAAGTTCGTACCAGGGTAACATGCAACACCACTCCAGGCAGATTACCTGTTTGTCATTCTTGGCCAGCTATGTCTAGATAATGGAACAAAATGTATCCTCTCCTGCTTGCACCTTCTGAAAGTTCATGTTGCTGGACCGTTTCCAGGTCAAATCACTCTAAGTCCTCTGATGCTTCTCCTATGACACCTAGTCAGCCCAGACCCCAGGTTCTCACCACATCCAACACCTGGTAAATTTCTTCCCAGTCATGGCCCAATACCATCTGGTAAGGTAAATCTTACACTGAGCTGACTGGCATCTTTCTGGCCACAATGAGGACTTCCACCCGATACCTCTTTTGTGGATATGTGGAGTGTTGCCCATGCATGCATATGTTCTGTACTGCTGCTGCATCCAGTTCCCAGTTGGGGGAGTTAGATCCACTCAAATCAACATCTGGGAACAAACAGTATTGACAATGGCTTGGATCCTTTCCCCCCCATGGTTGCCCAAACAGTGGGTTTCTCTTTCTTCTCTTCCCAGCTGCTTTTTCCTAGGCTACAGTCCATCATCTCTACTAGGCCATTATCCTTTGTATCATTCCAGTATGCTCGCACTTTGAAATGCAGGTCTCCTGAATGCAGGCCCAGCCGAGGCATACTGGTACACTCCCTGGCTATGTGTCCCAGTTTGCCACAACAAAAACATGCAATGCTGCCCCCATGTGCCCAACAAGTTTACCATGGGCCTTTTTTCATTCAGCCTCTCATTGACTGATACTCATTCCATCCTCTCCCAGATGTTTTCTCCTTGGGCACTGTCAAAATTTTCTGCTAGTCACAGAGCTTCTGCCAACAATTTTGGATGATGACTTCTCACCCACCTTTGTGTGTTCTCATCCAAGTTCAGGAGAAACTTTTCTAACAGGATCTGGTCATAGATATCAACCTTGGGCATCTCTTGGGGCCTCAGCCACTTTTCCAGCAGATCTGCCAGGTGTTGAAGGAAAATCCTAGGAGACTTATCTTCTTTCTTCTTCTTGGCTCTGAACATCTGTCAGTACCTTTCTGGGTTAATGTCCAACTGGTACAGGATTTCCTTCTTTTCTTTGTCATATTCTAGTGCTTCTCCCATGTCATTGCCCGGTAGGTAGCTTGCACTTGCCTGATCAAGAGTATGCCCAAGTGCCCCACCAGTGGCTCTGATCTAACCCAGAGGCTAAAGCCGTCTGCTCAAAACTCTCCAGGAATGCTTCTGGATTGCTTTGGGGGATCGTCTGGAGGACTTTCAGCTCAACTTGGTTCCTCTGCGCCCAGGGCTGTTGCTGCCACAATTTTTCCTCTAGGACAATTTGTCTAGCTGCCTGATGTTGTTGCTGCTGCAGCAGCTGGCCTACCAAAGTAAAGTCTGTTGGAGTGGTTCAGGGCTTCCTATCACGCCTCCTGAGAGATCTATGTTGCTGGATCACTTAGGCTGCCATTGAATTCCTGGCCAATGCATCACTTTATTAGGGCTTAGCCTGGTTAAAGTTATGACCACTGCCACCGGATACCTTCCTCACCTTGACCATTGGCCTCATGATTACTTGCCTGTATTCTATAGCGGTGATTGCAACTCTCACCTGCCATATCTTCATGTTTTAGGATGATAACAATCAGGAGATGGTAATTCTCACCACCACTGGATGACAATTATTCAATGTTGGCCTATTCTGGGGTGCTGACCTCCCCTACACCGCAGTCTGGTACCACTCAGATGTTATGCCGACCTTTGTTTACATCAATCTTAATTTCGACTTTTTTTTTTCTTTCAGCCTGGTGTGTATCTCAATAGTTGTCTAGTTGTCTCAATGAAATTAAATCAACAGAGACTACTGGACTTCCTCACCATTCTCACGTGAGTCTCATTGTTGGTTATAAGAGGCCTTCCTACCACCCTTCTTCCCTGAGGGTTACACCCTCTACTAACCCCACAAAAAATAAACAAAGCAAAAAAAAAAAAAAAAAAAGAACTGAAGTCATTCTGGACTGATATCCATTGTCCCAGGGGTATATCAATTTTTTTTTCTGGGTATTTATTGCAATTCAACTTCATATCAGAGATGCAGAAGTTATGCATGGACCCTCAACATTGTAGCTGACCAAAAATTACAGCTAGTGAATGTTTAACATTGAATTAAGCCATGGCTTAGGAAACATTGCCAAGCTTTTATTGTTGAGAAAAAGACTGGAAAGAAAGGAGGAAAGTTATTGCTACATCAAAGGTGCCCAAATGTTCAGTGAGACCTCAGGACTGATTGACATCTTTGAGAAATAGTTTGCATTATTAATGGTACTTACCATTTGAACCTCCCTTTCATTTACACACTTCTACAAATTTTCTCTTAAGTAAATTTTCCTGTTAAAGAAGACTGCCTGAAGTCCAGTAGGACTTGACTGTTGCTGTTAATATATGTGGGAGGTACTCAAATACTGTGTGACAAAGCCTAAAAACCTAAAGTAGATAATACTCATTGGCTTAAAGTAGTGAAGCTGCAGTTTATTAGCTTGCAAACAGAAACCCTCCATTTTTTAAAGCTTGTCAAGCCTTAAAGCAGACAAGGTTCTTTGGTTCTTTGACCAACTAAGCCACTGGAAAAAAATTGTTCTTTGCAAGCTTTTGGACACAGGCCCCTTCTTCAGGCATAGGAAGAGTCTGGCAAAGAACAGTTTTTTCCAGAGATTTAGTTGGTCTAATAAAATATATCAGATGTACCCAAATTACCTTGTCTGCCTATGTCCTTAAACCGACATGGCTACAACCAACAAGCTCAAAGACTTAAAGATATTTGGTGCCACTCAAAGACTATTTAACATAAATTTAGTTAAAAGAATATGTATCTAATGACCTTTCTTGTAAAATATAATCATATTTTATTTCTGTAGTATTTAGGCATTTTGAGAGACCTGTTCACTATGTCACTAATACAGAAAGTAATTTACTTTATAGACCTATTACAAGTAGAAAGCCAGTTAAAATGAATTACTATATAATTTTTAATGTGCCTAAGAGAGATTGGGGAAGGGAATACATTGTTGCTGTGCAGCAGAATGTTTAATAGTTTAATTGGTTTGCAGATAATTTTTTTCTGTATGTTTTTTCTTGTCTTTCAGTATGTGGGTGAATCTGTTTTTTCCAGTTGTGTTTGTAGTAGTGTTGGGGCAATGTTGCAGCCATAACAGTCAAGGAAAAATAGGTAGGCCTATTTTGTGGGTGATATCTTTAATTGGATCAACCGAATAGTTGGGAAGGACATAGACAAGATTCCTGGTACCACAGTATACACGTCTCAGGTCTGTGGGAGAGTGTCTGCCTGCAGCGTTAGCCTAAGCAGTAATTTTAAGGACTTTTTGCTTAGATACACCATTAGTAAAAGACTTTTTTTTGTGTCTCAAGACAATTTCTTTGTATTAGGGCTCATTCTACCTGTTTTGCTTACTGATCGTGTATGCAAAAATGTATTGTTCCCCTTAAATGTTGTTTGTTAAGTGAAGTATAGCCTTAAAGTGACATGCAATCTCCCAATTAAAGATATTATTTACTATGAGGAAAGTTACTTTGCACAGAATTACATAGTCAGCATAGAGCCAATGTACAAAGTTTAGCATCTGGAGTATCTTAAAGGGATATTTTTTCCCAGTCATTTCATTGGTAAATCCCATAGTAAGAAATGGTGCTCAAGTAAATATCTGTACCATTAAGGCAAAGAAATATAACTATACTGTATCTTAACACAACACATAACATTGATGACTGACTTAAAACCTCTTAAATCAGATAAAATTTCATTTTTTTTTATGGCAATCAATATTTTTTTCAGGAAAACTCAGGTGTCAATGCATAAAAATATTACCCAATTTTAATTTAAAAAGAAATCAGCTTTCCTCTTAGTGTAGATTTCACCCAGTAAAGAAAACATCATTGGCATAATATCTATATAAATTAAATCTCTTATTCTGGAGGCCAGATCTGTTGGTCTACTCAAGGGGTGGGCAATGATTTTGGGTGGAGGGCCACTTAATGAGTTTTTGTGAGCTGTCGAGGGCCACATGGGTAGTCCCGCCTCTTGTCAGTTTGCCCTGCTGCCTTGTCGCTATCTTGGAACCGGAAGTCCCACCCACTAATTCCTGACCTTTGCCTTTGGAAGTCCTTCCCCTTGCCCCCCAGAAATATGCCTTTTAGGAGGGGGGTTGACATCTTAGAACCAGAAAAAGCCAAATCATACGTTAAAATCGTACAGTAAAAACACGTACTGTAGCATATTTTAATTTTATAATAAAAATATTTTTGTCATGATTTGTGTTTGCATAGTACATATAGAGGTGATTACATAATAACTCACAAATAAGTTCTTAGTTTTACATATTGTGGAGGGAGGGTGTGTGTGTGTGGTGTGTGCGTGGTGTGTGGGTGGGTGTATGGTTTGTCCACGGTATGTGTGTGATATGTGTCGGTGGTGTGAGTATGGTATGGGTGTGGAGTGTGTGTAATATGTGTGTGGTATGTGTGGTATGTGTGTGTGTGGTTTGTGTGTGGTGTGTTTGTATGCGGGTATGTGTGTGGTATATGTGATATGCATGTGTGGTGTGTTTGTGTGCATGGTGGGATGTGGGGCTGTGAGTGTGTGTTAGGGTATAGAGGTGTGTGGGGGGTCTGTGAGTAGGTGTGGCTGTGTGTAGTGGGGCATAGAGTATGTTGGAGAATTGTGTATATGTGGGGGGTTGTGGGGGCATGGTGTGGGTGTAAGGGAGACTGTGGGATGTGGGGACCCCCCCACACACCCCTCATGGTGCATCAGAAGGTGGGGTGCTCAGGGCACAGGCGCCCAGCAGGGCGTGGCTCTGCCCAGCGCTGCACATCGCAATGAGGGCTGCAACCTCCATACAGCTGTCTGTATTGCCAGTGATCCCTGCCACTCACAAGTAGCCCCTGCACTAGCACAGCAGGGAGGGAAGGCCCACATGCTGGAGCCAGGTGCCTTCCCTGCCAGGGCTGTGCAACACCAGAGAGGGGTCTCAGGTGCTGGAGCTGACTGCCTTCTCCATGGGGGCTGTACTGCAGGGGAGGGAAGATTCAACAGGGAAGACACCTGGGAGAATTGTGTATATCCAGATCCAACATGAGACCAGGGAAGCAAGGAGGTCCCAGGGGCTATGGAAGCAGTAGACCTACATAGAAACTGCAAACTGGCCAGCTGGGCCCTTCTGCCCATGAGGGTGTGAGTCAGACAACGGGATATATTTTTGAGGCTGTCTGTACATGTGGGTGCTTCACTCCCACCCCCATGGGCAGAAGGCCTGGGTGTGACACAATTTGTTGTGGGGCCCAATGGTCTGGATGAAAGTGCTTAGTGGGCCAGTCTGACCCCTGGGCCGTATTTTGCCTGCCCCTGGCCCATACGCAATTCACAGTGATATAACGATTTAGGGCCATTCAGTATATGCTTCATTCAGGATTCAGTGTTGCCTAGATACCAGTTATAGTGCATCTAATAATGTTCGCTACATTGTTAAAGTACCAGGAAGGTCTCCAGGGAATGATGAAAAGGTCAGGTAAAGGGGCTGTGGTCTGGTCCTCCAGGTTGGGAGTAGTGCAGGGGTTTGGTAGCTCACCCATTTCAATTACAGTCTGCAAGAGGAGAAGAAACCAGATGGAAATGATGGTCTGAAAGCTTTTGAAGTTGGAACAGGCAATGATGCATAAACCATAAAGTTAAGATTATGATAATTATAACAAACAGTTATAAAAAATAAAAATTAATTAATTAATTTTCCGCAGTGAAGTTCAGGTTCAACCAGTATTGATATAATTATACTAATATTATAAAAAAAGAATATGTTGATCCTAGGAGACAGGTAGTCAGCTATATTAGACTGAAGTCAAGCAGGTACCTTATCTCCTTACACACACACACACACACACACACTCACACACACAATATAACACCCTATAAGCTTTTGTTAGCTCAAGCCCACTTCATAACGTTCTGTGAAAGGACATGCATAGAGCAGCATGTATAATAGAGAAAGTGACTTAAGTACAAGAGACAGGGAGAGGGGTGGACAGGGGGTGGAATTTGAATGGGAATCTACAGAACAAGAAATTATACACAGACTGGGTTGTTAAATATGGTTTAAACAGGGACTATGGATTCTTATCCTATTACTTGGCTTAGTGTTTCTGACTTCTTGTTTCCTATGGCTGCATCCACATGTGTCGTGAACATTTGGTCCCCAGGGGACAACTGGCAGTGGCGCCATCACTAATTCTCCTCTGGGAATACTTGTACCACATGCACTGTCGTGTGTGGCAAGTTACCCCGGGGTGGTAGAGGCTGGCCTCAGCAACATTACCTGGGGGCCTGAGGGCTGCCCATGGCCGCAGCAGCGGTGAATCTGCCATGTGGAGCCTGGCCAGCAGCCTCAGTGCAGCTCTGGGTGGCCCGGCTCCATTTTTGTTAGGTTCACACTGTCCATGCGTGTGCTACTCCATGTTTTTCTCTGCAGTTTTTTTCTACCTCTGGATATCCAGGGATCATAAAAACCCTCAGCTCTCCTCCCTTGCAGCATAGAGAACAGCATGTTCACATCTAATTTAGTTAGTCTATAAGGTATACATTTACCCTGTCTTCATCCTAGGAGATGGTCAGACTAATTGAGTACACTGGAATGAACTCAACTAGTTAATTGAATAATTTTTTTGGTGACTAAATAGCTGTGAGCATTCTGTAACTCATTTTCAAAACAAAAAGTCTGATCATTTAAATAACAATGGTACAATAAAGTTATGTGGAAGGGTCAGGGTTAAATCATAACAATTGTAATTGTTAATTATATCAGACCTTCTGCTCTTAATATATTCATATATACATGCATGTATTACATACAATTCACATTTAATAGCTAATGCAATTTGATATGCATATATTGTATACTGTATACATTTTCTATAACTTCTTTCCAGGTATTTTTTTCATGACTATTACACTACAAGTAATATTCACAAGTTGTATTAAGTATTCTTT
This sequence comes from Alligator mississippiensis, assembly GCF_030867095.1. NCBI lineage: Eukaryota > Metazoa > Chordata > Crocodylia > Alligatoridae > Alligator > Alligator mississippiensis. The sequence continues at coordinate 380,594,247 of NC_081824.1, read as the reverse complement.
GAACACTACAACTTTTTATGTAATATTCTAGGACTGATTTATCTATCATTTCAACTTTGGGACAAGGTAAAAGTATCTCATCATTTGTCGTCTGCTTAAAAGCATCAGATTCACATTAGGATCTATTTTCCATTTCTCCTGGGTCTTTGTAGGTGGTGTTCTTGGAGAAAAGTAATGAATTACCTGCCAGAGGTTTCACCTGTACTGTCAAACTTCCTACTGAAGATAAAAGAATTGCACGCTTCCCATTTTTTTATGCAGCTCATAACAGAAGCTGGCAGGCGACCCTGATAGGCTGACTTTGGCCATCACCTTTATATTGGAGAGCACAAAAGAACTAGTGAACCCAGGCAAAGGTTTTCAGTGAACCAGAAGACTTCTAGGTCACTCCATTTATAGCTGACTCAAAGACTTATTGGTTTATATGGGTTTTTTATTCAACTTCTAAATATTCCTGCAGGGTTGAGAGATTTCTAGGGAGTCAACACAAGTGAGAGGAGGAAGATGAGGACAGCTGAAGAAAAAAGTTATTGGCAAATGATGTTCTACAACATTAAGCAACTGAGTGCATAAAAGGGACTTGCCTATTGAGCTAAAGAAAGCAGTAAGAGTTTCAAAATCCTAACAGGTCTTTGGAACATGTTGACTAAAGAACAGGTAAGTTTTATATAAATGTGAATTTCAAAAGATGCCTTTCAACCCATTAGTGCCACAGGAAATCTGAAAGAGCCAATTTCAGCAGTCTCTGTGCATTAAACTATTTAAAAATAATATATGTTGGAGAGTGAGTTGTGACATTAAGCCTAGTCCATTTAGTTCCCCTTTCTTTCAGATGCATTAGCTGAAAACTTGGGTTAAGTGATACTATTAAGGGTTGCAAAGTCAAGCTCTCAAATGTTAGGAAATGACAGAATTAAGGACTTCTGTGCATCCTAAATTTGGCTTTTTTTCAGGATTCATTATGATATAGTCCTTAGTTACATGATCACATACAATTCTGTCCATTGGACATCTGTGTCACTCAGTACACAGAATAGGCAATGCTCATTCAGTAGTGAGCAGTTACTCATTAATTTTTTATCTCCTCATTGTTCAATTTGTGACTCTCTACCTTATTTACTGTGCACTGTTCAAAACCAGTTCTGACTGCAGAATCATTCATTTACTCATACCTTTTTTACATGGTGCTCTTCATTATAACATCTGAGTACATTCATGCCTTGCATTCAAAATCTTTTCTAACTTTATCCCAACCACGTAGTTACTCTTATAAAAGGTATCACTTACCAAAAAATCTTTCCCTCTTACATAATCCCTAGACCATCACAGCTATAACATCACGCCACAATTTCACACATTAATTTATGTTCATAATACCTTTCTAAAGTAAGTGGGAATGATTCTTCTTATGTTACAGAAGGAAAACTGAAAAACAGAAATTTACAGAAAAAGTATCCAATAATTTTGGGTGTTTGTGTGATGACACTTATGACTTAATTAAAAAAAAAAAAAACCTTGGTATTTTATATATTCTGAATGCTGTTCCCATTTACTTAAGTCACAGAGGGTACATCTACATGTGCATCTGTAGTGCACAGTACCTGAAATTACTGCACAATACAGGTGCATGTCTACATGTGCACACCCATACTGCACAGTAAATATGGTGACTTATGCCTACTTAAGGGTGATTTGATACCTGCATCATGCCTTAAGGTTAAGTACAGATAGTTAAAAAGCCCAAGGCTGACTCAATTCAATTTTTGCAAGCTGCATAGACCAAACCAATAAGCAAGTGGATATACATTCACTTTTGATTCTGGAAATGCAGCCACATTCCTGCAGTGGCCCAGGCCAAAATGTGAGGGGTGGGGCACTAGAGCACAACTCCCTGTTCAGCTGGAGCAGACAGCTTGGGCCAAGGCTAGCTTCCCACCATGTGTAGGGGATTTTTTTAGGGAAGTATAAAGCATCTTGGGATGCTGGGGTATTGTGAGTTAATGTGAATCTGGCAGGGATCTGGGACAGAAGTTCAATAAACCAATTTAACTTAAATCGGTTAAGTCTGATACCTCATCCATCTAGATTTATTTTAAAACAGTTTTGGCCATTTTAAAAGCAGATTATGTGCACTGAACTTCTGTTGTGTTACAGATTTTAACTAGATTCCAGTCACTTATTCTGGTTTATTTGTAATTCCTGTCCCTAGCCTAAGGGCCTACAGAAGCATGGATTATTTTGGGCAATTCTTTGCCTTCTTGCCTACTTTACCAGGCAACCCTCAACTGAGTTAACATATTCATGCATTATGCAATAATCAGGCCCACATGCCAAATCCATTAATTATTAAAAAGCAGCTCGAAACACAACACATATAGTACACTGCTTTATAATCATCTGATGATACACTATGGCACAGACTCTGAATTATTAACTTTAAATAAGAAATAGAAAGCCACAAGGAGATACCCTTCTTTACTGCCTGACAAAATGATGAAATAACCCACTGAAATTCAGTGTTGTGTTAAAATGTGTTCACTTGGGGCATTTCCACAAAGCTCCCTGAAGTAAATCCTTGTCCTTCATGGATCAAACTAGGGGGGAAGAAAGGAGGAACTGGAGCTACACCTTATTTAAATGAAATCCTTCAGATGAGTAAGGACCATTGCATAAAGAAGGGCTGAAGCATAAGGCTTTAGGAAAGGAGGCAACATCTGTAAAGGAATTTAGGTACATAAATGCCATTTACTATTTCAATAAGTGCTAGGAGCCTGAATACCAGGCATTTGGTAACTACTTGCAACAAAAAAACTAGATCTGTTCTGTATCTACACTTCTTAGTTGCAGTTTAAATATATTGTAGTTAATATACCAGTATTATGAAGTATACTGTAAAGATATATTATGATCACATCTGCAAATGTTTATGGTTTCTTCTGAAAAGGATCTGTAAAATATTAGATAACTGGTAGTATAATGCAGAGAGAACTTTGGACATGGCAGTAGGGATCTTGGTGGAAGATTTGGAGTTATCCTTTCTTGCTGGAGTTTTAACAATGCTTGATACGTTCTGAAAGGCAAGAAAATTGCCTAAGTAGGTGTATGACTTACTTAAGTTCTCCAGAAATATTTCTCTAACAGGAAACATTTTATTAGAAACAGGAGGCTTGCCTCTTTTTCAGTATGTTATTGCAATTTTAACAAGACACTTTCAGAAGTCCCAGCCAGCACATAACTAAAATCATGACAGGATTCTCCAGGAGAACACCACCAAAGAACATTAATTCTAATAGGAGTAACACTTCTGCAGATGTTTGCAAATGGAGTGTAGTCATTTTTGCAGAATCAGAGTTAGTCAATATTAATTTGTAGGATGCAGTAATAAAAGATTTATTGCTATCAGTTGAACATTGTTAATGATCCTTTATGTATAAGGATAGCCTTCAAAACCAAATTAAAGAAAGAGGGAAGCTTTTACATATTTTCTTTTATGCCTCTTATTTTCACTGTTTTACTTGAAAAATTAAAAGATAGAGATGTATCTGGGGGCCTAATGCTTGAAAGCATGTGGATACACACATGACATCATAGCATGGAATGTCAGCTGCATATTATATTATATGGTATTTGAGTTTATGGTTCATAAATGTCTCATGACACAGTATAAGATACTCCTAGACTGTAAAAGAGTTCCTAGTAATATCAATCAGACCTTTTAAGGTATTTCTATTTACATCATTGTCTTACATCATCAAGGTAAACTATGCCTCCACTGAGCACATTAACTACACGTGTGCTTCCCATCCAAATATACTCAATGGATTTATCCATGACACTCATGTCTCTGCACCAAGAAAAAGTATTGCTAGTTGCTCTTTTATATAAAAATCAGCAATGCATTGTATGGGAGCTATCTTTTTTCTCTGCTGAAAATAATTTTAAATGCTTTGCTAGCTGTTCCCAAGCACATACAAGGTTAACCTTTGTGCATCACAGAGGACGTTTATGAAACTTAATCCTGAAAATGTAAGATAGCTTGTTATCAAAATTTGAGATTTTTTTGCTCTAAGGATTTTTGAACAACTTACCAAGAAAAATATTTATTTAGATTCTCCGTTCAGAAATATAAGAAATTTGTTATCTAAAGGTTATTAAATAGAACTCTTCTGATAATATTCTAATATTTATATGTTAATATTTTTTCTATAGCCCATTGTGACGGTGTTAATTCCAGACTTAATTAAAGATCATTTGATCATTTAAAACATCTAATTAAATAAAATTAGGTAAACATAAAAGATTATTCAACGTTCTCAAAAAATTAATAATGTAAAGGTATGACAAGTATGTCTTAAAGGTATGACTTTAATCTTAAAGGTATGACTTTAATAATTCTAGCTAGTAAATGAAATTATTGAAAACTAGAATATTTTTAAGACTGAAAGTAATATTCCATAAACGTCTTTCAGGGGTAAGTGTTGATTTTTAAAGAAGCTATTGAACATTTATCTATATATGAGAGAAAAAGCCAAAAGCTTAGGCTCATTAATCTAAAAAGGCACCCTTAAAGGATCTTGGTTATCAGAAGTTCTCAGTACCAGTTAGCTAACTCTGGGTTCAGTGACAGGTGTAATTAACATATTCTGTTTTTTATTTTGCTCCCACATTTACATTAAAATAAAAGTGTTAGAAAGCACTTGATCTGGGATACTTTGATATGTTTCCTGGGACTTTAGTTTTGTTTTCATGTTAGGTAATTGCATAATGTATGTGCCTAACTTATACCAATACCACAAATAGTCATATAACTACTAATGAGGAATACACTATGGTAATGAAAACTAAGGACACACATTAATAAGTACAGGATAATCAGCACTTGCAGAATCTGACCTTAGTTACATAGCTTAAAGAAACAAAGAATAAAATGATCCAGGGCAATAATTATTAGACCTGTGCGAAGCAGCAAGTATTTGATTTGGATACAGATTTAGCTGATTCAGAGGGACAGTGATTCAATTCAGTGATTTGGATCACTTCCTGATTCGATTTGGCCGATTCGGATTCGAAGATTTGTCACTGATTCAGAGATTCGTCCATAGACTATAATGGGGAATCACTAAAATACCTATAACTTTGTCATTGTTTTGCAGATTCAGATGAAAACAGCAGGGATGGTAGCCCCTTCTGAGGGCATGAAGACTGCCATGTTTCATGGAGATAGATGCAGGCATTTTTGTGAAAGTGCACCTTATACTGTTGAAAGCAAAACATATCACTTGTGTGTGTTAAGGCAGAGCAGGATGAAAACAGCCGGAATGGTACCCCTCATGTGGGTATGAGGCCTCCCAGGTTTCAGGCAGAGTGGTGCAGGGACTTCTGTGAAAGTGTGCCTCAAACTGTTGAAAGCAGAAATCATATCACGTATGTGTGTTAAGGTAGAGTGGGATGAATGTAGCGGGGGTGGTAGCCCCTCATGCGGGCACAAGGCCTGCCAGGTTTCAGTTAGATGGTGCAGGGGGTTCTGTGAAAGTGCACCTCAAGGTTCTGAAAGCAAATTTAAAAAAGCAAAAAGGTGGGAGTGAGGAGGGTGGCATTCATGCCATCTACATGTGGAACTTGGAGAAATCCAGCAGTGGGAGGTTCATCTTCAGGAACACCAGCTGCTGCTCTAAACCAGGATCCAAGGAGGTGTGGTGGGGTGTCACAACATCCCCAGCAATGCTGAATACCCTCTCACTTGGAACACTGGTTGGTGGACAGGACAGGACAGGTGTTCCCAGGCAACCGTGGCCAGATCCTGCCACACCTGGCTGTGGGTTGCCCAATAGGCCAAGAGGTTGCAGTGCAGTGGCTCCACATCCTTGGTGAGATAGGTAGCCACCAATGCTGCTGTGCTACCTGCCTGATGGTGGTGTCAGGTGTCTCTGGACCCCAACATTGAGGTCATGCCCTTGGCCCACATTGGCAGTGGCTGTGGTGGGGGAGAATGACACATGGTTGGAGTGCTGGCACAGGAAAGTGGATCCCCCTCTTCCACATCCCTCTGCCTCTATGCTTCTGTCTCCCTGATTCTGTTCACCAGCACCTCCATCCAGTGATCAAGGGTTTTGCTGCTCACCCTCAGGTTTCACATGCCCACCAGCACGTGGACCGTACTGGACTGCAACAGATCCAGCCATTTTTTGATACCCTCCTTCATCTGCTAAACCAGTGCCTGCACCTCTGGTAAAAGCAGCTTTCCCCAGGCAGGAACAATGATCCCCTGAAACTTCTCCATTCCATTCACAAGCTCCTTCACTACAGGGATCACCTGGCTAAGGAGGGCATTGAAAACACTGAGGGTCTGGGTGGCCTCAGAGAATAGCTTGAGGACCACCAACATCTGGGAGATGGTATCCCACTCCATTTTGTTAAGGAAGCCGCTGATCCCAGTCTCCCTGACCAAGCCCATCTCATGGCTGGCCTTCTGTTGCTCAACCAGCCTTTCCAGCATCAGGTATGTGAAGTTCCACTGAGTGTCCTCATCCTGTATGATTTTGTGCTGCGTGATGCTCAGCTCTGCCTGTTTGTCCCACATCATCTTGTCCTTGATGCTTTGGTGGAAATAAGCTGGCTGGTGGAGACGGTGTCATCACCAGGAGCCCTGTCCCCCTCCAAGGCATCCCTGACTATGAGGTGGAACTTCTGTGCCACACAGTGGGTGCCAAAAATGTTGGCATCATGCACAGCCTTGACCCCATTGTCAGTGACAATGAATCTGCGGGTGAGCTCGCTCTGCCCAACAAGCCACCCCTGAACCATGCAGTTCATGGCCACCAGAATCTCTCTTGCCATGTGGGACCTATCCATCACCTCTGCTTGAAGGAGAGCCCACTGATGCCCTGACTGATTGCACCAGTGTCCTGTGAGGGAGAGGTAAGGGTAAGTAGGACAGGATTGGATACAATTTACCAGAAGACAGACTAGCTACCAAGAGACTAGATAGCAAACCAGAGCCTTTCAGGCACTGATCTTCCAAGGGAGAGACAGCTCACAAAAGACACCGATCACTTCAGACACAGCTTGATCTATTTAATAGATTTCATAGACATTTGGGCTGGAAGGGACCCCGGAGGATCATCGAGTCCAGCCCCCTGCCCCAGGGGCAGGAAGTCAGCAGGGATCATAGGATCCCAGCAAGATAAGTATCCAAATGTGTCTTGAAGGTATTCAAAGTGGGTGCTTGAACTGCCTCTGGTGGCAGTTTATTCCAAACCTTGGGGGCTCGGACAGCGAAGAAGTTTTTTCTTATGTCCAGCCTGAATTAGTCACAGCAGAGTTTGTGACCATTCAATCTTGTCATCCCTTGGGGGGCTCTGATGAACAGATGTTCCCCCAGATCCTGATGAGCATCCCTGATAAACATATAGGGGGCCACCAGATCACCCCTGAGCCTGCACTTTTCCAGGCTGAACAGCCCCATGGCTCTCAGCCTCTCATCATAAGGTCTGTTTTCCTGACCTCTGATCATGCACGTGGCTCTCCTCTGCACCCTCTCAAGCTTCTCCACATCCTTTTTGAATTGTGGAGCCCAAAACTGGATGCAGTACTCCAGCTGCGGCCTCACCAAGGCCAAGTACAGAGGGAGAATGATGTCCCGGGATTTGCTTGAGAAGCTTCTATGGATGCAAGCCAGCATTTTGCTCACTTTACTAGCCGCAGCATCACACTGAAGGCTCATGTTCATCTTGTGGTCAACCATGATCCCCAAGCCCCTTTCATCTGTAGTGCTAACCAGAGTAGCACTACCGAGCCTATAAGCATGCTGTAGGTTTTTCCTCCCAAGGTGGAGAACCTTGCATTTTTTGGTGTTGAACATCATCAGGTTCTCATCCGCCCATTTCTTGAGTCTGTCCAGATCTGCCTGGATCACCCTCCTGTCCTCAGCTGTGGATGCTGTACCCCAGAGTTTGGTGTTGTCGGCAAACTTGGCCAGTCCACTTCTGACACTAATCTCCACATCACTGATGAAGATGTTAAATAGTATAGGCCCTAGGACAGAGCCTTGTGGGACCCCACTGGTCATAGCGCACCAAGATGATTGGCTCCCATTGACCACCATCCTCTGGGTCCTAGCACGGAGCCAGTTCCCAAGCCAGCAGATTGTGGCGATGTCAAGGCCACAGTTAGCCAGTTTAGCCAAGAGATGATCGTGGGATACCAGATGGAAGGCTTTTTTGAAGTCGAGGTATACAACGTCAATCTCTTCCCCCTTGTCCAGGTGATAAGTCACCTGGTCATAAAAGGAAATGAGATTGGTTAAGCAAGACCTACCCACAACAAACCCATGCTGGCTATCCCTCAGGATGTTGCCATTGGCCAGTCTGTTAAGGATGGCCTCCTCGATAATCTTTTCCAAGACCTTCCCCAGGATAGGGCACTTCACCAGAGCACCAAAGCTCTCAAAGATCCGTGCCAGGGGCTGATGACACTTGCCAGCTCCCTAAGTATCCTTGAGTGTAACCCATCAGGGCCAGCTGACTTGAAGGTATCCAGCCTGTCAAGGTGTTCCTTCATGAGGTCAGCTTTGATGGAGAGTGAGGAATCTCCCTCACATGGGCCTCCCTGACCCACAGTGGGCAGGGCCGTCCCATGGGACTGGTGAAAAACTGATGCAAAGTACCCATTTAGCAAGTTTGCTTTTTCCTGGGCATCTGTTGTCAGTTACCCCATCTGGTTCAGCAGGGGTCTAATGTTGCCCTTGCTTTTCCCCCAGCTCCCCACATATCTGAAAAAGGACTTTTTATTTTCCTTGATATTTGTAGCTAGTTGGAGATCCATCACAGCCTTGGCTTTCCTGATTTGCTCTCTGCAAGTCTGGACCAGAGCAAAGTATTCTTCCTTGGTAGTGGTTTCAGTACTCCATCCTTCATAAGTCCCCCTTTTAAGATGCAGGAGGTCTACCAGTTCCCTGGAAAGCCAAGGGGGCTGCTGTGCCCTTTTGCTGCCTTTTCTCCGAGACAGGGTGGACTTTGCTTGCGCATCCAGGATTGCACCCTTGAGGAACAACCACTCATCCTGAACTCCCCTTTCCATTGGGTTGTGGCCTTTTAGGGCCTCTCTGACAAGCCTCCTTAGCTTGTCAGAGTCAGCTTTCCTGAAGTTAAGGACTTCTGTATTACTGACTGACTTGCCAGCTTTACAGCAGATGGTGAAGGTGATCAGTTCATGATCACTGTCACCCAGCTTCCCTTCAATCATTAGGTTGCTGATTAGGTCATCCCCAGTTGCCAGTACGAGGTCAAGCAATGCTTTACCTCTTGTCAGCCCGTAGACTTCCTGCATCAGATAGAGGTCATCCACACATGAGAGAAAGCTTTGCGACCCCTCGGATTTGGCCAAGCACTCCTCCCACGAGATGTCTGGGTAGTTAACGTCTCCCATGACAACCATACACTGGGATTGTGTGGCCGCAGCCAATTCCCTGGTGAACTCCTGGTCAAGGTCTTGACTCTGAGTAAGGGGTCTGTAGTAGACCCCCACCATAGTATCCCCTGTGTCATGTTCCCCACAGATTTTAACCCAGAGGGACTCAAGTCATCCACCATGGGTGAATGTCAACTTGCAGGGACACGTAGCTTTCCTTGACATAGAGAGCAATGCCCCCACCCCTTTTGTCCACTCGATCCCTCCTGTACAGGGTATAGCCATTTATACCTGTGGTCCAGTCATGGGTGAAGTCCCACCAGGTTTCCATTATCCCAATTATATCATAGTTATTTGCATTTAGCAGGAGAACAATTTCCTCCTGTTTATTCCCCAGGCTCCTGGCATTTGTGTATAGACACGCAAGTGTCCACTTAGGGGCCCTTGCCCTGCCTACATTTTGTTCCAGGGCTGGGTCTCAGGTGGGATCCCTTATGTGCCTTGGCCTGCTGGCTTTGCAAGGGCCGCTCAGTGGGCCAGCAGTGGCAGTAGATTCATAGATTCATAGATGTTAGGGTCGGAAGGGACCTCAATAGATCATCGAGTCTGACCCCCTGCATAGGCAGGAAAGAGTGCTGGATCTAGATGACCCCATCTAGATGCTTATCTAACCTCCTCTTGAAGACCCCCAGGGTAGGGGAGAGCACCACCTCCCTTGGGAGCCCGTTCCAGACCTTGGCCACTCGAACTGTGAAGAAGTTCTTCCTAATGTCCAATCTAAATCTGCTCTCTGCTAGCTTGTGGCCATTATTTCTTGTAACCCCCGGGGGTGCCTTGGTGAATAAATCCTCACCAATTCCCTTCTGTGCCCCCGTGATGAACTTATAGGCAGCCACAAGGTCGCCTCTCAACCTTCTCTTGTGGAGGCTGAAAAGGTCCAGTTTCTCTAGTCTATCCTCATAGGGCTTGGTCTGCAGGCCTTTAACCATACGAGTGGCCCTTCTCTGGGCCCTCTCCAGGTTATCCGCATCCCTCTTGAATTGCAGTGCCCAGAATTGCACGCAGTACTCCAACTGCGGTCTGACCAGCACCCGATAGAGTGGAAGTATCACCTCCTTGGACCTATTTGTCATGCATCTGCTGATGCACGATAAAGTGCCATTGGCTTTTCTGATGGCTTCGTCACACTGCCGACTCATGTTCATCTTAGAGTCCACTAGGACTCCAAGATCCCTTTCCACTTCCGTGCCACCCATCAGGTCATTCCCTAGGCTGTAGGTGTGCTGGACATTTTTCCTCCCTAGGTGCAGCACTTTGCATTTCTCCTTGTTGAACTGCATTCTGTTGTTTTCTGCCCACTTGTCTAACCTATCCAGGTCTGCTTGCAGCTGTTCCCTGCCCTCCAGCATGTCCACATCTCCCCATAGCTTTGTGTCATCTGCAAACTTGGACAGAGTACATTTCTCTCCCTCGTCCAAGTCGCTGATGAAGACATTAAAGAGTATTGGTCCAAGGACCGAGCCCTGCGGGACCCCACTGCCCACAACCTTCCAGGTCGAAACCGACCCATCCACCATGACTCTCTGGTTGTGACCTTCTAGCCAATTCTAGTAGTCCCCACATCACCCGGCAGACTTAGTTTAAAGCCTGGTGGAGCAGGTCTACATCCCTCCCCCAGAGCACTGTGGTTGAAAGGGAACTCAGAGGAAGATCAAGTCACTGTCCAGTTACAGATGTCAATATCAGAGCAGCCTTCCCCTCTTCTCAGCCTTTTTCATATATGGATGATCACCCCATCCCCCTCCCTCTTCTCAGTTTCTGTTTCCTGCAAGCCTTCCAAATCTCCAAATCTCTCTGAATTGATTTGGAGGCTTCCAATTTGATTCAGACTTTTAAATGGGTCTCCCAATTTGATTCAGATTCGGAGATTCAGCTGCTGAATTGGGCCGAATCTCCTCCGAATCAAATTGGCTACCAAAGCTTTGCATAGCCCTAATAATTATTGCTTTAAGCATTGTCATAAACTCAGAACATCAGTTGGTATAAATTAATGTAGTGCCAGTGACTCCTGTAGGATTATATTAATTTATAATAGCTGTGGATCTGTCTCAAAATTCACATCATTTGACCAGTTAGAAAGAAATGTTAATTCCCTCTGAATTTTTTCTTTCATTCCAAATTGGATATTACCAATATCAAATACATGCAGAGATATAACGGGTTAAATCCCATGTCACCTTGACATGGGAAAATGCTACTTAAATAGCTGCACAATTGTAATTTTTGAGACACATCCACAATTTTTTTCCTACGTATCTACACTTGTCCTGTGCTCCCCTTCTGAGTATACTCAGTATATTTGCTGTACTCCCAGATTAATTGTGGTCTGAAATCTTTCAGTAGCCAGGATAAATGCTACAAAGTTCACATTGAAGGCATTCATCATAAAAATGGATGCTGACATCAAGAGCTGAGAGAAGTTTACTGCTAACTGACTCCAGTGGTGCTGCAATCTCAACCAAATGACAGCCTGCTTTTTGGTAAGGTGTCTTGCCCGCAAAGCAGAGAAGAGAGAGTGGAAGAAAAAGGAGGGAAATCACAGCCTGAAACTTTACTCTCAAGAAAAGCATGATTAGCAGGTGTTTGATACAGGAAGAAAATGTCACTCCTACCTTTTGGACCAGTGAGTAGATCAGATACCCAAATAGTAGGAGACTAGTCTCTTGTCCCACCTCATTAAGAAGACATTTGAACCTGCATCTTCTGTTTCCTAGCAAAGTGCATCAATCATTATGCCATAAAGTAGGCAATGCCTTGGATCTAGTTTTTGCACTTATTAGGCACTCTAGCCTATTAAAAAAAAATATTTCTAACCATTAGGCTATTAGATTGAAGACAGGAGGGCCATCCACTTCTGTTACTTCTGTCATGTATGTGCAAACATATTCCAGCCTTAGGTAGAAGTGCCAAATTATGAAAAGTTTCAAAAATTGAAGTTACATGACTACTTAACTGCCACTTATATGTGTAAAGGAGAAATAGGTTTTATTCCAACATACAGCTTATGCTCTTCAGTTGTGTCCAAGAATATGTGCCAATGAGGATGGGGTATCTGGCCTAGGTTTCAGATAAATTATAGCCGCCTGCACAGTTTTAGTTCCAGATAGCTGCAGAAAATCAGTTCTATTGCTGAAAAGAAGAGACCTCAGCAAGCAGTTAAATTCTTTATTATTCCTTCTTACATTCATCTTGGGTTTATTTCTAATAAACTTTTTTTACATCCTTGAAAGTCAGTAACTTTCTAATTTTTTCCCTTTAGAATAGAAATCATTCAGTGTTTAAATGATATTCTCATAAACATGATCTCCCGTAGAACTCCTTTATTGCACTGAATGAAACTTTCCTTTCAAAATTTCAGGAACAGTACTACTTGTTCAAGTCAGAAACATTTATTAAGATAGACAATCATTTGCTCTGAACATATCTTCCTTTCAGATTTTGTGCGCACATTTTTAGACAATCAGTACAAACATTCCAATCACCATCTGCAGTGTCTATATCACAGAATAGCATTCCTCCCTCTCTCCTTCACTGATGCTTAATTCTTAACGCAGCATTGCAGCAAAAATTTCCCACCTCCAACCTCCCTCTCTAGCTTTCCAGCCTTAGTAAAACCACTGTTCAAAATAGTGCTTATCAGAGCATTATTATACATTTTACTCAGTGTCTGTTCTCCATTAGAAATTTCATATGTGCAGAAATGGGGCATTTCCTCTGAAACATGCAGACTACTCTAATTATTTTTCCCTATATTTCAAATTTGCTATGTGATATTAAAATCTTAAGAACAAAAATGGCACATCGCTATTTACATGGAAAAATGAACACTGCACAGAGAACCTCCTTTTCCCTATATTTGTTTGTTAAAATAATTACTACCAAAATTACATTTGAAATTCCAACACAGCAGGATACTCATTGATATAAAACCCTGACAAAAGAGTGTGTTCACTGGGGGGAAATGTTTTAGCTGAAAAGCCTTCAAGGGCTCTCTCTTGGCCAGTTCAGTTTTAGTTTCCAGTAAAAATGAATGAATCATAAAAACCAGAAATACCATGCAAAACAAAGAGCTGTAAATAGGGACCAACTAGAATCTGTCAGTTTAGATTAATAAGATCCATGAACACCTAAATCATTGAAAAATTCACAGTATGAGAAAGAATTAAACAGAATTTACAACAAGAGAATGGAAGAGAAAAGAGTAATCTAAATATAGAATGGAATAAAATAAAATTTATGGACAGGAAAGACTGAGATACTGTATAACATAGGTGTGTCCTTATGCTAATTAGATGGATATTTTAATTGCCCTTGTCTAGATACGATCTATAACTTAAGGAATAAAAGGGTGCATGGGAGGTACTTGTGCATACAGTTAGTGATAAGAAGAAGTGAGGCTGGATAAAGGAGCTCAAAAACTGGAAAGTATACAGAAACAATGAAAAAAAGGCAAACCAAAACATAGGACTTTCCCTGTAAGGTGGGTGAGTATGTTCTGAGCTAATGCACAATAAAGCTGGATGAGTGTCCTGGTTTTGGTCACCCAAGAAAAATTGAGAATATTTAATAGCTGTTTTCTAGAATACTTACATGAGATGTGGGTGAAGACAATTTAAACATCTGCCAAAGGAGAAAATCAAATCTTGATATCCACTGTCCAGTTTCCAGCAATATGGGATGGGAACCAAATTGACATAAATGACTAACCCTAGGAGAGAGTTTACAATTGTTAACTCCAATCAGATATAGCAGTCTTCCCTTAACACAAACTAAGGAACCCATACCCCTATGATGATATTTAAAATGCACTCCTTTCCTCAGCATTTCCTCTATTTCTAACTGCCACTACAGCAATGACCTGAAAAGATTTTAGAGCAAGATCCAGAGATGCACTTTAACCACCCCCAGTTTAGGTGTAAAAATGACTAAAACTTAAAACAAAGTTAATTAATTGCCTAGGTTCCTTTTACAGTCAATGGGAAGATCTGGGTATTGCCAAAGGTGTGATTCAGAGAATTCAGATGTTGGGCAGGGAGTTTCCTAGACCTAGCCATTACAAAGCTCTTAATTCAATGAATCATCAAGACCCCCTGCCTCTTTATAGCTTAAGGCTAGTGTCAGGGGTAGATCCAGTTAAAATTACAAGAATGGGCCCTGGGTATTCACACAAGATTAACTCTTGCTCATATGATCACTTGCATGGTTCTTTGTAGTGGTGGTCCCAACTCTCTTCTGCCACGTCTTGATGTTTTAAAAAGGATATCTATTAGGAAGTGGCATTTTTCACCGCTAATGGATGATGATCACTCGAGGAGGTTATCTTCTGAGGCTTCAACCTCCCCTACACTCCAGCCTAGAGCCACCCAAATGTTACATTGATGATTCTATTCTTTTTTTCAATACTATCTGATGTCACTTCTTTTTTTTTACAGACTTGTGTGTGTCCCAACAATTGTCTTGACAGATTAGAACTGGCCGGGACCACTGAACTTCCTTTTCAATCTCAGGTGGATCTCGCGGTTGCTCTGAGAAGAGCGTGTTCACTGCCCCCTCTCGCAGTTAGTTAAAGTGTCTAATAATAATAACCAGTCAAAGTAAATAAACAAACAAAGGAACAGAAGCCCATCTCGGCTGGTATTCCCGGTCCCAGGAATATTAGTCTGCCTGAGGCTTTTCCCCTTTAAGATAATTTAGGTGTGTTTCTGGTCACCTGATGTCCCACCCTGTCAACCTGTATAAATGAGGGCACAACAGACAATCCATTTCTTAACCAAAGACAGACAGACAGAGAGAGAGAGAGAGAGAGAGAGAGAGAGAGAAAGGAAAATAAAAAACAATATACTGACTTTCGAGGCTCATCCGCTTTTCCTTCAGTTAGCCTTCTTTCAGCGGTGTCACTTTCTCACCAGGAACACCACTCCATTCCATGGCACCACTCAGGCTGGTATTTCCTGACCTAATTAAGCTCTTCTGAGCTTAATTGCCAGCTGTCCACTGGCTCTATAATGCTTGGGAAGTTCCATCCTGCATCTTGGGGCTCAGGACACTGTTCCCCACTCCCTGACTCCCTGCGTTCCCCCTCTCCCTCTCTTTCAGCTCTCCAGGGCCACTCTAGCCTTATGGAACAGCTGCTCCAGAACTGCAGCTCCCGGGGCACTTGTCTCTCTTTCTCCAGCTCCTCAGTTCTGCTGGTAAGTATATCTCTTTTTTCCATTTCTTCTTAGCTGGGTACAGACATTAAAAAAGCCCAAGCCAGATTCCATCTAAATTACATCCGGAAGGAACAGAACACACATGTGCCCTATGGTGCGGGCAAGCAAATCTTAGACCAGGTTCTGCCATTTTTAAGCCAGTCTATCTATGATGAGCTTCTGTTATGAGTTTATGGACAACTTTCTGATCACCAGGGATCCTGGTTTTCTCTGATAAAACAAACAAACAAACAAACAAACAAACCCAATTTCCAGGTTAAAAAAACTAACCCAAAATCTACATTTTTATAGATTAAAATGAAACATCACTATATTAAAGGCATTTCATTTTAATCATGGAAAAATGTGGATTTTGGGTTACTTTTTAAATCTTAAAATTGGAGATTTTTATCAGAGAAAACCAGGATCCCTGACAATCACTTATATCAGTAAAAGTACAACGTCTGTACCTATTCTAAGTGCCCGAATAATGATGGGGAATTATGTGCCTTTATTCACTCAAAACACAGAGGACTGAATGCCCTTTTGAGGATATGCCTAACTGACAATAGCCAAGTGATTAAAGCATCAGTGAAAGACGTGGTAGATCTGTAATCTAGGACCCTTCTCTCCCTAAGGGCATTGAAACTCAGATCTCCTTTATCTCTGAACTACTTATGAATTTTATTTTAGACATCCATTACATAAAATTACAAATAGCCCTAGAAGCAGGGACCATAATCCAGCCTTGCCTCTCAGGGCATGCTCTAGCCAGTGTAGGGGAATAAAGGTAATGAATTCTGCACCTATAACCCTGGGAAGAGGTACCTTTCTCAGCTGCTTGCTTAGGTTAATTTATGTTATATCACTATACCATATATCATTTGAATCTGTATTTTTATTATGTTATTTATGGTTATAACAAGGGAAACCACAATGGTAGTGCTAAAAATTAGCACAGGGACAAGCATTTCTTTGTTGGAATAGTGTTATGGTTAATAGTGTTTTGGTTATATGGTTAAGGCTTATCTATATTGAGGGAATAAGCACAGGTGTAAATAGCCCTTTGATGGAGAATTACTGAAACATGATGAAAAATTACCAGATGTGATCAGATATGAAAGAAACTGTATAAAAGGCTCTGGAATTTTTCTTTAGATGTGGGACCACAGCTGAAGTTGAAAGGGGTGCCTGCTATGCGGGTGATATATAGGCATGGGACCACTCAGTGAAGAATTAAGCCTCTCTTAATTCCCTGTAACCTGGGATTTTTTCTTTTTAGTTGTATTGCAGTTTCTAATAATCAGCTAAGATTCATATGGTCTCCTGAACTGAGTTACTCCTCTTACCTCAAGTTCCTTTAACACTGTTGAGGCCACTTACAGATATTCAGTTCCACCTGGGGGAGTTGCTGCTCTTCTGTTAGGATACAATCCTGAAACCCTAAATGCAAGGCTCAGGAAGTGAGCACAAGTTCGGTCCTCCCTGAGGCCAGAGCTCATGGAGGAAGTCAAAGGAAGGGGCAAAAGAAGGGGCCACACTGAGGAAAGCTTCTGACCTCTGACCACAGTTTCAGTACTCCCAACTATTTAAGGTTTCCCTTTTCCTGGGGAAGCTACCTGGACAACAAGGCCCTAGCTGCCTTTGGACTTCCCTGCTGTTTCCTTGCCTGCTTCTAGATCTGACTACCCATGGCTGACCCTGCTCAGACTCTAACCTCTGCCCCTGCCTCATGTCTTGGATTATTGAAAGTTGACTCTCATTCGAGTCCCAGATTATTAGAACTTGATTTCTGACCTAGCTTGTTCTACCTAGTGTGTCAGCCTGTTTTAGTCTCTGCCCCACTGGTTTTGACCTGGGGAACAATAACCGGGGAACAACCATGGTTAAAACATTGCTGGGAGAGTTTCTCCTGGGAGAGTGAATGTCTGTATACATTCTCTTTTTATAGAAACCACAGCACAATCCTCAGCATCCTAGGGTGCTTTGCTCCCACTGCCCACTCCCATAAAGACAGTGTGTTGTTCATGGGAATCTACTGGTCCAGCCAAGTGGGAAACAGAGCATGCCACCTTCACAATCCCCACAATGTGCTGTAGGGAGATACAGATTGACCCTGAGTAGCCTGGGTTAGCCAATCAGGGCTAGGCTGTCTGCTGCTGCCATCTGTCTCCAGGCAGACTGAGAAACCCTACAAAGCATGCTGAGGCATGTATACAGGTACCCCCTGCATGCACAACATCAGCATTGCAAGCTCTCTGCCTTTCAGGGGTTCGTCGTTCAAATATCTATTCAGGCATTTCCAGGTAAGTTTTTTTTTAGACAGGAAAACAAGCATAAGATAATTTTTTCCAGATTATCTGAATGTATGCACAGAATCTGAGGTGAACCTGCCTCTAGCTTTCTTTCCTTCAGGCTACAGGAAGCAGGAATAAAGAAGATACAAAAAGAATTCCTTGCATTCTTAGCTGCATATTGATTCAGTTTCAACCAGAGTTGTGGATGGTGACTTTATTCAAACAAAGGTATACATTTAAAGTTAGGGAAGGATCAGACATGGGGGTGAATCCTGTTCCAGTGGGGGAGAGTCTAGAGCCCAAAAGTACTACTTTCTGGGTGAGGCTCTCATTTAAAACTTTGATAACAGTAATATTATTCTTCAGTGACAACAGCAGTGTTTGTTATGTTTATTCTGTGTGATAGGCTTGTTTAGAGAATGCCTAAAATACTGGACTTCTCCAGGGTCTTGGGCAGGAATTTAGTGAAACTTACATGGGAGGCAGGAGCCTACCTGCTCAGATTGCAGTGCCTCTGAATATTAATAAAAGCCTGTGTATCATTGTGTGGAAAAATCTACAACCCCAAATGGAAGTGTCAAACCAATTTTTTTTTTTTTGTGCTCCCAGGGTTATTTTGTAGAGGTTTTCTGGATCCTGTTTTTGGCCATACACCTAGAGTAGTATTTTAGTTGTCTAAAGTACCTGTCTGGATCTCACTCATAGGCATTAAAAAAGAAAGAATTAGTGAAGTTAAGTACAAAGTTATAATTTTCAAAACCTTGTTCAAATGCTACCTAACCCTGCAGGCACCTAAGTTAACAGATATCTTTTTTGTGTTTTTTTACATGAATATGCTCCATATGTCTGTGGTTCTACATTCATATATACACAAAAGTATGTCAGTCTTGACAAGCTAAGCAACTCAAGCCTAGCTCTTGCTCAAGCTTCTCCAGGACCCCCAAATTAGGCATTCTTCTGCCTATCTTGTCTGAGAGGCTCAACCTATGAGAATGCCAACTGAATAGAACATTGCATAAAATTCAACAATAGTCACTGTTTTCTGTAAAGATGCAAAAAGTTGAGAAATAGATGACTGGGGCTGATCAAGAGAGGGTGCAGTGGTGCAGGCACACACCCGCTTTCTGACCAAACTGCAAGAGCAATAGCTGGGGACATAACTCCTGGAAAATGTAAGCATTCCCCTGCTCCCTTCCATTCCATGCTCAAAGGAACCTCCCCTCTCCTTTCCTCCCTATCCCTTCTCTTATTCACCCCTACCCAACCTGTCACTGTCAGTATTCATGCTCTCCCAGGGATAAGAGAAGCTGCTGCTCATTGGAGCTGAGCTGTGTGGAGGAAGCTGGGTTCAGTGCTGGATGGCAATAGTGGAGGAAGTGACAGGCAGGGGCATTTCCCCTCCCTAATTGCTCCTCCCAAGTTGTCCCTTGACTGCCACTGCTGCTGAAGTGCAGCCCCCACAGGGCCCAGCTGGAGTGGAACAAGAGGTTACCTTTCTGGGGGATGTAAGTCCTCAACTGATGCTCCTACAGTGTGGTCTACTGGTGCCTGGGGGAGGGGAGGGTGCAGAGGGAAGGAAGCTAGGGGCAAAGCCACCCCTACAAGCTTAGGCACCAACTTTGTTTTTTTCTGGTAGGTGCTTGCAAACATTTAAAAAGAAAAAAAAAAACAAAAAATGACTCTTTACTTTAAACTAAGCATGTTCCTGTGCTGATCCCCACACATCCCCAGAAGAGGCTAAGCATTACTCCAACCTGGCATTGCAGAATCTGTAAAGATCAGGCACTTTAGTGGGGATTTTTTGGTATTTTTATCTACTAGCTAACTGAATCAGCTTTAGCTAGAAGTGCCAAAAAGCCCCGTTGAAGCACCCAATCTTTACAAATGTTTCAGAACTGGGTTGAAGTAATACACTTCTGCTTTTTTTATTTTTTTTTGTCGAAACCAAAATGGCCATGGCTCACAGGTGCTGAGCACCCACTAATATTTTCAGTGAGTGCTTGAGTTCCAGAGCACCCATGGAGTCAGTGCCTATGCCTGCAAGTACCAGTTGCTGCAACCACACCCCCTATGTAAAATCCTGGATCTATTTCTGAGAGATGATTTTGGCCTGGATCACTCGTTAAAATATTCAGCCAGTGCTGTAGAAAACCTGGTTTCAGCCTGAAATAATTCAAACCTACATATTTCACCTCTTCAGAAACTGTTTCAAATATTTTGGAACAGGAATGTTTTCTTCTCTCCCTTTGTAAATCATTCCTTTCTGCTAAAAGAAGATTGAACTAAACTGAAAGTGGGAGTACAATTATAATTTCATAGGCAAAGAAAGGGAGACCTGGCTGCTTCAAATATTTTTTATGTAGATAGTAATGGCTGAGTATATAGACAATCCTGAAACTAGAGACTGTAAGTTAGAACATCCTCATAATGAGTGCCATAGGCCCTTGACACATTAATTTAATAACATGATGGGATCTAAGCCTCCATCTGAAAAACTGCTCCCCCTGCCATACCATCCATTCACAGCAGGAGGTGCAATTTGGTATCATGGATCAGATCCCAACTGTTCCCTGTCTACTTCCCAATGCAAGTGGAACCCAGGCTCATGATCTCAGAATCCACCTTCACACACCAGCTCAAAGCCAGTTGCCTGCAACCCATATGTATGGTTGTGGGTACCAGACCCTGCAGGGAACATGGCTCTGCAAGTGCCACACAGTGGGGAGCTAATTCCCCATGCATCAAATTTAAAGCTGTGCATCTGCAGTCTATTTCCAGTACTGGAATGGGGAAGGACAGGGAGGATATATTTCATCCAGACATCACGTTTTATAATAGGCTTATATCGCATGTCTCCTATGGCAACCATCTACTATGATTTTACTATTATGGATATGCTGACACCTTGAGAAAATTAATGCAAAAAACAGGGTAGGGATAAACCTAATAGATTAACCAAATCAAAGCTATATAATTTTTTTGTGAATCCAAGGTCACTTCATCAGATTCATGTGGCTTGATAGCGTTATTTAACATATGTTATTCCTAACCCAGGCATCATAGCTCAAGTTTATTTGGAATTACCGTTTTTAATTGAAGCTACTTGTATAGTCAACACAGAGTGCACTGTTGTTTCCAGAATGGCTAGCTCAGTACTAAAATAACTATCTAATTGACTTATGACACTGCTTTATGCCTGCCTGCACTCTGTTAATATGAATTTGCAGCTTATGGAGGTCATAAGACACAATGTCAATGTTTGGTACTACTCTTTATGCATGGACTGCCTAGGAGCAAGATAAATGATCTGCTTTAAGAGCTTTTGTATATTCACCTATTCCCCTCATAGCCAGGGCTGCTTGAGGGAAAACGAACAGACTAGATCCACAAAGATACTTCGGGCTATGATACAGGACTTAGTTCTAGGGCAAAGGCATTGCAATGCCCAACTTTTATATTAATCCAAAACTCTGCATGAGGACCAGTAAAGTGCAGGGGAAGATAATGAACCTCCCCTTCTATATAATTCTGTATCTTCTGTCTATATAATATCTTCATGGTAAGAACACTCACCCAGGAAGTGGGACCACTGGCTCACCTGCCTCATCTATTCTGAGGTTGTTCAAACCCACCTTTGAAAATGCTACAACCGCCAGGTAAACTGCTCTCAATGGGATGGAAGCCACACTCTCCACACATTCTGCTGAAGGTGTGCCACTTTCAAGAAAATAATTCAAGATTCATTAGGCCAGGTAGTGAGAAGAAAATAGTATGACAAGGACCCTTTATTAGAAAGAGGGACACATGGAATCTGGAATCTTAACAAATAGCTGTTTAATGTGCAGTACTCCCTTCTTGTAAATCACCTATCTACCTGCCTACCTACCTACCTACCTATTTGTTCCCCATTATGAAGAGCATTTCACAGTTATTAATGTATTCAGTATCACAATACCTGTGAGAGGTAGTAGATACTATTGTCTCCATTTACAAACGGGGAACTGAAGCACAAACTGACTATAGGGCTTGGTCCAGGCTGAACATCAAGTTGTGATAGAGCAGAAAATTTAATCTGGATCTTTAAAGTCCTAGGCTAGTGGCATATTTGTTGGACTATCCTTCCTATCTATATTGCATATCATGCTAAATCAAAATCAATAAATTAGTTGCTGTGTTGTTAAGGTAACACTGAATAGTAGCCCGTTCAGTGGCATCTGCCACAACCAGCATATGGCCAATAAATGTCTAATTTTTATTAACATGCACATAAGTTTATCCACATGCTTTATTTTATTTATTATCATTACTGGATTGATCATGGGGTTTGCTTATATGAGAAGAGTTTGAGTTCTCAGATTTTGGGGTGTTGTTTAAGGAATCCTACCTTTGGGTGGTTTGTTTGCTAATTGTAAGTCACTTGAGTGCTTTGGATAGCATGGAACATAAGTAAATAATGAATTATAAAACTTCAGAGAATGACTGAGATAAGTTGTAGATGTCAAAGGATGTAATTGCACAGATCAACTTTACCAATGTGATCATGTAACATACTCTACACCTCTGAATATTCATAATGAATATGAAAAAGCCTTTGCCACATACATTGACTTTCATTAAATTATGGTCTCACTTTTATGCTTGTAATTTCCTTGCTTGGGAATCACATGCTGCTGAAGCACTGAATTTCAACAGATATCTCATCTGTGAGTACCAAAGCTCCATTTATTTTTTCCAGCCTCTCCTGATGCTTTGATCCATTTATTTTTAGATAGTAACTCCTTACATTAAAATTTCAAATTCTACATTATTTATTGTTTCAGGCAATATAAGGCCTAAATATTGCTACAAAGTCAATTTTTCTGCAGTTAAAACCAGAGAGGACTCCATTTTAATTAAGTTTACTGGTGTTTCACCTATTTTCACAAGTATAAAGTTTGACCTGAGGTACATATAGTTACCATTGATGGCAAAAGGCATGTCAAACCAGATTTATTTCCACATAATATACAACATTATTAGAAACAATTTCCATTAGGCCAATACTTTTTAAAGAAGAACAAGAAGTCTCTCTCCTTCTTCCCTCTCCTCTTCACCCACCCCTTTTCCCAATCATATATTCAATAGAGTTTTCTGTAAGGCACACTTGCTTTCTGCTGACTTTATTATTTCTGTTGCTGTTTTGAACTACATTTTTCTATAAAGGATGGGGCAGATAGTGGTGGTGATACAAAATTTATTTACATCTTGATTTTTATGGTTGAGGGTACTCATCATGGTACCCAACCTCCATTTGCTTAAGAAACCTCTTTGAACTGATGGCTTAAAATGGTATTTAATGGTTTGGTTTTTGGAAATTGGTATATATATATATATATGAATTAGAATGGTTCAGGATGGGTAGCAGGGGTTAATTGATTTTTTAAAGCCTGGGTCTCTCTCACAGTTTTGTCAGCATTCAAAAGCAGACAGGCTGCCTAACAAACAAGAACACACAGTCTAAAAAACTGGGGGCATGTACCACACTGTTCCATAACATGAAATAAAGTAGCACCAGCTCACAAGGCCAAGGAGAGGGGCCTAAAATTCCTGTTTTGGGAAATGTGTGCATGTGATAAGCTTGAAATGTACTAACAAAACAGAACTTGAACAGTGTGGCAAACACAGAGAGACCAACCAGCACTAGCCATGAATGAAAAGTCACCAGGAAAAAAGAAAATACAAAAAAAAAGAACTTTGGAGCAGCAAAGGGTCCTTCTCCTCCTCCTCCTCCTCCTCCTCCCAATCCTTCTCCTCCCTGTCCTCCTCCCTGAAAGGATCCCTGAGAGGGGTCCCCATCCCAGTCCCCACTCCCTAGGAGGGGTCCCCAAGACTACCATGGACAGAGGGCACATTACCAGCCCCTCAGCATCCCACCTCCAGGCTGCTGACATGCTGACATCTGACACCTAAAAAAGAACCTTCAAATTGAAGCCTGTCCTGGCCAAACGTTTCTTGATTCTGATAGTACATTTAGGATTGGTAAATATATAAAATTCCTTATTTTTTTGTATTGTTTGTTTTCTATTATCACTGTGCATCAATAAATGTGTCTATTTTCAAATAAAAAGGTCATGGCCAGTCTGCGGGGGGGGGGGTCCCCCAAAACAAGGCATTTGGACCCTAAATTCAGAGCCAACAGTACTTCCTCTACTTCCTGCCCATGCACTCCCACTCTCCTGCTTCATTCTCAGGGGAGAGCCCTCCACCCATTCCTCAACATCTTTTCCAAGCCTACACCCTTTCTCCTAAATCCCTCACCAAAAAAGTCATGCCAAACTCCTCCCTCTCTCCCACAACAGCTACAACATTACATTTAAAAGATTCTTAATAAAAAAGTAAAAGAAAGACCTTCCATCCCTGCTTTGGTCACCAACAAAAGGCCAAAGGGCACTTCTTCAAGGCACCACCCACCCAGGCAAGCTTTGTGGTGCCTGCTGGCTACCTGGGTCTTTCTCCCTCCTTTTGGGTGGATAAAAAGTATTAGATTAGATTAGATTAGATTTTATAGGGACAGAATAGGGATTCTGACTTAAAGATAGTTCAAGAACTAATCCTAATGGGAGATCTGAGAGGAACTGTTCCCTGGTATCTACTAGAGTGTAGCACAGGTAGACTATGTTTTTACTGTCCTTCTCTAATATATTTTGGATGGTTTATATCTCTAGTGGTGGTTGTACATGTTTCATTGATCCCACCAAAAAGCATTTCTCATTAAAGCAAGGGGACTGCACATCTGCTTAAGATTCCTTGCAGCTTCTTTTTCTGCACATTAATGCAAGAAAGTAATGCAGTCATGAAAAAAAGTTTAATTTCCTTTGTTTTTGGTTGATTGATTTTCTTTTCCCTATAAAGTTTCTACAAATAAATTGTAATATTCAAGTGAAAAATATTGGTCAAGGCTTTTATTTATTCACTTATTTTTTGCTTGTTTGTATCTATAGGTCACCTAGACATAATGTTTTACCTGTATTCATTTTAAAAAGAAAATATTCGCTTACCCTCTTTTACAAACAGTAGAGAACTTGGAGGAAAATGGCAGGAAGGAAACAATAAAAGAAAGGAGAAAGGACAATTCCTGAGACTGAATCTTCTGGGGGGTGGGAAACTTTTGTTAATTCCCTTGACTCAGCAACTGTTTGTTTTCATTTCTTTCTCATTTCAAGCCCTAAAATCCATCAAGGATTAAAAGCATAATGTATAGTTCCACTTAAGATTAAGGCTAAGACCTGCAATATGGAGGAATTAATTAAATCCTTTGAACAGCCCAGAGTCAATGTGACTGTGACAATATGTAGTAGATATATCCATTACTTGTACAAAATATTGACATTGGTCATGGAGAGAAAAAAAAGAAACAGCAACTGGGATATTATCAACTTTGCAGCAAAGCTGAATTATTGAACTATTTATTTTTAGAAATATTTACAGTGGAGTATACTTATTTTTGGTTCCAGAAATGCTGCTCACTTTTTTAAAACAATTTTTACTGGGTGCAATTAGTAAAATATGTCTGTACTCATACTTTTCTGTTCTCAGTGCAGCATAGAAACACCAGAGCTTGAAAAATGAAGAGCATGATTTTGGCCAAGAGGTTTAGGTGTTGGTGATTCAATTAAGTTATGGATTTTCCAATTGTCATGGAAAAATACAATCCTTCAAAACTGTACAGGTGTAGAAAATAGCTCCATATTGAACCTGATAGGTTTTCAGAGACATTCAATTCCAGTCACAAGAATTCTCAAGTATTATGAACAATGTGGTTTGTTCTGGCAGGTCCCCAGAAATTGCTCAGCTGCCCCAAAATTCTGATTACCACAGCCCGACACATTGCCTATGTTCAGAATGCATTAACAAGAGACAGTCACAAATTTTCAAAATATATATTCCAAATTTGGGCATCACACTGTAGCTGTAATGATGAATTTGAGTGCATTTATACTTTTGCAATGTATCAGTCTATCATTCAGCATATTCTTTGAGTACTGATGAGAAATAATAAACTTAATACTGTAGCTCATGAGTACTATAGTTCTCTGCTCACAGAACAGATTTAAATTTTTATTACTTTTATAGCTCTAATCTCCTTTTATGATATTCTATTTTAAACACTTGTTTAATGCATGCATTTTTAAGTGAAGAAAGCATTGCCAAATTTAATCTAGAAGTTGTTAAATTCAGAATACATTCTTATCCTTACATGCGGAAAGTTATTTTCAAAATCATATAAGTGTCTGCGTCCAGTGGGAACTGGGAAATATTCTGTAAATATTTTCTTCTGAGGGACTTATTGGATTGTTGTTTTCCCTAAATTACTGCCTAGGTAATAATACTCCAAGCTTAATTATGTTCCCTGGAGAAGATAAAGTTAATAAGCCGCAAGCCCAAGCTGGCGTTACAGTTACAAGATGCTCCCAAAACCAGTTGTCGGGACAACAAAACACATTTTGAACAGATTAAGTCATTTCATGTCCAGCACAAATTTGGCATCAGAGGAACTGCATTTACAAGAAACCCATTACAGCCCATGTTGAGCACACTTCCTCCATAAGTCCTTCAGAGGAAGACTAACAAACTTGCTGAAGGTCATACATTATATCAATAGCAGGGCAGGGTATCTTTTTCCCAGTCCCTAGGTAAGCACATTTACCAAAGGCCATCCTTTTTATGAAGAGGTTAAGAACTTGTTAATTGACATGTCTTAAAATATTAATGGGAAATTGTGACTATACTGGGGAATTTCTAATGAGAGCCGACCAGTTAATTTAAATCATCAGCAGTGATTTAGAAAACATGTGCAATCATTAATGGTAAAGTTTGTAAATAACAAAAAAATGATGGAATAGTCAATAATGATGAGAACTTAAAAATAAACTAGATCACTTAGAAATTGGCACATCAAAAAACGTATTTATCAGTAAACAGTACACCGTATTATATCTCCTCGTTTCTCCTAGTTTTATGATTTTTAATTGAAGTGCATGGCATGTTTAATGAGTGGTAGAATCTTTCTTTCTCAGATGGCAATACCTTATTAAGGTGGTTTGGGATTACTGGTTCTCACTTGCATCTGGCTCTTACTAATGTCTCCACGTGCCACACCTTGGGCAATCACTTTTGCCAGTGGGCTGAACGTAGTAAAGGAGTGACAGTTCTCATTATTAAGAGCTGTCCTCTGGTCATCACAATGGCAGCTGTGGTAGCAGAGGATATTTTCCAATGGCAAAGCTGGCAGAAGATGACAGTAAACACAATTCCTTGTGGATTGCCTTGGGATAGGTGAAGGCTAAAGGAGTGAAAATAAATCTGGAGTGGAGCACCTAAAGTGGTCAAGTGATTATTTAATCTTTCGAGCAGCTTCTACAACTTTATGGTCCCACGTCGTATTGGTGCTGCCTTTCCAGTGGATAAATCGGCAAAGTTGAAAAGGTTATTCTGAAGTGTGGGCAGCCCTTGCTCACTTAGGAAAGGTCCAGACTTTTGCACCTTGGAAAAGTTACTTCAGCTTTGCCAGAGCATTGAAACAAATGGAAGTCGACAGTTGCCAATTATAAGCCATGGATCGATTGGGGTAGATCCAGGTGCCAGGAGTTGTTTCTCATGGTTGGAGAGGTTATCACATCTCATTGGAAAACTACCGCCCACCTCAGGCTGGGGAAACCCCAACCAATGCGATGTTTTCCTGCCAGTCTTCTGCTTCAATGGGTGCTTGAAGCCTCATGATTCAATTTGAAATCAGACTGTATCGCAAATAATCAGCTACTACAAAAAATTCAAGAAAAAAAATTTCAATCCTAAAGATTAGATGTTGGACTGTATGTACAATGACCCCAGGTATATCTGATGACCTCCAAACCATTGACAACACATGGAAAACTGTAGTCATTGATGCAGAACTGCTGAGACTGAATGTCAATACCATTGCTCTGCACAAGACCAGACTACCGAACATTGGCTGCCTGAAAGAGAAGAATTACACCTTTCTCTGGTGTGGTAAAAAGCCCCAAAAAATCAGAGGGCATGGTGTTGGCTTTGTGGTTAAAAATAAATTGCTGTTTGGAATAGAACCCCTAAACAAATACTCTAAAAGATTAATGGCACTTCAACTCTTTACTGCCTCTGGTCCTGTCAATCTCTTATGTGCATACACTCCAACTCTCAACGCTTCATCTGAATCAAAAGACCACTTCTAAGATGAGCTTAGTGCCTTAATCAGTAATATTTCATCTAATTGGAAAATCTTCCTGCTCAGAAGCTTCAGTGCAAGGGTTGGTGCTGAGCATGGTACCTGGCTTCACTGTTTGGGCACCAATGGTGTCAGCAAAACGAATGAAAATGGACAATGTTTGCTTGAGCTATGTTCATGCAATGAGATATATATAACAAAATATTTCTTCAATGTGAAGCCTCAGCACAAATTATCTTGGTGGCACCCACAATCTGGATACTGTCATCAACTCGATCTGATTATCACCTGCTCACGAAACTTCCATGAAGTCTATCATGCACTATTAGAGCGCTGACTGTGATAAGAATCATTGGTATGCACTAAAGTCAAGTTGCATCCCAGGAAATTGTACAAGAGCAAGATACTCTCCTTACTATAAATAAATGCCACGTGACTCAAAGTTGAAGACACATTGTTTCAATTCATCAAAACTCTCTATAATCTTTTAAGCCATGTAATACCTGCACATGTAGAAGGGCCTTATCTCACTGGTACCTAAGTGGGACTTAGGGAGAATTTAGGTCCTAGGACTTTAAAAAAGAATTGAGAATAACCCCATTCAAGCAGTCATAAAATTATTTCATCAGAAGGCACCTAAATGTATTTGGCCTTACATTTTAAAATACAAAGACACATCAGCACCTACACTTAGACTTCTATAGATGCAAGTAATCCTGCTCTACCCACATATGACCATACTAGTGGGAACACCTAAGCACCAATTTCATGTAGTTACAAAGCAGATCTGCTTGTCCGAGGATTATTTCTAAGTTTTGTTGGTTTTTATTTATGGATGTCTAATGTAAAATGCTAAAGCACTTCACGGAGCAGGGGCCAGAATTCAGGTCTACACTTTTCTAACCTACACTGGGAAAATGGCTAAACTACAGGATTAGGGATTTTCTGGTTTATTCTGCTGGTCCTATCATTCCTGAATTCTTAGCTGCAAAAAGCCCCAGCATCAGCAGGAGGGATCTCCCTGCTAACCCATCCATACTACTTCCTTGGGAGATGTACGCAGATATTGATTTCTTCAAGTTATGGAGGCAGTACAACTGAGGTTTCCCACATTTTGCATCAGTGTTCCAACCAGGAGTGAATTATACAAAGTGTGGGTGTTACTGCTGCCAGAAATTGACCCTCAGGTTCTCTGGATGCAGTATTTTATGTGCAGCTTTAACTCAGGTCCCTAATTCCCAAGGAGTGGGAGGTCAGACAAGCCCTTGGCAGCTAATACACAGGCAAAACAACTTCATTTTTATTTGTATATTGACATCTGGTACATTGTGTTAGTTTGACTTTCTCATATTCCCATATATTTCCTCCCACTTTGTTTCCTTTAATCCTAAATCTTAAGCCACAAACAGTCTGGCACCCTTTCGTGAAAAGTGCAACAGCATCAAAAGAAAAAGTGAAAAGACTGTCCCCCTCCCCTTAACCCCAAAAATGTCTATAGTTGGTGATTAGGACACTATGGAGAGAGGTAAAAGTTTGAATCACTACATGCAGAAGAAGGAATTGTATCTCCAACCATGAGAAATTATGTATAAAGGAAGAGGGTAGTACCTCTACCATCTGTTCAGTATCACTACTACCACTGACCCTTTAACTTGCCCTTAACAGCTCCCTCCTGAGGAATAATTCCTCAGTGTTCCCTATTCTGGGGTGTTTAACCCTCTATATTCACTCTGTAGTCACCATAGATGCCTAACACAGGTTTTTGGATATTACTAAGGGGCCCAGACACATACACATTCAGTGTTACAACATTCAGTTCTGTGTGACACTTAAGTCCATTTTTGGATCTGGACCTTAGAGTTTGATTAACTTATATACAGCTCAGGACTAAGTAGTTCAAGAGATTGGTTCTGTAGTGGATATGAAACATATATGGTTTCATTCAGCAGTCTCATGGCTTCCTTTTTAGTTCTTTTTCTTTATTAGATAATAGCCTTAGATTGGTCTGAAGAGATGAACAGTAAAGATTGGAAGTCAGAGTAACCATGTCTATGGAAGACAGGGAAAGGTGTGTAGATCTGTCACATGTCCTGTTTTATAGTGAGTACACAGCTTTCAAATAGCTACAGCCCAAGCTTTAAAATATTTGATTCTAAAAGTAGGAATAATAAACTTGTAAAAAAAATAGTAACTGCAGAGAAAACAGATCTGTAAAGCTGTCAACACAAGCCCAAAAAGGAAAAGTCTCTGGGTACATAAAAATGTCAATAGAAACCTTGGAGATTTCTCTCATTTTAGATTCCATCTAGTAAGATACTGTGTTCCACATGGCAAACATCTACACAATGAATCTGATGTTCTATTCCTTTACTTGCATTAGAGCTATCATTACTTAAGAAAGAAAAAATGCTGAGTCTTTTTTGAAGGTGAGGCTATAATAGAATAAGCAGCTTATTTTAATCTAAAAAGAACTTTGTAAAGAAAATGTATCTTAGTGTCCAGATATTTGAAAACTAGGGAAACATTAGTAATATAAACAGAACTTAGTATGTATGGCTATGTCCAATTAACATTGCAACTTACCATTGCATTAAAATGTAATTCTTTTTATTTTTATATTTTATATTGTAATGATATATAGCAGTAATAATGATCAGTGGGTGATTACTGAATCTACCTCAAGCCCTGAAATACTCAAGTAGGCTACTAAATGCCAGGATTTGACCTCTCTCCATCAACCATTATTGAATCGTACATTAATCACTATTATTCAAACCTAGATCTTAGATTTGTGTATTGTGTGATTATATTTCAGTAACCTTAAGAAAATATCAGCAACACATATGCATTATTTCCAGCTGCTATTCCCTTTGTAATCCTTTTTTTACATATATCAACCAATCAATCAGATTAGCCTGCCAAATGTTCCAAAGGAAGAAGAAATAAAAGAGTACAAATAAGAACAGACCTGTCTGACACAACTTTACAGATCAAATGATTTTGAGATCATTCCATTAGTGATGACTACAGCCTTCGGCAAATTAAAAAAAAGAAGTGTCCTTGAAGCTAAAATTTGCTCACACTTTGAGGAAATATCTCTATTCAATTTGGTTTAATGCCCTTTTTCTGCAGCAAGTACTATAGCCACTGATGAGCTACAGATCTTCAATTTGTTAGCAATGCTTATTCAATTAAAAGTTTAGATCTGGAATAATAATTTTACGTGAAAATGCCTACAGCCAAACCACCAAAACTTTTGCTATGATCTTGCAATCACAGTTGATTAGTCATAATTGGCCTATAACTTTAGCAACAAGGAAGATCATTCTCTGAATCATATGGATACTAAAGAATTTGCATAAAGATGGAAAATATTCTTTAACCTACATAGGGTTGAATAATTTTAATAAAGCCAGCTTACTTTCCCTAATATATTTAATGGGTTGTGTTTCTATTTTCTGTTATTTTGGCTGAATACAATTTATTTTTTCTGTGTGAATAATGAGGTCTCAGTTATACCACTGAGCAGTAAAATAGAAAGTTACTGCTAAAGACATGCAAACTGTGTGGTATTTTGGTTTTTAAACAATGTGATTTATTCATGTGCAAGACAGCATGAAGGTGAATTTATGTTCAGCATTAATCACACATAGGCCCTAAGATTCCACTTTACCATATATAGCTATGCAAGTATGCAAGAGAAATACCTTGTGGCATACTGTATACATATGTCTGAAAGGGATATTTTAAAAAAAGAAAGAAAGAAAACAAAGAAAAATCATTGAGTATTAAAGACATTTTCTTAAGGACTAAGGTAAAATCAAATATATATAAATTAGAATTAACACATGGCTGAATAATACACATGAAGATGTCCAAACAAGGTAATGAAGTTGTTAATAATTCCCATCCATTTTCCAATCATGGTTTAATCCCTAACATTGTGAAATATGAGCACAGCATTAAGAATTATTAGCGAGGCTTATTAATTTAAGGACAGGAGTGATCAACAATAGAAAACACAATATGAGGAAAAGTCAAAAAGCAATGGGATTATTTAGTCTGGAGAAGGGAAAATTTACGGAGGGATTTGAAAGCAATGTTCAAATACAAAAAAGGGCTATTATAAAGAGGATGGCAATCAACTGTTCTCGGTGTCTACAGGGAAGAGGAGAGAAGTAATGGGATGAAACTGCAGAAAGGGAGATTTCAGTTACAAATTGGGATAACTTCCTAACTATAGAGGTGGCTAAGCACTGGAAAACATTATCCAGACGGTTGTGGTATTTCTGTCATTGGAAGCTGTAAGTGCAAGTTGGTCAAATACTTGCTTAGGATGGTTCAGACAGGGATGACCCTGGCTTGAGCAAGAGGTAGAAGTAACTTTCTGAAGTCCCCTTTCCCCTCTATAATCCTATGATTCTAACATAATGCTGAATTACGCAACTGAAGAAAAGCACATACATTCTGACAAAAAAAAGCAATTTATTCTACTAAATCCCCTTTAGAACCTGGGCTCTTGCCCAAATACAGTCAAATGTAGCTAAGGCTCTCTGAGTTCAGTGGGTTTCTTTATTTAAAACTACTACCATTATGATTTTGCCAGAACAGTCCAGCTTTGCATGTAGCTTATTATACTGCCACCTATAAGTTTCTTAATATCTAAGTTCTGTCCCAGTTTTGGCAAGGTGTCCCAATTCTGTCCTATTTGTTCATGAACCTTTCTGTTTGGTGATAGCTGAGGAGCAATTTATCATCACCTTGACATAAGGATGCAAATATTAGTTGACTTCAGCACCATTGTTATGCTATTCAGCTGCATTGCTTGCCATTTCTGCCTAACTCCCTTACTTTCTTGTTTCCTAACAGTAAGTTGGCAGTGGCTCCTTGTAGACAAACTCACCTTGTGCAATTTTATTAAACCAAGCTAAGGAAAAGGGATTTTAATCTATTTGAAAAAAATCTAAAAATTCTAGAGAAAAAGAAGTCTAGTTTTCATACAGAACTGCAAAAGTAATATTTGTTTCTTGAGAAGAAAGCAGAGAAAGAAGTGGTCCTTATTCAGTGCAACTCAGACCTCGCCCATGCTATGGAGAAACAAGTGTAACCACTCATAAAAATATCTGAGC
Organism: Alligator mississippiensis; assembly: GCF_030867095.1. Lineage (NCBI taxonomy): Eukaryota > Metazoa > Chordata > Crocodylia > Alligatoridae > Alligator > Alligator mississippiensis. The sequence goes on along the minus strand of NC_081824.1, from coordinate 380,560,940 downwards.
ATCAAAAGACTCTTAGTTTAGCTTCTCATTAACCATATTAGGGAGAAAAAATTAAAAGGAAATAAAGAAACCCTCCCCCTGCCCCCTTCCCCAGGAAATAACAGTAAATTTATTTTGGCAGCAAAGACAGGTTTCTGGGCTTATCAAAGTGATGTTCATTTGAAAAACTTCTAATATGCCAGGTTTACTTACTACAGTGCTAAGCAATGAAGTATTGGCTCCTTTTCCACTAGGAGAAATCAGAGGGTTGGTTTTTTTAAGTGGTGCTGTCCTATGCTCTTTATACTCTCATGGAAACATCTCACCAGAAACACAACAAGACGAGTTTTTTTGTGCATTTCTGTATTCATACTCCACTCCCCTGTAGGAGAGGGAAGTCCTTGGTTTGCAGCTCCAAAGGCCTCAAAAGGCTTTTGTTGGTATCCTTTTTCTTAATATTTCTTGGAGAAATATTAAGTGAAAGATTTTTTGCCTGATTGAGGTTAGGTTCCACATCCAAAAGCAATGCCCCTCATCCACCTCTCTTGTAAACCAATGTCCATCTCGCTGACCCATGTGTCTTGTGCCTTCCTGTTCTGCTCTTAACTCTACATATCTTCACCTCCTGGCAGACCTGTGGACCAAATGAAAGGGTAGAGCCTCAGAGTGTTCTGGGTAATGCCTACCTTGCAACCAGTTGCAGCATTTTGTTAAGAAAAGGAATATATAAGTTTAAATCCCAAATTTGCGAGGGGGACTCTCCCACTCTTTAGGCAACTGCTACTATTGAACTAAAGTATGGTAGGCCCTCCTCATCTCCCTTAGGGTAGATACACCTATCTATTTTGTCACAGGTAAATACAGAATCTACAAGGTTCGTAAGTGCCAGAAATAGTATTTCAGTGGCGGAAGAGATGCCACTTAGGGATATACAAGTGAAATTGGATTTGGCCCTAAGTAGGTAATCACTCCTGTATATGTAGGTCCTCAAAGGTTAACAGAGATGCCTTTTGAACACATTTGAATTTCCAGTGAACCCTGTGAAAAATTCTATGAAGGACTTAAATCCAGTAATTTAATTTGCACTTTGTTGTGTGCAAATGCACATAAACATACATATACAATGTGTGTGCATAAGATCCTAAATGTGTATAAAGCATATACACATTTTGGCAGAGATGTTCTGCAACAATTAAAGGCAGAACTATGTATCTTGGGATGTAATGTGTGATGGTGGGATTCATTTACTTACCTTATTCCTGTGCCCTAGATCAGGCAAGTTTCCCAGAAGTTTTGAGAAGTTTGAAGGTTCCAGTGATTTAGCTAGAGATCCTCAGGATCCAGACAAACCCTACTCTCATGCTTTTTTTGCTGAACACATGAAAAGGGGACAGGAAGTGGATCTGTAGTTGCTACCCCAGCACTACACTTCTGAGCATATCCAGATACTCAGAGGGATCTCTCCTGGTCGTATATACAAGCTTTGGGGCCAGAATACACAAGTGGTGAGAAAGGGCTAAACCTTACTTCTCTGTACCTGCTTACAAAGTAGTTACCCAGCTATGTACGTGTCATTTTTGGCACTTACACATGATTTTTGATTCTATAGAATTTCTGTCCACATCTGTATGTGTACCTACCAGAAAACTGATGGAAGAGATTGCCCTACCATGGTTTAACCAAATGGACTACCAGTTAGGACATGTATTTACCCAGGAAACAAGAGACTCAGATCCTTCACCTCCTTATCCAGGGTTTTAACCTGTATTTTCTGTTTGCTAGCATAGCTACATCTCAGGCAGAGTTAGTTCTCCAGCCCTTTCCTTGAAACTGTCCTCATTTACTAGTCATTGGATAAAACAAATAGAAAGTAGAGAAATGTATCCTCTGTTGGGCACAAGACCCAGGGCCCCTGGGCCAGGGGTATCTCTTCCATCTCACCTAGCCATAAAACTTCTGCCTTCCTCCTTGCCTCACATATCTCCTTCTCTTGGCTATCCAGGGAGCTAAGTAGCGTATCTTGTCAGGAACTTATTTTAGAAAGAAGCAGAAAAAATAAATATCTTTGAAAACTATTTGGAAATGACAAGACCCAATTTATATCTTCTGCTATCTCTTTCTTAATATACATTTAATAATATTCTAGCCTTCAGTCTCTAAGGTTGTTCTGAATTCTTCACTGAATTTGAGATTTGGACTTTGAACTTTGTGATGCTTTTCTAGCGTTGATGACTTACAATATATTAAAATTATGGGGTAGGTTAGTTGTCTGTCTTACTAAAGCATCTAAATTACTAAGAAAGAACCCCAAAGATTGCAGTTGTCTGAGCTTAACTGTTACCTCTGTGTAAATAATAGCAATCATAGTTAGTAAATGCTTTATGAATCTAGTCACTTATGCAGTGACATCTTATAAAAGAAACAGACCAAAACACTACAATATTGGTAGGCTTCAATATTACTACAATATTGGTAAGTTTCAATATTATCAGTATGATTTTCTCAAGGATTCTAGAAAAGTACATATAATTTAAGTCAGGAAGGCTAGATGAACTTCATCCCAGGGTCCTGAAGGAACTGGCAGAGGCAATCTCCGAGCCCTTTACAATGAACTTCATAAAGTTGTGGGGATAAGCTAGGACTGGAAAAGATCCAATGTAATGTTCCCTTTAAAAAAAGCAAGAAAAAAGATCCAGGGAAATACAGAATGGCTAGCCTCAAATACCTGGGAAGTGACCGAAACATATCCTAAGGAAGGCCATTTGCAAGCATCACAAGTAGCCAGTATAGTTGTAGATGATCACAAGTAGCCAGTATAGTTGTATGAAAAATAAATTGTGTCAAAGAAACCTCATCATCTTCTTTGACAAAGCAACTGCTTGGGCAGATGAAAGGAATGCTGTGGATATAGTATACTTGGACAAAGACTTTTGACAAGATCCCACACAACCTTCTTATAAACAAATTGGAGAAATGTGGGTTAGATAAAACTACTATAAGGTTGATAGATAGCTGGCTCAATAGCCACAAGCAAAGGGTACTTATTAAATATCAGAGGGTTTGAGGTCCTTCTGGCAAGGAGGTTTGAAGTCTTCACAGGGATGTGCCCTGGGTCTGGTGCTGCTTAACATGTTTATTAATTATTTGGATGCTAGCATAGGAATCTTCATGAGAAAGTCTGCAGGTGACACAGAACTGGGAAGGATTGTGAACATGTTGGAGGATGTCAGAGTAATTCAGAAGGATCTTGACAGATTGGAAAGTAGAGCTATAGCTAACAGGATTAAGTACAATGTAAACAAATGAAAGGTGCTACACCATGGGAACATCTGGCTGGATGTCTTGGTAGACCACAGACTCAGTATGAATCTGCAGTGTGATGCAGTCATACAAAAGGTGAATGTGGTTTTTGGATGCATCTGTAGAAGCATTACGTTCAAGACATGAGAAGTGATAGTGTCTCTCTGCTTGGCACTGGTTAGGCCTCATTTGGAGTACTGAGTTTTGTTCTGGCCTCCACATTTTAAAAAGAACATGGAGCAGTTAGAAAGGGTCCAGAGATGGGCAACAAAGGTGATCAAGGACTTGGAAGGCAAGTCATCTGAGGAGAGGCTGAAAGAGCTAGGTATGTTCAGCTTGCAGAAAAACATGCTCAAAAGGGGACATGACAGCAGTTTTCAAATACTGAAGGGCTGCTATAAAAAAAAGGGGGAAAGCACCTTTTGCCTCTTGCTGCAGAGAGTGGGATATGGACCAACAGCTTGAAATTTCAGAAAAGGTAAGTTTAGATTTGATATTTGGAAAAAAACCCAACAACTTCTTCACTGTTACAACAGTTAGGCAGTGGAATAGACTGCCTATTGAAGCTGTGGACTTTCCATCACTGGAAGTGTTCAGGAAGAGGCTGGACAGCCACTGGCTGGGGTTGATTTAGGTGTAGCTATGTCTATGTTCTACCATGGGTATATTCCCATGCTTCTGGGATTTTCTGGTTGCCCTCACTCTCCATTCCCCTCCCACATTTCTGCTATATATGTTAGTGTGTTTTTAAGCCTTTAAGCTACAGCCAAGACTGGGGACTTTGACTGGGGCATTCTAACGTTCCTGTTGGAACCAAATCCAGAGGTTCCTGGCTAAAGGTTCTTGCCCCTTTGCTCAGGGACAGACCAATCATCATATTTAGAGCCAAGAAGGAATTTTACCTCCTGGTCAGATTGGTATAGACTGTGAGGGTTTTTGCCTTCCTCTGTAGCATGGTGCATGATCCTCCACCCAAGACACCTTGATGTATATTCACATCATTTTATAGAAGCAGCTCATTGTGTGTTCTGGTTCCCTCACTTTACCTGGGGCAGGTTAGGGTGCTAGTTCTGTTATGTCATGGTTAATGGTAGTCTTATGTAGAGTTCAGATTATGGTTTGTCTAGGATGGTCTGGATAGGGATGGTCTTGCCTCAAGCAGGGGATTAAACTAGATGACCTTGTGAGGTCCTTACAGCTCTACTTCTCTATGATGAGTTGGTCAAAATCCTATTGTATACTAATTATTTCTATATAAATAATTAGTTAAAGGTGCAACTATGCCTCAACCATGACACAGCAATACATCTTTAGCTAGGGAATGGTCTTATTTTCTAGTCTAGGAATTAATGTTCCTTCTAAGGAAACAAATAATTTATTTCAGCAATAGAAACTGACTGTACTATTGATCCAGAAAGCTATCACTACTCAAGCTTTTCTCATTAGGAATTCCAAACTCCTAAAGAATAACAAAGCAAAGATAAATTAGCTGGTGACATGAAAATTGTACTTTACTGAGATTGAAAATGACCGCTAAAATGCACTGCCAGCTGTTAAAATTAAGTACCCCTCTCTATGGTAGGTTTAAGGGGGTTTCTAGAATAATGGAGGCAGGGGGATTTGGGATTTACCTGTAGAATATTCTCACCATAATGTGATTTTCATACTTCACTGCTCATACTCAGTCCCATTTTAGAGATCTTAACCTCTCCCTGAAACTCTACAAAACAGGGTATTTATACATGGTATTTGAAATGCCTGTATTATTTTATGAATATTACATCTGCTTATTTGATTACTGTCATATTGCCAAGTGTTAAAATGATATGCCTTAAAGATAAACAGAAAGGACACTATTCATTAACACTTAAAGCACCAATACAGGTATTAATAATTTTGAAACTTTCACTGACCACATTTTATTCAACACCCTTAGCTTAGTACAGGGAAAGGGTTGGAGGATTCAGAAAGAAAACCTGAAACATGAGCTTGGAAGAGAGATAAAGGGGCTATTGAAAAGAAAACCGAATTGTTGGTCTCAGCAGCGGAGTGTCCAAGTAATAAGCTTTAGCCAATGCCCATGTACTAGTTGTTTTATCAAAACTTTTTCCACCCCCTTAATTATTTTTAGATTCCTTCTTTTGAGAATAACTATGACTTTGGTTTGACCAGGATATTTTGTAGCTCTTTATTCTCAAAATAATCACAGGGCCTAAAGGGAAGAATGGGAGTGCATCTCAACTCAGTCATTGAAGCAACACAATCAGTATAAAGGGAACTGTAATCTAGCAGAGTAAAATAATTTCAAACTGCCAACATTTGGAAGTGAAAGCAGAAGGACTATCCTCTCAAGGTCTTGAGAATGAAATGGGGCAAACCTGCATCTAGCCCTCAGCTATGACAGAATTCATTTTCATCCACAAGGATTATAATGTGGGACTGAAAAAAACTCTATAGCTAATAAATCAGAGGGAATGGTTTAGTCAATCAAGTTGCCTTTTTGAGCACTCATACACTGTGTATATTCACAATTTCCTGAAATGTATGTATCACTCAAACTTATTAGTTAAATAATTATTGAGAAAAAAATTCTTTTCTGTGCTGCTTTGTTCACGTAGTTACATTACAGTTGTTAAATATTTGAAATATATTCTAGATTGGTTAATTTTTTGGACATCCAATCACGTGACTAGAGAAGCAGAGTTCTTAGAATAAGGTTCCTGCTGTGTGTACTCACAATTCTTTATTCTCAGGGTCTGTCAAAACATAAATTAGGGATTGGGTCCTTCGTCCTAACTTTTAGGATTCAGGAAGAGAAGTGAAAGTAGATATGAAAGGTACATTTGTCTGAGAAGACTTAGTTGCTTCCTTTCTTTCTACAAGATAATAGTCTTTGTGGGGAGGAAGATATTAAAACTGGCATGAATAACTATGTTTAGTGTAGTGGTAAAGCTGTGAAAATATACCATTTTTTCACAACCATTCACTTGAATTGTAAACACTTTCTTTTCTTGTGATTTAGACTCAAATTCTCCTTAAGTTAAGGCAAAGTCAGAGCCTCCTTCCAATTTCTCCACCTGCTTAATTGGCACACATTGTTGCCTTTGCGGTCAGGTTGCTCGGAGAGGACCTTGCTCTTCTAGATGAGAGACTTTCAACAGCTGAGAATTCAGGGGGTTTCTGCACCCCTTTATAATAGCTCTATGTCTCATAGTATTTTACCTCATAGTTAGGGATCTACCTAAATTGCTCTGGAAATGCACTGTACAGTGGCTTCTTTAATCTTGCTCTTTTCACCGTGTGCCCCCATGCTGCTGACTGGCAGGTGGACACTGGCAGCCCACCCCTTGCTGCTTCCACCTGATTGGCTTGGAGACAAAAACCATAGTTGTCACACTTGAAGATATGCTGCAGATAAGGGGGACCTAGGCAAGCTGGCAAGTTGAGCAGATCAGAATCTGATAAAGTTCAACACTGCTCCACCTCAAGACGAGCACCCCTCAACACACCTACAGGCTTGGCAGCACCAAACTGACTAGCACCATGAATGGAAAGGGACCTGGGGGTAATAATAAGCTATAGTATGAATATGAGCCGGCAGTGCAATGCTGTAGCTAGCAGGAAAAATAATGCTCTGGCATGCATGAATCAATGCATCTCCAGCAAAACCAAGGAGGTGATTCTTCCACTCTACTCGGCACTGGTGAGACCACAGCTGGAGTACTGCATCCAGTTCTGGACCCCACACTTTAATATGGACATGGACAAGCTTGAGAGAGTCCAAAGAAGAGACACCCATTTGATCAGTATCTTACATGACAAGCCATACGAGGAAAGGCTGAGGGATCTGGGACTCTTCAGCCTGAGGAAAAGGCGGCCAAGAGGGTACCTGGTAGCAGCTTACCACTACAGTAGGGAAGTACATCAAGGGCTCAGTGAGCACCTGTTCACCAGGGTACCCTTGGGGAAACCTAGGAGTAATAGCCATAAATTTCTGGAAGACTGATTCAGGCTCAACATTAGGAAAAACTGCTTCACAGTCAGGGTGGCCAGACTGTGGAATAATCTCCCTCCAGAAGTGGTGCAATCACCTACCCTGGAAATCTTCAAGAGGAGACTGGACAGTCACCTTGTTGGGGTTACCTAACACCCAGTTATCTTTCCTGTTTGGTACAGGGGGCTGAACCCAATGTTCTTCCAAGGTCCCTTCTGCCCTTACAATCTATGAATCTATTAATCTAGACTGTATTTCGTTAATGTATAAATGAGAATGTCATGGGGAAAAAAGTGTTAAAAATCTTGCTAAAGTTAAGCTATATATGTCCACTGCTTTTCCCCCAGCCATTTGCAAAGCTCTTCACATTGTCATAAAAGAAACTTAGGTTTCTCAAGCATGACTTATTTTTGACAAAGCCATGTTCAGTGTTGCTTGGTATCCTCTAGGTGCTTAGAAAAAGATTCCTTGATTTCCATTCTTCATTTGCTCCATAGTCTTTTTTTAGGTATTGAATAAGACTGACTGGTCTGTAATTTTCTGGATCTTTCTTCTTCCTTTCCTTAAACATAGACACCATATTTGCCCTTTTCTAGTCATCCAAGACCCTACTGACCTCCACAAATCCTCAAAGTGAATAGCCAGTGGCTCTGCATCTACCAGGGTAAACGTGAAGAAGATATAAAAAACACAGTCCTACTATGAAGGAAACCACTTGTATCCAGGGTAAAGTTACTATTTGGAAAATACTTAGTAATATTACTACATAGAATGTTCATCAAGTAAAATGTGTTCTGTGTTCATTCTGTTAATAATTTCCACCCTGGGGTGATCGTTTGCAGAATTCAAATTGGTTTCCTCATCATCTAGTGTGGACACCCAGCTTGGAAAAGTTGGTCATGTGTCAATTCCTTACTGTGTAGTACATGTGCTATGGCGTAAAATCTAGAGTAACTTGCACCACAGTAGCTGGGCAATTAAAATCAAAGTCAATGGCTGGATAGTAAACACCTCTGAAAATCAGACCAATTACTTAACTGACTAAATATGGTCTGTTGAGCATAAGTTTTTAATTTAATTTAAAATTTAAAATCTTGGCTGATGGTTTTATTATTTGCTGCTTTTAATGCTTCTAAGTATTTATTTTCAAAATTTAAATATTTGTCATCATCTATAATAGACAGGCTATGTATGTTAAAACTCCTTTTTCTTCCCTACAGTATTTTTCACACTTAAATGTGTTATAAGTAAAAAAATATATTTCCCCCCCAGGTTAGGACTAGTATTCTGCCTTATCTGAGTGGAAGTAGGCATACAGAAGTAAAAGGACATGTAAATTTAGGAATCTTAACATATAAGTCATATTCAGATCTCTGTATATCAAGATTTGAATAACAATCTGATCTATCCACAACAGAATACTGCTGAGCCCTCCCACTCTGGTCCTGTAGATCCTTAGATGTTCTTTTGAACAATTTGGGGGAACTGTGAATGGCTTCTAGTTTGTTTTTTTTTAAACCAAAAAAAAAAAAGTATATATATATATAATCCATTGTGCAAGTGAAATAACTCATTCAATGATATGCAGACATAATGAAAAACAATTTTTTTGTTGGTGATGACCCTAACAAAGCAACTAAGGCATAGATACATATCTTTATGATAATACATTCTGCTATGTATTAAAGTTAACATCCATATTTTACATGTGCCATTTATGTTGTGAACAATGATGTCTTTATTTATTCTTCCAGGCTTCTAAAGATAATGATGTTGCTTCTGTGAGCCTTTTATGTTAATTTTCTTTTCTGCTTATTTTACACAGGGTTATTTATTTCTCCTATTAGTTTTATTTCTTGATTTTGAAGTATTTTTTCAACGTTTTTACGAAGTACCAGATTATCAGATGCAGATGTACATATTCAAGTACAAGAGCTTAATCTATGTCCAATTCCAATTCAGTCAAACACTTACAGAAAGATTTTCAAAGGCATAAATGGTTTCTAATTCCATTTCAATTTCAGTGAGTATCCACAAGCCTAAAATAGGTGCCCAAGGTTCTTATACAATGCATGAGGAGAGTTCAGCACCTCGGAATAGGATTGCCAAAAGGCATCACGCCAAATGAGGAGTCACTTAAAATAGCTAATAAAAGAGAGAGAGAGAGAGAGAGAGAGAGAGAAGTGTATCTTTTATTCCACCAATCTTAGCTGAGGCACCTATCTCAGATTATGATTCACAGACCAGAAGAGTCTTCTGCTCTTATGTTCTTCTGTCATTCATTTCCAAGGAGTAAGAAGATTCAGCTTTTATCACGTCATCTAGAAAACATGCAACCTGGACTGAATTTCCTTCCCTTGCTTCCTAGGAGAATGCTCTAATCAACTAGTTATAGGTATGCCTGCATGAATACTCCTCCTGTAAAATCTGTGCAGAAAATAATTCAGTATTTATTTGGCCAGACAAAGGGAGTATGACTCTTTAACCCAATGATTAAGAACCTTCACTTGAGAGGAGAAACACCATTCCTGTACTATTTGATCCAAGCTATGATGACTTTGAATAGCCCTGGAAGCAAATGTCTACATGACAGTGCTGTCTGTCACCTTAAAACTGAGTTGCTTTTGGGGTTCACCATGGATGTGTCTACATAAGTTGCTTTACTGCAGAGTAGACTAATCTACTTCTCAGTAAAGCATCACCATCTAAACATTCACACAATTTACAGAACAGTAAAGTAGTCTACTTTACAGTTAGCTACAACTGTAAATACAGGTAGTAAACTAACTGTGCAGTACTTACTATGCAGTAGCACACATGCATACAAAAATTTGCTCCCAGTCAGTCCCAACACCAGAGGGCCACCAGGGGACCCTAGGGGGCTACAGGGGCTCCCAATACCACCAAGGGATCACACCAGGGGGCCACTGGTCCTGGTGCTGCTTGGTTCCCAGCACTCATAGGAGCTGGGAGCTGAGCAGCACCAGGACTGGGGAGCTCCCAGCCAGCCCCGAGCTGGGCAGGTAAATCCCAGCATAGCTGGGGACTGCCTGGAAGTTTTTGCACTTTTGGGGCAGTTCCCAGCCAGCCCCCAGCTAGATGCGGATTTTCCTGAGCAGCTGGGTGCTAGCTGGAGCTGTCCTGCTTCTGGGGCAGCTCCTGGCCAGTCCTTGGCTGCATGAAGAAGCTCCACTGGTCATTGGGTTAGTCCCCATGTGCACAGGGACATGAGAGCTCTGCAGCAGCAGCTATCTCCCATTCCCTTACACATCAGGACTCCTTCCTGTGTGCACAGGGCCAGCAGTCACCACAGATGGCAGACCTCTCTTGGCCACATGCAAATTGAGACTTTCTGCTGTGCTTCTTGCCAGCCTCTGGGCTAAGCACCCTGGGGGAAAATGGAGGTCTCCCTGGCTGCTGCAGGGGGGGCAGAATAGGGTAGAAGCAGACCTGTATCAATATTTTACTGTTCAGTAAGCCTTTATAGCATTAATAGCATGTGCAGATGCACCCCATGTGGCATGCATGGATAGTTTCCCAAATTAGATTTATTCCTATGGTGTTTAGTCTCTATTTATAGTTAGTGTGAAGCTGTATTCTGTTTTGTAAGATTCCTATCTGTAGGTATTATGGGGGGAGGAGGGGTTATATATATAAATGCACATTTGCAATTTCGTGATATAACTAAAAAATGATCAAGTGAGGAATTCAGTACACATCCAAGACATTATTTTTGTGCAATGGGGAAATCAACTCCAAAACAGAGAAGCAGTTGAGAGAGGCCATTGTTCCTTAGTCAGAGGGCTTCAGGTGTCTCAGGGGGAAGACCTTTCTGGAGACTAGAACTGTCATGAGAATGCTGGGGGAGAGGAGGAGGCTGCTTGGAGATGATTTAAGAAACTAATTGAGGGATATCTTTTGTCCTCTGGATGCAAGGCTCAGGAGAGGTGCAAGGATTTTAGCAAATTAAATGTTGCCACCTTCTCTTGTAACTTACCTGGCACTTAGCAAGGGCAGGGCACCAGACAGAGCCCTGAAGTAGCAGATCAGCAGTACCAGAACTCCTGCTCACTTCTTCACATGCCATACTCCTAAGGCATGTGTAAGGTGTGTGCAGTTTTTTTCATTGCCCTAATTGGCCATCTGTGCTGCCTCTCCAGTTACATTGCCCATGCCCAGGTTGTGGAGGTCCAATGACCTCAGGATCCAGGACTGGGAGAATCAATAGAAAGGATGAATTCTGGAAATTCTGGCATATGTATCAGGAAGGCTAAGATGTAACCAGAACAGAGGCTAAAAATCTTTACCTTTTTTGCCTTTCTGTCCAAACGTATGGTCAGTTTTGCTTGTATTAGTCTTTTTTCCTATAAAATAATTTTTTTTGCTGTTTTGCCTCCTTACTAAAAACCTGTGGATAGAGTGATTTCTGGTTAAGTAATATTTTAGGGTAGCCCTTTCTATGGAAAGGGGGACCTATAATTTATTTTGCATTCCAATGAGCAGGTGAACTACAGCAGCATTTCACAACCGGTGTGCTGCGGTATACTGGTGTGCCGTCAGGCATGTCCAGATGTGCCTTCGCATTTTGGGCTGGAGCCATGGCCCCCTCCACCCCCACAGCCAGCCAGATGGGGAGCATGGCTCCAGTCATTCCCTGCCTCTCTGTGTTCAGCCGTGTACCACCCCCACCTCCCTCTGTGTTTGGCTGCTCACCACCCCTCCCACTCCGCTCCACATTTGGCCAGTGTGCTGTGGGGTGGAAGAGGTCATGTAAGTGTGCCATGTGGTGAAAAAGGTTGGGAAATGCTGACCTAGAGATACCCTTACTGCAAGGATACCCTTACTGTGTCTGTTGAATCCAATATAAAGGCAGTGGAGCTGAGGCTTGCTAGGGTAAGGAGTTATCCCAGGGGCACTTTGGTCAGTTCTTTAGGAAAGTGGCAACACAGTGGGGTGAGACTCAGGGCTCTGAAGATCCCCCAAGGATAGGTTTGTCACATTTGGATTCTAATATTCACCATGATGAATAGTCAATATAAAATACATAAACAGTGCTTGGACCAAGTATCAGAATGAATATCTCCTACACCCTTCATAAATACAATATCCCTACAATAGGGGTAGATGCCATCTCTAACTTTGAATGGAAGTGGTCATGGTTTTCTTTGTTTTGTGTAGAGTTCAAGTCTGTTGGTTTCTTAGTTGTCCTCTGAGATTATCTATTGGATCAGGCTACTCAAGACAGAAAGTCTAGTTTGTGTGTCTTCATTGGGTATAGGGTGGGTTCTCATTATATTATGTATATAATGAGCTGCTTAGGCCTGACAGGATGGCCATAGATCTAGATATGCACAAGAAACACAATTTTAGGTACCTAAGGGTGTGTCTACATGGGCTTTTATGCATGCCCATACAATGTGCATTAGCCTAACGTGTATTAAGTCAATTTAGGCATGCATCCACACGTGCAGATACTAATGTACATTAATGTGGGTGTGTTGCCCGATTTGGGACAAAAGTTGGTCCCAGGTCAATGGACACACACTGAATTAATGTGCATTAGCACAGCTACGTATTCGTTAATGCAATTTAACTATTAGAGCATAAATTTGATACCTGCTTTAAGCAGCTATCAAATTTAGTCTCAAAGAGCCTTAAATCTCCCTTTTTAAGGTGCATTAAGAGTGTGCGTGTGTACACATTTAATGTGCCCTAAATCAGGCTAATGCTCATTAAATCCACGTGTGTAGACGTGGCCTAAGAAATTGTATTAATGCCTACAAAATGTTAGTGCCTAAGTGGTGTAATGGTAGTTTTAAGGATTCCCTTAAAGGACTACATTCTGCATAAGTATCGCTTCATGTGCCTAAATTCTTTTGTGGCTCTTGGCCGTAACTGCTTTTGGTGTCTTTGAACATCTGTACTCAGTTCATGTTTGTCACAGCAGCCTTATATGATTGATATAGGTCTACACAAACAATGACCTTTGAATGCAGATGCTGAAAATTGAATAATCCCTAGCCCTGCACAAGGTGTTTTGTTTTGTTTTATTTTATTTTTATTTCTTCCCTGATGCCATCTAAACATAGAAGCCTCAGTATTATTTATTGGCAAAACTTTGAAATTAGCTGAAGTTTCTTATTCCCTTGACAGGCAAGGTTCTTTGAGTAGATGTGATATATTTTATTAGGCCAACTCAGTAGTTGGAAAAAAAGTTATTGGGAGGCTTTTGGGCACAGTCACCCTTCTTCAGGCATGGGGAGTCTCTGTTGTTCTGAGACTCCAAGAAATGAAAGAAGCTAGAAGTGTGGCGGGATGTCAGTGAAAATGTAAATAGGTAGAATTAGAAAGACAAAAGGTGAGGCAGAGAGGTGAAGTGTGGGGGGAGGTGGGGAGGGAAGGAGAACAGAGCAAAGAAGAAAAGGCTGAAGGGAGGCAGTGCAGTGATAGAGTACAAGATAGAAAAGAGGCTGTCAGTCAGCTATGTGGTGAAAAAGATGTCAGACAGGTTGTAATGTGTCCTAAAACCAATGTCTATATTGATTCCATGATTCTTTGTATCCAGTAGATTTATGAAATGAAGTTCATAGGCTTGTTATTCCCTTGATGAATACATTCTACATAAATTGGATATCACACAGATCTTTGATTTTGAGACTATAGGGTTTATATAGGGATCTTCAGAGGCTTACAAGGGGCAGGAAACACAAAAGTAATATATGAGTGCAAAGCAAAAGTGCTTGGGCTCTCAGTATTCCATGCACATATGTTTTTGTTCTCTTCTGGAAAAGGTATCATGAGAGGTAAGAAAATGGTTTATTCATTGTCTATTCAGTACTTAATCTCTCTGTTGAAATCCAATTTACACATTAATTGAAAATGACAACATTAAAATTTGAGACTAGTAAAACTTGGCCTAAGTGTCCAATCAAGTGATTGATAAAAACACCTATTTTTAGTGCTGTTCTTAATAAAAGAGGATGGGATATGTCAAGTAGTCTCTTCAAACATGATAAGTATGCTGAGGGACAAATTGGGGATAGTAGAAACAGAAGGACAAATTCAGCAACAATTCCAGCAGATAACTATCATAGGCTTTATTCTATACAAACTCTGGGTTTTCAGAGATAATGCCTATACATGTCAGGGAAAGTAGGATTTGATTCCTGCATCTGCTACATAGTTTCCTTCATAACATGCTGTAATAGGGGAAGAGTGGCAGTAATGACCTAATGCAACATCTTCTGGCTGCAGGTTGGAATGACCCACCTCAGATCAGAGGTGGGTATGTGGGCACTAGGACCTGCCCACAGATGGCACTCCTGTTCATGGCAGCATGGGGAGAAAGCCTACAGCTAAAGCCCTACACCACAAAGTGTTGCCAAAACTTCACTTCCATCATAAGCTAGATCCAATGGGTCCATGGGCTGGATCTGGCCCATGGGCCATATGTTGCTAACCCCTGACCTAATGGAACAATGCTGGTAAAACAACTACAGCATCAGAATGCCGAACATATTAGGCTTCCATCAGAGATACCAACAAATTATTGTAAAATTACCATCTATTTTGATCATTTAATTTCCTTTTAAACAACATGTCTATCACATTTCCTAGGTGCGAAAACAATGAAAAATTACATGCAAGATTCAATCTAGCACAGTGTCATAATACTAAAATAATTCTCTGTACCACAAAAACATTCTCTTTCTTAGGAAATGTGTGAGTGAACTGGTAGGACTTACTTTGGAAGGACCCAGAAGGAAGCAAAACCCTTAGATGAAGACCCTTCACAAACACACAACTTGTCTTTAAGGATGGTCTAAGGCCTATTAAGGCCTAACAACAGTTTGTATATGTGTTTCATTTGGTTTCTGCTGTTAGGTTGGAACGTAATGAGAGTTCTAAGATGCATAGGCCTCATTCTATAAAGAGCTTTATAGAACAAAACAATTATTTGTTGAATAAATTATAGGACAACTCCCATTCAGATTAGGTCAATAATATAAAATTGTACCTATATCAGCAACTTAGACAATATAATATATTCAAAGATACAATCAACATTATGACAATGCCATTTTTTTTATATTTATAAATTTAAGATTTCAAACAATGAGGTCTAATATATGAATGAGAATCCGACCTTAGTTTCCTTTTCTATGAAATACTTTTTTCCATGAAACCATGATAGATATGGTAAAAGTGTATATACTTAAGAGAAACTGAATGGCCACTTATTTATTTAATCTTTGCATTTTGATCTCCACTAAGGTAAGTACTATACCAACACATTATTCAGTCTGAATGTTGAAGCTACATTATAGTTGATTAGTCAGAAGGCTAACTATGTAGAAGAAATCCTACTCTGGTTCCCACATAAGAACATGTCTAGTATGACACATTTCTCAGCTGGAATAAAGTTGATATTGCCTACTGTTCATATCAGCAGAAAAAAGGAAATTTCAACGAGTGGAAGAGATATTGTTAGGATAAATTACAGAGTAGACTACAGATGCATCCTATCAGTTTGTACTTGGACATATAGTCTTTTGGGAAAGCATAGCCAACTGGTAAAAGAAGAGCCTTTAGGTTCTCCTAACTTAATTTAGGACTAGGCCAGGGCACATGTAGTATACATTAAAGAATTATATTCTAATGCCTTTTGTCAAATGTATTTTGGCAAAGAAGAGCACCTGTGAGAGAGAGGAGGTTGACATTGTATACCTAGACTTCCAAAAGGCCTTTGATTTGGTATCCCATGGTGTTCTCATGGGAAAATTGGAGAATTGTGGGCTTAACTGCTTGACAGTTAGGTGAGTAGGAAGCTGGCTGTAGGGTAGGACCCAGAGAGCTCTAATGAATGGATCTATGTAATTCTGGCAAGAAGTGGCCAGTGGTGTCCCTCAGGGGGGACCGTGCTTGGTCCGGTGCTTTTCAACATCTTTATCAATGATTTGAATGTGTGGGTGAAGAGCTCACTGGCCAAGTTCGTGGATGACACCACGTTATAGGGGAGCGTGGTCATGTTTGAAAATAGGCTGCACATATAGGCAGCTCTAGACAGGCTGGCAAGTTGGGTGGATCAGAACCAGATGAAGTTTAACACTGAGAAGTGTAAAGTGCTCCATCTGGGGATGAATAATTACCAACATACTTACAGGCTCGGTGCTGCCAAACTGACTAGCATTGTGATTTAATGGGACCTGGGGTAAAAATAGGCCATAGTATGAATATGAGCTTTCAGTGCAATGCTGTAGCCAGCAGGGCAAACAATATACTGGCATACATCAACTGATGCATCTCAAGCAAAACCAAGGAAGTGATTCTTCCACTCTACTCAGCATTGGTGAGACCACAGCTGGAGTACTGCATCCAATTATGGGTGCTGCACTTCAACAAGGATGTGGAAAAGCTAGAGAGAGTCCAAAGAAGAGCCAAACATATGATCAGAGGTTTGCACAGCATACGAGGAAAGGCTGAGGGACTTGGGTCTCTTCAGCCTAAAACAGAAGGCTGAGATGGTACTTGGTAGCCACTTACCACTATCAGGGTGCCCTTGGGGAAAACCAGGAGTAATGGGCACAGACTCCTGGAAGACCATTTCAGGCTTAACACTAGGAAAAAAAATCTTCACAATCAGGGTCTCCAGACTGTGGAATAAACTCCCTTCAGAGGTGGTGCAATCATGTACCCTGGAAATCTTCAAGAGGAGACTGGACAGTCACTTTGCTGAGGTCACCTGACCCCAGTTGTCTTTCCTGTCTAGTTCAGGGGGCTGGACCCAATGATCTTGTGAGGTCCCTTCCAGCCCCTTACAATCTATGAAACTTGTGTCAAAATTTGTAATCTCTGCAATAATGTATGCAAGGATCTTGTAGGCAGAAATTTTGACAACAGAAGTGCTTTTATTGGCTGACATTTCCATTGTAAAACCATATTATTAATTGGTTATAGCCTTGCTAAATTGGATGAAGTTTCCCATGATGGATATCCACTTTAGACTTATTTATTGACTTTTTAAATATCAGCAAAACAGTTCAGTCATTTTCTAGAATTAGGTAAAGAGAATATTCAATGTTTTATCCATCCTCAGAAATTCTTCCATGCATTTCACTGAAGAGCCCTTATGTCTCTACAATTTAGAGTACAGATTAGATATTTGGAAATGGTCTGTGTTCTTGTCTGTGTATGTTTTTGCTGTCTTTGTGGCTATCACCATATACACTTTATTCTGAAGCTAAGGCAAACTTTCTCTGCAATTGCTCTTCCAGCCAGGGGCCACTGTGGAAGCAGACCCTGGCTAGAAACAGAGTAGAGAGTCTCTCTTCAGCTTTCTGAAGACACATTGGCAGCAGGATAGAGGAACAAGCAGAATTTGAATGCAATGGGGTAAGGAGTAAAAAAAGAGGTTGGAAGTGCAGAATAGAAGCAAAAGATACAAAGTAGCAAGGTAACAGGAGCTAAGACAAGAAAAATAGCTGCCAGAAGCAGCTGTTGAACCTCAAATTAAATATATTGGAGCTGTACTTTAAACTTATGAAGTGCTATAAACTGTGAAGTAGTCTGGGGAGTGGGGATTGGGAAAGAGCCTCAGCATCTCAAGGTGGGCATCCAGAATGAATAGAGCCTTGAAAATATTGGACTACTTCTTCTGTCTCATCTATAAAACAGGGATAAGATCATAACCCATCACACAAGTACTGTAAACATAAATTCACTAATGTTTATAAACCACACAGATACTATAGACAACTGTCACAAAAAAGCTCATGAGGAAATGAATGTGTGTATACACTACAGGTTTTAAATAATATGCAGTAAATAAGGACTGGGTGACATGGTGAGTGATGAGAATAAAAAGAAACATTAGATAGCTACCCATTCTCTGAGTATCCATTCTGTTGGATACTGATTGAGGCAAGTATCCTTTAAAAAATGCATTTAGTAAGACTACATCCTGACCTTTAGGAGCTTGATTTTGCAACCTAAATATAGGTTGTTCTCTACAGGCATTAGCATAAACCTTTTAATAATTTCACATATAGCTAGGGTGATATAGGTAATCTGCTGTCCAGTTATGGCATCTGCATTGCCACAGGATACACAATATGCATAGATGAGGAGCAGAGGCCAAAACTCTGCGGGCATGTCTACACATTCATTAATGTATCATAATTATAGCACATTAAGTTTAGTACCAGAAATTACAGGTACTAAACTTAATGCACCATAATTGGCACTACTGCACAGTAGCAACAGTGCATGTTTTTTATGTGACACTAATGCACAGTAGACTTTTGCTGCGCATTAGTGCTTAAGCATGGCTTACACTGTGATGCGTTAATGTGCAATACAAATAGTCTACTGTGCCTGTAGCATCTCATGTAGACATGCCCAATTTATCCCAACTGGAAAACAGAGGGCTAAAAAATGTGGGGGTAATGACAAGGACATCTCTGTTCTTTTCACAGTAAGAAGGGGCTCATGGGCTGACTGCTGTTCTAATGGTGTGTAAACTCCAAGTTTTGCTAAGAGAGAGACAAAGAGAAAAAAAAAGTGTGTGTGTTATTCAGGGAAGAAATCTACTTGCTTTAGATCCAATTCTGGTAGATAGCATTTTTGTTAAAAAGAAGTCTTCATCTCATATTTGTGGCACTCTTGCAAGACTAAGTCTAGCACAGTGAGAATAAAGGTGGCAAAAGACAGAACTTGGGGGAAAAATGCTTTCAATTTTATCAGTTAAGCAGAAATAAAAATGGTGTGCCTTTTTATGTGTTTTTACCCTCTGGAGCATCATGAAGCCTAACTCCTTCTTTAGGATCCTTGGGAAATAATGCAACACTACTACTGCTATTATATTTTTGGCACATCACTATTTTCTAGCAGTCTTGTTCAAAATATAAAAATGACCAGAACACATAATAAAGAGAAAAACAATATGTTGTTATCATTCACAATATATTTTATACTTAGATGACCTACCAGTTTTTAAATTGTCTTTGTCTCTCTGAGATAAAAAAGTCCACAACATCATTATTTTGAGGGGTTTTGAGTTAGGATTGCACTGTACTTGTACTGTACTTACCATTAAGGGAAGAACTGATGCACTAGTCAACCCTTTATTCCAGCCATTCATCAAAATAATCCCAGAAGTTGTGGCAGCACACTGTGCAGACAAAGTGCAGACTTTATTCAAAAGGTTGGTTAGGACTTCTCAGTATCCATCATGGCCTATCAAAACGTTGAAGCAGTCAGTGAAAACTATGTGTTCAGGAATTTTCAGAAAAAAAAAGCGGAGGAGGAAATAACAGACTGCTCCTCTGTGAAAGAAGTGTTTTGTCCAGCATGCTAAAATGAGCTACTTGTTGGTGTGTGGAGTTGGCCTGAGTCCACATTTTTCAGACCTCACAATTTCTTAGCTTTTCTTTGTTTGATGTTCTTTACAGTATTTCTAACTGGTATAAAGATTTCTAACATCCTTCTTGTGTCGGAACGGACAATAATATTATTATTAGATACTAGAATAGAATCAACAGACTTTGGCCTGATCTTAAGAGCTCTTTGATTTTGCATATGCATATACATTAACATTTACATTTACATTTAGAAACCAAATGTATGTAATTCCTTCTTCCTTACTGCAACCCTCTTCCTCTTTCAGTCTCCTTTACAGAAAGTCAAAATCACATGCTATGGAGACGATTGTGCTTTCCTTCTCTCTCTCTCTCTCTCTCTCATTGTAGCTATAGCACCTAAATCTCAGTCTGGACCATTTAAAAATAGTTCATTTCCAATAAAACAAACAAACCACAAAGCAAACACTTCTGTAAAAAATGTATTTAAGAGCAATGTAAAGATTCATTCCAAATTAGTTTCAATGGTGTTCATGAAACTAGCACTTCTAGTTTTCCTGTACAGAGAGAATTTTCAGTATTTTAAATTTTGTTCCTGTTTGGACTCAAAACAAGAAGTCAAATTAAAAAATATATATATTTGTGAACTTGCATTCTTTTCTTTAAAAAAAAAGAGGGGATGAAGTCAAATGAACACTTTATATCAATGTCTTAAATGTTTTGCCTTAAATCTTTTTAACTATAATTAGTTTAAATTTTAAAACAATTATTTGTACCTAAAAAAGTATTTTTTTTAATTAAAAGACTGGTGAAAAAGGCTGTTTCAGCATTTTTTTCTTCCAAATGTATTTTGTATCAAGAAGTTTGTCAAAACTGACCTTTTCCTGCAAACAATTTCTGTTTTGCTCCATCAGCATTTTCTACAGAATAAAAATATTTTGTCTACCACTTCCTCACCAGTTCTATTTGCAACCCTTTTTATAATTTCCCAGAGACATTCCAGGATGTTTATGTATTTATGAATATTTATACAAAGCAAAAAGCTTGAAAGTCTGCAAGGAAATAAAGCCTCATATAAAGGTTCATGCCAAAAAATGTTCATAAGCCATTTTTAATCTCTTTTGACCTTTCTCCTTCTGTTTATATGTTTCCATCATCTGAACAAGGAGAAGAGGGAATGGTTGTTGACTTGTTGCACCACAAATAATGCAGAGGGAAATCTTTGAAGTGATCAAAGAATTAGCCCAGAAACAACATATGGATTGAAATATGTTCCTACAGAATGCTTGTTGAAATACTGTGACTAGCCAGAACACTTGCAAAAATCCAGGGTATATTTCTGGTTTGTTCTATCGATGGGGAACCTTAACCGGTGCTAAAATTCCTCCAAAGTACCATGATCCAACTTGACTTTGACACAGTAAGGAGAAGACGTCAGTCAGAACCAGTATGTTATCAGCATTCAGTATAATATGAACACTTCTTCATAAATAGATGGCTAGTTACACCACTTACCCATACATTAGGAGGTAGTATAGGAGAACTGAGCCCACATCTCCTACATGCTAACAGAGTGCAATGACCATCAGGTGATGGGCTAGACTAGGCTGAGAGTGCTCTGTACCCCTCTCTTGTAGCTGGGCCACTGGATTCTAGTGCACCACTGGGAAGCTAGGAGGGAAATAACCATGGTACAGGAAAAATGGGCAACAGGGAGTGTGATTGCAGCATTGTCCTGGTAGGGAGGGACTTTGGTCTTTTGCTCCCATATTTTGACTATTAGGTATTTAATGCAAAATGCATTTGTTTCACTGACATAAATTTGCAGTAATGTGGTTGTAATGGCATTATTCTGGATAGTCATGTGGTAACTAAGAGTTTTTCTGAATTACACTCTGATAGCAGATGGCATGGTCTGGCACAGTGGAGCTACATCTCTGAAAGGGAGAGAAGATTCTGGTCTGGAGTACACAGGGAAATGGGAAAAAATGGATCACCAGTAAGTATTATGCCTCTTCCTCCATCTTTGTAATTTGGATACTTAATGAGAAGTGTTGGGTTGTGAAGCCTCTAGCGAGTTCTGGAAAGCAGCCACTCTGATGTGAGGGTAACCAACTAACTGCATAAACTTGGAGAGAAATGAGCAGTCTTAGACAACTGGACATATGCTTTTCTTTTTAATTTAAAATACATGATATTGATCACTTCACTGTCAGATCCCCAAAGACATTCGACCAAAATGTGATTTTCTGAAGAAAAAAAAGTATTCTCTGTTCTTTAAAATGATCCCAGTGACAACTTTTTTTCTCATAAGTAATCAGTGAAACCTGGCTTCAAAAGTCTTTTTTTTTTTTTAAAAACATCTTGCCTATACTACTTGGGAACACAAAATTGGGGAAAGAGGAGATGCAAAGATGAGTAGCTACATTGCTGATTTGGACTATCTTCAGAAACCCTTAGACAAGTGTTCTCAGTAGCGAAATGCCTAAATTCCAGCATGAGCCAGACAAACAATATTTTCTGCCCATAGCTACCTGTGGATTTTCCAAACTGTCCTTTGGAAACATTTATTGTTCCCCATTCTCTGAAGACAGCATCTAGGGCCACCTCCACATGAATGGGAACATACCATTTGTGACTCCTCGAGGCCTTTTGAGGCACTGCAAACTGCATGCAGGGTATGTGGATCTGTTTGCCATGCTGCATATTTGTAGCATGGTGACAAAATTTGATACTAGGAAATCCTGGGTGCATCTACATATTTATTAATGTGTCATAGTTACTGCACATTAAGTTTAGTACTGCAGGCTTTTGTGCAGTTAGCGTCTTGTGTGGACACATCCCCTAGTATCTAAAAAAACCTACAGAAATAAAGAAGAGTGGCACACATGTGCCATTGCTATTTGTTCCTGGGGCAATACACATGCACACTTGTCTGGATATGCCCAGGTGTCTAAATTTGAATTGTTCTAGGCTATAGACAGATATCATATATGTCCTGGGATAAAACATTTTATATTAGGACACAGGGCAACCATTCTGACATCCAGATCTGTTGCCCTGGGATAAATCCTTTTTAGTTTAATTTAATTTAGTTCATGGGATAAGAAGTACTTATACTTTATGCAGAGCCATTGCAAAGTGCCTCTGAATGCTTAACCCAAGATTGCATCATTGAATCAATGCCAGAAGTGTGGCAGCATATTCAACCACTTTAGTAACACTGATTAGAAGAGAGATACGTGTACATGCCAGTGTATGTAGGTGTAAGAATGGAGCCAAAACACAAAGGTGATCATCAGGGATCCTGGTTTCCTCTGATAAAAAAGAATTCCCAATTCTCGGATTAAAAAAAGGAACCCCAAATCCACATTTTTCCATGATTAACATGAAACACTGCTACATATCTCTCTCTATATTAGTGGTGTTTCATTTTAATCACAAAAAAATGTGAATTTGGCTTTACTCTTTTTAACCAGAAAATTGGGGATTTTTTTTTTTATCAGAGAAAACCAGGATCCCTGATGATCATAGATTTCAGGATTGCCACAGATTTCAGGCAGAAGAAGAAAAGTTAATAAGATGAATAGCATTACAGCAAAATTGGTTATTATTTTATAGACACCGAGGTCAGGCACAGGCATTATACTTTTACTGGTATAACTGGTATAACTGATTGGAAAATAGTCTATACCAGTAACAAAACAGAAGTTCAGCACACAAATCCAGTCTATGCCCATAACAGAACAGAATTTTGGCACACATAAACTGGTTTTAAAATGTCAGAACTTGGTCTAAGATATTCTCCCTCCCCACTCCCCCCTCCACCCCCAAGCGATAAATGTGTGTTCTTTTTACTACTGATCTAGACTATGACACTCACAGAAAACCACATAACTTAGATTCCACCTCAGGCTTTCTGAATGTCTGTATCTAGCCCTAGTTTAGTACTTTCGAACTTAAGCACTGTAAATTAGTCATCAAAATATACATGCACATATCACAATTTAAGTGGCTTCATTTTATGTGTACTGAGTGCCACATTAAAGTTAATAGTATTTCAGGATTTTCAGCAACTTCAGAGATATCATTTTCATCTCTTCAATAGGACCCATGTTTTCAGTAGCCATATATCAGATTTTACAGATATTAACATTTATTTCTGACAAAAATGGTTTCTCACCAATACGAGAAAGGTATAGGTGTGTTTTGTGTGCACAAGCAAGCATTTTACTCCAGACAATGGCTCATACCATTATACAGTAGGGGGATGGAGGAGTTCATGTGATGATACACAAAAGAAACTTGCTTAATATGCACAACAGAACTAAGCCATGTGCACTGGACTGGATTAGATTAACTTCCATCAATACTTTATTTTTTTTCCTCTCTATCCTACCCAATTTAGGGGAATGGCTCATCAGCTTTTCATTAATAATAAAGAGTAATAATAGCAAATAAACTTTCTTGAACAGAATTCAATAGAGAGGCTAAAATGTCTGCATCAGGTGTCTTTTCTTCCCTTTCTTGGTCTCTTCTTGTCACTATTGATGTCAAAAAAGCTATATGTTCTAAATATGATGTACTATCTCATTTATCTTGCTACATTGCAACATTTGTTTTGCTGGACTGACACATCACAATTTAAATTTTAAATATATATATATATATATATATATATATATATATATATATATATATATATAATGGGGACATTTGAAATATATGTAGACAAGGCAACATTATAGTCAATAATCCTTTCCTTTTTGGGGCCTGTGTGACAAAGTATTTAGCATTATTTGTGGATTCATTGGAATCTGACAAGCTGTGTCATAAATGGTTCTGCTCTGATTTGAATTTGTGACTTCTGGGCTGTCAACTGTGTGCCTTAGCACCTACACCACCCCAGCCCCCATAGCTAATAATTATTGTTAATAATTGTAAACTTAAATGCCCTTCTTGTTTAGCAGCACCTCAGGTATCATCTGAATTATTTGCTGCTTGGAAGAGGAAGATAATATTTACCTAATCAATAGGGGTGGCAAATCCATTGGAAATTATTTGAAAAATGAAAAAAGTATGTAAAAATTAGAATCCCTCAGAACTTTGTGCCTACGAGTGCCTTCCTTTAAGTTAGTTTGAAACAAAATGATTTCTTAATTATCTGTTTGATAAAGAAATATGCTTTAGGATTTATTGCTACAAAAAAGGGTTTTCTCAAGATGAGAAATAGCATGATGGGTTCATGTTACATGGTCTAGACAGATTTAAACCTTCGCATTCCAGTAAATTTGGATAAAACCTTTTTTGTGTCCCGAATGGAAATCCTATTAATTTAATTTTACTTAATCCCAAATTTCACTCTAATAATAACACAAATATGACCAATCAGAAGATCTATTTCTATTCATACATACAGTCTAAAAATATATTCACATGAAGATTATTCTTATGGCAGTACTATATTTTAATGAAGGGAAAAAGACATATTTTGGAAAGAAAGGAAGATGGGAAACCACTGATGTCTCAGTACAAACCTCTTAACTCAGAGGACATTTCCTCTGATGATTCATAAATCTATTGAAGCCCATAACAAATTACCTGTCTGCTAGGTATGCCTTCCTATCAAAGAGAAAATATTTTGGGTAAGATAATCATAAGAGTTCAGATGCATTAAAAGATCCAGGATTAAAAACCTATTAAACAGAACACAGCTTTTATTAGAGTACTGAAATGTAGTAGCTAGATTTTTTCAAAGTCCTCACTGAAAGGGGGCTGCTGGGCACTTTTAAAAAGCATCAGTATTTTATTTCAGTGCCTAAACTGTTTGTTGCAAAATTATTTTGATAATGTGACCCAATATCTTTTCAGATACAATACAATCATCTTGAAGTTTCAGTATGGACTGCAATTCATCTGTATTTTTCTGCTTTCTACTTGGAGACAGAGGGTAAAGTACTTTCTGACACAGCCAAAAGCAGGACTTTATATTCAACATTGACTCTTCATGCTGTGAATAATGGGCTACATGACATCAAACTAAAAACTCCTACAAATTATGTAAATTGCAATACGTAATTTGCAACTATACCTGCAAATTCAGAAGATTATAATGATCAAACATGAATCATATTTTTTAGACTAAAGGGTAGACTCTTGGCAACTACTGACAGCCTTATATGTATTTTTTCTTTATTTGTTTAAATGCTGGACACTTTTTAGTTAGCCAGAAGGTTGACAAATACATATCACACTCTGAAATATTTCATTATAGCCCTTGCCCAGAGCCCACCTGTAAAAAAACTATGTCTCCATTAACCTATTTCAATACTAACACTACTGAATTTAAGAAAGAAAGAAAGAAAGAAAGAAACCAAAAAAACCTTAAATGCAATTTCAGAGGTTGCTAACTTTGGGCCAATAGAAAAGATTCCTCTGGCTTATTTTTATAACTCCAATTCCAAGTAGTACAGATGAAAAGGGTTGTTATATTAGAATGTGCTTTACCTGCAATGAATATCCAATGTCCCATAGTACTAAAATCAGGCGCGTACGCACACACACGTGCGCGCACACACACACACACCCTTTTTAAACTGAAAATTGGGTATTTTTTTTAAATCAGAGAAAACCAGGATAACTGGTGATAAGTAGGTGATCTAGACAGCTGAGTTTTTCTTTATGAATGAATAAAGAAAAAACAAGATATTTACTATGTTAAAATCAGAATGTCTTTCTAGTTAATTTATTTAGCAAAAAGTAACTCATTTAAGTTTTTGGATGTTTTTTTTCTTCCAGGGGAGACCTTTTTTCACTTTGTCACTAAATCTCATTGTTAATACTGTTTGTGAGCTCACAATGACCTCATGCTGAGCTCATGAGCACCACCAAGAAGTATGCCCCATCCATTGCCTCTCACTATTTGTACGCTAAATCCTGGAAATTAGGCAGTGTAGTGACTTTTGCGAAAACCAATACACACACCCAAGAGAGGGAGGCTGAGAGTGTCCCTAGGCACATGCATAGAATTTCTCTAAAGCAGCTAATTTGCCTTACTTCCCTGACCTAGAAAATATAGAGCAAGGACAACTAGATGGAGAGTGCTTCAGCAAAACTCCTAGACCTGGCATAGAGAAAGTGTCAATAAGCCCAAAGTCCATACCCTTTATAATAAATCATTTGGTTAATTTAAAATTCTGCCAATAAACATGTCAAGGGTTTTTTTGTATCAGTCAGGGTAGACAATTTAAGAGTAGTAAAGCAAATATGTGAAGGAGTAATAATGGTTAAAACACAGGGACTTTATTCTCTCATAAAGAATGTGTACATATTCCTCTTGCTACTTTGTATGCATTAATAGCCAGATCCAAGACACATTGAAGTTGATTGAAATCAGTTCATTGACTTCAGTGAACTTTGGATATAACAGCAGAGTAAGAAATGTCAACTCTAGTGAACAGAATATGTCTCTGCAATGCAATCTACTCGGGGTCTGGAAAAAATGAATATTTCAGCAAAGAATTCAAAGGTGGATGAGCAGATCCTCTGCTTCATTTGTATAAAGTAATACCACACATCCTAATGAAGATCAAAGACCTCATTCAGCATTCAAAAATAAGTAGGCAAGTGCCATCATTTCTCTGTAAAAGGCAGCTACTTGCCTTCATGTAATAAGGTACAAGATGCGCCTCAGGAAACTTTATACTTACGTTTCTAATGCTGCCATTCTTAATACTGAGGGAAAAAGAAGATGCTTGTTTCTTTTTTCATTTGTGTTGATGCTGGGAATCATTGGAAAAGGCAGAGTCATCTTCTCATGGTTTGATGAGAAAATGCATTTCAAAGTTAACAGGAGGAATTGCTAGGACCGTTAATTAAATAGTGCTACTTGCTAATTGCACTGAGCTCTTACCACAGTACCCCAAGTTTTTATAAGCCTGGGACAGAATAATTTATTCCATGAATATTGTGACCTGTAGTCTCTAGTCCATACTCAAGGCATGGGCAAATGTACACTTTAGCTGCTTTAAAAAGGGAGGGATATTTACCACTCAAGAAAAAGAGACAGCTGATCTGACCTAACTTACATCTGCATGACCCTCTACTAATACAAGTTAGCTAAATCATTGTAATTTTAACTATGAATAGAGCAGGGTTAAAGCTGGAGTGGTTTTGCTACACTTGTAGTGATACAGAATTATACAGAGGTAACAGGTGCATTGCAGCAGCTTTTATCAGTATCTGTTGATACTGATATAACTCATACCTCTTCTATACCCCAGTTTCCATTATTGAAATTATTCTCTGGATTATATTTGGATTATGTCACCCTATCTTTGACTCCTCCTACTGGTCCTGAATTTTTCTATGCTATTCATTTTAAGGCCTTTGCCATTTCTGCACCTGTATCAACCTTGATTCTTATTAATGTCATCATGCCTTCCACAATGAGGCTTTTTGGTGATATTTTTTTGATCAACTGTATAGTTGAGAGAGATAACAGATAAGCATTTGGACATAAAGGGCATACACAGACATCCTGGGGGGTTAGCATGAGGTTATATTGATTTTAAAATAGCCACCTAAACTATGGTAGTCAGGACAGAGAGGCTAGTGAGGGGGCTTGTGGGGACTGGGAGGGGCAAGCTTAGTTGGCAGGATTGGGGGAAAATGAGGGTCCATGGGGAGTTGGGTGGATCAGAGAGGCAAGCTAAGTCTGTGGAGGGATTGAGAGGATCTGGGGGGCAAGTGGGGTCTGCAGGGGTCTTGGAAGGTTTGGGGAGGCTACCAGGGTCTGAAAGGGGGTTGGTAAGGTCTGAGAGGGTTTGAAAGGGTCAGGGGGGCTAGTGGGGTATAAAGGGATTTGGGGGGTGGGGTTGGCACTCTCCTTCCCTAGGGACCAGGGGCTATTTTTAGTCCCATCCCCCATGCCTAAATGAATAACCCACCCCAGTGAATCTACTCCCCTGATCCTGCCCACCCCTTTCCTCCCCTCCCCTTCCCCTACCTAGACTTACTTCAGTCAGCTCCTGGAAATGGGAGTAGCTTGTGGGATGGGGGATTGGCATGCTTGGGGAGCACTGGTGGGTCTTCAGGCAGTGGGGGTTGTTCATGTGAGGGAGATGCAAGAGGTCAGGAGGGTGGGTAGGAAAAGTACAGCCCTGGGGCTGGGGCCAGTGTCTGGGCTTTCCCTATATCTCAGAGGTATAGTTAACTTAGATCAGGTTGGCTATTTTTAGTGCTTTGTTTCATTTCAGTCTAAATTTCCTGAGCTTCTGTACACTTCTAACTTAGATCCCCAGTTTGGTCAATCTAAGTCTAATGTCTGTACAATGGTGAACTAAGTTAGATTGAATAGCCATATTCAATACCATCTAAACTCCCCCTAGTCTTCTCCCTAGTCTGCCAAAGAGAGATTAAGGGCCATTTCCTATTCCACCTTGTTTGAGTTCCTGAATATTCATTAAGGCATTTACTTTTGCAACCTGCTGTCATTTTAAAACTAAGCCATGAAAAAGGAACAAAAGAGGAAGACCTACAACTTTGATACTAATAGTTTTTCAGAGATGCAAAAGGAGTAGAATTGGATCATTTTTAGCCACCTAATGGGTTGAATAGGATCTGGCGTTTGATCTCTCTTTTCCTCAGCTCCCTATATGTAAAACTATTATGACAATCTTGCCTTTCTCACAGAGGTATCAGAAGAACTAATCTATTAATTTTTATGAGCTCTTCCAAATTCACTAAAATGAGAATTGTAATAAAGTCTCAAAATAAATTAAGTTAAAAATAAGACCTAAGACCTTTGTAATACCTATGTTAACTTCCTGACATACAGAATTAGGTTCAAAATCTGGAAAACACATGATTAAAGTTATCTACATGTAAGAATGTGCAATATCAGACTCATACTGAGTGATCTCATTCAAGCAACTTGTTACCTCTGCCTCTCATTATCCCCACACATAGTAGCATAATTGAGGAGGGAGAAACTGGTGCAGCAGCTTCAGATGCCACCTTTGGGGAAGGGGAGTACAAACATAACCACTGAAGTAGCTGGTACTGGGGATCAGTGCCGCTGCTGGCAGCACAGCAGCCGGCACTGCCCTGTGTGACCACCACTGCCCAGTGTGCAGAGCTTCCCTGTTACACTTCTGCCATCATTAGATTTGTGGTAAAACTGTACTGAACTGCCTGATCTTGATCTGGCTCATTTGCTTAGAAATCCAAATGCAATGCAATCATCTTTCTCATTGTTAGTTATAAAATTATGCTTTAAGCTCCTTTTTATGATAAATTTTTGTTCCTGCAAACAAAAGATAAATAGTAAATGGCTGTTATGCCAACTCATATTTTTAAGGCAGACTATTAAGGTTGTCTCCTTATTCTATGTAAAGCTAGATGCACACTCATAAAATCCATAACAAGTCAAAAGAAGCTTCCTTCAGGTTTATCTAACTGTCAGTTTTCAGCTTTGTCACTGTGTCCTTTAATATCTTCCCTAGCCTTAAAGACATCTCTGGCTGTTTTTTGTTGTTTTTTTTTTACTCATTTATATTACTTGCTTCACTGGCTTTACTTGGTATCTTAGTTCATATTTACTTTTACTTCAGTAGAATAGTCTCTGCCTGAATTTCCTCTTTTCTTATTGCCCCATATTTTTTTAACATTGATTCAGTCTGAACAGTTTTTTATCTCACTTTATCAAAAATTTGTATCTTTCTATGCCTCCATTTAGGATACCCAAAGAGAATAAACTAAACTTATTTACCATTTTCTCATAATATTCTTGAAATATATTACTATTGACTTATGTTGTATGCTGTTCAGAGCAATAATATTCTTATAAAAGTTGCCTGGAAGAAACTAAGCATATTATTCTGAATAAATACTAAACATAACCAGTACCTTGCATTGTAGCAATAATTCTTTTAATTTGTGTTATATCCCTGTGCTTATTCATCCTATGATCCTGTTTACCTTTTTAACTTCAGCTATAAACTAGATTAATGGTTTCAATATTTTTCTACAATAACTCCCAAATGCATTTTCTTGAACAGCATACTGCATGACTGTTCTATTTTATATACAGATGAATTAAGTCTGGGACGAGGAAAACTAATATTATTATATACGTTATATGTGTAATGAATATGTGTATGTGTGTGCATGTGCACACATGTATATGTATTATGTATGTAAGTATGTATATATACACATATTTTTCCCTGTCCCAGGCTTAATTCATCTGTGTTAGGCAAGCTGCAAAATTTACTAATACAATTACACCAAAATCCCAGATTCTGATTCTCTCATTCCTCATTTTGGTAAACCTTCAGGTTTTTATCTGCCTCTTATATCACCTTTTGCACCTAAATTTCCAAACTTAGAGACACCATCTGATCAAATGACCAGAAGTGGAAAAGATCTTTTGAAAGTGAGGATCTAATTGCTCTGTTGTGACACACATAAGCAAAAACAACTTGTTGATGCTATCCCTTGGTTTGATAAAACAGGAAGAGGGTAAAAGCAAAAATTCATTAAAAGTAAAAAGATATTCTGGACATTTGTAGTTATATGTTTACTTCACACTTGTACACACATACACAAACATAAACACACAAACTCTAGTGAGAATGCAATTTAAAAAAGAATCAGTTTGTTAAATCAATTTCTTATTTGTACCAGTGGGTAATCTTGTTTAATGTATAATCCTCTGTAGGTTAACTCTATGTTTTCTATTGACAGAGTGCATTGTCTTACCACTTTGTCTTGACTTTCCATTAGCCTATAATGCTTAGGGGTCCAAATGAATATTATTTTTGGAAAGGAAATATGATATACTTCCACTTCATTTATTTTCCTTTCACATATTCACAGTAATCATTTAGACCACCAGAAATACAGATACAGGTTTCCCTCAATTTATGCAGGTTCATTATATGCAAATTTGCTCTTATGCGATGAGCATATTTAGACCCAAAATTCATTATATGAGAGGTAAATTTGCTGTTATGCGAACAGCATAGACGTCCCTACTCACTCGTATACAACTCACCTCTGCTCTTGGACTGCATCATGCCCTGGTGCAGGCAGTTGGTGTTGGATGCTCCCAGGGCCGCTCCAGCATGGGCTGGGGTGAGTGCGGACAAGTGGAGCCCCAGGTGATACGGGGTACGGCACTCACCTCAGCCCCAGCTGCAGTGGCCCTGGGAATGACCAACACCAGCTGCCTGTAGCCGCTGGGCTGCACCATGCCCTGAACCTCCCAGGGCTCGGCCTTACCCCACTCACCCAAGCTCCTGCTGCAGCAGCCCTGGGAGCAGCCAATGCCAGCTGCCTGTAGTCTCTGGGCTGCATCATGCCCTAGTGCAGGCAGCTAGTGTTGGCTGCTCCCAGGGTCACTCCAGCATGGGCTGGGGTGAGTGCAGACAAGTGGAGTCCTGGGTGGCGCGAGGCGTGGCACTCACCTCAGCCCCAGCTGCACAGGCCTGAGGAGTGCCCCGTGATAACTGAGGAGGGAACTGTCAGTGGGTGGGCAGGGGGTGCGCCTCTTGTTGCTCCACATCCCCTGGGAAGGCACAGTCCCCCAGCCCACAGTCCTCCCAGGGGCACAGAGCAGCAAGAGGCACATCCCTCCACGCACTGACAGTTCCCCCCGCAGCCAGCGTGGACCGCTTCCAGGGCTGCTGCAGCCAGGGCTGGGGTGAATGCCATGCCCCGTGCCACCTGGGGCTCCACTTGTCTACACTCACCCCAGCCTGTGCTGGAGTGGCCCTGGGAGCAGCCAACACCAGCTGTTTGCACTAGGGCATGGTGCAGGCCAGGAGCAGAGGTGAGTGCAAACAAGTTGAGCTCAGGCACAGGGGAACAGGTGGAGCACAGTGCAGCCCAGCAGCTGCAGGCAGCTGGCACCAGCCAGTCCCAGAGCCACTGTAGACTGGGCTAGGGTGAATGCCATGCTGTTCCCTCTGCTTTGCTGCCTTGTACAGCCCTGAGAGCAGCACCCGTCCCCCTGCCCCTTTCTTAGTCCCAGCCTCCCTTCCTCCCCACCTGCCCTCACCACCATGGGAACATATCCCTATTTGTTAAATTGTAAAATGGGTTCACTTTATGCAAATTTGATGTGTGCCATTCTCCATGAATGCATGTACCGCATAAGTTGAGAGAAACCTGTATTAAAGAGTCAATAATCATCTTTAATACAAAAATTCCTTTTTTGGAATGTTTTTTTCCACAAGGCACAATTTGTCCGCTCTGTTTCTATATAGAATGGATGAAAGGTAAGTCAGATAAAAGATGAGCATCTAAAGCATCATTTCTCTCTCACTAAATTCTCTTCCCAGATCGCCTCCAAACAGGTACCAACAGACACGTGTTTGATTTTTATATAATATTGCTACCAGTCCTTCCATTAAACCTCTAAGAGAAATTAAATGTTTTGTCTCCCATGCTTTTTGTTCTCCCAAGAATAAAAAGAGTTTCAAGTTGTTTGTCTTTCTTTTTTTGCCTTCCTATTGTTTTCCTAGATATAGCTAATTTCTGATCCATTTATGAAGCTTATATTTTCTACTTTCTCCATCATGTTTTTATTTTTTAATTAACCTTCAGGCCTACCTCTATGCTCATGATCCTAAATGTTCCCTAAACCTATGTCTTACTTCCTTATTTCAAAGCCTCCACAAATAGTAATTATCCAGGAGATCCTTATTTTTATACCAACTATCTCAAATAAGATAACCAGATGCCTAAATTAATTTTCTAACTCCTTAGAAGGGCTATTAATTTCTCCTGACTCTGCCCTTTGCTATCCATTCAGCCCTGGATACATTTTTGCTTTTCAAGCCCAATCTATTTATTGACATTGCATGCACTAATCTTTTTTTTTTTTTTGGCTGCTGGTATACTTCTGTTGTCCTCATTCCTTGAAGCACATGATCCTCTAACTTTGCCAACTCCTCCCAGTAAATCAATCCTTCAATTCTCAATAATTCTCAATAATACCAGACTATGATACTGAATGCTCTGTTTCCTTTAGCATTGCTATTTATTGTATGGTAGGTGATCTGCCTCATGCACATAATTATTTCAAAGGCACTGGTTTTAATCAGTAGATCTAGCTTGTTCAGCAATTCAAACAAATTTAACATATAATGCTTGGTTTTCCTTCTGTGATTAGATCTCAAACAGCCTCTTCTAACAACAGGATCAGTCCTGAACATTCTTAAACATACTGGGAGATTTTGATATATTCAATGGATGGTCAGAACCAGAGGTTGTTCAGTATATTGCACAGCAGAAAAGTTATTCTTTCATTTCTGAAAGATAGTGCTTACCTTGGCATTTATTTTCAAAGAAGAATGAACAAGTATAGAAAGGAAAGCGGTAAAACAGCAGACTTCTATTCCTTAATTGTATAAATCTGCCCCTTTAGTTTTGTACAAGATTAGTCCAGGAACTACTCCTCCCTGCCCCGTATGAAAATTCTGGCCTTCCTGCATGCTTCTCATAGCTGTAAATACATTTCCCAATTTAATTCCTCTAACATCCTCTCACAACAGCCAAGAATTATCTGGCTCCTTTTATTGTCTTCAGCTTCTCTCAAAAATGTCTGTGCTGTGTCAGCCAAAATATTTTTATCATTTTTCACTGAAAATTCAATATTATCTCACAACAACCTTGTCAGCTCTCTGTTGTGTTTGGCCTCCCACTCTTTAAAAACTTCTAACCAAAGATTTTAAATCTGTAGTCAGTTTTAGAGTTTGTCTATGTTTCTACTAGTCTAGTAATATCAGACAGTCCTTGTATAGCTCTTGGAAAAAAATCGAATGTAATCAATCCTATTATGTAAACTTTTTCAGATTTACTACTAAATATACCTAATTGTTTCCACCTTCATCTTGCTTCAGTTTATCTTCTCATAATTTCCTATCATACTAACCATATGACTATGTGATCTAGACAGAGAAATACAAAAAGAAGGGAAAATTTGGTTAAAAATTTCCATAGTAAGCTCACTTGGTAGCTTGTATCAGTTAACCGTAATGAAATCTTCACTCAGAGAATATAGTGGTAAACGCTCTTGTTGAAAAAGCAAAGTCAGGACTATGTTTGCTGCACTTGTTTATGTAACAAAATTCCCAAATTGAAATATATAAATCTGAATTTTGGGGCTGGTGATATAATACAATGGAAGTTCTGCCTAGAATACAAAGGCAATGCTGAAAAGAGAAATGTGTTAAAATATAGAGCAGGTGCAGAAAAAGGAAAACTTATCATTACATTTGACACGAAGTGCAAATTTTGATAGATTGTGTAGACTCATAAAGAAAGAGCAAAATACATGTCCTCATTAACATATGGGTGGTTATGTCAAGTTTGTTTAAAAACACTACACAATGATACCTGACTATTTGAGAGATTGGATTTTTTTTTTTTGTAGAAATAACTGCTGTATTTCAGATTTCATTGTGTAGTGCTTGTTGGCTTTTTTTGTGGCTCAGTTTATTTACATGTATGCTGTGTGTTTGTAAAAGAAACGGAAGGAGAGAGAGAGCGAAAGGTAGAAAGGAAAACTTATCACCTCATTAAACGGTTATGTTCCCAGTCTAGCCTGTTATACTACACCTGTCATTAGGGTCCAGAGAACCAGCTGACAGCTAGGGAATGTCAGAGCACACTGGGCACGTCTGCAAGAGGTTCTAGAATTAGTCTACTGTTCATTAACATCACTAAAGAGGTATGTGCTGGTGCTACTATGGAGACATGCCCAGTACTGAGATACAGAAGTTATCTATATTTACCCTCATATCTGAACCCCCTCATAAGGTATTCAGAAAGGGAAAAAGAAGATCAGGTGAAGTTACAATGGTCTTATGGCTTCCACAGGCCTTCACTATGCCAGTACACAAATAGGGGCTTTCAGGCAATCTCCATTTCCTATTTGTCACCTCCAAGAAGTACAAAGGGAAAAACATAGAACAAATAAATCACCTCTTTTATTTTCTATTAAAGCCAAAATATTAAAAATGTGTGGTTTTGCATAATCAATAGCAGCTGGTATGAAATCAAGTAGTATGCACTGACTAAGGTTCTGTTAAATTAAGCTTCTTGTAATAGAGGATTCTGCCTATACTTAATCAATATTCTGAAAGGGACAATACATTTAGTCAGGTTCTATTTCCTATCCTTTGCTAAAGGGTTTAACATTCAATGGCTGAGTAAGAATTTGTATTTATGTCTTCACCATACAGCTTCCTTTTTGCAACTGCAACATCAGTCTTTCTGCCATATTATAAAATGCATGTACTAGATTGGAAAGGATTATTTGATTGTGGGAAAATTAAATTTGTATTGATATTCTAGAATAATCAATATTTTTTGGCATTGCTATTGTTTTTATAAAAAATACATTTCTGGGAAAGTAATAAGCTGTATATTAATCTGCACCCTGAATGTTTAATAAAAGTTAATTAATCATCTGTTCCCCACACTTATAAAACTAAAATTGATCAGCACTGAATTTCAGTGAACATTTTTAGATAAATTCTTTGGCATTAATATTCCCCACAATATGTTTCCTTTCTGTCTTCTACAAATTAAATGAACAGATTTTAACTCACATTGATATATTTTCATAGGCCCTAAAGCATAAAATACTGCTTTCTTATACTTGCTTACTTACTGCATTTGAGGCAAAAATTAAAATTACTAATTGCCAAGGAGTGTGCAATTCAGTACTCCTTTTAACTTATTGCATACTGCCTCTTTGCATCCAATATTAAGAATCAGAAAAAAATAGTGCCTCTATTTTAAGAATTTAATTTAATTGAAGTGTGTCCCATCTGTATATAGGACTCTTCTGGAATGATGGATCTTCTACAGGTAGTCTCTGTCAAATCTGGGGCCATGCCTGAATACACTTTGGTAATTTATTTCCTGCTCTCTTTGTGCTAATGTAATGAGCTATATCATAGCTAAAGTTCAACAAGTTGTAGAAGCTGTCATTTCCATCAGCATAGCACAGATCTGTATGGAAAGAATGAGTAGTTTCTGAAAAGAAAAATTAAATGAAATCAAAGAAGCTAACTATATTGCTTGTTAAATTTAATACAGGCACATGTATGTCATCTATCTATCTATCTATCGATCGATCGATCGATCGATCGATCGATCGATCGATAGATAGATAGATAGATGACATACATGTGCCTGTATTAGTTATCTATATATAGTTCTATATATAGATATCTATATATATACATACAAACACACACACACATGCACACATAAAGGCAGCATGTAAGGTAACCAATTTCCAAGTAAATTGAAACTTTGTTGTATTTAAATTCTTAAACTAATATTAGGAATATTATTTAATACATATTCATTAAAAAATGATACTAAAATAGTCTTCTTTTGCTTTAAAAAAATCTAACCTACAGAAACAGGTGTTTCATATACTTTCTAATATTCTATTTTAAGGCCTCCAATTTTACATCAGACATTGAACTGACAGCTAAACTGTTTACAGAAAATTACTGCTGTGATAGGATTGCCTACCTTTTTCTTCTTTTTCCTTTCTCAAAAATAAGGCCAAATGAAAAACAACCAATTTACTATTTTGTTTAAAATTAAAACGTTGCCTAGATATATTTTAGGGAAATCTAACAGGTCTTGCCCTCCTCCCCTCCTTTTTTTTAATATCACTATTGCCTACCAATAGTAATAGCCTTAGTCTAGAGACTCGTTTATTTCAAATTAAACAGGTGTTAGTTATTTAGAAATTAGGCACTCATGATACCAAAGCATGTGTGCCAAGCAGGGTTCTGTTCAGGGGCATTTTTAAGAGTTCCAGGGAGTTGAAGGAAAGAGAAAGTGAATCCATTTAGAGATTTACAACCTCTGACTTCCTTTGGTGAAAACTGTTAGGTGATGAATTATTGCAAGTGAATTAAGAAAATGAAGTCTTGTACCTGTTCAATAGGTTTTCTTATTTAATGTTCATTCTCTGTGATAGATATAGGGGATAGTCTCATCTGGAGTTTTGGGACCAATTAGGAACCATTATAAACTCCTGCTATGCTCCAGAATTAGATGCAGTTAGAAAGAGTGGGATGGATATGGAACCATTTCAGGATGTGCCAGCTGGCTCTTGAATATTTACTTGTATATTTTTTCTTAAGGATGGTTAATTATGGAATGGAGGGTAGGAAAACATGTGCAGAGGAAATTATGCACCTGAATTTTTTAATAAAGTTTATTTATTTATTTATTTATTTTTTTTAATGCTTGTAATTTTCATGTAATATAGAGGGGGTTGCTTTGTGGTACATATTTTTTAAAAGGAAATCCTGAGCCAAGCTATTTGAAAAAAGTCCCTGAGATTAAACTTCTAAATCTTTATTTAGGTATTCAAATGTTTTGTTTGGTTTTCAGTCATATTAGTGGCCGGTAATTCACATCAATTCACATGACTATTTCTCATTTGTCCATTGAAGGCAGGTTTAAAGTCTTATTGTATCATTTTGATTGCATAAAGTTACTAGTAAGGCCAAAGGCCAAGGTTTTAGCTTTGAGAATCTGACCAAAATGTAATAAAATATTTCAAAGCATGAATTAACTTGTATTTTGACCATACGCAGTATGGAAGAAGAAGAAAGGATTAACTTGTTCATTAGGGCTAAGTACAGGCAATCAAAAAGCCTGAGGCTGAATTGATTCAGTCTTTGAAGGTTAGTCTAAGATGCAGAGATTGCATTGATAAATAACTAGACAGACATTCCCTTTTGATTCAGGAAATCCAGCCACATGCCTGCAGTGGCATAGGCCGGATGCTAGGGGGAGCTAAAGCACAGTTCTCTGGCATGTAGTCAGCATGGGCTGGGTATTCCCTTCTGGGATCTTTAGGAGTCCTGCTGCCTCCGAAGTGTCTGAAATTTGCAGTCCAGAATTACAGCAGCAGGACACTGCAGGGTTGTTCATCACTTTCTCTTCCTGCTTCCAGGTGCCTCTGGGATTTGTAGTCCTCAGACACAGCCGGCAGTAAGTTTGAGCTGTGGAAGGGGCATTTAACTCCACCTCCTGGCCCCAGACCTCAGCTGGGGTTTGCCTGGGAAAGCAGCCCCCACAGACTGGGCTGCATCCTCAGTCAGACTTGCCCACCCACCCCCGCATCAGCCAGACCTCACTACTCAAGTTAGAGAGCAGAGGGATGGGACTAGCCCTACTTTCTGGAGCAGACAGCGCAGACCAGCCCAGGGCTGGAAAGAATGCTAGGATGCTGGGGGATTATGAATTAAGTTGAACGAGGAAAGGATCTGGGACAGAATTTTCATAAACCAGTTTGACCCGAATCAGTTAAGTCTGATACTACATTCAACTAGGTTTATCCTAAATCAGTTTCAGCCATTTTGAAACTGGTTTATGTACACTGAACTTCTGTTCTGTTGCAGGTTTAAAGCAGTTTCTGATGACTTAAACCAGTTTATGTGCAACTTCTACTCCTAGACTAGAAGATTCAGTGTATTTTCATTTCTTCATATAGTGGGTGTGGAGCTAGTGATAAACAGGAGTTTGGGGATGCATAAATGATTGAACTGATGGACTGGCAAACCATGATTTGTATCAGATGGCTGACTTAAGATGCTTTAATTTTAAATTTTATCCTTGGTTCACAGGGAGTGCACATATTTGTCATTGTGACAAACCCCTTGTTGTGCAATATGCATTTTAAACTGTATTTAGTGAATATAAAATCTCAGTTTAAATTGCCTCAGTACAATCTGCTCATGCTTATTATAACTACCAAGGATCCCTAGACATTTGTGTTCATATTCTCTACGCTTAGTGCCAATATACATTCCCACAAGATGAAAAACCACTGGAGATTAACTGTCACAAAAAGCAAAATGATCTCAGCATTTTCCCACTGCTCCACACCCATTTCCCACACTGCTTCACACCACCAAAAAAAAAAAAAAATCTAAGAGCAGTTGTTAGAAAAATCTTTAGAAGTTACAAGCGAGTCTACAAGTATCCGACCCTGACCTTATCAGCTGTGGCACTGGCCACAGCAGCCCTTTCACTTTGCTAGCTGCCTTAGTGGTGTGGATGCTTAATCTTGGTCTGAAAGGTTGAGAGTTCAAGGCTGCGTGTGTCCCCAAAATCCTGCCTTTAGACAGCAGCCTGCAACTTTGCTTTTTGGGGGATCATAGCGGGGGCCCTGGCATGGCTCTATGAGTGCTCATGAGGGACTGGCCAGGTACCAGAGGATTGGAAAAGGGCCAATGTGGTCCCCGTTTACAAGAAGGGGAGAAAGGAGGACCCAGGTAACTATAAGTATAAAAAAGAAAAACTTTATCAAAAAATTCAGGTGTATAATTTCCTCTGCACATGTTTTCCTACCCTCCATTCCATAATTAACCATCCTTAAGAAAAATATACAAGTAAATATTCTTGAGGGAATATTACTCAAACACCGTATGCTGTATATGTGTGTTTTAACCACAGAGCTATTAAATGAAAGGAGATCACCAGCATTTCTGCCACCTCCTCTTCCTGCAATTGTGGTTTGAAAGCAAGGCCTGCCATTTGGCTTATTTTTTTAAAAGAAAAGACTTACGGTATTTGTACATATGCTCATGCCACAGTGCTGGGCACTTTTGAAGCACCCGGTGCTGCGGCATATACATTTACATAAAGAGCCAAAGGCGTTTCAGCGCTGAGAAAATGGTGGTGGCATGCTTTTGAACTAAAACACATCAAAATTGTTTTAGCTTAAAAGTGTTCCACCACCATTTTCTCAGCACTGATGCACATTTTGCCATTAACACAATGAATGTGATGCAGCATCAGGTGTATCAGCTCATGTGAGGAGCAGACTCAATTAATCTGATACACTAGACCTCCATTTCATGGGAGCAGACAAACGTATGTGTATAAATGCCTTTAGGCACCAAATTCTAAAAGAAGGTTTAAAGCTCTTTCCTGAGCATCTCTGATTAAGACAGCCAAGACCCAGTACAGGATTTAATATACATCTCTCACATTTCCTACTGGCTACTTTAGACAATTCAATATTCAGCATTGTGGCTTAAGTGCACCCCACTTTTAGGTTGTCCCCCTATGGCTTACTCAGGGCTCTGACTCTGCTATAGAGACCAAGTGCATACAAGTTAGATGCTGCAACTTCACAATGCAGCACTTTAAGACCTTTTGAGGACTTAGCCCCAAATCCTCATCCCCCAGGTTTCCCATTTTCTTTATACAGAGATAAATTATATATCAAATCTTAGAATAAAGCATTAACAAAAGTTATTTTTAAATTTGCAGGTTCTGATGTTGCTTACAAGTATACTCCAGCATTTTCACCTTATTTCTCTTTTAATTATTGTTTCTAGTCCTTATCACTATAAAAATAACTTTCCAAGTATAACTAGTTCAGTGCTGTCTGCCTAGATACAAATATAACCAGATGCTCTTGTGCATTCTGCCTTTGCAAAATATTTATAACAGACTTGTGAAATAAATAATAAATTATTTTTTAGCTCTCTTTACTCTTTGAAAATCAAGGCACTGATTCACCAAACCGTCCAAAGTTGCAGAAAGAATTGGTGCCATAGTGAAGAGCTGAATTCAGGTGTTCTCAGTTCATAGCCTGTTTCTCAAGGCCTTGCTTCATGGAACATTTAGCATGTATTTTATCTGAGATCACAGTATCACCATGCCATATTAAAAGTTAGGACATGTTCTGAGTAGTTGCACAGTAATGCTTACTATGCTCAACCTCATCTGGACAGAGCTGGAGCTGACTGTGTCCCCCCTCCCCAACACTGACCCCAGAATTGAGCACTACAGTTCACATACCCAGTCATGAAGACTTGCATCACTTGTGCCTAGACCCTGCACCCTCCCCTCCACATGCCCACCGCTGGGGGTGCCTATACACAAGCACCGAGGCTGCTCCAACATGCTGGAATTCCAGCGCATCAGAGCAGACTTGATTGAATCTGCCGGAGTGTGGCAATTGCTGTGCTTCAGCAACCTCCTGAGTTTCCTTTATAAGCATCCCCATACTTAAAAATGGTGGTGGGGGTGCTTGAAGTAAAGTTTGTTGAATGAGCTTGGGGATGCACATACAGAGATATGGTAGTGCTTTAAGTAGAGTGGCTCTGTTCTAATTAAAATGCTGCCCCTACCCTCCCACAACTCAAGTATGTGTAAAAGTGCCCACAGGAGCCTGGGAGCATCTACCCTGGTACTCTGGGGCAAGTTACATTTCTGGTGCTGAAGGTTGGCTGGTGGAGGCACAGGAAACAGAGCCGAGGAGAGGGTACCCCTCCTGTTGGTGGATCCACATATGCTGGATCTCCAGGGCAAGCAGGGTCTCTGCCACTGGTCATTTTGAACTACCTTTGGTGTGGTGCCAGGGCTGGGACTGCTAATCAGATAATTGGTTGCCCAGGCTCCATACTGCACTAGAGACCTGAACAAGCCCCAATGCAGTGTGTTTCAAACTTGTATTATTGCACAAGGTTTTTGAATTTGTATTATCGCTGTGGACAGTCTGTCAATAGCTGAACATATGTTACTTAATATGACCTGGAGATACTCTTCCCATTAAATGACATAACTTTGCTATGATACAATCACACTTAGCATGTGTTTTATTGCTTAAACATGTTGGACACGCTCATTTAAGTGAAGTTAACACTTCCTAAGTGTAATGTGTGGCATGACCCTCAGGTAATTTAACCAACCTTCTCTTCAACCTCTCCTCTTCTCTTTCACTTTTTAAAAGGATACAGTCATTTAGCATGGTTTTTTCCCCTGATTCTGCTGAGGGAAATTCATGTGTATGTGTATCCTAAAACATGAAACTGCTCAATCCATCTGGTGATTTCAAAGACCTCTGAAGTACTTAAACTTAAGCTCCCATACATGTGCAGAAGCTTTCTACTTGGAAAGTTTAGGCTTCTGTTGACCTTATACTTAAAGATGAGATTAACCAGTTCAACATGGTTTAAATAGTTAACCCACCACACATTCAGACAATTAATGGTGTGATAACACTGGAAATAAGCTACAAAATTATTCCACAGAAATATGTGCAATAATATGTAAAATAATTTTATGGCTGGTATCCATCACAGCTTAAATTGAACATGTGGCAGGGTTCCAGACATGCAGCCTGATGCCAGCCCCAGTGTAATCTTCAGGCTGGTCCCCACATCCGATGATTGTTAGTATCAGCACCAGGACTGCACTTGCACCCCCTCCCCTGCTAGCCATGCCACCCTGGCCAAATCAAGCAGCAGTGGCAGACGGCTCCAGCCCAGAGCCCAAGCATGATCTATCCATGCTGAGTGGGGGAAAAAACTCATCTTGGATTTCAGTACATACAGTAATAATTATGCAATAAGGATCTGATCTCCAATCTCAAAACCACACATTATGCCATGGACATGTGGCAAATCAGATTGCATGATTGTTGGGATTGGGGAACAGATCCCATCATGCCATTAATGAAAGTAGGCACCTACTAAATGGATAGAATAGAGGGGTGGCACCTAAATTTCACCTAAATCACTAGAGGCCTTTGCTTCATTAGGCAGCTTCTGATCAGACTTAACACATATGAATTCAATACAAATGAAACAGCCATGGTCACTCTCATGCAAAACAGACCAAAGGTGGGGCCCCTGTCACCCTATTACATAACAGTGTAATGGCTAGTGCACTTGCTCTGAAAATACCCTTGGCCATCCTTATCCTGACAAGATGTAAATTCACTTTTTCTACTTCTCAGAAGAGGACTTAGCACTCTAGACACTAGTGAATACAGGCACCTAATGTGCAGCCCTAACTTAGACACCTAGGTATCTAAGAGATTTGTTTTAAGCATTTTCTATTTGCTAAAATTAGATGGCTTCCCACTCGGCATGTAGGCTCTCTGAATCAGAGAAATGTATCAAATTCTTCCCATAAAGGAAGCCTAAATAGCAAAAAATAATTCTTTCAATCACCTTTCTGGGCCCGGAAGCCTAGTTTTAGTGTTATGGCACCTAAATTGGAAGCACTTCAAGGAACAATCATTGAGGGTCAGTTTCAAAGAGATGACACTGGATATTATTTCATACAGAATGTAGGTGTGAGTGCTTAGGACTGAAAAAAAACCCTCAGATTTAGGGGTCCTGTAGACATATATGATAGGTGCAGAGATTCATAACAGCCAGTTAAATGATTGGTGTCCCCTAGCCATTCAGTTACTGGGGGCAAAAGACAGGCAGGCCCTCCTTCTCTTCTATTTTGTTGCACATACCCATACTGCATACATATGTAGTCATCTACCTGTACAGGCTTACACAGCCAAGAATAGCATTCTCATATCTCAGTAAGTGTCAAAAATGCCACTTTGATACCCATAAATGCCACACAAATGATAAAAACTGGCCACTTAAACACCCAGGAAGGGAAAAGAATGCCATGTTTGGATACCAGGAAGTCATCAGCAGGGATCCTAATTTTCCATGGGGGGAAAAAAACCCAAAAATCTCTGAAGGAAAATCCCATAAAAATCTGTGTTTTTCCACAAGTAAAATGAAATGTGTAGGGACTTACCAAACTATGGCAGCAGTGAGAGGTGTTTTGCTATTCTCGCTCTTCCCATGCTGCCTCTGGCTGCTGATTTGCAGCAGGGCCCTGGCAGCCTCACACCTCTCTTCTGATTGGTTCGCAGCAGGGCCCTGGCA
This sequence comes from Alligator mississippiensis, assembly GCF_030867095.1. NCBI lineage: Eukaryota > Metazoa > Chordata > Crocodylia > Alligatoridae > Alligator > Alligator mississippiensis. Next base: position 380,516,559 of record NC_081824.1, on the reverse strand, counting down.
GTCTCACACCTCTGTTCTGGTTGGTCATGGTTTTTGCTTCTTCCTGATCAGAGGTGAAGCACAGGGCTGCTGGGGCCCCACAGCCAATCAGCAGTAGGGGGAGGGGCTCAAAAGAGCAAATCCCATGTTTTACCATGGATTTCAAGGATCCCTTCTCATCAGTTCAATTTAGCGAACCTGTGATCTACCAGGTAGGACACTTCTCTGTGAAGTCAGTGATGACTGGAGGAGATCTTAGAAACTAGATCTCCAATTTCTTGGATGAGTGTTGTTACCACTAAATTATTTGGCAAATGCTGGGCTCTGTCTTCTTTCATTAAATATTCTCTCAACATTCCTAGGGGCCTTGAATGCCTTGAGTTTATGAATCTCAACTGGCCTGTAGCAGAAATCAGAGATTAACACACACACATATGCATGATTATTGAAAATAGTGGCCTATGTTGACATGTTCAGAAGCTATAAACTGGACTGGCACAAAAGTGAGGTTTGGAAGCAACCTGGAAGGCCTAGGTCTACTCTGGTTCATAAATGTTAAGGGCTTTTGTGTATTTTTTCTTGAAATGTTGATTTGTACCCACCACATGTAAATTCTACCTAAACAGCAATTTAGTCACTTCAGTCTTTGAATTTAAAAACCTTTAATCTGTCCTTTGAATTAATGTAATTGGGTAGAGCGAGTAATGCAAATTCAAGCCCAAACACTCAAGCCCAACACATTCAAGTCCAACATGTGCCATTATGATAAAATGTTTGCCTTACACTGAATAGGATACTAAGAAAAATTCATCCTATGAGAAAATACTGTGCAAAAATTTTTGAATATATTGGCAAGTATTTTTAGGGGAAAGTTTTCAATGAAAAGAGGATAACCAATCTCAACTAAAAGTCAATGACAACTAAGAACCTAGATCCCCTTTGTGATATTGAACATAGCCTTGCCATACAGATTATTACAGTCTTGAAAAATAATCCTATTTTAAGAAAAATAATACTGTGCAAAATTTTAGCTGATTAAGTCTCAGTGAATTTAATAGGAATCAATGGATTAAAACTTTGTGTATGCTCTTCTGGTTGAAAAGGTTGAAACAATTCAGCTATTAAATTGCCCTTCCATTTAGGAAAGACTATGCTCTCAGCCTTCAGGATATTGCGAGGAGGGAGGAAAAGAAGTGTCAGGTCAATTCATCCTGAAGATGGCACTTATGTAGATAGGAAACAGTGATGAAACTCTTACTTGCTGCTTAGCTAGCTCCCTTTCCCCATTGCCTTCATTAAGATAATGGAAGGAAACTTATCACTGTGATGAGTAAGTTTTTATTCATTACAGTTACAGAAAAATGTGTATGTCTATGTCAAACTAAAATCATGGGGTGGGGGGGAGGGGCAAGGGGAAGCTAATTTGCAGAGTCACTTCATTAAAGACCATGAAGTACATGAAGTGGACTTTCCAAAAAATAACAATCTTTAAATAGAGTAAATGATCTTTGATAGCTGATATTTTTCATGCTATCACAATGCGAAAGTAGCCATTAAGTCTGCTTTCAAGGTTTCTGAACTTCTCACAGAACAAAGGGAGGCTTTAGAGTTGGAAAAGAAACAATTATAAAATCAGTTCATTCATGAATACCCAAAAGTAGTAAAATTGGATTATGTTTAGAATTAATTATGTGCAAGTGAAAATTACAGTACAGCAACTAGTAGAGTAAAATAATTGTCAAAAGATGTTTGTTGATAATTGAAAATGTAGTTTAATTTTAGTGATTGAGGGGAAATAGTCATTTATATCACTCAGCCTGGAAAATTTGTATACCTGGTAGTTGAAGTCAACCATGCAAATGAAGATGTTCTGATGGCCTGCACATGAGCAAGGGAGGATAATAACTATAATGAATTCAAACATATTGTTAAATCAAAAGCAATGAAGATGAAACTGGTTCCTGTAACAAGAGATGGAACACCAGTGATGTTTGCATCCAAGGTTTTATTGCTCATGGTCTTTGAAAAGCATTCAGAGGAAAGGTGATAGAGTGACACATACTGATGGATTAGTAATAAGAAAATGTTAAATCCATTCAAGTTATAGGTTTTTATCAAAACTAGATGAACTAGAGAGAGCCTGTTTGTACAGTGATATGAACTACTTATGCAAGCTATGTTACCTTGTTGCTAAGATAAAGTTTTGAAAAAAATGTGATCTTTTACCAGAGATCAGGTTATTTTTGGGACCACAAAATGAGAAATATGATATGCTTTCTAGTAGCTTGATTGTGGTGGCTTGACTTCTGTTCCCTCACTTATGTTGCCAGCAAAAGATGACTGAAGCCAATCAAGAGCTAAATGGGAAAGAAAGGACATTATACACCTTGTAAGTGTGATGAATTAATTCAAAGTGAAGATCAATTTGTGGATATCATACATGAAAAGGAAAATACCACAGGACCTCATCATTCTGGCCTTACAGAACTTCACATTTCAAGATGAAAACAATCTTGGAAAAAGAATGAAGAAGAAAATAAAAATGGACTTGTCAAAGAATAGAAATACTTCATGTAGATCAGTATACTTACCATAAAATCATAGTGAAGTAGGGCTGGAAGGGACTTTCATAAGTCATGTAGTTAAACCCTTTGTCTGAGGCAGGAGCATCCCTATCCAAAGTATCAAATACAAACCCATTGTTTCTTTCCAAAATACTACACAGTCAACCCCAATGCTATTACACTAGACATAACATCCTAACCTACCATAGGTAAAGCAGCAGGATCATGACAGTCAATGTCCTGCTGCTACAAAGGTTGCTAGTACATGCTCAAGAGGTCCCAGAAAGAGTGCTATACCCCCTGATACAGAAGGCAAAACCTCCATTGTCCATATCAATCTGATCATAGGGTAAAATTCCTTTCTGATCCCAAATTTGGGATTCAGTCTGAGCCTGAGCAGAGGGACAAGACTCTATCAAGAAACCTCTGGTTTAAGTTCTAGCAGAAACACTGGCACACCCCAGTCAAAATCCTCAGCCTGGGATGCAGCCAGCACCCAATGCTCTGAGTTAGGGTTAAAAAAAACTCTGGCACATAGCAGTGGGGGTGAAAGCGGAGGTACTTCCCTCCCAGCCCAATGTGGCAACCAACAAAGCCCAGAAGCATGGGGACTATCTATAGTAGAACATAGCTATGCCTAGACCATCTCCAAACAGTGGCTGTCCAACCCTTTCTTGAACACCTCCAGGGATGAAGAGTCTAAAGCTTCCCTATGCAGTCTCTTTCACTGCCTCACTGTGAAGAACAGTAAAGAACAATGAACAACGAAGATGAGTTTCCTGATATCCAATCTAAACCTACTTTGCTGCAACTTCCAGCCATGGGTGTTTCCTACTTTCTGCAGTGAGAGAGAAAAGGTTTTCTCTCTCTTCTTTATGGCAGCCCTTCAAGTATATAAAGACTGCTATCGTGTCTTCTCTTAAGTGCTTTTTCTGCAAGCTGAACATACCTAGCTGCTTCAACCTCTCCTTGTATGATTTGCTTTCCAACCCTTTTATCATTTTTCTGGCCTGCCTCTGAACACTCTCTAAATTCTCCAGATGGTTTGAAAAATGTGGAGCCCAAAACTGCACGTAGTACTCTAGGTGAGGCCTAGCCAGAGTCAAGCAGAGATGAAGTATCACCTCCCAGTTAAGGAACATCAAAAAAAAATTGAAGCCACCACTGCAGATTTATTTTTTTTAATTCTGTTTTTGATAGTTAACCCAAGTGATCTGGCTGGAAAAGTGAATGAATATTTGGATGGTTATGCAGTAGAAAAGGAATTTCTCACTAGGTAAACTGATGCTAGCTTGAAAGCTAGAAGCTAGTCATCTCAACTTCAGATATTTTTGGACAAAAAGTAATTTAAATACTCTGCACTGAAGACTATGCTTTGTAAATATTGTGAATATCTGCCTGAAAAATGTGAACAGCTTGAGTAGCAGGTCTGTTTCTAGTTATACCTAAAAAAAAAAAAAAAAAAATACAAAACTTGAAAAAAGCAAGTAGTGTTGAATATATTAATATTTAGTAAATAGCCAATATAAAACATAATTAATGATATCTAAGTTCATCTTATTATGTAAAAGTGATTTGAATGTTATGTCAATTTAAATTAATTTCTAGTCAAATGCCAATTATTAAAACAAATGTAGGGAACCAGCTTGTTATATTTCCAGCTCTGCATCTAATTTCTTTTGTTACTTTTTTTTCCTTTTTGGGGGGAAATATTTAAGCCATTAAAACAGATACTTAAAATCAGATCTCTAACTCTACCCTTAAATAGCCAAATAAAGGCATCTTGAATTCTGAAATACTGAGAACCCTTAGTTCTCATAGAAGCTGACAGAACTGGGAGTTATTCATCTAGGAACATCAGGTACCCATTTAAAATACTGATTTAAGCAATTAGGTTTTAAAATTTTGCTACTTAGAGCTTTGTGTTTATGGAATCCTGTTCCACCTACTTTCTTTAATATATTTCTCTTGAAATCAGTAGAAGTTTAGACTGCCAAAGAATGTAGGATAACCTCCAGAGATGTTGTTAAAAAGAGGGAGTGGGAACACTTAAAAAAATAGGTTAAGACATATCAGTAAGTATTTATTTAGCCTAATGCCCTCCATTTTTCCTGCTGTTCCCAGAGGTTCTTTCAGTGTGACTTAGCAATCTTAAATTAACTACAAGCCCCTCAAATATTGTGCTAAAAATGCCCTGAAACTAGGGATTTCTGCCAAAGCCTCTATATCTACATGAGCAGCAAAATAATTATTCATAATTAGTGAGTCATATTATCACATTACACTGAAGACTAAGGAAAGTAATGAAAATTTGCCATTTATTATAATTATAATTATTATGTATATTATAATATACTGCTAGTGAGCATGCTGTTTTATAGTACAGGTAAAGATTAACTCTATTCCTCCAAGATCTTCAAATCTAAGATTGAAACAGGAGGAGAAGGATTCATATACCCAGATCAACTCAAGAGCTAGGCATCTAAAGGTGAGAGTTGGACAAAATGCTTTCTTATGTATTTTTAGAAAATGTCAGCCCTAGCTAGGAAGGTGCATAAGGTGGTAAAAGTTAGTTTTTTGTGTTTAAATAATAATAATGTAAGGAGCAAAGGAGCATGGTAATATTAATGCAAATGCAGATGTTAATTCTAATACTAATGCTATCATATTTTCTTGCATACAATACACATTTTTTACAAGATCACACCGCCCCCCCGCCTCCAAATTTGGGTTCATGTATTAAACAGGGAAACTGATTTTCTGCCTGGGATCGAAGCACCCTATCTTGATTCCTGCTTTATAATGCAACAACTGTTACATTAATTACTATTCAGAAGGCAGGGTAGATATGTGTCTTTATAGAGTAATGATATAAGACAGAGAGAGAGAGAAAGGGAATAAACACAACCTTTCATGTACCAAAGTTTACTTCATCAGATAAACATTACGGGTGTGTCCACACATACAGGCATGTCTGCTTGCAGCAGCTCAAATGGGAGCTGCACAAACTTGAGCCAGGGATCATTGCCTTGGTGCACATGCCCAGACATGCACTTTGGTGTAGGGCAAGTTAAAGCACTTGGGGGAAAATAACCCTGCCCAGCTCCTCCCAGATATGTGGGAGCTAAAGACTGGGGCCAGCACCTGTGCTAGCCACAGCAGTATAAAAACCTGCTCTGTTGAGCAGCTTAGGGCTACTTGCTCCCAGGAGCTTCAGGGTCCCAGCCAATTAGTATCTGGAGACACTAGCCCTTGTGCCAGCTGGACTTATAAAACAGCCCTAACCTAGAGTTCTCTGCACCCTTAACCTACTGCAGAAGTCTGACAGTGGCAGCTGCTGCCTGGCTGTGACCTGCTGCCACCTGTAACAGTATGCGGCCTCAAGGCTGCGCACCTGCCAGACCTGAATGGGGACTGCATGGCCACAGCAGAGGTATCTGCACCTCTGGGCCAGCTGCCAGCGAGCTGTGGCTGCACAATTGGCCTTTGTGCTGTACTACTTCCATGTGTGTTACCACCCTACCATCTGGGTAGCTACTGCCCAGAAAATGTTCTCAGGCCCCAAGTGGCCAGGAGGTCAGCCACCTCCAGCTGGTTCCCAGGTGACAGCCCTCAGCAGGCTCCTTTACCTGGGTGATAGATTCATAGATGTTAGGGTTGGAAGGGACCTCAATAGATCATCGAGTCCAACCCCCTGCATAGGCAGGAAAGAGTGCTGGGTTTAGATGACCCCTGTCAAATACCTATCTAACCTCCTCTTGAAGACCCCCAGGGTAGGGGAGAGCACCACCTCCCTTGGGAGCCCATTCCAGACCTTGGCTACTCTGTGAAGAAGTTCTTCCTAATGTCCAGTCTAAATCGGATCTCTGCTAGCTTATGGCCATTATTTCTTGTAACCCCCAGGGGTGCCTTGGTGAGTAGAGCCTCAGCAATTCCCTTCTGCACCCCCATGATGAATTTATAGGCAGCCACAAGGTTGCCTCTCAACCTTCTCTTGAGGAGGCTGAAGAGGCCCAGGTGCCCCAGTCTCTCCTCATAGGGCTTGGCCTGCAAGCCTTTAACCATACGAGTGGCCCTTCTCTGGACCCTCTCCAGGTTATCCACATCCCTCTTGAAGTGTGGTGTCCAAAACTGCACGCAGTATTCCAAATGCAGTCTGACCAGTGCCTGATAGAGGGGAATTATCACCTCCTTGGTTCTGTTTGTTATGCATCTGCTGATGCATGATAAAGTACAGTTAGCTTTGCTGTTGACTTCGTCACACTGATGACTCATGTTCATCCTCAAGTCCACTAGGACTCCGAGATCCCTTTCCACTTCCATGCTACTGAACAGGTCATTTTCTAGGCAGTAGTTGTGCTGGACATTTTTCCTCCCTAGGTGCAGCACTTTGCATTTCTCCTTGTTGAATTGCATTCTGTTGTTTTCTGCACATTTGTCCAACCTGTCCAGGTCTGCCTGCAGCTGTTCCCTGCCCTCCGGTGTGTCCACTTCTCCCCACAGTTTTGTGTCATCCGCAAACTTGGACAGAGTACACTTCACTCCTTCATCCAAGTCACTGATGAAGAGATTGAAGAGTATTAGTCCAAGACCGAGCCTTGCTGGACCCCACTGCCCACATCCTTCCAGGTCGATACTGACCCATCCACCACCACTCTCTGGTTACAACCCTGTAGCCAATTTGCCACCCACTGGACTGTGTAACCATCCAAGTCACAGCCTCTTAATTTGTTCACCAGTATGGGGCGGGATACCATATCAAAGGCCTTCCTGAAGTCTAAGTAAATGATATCTACCCTTACTCCTGCGTCCAGGTGTTTTGTAACCTGGTCATAAAAAGAGACTAGATTAGTCAGGCATGATCTACCTGCTACAAACCCGTGCTGGTTTCCCCTCAGCATAATTTTTCCTGCTGGGCTCTCACATATATAAGCCTTAATAATCTTTTCAAAGACTTTACCAAGGATGGAGGTGAGACTGACTGGCCTGTAGTTGCCTGGATCCTCCTTCCTCCCCTTCTTGAACATAGGGACCACATTGGCTCTTTTCCAGTCCTCCGGGACCTGGCCCATGCACCACAAGTGCTCAAATATTCTTGCCAGTTGCTGTGCAATGACATCAGCCAGTGCCTTGAGTACCCTCAGATGGATCTCATCCGGGCCTGCCGACTTAAACTCATCCAGTCTTTCCAAGTGACTCTGCAACATCTCAGGGTCAATGCTTGGTAGTCTGGTGCCCTGCTGTTGCCTATCTACAATCCCATTGTAAGACTTTTTTTGCCCCTCATTTAGGAACACTGAGGCAAAGAACTCATTGAGGAGTTCAGCCCTGTCCCTGCTGTTTGTCACCAATTGCTTTTGCCCATTCAGCAGTGGTCCTATTCCACCCTGGGCCTTCCTTTTACTCCCTATATATCTGAAAAACAGTTTTTTGTTATCCTTAACTTGGGATGCCATTCTCAGCTCCATGGTAGCTTTGGCCTTTCTAACTGCCTCCCTACAACTGTGAGCTGAGGAGGTATACTCCTCTTTGTAATCTCTCCCTGTTTCCACTGCTTATATGCCCCCCTTTTTGCCCTTAGGCTGCTCTGGACTTCTCTGGTCAGCCAAGGAAGTCTCTTGGCCCCTTTCCCCCTTTTCCCCCTCATCGGGATCGTCTCCCTCTGTGCCCAAAGGATTGCTTCCTTAAGGCATAGCCACCCTTCCTGGGCTCCCATCTCACCAAATCTCTTACTCTGCATGCATCATTGACTAAATGCCTGAGCTTGCTGAAGTCAGCCTTCCTAAAGTCTAGCTCTTCCACCCTACTAGTTACCTTTCCCACTCTACACCTTATGGTGAATTCTATTATTTGGTGGTCATTGTCCCTCAGGTGACCACTGATCTGTAGGTGCCCTACCATGTCCTCCCCCATTGCCAATACCAAGTCCAGTAAGGCATCCCCCTAGTGGGACCATGTACCTCCTGCATCAGGTAGAGGTCCTGTACACAGGATAGGAACCTACATGAACGGTGGGAATTTGCTGTCTGCATCTCCCAGCAGATGTCAGGGTAGTTTAGGTCCCCCATGACTACCGCTCCCCTAGTCTTTATGGTCACTGAGAGCTGCCTCATGAGTTCCAAATCTAGTTCTTCCCCTTGGTGTGGGGGTCTGTAGCAGACCCCTACCACCAAATTCCTTTCCCCTTGACCTCTATGTATCCTAACCCATAATCCTTCTACTTTCTCCTCCTCCGATTCCATTTTAATAAGGAACATGGACTGCCCCCCCACAGTGCCACAGCCCCTCCCCGCATAACCCATTGCTCTCCCTCTGCAGGGCCCATACCTCCCCCCTGCAGGGCCACAGCCCTCCCACAGGGACCCAGCTTCTCCCTGCAGGGACCACATGCCCTCCCACATGGCACCAGCCCCTGCTGCACAGCCCACAGGTCACCAGTAGCAGCAGTGGTGGGCGGGGTGCTCAGGGCTGCCTGGCACAGTCCCCCAATGTGGCATGGGGCAGCGTAGCTGGGCCCCAGCCACCTGGCATGTAGCCCTGCCTGTGCCACATCACATGGCCCTGGCCCAGCTCGGTACAGTGCTATGCACCTTCAGAAAGCGATGGGCCACTTGGACTGTCTCCTGGGGCTCCATGCTGCTCACGAGGAGTAGATGTCACCCTGGGCCAGGTCCTGCCTCCAGTAGCAGTGCTGCTGGACCTGTGGTGTGTGGGTAGAAAGCACATGGTGGGACCCAGCCCAGAGTGGCCTGCTAGCACACTTTTGCACAAGATGGGGAGGAGCATCTCCGCAATGCACGGCTCCTATGCAAAGGAGGCCCAGCTGTGTGTCCTGGTCCAGGTCGAGTCAGGCTGGCTGGGTGCATTTTCCCTGAGGCTCAGGTGGTGATGCACCATGGCCCATTATAGGCACAGCGCTGTGGCCGTGCATCACCACCTGAGCCTCATGGAAAACGTTCCCAGCTGGCCTAACCTGACTCGACCCGACTTGGCCCAGGCCATGCAGCTAGGACACCTTTGCACAGAACTGGGAGGCCTGGTCCCACTGTGTGCTTTGTGGAGGGGCTCAAGTGCAAGCCGCCACATGCCTGCCCCCCCCACAAACCCACCCACAGACTGCAGATCCCTCTGCCACTACCCATACCCTCCGACATGCCTCCTTTCACTCCTCATCCCTCCCACCACTTCTCACACCCACCCACACCCATAAACCCTTCCACCCCCACATCCCTACTTACCTGTGACAGTGCCCAGGTTCCGATCCTTGCCATGCTTCTGCTTGCCTCAGCATGCTAAGGGTTCATGTCCCATGTGCTGGGGCAGTAGGAGCGCCATAAAGATGGTCTGGCCAGAAACCAGAGCATCTCTCTGGAGGGCCAGTTCCTGAGTCACCTCAGGGCTTCTCCTTGTGTTTTATTTTGATATCTGGATATCCAGGTATGAAATTTTGAGCCCACACTGTTAATATGCAGTATGAGGAACATTTTTTTGTTCCAGACATGCATCTTGCAGTGTCTCAAACTCCTTTGAGACACCTCAAGAGGCACATGCATGCTTGTCTGGATGCATCCCACTATTTAGACAGCTGAGGGAGTCAATTGACTTAATGGCTCTTTATTCTTTACTCCAGAGGTGTTAATGATCATCTCTCCTTTTTAAGGCTCTTGATGTTCCACTAATCAAGCTAAGCTTTATTGGGACAATGTTTCTGCCTGATGGCTGTTCCTTATCTCCCTCCTATTTCACTGTCTTGGAGACTCTTTAGTTCTTTTCATAATCATAAATGAATCCATGGAAACCAGTTTTCAGAAGCAGCTAGGTTTGAGCTTTAGCTAAGGAGGAAAGGGCAGGTGAGCAAGCTGAAGACTAGGCTCTGTCCCTGCTCTATGCAACAATAACTCTGAAAAAAAATCTCTTTCAAAAAAAGATGTGTATTATTCAAGGTTGTATTGTATGAGAAAATTGGTAATACTATTATGGAATCTCTAGTTTATTTAAACAAATTATATATTTGCAACAGAAATAGTATTTTATATAGTATACATTAAACTTAACCTACTTTGCATATCTCTCAATTTTTGTTGGTTTTCCTTTCCTTCTTTTAAGGTGTCCTCTTATTCAAATATTTATTCTTCTTTTCAATAAAAACCGTATGCATTTTGACAGAACAGCTTCCTTAAACATGTCCTCAAAATTGCTTTCAGTAACAACAAAAATGACTCTCTATTGCACTACTGTGCTAGATCAAAGAGTGGGTAAACATACATACATATATATACACATACACTCTCAGAACCAAACTTCAAAACAAAGATGTTTTTAGAATCCATTCAGTTCAGGATTATCTTCAAATGTGACAAGTATTAATCTAGAAAAAAGGATCTTCTATGTGACTTTCTTTTACTCTTATTTAAGTCTTCCAAATCATTCATGTTAGGAGGGTGAGAATACACTTATTATTAAATTCTCCTTTAGTTTATATATTTGAACAGATAACAATGAACAACCATTCTTCATAAAAAAGCAATGCATCTTAGACTTTTTTCAGCATAATTTTTTTTTTAATTTGAAGCATGTATTCAAAATAGTCTTTATTTACTTTCTGCATTACTTTATTCCCTGCAGAGTGCACAATCCTAGTTGTAAAACAATAGAAATCGACTTTTTCACCCAAAAAATAATGTTGCAGCAGTTTTTGAACACTATCCAGAGAAGCTGAATGTGTTTCAAAACTGTGGACTGCAAAGTCAGTTCTTTGAAATCTTACTGGAAGAAAAGCTCTTGGCCCTTTCTGCTCCTCTTATTCAAATGGAACTGTACTTACTCATCTGAGTAGTTCCACTGATTTCAATAGAGTAAGTAGCACATATAAGAATAGAGTGGATAGTGCTAAGAGTCATTGTAAAGTAATTGCAGTGGAAATTACCAAAATGACTGAGACAGAAAAAATGTACCACATTTAGCCTCAGTAGAAGCTTCCCCCACTCCTGCAATGTAATAAATGTTAACTTTATAATGCAGGATAGATTTAGTATTTTTATAATCAGGCCTATTGTATGATCTTGTCCCCTATTGTCTGAAACAGATAGTGTTATTATGTCCTCTGATGAGGTAAATACTGGATTTTACTTGAAAGCAAATATGATGTAAACAAAGTCAAAGTCAAGCTTCAGTTCAAATATTCTCTGTATATGCATCTCATTTTTCTCTTTTGAAGTTCAAGGCTCACACCTTCCCCTCCCCTTACCAGCTATTTTAGTTTGACACACAGTGGTTCTATAGGCTCACTGGAGAGTGCTAAAGAAAAAAAAATCCCAGAAATTTCAGTGTGGAAGCTCTGCAACAATCACAGAAATCCTGTTGGTGCAAAAGTAGCTTCTATACCCTGTACCTGCCATTGCCTGCTATCTAGGGTTAATGTCTGGCATATGAGCTTATTCTCAGTGTTGCCCCCATTAATCTCAAACTCATCCCTGACTGCCTTCAAACCCCCTTGTACAAGTCTGAGCTCCATGTTTCTGCAAATCCTAATTAGCCCCACTTGAGAGAGGAAATACTCTTCAGTTTACAGTGGTGCTTTATTCAGGGCCCTCACTGACATCTCTCCCATCCCACCCTAAACTTTTAAACACAGAAAAGCCATTTGATTTGGAGCAGTATTATGGTCCCTTTTAACACTTCTATCAGGAAGGTGTTTGGGAAAGTCTGTGTATCATTGCTGTGTGACAGAGTCAATTAACCCACTCCCAAGCTAATTAGCCCAGCCACAGGGCCACATATACACTGCTTCCTATTTAGGGGGTAGCCCATGAAGACCAATACAGTCTGCTTGAGATTTTGCTGCTGGGAATGCTGTGTTTGTCATGCCTCATTTACAAGAAGCAGGGCACCTATCTACTTTCTTATCCAGTTGCTTATCAGTCTGGGAATTTGCCAAGGAAGGGGGAAAGTTAGACTCTAGTAAGCAGATAATAGTCTGTACCCACCATTCCCACTTCCTGGAGAAGTGACCTAATCACGAGACTATTGGGCTAGGTGAGGCTGAATGAATCCTGCAGTTCTCTTCTTTAACCTGTGATATTGGACTGAGCAGTATTAGTGTTATGTGGCCAGAATGTAAGCATACAAGAGGGAATATGGTTTCTCCCTATTTCTAATGTTGTGTATGCATTTTATACAATTACTATTTAATGCAAAATGCATAAACAACACTAAAAGCAGACACTCCTCCCTCCTGTAGGAATGTCCACCCCATGAGGCAACAATTACACTCCCTATCCACCCCTCACCCCAGTGTTTGCTTTCCTTATCACCAAGGATCCCAGCTTTCTCTGATTAAAAAAAAAAAAAAATCCCTAATTTTTGGTTTTAAAAAATTACCCAAAATCCACATATTTCCATGATTAAAATGGAACACCACTATATGTATATTTATATATTAGTGGTGATTTATTTCAGTCATGGAAAAATGTGGATTTGAGGTTACTTTTTTTAAACCAAAAATAGTTTTTTTGTTGTTTTTTTGTCATCAGAAAAAAACCAGGATACCTAGGAACAAAAGCTCATAGAGCCAGGAAGCAAAGTAGCCCAGAGGCCCTGATGAGAAGAAGCTATTGTGAGGAACTGTCTAAAAGATAGGTGGCAGAAGCTGCATATCTTGATTTATGTTGTCAACTGGCTTAAGTGCCACAAAGGATGCAAGTGGCTGAAGGGGAAGAAAGGGGGCTACTGAAGATGCCCCAGAAAGGGACTTATTGACCATAACTGAGTTAACAAGTTGCCAGAGGCCCAGTGAACTAGAGACAGGCTGTTGGAGGTCTAACAAACCATGACTAAGCTATGAGACCCCAGAGACCCAACACATAGGGCATGGGAGATGGCACAGAGGTATAGTAGCCCAGAAGACAGTGCAGAGGGTTAGAGAGCCCTGAGAAATTGAACAGGGGACAAAAAAGAGCCTGTTGACTAAGCTGAGGAGATAGGCAGTCCAGTGAACAGGGCAGCGGGATTAGGATACTCTGAGTTAGCGGAAGGCAGTCCTTCAAACATTCCCTAGTAACATCAAAGTCATGGCAAATGAAAGTGAACGAGGTGACCTGTAGGTGGCTAAGGTGTTTATAAAGGCCTCAGCAAGGTACTAGAGGATGCAGTTGACTTTGCAGAAACCGAGGCCTTTGTTATAGCATGTCATAAGTTAAGTCCCACACCCTCCCCAAGTACTACTCTGATCGTCGCACACACAGGCTGCCCATATCACTTCTGGCACATATGCTTTGTGTTGACCGCCCTTGCTATAAGCAACTCCCTCCGTGCTCTAGAGAGGTATTATGATGCCATTGCCAATATGAGAGAATTATGCACTTCTTTATGCTATAGACAGCTTTCTTTAGGCAAGACCTGCATTATTTGGCCAAGTGGCTGCTTTGGTTTAAACATCTTGTAAGTGGAATAGGATTTGGGCCATAAAGATTAGCCTATATACTGCTTAAAAATTGTACATTGCATGCTTTCAGGGTACCATAGTATTTCTCCACAGCGTTTGAAAGCAGGAGACTATCAAAATGACAGCAAGGAAAACAAATGCTGAGAAGAATCTAGCTGTCCTTTGCTTGATGGTAAACATCAGTATTTCCATTAAAAATGGCAAGCTGTAAAAAAAATGGGATGGAATTCCTATAACACAGAAAACTGTTTGTCTGAAATATGATCACATTCAGGAAAGTACCGAAAGCAAAAGAGCCTTTTTTTGGTCAACATATGTAAGTCTGGGTATTTTTCAGTTCTCTCACTCTCTACTAACCAAAAAAATTTAGGTATTTTTGCAAAGCTGATGCAGCCATGGAGCATCAAGCTGGATATAGTTCTCCTCATGAATTCTCATCACAATTGCCTCATTTTTTTATTGCAGAATCTTTATATTTGGTGTGATAATGTGAGAGACATGATTCATTTTCTTTCCCAGTTCAAATTTTCTTGATTATCAAACTTGGAGTTATACTGCTCTAACTAGTACAAATAAGTGCAGAATCATGTTTATTATATCTAACATGATCTCTAAACTGTTGGATTTGGGGTTGAGGAGAATCATACTATAAGAAAAATATTCTTGTATGAGAAAAATATTCTTGTATAAGAAAAATATTTGGTATGTATATTATACTTGCCAAGCTTCATTTTGGTCTGCCTTTACCTAGGTCTCATCTCCATGTCTGTGTTATCTAAATGCTAGTATTCCCCAATTATCTTGTTGATGTCAGTCAGGTGGGCCACCTGTTTAGCTCAGACTTTTTGTAGGAAGGGATAATATTCATTACATCTTGAAAGGAGGGGACTTCTAGGTAAAGGTACCATCAAGCCATAGAGTCGTCTGATGATTGTATCGTGAAGATCTACAAAGGAACCAAAAATGGCAGTCTCTCCAGTCCTTAAGACAAGTACAGGACGAAGAATCCTTAACAACTAAAAGTTTACAGTTAAAAGTTGGGGCCTGGTAATTCAGCTGTGAAATTGAACTGTTAGTAACATCAGCAGACAGCAGTAGTCAGCCAGGTCTACTCTACACTGCATGCAAACGGCTGCTACAAGAACAGTGGGTAACACTCAGAATTGCCCCATACATGTACACCTTCACCTCGTGCAACCTGCCAGCACAAACCTTTTCACTTAGAACTGTGGGAGCAGGATGCTTTCCTTGCATGGAAGGTTCTCTCTCCAGTCCCCTTTTATGGGTTACGGTATATCTAGAGTTTTGTTGTACTCTGGCAATTACATTTGTTTCCTTACAAGTATTCAACCTTTTGACACACTGTAGTACTTTCATACCATATGTAGGCCAACATGCAGTTGTGTCTCTTTGAATTTCCAGGATAGCTATTACTTCATTTTAATACATATTCAATATTTAATTAATATAATATTTCTAGACATTGTGGAAATAACTACCTAACTATAGATCTTATCTAAAACTTCCATACTCATATCATAATTATGAAAAACTTTTGCTTTGCTCATGAGGGATATAGGCAGGTCTTTCTGTCATCAGTGAGGTTTAAAAAAAAAAGTTTATCTGAGACTGGTTTATTTATTTAGATGGGAAACTATTGAAGACACTGACTGACAGTGCCAAGAATTTTGGAGTCCTGATTTTCATTTTGATCTCTGGGTACTACTGAAACTAAAATAATAACTAATAAACATAATCTATTTCAATAGAAAGTTGTTGGATTTTGTCTCAGCAGGTGCTTCCTCTGTTAAATGTGGATGGGAACAACACAGTTCCTCAGCTGAGAAAGATAAAGTCTTAGCATTAGGAAGTTGTTTGGCTACTCTGGCCAAAATAGCCAAAGCACAAAGTTAAAAATTTCAATGAATGATTTATTTGTTATAGACATCATGAAACTATGTTTGTATTCATTATGTCTGCAAAGAATTGAAGTTTCTTATTTTGTTGTTACACTAGGAAATGTAGAATTAAAAGATTTTTGTTAATCCCTTTAGTGTGCTTTTGTCATTTTATGCTGTGATTTTATGAGATTACTGAAGAGTCCTCTCTCTCTGGGACTCATCTACTATATGGTACAGGTGTTACACATAATCCAGACTAAATGATCAGAAATCAAACCAATTCCATAACCATACAGAAGTTTAGGACACATAGACCAAACTAAAAATGGTGGAGCCCAGTCTAAGATAGACCTGCTTTGATGTGCACTCAAAGTTATGTGAATTAGGTTAGTCCAGTGCATAGAACTTCTGCACAGATCCTCTGTCAAATCAAGTTAAGTTGCTGTCTGCTGGCATCCCAGGTTCCTTTGCAGTCCCCACTAGCCCTCCCTTGTAGGAAGTCAGACTAGAACTTGGTTGCACTTGGCTTCTCTGACTGAGAGGCTAGCTGGCCAAACCTCTGAGCGCTCACAGAGCTCAGTCAGCAAAGCCTCTCCCAGCTCCACCTCCTGTCTGCAGCCAGCTATCAGCAGCAGATGCAATTGCAGGAATTGCACTGGGCACTTACTGCCACTGCCTGCCATTTGCTGGAACTCCAAGATGCCTGATCCTTCCTTCTGCAAAGTGTCCCTTTCCCTGCCACACAGTGTGGGTTTCCTGGTTGCCTGTTGCTGTCGCCTGCCATTCACTGGAGCTCCAAGGATTCTGATCCTCCCTTCTGTGGAGTGCCTCCCCATCCCCTACCATGCCATTGGTGGCTGGGTTGCTAGGTGTGCCTTGCTGACCTGCTCTGGGGCTTTCCTGGAAACCTAAGGTTGGGCATGGGGGAGGGTCTGTGGAGTTTTGGGATGTGCTTGCTCCCACCTGGCAGCCAGTCAGTGGTGGCCTGGCTGTTCAGCTCTGCTTGGCATTCTGTGGCAGCCCAGGGAATACACAGGGTATGATGGGGGACATGCAGGAGCGCCCCCAACTTGCTGGCCTTGGCCAGTTCAGGCAGCTTGCATACTCCCCGCACCAAAAGATGAATGTGTGTTCTGTTCATTCCTGACCAGAAGCTTACAGAAACCTGCATAGACTAGATTGATTTACTCGCATGGTTAGGGGGCAGCAGGGCAGGCCCTATGAGGAGAGGCTATGGGACCTGAACCTGTTCGGCCTCCACAAAAGAAGGCTGAGAGGGGATCTGGTGGCTGCCTATAAAATTGCCAAGGGGAACCACCAGGCAATGGGAGAGTCCCTGTTCCCCCGAGTACTACCGGGGGTAACAGGGAACAACAGCCATAAATTGACTCAGAGTAGATTCAGGCTAGATATCAGGAGGTACTACTTCACAGTCAGTGCAGCTAGGAGCTGGAACCAACTTCCAAGGGAAGTGGTGCTCACCCTTACCCTGGGGTCTTCAAAAGGAGACTAGACAGTCACCTAGCTGGGGTCATTTGACCCCAGCATCCTTTCCTGCCCATAACAGGGGGTCGGCCTAGATGATCTGCTTAGGTCCCTTCCGACCCTACCAACTATGAAATTATGAAACTATGATTCTGCCTTGGAATTTTGAATATTTGTACCTGGCCTGGAAGTCTTCTAACCTCTAATATAAAAGGCAGAAACTGCTCAGTTTTGACATATCTGTAGTGTCTGTTCTGATTTATGTATTTATCAATGCAAAGTTAGTGCTGAGTACTTGATTCACTTGTTTTATGTGAGACATTATATGGGATATAAGCATTAGCTTCCTCCAGATTCCTTCTTCTTGTACCAGCAAGGTCTGTTGGACTGGTGGTGATGTTCATCTCCTGGAATGTTTCTATCACCTGTCCTTCCTTCTGAGTGTAACTAAGGCAGGGCAGCTTGAATGTATTGTGCTACAGGACCCCTACTGCCATAAATTGCATGAATTTTGTGTCAATTAGCACAACTTTTGAGATCCCAAGCAACATCCTGTCAGGCACAGGTTTCAATTATTTTCTATATGTTCTTTAGCTTTTATATCATACCCATCATCAAAGCATCTGAGGTCCCATTTAATCTGATTGGTTCCAAGCCACCCTGATGGAGTTATTGACAATTAAACCACTGCCATTGGACTTCAGCTTTTCCGGATACAATTTTCATCACAGCATGATTTCTTCCAGTAAATCATCCTGAATTCATACATTCAAAGTCTGGTAAATAAGAGTCCAATCCAATTACAGTGGAAGACATACCAGGGACTTTGAATTATGCCCTAAAAGAGAAATGAAATCCAAATATTTTAAAACAGAAATGCACACATTGTAATATTTAATGTCTTCATGCATATTATAATGAACTAGTTAAATTATATTATAGATCACTGTTAGAAATAAAACTGCCAAGTTCTGGATCATTGGTCCTATATTTCTAAGAACTAGAAAACTCACTTCATTGTCTCAAGTAGTAGTGTTGTATAACATTGGAGTAAGCCAGACCCAAAGAATGATATAGGTGCCTTCTAATTAAGCACTGCAGTGCCTACTTTTTACAAACTTGGCTCCTAGATAAAAATCCAAAATTCAGAGTAGGCAAATACATGAAGAGGGTTAGGCATATTGGTAAGATTCATATGACCCTGACACTGAGTGAGGAGTTGTCTAGAACTGCCAAAAGGAAAGGCTAAATACTGAGGAGTGTTAAATCTTGTGCCCCTCGCTGGAGCTGTTGTGCATGACTGACAGCTGTAAAGGAGCCATCTCCATCTACTCAGGAGCCAGATCCTAGAAAACTTCTCAGAGAAAGCAATCATATCATGGTGGACACTTGGTACCATAGGAAGGGCTATGCCAGCAGTGCACTGGCACCAGGATCCCCCACCACATCAGATGAAAGTAATGTTATTTCTTAAAGCATAGAGGAATCACTCTGAACATAACCTGCACTAGGTGCCAAAATGCCTGGCTTTGGCTCTCATTTGGATAATATTCAAAGGGTGGAGGAATTATGGGTTTGAATACTTTGATTTGATGAAGGTCTGAAATCCACATTTCCCATTTCCTGGGAAAAAGCTCTAACAAGAGCCTTATTACAATGGATCCTGGTTTCCTCTGATAAAAAAAATCCCCAGTTTTCAGATATAACAAAATGACCCCAAATCCACATTTTTCCATTATTAAAATGAAACACCAGTAATATATAGATATTACAGGTTAAAAAAAACAACAACTGTTCCTCAGTTGCCTAACTCTGGAGACACTAAATTAACTTGATTGCTGCAGTTCAGGTCCAAAACTGCTTCAGATTGAGTAGCTAGGTGTCTAGCCCCTGCCTAAATCTCAGATATTAGGCAGAGGAACACCAAAGTTCCATGAAGGGCCCTGTCCAATAGCTGTGATCAGAGTATGTCTAATACACCGCTAACATTGAATTCAATGTAACACACATTACCATCACTTTTATTCTAAAACTTGAGGCAAAATTATGGCAGCATATATATAGATAGATATATACAGTGGTGTTTCATTTTAATCATGGAAAAATGTGGATTTGGGTTTACTTTTTTATATCCAAAAATTGGGGATTTTTTTTTTTTTTTATCAGAGAAAAGCAGGATCCCTGCTTATTGCATGAAGTGTGGGTACTGCCATAATCCTGCCTCATGTTTTCAAATGAATGTGATGACAATGTGTGTCACGGTAAATTCAATGTTAGCAGTGTATTAGGCATACTCTGATCACAGCTATTGGATTGGGTCCTTCAAAGGACCTTTGGTGCTCCTCTGCCTAATATCTAAGATTTAGGTAGGGGCTAGATGCCTAGCTACTCAGTCTGAAGCAGTTTTGCATCTGAACTGAAGCAGTCAAGTTAGTTTAGTGTCTCCAGAGTTAGGCAACTGAGAAGCAGGTGGGGTTTAGATATCGGTATTGGACAAAGGTGCCTACAGTCTGCCCAAGTATCTTTTTAGGCATGCAAGCCCTTCTTTGGATTTTGCACTATATGTTCCAGCTGTGATTGTGCTGCCATAGCATGAAACGAAGTGACAAATGTGGAGCCCTAAGGGGCCTGTCCAGACTAGCACACATGCAGTTTGTAGTGCCTCAAAACTGTTTGAAGCACCACAAACTGCACAGAGTGCACATGCAAGCATTTGTTGTACTGCAAATTTTCAGCATGATGCCAAAATTTGGTACAATATCATAAAAAAGCCACTGTAAAAAAAGCAGTATGGGGCAAACTCCAGAAGTGTGTGCTGGAACAACTGGAGGCTGTCTCCTCCAGGGAGATAATCTGGCTGCTGGCCTGAACATCTTCACTGCTTTAGGTGTCCCCTGGCTCCTCCAGCATGGCGGGAGCATGGAGGAGCAGGGAAAGTGCAGTTTCACTGAAGTGGGGCATTTTGCCCTGCAGCAAACCTCACATGAAGGGGTGGGTGCAGCGACAAAAAGCAGCAGCACAAATCTGTGCCATGGCAAATGCACTCCTCTGTATGTGGGAACATCCCCAAGGAGTCCTAGTTCTGCCACACTGTTCCACACTGCTGGATACTGAGTTATTTGTTTTAGTTCAGAAAAGCTTTGCAGCTGAGCTTGAAAGCCATTTTTTTTCCTAAAGGGAAGATCAGTTGCAGAGGCAAAGTAGAGCATTCTGCAACAAGGGCAGGCATGAGGCATGGGGCAGTGCTAGCTCTTGTGGTGCTGATGGCAGGGACAAGCTCAGCCGCAACTGGGGCAGTAGCTATTTCTGTGCCCCGTTTCTTCACACCTCCCCCTAGGGCTGCTTTTCTAGTTATCCCCTCTCCATTATGCTACTGAGCATTTGTATGCACAAAAATTTATGCTTAGTTCCATACCTATTATTTATGCACAAGGACTGTGTATGCAAACTGATATTAACAAGCCCACACAACCACATGTAAGTTCTATAAGGCAGGAATTGACAGTCTAGCTGTACGGCACTTAGCATAACTTATCACTAAATAATATTACAGCTACTTTATACAGCCAATGGCCTTTTTAAATATCTCAGAATGTAGGTTCCATAAATACACTTATGGAATAAAACATATTTGCGCTTGCAAGTGGATCTCTGTTTTTTGGTTGTTTTTTTTTTTAAATTTGGCCATGATTTTTTTGTTATGCCTAGTTTTACCATATGATTTTCTATAAATGTTTTCCTCTTATCTAGCCTAGAATTAATTTTTCTTCTTTAGAGAAACTATGATGCAATAATCTAAAATACTTTTTTACTTAGAATCAATTCAGTAAAGTCTTAAATAGTCTGAAATTTACTGAAGGAGAGATGCACATGTAATTTATACACCTGATACCAGAAGAAAAAGATTCCCCCCATCCAAAAAAAGAAAACAAACCTTCCCATACAATTTTAAATATAAATAACTAGGATTCAATATCTGGAGTCTTGTCTTCAGGTTGCAAATTGAACTGCATGATGATTAAATTATTTTTATAGAAAGTGAAATACGTTCAGGTGTCTAATTCATTTGACTGTGCAAAGCTGATGTATCTAGCTGATGTATCTTTATTTATAGGTTTCTATTCTCATCTTTAATTAGATGTATGGTTTTCTTTTTTTTGCTTTTGTGCTGGGACAAGGTGAGAAAAGAGAAGGAAAGAGATTTAGCTTCCTCTGACAACAAGATCTTTTGTTTTCATGACAGCCTTTAAAAACTCACCTTGATCTTTAATGTTTGTCTGTCTTCTAATGTTTATGTTTTGCCTACCTAATTGGGACCGTATGTGCATACTCCATGAATATTGGATCCTCCCAGCTGTTTATTTCAGAACCCCTCTTCAATGTCAACATGTAATAATTGTTTTCATTGACCATTTTTATCTTCAGCAGTTGCATGTATATAAACACCTTGTAACACTGAATTGAAAAAATATATATACATTTGAGAAAGCCAAATACTTCAGATTCTGGGCTGAACTAGAACAATTTAAGGCTGTAGTTGTTCCTTTTTGGAAAACTAGTGAAGCTCATATTTATTAAATGTATTTTGTCCCTGTATTTTTGGTTGTGAAAGTGAGCCATGAAACTCCTGTACCATCACAATAATGAATACTAAAATAAAATGAAAAAAACAACAAGTGAAGTGTCCACTTCGTGTATCTGATATGCAGGAATCCTAGTTTTCTCTGATTTAAAAAAAAAAAATCCCTAATTTTTGGTTAAAAAACATAACCCCAAATCCACATTTTTCCATGATTAAAATGAAATATCACTGTATATGTATATGTATATGTATATTAGTGGTGTTTCTTTTAAATCATGGAAAAATGTGGATATGGGGTTACTTTTTTTTAACTGAAAATTGGGGGTTTTCTTAAATCAGCCAACCAGGATCCCTAGTGGTCTCTCCCATTACAGTAGTGTTTACATTTATATTAATGCATCCAGCTCTTTCTATGAGAACATTTCCACATACTGTTTGCTTTCCAGTTATATTATATCTGCATGGACAGAATCCTATATTACTTTACATGCCTTAATAGTACTTACCTAGCCAAGTAGCTGCTATTTTTGGCGCACATACACAATTTGTGATCATATTCCATGTACAGCATGAATGCAGAAGCCCAGCTCTCGTTAAATGGTTACTAGGGCTGTGTGAAGCTTTGGTTTCTGATTCAATTTGGCAGAGATTTGGTCCAATTCGGTGGCTTAATCTCCAAATCCAAATTAAATCAAGAGACCCTTTAATCTCTCTGAATCAAATTGGAACCCTCTGAATCAATTCAGAGAGATTCAGAAAGATTCGGTGATTCAGACATAGACACAGATTTAAATGTTTTTTCTACATACCTCAAGGTAGCAGCCAGCTTGAGAATGCTGTGATGGTGTTGTGGATGGAGCATCCCACCAGAGTATGGAGGGTCCCCTGCAAGCTCAGCAGCAGACCTGGAAGTGGACCAGAAACACTTCTGGTCCACTTCCAGATCCACCGAGGAGCTCACGGCCTCCTGTGTGCCCCTTGCCTTGGTGACTGGTGCCTCCAGGGTCTGGGGGGGAGGGGGGGGGACCCAGGGTCCCACCACTGCCAATCGCCGAGCCAGAGGGGTGTGGAGGGAGGCATGGGGGAGCTCCCAGCATGCTTAGAGGTGGACCCATGAGTGGACCAAAAGTGCTTCCGGTCGGCTTCCAGGTTCACCACCAAGCACACGGGTGGGCCTCTCACACTCCTGTGGGATGCTCCATCTGTCCCAGCATCACAGTGTTCACAAGCCATGCCTGGTACCTCAGGGTATGTAGAAAAACATTTAAAGCTGTGTCTGTGACTGAATCACTGATTCTCCAAATTGAATCTTCAGTTTTGGATCCGGGCAAATCGAATTGGGGATAGTGATCCAAATCAACTAATTGAAACACTGGCCCTGATTTGGGCTGAATCTGAATCAATTATGGCCCTTTTCACAGACCCCTAGTGGTCACATGGCCTTGTATACAAGTACCTTTCAGATTATATCCTGAAATTGTAGCCTTGCAAAAGAACATGGGAAAGGAAGGATTCCCTATGTTTTAGCCAAACTGTCTAGTGGTTAGGACACTCACTTTTGCATCTGTATATTATAGATTCCACAGTCCTTTCTCACAGAGGTTTTGAAATACACCATGGATATGATTTTGTGACTTGTCCTCATTCATGTATATGTCTATAGTGCCACATACTTATCCAGTCAAGGAATAGCCTTTTGTCTGCCTGATAGGTATGTGGATGTTTGTGCGCTGACACTATATAGGGAGTAGGGTAACAACAGTGAGAAATGCCAACACAACCCAGTAATGTGGCTCAGATTTCTATTTCTCTAAACTATAGATGAGGTGTCAACTCATTTATAACAAGGAAACTTGTTGGGTTCTCCCCTTCACTTTCTGGCAATATGAAGGATCTGAAGTAGAAGGTAAAAAGGACCTAGTGTTAAGGCACAAATTCATCTAACTCAGGTTCTTCTTTGGGAGGAACATTTCCACAATGTCTCCCCTCCTTCAGCCATAAGTTAAATGCCACAAATGTTCCTACATGTGGGAAATCCTAAATGTGATGAGGCCATGCAGGAGAAATCATTCTGATGCATACCAATTTTTATTTTGCAAATACATATAGTGGATTTGGAGATAGAGAATGGCTGAGGATTGATCAGTGGTTCTACAGCTATGCGTATCTACTGGTCAAAGCTATAGTAAAAGAGAAGTAAATGGACATATGTGCAAGGAAAGGATTTTTGCGGGTGATGTCTTTTCTAGATCAACTGCATGGTTGGAAGAGTCTCAAACAAATATTTGAATGTGAAGGCCAGCATGCAGTTGGTCCAGTAAAAGATATCACACACAAAAATCCTTGGCTCTGGACAATAATTTGTGGACCATCAAACAACACCCTCAATGTAAGTGAATGGACAAGGACATTACTGTATCTGAATATCTCTTCACCTGTTAAGGCAACAGAGTGGCTTTGATAGGGCAAGGAGAGATTCTGGCTTACCCTATCATAGTAGAAAATCTTTGCAAACAGCTAATTTACAAAAACATTGCACAAGGAGAAGGTTTAGGTTCTTGGTGACTATTGAAAGAAACAAATCAAAAATGTTTTCTAATGGAATTGCTTGCTGTAATAGATGTATACATCCACATGTCATTTTGAAAATGTAATCAGAAAGGGAGAAATGTTTAATGGACTAAGAATTGGAATAGTTACATATGACATAATTATTCATTTAAAATGATACCAGAGGCCTGTGATGCTAAGAGAAATGCACCCAGACAACTGGTTGGGGGGGGGCGTTGTTTGTTTTGTTTTTTGTCAATAGACTATCAAATTAAGTGTCTCCCCTCATGCGGTATTCCTATAGTTTTGATCAGCAGAAGCACTCAAGCTGGTATTCCATTGATTTAAAAAGCTGCTGGAGGGCATTTGCTCTCAGGGCTCCTCAGCATTGGATCTTACTCCCATTGCAAGTCAGAAATAGGACATGCTGCAATACCCATTTCTTGGTTTAAACTTTTGGGGATTCAGAGAGACAGATGAAGTATTTTGGAGGTTGGGTAGAGTACTATATCTTTGTAATATTAATCTCAATGTTGACTAAATAATGCTGTATAAAATAGTCACAGGAGGTATGTCTACATAAGAGGTTTACTGCAGAGTAGACTAATTAGCTTTGCAATAAATGTCCCAGCATCTACATATGCATCCCTATTAGGGCACATGAAACTAATAAACTCAGAAGCAGGGTAAATACAAGTACTACCCTGCTGCAGAATTTTTCTACTCTGCAGCACCATGTGTATAGACACTGATGCAGCTGGCTGGGGCATGAGGGTGCTTCAGTGTGGTGACTGCCTTCAGTGTGGGGAACCCTTTGGGTCCCAGCCACCCTCTCCACAGCATGTTGAGCCAGACAGGAGCAGCCCCAGGCTGGAAGTATGACCCCCAGCCTCCCTGACAACCAGGGCTGCTGCTCCAACCTGGCTCAACATGCTGCAGTCCCAGGTGCACATGTAAATGCAGTGCCCAGAAGCAATAAACTCTGGCATAATAAGCACTGAAGTTTATTGCTCTGCGTTAATATGCACATGTAAATGTGCCCAGTGAGTTTTATTTTGAAAGACTTTTGAAAGTTGCCTAGAAAATATGATTGGTGATATATACACACACATACTTTTAAAATAAATTGAAATGAATAAACTCTACCATGGAATATAACAAGCTGAAGTGAAGAAAGAGGATTGGGCTTCAGGAGATGCATGCTGTATGGTACTGGAGGCTGAGGGCTGTAAGCCTAGAGATTGTTCTTAGAGTAGTTTAGAGACAAACATTGGAGCTTAAGCACATAATATTTGTCTATTAGCATATTTAATAATGATCTGTTTCTTACTGCACTTTCTGCTTGCTGCATTGCTCATTTCCAATGGAACACATGGGTCACATTAGCAGCCGTTGAATTGTGTGTATTATACAACACTGACTAGAATGCTTACTTGGAAGGTAAATTGGAAATGGGGGAAAAATGAAATCCATAAGAGATGCCATCAATACTCCGTGAACATTTCTATGCTTTCAGTTTATGAGTTGTGTGCCACTAGCATGTAGCACCTAGAGATTATGTTGATCCCTGTGCTGCTATAACACTCCTTGTCTAGCTTAAGCCACACATTTTCTATTGTACAATATCGTTCTCACTAATAAGTAAGATAAATAAATAACAGTTCTTTGTACCAGGAAGAAAAATAATAATGTGTGTGCCCATAGCAGCTTTCATCAGAGGATTGCTAGACACTTTAGAAATTACAAATGTATATTAAGTAGTCTCCAAATACTCTTTGTATCTACAAGTAGCTGCAAAAAGCCTGAGTGTCTGTAGGTCCCATTTAAATTAACAGAGCTCTGAGGGCTCGTCAACTCTATGAATCAGGCCACTTTTTTCTAGGTGTTCTTTTTTTTTTAGGGGTTAAATCATAGGATGTAATAGTCTTAGCTCAATTACCTGCTTTTGAAAATTTTATCCAAGGTACCTAATTTTATGTACCCAGGTTTGAAATTTTTCAGTTCAAATGACATGAAGTCAGTCTTCAAACAGACATCACCTTTGTGCCACCATTAAAAAAAAAATTATAGTGGCACAAAACCAGAGCAAACAGACATGTTTGCCCTTTCTTGTACCACACATGCCTAAAGTTGGGACCAAAATAATTCCTATTAATAGTTTGTGCCACTTGTTTTTGTTGCAGACATCTGTTTTGTTTATGGTGCAACAGCACAGGCAGCCTGGGTAATTCAAATTCCCTGCAAGCATACAGTGAGGAAGTCCATAGAGTTTTCTGTTCCATACTTGTAGAAACAAGGCACCTGGGTCCCTGAAGACCTAGGAGCAACAGCAGGTTGATCCTATAGGATAATTGCCCCAGGCAAGGTCTGTCTTAGCCCATTTATCAGATTAGCCATGCCAGGACACATCCTATAGCTGATCCTGCAACAAAGACAATGTCCAGTGGAAGAACAACATTTTACTCTCAAAGATAGAACTGAGAACAGAGCTTAAGGATCTGATTCTCAAGCCTAGCATCTAGCTTTTTGACAGCACTGTTTCCCCTAATTTCAGGACATAAATTCTGGGTGTTATGGTACAGTTCCAATATCTATTTCTGTATGCAGTTTTTCACCATTCAAGGCCACTGAGAACATGAATATTAAGGAGCAGATGCAGTCTAGACTTTACTAAATGGAACAGTCAATATTACTATATACTTTTTTTCTGTCAGTAACCAACATAATGCAGTATAAATATCAACTTTAGCAATCCCTAGTTTATAAATTGAACAGCAATCATCCATCATTTTATAAAAAAGAAGGCTAAACATACATCCAACTATGCTGGCACAAGACACTTTTTATTATTTTATTTTATTTTATTGAAGTCTCAGTTTTAATGGAAGTGTATTATACAGGACTGATTAATCTAAATATCACTTTCTGTAGTTGGTCTCATAGCACTGCTGGTTGCTTGAACACTAATTGTGTGCAAGTGCTGAACCAATGCCAGTTCTGGTTGCAATCTCATTAGCATATTCATAAGTCATGGCCTCGTCCAGGTGCCAGAATGCTGCAAAATGTTTTGTGATTATTCAATTCAGCAGCAGAAGAAAATACTAAATGACCCTAAAAAAATAGGAAGTATGTGCTACAAAATAAATTATTTAATCCCGTGAAATAGATGTGAAGTCTTTGGAATAACCATTCCACAAAGAAATGAAGCAATGCTTCCCCCTCATTTCTCCCCCTCCCTCCCTCCCCCCCTCCATTCTGGCACAGTGGATACAGAAAATTCAGATCAGGCCAGATTAAATGGAATGTCTCTTGCATCAGATCCATTAGAAAACAGGCCCTAGTTTTGTTAATAGAGACTAAGGAATTTTGCCTGATAATTACCAGATTAGAGAAATATAGGTCATATCTCCATGAGGGATAACCCAGAGGGTTGGAAGTAAGCTTCTCCTAAATTAATCTGAACAAGCAAGACCCTTACTAATTCAAATAAATGCAAAATAAAAAAAAACACATTTTAGGAGGGTACTGCCAAGGCTAGTGGCAATATGATGAAGAGACTGACTGGATCAGTGTTTCTTCTCACTGCAGAGCTTTGGTCTTGTCATCAAATGCTGTTTTGATGTAATACAAAGACAAGTAATTCTATTCAGGTTATATTTTTTTTCAAATCTTATACTTATTATACTTAAATATAATATTGTCAAAGACTCTTCCTCCTTCTTAAATTCAGATATAAGGCTCCCAGTTTATCAGTGAAACCCAGTCTTCTTGTGCAAATAAAATCACAACATTTACAAGAATTAGAAATTCTTGATTTAGTTAATTTTATCATTCCAGGATTGAACTCACAGACAATGCTGAGTCATTTCATGGTCCATTATATATTAGATTAGAATGCCTACTTTCTCCCACCTTAATGGGTTCTGTTAAATCATCCTTCCAGAAGTGATAGATTAGGACACTGAAAGATACATTAATAAAACCAAATATTGGGATGATCTGCAATCAAAGCACATATGCAATGCCTCCAGTAAAGTATCTACTCTTCTTTGTAAAATACACCACCTTCCCAGGCCCAGCATCTAGCTTTCTGGATTTTGATGCTAGTTATTCCGTGATGGAGTAATAGATTTCAGGTTTTAATGAAAGGAATATTCTCTTAATATCTTCTTGGAAAACTGTATTAAATGATATTTCCAGGCAATAGGAGAGCCAGTCCTTCAGGGGAAGCATTTGTAATCTGCATTTCCCACATTCCAGTGACTGCCCTAGTCACCAAGTTATCGGTTAGTTTGGGCAGATACTCTAATATCAAATTTGCGGCACTGCGCAGCTAGTTCAATATTAATTGGACCTGGGAGATAAAGTGAAATCCAAGAGGATGCCTGACTGTTGCTTAGTGGCTAGAACATTATATGGGGAGAAGGGTGAATGTTGGTTTCTGAATCTTGGTTGGTTTTGGTTGAGTTACACGCCAAGATGCTTGGCAGCTTGCTGGGCATGGGCATCTTGGTATAGCCTAATTATACAAATTTAAGGATTAATGAGTCCTGAGTAGAGATAATAGGAAGCCATCCTCACCAAGACGAGGTCCAAGTTAACAAAAAGATATGTCTATATTTCCCATTCAAGTGACCCGTACAGATACCAAAGCTACCTCTAAAAATATAATTCAGATACTGGAAGCGGAATAGCTGCATAGCAGGCTTCTTAGGGTATATTAGCTCAGGCAGAGCCATGCATTAATACAACTACACTGCTTCTAGCAGACACACTAGGTTATGTAGACCTAGTTCATGGATATCTATGGAACATTACACTTGAAAGTCTAAACAAAGCCTCACAAACAGTGTCCTCTGAAAATCCTGGGGACCATAGTCACTGTGCAATCCTCATGTCATCCCTCTTCAGAGCCAATGAGCTCAAATGATGTGTGTGGAGGTATGGTGGAGAGAAGGAAAAGCATCACCCTTTGCCTCTTCTATGTTCTATACCATCATTTTTTGGAGTCCTTTGTACTGCAGGGCATAGAGTTGCTCTGTGCTCAGGGAATACACAGGGTACACTTGTGGGTACCTTCTTCTGGAAACTGGTACAGAAGGGAAAAGATACTTTACAATCTCTTTCCTTTTACAAATCACTGAGAAGGCGAACTACAGCTTGCTGTTATATGTCATTATCAAACAAAGGCCCATTAATGTATCTCTGAACTCCATGTTATCTGTTTGAGCTGGGGTAGCATCCATCTTCCTTGAGATGGATCCAGTAAATTGACTAGTGTGTCACTGGAAGTTACTCTCCATTTGCTGATCATGGTTTCATCTCAACACTATAGCAATTGACTAAACAGTTTAAATAGGGTTTTTTTTTTCCCCCTTAAAATCCCATCAGCAGGGATCCTGGTTTTCTCTGATTTAAAAAAAAATCCCCAATTTTAGGATTAAAAAAAAGTAACCCAAAATCTACATTTTTATGTGTTTAAAATGAAACACAACTAATGTAGATATCTCTATTAGTGGTGTTTCATTTTAATCACAGAAGAATGTGGATTTTGGGTTACTTATTTAAATCTGAAAATTGGGGATTTTTTAAATCAGAGAAAACCAGGATCCCTGCCTATCAGGATAAAACTGATCCAGTTTTATTTTCATAACATCAAGATACTTGTCAGAACCAGGATTCTCAGGCAAAGGAAACGGATTTGTGTTTCTAAATCTTAGGCATGGATGAAGCTTCTCATCAGTTTTGTATATAAAACCAAAAAGCAGTCTTTTATTGTGATTGCAGTTCAAAATGTGTATCTGCTGTTGCATGTTTAGATCTTAGAGTTGATGCAGATACAATAGTTGTATAAATTAAAAAAAAATAATCTTTACAACACGTAAGACAGAAAAGTTATATATCATTCCATCACCAAAATCCTTCTTTCCCCAAACACAAATAGAGAATAAGATTTTTGTCCCAAACACATACCTTCTTTTTGGCAAAGTTCTGGGAAACTAATCCACATGCAAGGAAAGGAGTTGAAAGGCTGACATCCCTCAGGGGGCGGGGTAAAGTTAAAGTTGTGAAGATATTTGATCTACTGATAAGAGGTTATATCTGAGTGCAGAAGTGTGTAGCTGCTGTTCAGCAGTATTGCCTTTGAATTCTTTGCTTGTAAAGTTAGTTGTAGGTGTGCTGCAACTTCAACTTTATAGCACTTTTGTATATTTAGAAATGATCTGTGAGAAAAAGCACTAAAAGAACCCAGTTGTCACAGGAATTCTTTAGTAAACATTTTCATATCCTATTATGCTTCAGCATTTTAGCTGTCATTTAAAAAAATCATGACCTAAATCCCACAATTGTAAACACACTTTTGAAAATATGAATCAGTTGCTTTCTTAAATGTTGACAGAATTCACAGTAGATTAAGTGGATGTACCCCTCCCAATCATCTTCATTTTGCTTAGCATTTTCATGAAGATCCAGATTTTCATGAATGCAGTCATTTGTTGTGTCATAAAGCTCCAGCAAGACAGAACTTTACTAAGTAACCAGTGTTTTCTACAGAAAGGGACACAGATATAGGGGTTGGTGAGCATGGGAACAAGGCAGGTGGACTACGAACAATCCAGCTGGGCCACCAACAAAACTAAGTTTGGTTCTTCAGCCATACCTCTCCATATCAAGTAGCTGTTGCTTGATTAAAATTGTCTACATGAAACATACCCAGGGACTGCTTATTATGTGAAAATTTCCTTCTGCTCCCAAAATACCTCACCATTTAATAGTCCCCAGTCATAATATTTGGATCCTGTTCCACAACCTGTCACCAGAAGAATCTACTTTGTGCCTGTGGGATTCTACTTACAAGGAACAGATTGCTGAAAGAGAATTTTTTTTTTTGTTTGAATGGATATGGGTCCATGTATGGTGATAAGAGTAATGACTGGCCTTAATTTAAAAGATTTCTTTTTTTTTATACTACCAGCTGTGCCAGATATACTAAGGAGCCATATATTTGATTATTTTTATACACAGAAATTGTTGTTTAATGCAGTAAGTGATATTAAAAAATGTAAGAAAAGCAATAATATAAATCTCAAAGAATCCCTATTTAAAATTTATGAAAAGAAGACAAACAAAAACTACCCCAAAATTCAAATGACATATAAAGAAAGATTATATCTTATATATACAGGACAACAAAAATATTAGCCATTCTAAAAAAATAGGTTTCCAAATAAATCTTCACTATGGAAACCTGAACAACATTTCTATAGTATATATACACTCTATCTTATCCATGGAATTACATCTCCTCTGGACAGAAAGAGCTGTGTTGTGGGTTGTTCCAGGTCTTTCACATCTTGTGCCTCTGTGAAGGGGCCAACAGCAAGTACAGCAGGCTTTTTAAGGAAAAGAGCATCACTTCACATAGCACTGTTAGCAACTGACTGCCATAATGAGAACAGAAAATTGACAGGGAAAGGAGAGAGGCAGGGAGTGGAAGGTGTCCTCTTTACCAGCAGACTTTTGACAGAGTTCCATGTGACCTTCTGATAAACTAGTTGGAGAAATGTAGGCTAGACAAAACTACTACAAGGTGGATAGATAACTGGCTCAATAGCTGCAAGCAAAAGCCAATAATAAATGGATCGATATCAAAATGGCAGGAGGTTTTGAGTGGAGTGTCACATGGGTCTGTCCTGGACCTGGTACTTTTCAATATGCTTATTAGTTATTTGCAGGACAGAATAGAGAGCTTTCTGAGACCATTTTCGTATAACATAAAATGGGAAAGGACTGCAGACATACTGAAGGACAGGAGTAAATTTGGAAGGATCTTGATAAATTGGAAAGCTGGCCTAAAGCCAACAGAATGTAGTTTCACTCACAAATGCCAGGTGTTGCATAACCAAGAAACACAAATACAAAATGGGAGAAATCTGGCTGAATGACAACGTGGCAGAGATGGATCCTGGAGTGTTGGTGGATCTGAGAATCCTCGTGAGCCTGCAATGGGATGTAGCACAAAAAAGGTAAATGCAGTTTTTGGCTGAAACAACAGAAACATGAGTTGTAAGACACAGGAGGTGATAGCACCACTTTACTTGGCAGTTGTTAGGTTTTTTCTAGAGCAGAGGTTTTCAGCTTTTTATTTATCTGCAGACCCCTAAGAAACTTTGAATGGAAGTATGGGCCCATTTGGAATTTTGAATGGAGGCAAGTGTGGGTATTTCACATACTTTTGATTGATTGTAGTCATATTGTATTGACCCCCTTAAACATGGTCTGCAGATCCACAGGCTAAAAACAACTGATCTTGAGTATTTTGTGCAGTTTTGTATTCTCCCTTTTAAAAATGATGTGTGGAAGTTAGAAAGGGTCCAAAGGTGGGTGACAAAAATAATGACAGGTTTAGGAGGCAAGTTATATGAGGAGAGGTTAGAAGAAATAGGCATGTTCAGCTTGCAGTAAAGGCACTTAAGAAGGGACATGATAGTAGTCTTCAAATATCTGAAGAGATGCCATAAAGAGGAGGGAGAACACCTTTTCTGTGTTACTGCGAGGAGTAGAATGTATAGAAGTGGCTTGACATTGCACTGAAGCAGAGTTAGATTGGATATCTGGGAAAACTTTTTCACTGTTAGAACAGTGAGGCAATGGAATATACTTCCTTGGGAAGTTATAAAATCTTCTCCAATGGAGGTTCCAGGAAGAGGTTTGCATAAGCATTGGTCAGGGTGACCTAGGAGTAGTAATATATGTGGAATGTTAAGAGCAACAGTTGGAAATTCAGGAGTGCACCCCCTCAACACATGCATGTCGAGCCCTTGGAGATCATGAAAGTTGCTCTGGAAACCATAGCAGGTAGAAAGTGGAGAGAACCACATTCATCAACAAGAGAATGAAGCAGAGCTCCATGACTAGTTTAATTACAAAAAAAGGTTAAAGGAATTGGAAGGTATCCAGGTTGTAGCTGTATTCCTCTAGACCAGTACGGCTACAACCTGGATACCTGACACATGGAAAATATTGAATTTTAGCCGATTTTTAAAAATTTAATTTTCATATTTTCCCAAGCAGGAAGCAACTGTGACCACCTGAAAACAGAGATTCTGCTCCTGACTTAGTTTCAAGGTAATTTGCATCATCACAGATCCTCCCAGGAGGTGAGAGGCTTCATACCAGCTATGAACTGACTGCCCAGAGGAGTTTTCCATCTATTGACTCCTCTGTGAAATCCTATGAAATATTAACTTTCATGTCTACCCAGGAGAATTTTTACAATCTTTTCTCCAATGCCTGATGAAGGGTGTTTGTACCCAAAATCTTGTAGTTAAAGACATTTTTTTTGCAAAAATCTTGTTCGTCTAATAAAAGATATTATCTCTACTATGGGTCCTGAAAGGAACTGGGATAAATTTATGGAGTAAATAGGATGGCAAAAAAGGGAGTTTGGATTTTCCAGTTAAAGTGTGTGGACAATGCTTTTCCTCCTTCTCTGGGCTTTCCAGCTTGCTACCTGTGGCCAAGAAGGGTTTCCTCCCCCATTTTCTGCTATACAGGTACTTCGGGGGGGGGGGGTTCTTTCATCAGAAACATTGGGTGTTGGCTGCTGCCAGAGCCATTCATTTAGGTGTGCTGATGCTCTCAGGAAAGAAAAAAAACAAAAAACAAACAAACAAAAAAAAACAAACAACAACTTAGGGCAGGGGCAGGCAATTATTTCAGGTGGAGGGCCGCTTTCTGAGTTTGGCAAGCCATCAAGGGCCACATGACAGGCAGCCAGGGGCAGATAAATATTAATTTTCTAAATTTTTTAGGGGCCTGCAGGCCAGATAGAATGGCCTGGTGGCATCTGGCCCACGGGCCACATTTTGCCCACCCCTGACTTAGGGGTTCCTGGGTAGAAGGTCTTGTAGCTCTGCTCAAGGCCAAACTGATCACTACATTTTGGATCAGGAAGGAATTTTATCCCATGCTTAGATCAGCATGTGGGGTTTTCGCCTTCCTCTATAGTGGAGGGTATGGTCCTTTTGTTTCAATCCTTTAACTGTATTTCAACAACCACTTCCAGTCTGTACAGTGGCAGGACATTGCCTTCATGCTCCTACCTGTGGCAGGTTAGGGTGTTCTTGGTGTTTGAACTTGTTAAGAATAGATTTGAACTTGTATAGGATAGTTAATACAGGGGTGTTTCTTTCTTGAGCAGGGGATTGGACAAAATGACCTCCTGAGGTCTCTTCCAGCCCTACTTTTCTTTGACTTTAAGACAGATAGATTACCATATAGCATAGTTTAATGCGGTAGCATTGATTCCAACCACTTAGTTTCAGCATTGACTTAATTGCTCCCCATCAGACTTCACTGATGAACAGGGATCCAGGTTTTCTCTGATAAAAAAAAAAAATCCCCAATTTTCAGCTTTAAAAAAGTAACCCTAAATCCATATTTTTCCAGGATTAAAATGAAACACCACTATATACATATATATATTAGTGGCATTTCATTCTGATCACAGAAAAATGTGGATTTTGGGTTACTTTTTTTTATCTGAAAATTGGGGATTTTTTTTATTAGAGAAAACCTGGATTCCTGCTGATGAACTTCCACGAATATCAATAGGAAAATAATATAGAGCATTTCTGAAAATGTGCACTGCTAAGTATTAAATATTAATTTTATATGCTTAGTTCCTGAAATAAAATTGCATACATACATACATACATACATACATATACATACATACATATATATATATATATATATATATATATATATATATATTAAAAGCAGAGTACTAATTTATTCTATTTGGCCATTTCTATTTCTAATTATACAAAGGGATATGTAGTCAAAACTGAATGATGAACTGAACAAATTCAGACTAGGCTGGGAAAAGAGGAGACTATTAAAACTAGAGATGTACAGTAGCTCATGAAAACCATTAAAACTATACAATATTGCAGAACTTGACTACATAAGGTAAGACTGCACCTGGGTAAGTCTTGCTAATGTGACTGGAACATATGCAACAAGGTACAAAGTCTCATTGACCTTAGCAGCACCACAGAAGTAACAGGATGAACAGCTTTTAAAAAATGTCATCAATGCATTATGTATAACACAGATATGTATTCCACTTCAGTGCCAGTCATGCATGTCTCTCGGTTCCTCTGCTATTTTTCCTCAACAAAGGCATGGAAAGTCAATTTCCATTTATTTTGGATTTTTTTAAAGCAATACCTTTTTCATTTATGCTGGAGTACTTTTGATAAAATACATAAGTGTGCCAAATTGTTTTAAAGATTGTAATTAGAGATATTCTGAGACAATGCATATACTTGGACAATTAATGTGTGCCTCTTTTGAAAAATATCTTAGGTGCAAGACCACCTTGTTCAAGAGACTCACAATAGGGTACACTTTGAAGCTTCTCATAATTGCATAGATGCAGTTACATAGTTATGTAAAACAGAAGAAGGCCATGAGAGTTTCTTGCCTGGAACAGTTCGTTGTTTCAACTCTACCATCTCCTGTGGAGTTGCTATCTTTGTTAATTATTCTGCAAAAAATATGCATTTTTCTCTCCCTCAGAAAGGGCAGCTGGCTATTCCTTTGACACTGAAGATTGCCTATAGTCATCTGATTTCTAGCTAAATAAATTTAAATTATTTGACTTCACTATCCCAGCTCGAAGTCCATTTTCCCTATCATACCTATGTAACATAAATTCTCCTCACATTGACATTTCTTTTTGAGTTATATTTACTCTCAATTTAAATCCTCCCCCCTGATCATTCCAATAATTTCAATCTTAATGTTATAATAACCTAGCTGGTTTCAATAATGCAGTTATACCAATTTTTTATTACTTGAACTGTAGTTAAATAATCCTATTAAAAAATAAATCATCACATTATGAATTTCTTTAATTACTAGTTTAGCCACATTTGGCCATATTCCCTTCCATTGAACGGTCTCTTTCTGCAAAGGCAATACCAAATGTTAAATTTATTTCAAATGTGGCACAAAGTAGAGGCCAGTGGGCCCTGGGCTCCTTCTCTCTTTCAGTAATGGGGGAGAGGTCCCATTACAAACAGGTATTGGACACTGCTTTGGATTATTGCTGTTTATGCAGTGCAATTTCTTTCCTCCGAATAGTATACCTTGTTCTTGATTACATTTGGAATTTTCATTGATGTCCATTTTTTCCTGTTGTTGTCACCATCAGTGGAGAGCTACAAATTAAGCAAAGGGAGAATAAATCCCTTATTATCCCTTATAAATCCCATCAGGCCCTTTGATTGTTTTAATATGATCAGGTATCCTGGCTTCTCTGATCAAAAAAAATCCCCAATTTTCAGATTTTAAAAAGTTACTCCAAATCCACATTTTTCTACGATTAATATGAAACACCACTAATATATATGTGTGTGTGTGTGTGTGTGTGTGTGTGTATAATATATATGTGTGTATACACACACACAGAAAACCAGGATCCTTGAATGTGATGTTGCAAAATTCAGGCAAAAAGCAAAAAATCTCTGACTCTCAATCTTCCCTACAAAACATTTATATTTTATAAGCTGTTTTCTGATTTGAAACATATTTATCTCCTAATATTGTCTCATGGCTGGACATGGAAACTAATTACCAACTTTGTCATCATATTTGATGATCTGAATAGACAGAAGTAGTTAGCTATTTTAGTCTGACGTCAGGCAGAAGTCAGGGCAGGGTAGCACTTTAGAGACTAAGCAGTGTAGAGAGGCATAAGATTGTGTAGTCAACAGCATCACCTAAGCAATTAAGCAGGGTTTTTGTGAATGGGCTGTTTGGACTTTGGTACTAAAATGTCCCCTCACTCAGCCCCTGCCTCACCACCACCACATTGAACTTATGACACCTTAGTCTTTTTTCGGATCTGAACTTTAGTGCTCATGAAAGCTGTCAGATTAACAAATCTCTTGAAAAAGAAGTGCTCTCAGTATCATCCTACAAGCTTGTTTAAACCTAGCACGGGAAAAAAAGTAACATAAAAACTAGACTGAAAAGTTAGTTTTGCCTCTACACCCGTTCTGCCAACTGGTATCCTAGAACTTTGTGATTTATAATAACTTCTAAAGTTGGATTGATTAAAACAAGAAGCCTTATAAGTTATTGTGTTAAAGGGATATGTTCTGTTTTGATAAACCAAGCATTAACACTCTGCTTGTTGCAGAGCATCAATAAAGAAGTCCATGGTGGATCAACATTTATTAAGATAATTGTATTCTACAAGTCCAGAAATGTGTGCAGCTATTCTCCAAATAGTCCCAACCTCTTAAAACAGACTCATAATGGCAATGGGGACCCTAAATAAAGTGGCCATCCACCCCAGATTAGGACTATTGTGGGGTAAGGTTAACCCTGACTGAGGAATTTTGTGTTTTAGAAGTCAACGCTCATGTTTTCATTTATGTTTACACTGGAGGACTGGTAAGGGAAGGATTGGAGGCCACCAGAGTGTGACAGGGGTGCTTAGCACAAGGTGCTCCCAGGGCCTGAAGTGTGGTGGGCTGGTGGGGAGGAAACCCAAATGATTGAGAAGGAGGACTGGTGCATGTCAAAGGACTGAGTATCTGGCACTAAAAGGGGGTGCAGGCCTAGAGCTTGGGCAGGAGTGATGTGAGCTTGGGCTTAAAGACCCAGGGTCCTGGTACAGTGGACCTCAAGCAGAGGGATCCAGCTAAATTAAAGTGGGCCAAAGCCAGAAAAGGCCTCAAACCCAGACAAGGACCTATTGCAAACCCACATATGCCCCCTGGGCCTTCTGGTGAAATTACCACATCAAAGACATGGCAAGAAAGACAACAGTAGGGCAGACCCTTGGGTAAAGCAGTAAAGAGATATAAGCCAGAGGCTAAGTCATGAAGAAGACCTTGCCACTCCAGTGCTGGACTGTTACACTGTTGAAAACACATTAGTTGACAGCACCCATCACAGTGAAATGACCAGAAGATAGACATTATTGGGTTATACTTAAGGGGTAAAATCCATTCACCTAAAAAGAATCCTTTGAGCATATTGTTTTCCATCTGTGCTAGCTAGTATGGTAAATATGTAAAAGATGCTGCTTGTTAAATTTTCCTGTACAGTCTTACTGACAGGCTGACAAAGACAAGAAATCAAAACAGATAGAAATCTACTTTTATAGCCCAATTAATTTTCCTCCTTCATTTTTCCTATATCTTTTCTTCAGTCTAAAATAACATATGCTTGACTGCAGGATACTTTTAACTTGCTAGATAAATGGACCCTTCATATGCAACCCTATATCCACCAGACCAGAAACATTAAGAATTAAAGTAATAGGACTGAAAAATAGTTATTTGAAACAAAAGGGTGTATGTGTGTGACCATTTAAATTCTATATAGACTATCATGTTAGGGACTCATGATATCAACAAATCATCATTTTTTGTTATGAAAGACTATAACCACATATGACAGCTGAGATTTTTTGAAGCTACTGAAGGATTTGGGATTAACAGGGAAAAATTTGTCATGAAAACTCTGGAAGTGTTGCCATTAATTTTGACAATTCAAAGATTTCATTCATTTGGAAATGAATACCTGAATGCAAAAGGGGCTTTAAGAATCTTAGCCTAAATTTCAACTTTCGGAGGTAGAACATCAAAAGTTTACATTTAACAAGAAACTGTAAATATCTTTTAAAATGTCACAAATGCAGGCCGCTGTCCTCTATTAGCTCTGTATAGCACAGAAATCTCATCGCCTTAATATGAATGCAGATTTTCAGTATTCACGTTCTCAGCACAGGCTAAGTTGTTGTATTTGATGAAGTGGACCCACATTCTGCATATAACAAACCTTACTGTCAAGAGATCTCTGGTTTTGGGGTGTATTTATTTTACATATGTAAAGCTATTCAGGAGATATACTACTGTATTTGCATTTCCATACAAAGGTTTTGCACATACAAATAGATGCTTTTGGAAGTCTTGCAGTGTGAATAAATTGTATTGCCAAAGCAACAGCAAGGCTAGTAAAATAGATATTTGCATACTAAATCCTACAAGCAGGCCCAAAGAGATGGCCATATTTGACAATTTGGCATTCCATTCTGTTCCCATACTGTACAGACTGAGGGAGGGAGCTGTTTCTGAGTTTTAAAGCTCAAGAGCGATAGTCACAGACAATGATAATGCAAAAGCGAATGAGAGAGGAAAGATCAGTCATTGGAATATGTTGATATTCTTTCACAGTTTTTCTTTTCATTTTGTTGTTTTTAATTTGGAAGTTTTAATTGCATACAAGAAAAAGTAAATAGTTCTGTCTCTCACTAAACATTTCTTTTTTTCTAAATGTATCTTTTTTAGAAAAAATGCAGTAAGAAAACAGG
Source organism: Alligator mississippiensis (assembly GCF_030867095.1). Lineage (NCBI taxonomy): Eukaryota > Metazoa > Chordata > Crocodylia > Alligatoridae > Alligator > Alligator mississippiensis. Next base: position 380,476,655 of record NC_081824.1, on the reverse strand, counting down.
ATAAAACTTGATTCCTTTAAGCTTAATTGGTTTTCAAGGCAGCTACATTCTGAATAGCAAATGCTGAGAACTACAATGTCGCATACAGCTCAACCAGTCACCACATAATTGAGTCTACTTCAGGTATACAGAACATGTTAATATATGTGTGTTATTACTGTATTACATGTCATATTATGCACCTTAGATAGCACTCATTCCATATAGCTTTTATGTTGTATCTGTATTTTTTACCCATCACTTTTTTCACTTTTTAAAGAAAGATAATCAGCTTGCATTTTTCTAGTGTCAACTGAGTTTTGGTTCCTCAGACAGACCAAAAAAAGTTTATTAGAATGTATAGATATATATGCTTACAGTAAGGAAGGGAATATTGTAGTACAAAATTAATAGAATACATTTACTGTATACTATAAATTATTTTTTCCTCATTTAAAATTCAAAAATAGCCTGAAAAAGTCTCTAAATATCTAATCATTTCAAGCAAGTGTTTCATCCAAGTATAGTCCACAAAAATATTTATTTGTACATTGTTTTGTCCACACTTGTTTAGGGATTAGTGTTTTGTTATTTTTTTTTAATAAAAACCACATTACAAAAAAGCGCACAATTATATATAGCAATGTTAGTTTTGTAAAGCCTATTTTGATGACTGTTCAAATGATTAAATACTGTACTTTTTAAATACAATTATCACAATAAAATGCAAAAGACAGAATGATGCAGAAGTTAGAATGCACTATAGAATTCAATTTCTGTAGTATTGCTAATTAAATGTAAATAACAAGCTTCTTCAAAATTCACAGATCTGTGATGAAAAATATGCATGCATTTAACATCACTTTGATGAGAATGGGATAAATTATAGATAAGAGATACAGAAAACAGCAAGATAAAAAGCTTATTCTTTATACTGCCTCAGCAATGCAAAATATAATTTATTGGCCAACAATACTAATTAGGATGTGTATGCTTCCATAGTAATCATCAGACTTTACAGGTACAAAATGTTTTAACAGTATTTTTCAGTCTTATTTCTCCCTGCTTGTTTACTCAACTAGCATTTAGGGCTATCTTGATATCTTTCATCAAGATTGCCTTATCAAATAACTATTGAAATCTATGGGATTCTTTATTTAGATTTCAATGGATATTGCACAAAAAGGAAAGTATATATTAATTCGATTACTGAGCCAATAAATGTGATACATAATGTACATAGTACGCTGTACATAAAGTACATTGCAAATGTAAAAAGGCCATGATTGAATGGCTATTGAAAAATTAAAATGACATCTATTAACTTCAGTTGGCTTCAGATAAGGCCAATTGAAAGAACAATATAATTTGAGAAAGCTATATTAAATAAAATACTCTTACAGGTTTATTTTAGCAGAATAGTCCATTGTGAATTGTCTGTTTACAATAGACTGTCTGTATAAGAGGTTTAATATTCCAGCTCTTCTTTTATGGTACACATGCAATAAACATGATTTTTACGTGTTGTCAGCGAAACTTGATATTTATATTTTGACACTGGAAAGAGATACTCCTTTCATTGTTAACAACAGAACTCTGGTCACATCAAAGCATGGCATGTCCCTCTCCACACGCACAAACAGGATACAAATATAACATGTCACTAAGTGTCAAAAGACACCCATGCATAAAACTATGAAAATAGAGTTAGCTTTATTCACAACTTTAAATATCAAAAAATATAGGGAAAGAGAGGAGGAAAGACACAGAATATGTAACCAAAAAGAGAACATACGAGCTGCATTTAAGAAACAATTCTTACTATCTTTAATTCTAGAAGTGTAAGGCAAAACATTTAACCCTTGTATTTTCAATGCTGTGCACAGATTTCAAAATCCTTGACACTAAAAGGTAATTATTTAGCAGACTCCAAATATTTCTTTTGAATATATAAGTGTGCATGTAGTGGAATTTTTAATGAAATTTCCTTTGCGCTGTTAATTACATTTCTTTTGTGTTTCATGTTACTGCTTAAAAGAAAACCACAAAGAAAAGGATCATTCTTTGAAGTTGTTCTGGAATAGTTCCATTTCTTAGAACTTAGGGAAATTTAAACATATATGCTTTCCTTCTGCTAAGGCAAGACATAAGATAATAACATACTATAAGATTTTATCCATAGGCATTTGATCCATACAAAAATGCTCTGCAGCCCTGGCTCTGACCATTTTAGTAGACAAACCAGTTCGCTATGAATGCTTTTTAAAAGTAAAATAATTTATGCAGTGGCAAGTTTCAGTAAGATAACTTGCAAATCAGCTCCTCTCCTCCCACAGACTATATGGCCAAAATCCTATAAGATTATTCTTTTTTTAAATATAGGCTCTCATCTTTGGCCATTTTAAATACTAGTTATGCTTTTGCATGGCCAGAGCAACAGCCCAGGAGATGGGAGCAACAGCTTGTTTTTCTTTTCTTAATAAGCTTTCTATTAAGGGGAGAGTTTCAGGCACTTGGTACCTTCTCACTCTGATTATATTAAGATAATTAAATAGACTGTATTTAGTATTGTTTAGATCTACTATTAATATATATTCATTAATATTAATTAATATATTAATATATAATATTATCTATGAATAGAGCTAAACAATACTAAATAAAATCTATTCTGGTAGTAGTGGTAGTAACATAAGTGTGATAAAATGTATTTATCATTTATTTGGAAAATTGATTAACACTGCCTACTAATCTAGTTAGCATAAATAGTTTCAAATTGATGTGTTCATAGGTGTGTGTGTGCATCTATATATATGTGTGTGTGTGTGTGTGTAAGTATATATTGGCATACCATGAAATCCATGTTTCCTTCTTTCTTTACCAATTATGGGTTTGTTTCCACTTACCCCCTGATTTTCATTTATCCTGTACCCTTCATGAAACATAGTTGATTCCTATAAGGAATTCAGGCCTCATACAGCTATTCACTGGCAACGCATAGGAGGTGCACATGGGTGCGCATTCACCCCCTGAGATTGGCCCTGCACCCCCCAAAATTGGCCACAAGAAGTGGAGGTGCTGGGAGAAGTGCTGGCATGCCCCCCCCCCATGGGAAGAGAAGTGCTGGTATGCACCACTGCCCCGAGAGAAGCACAAGGGGCAAAACCAGGAGTCCTGGTGGAAGTAATGCTGGTACTTCTGGTTTCCCTGCTGGCTTGGCCAGCAGCCAGTGGGGGATCCTCCCTCCCAGTCAGTGATCTGGTGCCCCCCCCAGACTCAGGAGGTACCAGTTACCCATGCAGACATTACATTTTTCCTGGCCAAGTTGTTGCTATCCCAGGAAAAACCATGAGTATACAGATGTTCAGGCTTTTTCTCTCCAAGTAAAAATGACATTCCATTTTAACAACCTACTTTAAATCACTCCTGGGAAAGGTTCTCCTAGAAGAGTGAATGTCTGTATATGGTTTCTCTCAGAAAAGAACATAGTCCTCCCTACTCCCGCTCCCACCTACTGCCCCTCCTGGCTGCGTAGTGTTAGCACTGGAAGCTTTTCACTATTCAGGGCCTTAGCATTTGAATGTCTATACACACAACTCTAGGTAATTTTCTCTACCAGGAGGAAGAATTATTCCATATCATTTAAATGCATGTACACAGCATCAATCATCCCAAGATCAGGCTTTTAATTGTCCAGGATTTTAATTGTCTATGTGTGCCTTCAGTTAGGAGTTGTTCTGCTCAACTTTTTAGAGTTCTGTCCAGAGGAGAGATTTTAAAAAAATGGCTTTATCACCTCATACAGTCCATAGATAATCTTCAGAAATTCCTAAGAGTTATTCAGGTCTAGACACTCAAGTACTCTGTTCACAGAATGGGAATTGGTAGGCACATGTGACTGAAATTTCTGATCCAGGCAATTCATTAATTATCCATTCAAGTCTCTGCTGTTTTTACATAAGTGACTGGATAGTGTGAAATAAACAGTTCTGGGATCAGAAGCATGAATACAGGGCTCGCAACTACCAAAGGAATGCCACGACTATTAGATACTACATGTAAACTTCCTCTTTCTTTCTCTCAGAGTTATGTCAAGGGCACAAAAGCAGTTGCCTTCTTGGTTGCTCAGTGGCCCATCTTCAAAAGGAGGGGTCCAGAATGTCTTCACCTAGACTGTTTTATAGAATGGCAATTAGAACTTAAATTTAACTCTGTTTATAAAAGTTAGACTTTTTTTCTTCATTTCCTATCTTTCCAGTGATTTAGGGAATAATTTATGTTACTGGAAGGAACATTTTTAACTGTAACAGTGTTGATTCAGCAGGGACCTTAGCCAGCATGTGGTCTGCTAGCTAATACAGAGACACCTCCTGAGCACAGCAGAAGGGAGGGTGGGGGGAATTGCTGCTTAACAGGGAGCAGGGCAACAGCCTGCAGTCTGTGCTGGAGCCACAGCCAGGGAGCAGAGGGGATGGGCCAGCCCTGCTGTGGAGCAGAGAGCCCTGCCCAGCCCAGAGCACATGCTGGGATGCTGGGGATGTCTGGTTTATCTTAAACTAGCAAGGGGTCTGGAACAGAAATTGCATAAAACAGTTTGACCCAAATCAGTTAAGTCTGATACTACATTCAATCAGGTTTATTTTAAACTGGTTTCGGCCATTTTCAAACTGGTTTATGTGCACTGAGCATCTCTTCTGTTACAGGTTTAAACCACTTTCTGATCACTTAAACCAGTTTATGTGTAATGTCAGTCCATAGCCTATGAGCGTTAAATGTTTTCAAGCATGTACAAAAAGCCCTAATGTAGACATCTAGATATTTGCTTTGTTTTCCAAAATGTGACATCTAGTCCCATCTATAGGTGCCTAATGAGTTTTGTAGCTGCTGGTGTAGGGCCAATTTGAATCACTCTTTTCAACCTAAACAATCCCCAAAATAAATAAAAACCTATTCGAATCTGATCTTGTATGAACAGGCTTAATTCTTCCATTTTCCCTCCTGAACAAACACAAATTCATCATTCCCTTGGTGTTTTTTTTTTTTTCTTCCCCTACTTGACCTTCCATTCCTAAAATCAATCACAAATATTCACCTTTCATGCAGAAGTCTAAAATAAAGTTGCCCTTATGTACATATCTAAAACCCAATGCTGTAGAAATACCACTTTCCTCTGGATAGAATAGATACTAGCAAAAGAGATTTGGTATAATGGGCTCTTCATCTTCTGGCACACAGCACACTAGTGCACCATGATCTATAGTTGTTCAAGAACCTTGGACAAAAGGGGTTGGGCTTCTGAAGTATGCAAACTATGTGGCTTAACTGGGATACGAATGTTGTCTGTCTGTCCCATTGAGGAAAGGAAAAAGGCTATTATGCCTTTCCATTCCATGAAGTCAGGAGCAAATCTAGGCAGAGCATTCACTTGTACAAGGAGTGCAACCAGCAGCTGAGACCAGCAGCTGATGCATCTCTGCATGCAGTTTAGCTGTGCTTGCACATTTGTATTAGGAAGGACTATGAGTTGCTTTCTTCAGATTAGCACTACTCTGGTATTTGGGCCCGGTTGTTCAGGATTTATACTGAAGGGAAAGCCCATTAGGTATACCTTTCCTTGGCTAATGTTTGAAAAAAATTAGGATGGCAGTTTCAAACAAGTAGGTCCTAACACATTTTTTATTTACCAGCTATTCCTGAGTGGGTTATAAATAGACAGGGCAAACTTCAATGAAAAATTAGAACTACTTAAGTAAAAAAGAATTTTAATTGAGTAATTCTTGTTTCTTTTTATACTCCTTGTCCTTCTCCTTTAGGCTCATGTCCCCAAATGAACAAGTAAGATATCTATCACAGACTTTCTCAGCTGCCCATATCTTTTATATGTGGTGGAAATATATCACTAAAAAAATGACATTTTGTCCAAAATGATTATATGAAAATGAGTCCGTTACAAAAAAGCCAAACATTCCACAAAGAAAGTATATCACAAATACTGATTAATATTTATGGAAGAAAATACTGAATCCACTCCCAGCAAGTTCTGGCTAATATCTACAGGAAGTCACCAACTTGCTAAAACTCTCAGAAAGTAAATATAATGGAATGAAAATATGGACAATTGAATAACTCCAAAGAAAAATAAAAAAGATCTATTTTATAAATAAATGTCAGTCCTTTCTCAGTCTATTTATAATTCTGGAAATGGAAGGATGACTTTTTACTTGGCATCAGACAAAATTGCAAAATGTACAAGCTTCATTCAGCTGGAGAAGAGCGGGTGTTATTATCAGCTGCTAACAGTATTTGTAGGAAAATATTTCAAGAATCTGCTGCACACAAAGTAAATGAATTGCACTTTCAAATAATATGGTCAGCAGAAGAACAACTGATGATATTTGCAAAGATTTCAAGCTTCAGAAAACACATTTACTGCACGATTATAGACTCTGAAAGTCAGTTGGCTGAGTCAAATTATACCTTCATTCATGCTAATCTATTGGCAAATTACATTTGTAAAATATTGGAAGAGCTTCCAAATCAAACCACTTGAGAAAAAAAAAAGCTGTAAGTCATTTTATAGTTTGATAATTTGTAGTAAATTGGCACAGCCTAACTGTATAGGTAATACCAGTGTTGGAGCAGTAGCAACGATAGGCAGATACTTCTAAGTCATCTCGAGAATACAAACTGTTGGAATGTCAAAAACCGTATGAACTCACTGATTTTTCCATCATGAACTGGTAAGTGTTAAGAATAAGTGAGCCAGAAAGCATGCTGGTATGAAGACAGGAAAGGTATAAACTTTTTAAGTACTCACTGCTACATATTTTGAATCCCCGTACACAACAATGAAACCAAAGCACATTACACTTTTCCTACACATAGGGATGTCAGTCATAATTGGTAAAAAAGCTGTTAAAACTGTTTGAGCTACCTGAAAAAATCAAAATAGTTTATACAACATTCTTGTTCCAGCATGTTATCTGAGGAAAAAATCTGTTTGTTGAAGCAAATACACCAGTGACTGAGCATGTCAACTGAAAAAAAATCCTTTGTTTTTTTACCAGGAAAAGTCAACAATATCATTTTTTACAAAAAACAAAAGAAAACAAAAAAAGTGGTGAAATGGTGTAAAAATGATAACCATGAGTGTTCCTATTACACACAAGTTCCAGCAAAAATGTTTACTAAAGAAGTCATTTTAATGACTTTAATGTAATCATCTTACTGATTTTTTAAACGTTCAGGGTGTATTTCATTGGACTGATACAATCAGTTCATTTGTCTTATTGTGACGCTGTCCTCAAAAGCCAAGTTAACATAATTGTACTGCTTGAACTTGGAAATTTCTTTAAGGCAGAGCAGATATCTGTTACTAATCAAATCATGATCTATTGACTTCTATTTACAACCACATGCAACTTGACTTGTGGGGCTTTTTTGGCGATAATTATTATTATGCTAAGGGCTAAAATACTGCATTTATTTAGAAATATCTCATGTGTGAGCTGCAGCTCTTTTACCCCCTGGTGGAATGTGATTTTTCAAAGAGAAACAAGCACAGATTTTTTTATGAATCCAAGAATAATAATTAATTTGTAAATCAATTATTTTCACAAAATAGATACTTAAAATATTCAAGGCCACCTCTGATGCATATTTCTATATAGGCAACAGTGCAGTTACTCTGCTACAGTGGCATATAATATTACTTGGATAAGAAGTGAGTGAAGAAATTGAACCACCCCATTGAGGATATTATATATTTCCCTCCATAGCTAGCAGCATGGTCTGGTGTAAAGGATAGGGAAGAGTTATTTCTTCCCTCCTCCTTTTCAAGAAAGGCTGTCACCCACTAGGGTGATAGCTCTGAAAAGTACTTTTCATAGATTCATAGATTCATAGATGTTAGGGTCGGAAGGGACCTCAATAGATCATCGAGTCCGACCCCCTGCATAGGCAGGAAAGAGTGCTGGGTCTAGATGACCCCAGCTAGATGGTTATCCAACCTCCTCTTGAAGACCCCCAGGGTAGGGGAGAGCACCACCTCCCTTGGGAGCCCATTCCAGACCTTGCCCAGAGCAGTTCAAGGGTTTTAACTGTAGATGGCCACTTCATAAAAAACCTGTTCATATAATGGCACAATGGGCTTGTCTACATGTCACCATATGGTGCTGTTACTACGATGCTGTGCTTTTGTATGGCGCAATATGAGCACTTACTGCACTATGCACATGGTTAGATTTTGCCACTATGTCACCATAGCAGTGTGCTATACCGAGCTGCCAATCACGTGTAGACCCATGTGATCTCTAGGTCACTGTAGCATGCTGTACAGTGATGTAGCATGTTGCTACATCCCTGTAGGGTGACATGTAGACACACCCAAAGGGATCTGATACTCAACCCCAACATTTGCACCTCCTGCCATGCTGTACATGCATGCCAGTGCAAGAAGAGCCCAGGATCATGAACCCAGTAAGGCCCCCCCTGCACTGGAAAGTTGAAAGCTGGGTGCCTGTACCCCAGCATGAACTGGAGCAGTCCCATGGCCAAGGATCAGCTGACAATCAGCTGCTTGTTGACCCCTGCCCCAGGACCACACAGGAGTCTGGAACCGGCTTATATGTGGGACCAGGGCTGAGACAAGCTGATTGTCAGCTCCAGCCCTGGGACCGCAGGGAAGTCTAAAACTGGCTCCAGTTTGTCACTACTCTGTCACATGTTCAATTTAAGGTGTAATGGAAACCAGCCACCAAAATATTTCACATCATTTATGGAACATTTTTTGTTGCTGGTTTCCCAATTGGTCACACCACTAATTCTTTGAATGTGTGGAAGAGTTACTATTTATTATATGATTAACAGGCTAATCTTAAGTGTAACACCTGTGAAGGGTCAAAGTGTGAGCTAGGGGAAAGTGACTTTCACCTCCTACTTCCTATGTATTTTCAAACATAATCTGGTTTAAAGATTTATTTTATTATAGTAATATGATTATTAAATCATATGTATGAGGCACAGTCTGATGGTTTATGTATAGGCAATCATAAGCACCTAATTTATGTCTGTATGCTTTGTAATGAACTACAGATCTGAGAAGATGAAAATGATGGGGGCCACTGATTCTGGAATTTCCTCATTGCTGGTTCATTTGAATCTGCTTGGTGACATCCCATTTGTTGATCAGTGTTCCTGCAATATTTATGCCATGTATATATATAAGGTTCTAATCTTGCAACAGGTGAATCACATTCCTTGTCTGCTGTGCTAAAAATCCTTACATTACTTTTTAATGAATGGCATGAAACACATTTGTTTTTTATTAATATAATAAAAGGGATTAGGCCACATTACAGATTAATTAACTGCACAAATTTATAAATCATGTTATCAAATGAAATTTCTTCAGTTAGCTGAGCACAGAAATGCTTCTGAAAATATACTTTCTGCTTTTGTTTACACATCTGTAAATCAAAAGTAGAGTTTTAAGTTTCAAAATTTTTGCTTTGATGTGGGAAACATGTCCATGTTTAGAAACGTGTGAAAGAGATAAACCCGAAAAAAATCTGAGTTAGGTGGAAAGGTGGCCTGCCAATTTCATATGAAAAGACCATTTTTACATGGCATAACTGTAATTAATGTTACATATTTAATATTAATGTGAATATTATCTTTCCAAGTTATGTCATTAGTCTCTCCCTAAAAAAAAACCCCAGTTACAATCGGTTTGAATATGTAGTACACAATATAAAATAGCTATGTCTGCTGAAAACTGAAATCCTTAACATAGTATAAGTTATTCACTTAGTATAATGATGTTTAATGGACAATAACTGATATGGAATATTTTCAAATAAAGGGAATCCTGAATGTATCACTCTGCCAAGCTTTCAGCACTTTTGAACAGGATCTGGGTAGGCTCCAGGTACCCCAAATTATTTCCATTTGGTATCTTGCTCTGAGCAACCCCTTGCTTTTCAATAGGCTTCCTTTTTTCCCAACAATCTGTCCCAACAATCTGTCCCTTTCTCCCAACAAGCTGTCACCTTTTCTTAAGGATAAAATATAACTAACAAAAAACCCATTGAATGCAATTGGAGTTTTGCTCATTTGAGGACTGCAACTTTATTCTTCTTGATAAATTTCTGGAGTTCAGCATCAACAGCTGCTTATCTGTTGAGCTCTCATATCTCTAATGTTTAATTCAGTGTGTACTGTGTGATAGGGCACATAAGATTTACAGTAGAAATCTTCAGAATATGACTTTTGCCATATTCTGAAGATGGCCATGACCTCTGGGATCTTTGGGCATATATGGGACAGTCTCTTATCTAAACAATCTCATCCTGAATAAACAAACAAACAAACAAACAAACAAACAAAGTTGTTTTATCAGGAAACAGGAGCAGGTTTCTTAATATCCTAAGGTATGCCTGTGTACAGTGTGTTCTGAGGATCTGACAGGATGGCTTATTTTTCTGGGCAAGCCCAATTTTCCCCTCTCCTGATTAGGTCAATAGTGTAAATGCATCTGTTCTAATATTGTTTGTATACAGATAAATAATAGTTAAACCAGGTGATGAAAGGATTTGAGTTCTACTGTTCACATAACAAATAGAAATGAAAACACGGGCTATAAAATATATTGAATTGAAATGTAAAAAAGAACCAGCTAATAGATAAATATCATCCAATAAACGAGGTTGCAAAAATGTTTTGATTGTCTGGGTATGACAATACCACTTTTTAATACACAGTTCCCCTCTTCAGCTTAAAAAGCTTAAACTTTTCTCAGAAGCAAAGACCTATGTCTTAAATTTAGTCTTAATTTGGGTCACTAATATCTGGCCCTTGTAACAAATGCTAGCCCAAGAACAAAGGCTTCCCTTGCAGCCTATGAAGATGTGGGGAAAAGCAAACAGCTCCATAATAGCTTTCCATACCAGTCAGTGGATTTTACAAGTCCTGAAAAAATGGTCCAACTTAAACTAATTATATTTCTTAAAATCAACTATGGACGTTAGGCAACAGGTGAGCAAAAGTAAAAAATATATTACCACCTTCAAAGAAAAAGGTTAGTAGATCATAAATCTAATTGTGCTGCACATATCTAACTGTGCAGCACAGAAAGCTGCAGGGGATTTTTTGTTTTTAAACTGGGCCGCTGCAGTTAAATTTCCAGATGCATATTTAGGCATTTAAACATAAAGATCTTAATTTTCAAAGACATTGAAAACCTACAGATCCCTTTAAATTCAGCGAGAAATGCAGACAGGTTGCACTTTTGAAATTTTTTCTGCTTCCAAATATTTGTTTTGGAACTTAAATTTAGGCTTCTACATTCTGAAACTGAGTAATATAAATGAATACATACATGTACACATGCACACACAGAGAGTTGAAATAATTCTCTGTGACAAACCTTGTTCATTTATCTCCAATTTATAGTTTAACATATACAATTTCACTATGTCTTGTATGTGTCAGACTTCATTTAGAAATGAAAGCTGTGAAAAGAATAATTAAAACAAGAATATACTTAAATTTATACATAATTTAAATGACACAAGGCTGAGATTTTTCCAAAATCGAATTTCCTATATATATTTTACCTGCAAAGCAGAGTACAAATCATGGAAAAGGAAAGAAGCAGCAATGGGATGTTCTTAAGAGGTAAGACATATCCAGGGAAAAATCCTTACATCGCTTTAAGTCAATGACAAAACAGCCATTGATTTACTGTAGAACCAGAACGTAAGCCCTAGTGTGCCGATTCATTAGCAGTCCCTATTTATCCAAATTGGGTTGAACTGACCATTCTGTCCACTCATCAACCAATAACATAAAAATCATCTATAAAATCATAACCATAACAAAATGTTTTAAAACATTCAGAAATAAATATTATAGATACAGAAGTGTATATAATGATGTCTAAATGATTCTTGCAATGTAGCAATTTACAAGTTGTAGAAATTGCAAAAAAAGACTGAATTTTGTTCTCCAGTTATATTTTGTCACTGGAAGTATCTTGGAAACTACATTATTTCTGCATCCTCCCCCCACCCCCTCTGAAATTAATGGAAGTTTATAATATGCAAGGAAAACATGGAATCACTCTAACAGAGAAAGTAAACAGCATATAAATTCTGGTTATGGTCTCACTATTATTGCTTTATAATAGTATAATTTAATTGTCATTGTTATTAAGTTGTTACTGATTCACACCAATTTACACCCCCTGAGAGTCTCACCTAAATTGATTTTAGTAGATTCCTGCTGGCATACCAGTGCAAATGGAATTAAAATCAGGCTATAATACTTAGGTCTATACTGTCATTAGCACAACCAGCCTTCTGAAAACACTGAGGGAGGTATGTGCAATACTAAAACATCATGGGACTATCATTTAATGCATGGTGGAAGGATTATGGGAAACATACATGTACAATAGGTTAGGTAAGGGATAAGTGAATTCTGTGCTTTATTTAGGCAATACACTAGGAATTCAATGGCTTCTTCTGTTCTCTGTTAGCATATTAAACTTGCTGTAGTTTCTGAACTACGGTCCTCATTTCTATATTTATTTACTGCTCATTGCAAATTCCTTATCAGGCAAGATTAAAATAGAGGAATATGGAATTTTATTTTGGCATGAATTTTGCTTTCAAATTCAGATTTGAGCTGCAAATAAAAAATCCATTGTGCAAGTCTTCTGTAATATTATGACTAATGACTTATTTTAATAATTTCTACATATTGAACTTGATTTTCTATTTGTTTATTTCACAATACTGGGAATTTACTAAAAATACTAGTACTTAGTTTAGAAATCTCATCAAAATCTTTGCAATAATTTACAAATGGCTTGTTATATAAATTATGTGATGCACATTATGCTGACAACTTTTCTTTGGTAATTGGAGAAGCCAGAAGAAAAGTTAATGATCTGTAACTTTTAAAATCATTTTACAGGGTATTTCTATAAGAATTTTAATAAATATATTGAATCAGAGCAATATATTTTCATGTACAACATTGTATATGAAGTATTACATTGAAAGATAAATAAAACTTACATTTAAATTTAGATGCTTATTTGTATAGAATCAAAGCAATTAGTGTTGAAAATATGAATTGCTTTTACACAGAGACCATGTGATACAGTAGAAAATCCAGTATAAAATTCCTATTCTGTCATGCAGCTAAAGACTTTTAAAAATTCCTTTAGGAAAATGGGAATTCCATACCTGTTCAGTCTTTTTGTTTTCAATTCATTTTATCTAAATTATGCATAATGATTATGTGATACAGACTGTTTACAAGACATAGAAGCTAGGTCACTACATTTATCTTATTTAGAACCACAGTTGATGTTTCTGGAGCTAAATGGCAAGGGCAAATTCATCCTTGGATTAATTTTTTAGCCCTAATCTATTAGCCTATGCTGCAGATGAAAGGTGGATCCTCAGCTGATGTAAATCAGAAGAGCTTGGCTGATTTAAACACATTTCCAGATTCACACCAGATGAAGTTTGAGATTGTACCCTACAACTTTTTAATGAGTTTTGGGCTCTCGTTTATCAATTTTTTGTTTTGGTCAGTCAAGGCTACTACCACATCTTTTAAAGACTTTTAGATTACTATCATGGGAAGCTATAGTTATCTCATGATCTCATGAAAATTTTATATAGTAAGCCCTGTATAGTAATACTGACAAAATGCTGCAACAGGAGCACTTAGGTTAGTAGGAAACACAAAGTTTTTTATGATAACTTTCTGTGAGCTGACACGATATCTTTGCAGACCAAAATTTTTACTGAGACCAGTGAAATTATTTTATACACTTTTCTCATTTTTATGTGAATTAGTACAGAACCTGAAAGATCCTAGATTAAAACTGCTGAAGGCAAACACCTTCTCTTAATCAAAACAAGTAAGCACAACCTACACAGAAAGACATCCCACTCTACACCACAACTGTCACTAGGGCCCCATCAAATTCCTCTTGGAGGCAATGGACTAGGTCCTGTATTGGTGTAAAACCATGCAAGACATGGTCCAAATTATATTCCACTTGTTCAGCATCTAAATAGACAGATACATTCTGCTCTAAGTCCATGAAAAGGCATATGATATCTACTTTTCTAACATATCATCATCTGACCCTTAGGACTGAATCATAAAAAGTCAGTGAGAAGGAGCAAGACCTGTCACCTCTTGTATTTACCATTTTTCAAGGACTCAAGCAAGTGGGAATAGAATGGTATTTAAGTGTCCTCGAGAACTGGCCCTAAGAATTAGATATTGAGATAGTCTCAGCAGCAGCAGCTCTAATTCTGCACATGTCCTACTGTGGTGCGTTCTTTTGAAAATTTGGTCATAATTGACTTCAAGAAAAATTGGATCAACTCCTTGTTGAAATCAGGGTCATTACAGAAGCAAAAGCTGATTCAGTCTCCAAATCCTATAATAGTCTTATTCTGATCTCATTTATATTGGATTAAATTGGGGATAACTTCACTGAAGCCAATAGAGAGACATGTCTGAAAAGCCAGTGTAAATAATATCAGAGAAAAATATGTGAATATTATCTCCTAACCATTCCCAGGAAACAAATAAATATAAGTTAAAAAAAATAAGCCTAATGAAAATATGCAATGCCAAAAACATAATAACTACTTTAACTGGAACAAAGAATATCAATTGCATCTGTGACATGCAGTTTTTTGAACGCAGAAATCAGGTAAGCATTTTCTTATCATGTAAGGCTTGACAGCCAAGAATCCTGTTTGATTCCATTCTGAATTCTTCACTGTTTTAAACAGATATTGCATCCTAAAGATACTGTGTTTTGGATGTTTTAGGATTTCTGCCATTGACTTCACTGGGAATAGGTCTGAATTCCAATGTTGTACCTCCTTACTTCAGTACGTAAATTCTGCTTCCTGCATGTCCTTTCACAGAATCTGATGAAAAGTGAATTTGGCTTCACAAAAGCTTGCTCTCTCTGTATATATCTTATTTAGTTAGTCTATAAAGAGACATATCTACCCTGCCTTCTGAGTGACTTCAGCCTAACATGGCTAACCTACCCGTCTCTGTTAAACTATACCTAGTAGACCAGAGGTTCCCAAACTTCTTCTTATTGCTTATCTCCTTCCAAATTTATCATCTGCCTGTGCACCCTTACCAGAATACAGTCTATATTTAACCCCTTAAATGCCAATTTCTATTATTATAATAAGAAATTAAATCTGCCATTTCACATTTTCCTGTGTACTCCTCAGAGATGTCTTGTGTACCCCCAGGAGTCTGTGTACCACAGTTTAGGAACCCCTGTACTAGACCATGTATAAATATTACACACAATATTCCCACCTGTAAGTACTATTTAACTAAAGATTTAACTAAAGATGATTTAAACTAAAATCTTGGATTCAAATACCCCTAATAGTCGAAGAATATTCACATTCCTCAAAGAGTGGGAAGTGCCGGTAATTTGCATTCGAATCAATAGGAGTTGGAGATGCTTAACAGTAGTTCACGGTATTTGTTATGCTGATTTCATGACAATCTGAGAAATAATTGCCTACAAGCAATTAGTAAAAACAAATGTTTCTGCTAAACTTAGGGAACAAATTCAGAAAGGTGGAAGGCCCATCAGTCCCACTAAAATTAGTGAGAGTTGGGATACTTACTCCCCTGCCGAAGGTTCAGTTTCAGTGGATTGTGCCTATGAGCTCTGAACAAACCTGGAATTTGGAAAAGTTGACTATCAATATGAATGTTTTCATTCAGTTCTATTTCTACCTTGAACATCTGCTTAGTTCAATCCAGTGAAATCCTCCTCTAAACTACAAAAATCAAATTGAGATCAATAGGAGTTGATCCCTTTAAACTACCATGCATCCAGACTAAGATTCTTTCCATAATATATATCTGTGCAATTCTAACTGAAGTGACAGTACCAAATTCTACTGTGAGATAATCAAGAGAAAATTCTACGGATGGTCCAGGTTAATTTTGATCCAGTGAGTTTTCTACACATGTACCTATGGGTAGAATTAAGTCCATATGAAATAATAAGACACAGAAAGGGAAGTTTCTGATTAGGCTTCATTAACCTGTTATACTCAACTAAAGTACAGAGGTTTGACAGGTTTTCTCAGTCTAAATTATATAGATTGCTTTTACAAGAGAGATATGATTAAGACTTAATAATTTATTTCATATGGATTACTGCACTTTTCCACTAATGGAGTTGGTTGGTTCCCAGAATTATTTACTAAGTTCATAACTAATTTCTCAAAAATCAGGAAGCCTAAATACCCTAGCGTATAAATAAAATCCATGTAAGTGAATCTCATTACATGTCTAACCATTATTCTATTAACAAAGTAATAAAACAGCCAGAAACTGACTAGTTAATAATTGTACAGTACACTTTTAAAACTGTCACTTATGGGCAATCAGCCTTTTACTAGGCCAGATTCTTTCCTTGATTATTCCCAAGTAACAGGCTAGACTTGCCTAAGCATAATAAAGAATTTGGGTAAGTATCAAATGTTTAGGATATTCAAAATACAGGCAGTGAAAACTAAAATGTTAACTTAAAAAAAAGACAGATATTTGTATTATTTTCACTTGTTTTTTAATGCTGCATTTTTGGAGATCCTCCTGATTTATATCATTGGATGTGGATCCAAATCTTTTGCATACTCAAGGGAAATAAAGTCCTTGCAATATAATGTCACAGGATCAAAATGTATATCCTAATAATAAGTATCTCAGTTTTCACTCAGCATTTATGGTAAAGAGGAATAATCTCTTGTGTTAAAATTATATTGAATTGATGTGATCTGAAGGGATCCTGGATTTCTCTGATAAAAAAATCCCCAATTTTTGGAATAATAAAATTACCCAAAATCCAAATTTTTTTCATGATTAAAATGAAACACCACTATATATATAGATACACATAATAATGCAAAATCCATATTTATTGGGTTATTTACAAATAACCCAAAATCCACATTTTTTGTGATTAAAACGAAACACCACTATATATGTAGATACACATACATATATGGTGGTGTTTCATTTTAATCACAAAAAAATGTGGATTTTCGGTTATTTTTTAAGCCAAAAATTGGGGATTTTTTTTTTTTTTTATCACAGAAAACCAGGATCCCTGCAGATCACATCAATTCAATGTAATTTTTACACAAGAGATTATTTTATTCCTCTTCACCATAAATGCTGAGTTAAAACTGAGATACTTATTAGGGTATACATTTTGATCATGTGACAGTGTTATATTGCAAGGACTTTATTTCCCTTGAGTATGCAAAGGATTTGGATCCACATCCAGTGATATAAATTAGGAGGATCTCAAAAAATATGGCATTAAAAAACAAGTGCAAATAAGATGGGTATCTGACTTCTTTGAAGTTAATATTCTTAGTTTTCACTACCTGCATTTTGAATATCCTAAACATTTGGATATGTACCCACATTCTTTATTATGCATAGGCAAGTCTATCCTGTTACATATATAGTGATGTTTCATTTTAATCACGAAAAAATGTGGATTACTTTTTTTAATCCAAAAATTTGGATTTTAATTTTTTAATTAGAGAAAACCAGGATCTCTAGTGATCTGTCACTAATATTAACAATTGATCCTTACCAAAATTAAAAGAAAAATCTATTTTGCTATTGCTCACTTTTGGTCACATTACATGATTCATATCTCAATGAACCTGTTATCGACCACATCGTTAATTTATTTATATAACAGTAATGGCTATATCCAACCAACAAGTAAAAGCAAAAAGCAACAGTAAAAAGAGGAAAACCTTTTCTTTCTATAGGATCCAGCTGTGCTTTCAGCTTGGCCTAATGCACTATAGAAATAAGGAAAATCACAAAAGTCCTAAATCTGAAGTTTATCATCATCATGGTTATTATTCCATTTTCCTTCTTGGATATTTCTACCACCAGTATGACATCTCTATTCTTGTTTTTTATTGTATGTACTACAGTAGTTCTTCAAGGTCCCATCCAACATCCCCCAAGCTAAACACTACACAAACATCCACTAATATGCTCTGTCCATTCCAAAAAGCTAAGTTGAGAACTCAAAAAGAGATTTGGAGAAATTAAGTAATTTGCCACTAGTAAGAGATATGACTAGAAATAGAGTCCAGGTATCCTGAGTCCCATTCTAGTGATCTGTCTATTAAATTTAAAATCCCTCCTATTTTCAATATTACTTTATTAATGTGGCAGCTACATTATATTTTTAGTAACTCTCACATGTTGGTATTGTTCACCTGGAACCACCCATTTTTACTGTGAATATTTTTTGAAATAGATAAATACATTAAGCATTTTATTTTATTTTTTTTTTAAGAAAACTCAGGTTTTGATTCACAGCACTGGTTAAACCACTTCACATGAACTGGTTGAAGGGGAATGAAAACAGCACAGAACCAGGCACTACATCCTTATTCATTTGCAGTTTGAACTGGCAGGAACTCTATACATGGAATTTATATTTATTTTTGTGAGGATTATGCATTGGCCATACTTTTATATTAGTTCCTATTCTTGAAGAAGAATAAATATCCAAATAAAAATCCACAAAAAAATGTTTCAATATCCTTACCAGGTAGCTGAGTTGAAGCCACTCAATCCTGTGCAGCCACTCAGCCCTGTGCAATGTGATTAACTTGGGAACAGCAAAACCAACGTGCTTTACAGGCACATTTCCCCCCATCCTGTAACTGTGGGTTAATGAGTTAACAGTTCCTCAAGCTATTGAAAATTTAGCCTAAATACTGTTATCCATTAGGAGTTAGATCAGAATGATGCAAGCAATGCATCTCTAAAAAATGGTCTGAAAAAAGATTACCAGAAATTTATATTATATTATATTATATTATATTATATTATATTATATTATATTATATTATATTATTAGTGATATCATGTCATATTTTATTGTATAACACTTCCAAAACCCATTGACCCACATTTTGTCCTATGCCAATATTCATTTGGTGCAGTGCAAAATGTGGACGGGATACAATTTTCATTGACTTTGGACTTAGCGCTAATTTAATTTAGAGCAGCCTAGAACGATTATTTCAATATTCAAGGAATAGCAAACCAGCTGGAGATTTCCATATTATCACATGCCACCTTTGTTTTCTGACATCTCCCTTAAATTGTGGCTGCAGAAAAACTAGCATAAGATTATATTCAGTTTTATATCTCCTGTTCCCTGGGAGAATCACCAGCTGTGGAGATTCCCATGTCTGTTTAATGCTCACTGGGGACATCTACACAAGACACTAGATTTAATCTACTGCTCATTAACATCACAACAAAGTGTGCACCAGTGCTACTGCACAATAGCACCTATTATGATGCATTAAGTTTAGTACCTCTTATTACAGATACTTAACTTAATGTGCCATAATTACAGCACCTTAATGAATGTGTAGACATACCCTGTGTACTCTAAGAAAGGTACAAAGGGTTGCACCAGAGAATCTAATCTATCATACCTATATACACGTGTTTAGGTCACTCTGTCGATAATAATGATAATGTAGGAAGGAATGCTAGCACATGAATCAGACTTAAAATACATTTTTCCCAAACTAAAATCCAAATCAACCAAATATTATAATTGAACTTCTACAGTACCTTGGACTACCATTGATCAAATTACAGAGAAAGAGCTTCCTGTTTTACCAGGAGCTTCAAGGAAATTTGATATGTGAAAACTGCCATATGGATGAATTATATCAAGTCTTCTTGACACCAGGAATCCCAAGGGAGCCTCTGACTGGAGTTTCATAACTTCTCAGGGCAGGCCTAGCTTCCATTATACACAGTGAGGGCTTGACTTCAGTGGAATGCGACCAAGGCTAGAAGGTTTTAAATTGTCCACCCACTGAGGCCAGTAGGAATTTTACATGAGAAAGGACAACCAGACTGATCACTCCTGTCTTAAGTAAGGTCTGATCCAGCACTTACTAAGGTCAAGATGCTATCCTTTGAGCTTAAAAGTCTCATCAGAAATGTTCCATTATAATATTAATTGAACTAAACTGACAAAATACCTTGTTATTGCATGTACAATTTAGCAAAGTAATATAAATATGTTCATCTGTGCAAGGCAGTTCCAAGCCTATAGACCTTCTAAAAAAGATACATACCTTCTATTTGAATTAATTCAATATATAATTTTTCTACTAGATACTCCATTCATGCTTTCTGCCAACTAAACATGTAAACAGCTACCATGCATATAAGCATACATTTCTATGGCAACAAATTAAGTTCTAGGCTATCCTTAAGCAGCACACACAGAAGAGAAGCTCTAGAACTAAACAAGATATATGCTTCTTTCCTCTTCTTCCATCTGGTACTGCTGAAATCACTTTTAGTTTGATAAACTAGAAGTAGCATACTTCACACACCACACATAACATCCAGAATTATATGTCTCTTCTAAAATAAAATTAAAAAATGACAATGCAGCAAATATAAACTAATAATAATGTACCACATTCATTCTAAATGTTTCTGCTATAAATGTTATTAAGACTTTTATAGTTTATCAAAATGAGTAAAACAATTGATCAACATTAATAATGGGTGCATATTACTATACAATTTTATAGTTACTATATATTATATAGTAAATTATTATTTAGTTCTAATATATATGGAATCATACATAGTATTCTATATTTAAAATGGTATACATAATCTACTTGGGCAGTATTATGTTATACTTTTAACAGGAATTTCTCATTTTCCTTTACTTTCCTTAATGAAAATGCCTCTTGGGATCTTGTTCATGCATGGGCCCATTTAAAATAAAATTATCTTTAAATATTGACATTTCATAGATTGGTACCAATACCTTTTTGCCTTAGATTGACGGTTAAATGCACCAGCCTTTTTTAAATGTAAATGCATTAAATGAAGTTGCAAGATGTCCTTTTTTCTAAATGAAACACAAATCCAAAAGTGAGAAAGAGAAAGAGATCTTATTTTCACCAAAAATTGTAATGATGAACACATATCTCTAATCCATCAGATTAATTACAGCCCCCAAATTCTTACACTGTAGCAGTGAAATATCAGTTTAAAGGAAAATAATAACTTGACCCACAATAATGCACCTCTTTTAATGATGAAAAAAGCCACAACAAACACAAAATAAACCCACAAAGATATAATTTGTGTTATATTCTCTGGAGTGCAAGTTGTCCAACCTCAGCACATTTTCTTCTTTTTTTCCCTTCTTTCTTTCCTATTGGGTGTATTGTTTATTTTAGTTCTCTTAAAAGTGCTTTAAGGAACATGATGCAAACAGTGTGATTTTATCACTACTGTCACTATAAGCATTTATGTCTATAATATCAGATGGAGGTTAAAAAGATACCACTGATTCTAGCAGAGCATCATATTTAACAATGGCCCCTTGTTGGTCCCTTCATAAACAGGAAGTTAGTCTTCTAAGGAGGGTTTTGAAACTCACATTCATAGCCTTTCAACTTCTGTTCTAACCTGATAGGAAGAAAGCCACAAAATAAACCTGTGACTGCTGCCATCATTTTGTTTTACACAGAATGTTCTGGCAGAACAATCAATCTAGCATAGGTGAAAAGACTGAAAATGGGGAAGGCCCATGAAAATTGACATGAAGAAGGATATTTTTCTTTCTGAACTACTGTGCAATCAAGCTAAAAGGAAACATCAAGACTATTCCTGGGATGCTAGTGATCTTTCCAAAATCTTGAGGAAGGGTTCCAGAAAAAAAGGCTATTCGTCTCTTCTCCATAATCCACAAAACCTGGGATTTAGGTTTCTATCATGTTTTCCCATGTGTGCCTGCTTCGCTATGTGTGTGATGTGCCTCTGAGTGGCTATTGTCTCATTGCATCTCCCCAAAGTGGACATTTTTGTATAAAGCACACCAAATCAGCATTTGAAGTTTAGCTAGTCCCTTGCAGTGTTTTACTCTTTAAAAAGATTTGCTGCCTGAAGAAAGCCAGAAGCAGCGTGACTGGAATTTTTTATGTCTCCACTGAGACTCCGGCTGTAAGTTACATTTGATTTGCAAGGGCTTTCGCCTTTACATGCATGAGCTAGTTAAGGGACAAAGTCTGATCTGGGGATGGAACCAAAGGAGATCAGTTTGAAGTTGGACAGCAGCACTTGCCCCATATTTATTTCAAGTATTAATACTAAAAGGTGCAGCTACTAGCATGGGAAAGCCCCTTCACTAATTAACCTGCCCCTCACCCCCATTTCCATCAGATGTTGAAGCCAAACTGCCAGCAGCAGGCTCGACTGGCAGTCACTGGGGCTGCGCAGGAGTTGGAAGTGCTGACCAATGAAATCTGGACTCTGCTTAATGAGAGCGATCTAGGCAGAGTCAATTAAATCCAATTTCCACTAACATCCCTAATATATCTGCAGTGTGTGCAGCAGCGGGCAGCAGCGGTGGAAAAGGCAGGCAGAGAGTCCCACTATTAATAAAAGGATTCACTGCCGCATTAGAGGGGAGAGGGAGAGTGGTATTTACATTGGGAAAGAGATGGGAGGGGAAGGAGAGAGGGAGACACCTGGGATTCAAAGGTTGATCAAACTCTAATCAAAGAACCCACATACAAAAAACTGATGCTGGAAGAATGGTAAGGACCCGGAGTTGAAAACATTTCCACTTTAATACTGAAAAAATATGCCATTATAAAATCCTCGAATAGAATTAGTAACTTCCACTTGCTTCCTCAGTTCTGATTTCCTCAGGTTATAGAGTAAGATTTACAACAGCACAGAATTGTCTACCATTAAACGTTGCAGCCTAAGCACTAGAGTGACATTAATTGGTCATGCTTAACTGCCTCGGATTTTTTTTTCCCTTTGCCTTTTGAATGTTTACACCGTTACCATAAGAGAAATCAAGGGGACTCATTTTACATTCAGATGGAAAGGCATTGTTAGATATGTACATTAAAAAAGAAGAAGAAAAAAAAAAAAAAGGAATCAAAACCAAAGGGGAGGGGAAAGAAAAGGGGAAACAATACCCAACCTCCCCCAGTCAAGTCACCCCCCCACCCCACAAAAAAAAAAAAAAAAAAAATCAGAGGAAAACCCAAATGAATCGATGAGAATATCCATGCAAACATGTCTTAAATAAAATCTTTACATTGCATTTTTTTTCTTTTTCTCCACAGTAAAAGTACGATCTCTACTGCCTATCGATCACACAAAAAAAATGGCGAAATGGCACTTTTTGATCATCATCATAGACTGTATCTCGTATATAGAAAGTTTGAGACGATGGGACTTATCAGGTAAGAGGGATGATGGTGTGAACTAGACGCTGTTTCCAGTTGGGGCTTGCAGCGTCCCTGGGGTGCGTTGTATCCATGCGAGCCATGCAGCACTTTTTAATTTTTTTTTTAGTGTGTGTGTTTGTTTGCTTGTCTTTGATCGGAGTCAATTATTTACATTACATTCATGCCTTCGTGCAACGTGTCATTCCTGCTCTGTGCCCAAGGGGAGGCCGCCAGCAGGTCCCCCCCCATCCTCCCCCCTATGCACACACGGGGCTAATCCGCAGCACACTGTTCCTTGCGGGAGTTGAACCAAGCGGGCTCCCGGGGCTCCCTAAGGCAATGCGGAGTCAGATGCACGAGCCACCGCCTCTGGGGCCCCGGTGCGTTCACAAGAAGGGGGCCCTTGCACCATGCCCATGTGCGTGCGGGTGTGACATCCTCCCAGGAGGTAGCTGAACGGTCTCCTTCCTGCTGCCGCTAAGATCAGTAGCAGACCCTGCAGCCATGCCCACAGATCGGTGTTTCTTTCATCACTGCCAAGTTGAACGGGCCTCCCCACGGCTTGCTTCCTCCCCCACCCTCCCCAGCCCCTCTGCGACCCCAGCTCTTAGTCTGATAGGGAGTGAGAGCCACAGTCATACACTCTATGGGCTCCATCTGCAGTGTAGGGGCCGTTGTGCCAGTAAGAAGAATCGCAGACTGTCTGCAAGGAATTGATTTCGGATGCGGATGAGTTGGCGTCCCTCCGCTTGGACCGCTTTCTGTTCCTCAGGATGAAGACCAGCATGCCAACCACTGTGAAGGCAGAGGTCACAAACACCAGCAGGAGTCCGGGGACCAGCACCGAAATGGAGACCCTGCTGGTCTCCAGGTAAGAGTTGGAGTGAGTGCCCGTCTCCGCCAAGCCGGTGCTGTTCTTGTTAGTGGAAGCCACCGTGGGCGAGACTTTGAGCTGCGGGCAGATCACGTCGTTGGAGAGGGTCTCGAAATCCTCCTTGAAGAAGTCTTCCGGGGACTCGCACCTCAGGTCGCTCATGATCACCTTGGGGCGCAGCATCTCGGCCCACTGTTTGAAAGGCACAATAGGGCACGTACACTCCCACGGGTTGCCGTGCAGGTCGATCTGGGTGATGGAGGTGAGCTGGTCCAGCACCCCTGCCACCGGGAGGTACGTGAAATAGTTGTTATGGATGCTCAGCTTGGAGAGGGAGACCCCTGCAAACACATCGACGGGGAGGGACCTCAGCAGGTTGTTGTTGAGGATGAGCACCCTCAGCTTGGGCATGGCGTTGAAGGTGCCAGGCAGGATCAGCTGGATGCCGTTGAACTCCACGTTCAGGTACTCCAGGTTTTGGAGCCCGGCGAATTTCTCCCGGGACAGGGTGTCTAAGTAGTTGCTATCCATGTAGAGCCACCGGAGGTCCTGCAGGTTTTTGAAGGTGTTGTTCTCCACCGTGGCGATGTTGTTGTTCCCCAGGTCCAGCAGGTTCAGTTTCCGATAATCCAGAAAGTGGGACTTCCTGATGGTGTGGATTTTATTGTCCCTCAGAAACAGCTCCTGCACGTTGGCCGGCTTGGGCTTCAGGTCCACCAGGCTGCTCACGTTCCTGTCGTTGCAATTAACCTTTAAGCCCGAGCCGGGGATCTGATCGCAGCTACAGATCTGAGGACAGGGCAGGCTAGGCGGGAGCTTGTTT
The DNA here is from genome assembly GCF_030867095.1 of Alligator mississippiensis. Lineage (NCBI taxonomy): Eukaryota > Metazoa > Chordata > Crocodylia > Alligatoridae > Alligator > Alligator mississippiensis. The sequence goes on along the minus strand of NC_081824.1, from coordinate 380,451,601 downwards.
TTGACGCTAATGGTCGACACCGCCGCGGTAGGTCTGGTCTTGATCTGCCAGTTGCCTGGGATCTTTGTACCTCCGTTTGGAGCAGCTCCTGGAGTGGCAGGATCTTCTTTGCCATGTATTTTAAAGGGAGTTGGAATGGGACCAGGATCACAGGTTTCCTCTTCAGCAGGGGGAGCAGCGAGGCTAGAATCCACTCTGCTCTTTTTGCACAGCTCTTGCTCTGTGGTCTCATTTAAATCCTTGCCCTGCAACCTAGTGGGAGCTTCGCAAACGACTCTGCCGATCAAAGCGTTTTTGGGTATGTTTTCCAGCCATTCCTTCAAGGAGAGCAGATCACAAGTGCAGTCCCAGGGGTTATCCTCTAGCAGGATTTCAGCAATGCCTGGGATCTGCTCCAGGACCTCCTCATAAGGCAAGGTTTTAAGCCGGTTTCCCCGGAGGTCGAGGTGAGTGATCGGCACGTACTGGAACACGTTGGGAGGCAAGGTGCTGATGAGGTTGTCATTTAAAATCAGCACCTCCAGCTTGTTTAAGTCCCTAAACGCTCCCGGGTCAATATCCCGCAATAGATTGAAATCTGCCTGGAGATATTCCAGATCGTCCAGCCCCAGGAAAGTCTGCTTCCTGAACGACTTGATCTTGTTGTTGTTGATATGCAACCGCTTCACCAGCTGCAGCCCGAGAAAAGCCCCAGGAACGATTTCATGCAAGCCGTTGTTTTCCATGTGCAAACTGACTGCATTGTAAAAGTTAGCGAACTCATTAGGGAAAAGCCGAGTCAGGGAATTTCCATGCAGGAATAAATGGTAAAACTGGGAAGTCGGGGCGCTGAAATGTTGCAGACTGGTAAACCCCTTTTTCTCACAGTCTACGTGCAAATCCCCCTCTACCTCGTTGCAGGAACAGATCTTCTCTTTGCAAACGTCCCCTGTAACGTTTCCAGCAGCAAAACAAAGAGACGTCTCCAGCAACAGAATCCAAAGCAGCATTTTTAAACCGAGCGATTCATTCCCGAGCTCATCACAAAGTAACAGCCACCATCCTCCTCACACCGAAAACAATTCCAGTCCATTCAATGCATGAGATGTCCGAGCCACCACCAAGAAGGGGGGAGAGAAATTGTGGGAAGGGGGAGTAGGCAGGGTCGGGGGAGGGGGACTCTTTTTTTCTCCTCGATCCCTCTCTCCCCCCCCTGCATACACTGCAACAGACTCCAGTCAATAATTATATCCACAAACTATCCAGGCACGTACTGCAAGGCACGCAAAAAATATAATAATAATACAAAAAATAAAAAAAAACAGAAAAAAAAGTGGAAGGAAAAAAATCCCCCCTTCTCGACTCCCTCCCCCCCAGCCTCCCGGAAAGCTAAGTAGATCTCTGCTGGCCGTCTCGGCTAATCGGAATAGGAACAGTGCTAGTAATTAAAAGCAGCCACTGCATGTTAGGGAGAAGCAGGCAGAGAGTGCAGCGGTGGTAGAGGAGAGCTGCCTGTGTGCATGGCTTTGCTTCGGACTGACCTTGCTTTCTCTGTTGCAAAGCCGGCTCCTGCCTGCTGCTGCCGCCGCCGCCGCTGCTCGGTGCCCAGGAGTCCCCCTCTGGGTGCTGTCCAGTTCCCCTTGGTGCTGAAATCACGCCCCAGCCTAAAGCCCGGCTGCCGAACCAATGGCGCTGCAAAATTTCTGCAATCGCTGCGTTTTTGGGGGGCTGCCCGCGTCTCTCTCCTCCTCCAGTTCCTTCTTCTGCTTCTCTTCCTCTCTCTCTGCCTGCCTGCCGCTTCTCTCCTCTCTTCCCTCCGCGAGCTCTCTTCTTTCCTCCTTCTTCTGGGGCTGAGTTGCACACGCACACACGCACTCACATCCACGCAGAGGGAGAGTTGCTAAGAGGCTCTGCTCGTTCCAACCTGGTGCACTCTGAAAGATCTGACACCCTCTGCTGAGCTGCAGTGGCAAAAATCCATCTGCTGAGGGAATGCTAGAGAAAAAAAAAATCAATCCACGTACAGGGCAAGCGTTGGAAATGTTGGCATTAAAAGCTGTCGATCTGTTTAGGCGCTTTCTTCTAAATGGATGATTTCATTTCTTTCTTTTCTGTTCCGATGGAAAGTTTAGCGTGCCCTCCAATCCCTCTTGCCCCCGTGCTCTCACACACGCACACATGCACACACGTCCCCGCACACACATGCACCTGCAGTAGCATCCGAGAAGAGTGCCTTTGCCTTATTTCATTTCCCAATGGCGTGAATAGAATTAGTGTCAGGGTGTCAAGCGAATAGCAATTTGAGGTAATTATACTGCACGCCATTTTTATCGTGGCTTTAAATGCATTCCTTCCTCCCCTGCAGTCTATACTGTTTCATGCTGGATTTGGTGGCTTTATGGCGGTCTCTTTGGAAGGCTGAACCGTGGCTTATTGCATTGTATTTTTTTTTATATAATTTCGATGATCATAGAGGGGGAGTGGGAGCGGTAGGAGTGGTTTGCTGTACCGTAGATAATTCAGGCTACCTGTTTCTACCGGGTATAGAATTTCCTTTAGATGGGGGGTTGGAAATTGGCATCAGTGCATCTTTCTCCCCCTCTCTCTTTTTCTTTTCCTTCTTCCCCAGGATATCATTTAAGTCTTCTCTGTGCCAGTACAGTGTTTGCTTAGCATTTTTTTCTTTTTCTCCCCCCTCCCCATCTTTTCTTTCCCACCAAAATAAGACTACATAGAAGGAAACTTGGTGCCCGGCCTTAAAAAAAACCCAAACCAGAGGGAAAAAAAAGTTTCTGCTTCATTTGGACAGGTTTCAGATGCCTACATGCAAAGAACCAGCTTCATCTCTGGTGGCACAAACAGAAACCCTTGTTCCCCAATGTCTTGCAAAATTGTGCTGAAGAGGATGCAGAGTGCTACAGAGCTTGCTTGGCTGGGTCCCTTCTGCATGTGAAGTCAGTCCCGGGCTTGCACCTCTTTCATCAGACAGATCCTCTGACTCCATTGGTGAACTTTGCAATATACTGGTAGGGCAGAAAATGTAACCTATATGGGGGTGAAGGGGGTGGGCTCAGAGCCAATTTATAGGAGAAGTAAGGAAGCCATATGGAATCTGTACCCTGTCGTCCCTGCTGAATACTAATTTGGTCCCAGCTTCTCCCTGTCTGCAGTTTCCAAATAAATTAGAAATCCTACTACCGATGATCTTATCAAATAAATTTAATTACATCATAACAAGTGGCAACAGCTGCTGTGACCATTTCAGATCTTCTGGATGAAGATTATCCTTTCTGTCCTTTGATTGGGGGGGGGGGGAGGGGGAGGGAAGGAAGGGGAAAAGAAGCTGGAGGGGGAGAGCCTAAAATAAAATGAAATCCTGGCCCAAAAAGGAGTCTGGCAAATAAATAACAAGCAGGGCAGGGGAGATAAAATGCCACTGAGACAGAAAACACCACAACAAATGTATTAGTGGTTTCATTAAGTGGGGAAAAGAGGGAAGGGAAACTTGGCGCCACAATTCATTTCTCATGTCAGCTTCTTTGACTTTGTCTCTCTGTTCATGTCAGTGTGTGTGAGCTGGGGGGAGAGGGTCTCATTAAACTGAGACCCTTCTCCTGATAAAGGATTGCAGCTGTGGAGACGTACAGAGTGCAGAAGGATGGCGGAAAGCCAGCAGGAAATCCCTGGAACAGAGGAGACAGAAGTGTGGAGGCAGTAGGGACAGGGAACTTACTCTGTGTTGATAGCAGCAGGGTGACACAACTATCATGAGTAATGACATGTGCAAGGATCACTAAAATCAAACAGCCTGGTGCAACGCAGACTGAGATGTGAAGTAAGAGGACAAAGGGGAACATGTTTTGTCACCCTCTTAAAAATACAGTCTCTTTAGCATCTTCACCCTAGTGTTATTAAAATTGCTCAGGCACCGTAGAAACAATCAAAAGGCAACCAGAGAAGCTGAACATTAATGAGATATTAAATAAATAAATAAATATGAAGCAAATGAGAGGGAGGAGACAATGACCTGCTGTCAAAGCATGAAGGACAAACTGCCACTTTGCTCCTCAGGATCTTCACAGAGGTTCCCACCTTTCTGGTCACAGTGGTTTGGGCCCTGCAGTCTAAAGGGGAAAGAGAAGGAAAGGCATTTGCTAAGTTTTAGAATTTTGCTCATTTATATTATTGTAGCATCTAGAGATGCAACCAAGGTGGGGCCTCCTTTATGCTAGGATAAACCCACAAAGAGTATTGTATTGTCCAAACATCTAAAGAGACCGGACAGACAAAGCATGGAACAAAAGGAATAGTTATCCTCCCTTTTACAGTTGGCACAGAGAGATTAAGGGACTTGGTCTAGGTCTCTCAGGAATTCTTTGACACAGTCAAGAAATGAACCTATTCTTTTCCTACATACATTAACTTCAACTGCATTCTCCTTCCTACCCTTTGCTTGAAGTTGGTTCTATATTTCAATATGTGGGCTGTTGTGCCACCATAATTAACTATATTAATTTAAGTTAAGTTTAAACATCCGTATCATAAAGGTTATGGCCTTGTATAGAATAAATATCTACCTAAGGCTAGTCTGTTCTTGGATGGAATATTTGCAGCATACGCTTACATTTTTAGTCCAGTTCTTTATATATATACATTAACATTGTGCTAATGGAATTACAATACAGATGGATTTTTAAAAATCTAACTACTAAGTACTTAAGGCCTAGCTCTGCAACCAGGTAACCCAAGTTAAATAACACCAAATCATGGTACGTCTACACTACAGTCAGAAGTATGAGTGCAGTTCATGTACCAGTTTAAATTAGTTGAGGTGAACACTCACCAGAGAACCTTTGTAAATAAGTGGAGTAGTCTGTCCTGATGTGGTCTCTGTGATACTGTGGCTATACTGTTGGCAGTGCCCAAGCCAACATTAGTGGGTGTACAAAACATTGTAGTCATTGCAATATAAGTAAACCCTTTGCACAGTTAGCCCCAGACACTACAGGACTACTCACTGTGAAGTCGCAGAGTCATAGCTTCTTTTATTCTTTACTCAGGCTTGCTCAGGCCTTCACCCTGCTGTGAGAGGGTAAAGTTGTTTGTACTGTTACAGCTATACTAACATAACTGTGATAGTGCATACCCCTAAATGTAAATGAACTGATTGGATATATAGTGATTTCTGCTAGTCCATCATATCCTAGTTTCTAAATTGGTAATCTACTCTAGTCCAAATAATTTGTTACAACACTGGAATATAAGGCAGAGTGGGCATTTTGCTCTGTGAAATCTAAATTGATGCTTTACAGAGTGGTGCAAGACAAAACAAGCTTTACCACCCTGCATGCAGAGGACTACAACCTGCCCCTGACAGTTCTGAAGCCAAATGTTATTGCCCCAAGGATGATGCAACTCAGCTAACACCAACTAATATCAATATGATACCAAAGTATGGACTTACAGACTTGAAGCTTCATATAAACATGAACTTTGATATCTAACTGAGTCTTAAGGAGAGCAGAAGTCCAAAACAGTAATCCTAAAAACTCTATTCAGCTGCCAGTGAACCTTGGAGGCACCTAAACTCTACACACATTTCAATTCTTTGCATTAAAGACCACTAGGTGCCAAAGTTTTGCTGGTGTTTCTGTATAGACATTCCTCAATCTAGGCAAAGCTGAGCAGTCCAGCACCCACACAAGGTCTAATTGGGATTCAAAGACTAGGCATTTCTCTTCCTCAGTTCCTTGTGTATTTGATCAGGATGGAGTGCTCTTAAAATCCTGCTCTCAAGCCTCTCAAACTGGGCCCATGATTGTGCATGATGATTTATTTTAAAACACAACTGAAGAAGAAGAAACTGCCCACCAGTAATCTAGGAATTATGACACTTGTCCAAGATATGGAAGACCTGGACTAAATTCCTTCCTCATCCTGAGGAGATTCCATTCTACATCTCCCTTAACACTTGCTTTAGCAGGTTGCATACTAGTTTTTTATATTATTCTACAAAGCAGACAGGAGTACACTCTACCTCTCTTAATGAAATAGTTCCCTCTTGTAGAAAATGATTCAAAATTCAATAGTCAGATATCAGGAAAAAGACTGACATGATTCTGTAGGTTAATGGTTAGAGAATCCATCAGGGATGGTAGAGTTCTAGATTCCATTGCTTGCTCCAGAGACTGTTTATAAATTTAATCCAATGAAAGTTTAGTGTAATAGATGTAAAAAGTCCTTTGATCAGAGGCTAGAACCCAACCTGGTCAGCATCCTAGTCACAAGACTTGCTAGCCATGTTGTCTCTGTCGCTCATTTCTTCATCCAAGGAGCCTCACCTTCTTTTTGGGAAAAAAAATGTAATAGCTTCAACAGGAAAGACTGAGACACTTTCCACCAATAATAATATATAACTTGGTATCTATGGCACTTTTCAGGGAAGAGATAAGTATGGTTTTGAACCCTCCTAAGAGGGAAGAGAAATGAATTTGTGTCTCCTTCTCCTGGGCAAATATTATAACTGAGCTACTGGATAGAGGAAGAGTATCGACAACTACCTACCTCCTGCAAAAGAGAGAAAGAAAAAAATCTTTACTTGATTTCTGAAAAGAAGTGTAGAACATTAGTACAGGTTTCCAAGTTGAAGGGTGGTAAGGCATTATGAAAACTCAGAACAAGTTGCTAAAACCCTAGAACAGGGTGTGATTTAAGAGAAGCCTATTCTTGTTTTGTCTGTCTCTGTACCTCTAGGTGGCTTCCTGCTTAATGTGCTGGCTACTTTTGAACCCACTATCAGGTGCCTAACTCTTTCCATGAAGAAAATGTATGTGCCTAGCTTAGGGTCCGAGATTTGATTTTAAGGAATCAGATACCTAAATGTTGAGCACTGCAATGCTCAGCATTTTTGTGTCTAACTTTTTTATATCTACCACTTGGTCCTTTGTCAATACAAATTGACAAAAAGGAATATTTTAATCAAACAAAATTGTGAGCCCATTTGTTCTGTCAGCTACTTTTGGTCAGATAACACAAGAAAAGAAATAGTATAGACTTTAAAAGGAATCAGTAGCATTTGCACTGTGTTCCAACCTCGGTACAATTATGTTGCAGGAACAAATTCCAATTGTATCACTTTATGCCCTTGTTATGACAATTGTCACCATCCTGCAAGCCTCAAATTCTGTGTAGTGTGATCAATACACAATATAGTACTGCGCTTTTACTAATTTGACCTTTTTGTGGTTTGATTGCTTTGCCTATTCCAGTCTTTACTGACACATCTGAGAATGCAAACAAGAAAAGTGTTAAATAAGTGAGCAGGTCATAGTACAGAATATTCAACTGGCCAAAGTAGTTCAGCAAAATGGAATAATAGGACAAGTGGTTAGTTAGAATTCTGCTGCCGCCCTCTTATGATAAATCATATAATAAGGAAGAGACAGGAACCAGTTCCCAAGTGAGTGTGGGAATGATTAGAAATGTGTGTTGGAGATAAAATAAGCACCCAATGCTTTTGTTATAAAAATACAAACAGGGTTAAATTTAAGTCCCTTGCTCCAATTGCTGAGCAGTTACTCAAGTAGCTCTACTGATTTGCATGACCTAAGAAAAGGATTCATTTATATATTTGTGTGTGTGTGTGTGTGTGTGTTCATTATATATATATATATATATATATATATATATATATATATATATATATATAATGAACACACACACACACATGCACACATATATATATATATATATATTAGTCATTAATTATTTTCTTGAACTATTCAGTACCACCAACTTAAGTTACAATATAGATAATTTCAACGGGCAACAGCAGAAGGAAATTTATGTTTCCATTCTCTCTGAGTATACTAAATTTCCATTATTTAGAAATAGAAAAGGCATTGTGCTCTGATGAATGGAGCATAGACCTGAGTCCTATACTCAAGTATTCTGGCTTTTATTTCTGCCACTGGTCTCCTGCTGTTAATTCGGCTAGTGTTGGATTAGTGGGGAAATCTTGTACAAGTTATTTCCCTTTTATGTGCCTCAGTTTCTCTAGCTGTGATACAGGCCTCCTTTTTAAAGTGCTGTAATTCCTACTAATAAAAAACAACATATAAGAGATGGTTATTGTTGCTATTATTAAAACTGACATTTATTTTCCATAGGATAAAAATAAAATGTATCAGTTAAATGCCAAGTATCTGTAGAAAACTCGGTCAGTTTATTTGTAGAAGCTTGAAAGCCCTGTGTTAACAATGTTCAATTTTTCCCACAACCATTATTTTGGACTTGTAAACTATTGACTTACAGGAGAAATATTTCTGCTTTGAGACAAAAGCTAGAGTGTTCTGCATACCCTTTTCTCTCAGACTTGATTTTTATGCATCAAAGGTTGTATATGCCAGTCATTTTCTTTCTGGAGGCCTAATGTAGTTATGTGGTGTGACAGTAATATCAAGACTTAGTTTTCTCATTAATTCACATCTTAATTCACTATAATTTAATTATTTTAACTGGGTGAAAATGCATATTTTCTTTCCTCATGACTCAGACTCCAGACTTCAAAGAGCATACTGATTTCAGAGACAAAGAATAAAACAGTTGAAACACAACAGTACTTCTCACTGTGAAACATTTCAAAATAAAAATTAATATGAGGAAATTCTATATAATTAGTAGAGCTGGGAGGGAACTGGATTTCTGTTTTGTGGGGAAATTTTATGATTTCATTTATTTCTTTGTTCCAAAACATTACAATTTTTTTTCAAGGTTTCTATAAATGAAAGTCTAGAAAAATATTTCAGGCAGATTAAATGCTTTGGAGTTTTTTACTGTTTTTCATATATATATATATATATTATGCTTTTCATATCCATATTATAAAACATTTTAAAATTGTAAATCAGAATTCTCTTTTCTGACTTTTCTCCCCAAACGAAAAATTGTCAAAAATCTACATGCATCCACAAATAGTTTTGATTTAAATATTTGGCATTTTTCTATGGAAATGTTTATACTCATTTTTCTTTTACCAAACTTATAGTTTACTTTAAATACAGCAGATATTTACTTGTGGAACAAAAATAATTTGTGAATATAAAGGGCACCATCAGCTTTTGGGAGAAAAAATGAAGGAAGAGAATAATAATAAAAAATAACATCCTATTTGTTTAACTGCAAAGTCTAGGGACCCAGAAGTCACCCTGATCTTATAATTCATAATAACTCAGAGAAATAATAATAAAGAGGTATGCAACCTGATTAACTACTGTGCTACTGCAATTTTACACTTCTTTATGTCTGTTTGACATGGGTTGCCATACTATAGAATTGGAGTAATGCAGATGTCATTCAAGGACTTTTCCCACAAAGTTTCCTAAATAACATTTGTATACCTAAAATGTAATTTACCTACTCATGGAGGTTGTACACTGGATGAGACTTTATTGTTTATTTGTTTCTCCCTATTACAATCATGTAAATTTGGAGTAATTTCAGAGTAATTCTATTGAAACCAACCTACTGTGAATTTATGTGTGGGAAAATGAGATCAGAATCTGGCCTAGGGTTCATAAGGCAGGCCTGTGTTCTCCCTTCTTAGGTTGGAATAAATGCTCTGCTTCATCTCTAATATGCATGGATCCTGGTTTTCTCTGACAAAAAAAGCCCCATTTTTCAGATATAACCCAAAACCACACTTTTCCATGATTGAAATGGATTTTGGGTTACTTATATCTGAAAAATGTTGTGTTTTTTTTTTTTAAACAGAGAAAACCAGGATCCCTGCTAGTATGGCATCTGGTTTCACAAAAGGATAGGAATGTGCTACGTTTATAGCATTTCTCTTCTTCACCGTCTTTGCTTTGATTTATACTTGTGTAATACGATTTTTGTCAGTATTTGTAAGAGGAGATATTTTCCTTATACAGCCTACAGGCCAAATGCTCCCTTATCAAAAGTAAGAGAGGTCTTGTACTTTATGGATTCTAAATGGTATGACATAAGGGTAGAGCATTTGAACTCTAGTAGCTGTGAATTATGGAATACCATTCAGGAAACACCACTGAGAAGGGTTCTTAGAGAGATCATGGTCTCCAAACAGCAAGAGAAAAGCTGGGTTTATGTATTACATGGCTTCCAGACAAACTTTCCTGGTTTCTGATAAATGTGTCAACAACACAAATGGTAGTGTCAAACAAATAACATTTTTCAGTTTGCTTTCTGAAAAGTACAATTAGTGAGCTAAATAATTTTTTTAAAATATAATTTTGGGTCAAACCATTTCTTTTCCAGTGGGGTGAAGAGGGAATGAAATTTGTTTTTCATGTCAAATTAAACATTTGGTTGTGATTATTTATTCTGGAGAAGAGAGAACTGAGTGGGGATTTGATAACTATCTTCAAAACTTCGAAGGGTGGCTATAAGCAGGATGTGACAGACTATTATTTGTAGCCAGAGGGGACAAGATAAGGAGTAATTGCCTTAAATTGCATCAAGGGAAATTTAGGTTGGATAATAGGAAGAACTTTCTCACTATGAGGGAGGTTAACCATTGGAACAGATTACATAAAGAGACTGGAATGTGTCTTTGGAAACCCTTATGATCTGGTTAGACAGATACTTGTCTAAGATGGTTTAGACAGGGAAGACATTGCCTTGAGCAAGAGGTTGAATTAGATGACCTTCCATTTGTCATAATTCGATGATATCAATCCATTTGAAATTAAATAGTTTGGGTTTTGAATTTTCACTCTCTTTTTAATTAGGTTGAAGAAGTCTGCTAATGGCAATATTTACTTTAAAAAAGTTTTGTTCAAAAATATATTTTTTTTTCTTTGGCTTCTCCATTTTTTTTCTTTTTCCTGTCTGAAGCAGCACAATGAATAGGCTGCCATTATATTTATGCCATAATTAACATGTTAATCACTGCCTAAATGGGACAGGTATTATATGTGGTTTAGGGAACCATAAAAGGAAAGACAAACCATAAACATGTTCTACTGCTGTAATGTAGGATATGCCCCCTACTTTTTCCTCCATTACCCTATATTTTTTATGGCTGGTTTGTATGGCACCTTATATTTAATGTGTGTCCAGGGCACACTGATTGTTGGTCCTAGGCTCAGGATTACCCTGGGATGTGGAACCCAGCTCTGCAACTGGCAATCAGCAATTGTTGGTCCTGGTCTGAGACTTGTGGGGTGGGGGAAGCTAAATGGCTTTCCTGAAAGGAACTTTAAACCTTATGACAAGTTCAATCCGACACAGGGCTGTCTGGAGTTTAGGCTGACAATCAGCTGATTGGTGGCTCTGGTTCCTAGACAGCTCTGGGTCTTGAATTGGACCCAGGGCAGTCCAGGACAGTGCTGATAATCAGCTGATTGTCAGACCCCTGTGTAGGACTGTAATAACCAGTTTTCTACTTACTGGAGAAGAGGGAGCTTGAGATTATGTTCTCAGGCTCCCCCCTGAACTGGAAAGTGGTAATGTCATGTTTGGGATCTGATCCCCAAACCGAAAAATCAAACCTTGTGCCATGCTCATGTGGCATGGCAGGAGGTGCAATTGTTTGGATTGGGAACCAGATCCCATTGTACCATTAAGTGAACTTGTACCAGTAGCTTTAAATGTGAAATATTTTAATTGACCTACTTCTGTCTTTTAATATAATAACAACAACAACAACAAAAGTAACCTAGTTCTAGTCAGACTGTCAGAGTATTTTTTTTTAAATATATAAGATACTTTTACCAAACATAATGATGACAGAGAAAGTCAGTGAACTGAAACTTAAAGTTTCCAGTGCTGGAAAAACTGTATGAAGGAGAATAAGAGAACATGAATTGAAGAACACTGTATTATTATTTCCTACTATTTTAGTATTGTAGACTCTCCATTCTTTTTTACATCCTCAACAACATATCAGAAAGAAGTGAGGTGGAAGATTGCAGAGTACTCTGGCTATGACAGCCATAAAATGTGGGTTTTATAAATAATATTATGTATATCGATGGTTTATAAGTCTGAACCCCAGTACAGCACACAGACATGGTTTCCTGTGCTCCATAGAGAATGAGCTTTTCATGCTTGAGTTTGTCTAATAACCACACACTCCACTTGAATTTTTGAAAAGAGAACTTATTTTTTTTATTTCTTGGTGAATTGGTTTACACTAAAATTGTAATGATGGTTTGTTATTATAATTTATCATTACACTATTGAAAGTATGGAAATCAATCTCTTTTGTAAAAAATCAAGCTTACATGAAGATAATGATTAAATTCAGAAACTCTAGGGAAAATTAAGGCTACTTAAAATACTCTTGATAGAAAACCATTGAATGACTAAAGTAATCTTAACAGGGAGTTCTGTTGCTAGGAAACTTGCTATGACTAACTGTCAGGCTAGTGTGTTTTTATTTTTTATTTAAGTGTGATTAATGAACACACTTAATAGATATATGACAAAAGTCCCTAAATTATATTAAAGATTGGTTGAAATTCTATATTGGTGCATGTTGAGAAGTCAATATAAAGTGATATTCATTAAGGAAGGAAATCAATGAACACACAGTTTGTTAACTGCTTTCTTAGAAATACGTAAACTCATTGGTAAGAGGTACAGTCACTTATCTATTCACTATATGAAGCAGCGGTCCAGTGGGACAAATAAGTGGTATGTCATTAAATACTATATTATAATGCATAGAAACACTAGACGCATTGAAGGCTGCAGAGACAACTTTAGCATTGCAGTTTCCTAACTTGAAGCCAGACTAACACAGATGGAAATAAACTCTTCTCAGCATCTGCAGCATTCTGATAGAGCATGCTCAGTACAGAAGAAAATTTCAATGAATTTAATTGCTAAACTCTGACTAGTTCCTATTGAACTAGTTCCTATTGAACTAGGGCAAATTGAGGATTTTTTGTTGCCCCATAACTTGACCAAACTTTCACAAAGATGTTAAAAGACATTTAAATCAAAAAGAACTCCCTTATAAATTTCAAGGCCTTACTCCAGACATGGAGGTACCAGAGCTCTTCAGCATGATTATAGTATTATTGATCAACAGGGATCCTGGTTTTCTCTGATTTAAAAAAAAATCTCCAATTTTCAGTTAAAAAAAAACAAACCCCAAATCCACATTTTTCCATGATTTAAGTAAAACACCGCTATACATGCATCTATATATTAGTGATGTTTTGTTTTAATCATGGAAAAATGTGGATTTGGAGTTGTGTTTTTTTTTAACCAAAAATTAGGGATTTTTTTTTAAATCAGAAAGAAACAGGATCCCTGTTGATCAATTTAGGAAACTCAGTGTCCTCTCCCACCATCCCCAATGTCCCAAAATTCAGTGAGACACCTGGCATGCTTAAGTTTGGCAAATTTGTTTACAACAGCATTTGATTAAATAAGCAAAACAGTGAGTAGCCTACATGATAAATTATTCTGAGAGTCTTACAAATATACAAGGAAGCTTAAATATATATATATACTTTACCTGTGGCATGTTAGGCCTTGTAGGTGCAGAAGCAGTGACAGAAGCAGCACATTATCATAGGCTTGGATTGCTGTGCTTCCCTCTTCCCTTCACAAGTGGAAGAGACCTGGCTCACTTGAACACGCCAGTGGCAGGCACACCTTTGCTAAGCAGTTTTGGGCACATGGTAGGGAGGATGCTAGGTCTGGGTATGCAGGCTGCACATCCTCATGGATAGACAGGTGAACTGTGGTGCCTGGTGCTGGCATCAGTGTCTTGTGTGTGTTTGTGGGGTGGGGGTGGGGAGGAGACAGCAGTCCCTATCCCTGTCCAGAGCAGGCTGAGATCCCAGTAAGCATTACCATGTTACTACTCAGAACATGTTCTGACTTTTAATATGGCATGGTAATGTTTACTATGACCTAAACAAAATGCATGCTAAGAGTCCTGTGTGACAAGGTCCTTAGTGACAGATTAGACAAGTATTGGTATGGGATGTTTTGTAAAGGGATGATCATGATTCAAGGAGGGGGTTGGACTAGATGACCTCCAGAGGTCCTTTCCAGTCCTACTTTTCCATGAAACCTTATGGACCTGGAGCAGAGATTATTTCCTAGAATTACAATATAATCCTAAAAATTTAGCCACTCACAGCAACAAAGTCAGACTCAGACCCCATTCTGACCAACTCCTCCTGGAAAATTATGATCAGCTCAAGATAGTCATGGAAGAAAAACTGGTGTCCTCAAATGGCATCTCTCCAGGAATAGACTACCTCGCTTCTATTCTCACTAAATCACTAGGCCTTGCTTCAGACCCAGATTCCAGCTGTACCCCCTCATCAATACAGACCACATAATTTCTGGACCAAATAACACAGATTAGAACAGCTGATATTCATTTATGTGCACCTCTACTAATGTCATATTCACCTACACCTGTTTATAATGCCCCTGTGCTGTCTACATTGGACAGACGTGTAAGAATGAATGGACATTGTTATAACATTAATACCAAAAAGACAGACAAGCCTGTGACAGTACACTTCAACCTCCCTGAACAATCCATCACTGACCTCAGAGTAGCAGTTCTGAGACAACAAAAGTTTAAAAATGAAGTTGGAAGGGAAATTGTGGAACAAAAAATCATCCACAGACTGTATCAAATATATTCTTATACTATTAACTGGATTAACTTTTATAAGACCTATGTCCCTGTTTTGTTTTTCTCTCGCCTACTCACCGGGTCTCTCTCAGCACTGCCTCCTACTTTTTCCTCCCCCTAGTTGCCTACTTCTTGTCTTCTACTCTCTGTTTTCTATTTAGCAGTTCTGCTGCTTGCAGCCCCTTTACAGCGTCTCATTAAGTAAGCCCTATGCTTTTGAAAGCTTATGCCATACATCTCTGATTTAGTTTAGTCCAGGGGTGGGCAATTATTTCGGGTGGAGGGCCGCTTAACAAGTTTTCTTGAGTTGCCAGGGACCATATAAGTAGCCCCTTGACAGTTGCCCTGCCCCCGGTCACCACATTGGAACCAGAAGTTCTGCCCCATAACTTCTGCCCTTTGCCAGTGGAAGTCCTTCCCCTTGCTGTCTCCCACCAAATACTCCATTGTTGGGGGTGGGGTGGGGTGGGGTGGGGTTGCCATCTTAGAACCAGAAACAAAAGCAAATCATACACTAGAAGTCAAACACCTACTATAATATATTTTAATTTTATTACAAAAAATATTTGTCATGATTTGTGATTGTATACTGTATATAGAAAAGATTGTATAATAACTCAAAAATAGTGTCACTTTGTATGTGGGGATGGTGTGTGCATGTGTATGGTGGGGGTAGGGGGATTGTTAGAGGGGGTGGCTGTGTAGGGAGGCATAGGGAATGTTGGGATGTATGTATATGTTGATGGGGGTTGGGGCAGGATGTTGGTGTGGGGGGTGTGAGGGAGGATGGGGGGTGTAGGGACCCTTCATACACTTGCCTCCATGGCATGCAACCCCCACTGCCTGGCAGCAGCAGTAGGTAAGGAGGTCAGGGCATTCATGCCTGATGCAGGTACCCAGTGGGGTGTGTCTCTGGCCAGGCCTGGGTGCAGGGGTGGTGGGGCACAGCCTGCCTGGCTGCCTCTATCGCTGGGGGTCCACACCACATGCTGCACACCTGCAGCTTCCACACTCACAGCAAGGGAAGCCCCACACTGGAGCCGACTGCCTTCCCTGTCCCTTCCTGCGCAGGTCCCTTCACTCTGCCGGGAGTGGAGGGAATCCCACCCCCTACTTCCCTGAGAACTCCGATGCGGGGCTTCCCTGCTGTGAGTGCAGGAGCTGCAGGCACATGGTGCAGAGCCCTGGCTGTAGAGGCAGCCAGGCAGGCTGTGCTACCCCACCCTCTCTGCACAGCACTGCCTGGAGCTACCCCCCACCAGGCGTGAGGCACGAGTGTCCTGACCTCCCCGCCAGCAGGGGTGGCTGTATACCATGGGGGGAGTGTGTAGATGGTCCCTACACCCCGCATCCTCACACCCTGCCCAGCCAAGCTCTGCAATCCTGCCACCCCTCTGGGCGCAGTCTCCACGCTGTGCTCCAGACTTCTTTCCAGCAAAGAAGTCCACCCCCGCAACACCAGCCCTGCAACACCAGCCCCACCACTTCCCTACCTGCTGCCTTGAGTGAGTTGGACTTTTAGGAAGCTAGCAGGTCCCCATGTGGCAGCTGGAGCAGGAGCCCTGCCCAGAAGCTGCTGCTGGCTAGGAAGAGCCCTTCTGCCCAAGAGGGTGGGAGTGAGGGTATGTTGTGGGGGTGTACATGTAGGCACCTCACTCTCAGCCTCATGGGGAGGAAGGGCTGGGCACAATTCACTGGGGGTGTGCTGCTGGATGAAAGTGCTGTTGGATGAAAGTGGTTGGCAAGCCAAATCTGGCTCACTAGCTATATTTTGCCCACACCTAGTTTAGTTTGCATAGGTATAAATCTCTCTTTCCTTCTATGATTTCTGCAAAGAACTATTGTTACTGATGAGACCCACCAACATGGAAAAGAACACAGATCTTTTTAAAGTTATCCAATAGACCATCAATAGACTCAATAGATCATTGAGTCCGACCCCCTGCATAAGCAGAAAAGAGTGCTGGGTCTAGATGACCCCAGCTAGATACTCATCTAACCTCCTCTTGAAGACCCCCAGGGTAGGAGAGAGCACCACCGTATCAAAGGCCTTCCTGAAGTCTAAGTATACGACATCCACCCCTCCTCCTGTGTCCAGGCGTTTCGTAACCTGGTCATAAAAAGAGACTAGATTGGTCAGGCACGATCTGCCTGCCACGAACCCGTGCTGGTTTCCCCTCAGCATAATTTGTTCTGCTGGGCTCTCACAAATGTGAGCCTTGATAATTTTTTCAAAGACTTTGCCAAGGATGGAGGTGAGACTGCCTGGCCTATAGTTGCCCGGGTCCTCCTTCCTCCCCTTTTTGAAAATGGAGACCACGTTGGCCCTTTTCCAGTCCTCCGGGACTTGGCCCGTGCGCCACGAGCGTTCGAATATTCCCACCAGTGGCTCTGCAATGATTTCGGCCAGTGCCTTCAGCACCCTCGGATGGAGCTCATCCAGGCCTGCCGACTTAAAGGCATCCAGTTCTTCCAAGTGACTCTGCACCATCTCAGGGTCTACGCATGGAAGTCTGGCGCCTTGCTGCTGCCTCTCTACAACCCCAGTGAGAGACTTGTCGTGTCCCTTGCTTAGGAATACTGAGGCAAAGAACTCGTTGAGGAGTTCAGCCTTGTCCCCCCTGTCCATCACCAATTGTTTCTGCCCATTTAGCAGGGGTCCTATTCCTCCCTGGGTCTTCCTTTTACTCCCTATATATCTAAAAAACAATTTCTTGTTGTCTTTTACTTGGGTTGCCATCCTCAGCTCCATGGTAGCTTTGGCCTGTCTAACTGCCTCCCTACAAGCACGAGCAGAGGAGGTATATTCGTCTTTGGTGATCTCTCCCTATTTCCACTTTTTATGTGCTCCCCTTTTGGCCCTTAGGCTGCCCTGGATTTCTGTGGTCAGCCAGGGAAGCTTCCTGGCCCCTTTCCCTCTTTTGCCTTGCTAGGGGATTGTCTTGCTTTGTGCCTGAAGGATCATTTCCTTAAGGCACAGCCACCCTTCTTGGGCTCCCATCCCTTCAAAACTCGTACTCTGCAGTGCGTCCTTGACTAATCACCTGAGTTCATTGAGATCACCTTTCCTAAAGTCTAGCACTTTCACCCTACTAGTTACCTTACCCACCCGACGTCTTATGGTGAATTCTATTATTAGGTGATCACTGTCCCCCAGATGGCTACCAATCTGGAGGTCCCCTACCATGTCATCCCCCGTTGCCAATACCAGATCCAGTATGGCATTCCCCCTAGTGGGACCATGTACCTCCTGTGTCAGGTGGAGGTCCTGTACACAGGTTAGAAACCTTTGTGAGTGGTGGGACTTTGCTGTCTGTGACTCCCAGCAGATGTCCGGGTAGTTTAGGTCCCCCATGACTACTGGCTCTTTAGCTTTTATGGTCTCCGAGAGTTGCCTCAGGAGCCCCGAATCTCTTTCTTCCCCTTGATGTGGGGGTCTGTAGCAGACCCCTACCACCAAATCCCTTTCTCCTTGCCTCCCATGTAGCCTAACCCACAATCCTTCTACTTCCTCATCCTTGGATTCTGTCTTGATGAGGGTTGATGTATATTGCTCACTGACATAGAGCGCAACCCCTCCCCCTTTCTTCCCCACCTTATCCTTTCTGTACAATCTATAGCCCTCAATATGTACTGCCCAGTCATGGGATAATCCCACCAGGTTTCTGTTAGCCCCACTAAGTCATAGGTGTTTAGTGCAAGCAGGAGCGCATATAGTATTTCTGTCTGAGGAAATATTACTTAACCATTACACAATGGTGTCCCTCTATCTCCTTGTATATTCTTTTATCTTTTTTTTTTCTTTCAGTGAAATTCATATTCTGAGGGATGGGCTTTATCTGTTTGTATTGACATGTATTTTTATATGAGTTGATAGAGCAAAAAAAAATCACTAATTTCATTGAAATTGAACCCCCGATCACTTGATGGCGGACTACTGTGCTCTGGGCGGCGTGCTGAAGGAGTTCGGTGCCCAGGTGGTTTTCTCTTCCATCCTACCAGTGACCGGACGAGGAAGACGGCAGGAGAACTGCATCCGAGAGACCAACTGGTGGCTTCAGCAGTGGTGTCTCGAGGCAGGCTTCGGCTTCCTGGACCATGACCCGCACATCACGACGAGGGACATGCTCAGCTGGGATGGGCTTCACCTGTCCCCCAAAGGTAAGCGTGTGTTTTCTTCTAGGTTGGCGGATCTCCTCCGGCGGGCTTTAAACTAGGCTCATCGGGGGGAGGGGAGTACGAGGGCAGGGGAAGCTGTGGACCACCAAACCATGTGGCACCCACAAGGACAGCCCAGCCTGAAGAAGGAGAACATTGGGAACCTGAAAGCCATGGGGAGGCCAGCACAACAGAACAGGTAAGGAACAAGAAGGTAAGAAACAATGGGCCCCATGGGACTGGGAGCGGGGGGGCAGCAAAGGCACCAGTCGCAGGGCTCAAGTGCCTATATACTAATGCTAGGAGCATGGGGAACAAGCAGGATGAACTAGCGCTCCTGCTTGCACTAAACACCTATGACTTAGTGGGGCTAACAGAGACCTGGTGGGATTCATCCCATGACTGGGCGGTACATATTGAGGGCTATAGATTTTACAGAAAGGACAGGTCGGGGAAGAAAGGGGGGGGGGGTTGCACTTTATGTCAGTGAGCAATATACATCAACCCTCATCAAGACAGAATCCGAGGCTGAGGAAGTAGAAGGATTGTGGGTTAGGCTACATGGGGGGCAAGGAGAAAGGGATTTGGTGGTAGGGGTCTGCTACAGACCCCCACACCAAGGGGAAGAAATAGATGCGGGGCTCCTGAGGCAACTCTCGGAGACCATAAAAGCTAAAGAGGCGGTAGTCATGGGGGACCTAAACTACCCGGACATCTGCTGGGAGACGCAGACAGCAAGGTCCCATCGCTCACGCAGGTTTCTAACTTGTGTACAGGACCTCCACCTGACACAGGAGGTGTATGGTCCCACTAGGGGGAATGCCATACTGGATCTGGTATTGGCAACGGGAGATGACATGATAGGGGACCTCCAAATCGGTAGCTATCTGGGAGACAGTGATCACCTTATGATAGAATTCAACATAAGACGGCGAGTGGGTAAGGTAACTAGTAGGGTGAAAGTGCTAGACTTTAGGAAAGCTGATCTCATTGCACTCAGGCGATTAGTCAAGGAAGCACTGCAGAGTAGGAGTTTTGATGGGATGGGTGCCCAAGAAGGGTGGCTGTGCCTAAAGGAAACGATCCTTTGGGCACAAAGCAAGACGATCCCCGAGCGAGGCAAAAGAGGGAAAAGGGCCAGGAGGCTTCCATGGCTGACCAGAGAAATCCAGGGCAGCCTAAGGGCCAAAAGGGGAGCACATAAAAAGTGGAAAAAGGGTGAGATCACTAAAGATGAATATACCTCCTCTGCTTGTGCTTGTAGGGAGGCAGTTAGGCGGGCCAAAGCTACCATGGAGCTGAGGATGGCAACCCAAGTAAAGGACAACAAGAAATTGTTTTTTAGATATATAGGGAGTAAAAGGAAGGCCCAGGGAGGAATAGGACCCCTGCTAAATGGGCAGCAGCAATTGGTGACAGATAGAGGGGACAAAGCTGAACTCCTCAACGAGTTCTTTGCCTCGGTGTTCCTAAGCGAGGGGCATGACAAGTCTCTCACTGGGGTTGTAGAGAGGCAGCAGCAAGGCGCCAGACTTCCATGCGTAGATCCTGAGGTGGTGCAGAGTCATTTGGAAGAACTGGATGCCTTTAAGTCGGCAGGCCCGGATGGGCTCCATCCGAGGGTGCTGAAGGCACTGGCCGACGTCATTGCAGAGCCACTGGCGGGAATATTCGAATGCTCGTGGCGCACAGGCCAAGTCCCGGAGGACTGGAAAAGGGCTAACGTGGTCCCCATTTTCAAAAAGGGGAGGAAGGAGGACCCGGGCAACTATAGGCCGGTCAGTCTCACCTCCATCCTTGGTAAAGTATTTGAAAAAATTATCAAGGCTCACATTTGTGAGAGCCCGGCAGGGCAAATTATGCTGAGGGGAAACCAGCATGGGTTTGTGGCGGGCAGATCGTGCCTGACCAACCTAGTCTCTTTCTATGACCAGGTTACGAAACGCCTGGACACAGGAGGAGGGGTGGATGTCGTATACCTGGACTTCAGGAAGGCCTTCGATACGGTATCCCACCCCATACTGGTGAACAAATTAAGAGGCTGTGATGTGGATGACTGCACAGTTCGGTGGGTGGCGAATTGGCTAGAGGGTCGCACCCAAAGAGTCGTGGTAGATGGGTCGGTCTCGACCTGGAAGGGTGTGGGTAGTGGGGTCCCGCAGGGTTCGGTCCTTGGACCGATACTCTTTAATGTCTTCATCAGCGACTTGGACGTGGGAGTGAAATGTACTCTGTCCAAGTTTGCAGATGACACAAAGCTATGGGGAGAAGTGGACACGCCGGAGGGCAGGGAACAGCTGCAGGCAGACCTGGATAGGCTGGACAAGTGGGCAGAAAACAACAGGATGCAGTTCAACAAGGAGAAATGCAAAGTGCTGCACCTAGGGAGGAAAAATGTCCAGCACACCTACAGCCTAGGGAATGACCTGCTGGGTGGCACAGAGGTGGAAAGGGATCTTGGAGTCCTAGTGGACTCCAAGTTGAACATGAGCCGGCAGTGTGACGAAGCCATCAGAAAAGCCAATGGCACTTTATCGTGCATCAGCAGATGCATGACAAATAGGTCCAGGGAGGTGATACTTCCCCTCTATAGGGCGTTGGTCAGACCGCAGTTGGAGTACTGCGTGCAATTCTGGGCGCCGCACTTCAAGAAGGATGCGGATAACCTGGAGAGGGTACAGCGAAGGGCAACTCGTATGGTCAAGGGCCTGCAGACCAAGCCCTACGAGGAGAGACTAGAGAAACTGGACCTTTTCAGCCTCCGCAAGAGAAGGTTGAGAGGCGACCTTGTGGCTGCCTATAAGTTCATCACGGGGGCACAGAAGGGAATTGGTGAGGATTTATTCACCAAGGCGCCCCCAGGGGTTACAAGAAACAATGGCCACAAGCTAGCAGACAGCAGATTTAGACTGGACATTAGGAAGAACTTCTTCACAGTTCGAGTGGCCAAGGTCTGGAACGGGCTCCCAAGGGAGGTGGTGCTCTCCCCTACCCTGGGGGTCTTCAAGAGGAGGTTAGACGAGTATCTAGCTGGGGTCATTTAGACCCAGCACTCTTTCCTGCTTATGCAGGGGGTCGGACTTGATGATCTATTGAGGTCCCTTCCGACCCTAACATCTATGAATCTATGAATCTATGAAAACAGAAAAATTCTTAAGTATCATAGCAATACATCTTTTATTTTATACAATATTCAAAACAATTATTATTCAGTAGTCTGTAGTACCATAACAGAACAGAAAATTACTAATATCCTTAATTTTTTTCTACAATATTAAAAAAAGTCTGGATACAAAGTGGGTCTAGCTCCTTGTCTCTCTGAAGTCAGTGACAAAATGCTCATTAACTTCAGCAGGAAAATGATCAAGTCTTAAAGACGTTGCAATTTTGATAATGTGTAGTAATCATTGGCAGCATTTATAAAATGTAGGTATAAGGACAAATTGCTATTTGAATCATTATGAAGATTGGGAAGGCAGATTCCTTCCTGAAGCTGAGCATAAGAGTGTTCAGAAGAGAATGGGAGAGATACAGAGAGCTGATTGCATTTCCTTAATTATGAGGGCTAATTTGCACTGGCTGTAGCAAGGACTAGAATAAACAAGGAATTGCTTTAAGTTACATCATAGATCTAAGTCCTGAGTAGACTAAGTGAAAGAAGGTCTCCATTTTTCTTGACTAGTCATCTGTCTTGTCCCTTCCCAGTTTGCCTGCCATAACACTGCAGGAGGTTAAAGTGTTAATGGAAAAATACTTGTCAACTTTATATCAGTAAGGACATTCTGCAATGAGAGTTCTCTACAGGCTGATTTCAGTAGACAACCTGAAGCTTTTAGAAGAGTAAGTGAGAATGCAGAAGTCCTGCACACACTTTTTACCATCCTGAAACAAAGTCTGGTAGTCAAGGCTTGTGGGTAATTTCATTTTCAGGTGTCCAAGTTATCTATGTGTCTAGATGTGGTTGTTACTTTGCATGCACAGTTGGAATTATTACATAGTCATCCAGACTACATGTCCAGCACCAGAATACTCTTGGTATCAAAGTATCAAAAACATCCTGTAGCTGTCCAGATCTGCACACTTCAATAACAGGAAGGGAACAGAATGATGCCCTAAGCTCTTAATGAAATGAATAAGAGTTACGTATACATGCATATAAGCCAAATATATTTAGCCTTCTGTAGGGCCAAAGCCTGTACTTCTTGAAGTCTGGTGCACTTAATGAGGAGTATACATCAACAAAGATGATGGGAGGTTTAATTTATTGGTGTTTCTAAATACTTTGAGATCCTCTGTTGAATGGTACCCAGTGTAAGATTTTTGCTATTTAGGAAAACATTATAACCCATTTTACTTATAAAATGCATTAAATTGTTCAAATATACTTTGACAAGGTAGATTATTGTATCCTATCTGCAGAGAAGATATTCCAGCTGGCTCAAGATGATCCAGCTGGGTAACAGAAGCAGTGGTCTGGGCATGCTAATTAGTTCTTATGTGAAACATTGCTTCTGGTACTCTAAAATTAGTCCTAAAGAACCTAACTTAGCTACCTCTACATGGCCACTATCATTTATATTCCATAAGGTATTGTACTCCTATAGATCCCACTCAACTCAGTGGAATCTGAGGATCTGAGAATTTTACCCTATGGACAGATTTATATAGACTATGGGGTTTGTGCTTCCTCTGTGATGAGGGACACAGTCCTCTTCCTTGGATCTCTCAAACATATTTTAACAAACTTCATAGCAGCAAAGCACTGGCTACCATAGTCCCCCTGTTTACTTGTGGCAAATTAGGGTGTTCTGGCTAGTGTTTGTCTCAGGGTTGACTATATAGTTTTGCTAGTAGGTTAAATAACTGATTTGTATAGGGTGGTTTGGATAGGTATGACCCTACTTTAGGTAGAGGGTTGGGCTAGATGACCTCTGGCTTACCCTAGACTTCCCTTCCACTCCTACTTTTCTACGATTCTATGACAAGTCTATAAAAAGCATTCAATCTTTCAATAAGGTCCACACATGAATTGTGAACATAGGGATCCATTGGTTTGATTATGCTGTTTTTAGCTTTAAAATAAGCTGTAAAATAGTCATCTGATCATTAGAACAAGAGTTTTTCAACTTAAGTGCATTGTAGATATCATTTCTTTTTAGTTTGTTTCCTAAGCTATCCGGTTGATCTTCAATGGGTGTGATTACATAAGATGGAAATTTGGCCAGCATGAACCACGATGTCAATGCTACTGTGCCATAGAAACAAGCTACGGCACAGTAGGGCTGTGTGAAGCTTTGGTAGCCAATTTGATTTGGAGGAGATTTGGCCCATTCAGCAACTGAATCTCCAAATCAGAATCAAATTGAGAAACTTATTAAAGCGTCTGAATTGATTCGGAAGCCTCCAAATCAATTTGGAAAAAAATCAGAAAGATTTGGAGATTCATAAGGCAGACACGCAGGAAACAGAAACTGAGAAGAGGGAGGGGAAGAAGAGAGACTGCTCTGATATTGACATCTGTAGCTGGCCAGTGACTATGATCTTTCCCTGAGTTCCCTTCCAATCACAGTGCTCTGGGGGAAGGACATAGAAACAACATATAAGGCTGTGTCTGAAGTGATCTGTGCCTTTTGTGAGCTGTCTTTCTTGGCTCAGCATTGTCTGAAAGGCTCTGGCTTGCTATCTAGTCTCTTGCTAGCTAGTCTCTCTTGTTGTAAATTGTATCCAATCCTTTCCTACTTACCCTTGCCTACAATCCCTATTATTATTCCTATTCATGCCTTTCAACTTATTTTTACCCCCAAACCCTCTTCTTCTTTTTATTCTGTCTTGATTCTTTCTCCCCACAAAAAAATCTGTGTTTTCCCTGACAGTGTGTCATCACTGTGCAGATAAGCACAACATATATTAAAGACACACACACATTTTGTAAATTCCCTTTGAGGATCAGGACTGAGAGATGGGAGAGAGAGTGATTTTCTTGTGAGAAATGTGCCCCTAATGGTAATTGGGTGTTTTTGTCTTTAATAAATTTTTGGTGCACATTCATTCAGGTTCACAGTTGTTGTTTGGTCTCTCCTACATATTTTCCATCAGGGCATTTAGTACACTGGATGAGATATATAACATTTCTGGAGGTGCAGCTGTAAGATCCAGGAGTGGTGATGGTTCTGTGGTTGGGTGTAGTAATTGTGGGGGTACTGGAGATACGTTGGCAGGTTTTGCATTTCTTGTCATGGACTCAATATATACTCAAAACTCACAGGCATTGGAATTATGACACACTATAGTCTGCCTGACAGCTGACTCCCCAAGTACCTCTCCACATATGCCTGCTACATCCCACATCCCCACCCCCAGCCTGTCTCTCACCCTCTGACACCTCAATTTACTGGCTGGCTTTCTTGCCTGAATATTCATTCTTGTCTTAATATTCATGCCATCCAGGAAGAGCACACACACCAACTGCAGATGCTTCCTCAGCCTGATGAAAGGTTTTTAAACCCAAAAGCTTGCTAAGATATATTTCTCCAACTATTCAGTTGGTCTAATAAAAGATAACAAATTGACCCAAAGAACTTGTGTGCCTATGTCCTTATACCAACATGGCTACAACCTACACCCCTTAATACACACAAGTGATACAAGTTTTGTTTTCAACAGTTTGAGGGGCACTTTCACAGAAACCTCTGCACCTATTTCAAAACTTGGCAGGCTTCAAGCCCTCACAAAGGGCTACCATCCCTGTGGTTTTCAGCTAAATCAGAAAAAAATGACAAAGTTATAAGTATTTTAGTGATTCCCCATTATAGTCTATGGCCAAATCTCCGAATTGGCACCAATTCTTCAAATCTGATTCAGTCAAATTGAATTGGGACAGTGACTTGAATCACTAAATCAAATCACCTCTAAATTGGCTGAATTCAAATCCAGATCAAATACTTGCTGCTTCGCACAGGCCTACTGTACAGTAGTTCATTGCTACTGTGCAGTAAGGTTGGAAATGACCTGTGCTAAAGCAAGTACTAAATGACTGTGCAGAAACAACTGTACAGTTGGGAACATGTGTTTTTTGAGTAGTGATATAGATTACCCTCACTTTATGCTGTACATGCATTCCTGGAAAACAGTGCATAACTCAAATTTGCATAAAGGGAACCTATTTACAACGTAACAAATAGGGTTATGTTCCAAGACCTCAAGTGTACTGATCCCCAGACCCATTCCTACCACTTTTACAAGATAGTTTTGGTACTCATCAACAGCAGACAGTACACACAAGCACAGGGCACTATCATAATGGGGATGGCAACTACAGAAAAATGTGTCATAGATAATGAGCGAGGAGCATAGATCCACCCAGGAGATTATATTTTGGTGCACGTCACTCTGACAATGCACTGCACAAAGCAGCTGGCAGTGGGCTTCCACCACACTGATCACATAACAGTGAATTTACCTTGCATATAACAAAAGTTTGGTATAAAAAGGGTCATCGCATAAGAACATAAGAGATCATTCCCACATAAAGTGAGGGAAACCTGTACTATATTTAAGACGCTGATATGTCTGGACTCTCTTTTTCTTTTGAACTTCAGATTTAATGACAATACATTCTAATATGACTTTGTTTTCCTGCCAGCTTCTTTAATTCAAGGATAAACTCATTGAATAAAAAATGCAAAATACTGCTTCACAGCTTCTTGCTCCTTTCCTGCTTATGCATTTAACATAATTGTATGCTAAAGCACTAATGGTAGCAGCATAAAAATAAAATCACAAGCAAACCTCGAGGAGGTTGTTTTTGTTTGTTTGGGTGTTTCTATTTTTTTTTGTTGTTGTTGTTTCTGTTTTCACATTTTAAGATTGTTCAGCATACAGACTATTCACCTGCCTTATGAACCTGCTGAAAGGTATTGCTCCACTGTTGCATCACAGACCCTGAATAGGCACTTGGTATTGGAATATAATCATCCTTGCTCCTTTTCCACTGATGTATTTTGCCTGTTTTGATAAATAAGACCAAAACAAAAAGCTTAAAAAACAACATGGAAATTATGCAGGAGAAATACTGTTTTCACCAGTTAAACGACCTTATTAAAAGTTGTTTAAGCAGTCAGCTTTCTAAAATGGGAGGCAAATACCTGTATCTGGATGACTGCTTTGTTTGAATACCTCCCTACTAGATAGCACTGTATTAATAGTATATACATATACTTGTCAATGGTAAGGATAATATTTCAGTTGCTAATCTATTCTAAATCACAAAAGCAGTTTTATATTGTGTGACAGCATGTGCAGTTTCTGACAGCTGTATCCTTACATTTCACAGAGTGGATCTCTGTATTTCCCACTTTGGCAGTGGGGAGTATACACATATACTGAAATAAAAAGAATCATGTAAATGATGGAAGGCACTTTTGGAAAAAAAAAGGTGTATACTTCTAGTCCTCATTATTTCAAATATAGCATTCTGGACATACTGCTGGGATGAAAATGCAGACAGAATGAACGGAATAAAATGAAAGATTCAAGGGTCAGTCAGAGGACAGAAGATTTTAAGCACAACTGAACAAATATGATTCTGTCACACAGAGAAGAGGGCAAACAAGAGTGCTTTACATGGAGATATTTGGTGACAAGACAAAGAGAATGCAGCAGGATAGCTTATCTAATGTGTAGATCCACAGACTTTAAATATCAAGCTGATAAGTGTGAGTCAAGTAACAATAGACAAGTACACATACACCTTAGGCTATCCTCACTTTGCAAAAGGTGTGTGTGTTTTAGAGCAAGTGAGCTAATGAGCATTAGCTATCATACTGTAAAAGCCTGAAGGAAAAAAGGCTCTTTAGCTTTCTCATGATGTACTAGGTGAGGTCAACCTCTGGTACGACATATAGTGTTCATCTCACCCTTGCTACATTGTGGTAAAAACCGCTTGACCTTCACTAAACTAAGAATTGACAATACAAGGTTAACTAAATAACATGCATTAGTCATTTCATGTGATCACCTGGAGATGCTTTAGGTTCAGTATTAACAGCAATGCCTAACAGACATCAATAGCAGGACAGGAATGTAACTGGGCACCCAGGGCAAAGTGCAAGTGGAAACTTCTAGTTGCCACTCGAGTTGCAAATGTGAACGTGCAGCTGCTGGCAGCAGCCATTGTTTTCCATCTCCTTCAACAAGCTGGTGCCCAGGGTGGTTGCCCTGCCCTCCACCTCAGTTACACCACTGGATATCAATACAATTGTTTAAAATTCACCCCTTTGCATGGTTTTTCTATTCTGGACTGCAACATTCTTTATTAGCAATGTATTCTTATGTTAAGCAATTTATGCAACTGAGAGAGACAGAGTTAGATCAGGGTTAGACAGGTTTGGATATTACTTATCCCCATATCATTCCAGTTTTAATGGAAATAAAGGAAAACCATTGGATGAGAGAAGAGAATCCATCCTAATTCAAACCTCATTTTAACTGGAGAATAATAAGCATATTAAATTGGAATTTTTATAGGTCTTTAGTCATCACAGAAATGTGAATTGTTTCATTTTTTTCAGTAAAATGTAGATTCTAACATGCATGCATGGCAGTTTAAATTCAGTGGACCTGGGATAATAATGCATTACTGTGATTTTACCCTGAAATCAATGTAGCTGAAATAAGACAGTGGCTAATCAAGGTCCATACTGTTAACAGTACTTTCAGTGCTGAAATACTAGCCACTAAAGGAGTCATGAACTGTCTCATATCTTGGACACTCTGGAGCCTCTTCCTGTTCTCTGCATGAGGACCATTTGTTCACTCTGGGCATGTCCAGATGTGCAGGCATGTGCAGTTTGTGGTGCCACAAACATCTCTGTGGTACCACAAACCACAGACATTGCATGTTATACCATGCACAGCACTGCTAATTTGCAGCAGGGGGGCAAAACTTGCTACCGGGATTTCCCAGTAGCAAAGAAAAAAAAAGACCCAGAAAAAAAAAGCAGCAAAGCACATGAAAACCTTGTGCGATGAGACAAACATGGAGACAGGAGAACAAGCAGCCCCCACTCTGAGGCACGTGGAGGCCCAGGACTGCCTGCTCCCCTGAGTCAAGGCACACTGTTCCCCAGCCAGATGGCGAGTGGAGCCAGTTGGGGAGTGCGCCTTAGATTGAGGGCTCTCCTGTTTTCACATGGCTCAGCATGGGGGCTCCCCTTCAGAGCCCTGATGCTGAAGAACATGGAAACAGGGGAGCACCTGCCTAGGGCTGTCTGCTCCCCTATCTCTAGGCATATTGCATGCCAGACAGCTGCAGAGCAGAGCAGCTGGTTGGGGCACTGTGTGCCTCTGCATGGGGGCTCTGCAGTGTGCAGAGGCAGGGAAACAGGAAGCCGTGGGCCTGCTCCCCCGTCTCTGCATGCCGCTCCCCAGCTAGCTGCTGCACAGGGTGCCTCAGAGCAGAGGCTGCCTGCTGGCTATCCTTGTGCTGAGACACCCAGTGGCCCAGCCAGCCCCCTTCCCCCACAACTATTTGTGTTGCTGCAAGTGCACATCCCTGCTCATCTGGACATGGACTCTGTGGAAGAAGGTTTCTTGGGGGGAGGGGGGAAGATAATTTATCATTTTATTATGCAAGGTTACATTAATCGATATAATATTTAGGTAAAGAGAATGACAAAGGATAAATAACTACAATTGTCTCAGAATAATCACAAATGGGCCAAATTCTGCTTTATTAAACTTAAGCAATTCTACTTACAGTAGGGAGACTTGACAAGTATAAATTTGCTATATATATATATATTATATATATATATATATATATATAATATATATATATTATCTTGTAGATTTATTAATTCTGAAATATACTCTGCATGATAAATATAAATTTCATTTTTACTTAATCAAAAAATAGACACACAATTAAGTGGCTTCTTTACAAAATGAAAGAACAGTTCACTGAGAGTCTGCAGTTTTCTTTCCTAACATGCTGAGAGTTCCCCAGAAAAGATTTTGAAAAATGTACTAAAGAGGGTTGAAAAATAGAGGAAGAGTGAATTTATACCCATTGCATTGCTTCTGATAATCACTGGGCGTGTCTACTTGTCACACTACATCGCCGTAGCAATGCGCTACAGCAACACAGTGATCACACGCATCTTCATGTGACTGGCAGCTACTTTGCTGTAGCGGTATGCTCCCCCGTTATAGTATGCCACTACGGCAAAGTAGTGGCTAAAAATAAAAATGCGCTGTGCATACAGCACCGTATGGACGGTTACTGTACTGTGCTTTAGTACTTCCAAAAGGAAGTACCAAAGCACGGTGCAGTACGAATGTCGCCGTAGGGCAATGTGTAGATGTGCCCATTCTTCCCTTTTATTGTTGCCTTCTCTAATTAACTTTGTGGATTTTCAACAGTATGTGTCCCCCCCCCCCCCCCCCGCCCCTTTTCCTTTATCCTGCCTGGATTACAGTGATTTTGATTGCTTGCTAAACTTCTTCTTAAATTCTTGTGGGGTCCTGATTAATAGCACTCCACAGAAGATATTTTTGCTGTTGTAATCCAAAATTCTTTAACAGGAAAAGAAAAAATCATGAAAAAAAACATTATTAATTAAAAAATAGCTAAAGGGGCAGCAGTGATAATGAAAAGCTATGCAATGGTAAGAAATAATGTGCCAAATCTTACACTTCAATTAATACAAAGAAACACAAGGAGGTTTGATCCTGAAGGCTGCTGAGCACTACTGAAAGAAGAATCATAGCATTAGCACTCCCACTTTTCTTTCTGCTGATATGTCTAGTTTATAGCCATCACTGTATGTGTACCAGTGTAAATAGGGAGACAGCCTATTTGTATTGATAGAGCTCACACTCACAAGTTAGGTCTAAGTCCCCCTGGAACTCAGGATGCATTGCAGCCCCTACTGACCCCTTTTGGCAGGTTGGGCAGGCTAGCCTCTTCCCCAGCTTGTGTGCTGTAGCCCAGCTGGGCAGCCCCACCCCCGGCTGGCACAGAGCTGAGGCAGCCTCCCCAGCCCTGCCAGTGGCAGCAGAAGTATGGAAGGGGGAGGGAATGGACCCACCCACCCATTACCCCAGCTTTGGCTCTCCCTAAGTTGGGGTCTACACAATGGGGCAGTGTGAGGAAACCCCCAAACATGGGGGTTTTCCACCCGGAGCACAGCTCTGCCATCCCAGCCCCACCCCCTCACTGCCCCCCACCTCTCAACCATGGAGGGGTAGGTGCGGGGCAGGAATGGATCCCTGCTCCAGCCCTGGCCTTCCAGCCAAGCTCTGTACAGCAGGTGGGGGGAAAGGCCGTGAGACAGAGGCAGTGTGGTTCTGCCAGACTGCGAATGCTTCAGACTCCCCTGCCCCACTGCCAGCTGCCCTTACCTGTCAGCTGTGGGGGGCTAGAGGAGAGGGGAATGGACCCCTGGCCTGACCTACCAGTCCGGGTCTGCACAGGGGGTGGAGGAAAAGACCCCAAGGCAGGGGCTTTCTTCCTTGCAGTGCAGCTCCACCAGACCCATCCCATCACCAACCCCTGATCTATCAGCCTCAGGGGCTTCCCCCTGCTGCTGTGCAGACCCTGGTTGGGGTCCAGAGATGGGTCCATTCCCCCTCCCCACTCTTACCTGCATTGGCTAACAGGCAGGGGGTCTAGTGAAAGGGCAGGGCTGGGGCATTCACAACGTAATGAAGCCATGCTCCAGGGGGGAAAAAATACCCTCCTCAGGAGCTTCCTGCACAGACACCACCTAGGGGGCCAAAATGGGGGTCCATTCCTTTCCTGTGTGTCCTTTTTCCCAGCTAACAGGTAGGGGGCTTGTGAGGGGATGAGGCTGAGGTGTTTGCAGCCCAGCAGGGCTGGGAGGTATGCAGAAGTCCCCCTCTTGGCCAGTGCAGGTTATCTGCTTGCCTTGGCCAACTCATAAGTGAAAGTGCATTTTGTTTGATAAAAGTCCAATCTATGCAGCTTAGAGAAAGCTACACATTGAATTAATTTCATTTTGGGCTTTTTCACTGTCTGTACTTAGCCTCTGTTTTCAATCCTGATGCAGCTTTGCTGCCTATGGTAGGTTTTACACCCACACAACTACTCTGTATTCAGCTCCCCAGCTTAGACAAGGGTTTTATGTTTATTAATCAGTTGCCTATGAGGGGAGGGTTGAACATGCAAGATGCTGAACACCCATGCTTCTCATTAATTTCAGTGGGAATCAAACGTGTTGAGGGGATTGTGCCCCTTACATGCAGTACTCAGTATCTCTATATGTAAACTGAGGTGTACGTACCTGAGGTGCAGGGAAGGTATACAAGGATGAGACAAGGAATGTTTAAGGCATAGGCTTGCAGGTAATCTGCTGAATGGAAGTAATGTGCATAATAGCCAATTTGTAGGATTTTTTTTAGTCACTTTTATTGTCAGCTAGGAGTAGTGTATTACTGAAGTATACTTAAGAGTTGTGTAAGAGTGGGAAAGTCAGAGAGAAACATTTCTGAAAGTCCCCTTGAAATGTTATGTCACAGCCAACTGCTCTCTCTCACAGCTAAAGCAGGTTGAAAAAATTGCAGAAAAAAAAAAACTCTTTCATTTGAAAAATACCATTTAACTCAAAAAATTTCATTTCTGTTCAAAGCATGCACCCTCTGAATGAAGAAAATGAAAATGAGAAAATGGAAAAAAACCTTTTTACATCTTGAATTTAGCATTGTGTCATTTTCACATTGTCGCAGGGCACCTCGGTGCTCTGCTCCTGGAGAGGAGAAACTGCCAGGGAGAGAGCCCTGGCAGTGCCTAATGAGCACAGCTGCAAGTTGCCGGGGCAACTAATCAGAAGCAGCTGGCCAGAAGGGGGCAGGGCCTGGCCTTTATAAAGCCCGGGCTGAAGCCAGGCTAGCAGTTCTCTGCCAGCAGCCTGGGAGGCAGGAGCTCTGGGAGTGAGGATGTGGGAAGGAGCATGACTTGCAAGTACAGCTCATGATAGCCCTGAGAGGATGGGCACTAGGGTTTAGCCAGGGGGCTTTAGGTTTGTGTTACAGCCAGGAGGCTTGAGTTTGTTTGACTTTGTTATTACACCCGGAGGCTTGGGTGACGCTGTAGGGGTTGGAGGAGGCCTCATAAGAGGGCGCAGTGTCCTCATAGGGACCCCAGAGAGTGTGGGGAGCCCTAGCGCCAAGAGGGCGCATTCATTTCACAGTGCCAGTGAAGGCGCAGCTTGCACGCCAGTGCGGGAGCAACTGGCGGCAAGGAGCGTGGCCAGTGGGTCTCGGGCACAACCAGTAGGTTGCAGATGGGGGACATAGAACCCGGATCTCATGCGGGGTACATAGACCCCAGCCCCAGAGCGAGGGGCAATTTCATTGAGAAGCCCAGGGTGGGCACGGCAAGCCCCAAAGAGGGGGAGAGCCACGTTGTATTATTGAGAAGCCCCATGGGGGCACGGCGAGCCCCAAAGAGGGGGAGCGCCATTACTGAGGAGCCTGGGAGCGGGGCCATTACTGAGGAGCCCGAGGCAGGCATGCCCTAGAGCAGGGCCATATTGAGGAGCCTGAGATGGGCATAGCGAGCCCGGCCGCAAGCTAGTGCAACAACACCCCTCAGACCGAGGCAGGGCACTGCGGTTGCCCCCGAGAAGACGGGGAGTAGCAGCACGGTGAGCCGGGGTCAGAGAGGGTATCCGTGCGGTTGGCCAGGGAAGGGCCAAGGCCCGCTAGAGAGTCCCTAAGCAGGACCGCACCGGCAGGGAAGTCCTAGAGCGGACGAGAGTCCCAGTGAGAGGCTGGGTGCGAGAGAGAGAGAGCCCAGAGTGGGCTACACTTTAGAGGAGGCCCGGGAAGCGGGCATACAGACCTAACAACGTCTATTACATCTGCGAGGCTTGGGGCGTGGTATTAGGGGCTGGTAGGAGCCACGCACAGCCCATAAGGCTGGGGTGCTTGAGTAGCACCCATCGTACGGGGTGACCCACGAGGGGTCCAGGAGCTTACGTGCCCGAGGAAACACAAGGCAGCCTCCCTATTACATATTCCAGCAAGATGTGGCGGGCGAGAATGGAGGGTGCCCTCGGGCCGAAGTAGCGTGGTGAGAGGGCCTCAAGGAGATCACGGCCCTCCGAGAGGACCCCACCATGACACACATGAAACTATTTTTATTTTTCATCTGAAAATTATTTTCTTATTTATATTACAAAAAAGGGGATTAAAATTCAACCAGAACATGGATTGACAGGAACTTTTTTTTGCAAATCTGTTCTGTGAAAAATTACAAAATGTTGGCTTTTCTTCCTGATTCAAAATTAATTTATTTTATTTTCATTTTGAAAATATTAGTATTTTTAGACAAAACTGGAAAATTAATTTTCCAGTCATCATGTGCCTTGTTATAAAGATTTTGCTGGTTCAGGCACCTGGTTCATACTCGCTTTGTTTTCTTTTTTACTCAGCATCATTATCAGTCTCTCAAAGCTTGTCATCATGAATTCACGTCCTCAGAAGGTCAAACATCAGTAGCTGGATTCTGCTAACTTTATTCATGCTTGACTAGTTACTCTGGTAGTAATCTCAACTTTTTTGTGAATATTTGTCTTGGATTTAGACCTTCCCTGGAATATGGAGAAACACATTTGTGTTTCCTAGAATAGGAAAACCGTATAGCATTCCTTATAATGAAATACATTACATAATGAAGCAGTTGCTACTGCATAATGTAACAAGCAGCCCAAGATTTTCTCAAGTCCTTATGCAAACTGCTGAACATGTACTGATGAACCACAGGTGTGTTAGAATCGAAGAGAGATTCTAGGTGCTTCTTGCTCTACTATACAGTGCCTATGTATTAGTCATCATAGATCTATGGACTATTCTATTTTGTAACAGGAATAAAGATTAGGACTGTGCAAAGCTTCTGTCTATGATACAATTTGGCAGAGATTCGGCCCAATTTGGTTGCTGAATCTGAGAATCCAAATCAAATCAGGAGACGCTTTAATCTCTCTGAATAGAACTGGAGCCCTTTGAATTGATTTGAAGAGATTTGCAAAGATTTGATGATTCAGACATAAACTCATCTTTAAAAGTTTTTTTCTACATACCTCAAGGTAGCAGGCAGCTCATGAATGCTGTGATGCTGGGGCAGATGGAGTATCCCATAGGAGTGTGGGGTGCTTCCCAGCATGCTCAGCTTAGGACCTGGAAGTGGACCAGAAGTGCTTCCAGTCCACTTCCGGGTTCACCCGGCAGTGCGTAGCCCCCTCCCCCACTGCCCAGCTCAGTGACTGGTACCTCCTGGGTCTGGTGTGGCACCCAGGATACCCCCACAGTTGATCAATGAGCCAGGTGGGTGCAGGGAGGGCCCCAGTGCACACCCTGGTGGATCCAGAAGTGGACCGGAAGTACTTCTGGTCCACTTTTGGGTTCACCACTGAGCACAAGCACCCCCCCCCCAATGCCTATGAAATGCTCCAGCCACCCCAGCATCACAGCATTCATGAGCCATGACTGGTACCTCAAGGTACGTAGAAAATAACATTTAAAGCTGTGTCTATGGCCGAATCACTGATTTTCCAAATCAGCATCAAATCTTCAAATTTGGTTTCGGCTGAATAGAATTGGGGGCAGTGATCCTAATCAATGAATCAAATCACTGTCCCCAATTTGGGTCTAATCTGAACCAGATATGGCCTGTTTAGCACACCGCTGATAAAGAAGTAATCTAACATTTACTGAAGTCAATGGAAGGACTAGAATTCCCTACTGGAATTCACTATCCAGCACAGGGTGGCAAAGGCCCACAGCAAGGAAGTAGCCCTTGACTTCAGGAGGGCTGATTTCAGTGAGTTGAGATTAGTTGGAGAAGCACTGAGATCCCAGAGGGTAGGGAAGTTGGGAGTCTATGACGAGTTGTCGTTCCTTAAGGAGACGATCCTCTGAGCCCAAAGGGTGATAGTCTCAATGCGAATCAAAGTGGGCAAGAGTGCTTGAAAGCCTCTATGGCTCACCAAAGGCATTCAGGAACATCTGAAAGCTAAAAAGGAGGCATACACCTGATAAAGGAGGGGCCATTACCAAGGAGAATTATACCTCCATTGCTTAAGACTGAAGGGGGGGGGTGTTAGAAAGGCTAAGGTGGAGACAGAACTGGGACTAGTGACCTGGATCAAAGATAACAAAAAGTCCTTTTTTAAATACAAAAGGAGTAAAAAGAAGGCACCAGGTAACATGGGGCCCCTGCAGGACGCACTTGGCAATCTGGTGGTTGCACCAGACAAAAAAGATGACCTCTTTAACAAATTATTTGCCTCCATTTTTCTAAGCAGGGACTGGGACATCTCTCCCACGGGGATTCTGGACAGACTCAGGAGAGGCACCGCCAGGCCTAGGGTCAGGCAGGACCTAGCTAGGGAACTTCTGGTGGGGATGGACATGTTTAAATCAGCAGGTCCAGATGATCTGCACCCCAGCATGCTGAGGGAATTGGCAGGGTTCACTGCAGGGCCTCTGGCATGGCTTTATGAGCACTCGTGGTGCTTTGGCCAAGTGCAAGAGGACTGGAAAAGGGCCAATGTGGTCCCCATTTTCAAAAAAGGGAGGAAGGAGGAACCAGGTAACTATAGGCCTGTTAATCTTACTTCGGTCCTGGGGAAGCTCTTTGAGAAAATTATTCAGGAGCACATCTGAGAGGGACCAACATGGGATATTATGCTTAGAGGGAACCAGCATGAGTTCATTAGGGGCAGGTCCTGTCAGACCAACCTGGTTGCCTTTTACGACCAGGTCACAAAATCCTTGCATGCAGGTGTCGCGGTGGACGTTGTCTTTCTGGACTTTAGGAAGGCCTTTGACACTGTCTCTCACCCCATTCTCATTTAAAAAAATAGGCGACTGTGGTGTTGATGCCTATATAGTCAGATGGGTTGCAAATTGGCTAGAGGGCAGCACCCAGAGAGTGGTGGAGGACAGGTAATTTTTGACCTAGAGAGATGTGTTCAGTGGAGTCCCCCAGGGCTTGGTCCCTGGGCATGTGCTGTTCAACTTCTTTATCAGTGACTTGGATGAGAGGGTGAAAAGCACCTTGTTCAAATTCATGGTTGACAATAAGATATGGGGAGAGGTGGGCATGATAGAAGTGAGGGACAAGCTACAAGTAGATCTGAACAGGTTACAGAGGTGGGTGGATGAGAATAGGATGGGATTCAATACTGGTAAGGGCAGGGTACTGCACCTAGGGAGAAAGAACCAGCAGCTTACCTATAGGCTGGGGAACTCTCTTCTTTTCAGCACAGAGGCAGAAAGGGATCTTGGAGTCATTATTGATTCCAAGATGAACATGGTCTGCATCCACAGATGCATCATGAGCAGGTCCAAGGAGGTGATCCCCCCCCCCCCCCTCTATCTGACATTGGTCAGGTCGCAGTTGGAGTACTGCATCCAGTTCTGGGTGCTGCAGTTCAGGAGGGATGTGGACAACATTGAGAGGGTCCAGAGGAGGGCCACTCACATGATCAGGGGGCAGCAGGGCAGGCCCTAAAAGGAGAGGCTATGGGACCTGAACCTGTTTAGCCTCCACAAGAGAAGGCTGAGAGGGGATCTGGTGGACATCTATAAATTTACCAGGGGAGGACCTGCAGGGAATGGGAGAGTCCCTGTTCCCCTGAGCACTACTGTAACTAGGAATAATAGCCACAAGTTGATTGAGATCAGGTTCAGGCTAGACATCAGGAAACACTACTTCACAGTTAGGGAAGCTAGGATCTGGAACAAACTTCCAAGAGAAGTGGTGCTCGCTCCTACCCTGGGGGGTCTTCAAAAGGTGGCTAAATAATCACGTAGCCAGGGTCGTTTGACCCCAGCATTCTTTCCTGGCCGTGGCAGGGGGTCAGACTTGATGATCTGCTCAGGTCCCTTCTGACACTACCAACTTTGAAACAATTAAACTATGACTGAGTATGGCTGAGCAGGAACAGAATTCCAACATGTATGCAAGTGGCAGATCTGGCACTTAGATGACCAAGAATGCCATGTAGATCCGGCCCAAATCTGGACATTTGTAGTGACATGGTATCTTTCCTTCTTATTATGCCACCGACAGATGTGAAAAAAACCCCAAAAAACAAAAAAACCAAAACAGTGCTTTACCAGAAGAGGAAGTGCATCAGTTTGACCTGCCTCCCCAGCATCTGTATAGACTGAGTGCTTCAGTGGGGCTTTTTAACACTTCTATCTAAAGCTGATTCAATGCCAAAAAGCCACACTGAAGCACTTGATCTATACAGACGGTGGGAAGCTGGGTGAATGTAACATGATGCCTCTTCTGGGCATGTGCTGGAGTCGGCACAAGGGCATGCTGAGCTGGAAGTAAAGCACTGTTTTGGGTTTTCTTTTCACACCTGTAAGCATCGTGTAGCCAATTTTTGACCATCTGCTGGGCATTTTTGGTACTTACACTCCCAGAGGAATTCTGTTCTTGGTTGTGTAGTTTAGCATTCATGGATGATTATGCCTGACTACATAGTTGTGCAGACCAAGTGTTCCTAGTAATAACCATAGCACATATGCACACCCTTAGTAGACCTTAGACGTCTGAAAATGGAGTCAGTCAGAACATATGCACATTGACAGAGGGGTGAGAAGGACCTCAGGAACAGAAAAGGGCCATGTAAGTGTCCCTCTTTTTTGACTGTAGCTCAGTGGCTGGGGTTCTCTAGTCTGGGTAGCCAGAGGATGTTGATTCTTGGCCCCATTGCTCTGATTTTCCAGGACAGAAAGCTAATCATCACATATCATAGGTCAGCTATTATCCACTCCTTTCTTTGTCACCTCCAATAAAGTCCCCAGACAGCCAAGAAGGAAATAGAAGGTCACATTTGGTAAGCATTCCTTATCACGCAAGAAAGGAAAACTTCCAAATGTAGCAGCTATGTATAAGAACATATGATATACACACACAAATGTGAAGCAAAGAACTCTCCATGTATACTGTCCCTCACTATGGCTGTTCCCAGTTCTGACTAATCCTAATGACTGTAACTACAGGTTTTACTACAAGTTTCTCAATCTTTTAGTCTAAATTTAGGCCCAGAACCTGCAAATACATATGCATATCAGCATCTCCTTACACTAAACATCCACTGCATGTATGAGCTTGTGTATATCATAAGGAAATTCCCAATGGATATTCAATGTTGACTATTGCTGTGCTTGAAGTCGCTCATGTGCCTAATTATTAGGATTGGAGCGATTTCATAGATTTCATAGACATTAGGGCTGGAAGGGATCTCGGAAGATCATCGAGTCCATCCCCCTGCCCAAAGGTCAGGAAGTCAGCTGGGGTCACAGGATCCCAGCAAGATAAGCATCCAGTTTGCTCTTGAAGGTGTTCAGTGTAGGTGCTTGAACCGGTGGCAGGCTGTTCCAGACCTTGGGGGCTCGGACAGTAAAGAAATTCTTCCTTATGTCCAGCCTGAAACGGTCTTGTAGTAGTTTATGACCATTCGACCTAGTCGTCATCCCTTGGGGCGCTCTGGTGAACAAACCTTCCCCCAGATACTGGTGGTCACCCCTGATAAACTTATAGGTGGCCATCAGATCACCCCTGAGCCTGCGCTTTTCCAGGCTAAAGACCCCAGGGTTCTCAGCCTGTCATCGTAGGGTCTGCTTCCCTGACCTCTGATCGTGCACGTGGCTCTTCTCTGGACTCTCTCAAGCTTCTCCACATCCTTTTTGAATTGTGGAGCCCAAAACTGGACACAGGACTCCAGCTGCGGCCTCACTAAGGCCGAGTACAAGGGGAGAATGACGTCCCGGGATTTGCTTGAGAAGCATCTATGGATGCAAGCCAGCGTTTTGGTTGCTTTACTAGCCGCAGCATCGCACTGCAGGCTCATGTTCATCTTGTGGTCAATGATGACCCCCAAGTCTCTTTCTTCCATAGTGCTAGCCAACATAGCACTGACGAGCCTATAAAGATGCTGCGGGTTTTTCTTCCCAAGGTGGAGAACCTTGCATTTATCGGCATTGAACACCATCAGATTCTCATCCACCCACTTGCTGAGCCTGTCCAGGTCAGCCTGGATCACCCGCCTGTCTTCTGGTGTGGATGCTTTGCCCCAAAGTTTGGTGTCATCGGCGAACTTGGTCAGTCCGCTTCTGACTCCAGTGTCCATATCATTAATGAAGATGTTGAACAGCATGGGTCCAAGGACAGAGCCTTGGGGGACCCCACTGGTCACAGGACACCATGATGAGTGACTTTCATCAATTACTACCCTCTGGGTCTGACCACGGAGCCAATTTTCCAGCCAGTGGATCGTGGAGGACCCAAGGCGACAATTGGCCAGTTTCTCCGAGAGGTGATCATGGGAAACCAGATCAAAGGCTTTTTTCAAGTCAAGATATATGACATCAATCTCTTTTCCCTTGTCCAGGTGATAGGTCACCTGGTCGTAGAAGGAAATGAGATTGGTCAAGCAAGACCTACCCGCAACAAACCCGTGCTGGCTATCCCTTAAGATGTTGGCGTCGGCCAGTTCATTCAGGATGGCCTCTTTAATAAACTTTTCTAAGATCTTCCCTGGGATAGAAGTCAAGCTAATGGGCCTATAGTTAGCCGGATCCACTTTCCTCCCTTTCTTGAAGATAGGTACCACATTGGCCTTCTTCCCTCAGAGCATTTCTGAGTTCTGTAGAACTGGTCTGTAAAATACCTTGCATATTTCTGGGTTCTAAACAACAGCAACTAAAAATACCCAACAAATAATAGTAGTAGTACTTCTACTATTACTATTACTACTAATGCACAATTACGTACAATAATGCACATTGGCATTATCTGAAAATCTTTTCTATAAGAGAAAAACTTTCCAAAACCCTCTCTAGAACTGAATATAGAAATGTCTTTTTCCTTCTGTTTTACAACCTGCTGGAGCATAAATTAAGGACTTAAGATATATAAGATGTTTCCTGTGCAGTGGAGTAAGCCTTGAGACATGTAGAAAGTATAAGCTTGGTCCCTGTGTTGCTAGGAAACATAACATCCATGCTTATATCTATTTCTTATAGAATGGTGATCTAGCCCTTTTTTTCTGTTTTGATTTTGTAAAAAATAAAATGTCCATTTTCCACATTGTTAGAGTTCTATACATGAGCCACAGCAAAGATTTTTGCTTTATTGAACCCAAAGATACTTTTGCTGACCTGGTGTCCAAACTGATAGAAAATTATCCTCTTGCCTATGTTGCATGTTGTCTGCATATGTACATATTGCATTTAATATACAGAAACACACACACATGTATAGAAGTGTATAGAAGAAAATCTTTAAAGAAAAAAAGTGTATACATGCTCTAAATACATAAACTTTAACTTTAAGACGAAATATCTATCGTTCAGTATATTAGGGTAATATTAGTAGGCAATGCTGTAATACAAGTAGTCATTCATTAAAACAAAAAGAGCTAGGGAAGGGGAAGACATTCCTTATTATTAGCCACTAGCCAGGTACTGAAGTGTAAAGCATGCAATCCCGTCAAATTTTTTAATAAAAAAATGAAAAAGAGAGTATAGGTAGAAAACAAGCAGAGCTCAATCAAATGAGTCAGAGGAATATTTCAATTCCAGTGGATACTGATGAACAGTTAAATACAGATGTCATAATATCAGATTAAACTGGAATACCTTATGAAATGTACAAATTATTTTAACAATGGATCTTGTCTATCAAGTGCATGTATATATTGTCATTTCTTGTAGTGAAAGTTTCATAGTTTCATAGATTTTGGGGCCAGAAGAACCAATTATGGTTATTTTGTCTGATTTCATGCATAGCAACAGGCCACACAACCTCATCCTGCACTTCTGTATTAAGACCATAACTTCTGTTTGATCTAGTTTACTCTATCAGTTTACCATTTCTAAGATTTGAAATGGGAAACCACAAGTCTTCCTCAGTTGCAGTGTTAGGACTTGTGAATGTTATCACTTCACATATCAGACACAAATCCTGTCAGTAAGGTGAGAATGACTAAAATCCTCCAATCCAAACAGCACTGGAGAAAAAAAAAATCTTACATTCAGAAGAAAATAATATATCAACATTCACAACTCTTAGAATACTAACAGAGTTTCTTTCTTTTGTGTAACAGAGCCTATCTATCTCATTTGGTAGCTGACTACAGCTCCCACGGGATCATATCCAGTATTCAGACATCATTGAAGCACTAGGGAATGTTGAATTTTTAAAGTTCTAGCTTTCATAAATGTGCGAGTCAAAAGTTTGTGTGAACTATACCTGAACACTTAATAGTCTGTTACATTTGCCTGCAGGGCACCATACCACACTATCTGTCAAAGAGTGAGAATGATTGGCCACATTCAATTTTTTTTCCCCCCAAGAAGTAGAACTTTGTCAGGAGTTTACATGCCTAAATCCTGGGAAATATTCAATTCACCTGTCACTAACATCCTAAAAAACTCAATACATGCTTCTGTTTGAGATTGCAAAATTCCCTAGCTAGCCAGCATGTGCTTATAGAAAAAAAACAACTGCAGCACACATGCTTCAGGGTCTAACTCTCACTTAAGCTCTGGATTGATTCAAAGTGTCTCAGGAGGTAGTGGGAACCAAGCCTTCTGAAGTCCCAGAGAGGTCTGTGGCAAAAAATATCCAAGATATGTCACTAACTCACTTTAATCTCATGGAATTCAGCTCCCACTGCTTTTAGCCTACCCTTTTATCTGTTGTCTAACAGATAAGGCACATTTCCAGGACTTGAGAGAGCTGGGTTCTAGGACCACAAAATCCTGAAGGCATTTGAAGAATGCTAGGAGCAAGGGTCAAAACCCAGCACACCACCTTGCAGCAGAGAGACTCTAATCATTGGACCACAGAGATCAGCATTTTTTTTATCTTGTTCTCTTTCTAGTCCCATGAGCCTTGCATGTGACCAAACTTTAATAGAAATAGTGGAGAATATACGAACTTGGCCTACCTGTAGCTTAGTGACTAGGGCATACTCCTGGGAAATGAAAGATCTGGGCCTAAATCTTGCCCCCAGGTCCTACTCTTCAAGAGCAAAATCTTAGTCTGTAAGGAAAATAGAGAGGAGGAGAATTCTGAATAGTCTATCTTCAGAACCTCTCTATGGTCGAGATTCTATTCAAACATCTAATTCCATTCCATCCTACTCAAGTCCTTGAAAACTATTACTACAAAAAGTAAGTTAATCCTCTTCCTCTTACTTGCTTTTTTGCAATTTAGTCTTAAGGGGAAGATGATGGCATATTACAAAAGTAGATGCATTAGTGGATTTTCAGAGTGGCATAGACACCTAGTAAGTGGAATACTACCTGGCCCTATGGGACTGTCTTCAAAACTGGTTGTAGGCATTAAAAAACTGAAAGTGAATAAAGGGTAATCTAATGAATAGCATGAATCATGTATCAAGGGTCCTAAGAATGGTGAGAGTTTAGATATAGCCTTTTGATTTGCTGTTCTCTTTTGCTACC
Source organism: Alligator mississippiensis (assembly GCF_030867095.1). Taxonomy (NCBI): domain Eukaryota; kingdom Metazoa; phylum Chordata; order Crocodylia; family Alligatoridae; genus Alligator; species Alligator mississippiensis. Next base: position 380,408,298 of record NC_081824.1, on the reverse strand, counting down.
TGTAAGCTCCATTGTGCTCTCTGAATGACACTTCGGATATGTGAAATGCTCCCCACTTTTGGATGGAGTGCCTGAAGAGCATGCATTCAATGCATTCTAATTAGAACGCATTGGAGCATGCACCCTGCACATGAACAGGCACCCGTTCTTTTGGACATTATTACCCACAGAATGCAGTCCAAGTGTCTAGCTGTGCTTGCCTGAAGAAAGGAGACAATTTCCATCCCTTTTTAGGTTATTCAAGCTTTACCTTATCAACAGTATTTTTACCTCCTCAAGGCTGGATATGAGGAGTGAATCCACGTTTTTTCTCCTCAGTTGCTATGATATTATATGTGTTGTTGTTACGTTTTCTCACATATAAATGGTTTAATCTCCCTCAAGTAAAAGAAAACAGAAGTCTGCCTTTTAGTCTTGACCATTGAGATTAATGATAGAAGAAAAAAGGGAACAGAGGTATAAAAGGATCTTTTCCTCTTACAAGCAAGCAGTACTATTCTTGCAATGAAAATTAGCTGTTCATCTTCCTCAGTTCCTGTTTGCTTCTTGGGCCCCCCACTTCTCTCCTTGGATTAAGGTCAATAACAATGTGAGTGAAAAAAACCAAAAAACAGACACATGCTTTTACCTTCAAATCTTTTGCCCCTGATCTCTCTGAACTGGATTGGAACCTTTTTTTTTTTCTTTTCTAGCCTATTCAGTTGCAGTGTCCCTTCAAATATTTTTGCTGATACTTTCTCAATTGCAGTGACACCTCTGCACTGGTCCCTCACTATCTGTTCACTGTCTACCTGCACAAAAGAGAAAGTAGTAGTGCATTCTCTCTTTTTTACCCCCCTCAGCAGTGTCTAGCAATATTTATGGTCTGTACACAAGAATTAAGGGGACTTCTTAAAGGCTTCTCTCTTTTAGGTGATTTCACAGCAGTGCTGATAATCGAGTTCAAAGTCAGCAACACTGATTGCACGTACATTTTTCTCACACATTTTCTGCTCATGTATTAAAAGTAAAACACTGGGAGAATACCTGAATTTCATGGTTTGATTTTTCTTCCCACTATTTCTTTTTCATAGTCAACTCCCAGAGTTAGGATGTGCAAACTATTAACTGCAGGGTAAAAGGAAGAGGTGGGTTTTTTTTTTTTTTTATTATAAAAAGGCAACCAGGATATATAAAGAAAGAGGTATTCAGGACCTCAAGCCCCAGGCCTCTGTGTATACATTATTTAATCTGTTTTTAACTATTCTTCTTCATACCAACAAAACAATGGTCAAAGACCCAGGAGGTAATAACATTGAGTTTCTATAGTTAGGAATAAACTAATAAAATAGATAAGGAATAGTATAGCGCAGGAGTCAGCAACCAGCAGGCGCCAGAGATCATTACCTAGCCATAGCTGCAGGCCAGCAGTCTCCACCTGCCTCTCTTCTCTATCCTCAGTGTCCAGCTGCTTTCACTTACCTTTAAAATTCCTGAACCCTCTGCCCAGAGGGAAGTACACAGGTGGCTCTGTAGTGTATAGGGGAACACTGTGGGGAATGAGTAATATGGTTCAGCTCTGCATTTCATTACACCCACATATGTAAATGAAATTATAAGCACTAAATGAGGGTGTGTCAATTTTAAAATGGCTTTGTTCCTTTGATAGCTCCTTTAAATCTGGAATGCTTTCTTTATCTCCCAAATGAAACACATACACATAAAGCAGAAATATTTTGCATTTCAGAAACTGAGACAGGAAGGCACAAAGTGATTAGAATTTGAAGGACAGTTTGGTTTTAGATTGATTGTCTGAAATAATTTTAAACATAAAACTAACCAATGCATATAGCAATAATCATAGCCCAGTTTTTCCACTAAAAATGTTCTTTGTTCATTGCTCAGCTTGAAAACATAATATTATTTTGACACTTGACAAAAAAACACATTCAAAGAATACTTTTACCCTCAAATGCATTCTAGATCCTGATACCACAGAGTAAGTCAGGTAGACAGGAAACAAGCAACATCAACACATGAATGATGTTAAACATTAGTTGCAGTGAGTAAGTGTGTATTTCCTAGGTATTTCTTTCATTAAAAAAAAAAAAAATCAATCCCAAGGTAAGTAGTCCCAAAGTAACCTAAATTCCATACTCATATGGGACTCCACTGTACATTACATAAACTTGTTTAAATCATAAAGAATCATTGAAGAAAGGCAAACAATTATATGCATTAAAGGAAGGAATCCAATATCATTTTTTTTTGTCCCCCTTAATTTGGGGACAAGTCATTGTGCACACTTCTGCATTGGCAGACAGAGGCACGGATGAGGGAAGACTTGGGTGACCTTTCTTGAGCCGCCGTCATTAAACCCTGCTCAAAAGATTTAATGCATATTAAGTTGGGTTGGGTTAGAAAAGCCATTTCAGCAAACAAAATGTGAACCTTTTTGATTTTACATTCCAATGTGACAGAAAAGATCATGTTATAGAGCAAGAGGAGGAAAACATTCTTTGCTTCAGAAGAGCATACCAAGGGGATTAGAAGTAGACTGGGAAAGAGTTGGTCAAGAAGAACTGTAGAATAGGAGATATTCAGTTTAAAAAGTGAACCAGGAATGAGATCCCAGAATTTATGGAACAGAAATTCATGGCAATGACTACCCAAAAAAACCACAAACAAAAAAACCAAAGCAAAACAAAACCTGTTCTATTTAGAACAACAACTGCATGGACCAGTTCTAAGGTAGGATTCAGATTGTTATTGAGTTAATTACCTCTATTAATTATGACCATTTATTTTGTTTAGGATGTTTAATCATTAAGATTTGTATATTACAGTCTTCTTTCTTTTTACCTTTATAAAGCTTTATCAAGAGATAAAGCTAATCATTTTATTTTTCAAGAAATCTGTTTAATATTTGGTTTGGTCCCCAAAAATCTCATTTAAGAAACTCTTTATGGGAGACAGCAGACCCTAGTGTTTTATTCTTAGCTCAATCTCACAATGCAGGAGGCATTTCCTGGTTTCTCTATCCTCTCCCTATCCTTTGAGATTAGTACTGTAGATGACCTCCAATTTAAACACCTATTTTTATCTGAAGGTTGAAGGAAGAATCTCCTGTATTTTGACAATGAATCTGAGCCCGGCTCTAATTTAGAATAGGAGTCACAGAGAAGGATTTTTAGACATGGAGGCTATTATATGAATATTAGAAAATCTATCCGAGGTTGACAAAAGAGAGAAAACACAGCATCTCACATTTTTCCTAACTCAAGGAAGCATAGTTTTTGTATCATTTGTAATTTAAAATACTGGTTTGCACAGAATAGTATATGCCTTATTAAAACCATGCATGTTGAATGTTTTGCTGCCCTCACCAGGACACCATATGTATATAATTTTATATTCTATTTGTTAAGTAAAACAAAAAGTCATACTCCATACAATAATATTAGCTATACTGAATCACTCAGTGTTGGATTTCTCGTGCTGTATATATGCATTTAATAAAGTGATCTGAAAAATAGCTAAGTTAAAAAAATACAGGAAGAGTTATAGGACAACCCTAGCATAAGCAAATACAAGAATAACAACAATAAAACCTGATTGTCAATGTTATACAACATATATATATAATATATATATATATATATATATATATATATAAATTTTAATTGGACATTCTGTAATGATAACCTAACTTTTCACAATTTGAAAAAGCACTCTATCATTCATAGGCTGATTACAATATTATACTATCGTATTATAGACAATCAGTTCACATATTTTTCTCTGCAGCAGACTTCTAATACAAGGCTTACTAGTTTATAACCCATGAATAAGTTTCTGATCGTTCCTTAAATACAGGGAGAAAACATCAGCTTGTTAGCAAAAAAATGTTCAGTTGGTGGCAGAAGCATGTCTCTAATCAAAGCTGAAGAAAAGTTCATAGCCAGTAACACAATCCTCCAGAGAAGATAATTTACCACTACAGTACTACAGCACTTCAACTCCCTGTAGCAATGAATTATATTAGACTTAGCCCTTCAAAATATTGTTTGGGGCTTATTGTTAACTATGGACTTTTGTTTAAGCTCACATTCTTTATTGTCTTCAACAATTAAGTGATTGCTGCTTATACATTTATATTGGGTTGAATAATGTAGATATCTTTGATGGTAGTACTCATTGTTCATTGTAACCAAGTATATAATTCAATATTTAAGGTTCTATTCATTTGAGCAAGAAGACAATTAACTATTACAAAACTGTTGTTAGTAATACCTTTATTTAATGTTTACACTGTGATCTAAAAAGTAGAAGAGAAAATATATCCACTTCATTTTGTCTAAGCAGTTGCTTATATTGTACACCAAGTTTAGGGGTGCTGTCATCATGTTTTGTTTCCCTTAGAATCAGGTCCAAATCCAAAACAGTTTATACACAGGTATGTTTTGGTAGACAGATTTATTATCAGTGGATAATGTTAATCTTGGCAGTATAATAGGAGTTAAAAAAGAATTTAAGGGACATAATGAATAGTATTAGTTTGATGCATTAATGGATGAAGATCTAGTGGAAACATTCAGTAGTAGGAATGAGGTGATCATATTAACAAAAAATTTAACTTCAGTAAGTGTATGAATGAATAATGAGAATTTTGCACTATTTTACATCATTTAATTTATATTTTGAACTAGGTCTTGAATAAGTGATTCGGCTGCAGGAGCAGGGGTACTCTGAAATCACTCAACCATGGTGCAGTTTTCTTAAGTTCACTGTCCATTGCAAGGCAGACAAATCAGATAGCAGGGTTGAAGTTTTGGACTTCAAAAATGCAAATTTCAATAAGCTTAGTTCACTAGTAGGAGTAGCATTGTGGAACCAGGGACCAAAGGCAAAAGGAGTGCATGAATAGTGGTTATACCTTAAGGACACCATGCTAAAAGCACAAAGGAAGTCCATTCTCATGCAGAGGAAAGGTACCAGAAGTGCTGGGAAGCCCTCTTGGCTAAACAGGGAAATCATGGGATTCCTAAGAAAGAAAAAAAGAGGAGTATAAACAATGGAAGTTTGAGACAGGCCCCAAAGAGGACTATACAACAATGGCCCACACTTGTAGGGAACAGATTAGAAATGCTAAGGAGGCAACTGAACTTAAATTAGCAAAGGGAATCAAGGACAACAAGAAGTCCTTCTTTAGGTATATAGAAAGCAGGAGGAAAACAAATGGGAGTGTAGGGCCATGTCTCAACAACTCAGGACAGCTGGTTACTGGCACTCAGGAGAAAATTGAACTCATCAGTGACTACTTTCCTTCGGTATTTCACCGAGTCAAGGGGAAAATCATGCCAGACAGGGTACAGAATGAGCAAGGCAGGAATGACTGCCTTTCTACTATTGCTGTAGAACCGGTGTATGATCAATTAAAAAAATTAGACATATATTAGTCAGCAGGACCAGATGAACTCCATCTGAGAGTCCTGAAGGAGATGGCCAAAGTCATCACAGAACCCCTGGTGAAAATCTTCCAAAACTGGTGGCAGTCTGGGGAGGTCCCTGAGGACTGGAAGAGAGCCAACGTTATGTTCATCTTCAAGAGGGGGAAGAGGGAGAACCTCTGTAACTATAGGCCAATTAGTCCAACTTCTATCTCAGGGAAAATCCTGGAAAAAATCATTAAGGAGTCTATGCGCAATAAACGTGCAGAAGGTAAGATTCTGAATGACAGCCAGCATGGTTTTGTTGTGGGCAGGACTCATCTTACCAACCTCATCTGCTTGCTTGTAAGAGGAACCTGGGGGTAATAATAAACCACAGTATGAATATGAGCCGGCAGTGTGATGCAGTAGCCAGCAGGGCTAATAATACTCTGACATGCAATGATCAATGCATCTCCAGCAAAACCAAGGAAGTGATTCTTCTGTTTTACTCAGCGTTGGTGAGACCACAGTTGGAGTACGGCATTCAGTTCTGAGAACCACACTTTAACAAGGATGTGGTAAAGCTTGAGAAAGTCCAGGGAAGGGCCACCCATATAATCAGAGACTTGCACAGCAAGCCATACGAGGAAAGGCTGAGGGACTCTTCAGCCTGGAAAAGAGAAGGCTGAGAGCAGACTTGGTAGCAGTTTATCACTGCATCAGGGGAGTACATCAAGGGCTCAGTGAACAACTGTTCACCAAGGCAGCCTTGGGGAAAACCAGGAGGAATGGGCACAAACTCCTGGAAGATCATTTCAGGGCTCAACATTAGGAAAAAGTTCTTCACAGTTAGGGTGTCCAGACTATGGAATAAGCTCCCTCCAGAGGTGGTGCAATTGCTTAACCTTGAAATCTTTAAGAGGAGACTGGACAGTCACCTTGCTGGGGTCACCTGACCCCAGTTGTCTTTCCTGCCTGGTGCAGGGGGGTGGACCCAATGATTTCCAAGGTCCCTTCTAACCTTACAATCTATGAATCAATGAGCCCAAATTTTAAGGCTAAATCCTTAGAGCAGCTGATTTGGTAGGGATAGATAATGCTATGACACTTTTGGCTCTATCCCAACCTAGCACAACCAGTTCTATCTCTATCCCAAATGCTATTACCACAGAAATGATCACTATAATGCAGGCTACTTCAGTCCTGCCCCTTCTTGATTCAGTACTACACCAACATTATTATAGTAAAGAAATCCTTGAGTTCTCATTCAGGTAAGCTATTATGGTAATTTTTTCTTTGGTGGTGAAAGAAATCATAGAATGGGCCACAAACTATCCCTAAATTTGCAGAGCAGTGGGGCAGTATGAAAGACAGGCTTATAATTTCAGAAAAGATAGGGAACCATAGCCAGTATCTTGGGACAAATTCTGTAAGCAGAATAAGAAGGCAGAAGCTTCCTATTGTTCCATAATAAGTATGAAGTTGGCACAGTGGTCTCTTTTGATTCCAACTTTGCAAAAGTGGGCCTAGAGGGATACATTAAAGGTTAAAGAACAGCATTCAATACCCCAGCTTATCTAAGTTTGCATAAATTAGAGTGGTTCCCACATTCATTCTAACTTGCACTGCAAATGGGGCAAAGAATATGAAAAAAGATTATCAGGTTGTCCTCTCTCTTGTGCTGCCCTGATTAACTGTATAAAGAAGGAAGGCCATGATAGTCACTCCAATAAATCAAGAAGTCCATCTTCTAACTTGCTCTTCTTGCAGGATCCACTGCCTAGCCTGGCCTTGAGCAGCCAATACAGAAATCAGAGCTGCCTTTTCCTACGTGTCTATAAGACATTAGGAGTCCAGCAAAGGAGATGCTCAGGGGCTGTATCAAGGATGTGCTCCCATTGATCTTCAGTTCCAGGGGAGGTAGTGGAAGATACCTGTAAAGGTGATACCTTTTACTGCCACCTTTAGGGACAAGACTAATTCAAATACTGCTCTTTAAAAATTTCAAGAAGCAACTTAAAGAATGCATTTCCAAATAATAATAAAATATACATTTTCTGCTTATCACAGTTGGCCTCAAGGGGCACAAGTGCTTTTTTAGGTCATGGTTTGGACTACAGTGAAGTAATCTGTTCAAAAATAAGCACAAACAGTCTCTGCTTTTTCTTTCACCTTGTCTATTTCTTTTTACTTAGCCATGACAGGATTTGTATGTCAGCCTCTGGAGGATATTCTTCGAGCTACAGCATCTGGCTCCTTGGTGAGCTCCACAGGCATTTGTACAGATTTTCTTCAATTGCCTCTGGCTCTGCTATCTACTGTCTAAGATGCTTTGTGTTGCTTGTCTTCAGTTCCCTTTTCATAATTTTAGAGCAGTAAAGTAACCGTGTGTCCTGTTCAAATCCATTATATAACTAGACTGTTTTGTACAAGGGGTACAAATACTTAAAAAATTATAATTTTATGTTTTATGATTAATAAATATTTGTTAATTATAATTAAATATTACTAATAGTTCTTTTTAAATGATAAAATGTCCTCAATTTAAAGCTGCTGAAAGATGTCAGGTTACTGTATACTGAAGTATTCTCTCCATCTGCTAGGTATAGCATAATATTTGCAGTGCAGTCTTCCCAAGACTACCCTTCCCCTGGGCCTCAGACCTGGCCTAGAGAAATAAACCTGAGAAGTAACTAAGCTCAAACTCTAATGGTAATACTTGTTCAGCCTCTGCAACCACAGAATCCATGTCCTCTTAATGAAAATGACATAGAAAGTTACAGCTGATAGCAGTGTTCTTGAAACACTGACATATATACAGTAGGAACTGAAAATATTAACACTTCACACGACTACCTAATTATCAGAAAAAAATGTCTAGTCACCACCAATCTAAACCCATTTTTAGTGGATAATTCATATATCCTCTTGACCTTTCACCATTGTTTTCTTGTCCCCCGGCCCCTCGATCTTTGACCTCTTGACTCTTGACCTCTTGACCCCTTGGCTCTGACACTTGACCCCTGACTTCTGACCCCTGACCTCCTTACCCCAGGATCTATGACCTCTCGCCTCCTGACCCTTGACCTCTGACCTCCTTATAATTTTTTGGAGGGGGCCTCCTCCCCACTCAAATAATCCAAAAACAACCCCCCCCATCCTGTTCCTTTTTGATAGCAGATATCCCAGAAGGAAGTGCTTCTTATACTCCAGGTTGTATTAAGCCATTGAGGTCCTGCTAGGCAAGACAATGAAATATTTTTTGGGCACATTATAATATAACAAATGAGTTGAAATTTCTAAAAGAAAATTGCATATTCAGGGACAACCCCCGCCCCCCCCCCCACCTTAATTAGAATAACTTTTTGTAGGAGTAGCAACTTGGTACTCTTTCAAGATAAGTTTTCATGAGGGGAAATATCCTTTTTTTAAAATAAAAAGGTGGAACATTTTTAATAAAATCTGTCTTTATTTTGCCGAATCAAATTGCATATTTCTACTATAGTACAATGTATCTTAAGAGTACACATACGAAAACATATGAGAAATATTGAAATGATCACATATGAGAAAAAATAGGTGATATTTTTCTGACAATGCATGAATTTCAAGACAGTATACTTTTTCTACTGTGGAATATATAATGTTCTCTTATTAATATGGTATGCTATTATATTACTTTATTTGAATAGTTGTATATATATTTACAAATAACTCCCAGACTTTATTAACATGCTAGAAGCAATTAGGGCTGTGCAATATTTCAGCAGCTGTTTCATTTCAGAGATATTTCGGACCATTTTGGCACCCAAAACACTGAATCCAAATCAAAATGGAAGGCTCAGAAACATCTCCAAAATGAAAAAGGCATCCAAAACATTTTGGAAATGTTTCAGAAAATTTTTGAGCTTCGGAGCGGGGCTTGCAGTGAAACAGCTGCACGCTGATGCCCTGCTGCATCACTTGGCTCTGCAGAAAGCAGAGATCTGTGCTGGGGGTCTCTTTGTTGCTGCTAGCCACCCCCGCTGCCCCAGCAACACAGGGCTGCACAGGGTGGGAAGCAGTGGCAAGGAGACCCCAGCATGGATATCTGTTCCCTGCAGAGCCAGGCTGAGTGGCAGAGCAGTGCTAGTCCCTGCCACGCAACTTGGCTCCGCAGGGAGCAGAGCTCTGAGACAGTACAGGGCATGCAACGGTGGCAAAGAGACCCTGGAATGGATATCTGCTTCCTGCAGAGCCAGGTTGCATGGCAGGGCAGTTCTGGTCCCCGCTGCATGACCTGGCTCTGCAGGGAGCAGATTTGGTGCAAGCCAGGGTGGGCAGTGGCAGCAAGGAGACCTCTAGCATGGATCTCTGCTCCCTGTGAGGCCTCTGTAAGACATGCTAGGGAATCCGGTTGTTGCACCAGATGACAAGGCTAACCTATTTAACGATTTCTTTGCCTCCATTTTCCTGAGCAGGGACCGGACCAGCCCGCCCCCTGGTACCCCCTCAGGCCCCGGGAGAGGTGCACCCAGGCCTAGGGTCAGTGAGGATCTAGTCAGGGAACTTCTGGAGGGCTAGACATATTTAAATCAGCTGGTCTTAACGACCTCCACCCCAGAGTGCTGAGGGAATTAGCAGAGGTCATTGCGGGACCCTTGGCACACCTTTACGAGCACTTGTGGTGCTCTGGTATAGTGTCAGAGGACTGGAAAAGGGCTAATGTGGCTCCCATTTTCAAAAAAGGGAGGAAGGAGGACCCAGGAAACTATAGGCCGGTTAGTCTTACCTCGATCCTGGGTAAGCTTTTTGAGAGAATTATCCTGGCACATGTCCACAAGGGGCCAGCAGGGGAGGTTATGCTTAGGGGCAACCAACATGGGTTCATTAGAGGCAGGTCCTGTCAGACCAACCTGGTGGCCTTCTATGACCAGGTCACAAAATCCTTAGATGCAGGGGTAGCAGCGAATGTAGTCTTTCTGGACTTCAGGAAGGCCTTTGACACTGTCTCTCACCCCATTCTCATTAAAAAACTAGGGGACTGTGGTGTCGACACCTACACAGTCAAATGGGTCACTAACTGGCTGGAGGGTCACACCCAGAGAGTGGTGGTGGATGAGTTATTTTCAACCTGGAGGGATGTGGGCAGTGGGGTCCCCCAGGGCTTGGTCCTCCGACCCGCGCTGTTCAACATCTTCATCAGTGACTTGGACGAGGGGTTAAAAAACACCTTGTTCAAATTTGCTGATGACACTAAGATGAGGGGTGTGGGCATGCTAGAAGGGAGGAATAGGCTGCAATTGGACCTAGACAGCTTACAGAGGTGGGCAGATGAGAACAGGATGGGTTTCAACACTGACAAGTGCAAGGTGCTGCACCTGGAGAGGAAGAACCAGCAGCATACCTACAGGCTGGGGAACTCCCTTCTTGTCAGTGCAGAGGCAGAAAAGGATCTTGAAATCATTATTGATGCCAAAATGGACATGGGCCGACAGTGTGGGGACGAGGCCAACCACACCTTGTCATGCATCCACAGATGCATCTCAAGCAGGTCCAAGGAGGTGATCCTCCCCCTCTATGCAGCACTGGTCAGGCCACAGTTGGAGTACTGTGTCCAGTTCTGGGCGCTGCACTTCACGAGGGATGTGGACGGCATTGAGAGGGTTCAGAGGAGGGCCACCCGCATGATCAGGGGGCAGCAGGGCAGGTCCTATGAGGAGCGGCTATGGGACCTGAACCTGTTCAGCCTCTACAAGAGAAGGCTGAGCGGGGATCAAATGGCCTGTCACAAACTATTCAGAGGGGACCAGCAGGCATTGGGGCAGTCCCTGTTCCCCCGAGTACTACTAGGAGTGACTAGAAATAACGGTCACAAGCTGGCAGAGGGTAGATTCAGACTAGACATCAGGAGGTGCTACTTCACAGTCAGGACAGCTAGGACCTGGAACCAACTTCCAAGTGAAGTGGTGCTGGCTCTTACCCTTGGGGTCTTTAAGAGGAGGTTAGAGGAACACCTAAATGCGGTTGTTTGACCCCAGTACTTTTTCCTGCCATGGCAGGGGGTCGGACTTGATGATCTGCTCAGGTCCCTTCTGACCCTACCAACTATGAAACTATGAGTCATGAGGCATGGACGAGCAGACTTGCTTGCCACTATGGGTTGCCTCCTTGACCCATGACCCGGAGTGACAGGGGTCAGAGATCCACATGGGGGTCTCCTTGCCAGCACAGAGGGCAGTGCCTCCCCCGCTTCTCATTCCCTGCATGAGCCACCCATGTCCCTGTCCTGCTCCATGATGGGGCCATGTAGCCTCCAGCCTCAAACCCCGCCTGGCTGGGTAGGGCTGTGTAAAGCTTGCAGCCTGTTTGAAACAGATTTGGAGAAGATTCGGCAAAGCCAAATCTCCAAAACAGACTCAGCTGAAATGAAACAGGACAGTGATCTGAAACACCAAAACAAATCACTGTCCTCTGAAATGGCCAAATCCCAAACCTAATCAAAACACAACCATTTTGCACAGCCGTAGCAGTGACACTCAGAAAAGACACATCCATATTAAAGTGTAATAGAGTGTGCTAAGGAATCCAATAAAGAACTCAGGTACCTAAAAGTTAGGGTTTATAATGACTTTTAGGCATCTGCCTCCTGGAGCCAAATCAAAACCCAGATGAAAACCTATGTTTTCATTTTGCTAAAAAATGTATGGAAAGTGTTAGGATGGTTAGAATCAGATCTCAAACAGCAGCAAATTAGGAGGGCCTGAGATCAGTATGCTCAGGGCCAGAATTTATTAAATCTATTAGACAGAATCAGATAATTGTAGAAAACTAGGATTGGAAGGGACCTCAGAAGGTCATCTAGTCCAACCCCTGCTCAAAGCAGGACCACCTCCAACTATATCATCCCAGACAAGGTTTTGTCTACCCAGGTCTTAAAAACCTATAAGGAAGGAGATTCCACAACCTCTCTAGGTAACCTGTTCCAGTGCTTCACTACCCTCCTAGTAAGAAAGTTTTTCCTAATATCTAACCAAAGCTTCCCTAACTGCAACTTCAGACCATTACTCCTGAGAACAGTCTAGATCCATCCTTGTTTTAGCCACTCTTCAGGTAATTAAGGCTGTTATTAAATCCTCAGTGCTCTCTTCCCCAGACAAAATAAGCTGAGTCTGGAGATATCTTAATGGATTTAGGAACCCAAGCCCAATTTTATTCTACTCTGCTCAAATCCCTTAAAATCTATTATACATCTACTTTTGTAACACATCATCATTCTGCCCTTAAGACTGAGTCATTAAAAAAAAAAAGCAGTGAGGAGGAGGAGGACCCACCCACCTTCTATATTAATAGTTTTTCAGGAATCAAGCAGGGAGGAATAGAATTAAAATTAGAAGCCTAAATCGACTTAAGCACTTACAGACTTAGCCCTAGAGTGAGCTGTCTAAAGATGTCTGGGCAATGCAGAGGACATAGTGAATACTAAGTGATACAATACCTTCAAATAATGGAGTAGAAACCTTCTTGATACAGGTGCCACCAAAATAACTGGTTAGAGAACTTGCCTGACTTTTGGGACACCAGGATTAAGTTTCCTCTCCTGCGTGCAGGTATTTAAGCACCTTTGTCCCAATTCCTAGGATAGTGTCCTAATAATGTTTTGTGTTGTAATTTTACCCATCTTGTTCCACCTTACAGAAAATAATTCAAGATTCAGTGGCCCAGAGAGACAGCAGAAGAGGGAACTATGTTTCTAGACAGATACATGACTTCTGCTCCTTGGTCACCTGAGTAAATATGTACATACTAGCGAATTGCCCATCAAGAATAATGGGGCGGGGGGGGGCATGGGGATAGAGCCCCCCGTCCAGCTCCGTGCCCCACCACCGCCAGTTCACATGTGGCCCAGCACTCATCCCGCCCCCACTGCTTGTGTCCAGCCCCAGTCCATGCCCAGAGGTGGATTAAGAATTATTGTGGCCCTGGGCAAACAAAATTGGAGGGCCCATCTAGAGGTGCATTGGTATGAGTCACATATTGTGTGGATAAAAGGAAAATTAATGTTATCTGCTTTTTCTGCCCAGTGTAGCTAATAATGTCAACAATGAGTGTTGCACATGCCACCATGCAGGTGGCCAGGAATGCAGCAGGCAGCTTGGGGAGCAGCTTCCATATAGAAAGTCTGTGGGAGGGGTGGGGGAAGATTAAGGCCACAATAGTGAGTGAGGGACTGGGGCAAGAATGGTGAAAGGGACTTCTGGGTGGGGCATGCAGGAAGCTGAGGGCAGTTGTGGGGGCCAGTCCTGATGCTGCATGCACCCTAGTGTGCTTTAGGGGGCACGTGCTCCCTGGATCTGTGCATGGGGCAAGGTCAGGCTGCTGCTGCAGGCTGGGGGCTGCAACGGCCTCTCCTGGTGGGTATTGGCTGTGCTGGTAGCAGCAGCCATGTTGGGGCTAGGGCAAATGTTGGGGTGGTGAGAGCTCCCCAGCACCACCTCTGCTGAGGCATTCTATCTTGCTGCCTCAGTGTGGGGCTCCTGGGGAAGGCAGCAGAGCACAGTGCTGTGGCAGTGGTTGTGCTGGGGGGTTAAGGGGCTGTGGCCACCCCAACATTCCCTGCTAATTGCCTGAAAGGCCCTAATGGCCTCTGCTTGCTGCCCACCAGTGGGGAGACAAAAACAGTAACAAATTTAAAACCATCACTTTTATTCCCCTGCTGATGAGGAGTGAATGGCAAGTGGGGCCCTGACTGGCACTGAACCCTGAGCCAGTGTTGGTGCCCTGGGTGGTCATCAGCCTATGGGTGCATGGGGTAGCACACATGTGTACTGGGAGGTGGGTATGTGGGGTGGGTTGAGCAGTGAATGCAGGTGTATAGGGGTGATGGCACACACGTGTGTTGGGGGTGGGGCTGGAGTGGGTTGAGCACTGGGTGCTAGTGCATGGGGGTGGCACACATGTGTGTTGGGGCACATTTGTATGCACAGTGGGCAGTTGATGCCCAGCCTAGCAGGGAAATTACAGCTGGACACATAGGCAGTAGAAGGAGAGGCTAACAGGGCTCAGCCTCCTCAAATTCAGGGCAACAGGTATGACCACAGGGCACCTGGCCACAGGCTGCTGCAGCAGGAGGGGAGAGGCCCGCATGCTGAGATACCCTCTGCAGCCCTGATCACAGACAGCCCAGCAGGCAGGTAAGTTTCTTTCAATCTGCTTTCTTTACTGCCTGGGCTTGGGGGTGGGGGGTGGGAAGGGGCAGATCGAGACCCCCCACAGTGCAGCAGGGAGTGGGGTTGAGACAAGTTATTGATCCCTGCCCCTTCCTCACTCCTTGCTATACTGTGAGGATTGTCCCATGACCCAGCCTGGCCAGGGCCCCATTCACGGTGAATGGGGCCCTGGCCGGGCTGGGTTGTGGGACAATTGGAGCCTGGCAGTTCCTCCAGAGGTGAGGCAACTGGGAAGCCAAAGGAGGGCGGTACATGGCCCCCCAAACTTTTCATGGAGCAAGGGCAGGCTGCAGCTGCAGGCTGCAGCTGCTGCCTTTGAAAGTGGAGTGGCATGGTGCCATGTGCATCCTGCTTTTGGGCAGGTAGGGCAATGAGGCACATGACACTGTGCTACACCACTTTGCCACCACCATAATTCCCCCTCTCACCCAGGTAAGGAGGCATGAAGCAACCCCACTGCTTGGGTGGCTGGGGTGTGTTCACCAATGCCACAAACTTCCCTGGCAGTGGTGCAAACTTGGGTCCATACAGCCCTGGTCCATATAGCTAATTTCTGGCTACCCTCTGGGTGGTGCTTGCACAGTCAGTCAAAAGAATTTTGGACAAGCAGACACACAGACAGACTAAGACCATTATTATATATTAGAATTTATTAACACAGGAGACACTATACAGATAGGCAAATATCTATGGAGATGTCAAAGATGGCTTAACCCTTACAACTTACAATTCCTTATAATAACTTAAAAGAAACAAACAGCCTCCCCTATCATCTAATACAAAGAAAGGTTCTTTGCAACATGTATTGAAGATCAGTTGAGAGAAGGTATTCCAGTCTAGGATCCTTCAGTTCTAGAATAGGCTTTTACTCTAGACAGGAGTATTAATGATATGTGCTGCCACTGAGAAGTATCAAGTCTCACACTCTTGGCAGGGTCACCCATTGCAAACATGCCTAAGGGAAGGTTCTAGACAAAAGTGTCAACAGGTTCAACCCCAAGTCCTGAATGGTGGATCAAGTGGAAGAAGATGTTAGGATCTCAGCAGATGAAAAGACAGAAGAAAGCTGCAACAAGATGAAGGTCTCTGGTTATCTAGGGTTCTCCCTTGCTACCGGACCTCGATTTCTACCTTGTCAATATTGTGTAGTTGCTGTTTCCTCACATTAAACAAGGTAATGCACAGGCATCTACCACAGGAAACAACGTGCTGTCCTGGAACTATCTTTAAAAGCCTTGCAGCAATGGATCAGGGTGACAGAGACAGTATTAGTGAATTTGGCAGATTCTAGCCATGAATTTACACAAAAATGGCAGTAGCCTGATGGTTGTTTTGCACATGGGTTAAGACAGGGCTGCAATTCGTCAGCTGCTACCATGATCAAGCAGTTTTATTCAGGATCCACTTTTCTCACCCTACATGAGGAAGGGTCTAGGAAAGGTACCCTAACCTTGACTGTCTTATCTGCTCCTAGCTAGATAATTTTGTCCAGTGTGTTTCCTTTCTTCATGGTCAAAAACATCAGAAGACAACAATGATCTTCACAACATGGAATGTATGCACCTTGATGGTTAACCAAGACAACAGATGGCTAGAAAGCAGAAATACCATCATCTCTAGGGAACCAGTGAGATACAAAATTGACATTGCAGCTCTGAGTGAGGCAAGATGAGGGTCAGTTGAGGGAAGAGGATGGAGGCTACACCTTCTTCTAGAAGGGGAAACTGGCCCAGGACAGACATGTTCATGATATCAGCATCATTATCAAGAATTCACTCTTCAACTTACAGAGCTCCCTGTGGGCATTATTGAACATCTTATAACTCTCATTCTTAAGTTCAGAAACAACCAGTATGCTACCATCATCAGTGCACATGCCCCAATTCCTCATGTTCCCCATGTTGTCAAAGAACAATTCTACTTCAACATTGACTAAGTTCTGACTAATACTCACAAGGAGGACAAGATAATTCTCCTTGGTGACTTCAGTGCCAGAGTTGGGTGTGACCTGGAACTCTCAAGTGACACCATGGGAAAGAAGGGAGTATGGAAAGTATTACTAGAATTAATATTAGACTTTAGGTGGTGGCACTGAAGTCACAAAGATGCTTGTACGAGAAAAGTCCATTCTCTGAAGAGAGATAACAGAAAACTTTGCTAATCTAAACCACACCAAAATTATACAAATCAACAACATACAACTTGGCCTAAGTCAAGACACAACAAAAACTTGGCATAAGTCTTACATAATCCCAAAGATAGAGCCTGCAACCAGGAATTCAGAAGTTTTTTTTCTGGGAGAGTTCACAGGTCTTGGCTGGTGGAGGTGGTCCCACAGGTTTCATCTTTGTCTGTGCTTTTATGGGTGATTTGCACCCCTATCCACCCCTTTGGTTACCTTGACAACAGTACATCCACCACACCCTTTGCCCTTCTTAGGATGTTCCCAGTTTTTACAGGTTTTACCTTGCATATGGTAAAGGGTGAGATTGTTTACAAAGTGCCTGCCACTTACTTTTAAATGTAGCCTTTTGCTTCCTTAGGTCACATCAGAGTGTCTATTGCAGTCTGGCTCCCCTGCTTAGGTTTTCTTTTCCCATCCAGCAGCAGAATTAGTTAAAGGGCCAAAAACTGTATTGACTGTGCCATGTATTTGCCAACAAAAGCCAACTCCAAAGATATCCTTCTCCTGAGCAAATACATGGAGCATGATCTTATTACAAACACTATCTTCAGACAGAATTACAAATACAGGACTACCTGGAGACACCCTTGCTCTAAGCACTAGCACATCCTCAACTATGTTATTGTTAGAGCCTGTGATTAAATGAATATCCATATTACATGAGCCATGTGAGGAACCGATGACTGCTCGACAGATCACCATCTTCTCATATCCATTATGACCATCATGCTTGCTTTGAAACGCTAAAAACAGCCAACAGCAATGTAAAGGACTCTCAGCACCAAATCTCTTCAAGACCTGAAGGTCTTCAGGATCTCCAACAATATCTTCATGGAAAGCTCAGTCCCTGTCCACTAATGAAGGCACTATTGAGAAATTCTGGAAGGAGTCTAAAACCAGCATCCATGCGGCCTGTGATGAATCCATTGACTGTACCACCTGTCAATACCAAGACTGGTTTGATACTAGTGACTCTGAGATCCAAGCCCTCCTTGACTGGAAGAGAAGGATTCATTCTGCTTGGCAAGATGATACCTCCTCTCAGCAGAAGGAGCCATATCAACTCACCAAAGGTGAATTTCAAAGGAGGATCTGGGAAATCGAAAATCAGTAGGTCCCAGGATAGTTGCAGCAAGCACCCTGTGCAGCAGGTCCCAGGCCTTGTAGTTTGTCTAGCACACAGTAGAGGTGTCTACACATGCTTTTAGGCATGCCTAAACTTAATGCACATTTGCCCAAGGCATATTAATGTAATTTAGGCATGTGTTTACACGTGCACACGCTAATGCACATTATCATGGGTGTGCGGACCAATTTGGGACTAAAGTTAGTCCCAAGTCAATAAACACATACTGTGTTTATGCACATTAGCACATCTACATGTTCGCTGATGTGATTTATGCAGGTATCAAATGTAGGTGTTAGTAGCCTAAAATCACCATTTTTAAGGCACATTAAGGGCATGCATGTGTAGATATGCACCCTTAATGAACCTTAAATCAGGCTCAAGCACCTTAAATTGGCATGTGTAGATGTAACCACTATATGCAGCATGTGGTTCAACTCTGGACCCAGGGGCTGCACAAGCTGTCAGATGATGGCACTCCTGGGGTAAGATCTGGCCCATGGGCCATATCTTTACCCTTCCTGCTCTACATTCTTTTTTGAACAGTGCTGTAAAATCATAATATAATAGCTACTAGAGCTCTATATGAGCAGGGATGAAAAAAAATGAAACACACAATCTTAATTATAGTTAGAGGATATATCTTTGCCATTTCTTCTGGTGCTTCCCCTCAACATCATCTCAATTTCATCTTGGAGTAACAGCCAACTAGCTTTTCACTATACCCCACCCTCTCATTGCTGAAAGATACCTTTGCAGCTGTAATGGACAGAAATGCATTTGTTTTTAAACAAAAAGTACTTTTTGGAATACAAGTTGTCAATAAAAAATGTGTTTGTTCCAGTTTCATATGTCTCTGTCATTTTGCAGTCATTTCTCACCTGTTCTGGGCTGTAGCTGTATGAAATTTTTTGGTGCTTCAAGAACTATGTTAATTCAAGGACCTATCAAAAATGAAAACAAGTTACAAGTTTCACTATGAGCAAGGAGAATGGGGGGCAGGATAGGGGAAGGAAAGGGTAAAGGAAGGGACAGAGTTTGAGCAAGAAAGGAAGAACAAAGGAACTAGGTAATTACAATGCAATTAAAAAATTGATGAAAAAAAAGAATTTTATAATTTCAGAACTAAACTGTGGGAAAGAATAACAATAGTAATTTAGTAATAGAAAACAATAGTTTATTAGTAATAGAAAAATTAACACCATATAGTGGAAAACTATGGAACATAGTGAAAGATCTTTGAAAAAAAATTACCAATGTAGACCCAGTTCAGCATGGGAATTAAGTATGTGCATTATTTTATTTACAGATATGACCATGAAGTCAGAGATCTGACTAATTTCCCTGATGAATCAGGGCTATATGCTCACAATCCAAAAATCAAGTTATTTTACAGGGTCTGAACACTAACCTGTGTGTTAGTGATTCAATTCTTCAAAAGGGACAGAGCAAATAAAATAAATTATGCAAGTTTTATACCGCCTATATGAAAATATTTTTCCTTGTAGACTCATAGTATGTCTTTGATAAAGTTGATGGTATTAAAGACATACTTTTTTTTTTCTTCTTACAAAGACTGAAGTAATTTACTGATATTCTGTACAAAGCAATTTAATTATCAAAGGGAGATTGGAGTCTGGAACAAAATCATACACAACCAATTTGTAATATATTAAGAATAGGTCAATCAGCTGAGCTGGTAAAACCCAGGTCCCTATGTCTACTTAAAAAAAAATACAAAAGTTCAGAAGGATCTCTCTTGAAATAAAGGAAAGTCAGAACTGGGTGTGTCTACAAGAAATGTTATGTTGCCATAGTGATGAGCTACGGTGATGTAGCTCATTGCTACAGCATGCAGTTTTGGCTGACACTGCCACTACTGTGCGGTAGCAACAAACTACTGCACAGTAGCTCATTGCTACTGTGCAGTAGGGTCAGAGACAACCCATGTTGCACTGGAACTGTGCAGTACCAGTGGGTATGGCACAGTCATTTAGTACTTGCTAAAGCAAATACTAAATGATTGTGCAGTACCAACTGCACAGTGGGGCACACATATACATGTGCGCACTGTGGAACAAATAGTGAAATGGTTCAAGGAACAAGCTGCAGGGTTTTAGATGTAATTACTGAATTCCATGGGTTCACCATTCCTGCCCAACTTGATTCCCTTCTATGATAAGGTGACAGGCTCTGTAGATGTGGTGAAAAGAGTGTATGTATACCTTGATTTTAATGACGCTTTTGACAGTGTCTCCCATGACATCCTTATTTATAAGTGGGGATCCTGGCTTTCTCCAATTGAAAAAAAAATCCCAATTTTTGGTTACAATAAAAAGTAACCCCAAATCCCTATTTTTCCATGATTAAAATGAAACATCTCTCTCTCTCTCACACACACACACACACACACACAGTGAGTGAGTGAGTGAGTGAGTGAGTGAGTGAGTGAGTGAGTGAGTGAGTGAGTGAGTGAGTGAGTGAGTGAGTGAGTGAGTGAGTGAGTGGAAAACCAGGATCCCCATTTATAATTTAAGGAAATAAAGAATTAAGTACTGTAAAGTGGATACATAAGTAGTGGATCCTCATGCTCAATGAGTAGTCAGTAATGATTCAGTGTCCAGTTGGGAGATGGTATCAAGTGGGGTCCACCAGAGTTCTTTCCTGAGTCCCATATTGTTCATCGTAATTAAAGATATGGATGATGAGACTGAGTACACACTTAGCACATTCACGTATGACACCAAGTTGGGTGGAGCTGTTGACACTCTGGGGCATAAGGCTAGGATGCAGAATGATCTCAATAAAGTGGAGAAACACCCACAATCACAAAAACAAAATTCAGCAAGGACAAATACAAAGTCCTGCGCTTGGAATAGAATAATTGCATGCATAAATATGGAATGGGGAATCATTGGGAAGGCTGCAGGGGTTAGTGTGGGCCATAAGCTGAATACAAGGCAACAGTGTGTTTTTTTGGCAAAAAAAAATAAAAATAAAATAATAATAATAACAATACCAGAGTCCTGAGTTCTGTCAACAGGACTGTTTCTCTCAAATCATGGTAAGTCATGTTTGTGCTCAGCACTGGTAAGGCCTCGCATGAAGTATTGTGTCTGCTTTTGGGTCTCACATTTCAAGAAAGTTGTTGACAAATTGGAAAGAAGCCAGTGGAAGGTGACAAAAATTAATAGAGGCCTGGGAAACATGGCTTAAAAGGAAAGGCTCATTTAAATAAAACTGTTTATTCTGGAGAAGAGAGGACTGAAGGGAGATTTGATAACAATTCTAAATACCTGAAAGATGGTTATAAAGAGGAAGGAAATAGACATTTCTCTGCAGCTGAAGGGGACAAGACTGAGAGTAATGACCTCCAAGTGCAACAGAGGAAATTTTCATTGGAGATTAGAAAGGATTTTCCAACTATGAAGGCAGTTAAACATTTGAATAGGCTAGCTAGAGAAATTTTGGAATCTCAATCCCTGAAAATTTACAAAAGCAGGTTACCCAGACTCTTGACTGGAATGTTTTAATCAAGAATGATCCTGACTTAAGCAAGAGGCTGGACTAGAAGACCTCATGTGGTTCTTTCCAGTTCTACTTTCCAATGATCATATGATATAAAGATACTGATATTTAATTAAAGATAAACCATATACATGAATACTATAATTATAGGAAAAAGTCCTCTGGACCAGAATTAAACTAGATGTTATTATGAAAAAAAATGAAAATGTTTATGTTAGGTACATTCTAGGAACAGGTCTGTAATGTTTAAATTCCTGAGATGTATAGTCCAGAGTAGCTATTCAGTTTTCAGTGTGATTGCAAAAAAAAACCATGCAAGCTATGGGAAGTAAGACAGATAAAGCTTTTTGGGTTTTTAAAATTATTTTTTCTGTTCTTAACTGCCTTTAAAATTCTTTTAATTAAAACAGATTGGTTACCCAGAGTGTTGATATTCACAAAGAGTGCATCTACACAAGATGTTTTACTGAACAGTAGCCTAGATTACTACACAGTAAGCATGTGTGTCTACACATGGACATGCTTACTGAGCAGTAAGCCTCACTAATAGTGAAATAATTTGCTACCTGCAAATACAAGTAGCATATTTACATGCTATTACTTACTGTGCAGTAGCACTTGTGTAGATGCCTGACTGGGAGCAAATCTACGGCAGAGATCTGCCACTGAAGCCTAGGAGGGGGATTATGTTCCCTCGTCCTGGCAGCAGGGAGCACCAAATCCCTCACTCTGAGACCACAATTGGAGAATGGGGGTTGGGACCAGCCCCTGCTGGAATCCTTATATCCCAGTGCTGTCCCCATGGTTGCAGAGCTGGCACTAGGAGGTAAAGGTCTCTCAGCACTGGCCCTGTGCTCATGGAGTTGCTTCTGGGAGCTCCCTGGTGGCAGGGGCTAGGAAGCCTAGTCTCCGTTTAGTTCCATGATCATGGAGCTGGGTGGGAAACAGCATGGGGAACCTGTTCTCCGCTCCACAATCATGGAGCTGAGCAAGGAACAGGCTCTCCAGTCCCCTCCCTGAGATCACGGAGAGGGGCTAGGAACTGTCCCATTCAGGGGCAAGTCCCAGCCCCATGCTCCAATTGGGTAATTGAGGCATTTGTCTTGGAAAGAGCTGCAGGGGTGGAGTAGCTAGCTGCTAGCTGCTCCACTGGTGTATTGGGGCAGGAGGCTGGGACCTGCCCCTGCCCTGCAGCTCTTCCCAAGTCCCCTGTCCTTGATCAGGGAGCCAGGGCCAGGAGTTCCCTGCTGTTGGGGCAGGGGGACATTGTCCCCACCCTAGCAACAGGCAGCCCCCAGAGGCAGAGTGCAATGTCCCAGTCCCGGCCAGGAGACAGTTGTCTCCTGGCCTAGTGCTCCATGCCAGCCCCTAGGATAGCACCCAGGGAGAGCCTAGAGGTCCCCCTAGGGCAACAGGAGCCCATTGTAGGGACCTGGGAAATGAGATCAGTTTGCTGCCATTTAGCAGCACATTTGCTCCCATTTCCCTACATGTGTAGATGCCCAGAAGCATTTACTTGCAAGTAGTTTACTCACGAATAAACTGCTCCCACATCAAATGCACATGTAGGCACACCCAAAGTGAATTGGATGATGTTATATACATAATATATGCTTAAATTGATTATGCTTTTCAGAAGAATAACTTAAATTGGGGAATAAAAAACAAATACAACAAACAACCAAAGCATAGAAACAAATAAACGAATGAACGAACAAGAACCTCTGTGTCCAAATAGAAAAAGGAGATTATATACAATGGTGAAACCTTACAAATATATATCCATTGCTGACAATCTGGATATGGTAGAGTACATAGATGGCTGTTGAAATCATGAAGGTATAAGTTAAATCTAAATTATCTTAGTTGTGGTAGATGTACTAGCTAGGACATTTGCCAGAAGCTGAATGTGGGATGAAACATGACAGAGAAATACAAATGTACATAATTCTGCATTGCTAATATTATCAATATTAAAAAAAACAACCAAAATTCTGAGCACAGAACTACAACTTCGCAAAAAGGTGATTCTTCACAGACTGCTAGAGGCAAAGAGATGTGCTTCATCATCACTGGTGTTTGTGATGAGTTAATGTTTGTTGTTAATGCAAGTCTTAAAAGAAAAAAAATATCAAGGCAGCAAGAGGAAATATTCTGTGACTTCAGAGTAAAAGAGGTCAGTCAGTGTATTTTGCCAAGGTCTTTATGGTATTTGCAAGATGTAATGGTTGTTTAGGCTGCTTTGATCAATACATTTGACACGCTGAACATTCAAAATCACATCAGCAGTCTACAAGGCTCCTAAAGGATTTCTCTGTCTCTCCGTCTACATAATTCCACGTCCTGATGTCCTTCTTGAATATAAAAAAATATTTCAGTATGTATTTAGTGATAGCTGACTTGTATTCAAGTTCCTCTATGTATTTTTACATAATGATATAAATAATTCCCATTGAAACCCCTAGGAGTTATTTATTAGCTTTCTAGCACTCAAAGATATGGGTAGTGCATCTCAGAAACATGGATCTTATGCCAAAATAGCTTACATTTTAAATAGTGACAAGTTATAAAAGAATAACAGCATAATAATAAGCTTACGTAATAGCTTGGATTCTTAGGCAATCTTCCTTTTTTCCTTAACCGTGCTTTTTAATAGACTGTATATAAAGATAAATGTACATAAAAACCAATTTTAAGTTCTTTTCTTTCCTATTTGCATAAGCAAATGTTGCTGCTGTCAACTTCTCCATCAAAACTTGTCCTCTGCTCTAATTACATGTAAAAAAAAAAAAAAAAAAGCAAAACAAAACAAAAAAATGAATCACTATTTTGTTTCATTTAGGTTACTGGGAGACAGGGCCAGATCCAGAGGGAAGTCAGTGGAACCGTTGCATTCCCTTTTTCAGACCATACCATTGGATAAGCAGCCTTAAAGAAAGTTCCCAAAGCAAATGAGAATTTCCCCCTCCCTTCTCCAGTATATTCAGTGACACCTCCCCTCCTATCATATCATCCCCCTCCCTGCCCCCACCTCACTTCCCCACTCCAACAGCTACCACTCTCCTCCACTGATCTGAGGATAGGGAAGATCCAAAGCCACTCCTTCCCCACTCTTGTGGAGGCAGTGAGCAGCTCTTCCTCCCTGGCTGATCCCCCTGAATGCTTCCTGACAGGCTGCAAGCAGGCTCAAGGAGGAGAACTCTTCCATCATCACCACCACTGCTGCTATCTTGCTCTCCATGCAGTCTGGTAGGAACAAGGCAGGAGTAGCTCTGGAGATCCCTCTGCCCTCAGATTAGTTAGGGACATTGTTCAAGAGAGGAGGATAATTGCAACAGAGTACAGAGGGGGAAGGGAGGGGATAAGGAGGAGAGAGAGCAGAGAAGGGGGAAAAATCCTTACTTGACTTTGGGAATTAAAAAAATGTCCTTAGCTGATGCTCTTGTAGTGTGGTCTGCTTCCATTCCTGTAGCTTCTGCCTCCCCCCCCCCCCCCCATCTGCTTTATAAAATCCCAAATCTGCCCCTGTGGAGAGATGAATAAACTATATATAGTTAACAGTAGGGAATTTACCAAATGTCAGTTGTTCCACAGAAATTAATTTGTATTTTTCTTCCTATCCTGTGGTATATTCATGCTAACTGGTGTTAATTTAGCCTCGTTTCAGTGAGAGGTAATCTGTCTCATTTAGCTGTAATGTCTTGTGGGCTATGAATGGACACATAAATGGTTAATGGGCACCTCTACATGAGATGTTTATTGTGCAGTTGACCAATGAGCTGCTCAGTAAATCTCTCAGTCTACACGTGCAACCCTATTACGGTGGAGTAAACTAATTTACTCTGCAGCAGGATCCTCCCCTGCAAGCTGGGGATGCTCCCCAGCTGGCTTAATATACTATGCATGAATAAAATGCAGAGCTTATTACTCCAGAGTTTATTGCTTCTGGGCGCATGTTCTAACAGTCTTCCTGGGAGCAGTAAAATGCAGAGCAATCAGCTCTGCAGCTTATTCATGCTCTGTAACTGCACGTGTGGACATGCCCACTATGGAGTAGTTTAGACATGGCAGGTCTCCTCTTTTGACCAAATTATCCTGAGTTCTCTCTCCATATCCATAAAATATGTTTTATAAGCCATTACATTTTGATTCCAGGACCAAATATAAAGCTCAGCAAAGTCAGAATATTTGATTGAGATTCAAGGGGCAGGTAAAATATACTAAGTCTTTGCAGAACAATGAGTTGGTAAGCAAGTCACTGCAGGTCTGAAATACTCCAAGACAATATTGATATTCATGTTCATGTTGTCCAAGATATACTAAAGAAGGCGTGTATCTTTATTTTATGAAGATGAAGATCTGATATATTCCATGCAGTCTAATCTGGATTTTTCCCCACACATATTCTAATATGTAATCATCCAAATAACCTAAAATGTATTTTTGCCTCCAAGGGTAGGGGAAAGCACCACCTTCCTTAGAAGCCCATTCCATATTTTGGCAACCTTCACCATAAAGAAGTTCTTTCTGATGTCCTGTCTAAATACACTCTCTTTCAGTTCATGGTCATTGTCTCTAGTAACCCCAGGGGATGCCCTGGTAAACAGAGTATCCCCTATTCCCTGCTGACCCCACCAATGAGTATGTAGACAGCCACAAGATCACTTCTTAGCCTTCTCTTGTGGAGGCTGAAGAGATTCAGGTCACTCAGTGTCTTCATAGGATCTTACCTGCAGGCCCTCAGCCATATGAATAGTCCTCCTCTGAACCATTTCCAGGTTATAGATTTCATAGACATTACGGCTGGAAGGGACCTCAGGAGATCATTGAGTCCAGCCCCCTGCCCCAAGGGCAGGAAGTCAGCTGGGTCAAAGGATAATAACTTCAATTTAGTGGGGCTAACAGAAACTTGGTGGGACCCTACCCATGACTGCTGGTACACATTGAGGCCTGCAGGTTGTACAGAAGGGACAGAGTAGGGAGGACAGGGGGCAGGGTTCCTTTCTATGTAAAGGAGCATTATACATCTACCGTAATCAAAATAGGATCAGAGGAGGAGAAAGTTGAGGCATTGTGGGTTAGGATACATGGAGGTTATGGGGAAAAGGAACTTGGTGGTGGGGGTCTGCTACAGACCGCCACACCAAGAGGAAAAGCTAGACTTGGAATTCTTGAGGCAGCTCTCAGAGGCTGTACAGTCTAGGGATGTGGTTGTCATGGGGGACCTAAGCTACCCTCATATCTTCTGGGAGGACCAATCATCCATATCCAACCATTCACATAGGTTCTTAATCTGCATGCAGGACCTTCAACTAACACAGGAGGTATACAGTCCCACTAGGGGGAATGCCTTTCTGGACTTGGTGTTGGCTATGGGGGAGAACCTGGTAGGGGAGTTGCAGATTCATGGTCACCTTGGGGACAGTGACCACCAATCAACTGAATACACCATACAGCATAGGGTGGGTAAGATAAGTAGTAAGGTAGAAGTGCTTGACTTTGGGAAGGCTAACTTCAGTGTGCTTAGGAGTCTAGTCAATGACACACTGCAGGATATGAGTATTGGCAAGATAAGAGTCCAAAAGTTTGATCATTTCTAAAGGAAATGATCCTTTGGGCACAGAGGGAGACTATCCCAGTATGAGGGAAAAGGAGCCCAAAAACTTCCTTGGCTAAACAGGGAAATCCAGGGGAGCCAAAGGGCAAAAAAGAAGGCATATAGGCAGTGGAAGCAGGGGGAAGCTACCAAGAAGGAGTATACCTACTGGGCCCTCACTTACACAGAGGCAGTTAGAAAAGTCAAAGCAACTACTGAGCTGAGGCTGGCAACACAAATTAAAGACAACAAAAAGTCTTTTTTTAGGTATATAGGGAGTAAAAGGAAGGCGCAGGGCAGCATAGGACCCCTAGTGAACAAGAAGGAGCAATTAGTGACAGAAAGGGGGGGACAAGGCTGAGCTATTCAATGAGATTTTTGCCTCAGTGTTCCTGAACAGGGCTCAAGATAAAAGTCTCCTAATGGGTTCTTAGATGGGCAGAGGGACACCAGCCTACCAACTGTCAATATTGACTTGGTGCAGAGTCACTTGGAAGGACTGGATGCGTTCAAGTCAGCAGGCCCAGATGAGCTGCATCCAAGGGTACTGAAGGAATTGGTTAGTG
Organism: Alligator mississippiensis; assembly: GCF_030867095.1. Taxonomy (NCBI): domain Eukaryota; kingdom Metazoa; phylum Chordata; order Crocodylia; family Alligatoridae; genus Alligator; species Alligator mississippiensis. Next base: position 380,380,677 of record NC_081824.1, on the reverse strand, counting down.
TCATAGCAGAACCACTGGCATGGCTGTTTGAGTGCTCGTGACACTCAGGTCAGGTCCCAAAGGACTGAAAAAGGGCCAATGTGGTCCCAATTTTCAAGAGGGGGAAGAAGGAGTATCCAAGTAATTATAGACCAGTCAGTCTCACCTCCATCCTTTGAAAGTTCTTTGAAAAGATTATGAAGGATCATATTTGTGGGAGTCCAGTGGGAAAAATAATGCAGCAGAGAAACCAGCATAGAGTCGTAGCAGGTAGATCATGCCTGACTAATCTGGTTTCATTTTATGACAGGGTCACAAAAGGCTTAGACATAGGAGTAGAGGTTGTTTTCTTGGACTTTAGCAAGGCCTTAGATATGGTATCTCATCCTATTCTCAAAAATAAATTAAAAGGCTATGACATAGATGTTTACACGGTGTGATGGGTGGTAAATTGGCTGAGCGGTTGGACCCAGGGAGTGGTAGTAGATGGGTCGGTATCAACCTGGAAGGATGTGGGTAGTGGGGTCCTGCAGGGTTCGGCCCTTGGACCTGTACTCTTCTACATCTTCATTGGTGACTTGGATGTGGGTGTGACGTGTACTCTGTTCAAGTTTGTGGATGATACTAAATTGTGAGGTGAAGTGCACATTCCAGAGGGTATGGAACAATTGCAGGCAGGCCTGGACAGGTTAGAAAAGTGTGCAGTACACAATAGAATGCAGTACAACAAGGAAAAGTGCAGAGTGCTGCACGTAGGGCACAAAAGTATCCAGCACAACTACTGGCTGGAAAGTGACCCTCTCAGCAGCACAGAAGCGGAAAGGAATCTCAGAGTCACAGTGGTCTCCAAGATGAACATGAGTCATTAGTGTGATAAAATCATCAGCAAAGCTAACCACCCTTTATCATGCATCAGCAGATGCATGACAAATAGATTCAAGGAGGTGATACTTCCCCTTCTGCAGTATTGGTCAGTCTGCATTTGGAGTACTGCATCCAGTTTTGGGCTCCATACTTCAAAAAAGGATGTTGATAGACTTGAGAGGGTCCAGAGGAAGACCACTCATATGGTTAGGGGCTTACAGGACAAGTTCTATGAGGAGAGACTGAGGGACCAGGACCTCTTCAGCCTGCACAAGAGAAGGCTGACAGGTGATCTTGTGGCTGCCTACAAATTAATTAGGAGGAATGGTGTTGGAGGAGTTTGTGACTATTGGTCCTAGTCATCCCTTGGTGCGGTCTGGTGAACAGACGTTCTCCCAAATCCTGATGTACACCCCTTATGTACTTATAGGAAGCCACCAGGTCACTGCTGAGCCTGTTCTTTTCCAGGCTCAAGAGTCCCATGGCTCTCAGCCTCTTTTCATAAGGCCTGTTCTCATGCCCTCTGATCATGTGTGTGGCTCTCCACTGGACTCTCTCAAGCTTCTCTACTTTCTTCCTGAATTTTGGAGCCCAGAATTGGATGCAGTACTCCAGCTGAGGCCTCACCAAGGGTAAGTACAGTGGGAGGATGACATCCTGAGATTTACTTAAGAAGCATCTATGGATGCAAGCCAGAGTTTGTTTTGCTTTACCAGCTGTCACATCACATTGGTGGCTCATGTTCATCTTGTGGTCAATCATGACCCCCAAGTCTTTTTTGGCTTTGGTGCTAGTGAGCACCAAGTCTTATAAAGGTGCTGCCAAGTCTATAAAGATGCTGTGTAGTTGGTTTTTTTTAATCCACATCCCTCCTGAAGTGTGGCACCCAAAACTGGACACAGTACTCCAGCTGCAGCCTCACCAGTGCTGCATAGAGGGGAAGTATCACCTCCCTAGACCTGCTTGTGATGCACCTACTACTGCAGGAAAGAGTGGTTGGCTTTATTTATTACCTAGTTACATTGGCGATTCATGTTCATTTTTGCATTGACTTGGACTCCAAGATCTCTTTCCACTGCTGTGCTACTTAGAATGGTACTTCCCAGTCTATAAGTGTATTTGTGATTTTTTCTCCCCGGGTGCAGCACTTTGCACTTATCTTTGTTAAATTGCATCCTATTCAAATCCTCCCACTTCCCCAGTCTGTCTAAATCCACCTGAATTCACTCCCTATCCTCTAGTGTGTTTACTATACCCTATAGTTTGGTGTTGTCTGCAAATTTGGAAAGAGTGGTTTCTACACCAAAATCACTGAAGAAGGTATTGAACATTACTGGTCCACAGACAGAGCCTTGGAGGACTCCACTGCCTACATCTCTCCAGGTAGAAACCAACCCATCCACCACCACTCTCTGGGTGCATCACATAAGCCAGTTTTCCACCCACCTGACTGTTAAAAAATCCATGTCACAACTACTTAGTTTACTCGTAAGAACTGGGTACAACACTGTGTCAAAAGGCTATTTTAAATTGCACGTAAATAACATCAACCTCTACTCCTGCATCTAAGCACTTTGTGACCTGGTCATGAAAACAGACCAGGTTAGTCAGGCAGGATCTGCCTGCTATAAACCCATGCTGGTTGCCCCTTAACCTTGTATTAGCTGCTGGCCCCCCACAAATGTGATTCTTTATGATTTTTTCTAAGGTCTTGCCAAGAATAGAGGCAAGGCTAACTGGCCTGTAACTACCCAGGTCCCCCTTCCTCCCCTTCTTGAAAATAGGGACCACATTGGCCCTTTTCCAGTTTTCTGGAACCTGTGCTGGGTAGCATGAGCCAGTTGCACCAGTGGTTTTCATATGGCACCGGCCAATTCCTTTAGTATCCTTGGGTGAGGATCTTCAGGGCCTGCTGACTTAAGTATGTCCAACCCCTCCAAGTGCCCCTTCACTAGGTCAGTGCTAACTACTGTTGGATTGCTCTCTCTCACAGGCCAGACTAAAGTCTCATTAGGAGGTGTGTTTATATCCATGTCCAGGAACATCGATGCAAAAAAATCATTTAAGAGCTCAGTGTTGTCCATCCTATCTGTTATGAGTTGCCCTAGTCCATCCTGTAGAGGTCCTATGTTACCCTGCACCTTCTTCTTGATCTCTATGTACTTAAAGAAGGTCTTTTTGTTACCCTTAATCTTTGTTGCCAGCCTAAGTTCCACTTCTGCTTTGGCCTTCCTCACTGTATCCCTACAAGTTCGAGCCAAGCAGGTATACTCCCCCTGCCCCCTGCTTCCACAGGCTGCAAGCCTTTCTTTTCCCTTGTAGGCTCTTCTGGATTTCCCTGCTCAACCAAGGGAGTTTCTTGGTTCTTTTGCCTCCCTTTATGTGTACTGGGATGGTATCCTTCTGTGCCTGAAGGATCAGTCCCTTGAGGAACTCTCACCCTTCCTGGACTCCCAACTCTCCAATGTTTTTACCCCTCAGTCCCACTCTAACTAATCTCCTGAGCTCATTGAAGTTGGCTTTCCATAAGTCTAACACTTCTGCCCTACTAGTTATCTTTCCTGCCTTTTGACAGATAGTGAATCCTATCAACAGGTAGCCACTACCTCCTAGGTTACCTTGTACCTACACATCTCCCACCAAGTCCTCCCCTGTGGTCAGCACCAAGTTGAGTAAGGAGAAGGAGCTGGAATATCCAAAGGCATTAAAAAAATTGAGGTTTGCTTTAAGCATTCGATTACTGGCAAACTTTCTCTCATGTAGCGAGAAAGCAAAATTCAAGCTGAAGACAATTTTTCAAAATTACACGGTATAACAGTATAATTTTAAATAAACCAAGAATATTCTACTTCTTTTAATGGATAAGCCTCTAGAAGCAGAATGGGAAAACGATGGCACCAGCAACTTTTTTCTCACCATATCCTTCCTCTTAAATAAAAAAAAAATTCTCAACTCATTTTAGCCCTGGTTTCTGTAGAACCAGCCTTCTCCTCCCTTCCATGCTTCCAGCATGGCTTTACTACCATTGACTATCTATGTAAGCATGCAAATAAATAATCATTAGCATGACACTGGAATATGGTACCAAAACCACTTGCTTCCTAGCACTTACTTCTACCACCTCCTAAAACTGATCAGGAGCTCCCACATGGGTTAAAAGAGGACAGCTGCATCTCTGTTACACTTTACTTTCAGGGTTACCCTTCTGGTGTGTCACAAAAGAGAGGAGTATGAGAACTTTGCCTTGTAAACCCTGCTTATGCATTCCTTGGGGTAAAAAAAGGTATACAAAATATATTGGTATATATTTACAATTGTATACATTTATATATGTGAACAAAGGCATTGCTATTAAAAAGGGGTGAAGAGATCTCTATTTCTTATGGTTAAAATAATGCAACAGTCTCAATTGCACTCCTGGAGTTAATGGTCACATCTTGTTAGCATTCTGGCAAAAGAAAAAACAAAAACAGTATTTCTTTCTCCTACAGCAGGGGGGTTATTTAGCATGCTCTGCAGGTTGCTTTACTTTGCTCCTACAGCTCCTTTACATTGTTTTCCATGTGCCTTGATAACTGGAACTATTCCTAATATTCTAGACACAGACAGTTTTCACCAGTACTTTTCCCTCTGACCTGATTAGTTTCTAAGTCCCATGTTTTTTTTTTAATCAAGAAATCACAAATGGGATCTTGCTTAGAGCTCAGAATTGATTTTAAAACTTGCCCTTTATATGGCTTTATAAATTGTCACTTTCTCTTTTTAGTAAAAAATAATAAAAAAACCCCCAAAACAGAAAACACTTTTCAGTGTTAAGTGGACCACAGTAAAATCTCACATCACATATTTTTACTGAAGTGTTAATTGGTTCATGGTATAATGGTACCCACCTCTGAAAGCAACTGTGGATATTGTAGTCAGTAGCCTACTCTCCATAGAGTTCCTCTCCCCACAGAACTCAAGGTTATAGTGTCCTCCTAAGCCCAGAAGCCAGGCTTATATTGGCCTAGGATCCACCCCCTTCTGGTCATCTGACCTTATAATCCTTTAATCAGAAACAGAGGATATGCACTGGCATTATCAGCCCCACATATTGTAGCCTGCTGAAACCTAGAACCTTACAACCTGGAACCCTGCAAATCTTTTTTTCTTCTGTCTGGCCCCACTCTTAGTAACAGTGGTTGGAAACTCTTTAACAATAGGAAAACACTAATGAGATGTAAGATCATTGGAAGAGTCTTGTTCCCATGGATTAAAAAAATCAGACTTAGGCCTCCTTTCTAGAGTGAGAGCATCACATTCCAAGTGGCTGTAGTTGTATGTGGCATAATGGTGAACAGGAAAGGGGAAAAGGGAAAAAGATAGTAAACTATCAAAAAGGGCAATAATAAAAAATCCATCTTTAGAAATAATAATAATGTGACAAATCCATCCCATTTGTCATACTCAGACTCTTGGGCCTTCACATCTATATTGTGTCCTCAAAGTGTCCAATACCAGGTGCTTCAAGGCATGTAAAAACACTCCACTACAAGTCCTCAGAAAAATTTTCCCAAGCAGAAAAGCTATAGTTTATTTATTTATTCATTTATTTATTTATTCCTATTTATTAAAGGCTAGAGTAAGAATGACCTTTACATAGACAGATTGAATTGCAAAAGGAAGGAGAATAGGGGGAAAAAAAGAATATGTAAAAGAAGTCTAAAATCATAGGTGAACTTAGATGAACTCATATCGTGCTTTTTGGCATATGCTTTGCAGAAAGTTGTCCTGCAGGACACTATGCATCTGATTAATAATAGCCAGTTGCTGTAAGAGAGACCAAAAAAACCTAAAAACAACCAAATCAATGCATTGTCTTGTATATGTTTCCTCTCAGTGGTAGCAAGGGATCAGATTTTGCCACTTATACTCATCTTGAATATGAGTTGTCACACTATCATGATATTTGTATGAAAAAAGGAGGCAGACTAATTAAGTTCACCTATTAGATCAGGTTAAACCTCCCTCAATCATAAATGAAATACCATAATACCTAGAAAATCAAGTCCAACACTGTAAGCACAGGCAAAATTCAAATATTGCTATTTGTATTCACACATTAGATAACCCAAGGAAAAGAAGAATCAATTAATTTCTATATTCATTTAGTAATCCACTACTGTGGAAACTGAAATAACATTTTCATGGAAATTAATGAAAAGTAGATATACTACATGAGGTATCCTGAATCTGCAGTCTCTTGTAAAAATCTGCCAGGAATCACTTTTCCAGATACCATTAAGAAAAAGCTTCCATCAAGGAAGAATATCTTTGAAAAGACTTCTTGAGAATTGCCTCTCGGAGGGAACAGCAAAAAGGGCTATCTGGAACAGAACCCAGAAGCAGTGTCTATAGTGAAAACATTTGTTGGTCTAGTAATGTCTATGAGGAGTGTGGGCATGCACTTATACTGGAAGGGGGCAACAGCATTTGCTGTAATATCTTCTTTTGTTTAAAAAAACTACTTTAAGAGGTGAAGGTCTTATAGTATATATAGGGTGATGGCGTTACCAGCAGGGATTTGGCTTCTTTGACCATGGGATGTTCCAAAAAGGATTGCTGGAGAGAGATGAGATCCATCTGATGAAGAGAGGGAAGAGCATCTTCACAGACAGGCTCACTAATCTAGTGAGGAAGGCTTTAAAATAGGTTCGCTGAGGGAAGAAGACCAAAGCCCTGAGGTAAGTAAGGAAGCAGGAGGCCTGGAGGAAGCGCATGGAGGAGGGTGCAACAGGGAAGGCTTCCTCATTCTTACTGAGAAAGTAGAGCAATTGTCTAGTTATCTCTGATGTCTGTACAGGAATTCACAGAGCCTAGGAAACAAGCAGGCAGAACTGGAAGTCTTTGCACAGTCAAGGAACTATGATGTGATTGGAATAACAGATACTTGGTGGGAGCTCGCATTACTGGAGCACCGTCATGGATGGGTACAGAGTGTTCAGGAGGGAGAGGGAGGGGAAAAGAGAAGGAGTAATGCTGCATGTAAAAGAGATGTATAATGCTCACAGCTCCAGATTGAAATTGGAGACAGGCCTGTTGAAAGTCTCTGAGTTAAGGTCAGAGGGGAAAGCAACATGGTGGGTGTCTGCTATTGACCACCAGACCAGGAGGATGAGGTAGATGAGACTTTCTTCAAACAGCTAGCAGAAGTTTCCAGATCACAGGCCCTGGTTCTCATGGGGGACTTAAATGACCCTGACACACTGAGAGGGCAAGAAGTGCACAGGCAATCTAGGAAGTTTTTGGAGAACGCTGGGGAAAACGTACTACTGCAAGTGTTGAAGAGACTAACTAGGGGCCATGCTCTTGAACTGCTTCTCACAAACAGAGAAAATTAGTGGGGATGTAGAAGTGGATGACCAGTTGGACTGGAAAGATCATGAGATGATCAAGTTCAGTATCCTGACAAAAGGAAGTAAGGAGAGCAGGAGAGTAGGGACCCTGGATTTCAGAAAAGCATACTTTGACTTCCTTAGGCAACTGATGGACAGGATCCCCAGGGAAGCCAGTGTGAGAGGAAAAGGAGTCAGGGAGACCTGGTTGTATTTTAAAGAAACCTTACTGAGAGTGCAGGAACATACCATCCTGATGTGCAGGAAAAATAGCAATTCCTGATTTGCAGGAAGACCAGCAAGAATGGCCTTCCTGTGATGTGCAGGAAGAATAGGCGGGGGACCAGCTTGGCTTAGCAGGGAACTCTTCAGTGAGTTTAAACACAAAAATTAAGCTTAGAAAAAGTGAAATCTTGGACTGATGACTAGGGTGGAGCTTAAAATATTGCTCAAGCATGCAGGGATGAAATCAGGAAGGCCAATGCACTATTGGAATTGCAGGTAGCAAGGGACATGAAGGGTAACGGGAAGGGTTTCTACATGTATATTAGTAACAAGAAGAACGTCAGAGAAATTGTGAGTCCCTTAGGAAAGAGGGAGGCAAGCTAGTGACAGATGAAGAAGAAAGGGCTGAAGTATTCAATGCCTTTTTTATCTTGGTCTTCACAGGCAAGTCCAGCTGCCAGACTACTGCATGAGGTGGCACAGTTTGGGAAGAAGATGAACAGCCATCAGTGGTGAAAGAACAGGTTAGGGACTTTTTAGAAATGCTGGTTGTGTATAAATCCATGGAGCCAGGTGCAATGCATCCAATGGTGCTGAGGGATCTGGCTGCTGTGATTGCAGAGACACTGGCCATTATCTTCATAAATGCGTGGTGAATGAGGTAGGTCCCAGATGATTGGAAAAGGGCAAATATAGTGTCCATCTTTAAGAAAGGGAAAGAGGATCCAGGGAACTACAGACCAGTCAGCCTCACCTTAGTCCCCCTGAAGCAGGTCCTCAAGGAATCCATTTCTAAGCACTTGGAGAAGAAGATGATCAGGAAGAGTCAGCATGAATTCACCAAGGGCAAGTCATGGCTGACCAACTTGATTCTCTTCTATGATGAGATGACTAACTCTACTAGATTCAGGGAACACAGTAGACATGATATCTTTTGATTTTATGGCAAGGCACAGACATTCTAGAAGTGCGAGGGTAGTATCTTTTATTGGAAGGCAGACTATATCAGAACCTTATAAATTGACATCTCTTACAATCTGTAAGCAAAATCATGGCAACCATTGGTTTATTTGTTAACACTTTTTTAGTAGATTCAGAAAATATACTTTGCCCTTCCTCAACTGTTAAAAATCCCTGCATACTGTAACTTTATTATTATTGACAGGATGTTTAGGGTTTGCACAAATATGACAATATCATATTATTTTGGATTATAGGTGTCATAACCAAGTCAGTTAAGTGACTCTGCCACAATAGAACCACCCTAAGCAACTGCCGCTATCTCCAAAATTTGGTCACGTTCTGCCTCATTAGCTATTCCCACCTGGCAGTCTGTCATTGGCTACTCTAAACATACAAAAGTCCATGCAGCTTCCGCCCAAGTCAGAGACCTCTGAGCCCGCTGCAGAGTGACCTCAGAGAACTCTGGACACGTGACAGAGTAAATTGGCGGCCTGATCAACCACCAATTTCTCCCCATCATCGACCGGCCCTGACGTACCCCTTTTCCTTTGCATGCTCGTTTCGTCCACGGACTCGTCTCGTTGACTCGTTGCGTTACCTCTGTTATCTGTAACTACGTAAACAACCTCATAGCCTGCGTCGTGACCACCAGCGGCGTAAGTAAAATAATCTTTGAAACCGATACGCTGTGTCTCGCCTCCCCATCCACCAGCCCGCCTGATGACCGATTAATTCGTACCCCTCAAGTCGGCTCTAGCCGTCTGAGACAATAGGGACTTAGAAAAAGGAAAGGTGGGCTCCTTGTGTCATGTAGTAGACAGTAGTAGCCACACAGGATCATAGGAAAGTCAGGTAGAAGGGACCCAACAAGGTCATCCAATCCAGTCCCATGCTTATGGTAGGATCATCTGTGAATAAATGATCCTAGCTAAATGTCTGTTTAACCTGCTCTTGAAAATGTCAAGGGATGAAGATTCCACAACTTCTCTTGGTATCTTGTTCTAATACTTGACCATGCTCATAGTCAGAAAGATCCATTTAATCTCCAGCTTAAATTTGTTCTGTTGCAGCTTGAGCCCATTGCTTTTTGTCCTGGCCCCCATTTCCATTCCCTTTATAAATTGCCTTTCAGCTATTTCAAGACTGTTATCAAATTTCACCCTTCAGTTTTCTGTTTTCCAAACCAAATAACCCTAGCTCTTTCACCCTTTGCTCATAAATCATGCTTCCCAGGATACTAATTATTTCTGTTATTTTCTCCTGGACTCCCTCCAATTTGTCCATATCCTTCCTGAAGTGTGGGGCGTGTAGCAGGCAGACAAGGTTCTTTTGATAAATCTAATATATTTTATTAGACCAACTCAAATTATTGGAAAAATTCTTCTTTGCAAGATTTCAGGTATAAATAACCTTCATCAAGCTGAGGAAGCAATTGCAGTTGGTGTTTGCTCTTCCTGGATGGAATGAATGGTAAAGAAGCCAGAGGCTGGTATGCATGCAAGAAAGCCAGTCAGTGAAGATGTACCTTAGGCCTGTTACAGAGATGAGAGGGCCAGGTGATGGAAAGCAGCAGGGCCCCTTTACAGTTAGGATGTTCATAGCCCAAGGGAGAGGATTGGGAGCCCACAGAAGGAAGAACATAAACAACCTAGCCAGATAGGCTGAGACGAGATACCAGTGTGAAGAAACATATCAAGTAGTGAGTTAGGGAGGGAGTGGGGGGGGGGGTGGCAGCTACAGGCAAGTGCAAGAACCCTCTGAAGAGGCACCAAAAGGCAGAGATCACCTCCTCGCCCCTTTTTTTGTTTGTTTTGCAAAGCCTCACTTGTAACCAGCTGGCTACTGAAACAGGCAACTGCGGTGGGTGGAGGATTAGCAGCACTTGGGCCAAGTAGGTTGGAGGCCCAGTCAACTGACTGAGGGGGAGGGGTTAGCTGGGATATAAACCCTTCTTCAAGATAGAGGCAGGGGAGGCTGACCCCTGAAGCAGAGTGGGATAGAGCCCTCCGAAGTGACTCTGGTTTATACAACTCATTGTACTGTTGGCCTTTCCTGACACAAAAGGATGCTTTTTGCTCAAATTCATTTTATGGTCTATTGTAATCCAAAAGTCCTAGCCAATTATTCCCCAGTCTGTATCTATATATGACATTATTATGTCCCATATGCAAGATGTTATATGGGTCCTTGCTGAATATCACCTGATGGATTGCAGACCATTTCTCCAGTCTATCAAAGTCATTCTGGATCCTAGCCCTACCCTCCAGAGTGTTTCTAACTCCACCGTACTTGGTATTATCCATACATTTACTAAATGTGTGTTCAGTCCTATCATCCAAATCATTAATGAAGATGTTGAACAGTAGTGGATCCAGACAGAACCCTGGGGAACCAGACTTGATACCTCCTCTCAACTAGACATTGAACAATTGATGACTACTCATTGAGCATGATGATCCAGCCAATTATGTGTCTACCTTACAATATTTTAACCTAGCCTGAATTTAGTTAGATTGTTAATGAAAATGTCATTGGAGACACCATCAAAAGCCTTGATAAAGCCAAGATTCTCCTCAACCTCCAAAATAGAGCTTGTCACTTTAGCACAGAAGGAAAGCAGGCATGACTTGCTTTTGGTGAATCCATACCAGCTGTTCAAAACACCTAGTTCTCATCTACATGCCTCACAATGGTACTTCTTAGGTTGAAGAGCTGCTCCATAATCTTTTAAGGTACTGAGGTTAAGCTGACTGGTCTATGATTACCTAGATCCTCCTTCTTTCCTTTCTTAAAATTGATTATATATTAACCTTTTCCAATCATCTGGGACCTCACCTAATCTCCATGATTTCTCAGAACACACAATGGCTCTGAAATTACCTCAACCAGTTTCTTTCTTTCTTTTCTTTCTTTCTAGGGTGCATCCCATCTAGTCCTACTGAACTGGAAGCATATAGCTCCTCTAAGTAATCCCTAACTTGTTTTCATTACTGCAGCCTGTTTGTCTCCCTCCTTATGTTTGCTGTCAAGTATACTTGTAATCCATTAGCCACCCATTTGTGAAGATGGAAATAAAAAAAAATAAAATAAACCCCTCAGCCTTTTCTGTATGTTTTAAGGTTCCTGTGTTTTTTTTTGGTCTTCCTCTTATTTTTTGACATACTTGTAGAATCCCTTCTTATTTCCTTTCATATCCCTTGCCAAATGCATCTTGAATCATACCTTGGCTTTCCTAATTTCCTCCCTGCTTGCCCATGCAATACTTTTATACTTCTCCCTAGTAATTTGGCAGTTTCCATGTGTTGTACAATTTCTGTTTTGAGTTTCAACTCATTGGAAAGATTATGGTCTAATTAGGTTGGTCCCACTTCCCATTCTTCTCTCACATCAGAATATTTTACTGAAACATAATACAAGATAATCTTATTCTTTAAAACCGATATGCAGATATTTCTTTACATGAATAGCCCTGTTGAGACCGTTGGGTCAAGGTTATAATAATAATAGAGAATAATAACCATTATTATACATATAAATAATTTCTATGTATATTTTCATATATATAGACTTATTAAAAATTATTATTATGCATCGTAGGGCTCTATTGCAAAATGTTAACTGCCCAAATGAAAGAAAAAAGGTCTGGCCAGACTGTAAGCCCTACAAATCTGGCTGGCCTCTCTGGATAGACACTGCCATGGGGCTTTACCAAAGAGCAGCTTTTGGCACTGGCTGACAGTCATTTCACTTGTCCTTGTTAAGGTTCTTTTGAATTTAATGATGTGTTTGTTGGGGATGGAGTGTGGCAGGTCAATCACAAACACAGTTTGTAGAAGACAGGAAGGGAGCTGGGAAGGAACATGGAAGTGGATGGAAGGAATTCCCTTGTAAGTAAGGCAGATAAATGGGTGGGCAGGGTTCTTTTTTTGGATTGGATGCAGATAGTAGTTGAGAAGCATAGTTGGGAGGGTTTGCAAGTAGGGAGGTTAGGAAGGGAAGCGGTACGATTGGTGGACTTGGAGTTCTTAAATTGTGGGGTGTTGTTTGGGGAGTCTACTATTGTGTCATCTGTGGGTTTTGTCTGTTGTTTGTCAACTTGGCCTGAAGTCAGGTTTATCTGAGAATTTTGGATAAGGCAGTATATAAATCCAATACCTGCATCAATAAACAAACTATGCAGTTGAGTCAATAAAAGATACCACCCAAAGGAAATCTTTTCCCATTAGACAAATAGATAAAACACAATATTGCATTCATATTATTCAGTATACTAAATAGAATTATTCAAATATTAGTAGATTGAACTGATTTTTCTGAAAAAAAAACCCATTTTTTGGTAACATTCTAACATTGCCACTTGTTTCAAAAGAAGATTAAAAAAAAACAAACCCAAAGTGCCTTTCCATAACCTTTCTTTAAAATATAGAGAAATCCAGGTGACAGTCTTCCAATACTGCAGCAGTTTTTATGATTAAAAATACTTATTTGGCCTTGCAAAAAAACTGGTTTATATCTTACAAGTAAAAGCTGTTTTTTAGCTTAACGGAATCCTATCTTGGATTACAAATGCTTTAAACAAAATGTTACAACTCCCTTCTGTAGTTTAGATTTGCTGTCATAGAAAAACCTGCTACCCTTCTTACATTTTATGTTTATTTTCTGTCATAAAATATGCAGACAAGCATTTCTTGCATGTGAATGTGCATATGCATATAATGTATTAAGTCTACAAAATATTTGTCAACACTGTTTTAACTATAGGTATTATTTGTCCTACAACATAAACTACAGATCCAGATGTTGTAATGCACTTAATTTAATACCTACAAAAAGATTCACACCAGTGGATCTTGTTATGTAAGTAGCACAATATTTTTATATTCTCTCCAGGCATTTAGGATTTAGACCTGTTTAAGGAAAAATTAGTACCTATTTATTTGGTAGTTTAAATAAAGAACACATTTTTTTCTGTCTTGTACCTTCTTACTGTAAAAGAGCTGCATTATTGCAGCTGTTACTGCAGTTGTTGTTTTACTGATATTTTCACTACCAAGGAAATTACCTTTGAGTGGAAATCAATAAGAGAAAATTTTACCAGGAAAGGGGAAAAACACTTCAGAACATTCTAAACAAATGAAAAGTTATTCCTATGTTTAATGCTAGTTTAGGGTGTAATTTTACTATGAAAAAGGAATCTGTAAAAATGTCATGGTTGAAATCCATATACTTTGCATCACACTAATTTCCATATAAACTCTGCTCAGTGTGTGATAAAAAAATGGTTTCCACCATTCTTTCTATGAATTCACTCTGGGCTTTGAAAGTCAAATAGAGTTCCACCCATCTTATACATTATAATCACATACAAAAGTTGTCTGTTTTTTTGTTTGTTTGTCTGTTTATTTTTTGGCTAAATTATGCTCTCAGCTACACCTGTGCAATTATTGTTTAAGTGACACCTGTTTGGGATTGCATACTTGTAAGGGAGGGCATAATTTAAAGGCAGGGGGGTTTCAAAAGTGCATGTAAAAGCACAATTTGGTCTGAAAAACCTTCATTACTGGTTATGATTCACAAAATGAAAGGAATCTAGCTTGTCAGAGCACAGCTTTAATTTGTTGGAATGACTGAAAGAAAAGGCAGGTTAGGTTGCTTGGCCTCATTGAAGTCGCTTATGTGTTTTGCCAAAGGCTTCAGTGAAGCCAGGATTTCAGCCAACATTTTTCTCAATTTAATTTCAAGGGGAAAATAGATAAATAAATAAAATGTAATGTTATGGAAATGAGTGATAGAGAGCGAATGATATGAAAACATCAATTTTTTTTTCTGTCACATTTCAGTGTGGAGGCATTTTTAGAGGTATTCCTCCCACTCCAGTTACTACACAATACAGTCACAATTTATACATGTAATAATTGGCTTACAGTAACCTTACAAATTCTCATTCATTATTCAGTACAAGAACTTCTGGCCTAGGACTCAGTTGCCTCGTATGAGGTAAGCAACCTCCTCATGGTTAGATCTCAACTGGAACTTAAGAGTTGCAATACCAAACTTGATATCTTCCAATATTTTAGGTTTTTGACCCCCTTCATCTAAAATATATGGACCATATTGAGTGGTGGTCTGGCTTAGGAAACCAACAGGAATAATGAAGAACAACTTGTGGTGTGATGACACTTCTCTAGGGAATAATATTTCGAAAACTAAGTATTACTGAAAGGAAAGCATGAGTGAAGAAAGGCTGTAACCCTCTCCTAGATCACTGTTTTCTACTAAAATGGGGATTGCTGCTACCCCAACCCCCTTTATGCAATAACTCATGCACTTAGAACTAAAATAACAAGCACAGGATTTGGGAGACCTCAGTTCAGTGCCCTTTTCAGTCTGAGCCTGTTCAAGTCTCACTCCCAGGAGGCTTTACTATTAACCAGTAACTGAGTGCAATAATCCAGAAAGTTTTTTATCCACCTTACAGTCCATTCATTCGAACTGTATTTCCTTAGCTTGCTTTGAGAATGTTGTGAGAGACTATATCAAAAGTCTTGCTAAATTCAAGGTATATCATGTCCACTGCTCTCCCCACAAGCACAGAAACAGTCATCTTATTATAGAAGGCAATCAGGTTGATCAGGCATGACTTGCCTTTGGTGAATCTATGTTGACTCTTGCTAATCAGCAGGGATCCTGGTTTTCTTTGATAAAAATTCCCCATTTTTCAGATATAAAAACTAATCCAAAATCCACATTTTTCCATGATTAAAATGAAACACCACTTATATATGGGTTACTTTTTTATATCCAAAAATCGAGGATTTTTTTTTAACAGAGAAAATCAGGATCTCTGCTAATCAACTTCTTCTCCTCCAAGTGCTTAGAAATGGATTCCTTGAGGACCTGCTCCATGATTTTTCCAAGGACTGAGGTGACACTGACCAGTCTATAGTTCCCCAGGTCCTCCTCCTTCCTGTTCTTAAAGAGGGATAGTAGATTTTCCCTTTCCCAATTGCCATGAATTTTCAAAGATAATGGCTGGAAGTTCTGCAATTATATTGGCCAACTTCGTCAGCACTTTTGGATGTGTTGCATCTGGCCCAGTGAATGTGTACACATGCTAATCTGTTCTTTCACCACTGTTGGTTGCTAACCTTCTTCCCAAAATGTGCTGCCAGGTGCAGTAGTATAGTAGGTGACATGGTCTGTGAAAACTGAGGTAAAGAAGGAACTGAGTACTTCAGACCTTTCCACATCATCTGTCACTAGGTTGCCTCCCCTATTCAGTAATGGACCCATACTTTCCCTGATCTTCCCCTTCTTGCTGACATAATTGTACAGACCTTTCCTGTTACCCTTCATGTCCCTTGCTAGTTGAAAGTCCATTTGCAGTTTTGGGCTTCCTGGTTTCATCTCTGAATGCCTGAGCAATACTATTATACTACTCCCTAATTGTTTGTCCAAGTTTCTACTTCTTGTAAGTTTCCTTTTTATGTTTTAGCTCACTGAAGACTTCCCTGCTAAGACAAGCTGGTTTTCTACCATAATTGTTAGTCTTCCTGTGCATTGGGATTATTTGTTTCTGAGTTTTCAGTGAGGCTTCTTTAAGGTGGAGCCAGCCTGGACTCCTTTCCTCCTCAGACTGGCCTCCCAGAGGATCCTACTCATCAGTTCCCTGGATGATTCAAAGTTTCTTGTTTTGAAGTCCAGGATCCTTAATTTGCCGCTCTCCTTCCAACCTTTCCTTGGGATTCTGAATTCAATGATGTCATAGTCACTGCTGGCCCAACTTGCTGTCCCCTCTAACCTTGCACCCAGAGCCCTGTAGGCACTTTCATCTTCTCAGGGTTTCCTCTAGTGGTATCATTTGTACCCACTTGGTTGAGCAGCATGGGATAGTAGTCAGAGAGCAAGATGAGTCTTGATAATCCTTTTGTGACATCCTGGATCCAGGCTATAGGCAAGCAGCAGACTTCCTGAGACAACAGATCAGGTTGGCAGATGAATGTCTCCATTCCCCACAGAAGGGAGTATCCAGCCACCACTTCCTCTTGACGGCAGTGGTCTCAGTCCTCCCAACCTTGGGGAGGCCTGGCCTGGCCTTTTATGAGGGCAAAACTTGTTTCCTCTCCTCTCTTGCTAGGGCTCCGTATCTGTTCTCCAGACAAACCTCTCCACATGGGGTTAAAACTTTCTTCTTACTGCCATAGGTTAAAAGCTTCCAACTTCCACTTTCCTGGGAATCCATGTCCTCTTCCTTCTCTAACACTGCCTCGGCAGTCCTTCTGCATTCCTAGACGTCTTCTGTAGCATCAAATCAATGAACTCTTCATGGTGGAGCATGCTTCTGAGCTTTGCCACCTTCTCCTGTAGCTCTTTTGCTTCTTCCCTGGGGGAACCTACCAGAAGGTGCTGCTCACATCACAGGCATTCACTCACCTGGCTGTCACTGGAAGAAATCTGCAAGCCACAGTTTCCATAGCACTTAATCAGGCCTGGGTGGAAGTCTTGACAGTCATGCCTGGGCATATACCTCACGGATGAAAAAGAGGAAGAGATGGCAGTAGCAGTGGCACTGACACTGAGACATTGATCAATGCACACAAATGCTTTTATGTCAAAAATGCCAATACTTGCTGAAACACCCTCGCACATAGAGTCCAGGTTGCTCAACCATGTTCAGGATCCTATAAGTCATGCTCAGCAATTAATTGCTGGACATGTAGGGTTGAAGAAACAAACATGGATTATTTCTTGGCGTAGTATTGGGCCAGGAAGGATTGACAGCTTTAGGTGCCTAAAATAGAATTTAAATAGACTTTTGGGACCAGATTTGCAGTAGCTGAAGTAAAATTACGTCTGGTCCCTAGCTCCCATACTTTAATAGGTCCAAAGATTCATAACATTTGGAAGTGAATGTGTAACAAGGCCTTTAAGTTGCTATTTCCTTTCTGGTCAAATTTCTGTTGTTCCTTCCTTCCTACTTATTGATTGGAGTTTATTTTATCTCGTGAAATATCAGTTTTATTTCAGAAATATTATTTTCTATATATTGTAAGTTGCCCATTTTTAATTATTATTCTTCTAACATATCCATTTACCCTTTCTTTTTAGTGGTAATTAGCTGTGGTTACATTACAAGTTTTCACCGACAAACACCACCTGTTTCATTGGTATAGAACAAACCAGATAAACATTCCCTCAGTAGGAGAGATTTAAAGCAGAAAAAATAAATTTCTTCATTGCTGGAAGCTCAAATTTTAAATTTAGACATACAAATACTACAGCTTGGCACCTCCCACTCCCAATAAAACAATAAAGCTGTGTTTAGAAGTTAAGAAACTGCATGCTGGACAAGTTGTTGATTTAATAGTAATGTTCTGTTATAGTAATTTTGATAGTAATATTCTGCATGTTCTAACCTACTCTCTTTATTTATAGCTGAGTGTTTATAGCTTCTTTTTCCAATCACCTTGTCACTTCCTGCCAGCGCACAGGAATTTGGGTCAGAATATGAAAGACAGGCACAAAAGTGCTTTTAAGTGAGACACTACAAAGTAACTAGCTACTGGGAAAATATATTCCTGCCTATCTGCCCCTATCTTCCTTTCCTACCCTTTTCTTATCACATAAGAGGCATTTAATTGGTCCCAGTGTAGAGTCATAAGGTTCCACTACTCACACAGCAATTGGAATATTTCAGCCTAAACCTCAAGTGAAAGTCTATTCTAAATGATCTTTCTTTCACTCTACAGAGTGAGGGTAGCCACCAAACCAAACAATTGGCTACATCTACAGGGTTCATTTTGTTACTTGAAAGTGTCAAAAGCTTACATTCTTAGCACTTCGTTAAAGTCCTTGCAATCAGTACATCCATTTTAACATTCCACTACTCATACAATTCCTTCTTCCATTTTCCAAGTCTTGTTCTTCTTTTCTCCTGGATTATTCAAGAACAACAAGTAGGCTGCTTCATTATATAGGCAGGCAGCGATTACAAGATATTCTCTGGCTGCATGCCTTTAAATTAAAGTAAAGGAAGCCCTGAAAGCCAGGTCCCCTAAGTCTTTTCCTGACTGGTTAATCAGAATAGAGAAACCTCTCCAACAGGCAAGGTCCCATGCATACCCTGAGGCACAAAGAGCAACTGCAAGCCAGCATGTCTAGGTATAAGCTTTCCCCTCATAGGAGATGGTCATTGTGTTGGCTAGCAATCATTTGGATCCAAAGAATCCAAGGCCTGCTTCCTTCAGTTTTTGAGTTTAACTGTAACACATTGTGCAACACGATCCTCTGCATAGAATAGCAAGTGCTTTCAGTTAGCCCACATGGGAGTCTCTGAAAAGTACTTCCTCAGAGCCATCTCTTTTCAAAGGGAGGGGGGACAATGGCACAATGTCATGTTGATGCATACACCAAACTTCTGTGGCCTCAGAATTTATCATTTAGCATGCCTTCTCCAAAAAAAAAAAAAAAAAAAAAAAAAAAATAGTAGGTAAGGGGTGCATCTACAAGGTGCTTTACTGCACATAAGACTAATTTAATGCACAGTAAAGTATCACCATCATACACAGCACATTAAATTAGTTGACTGCACTATTTGCTAGTAGCAACACATACAGATACTAGATAAATGGTGCATTACCTAATACTTTGTAGTGCACATGCAGATGCTGACTGGCAGCAATTAGCTCTTTCGCCATGCCCCAGAAGACAGCTGCCCACCAGCCAACAGAGCTCTCCCCACCTGGCAGAGATTGGGATGGACCCTGTAATCTGCAGAGTGGTAGAGGAGGGTGGGGCAGCCCTGGACTGGGTTGCTCCTGTCAGGTGCAATTTGCTCCCAGAGAGGGTGCACATGTAGATGTGTGCTGGGGAGTACATTGATGACCTTGAATTTTCTGCAAGAAATTTAGGTGCACTAATTGCACATGTAGGTGCACCCAGGGAGAGATAATCCACCCATCTTTTCCAGCGAGTAAGCACTGCATTCTTGGAACAATCTCCTTTCCATTTCAAATATCAGAATTTAAATGTGTTTTAATTTATTTGATTATATAAATGCATTTTTCCCTTGCAGTCCTGTCATGATATAGCTTTCTAGGACTTGTATCTTAAAAGACACAATATATGTAAATGTAAAAAAAAATCAGTTCATTCGTACTGTAGCAATGATAGTATATCTTTTTGTGAATTGTGTATTACCCTAAAGACACGTAAAGTGAGTACCACTATTTCTATTCTATTGTTCCTTAAACTTTTTCCTTGCATTTATGGGACAAATTATATTTTTGATAATGACAAAAAGAACATCTATTATGCTGTTTGCCTTCTAGATTAGCAGCTTTGTATATAAATATTTTCAACATATGGAATATATTAGCTTGCTTAGCTGATATGACTCTCAGACCTATCACTGAAATTTCTATTTGTAATGCCACTTTACTGACAGAAATGTACCGCTATGAATTGAAAAGCATTACTTTAGAAAATCTATTTAGATTTTTAGAAACCCATTTTTATCTGAAATATGGGGCAAGAATTTTTTTTTCCAGTAAAATCATCAATATAACTGAGACAGCAGGCTGAATTATTAATTTATTATTCAGTGAACATCATCAAATATAAAATGAAGCTTAAATTTTAAATGACACTGAGAAAATATTAATTTTTAAAAATATAATCACTTTCAGCTTATATAATTTTAAATATTTTGACTAAAATGAACATGCATAACATTTTGAAGTTCTGTATGGCACTTTGTTTCCTTTAGTGATTTTAGATATGTACACACTTTCATGGTACTTGATTTATGATCACACAGCTTACTTTAAGCTTTATAATTGTATATCTGGTGCAGGGATCCACATCAGGAAGTAATCTAACTAAATAGGGTAGGGAGAGGGATGTGTGGGATTTGGCAGCGTGCTAGCAGGAGGGGGTAGGGTTTGCGGGTTTGGAGGATGGGTTGTCCACTGTGGGATGAGGTGGCTGTGAAGCTAAAAAAAAGGCCAATCAGGGTGAGGGGGTTGTGTATGAAAAGTCTTCCCTGGGGCTGGGAAAAGTGACTGGGCCTTCCCAGCCCCTAGGCTGTAAACTGAACATGTGCAGACATTTATTAGTATGGGCTGACCTGCTCCTGATCTAACATACTTCACCTCTGAATGTCTGTACGGATCTGCAGGGACCTTGGTTTTCTCTGGAAAAAAAAAAAAAATCCCAAATTTTTGGGTTTAAAAAAGTTACCCAAAATCCACATTTTTCCTTGACTAAAATGAAACACTTCTAATATATATATATAAATGAAGCACCACTAATATCTATCTATCTATCTATCTATCTATCTATCTATCTATATGAGGTGTTTCATTTTAATCAAGGAAAACTGTGGATTTGGGTAACTTTTTTTAACCCCCAAAATGCTGCGGTTTTTTATCAGAGAAAAGCAGGGTCCCTGCAGATCACCACTTAGGTTGACCTAGCCCTAATTAAGTCAATCCAAGTGTAGTGTCTGTCCCTACCCATAGATAAGCTATAAATAGTGAGCTCAGATTTTTTTTTTTACTTCTTCCTGTTTGGTTGTGTTTTAGAAACAGATTTTATGAGGAAAAAATAATTTTTCTAGGGTTTTTTTTGCTATTAGTTGTTTTTTTTTGCTAATAGTTCTTGGGTTTGTGGGGGGTTTTTTGCTATTATAATTTATTCTAATTATTCTTTCTGTAATTTCTCATCACTTTTACATCCTGAGAGAGAATAGATGCACATCATTTTCAGTGTTTCTGATTAGCTCCCATATGCATTGAGTCACTTTCTTCTGACTTCCTCTGCTAACAGCTTTTATAGTTCAGAGACTTTTTAATGAAGTATGTCAGTAAGCTTAAAATTGAACTAAATAATTTTTGGTTTTGATCATTCAGGACTTCATAAAGGCATACAATTTTTCAGCCTATTAAAGTCATGTTCTATCTAACCTCTAAATTTATGGAGATTTTTTTTTGTATGGTACACAACAAATTAATATGAAAGGCTGACTTGAACACATTTCTATTGAAAGTTTGAACATTGGTTTAAAACTTCCCACTGTAAACATACATTTTAGACTTGATAACAACCCTCATGTGACTTGGAATCATGGCCACAATCTTTAGCACATATTGACAATGGAGCTTAGTAATGTTGAGTTTTATTCTGACAATTTTAGAATTTTTTGTCTTTTTGTAATACAGTCTGCATAGTTTCAAATCAAGGTAAGACTCATATATCATGTTAACAGATTCTGGGATCACACATTTTAAGGTTAGCAGGGACCACCAGGATCATCTAATATAAGTTTATTCACAGTAGGAGTTAAAGACTCTACCCTATTAATTTCTGCATCCAATATATCTTCTTTTTCAGCCATAGAAGACACAATAACTTTAAAAACCAAGACTGTAGATATTCTTTGTATCCCTAAATTGCCCAAGATGTTCCAATGGTTAATTTGTCCCCTACTAAAAACAAACAAACAAACAAAAACAAACAAACAAACAAACCACGCTTTATTTCTAATCAGATTTTTGTTTAGTTTCAGCTTTCATCCACTTCCAAATTATTTAAACATTATCGTCTTAATTATACATTTTTTCTGCCCTCTCCAACTATTGATGTCTGAAAAATGCTCATTAGTCATTCTTCTGAACTCTTTTCTTTATCTTTTTGGAATGTGAATACACAAACTAGACAGTAGTACAGTAATAGTTTCATTAAGATTAAATACAATATTACCTTCCTACGCATCCTTGATACGTCTCTGCTTATTTATCCCAGGATCTTATCTGTTCTTTTACCTACAACATCTAGTAGAAACTAATGTTCAGTATGGGTACGTGCAAGTCTTCATATGAATCAATTTGACTCACTTTGTTTAGTTTGAGCAGCCCAAACCTCTAATGATTGAGCAAATGTTCAGTGTTTGAGGGAGGAGGTGCATAGGCAGCCTGTGCTGGAGATGACCCAAAGACAGGGGGCCTCTTAGTATACATTCCAAAATGCATTATGGGCTCCCAGCTGCCAGAGATTGCTGAGCACAGACAACCACACAGAGCAGTCCTGATTGGCTGGCCACTGCAGAGGATCATAGCCCCCAGGTAGCTACCCAACAGTGACATCTCCCTCCCACCCTGTCTAGAGGCTTTCAGAAGAGAGTCTTTTTTCTTGCTAATTGTAAGTGCATCAGTTTTTCTGTCCAGACCCTGAAATTGATTTCTACACCTTCACGTGCAAGCCTATGGATGCAGGAGCTGCCGTGAGTCCTCTTGTTTTTCTGTGAAACTCTTTCTAGAGACTGTGGGACATTACAAATGCCCATCTGCAGATGTCTCAGTATATGTTCATGCTGGCATATGCCTTCCATCCTGGGATTGAGGAGCCTCACAGCCCCCATTGGCTACTTATCAGAGCCTATGGCCACCAAATGTCCTAGAATCAGCCAAATACTTCCACCCGACTAATGAAGATGAGGACCTCATGGATGTTGTTGATTCTGGGATATACTTCCAGACCATTAAGCTGCAGATCTGGGACCACAAGACCAACAGTAACATGTGGGAGTGGATCATTCTGAGCACCTGGAACAACAACTTCCATATGTTCCAAACCATCTTCAAGAACATTGTTGTCATGCCCCCCACATTGAGCATCAGGCCATCATCATAATCCTACCCCTGATTTGGAGAAACAGTTAATCCCCACCACCTGGATTCTTGTTACCTTAATTGCTAACCAGTGTGGCCAGAGTAGTGGTCTGAGAGGTATGTGGAGTTGTCCAGGGCATGCTGGCAAAAATGCTTCATTTGATTTGTCAACTTGCTGCTGTCATTTTTACCAGATGGGCTTCCTCAGCTGTGTGGAGACCATCAATAGCACCCATATTTCCATCCTTTGCCTGTCCCAAAGCATAAATGAGTTAATCAACCGGAAGGGCCTCTTATCCATCATGATGCAGGATGTGGTCAACCACCATGGGTGCTTCACCCACATCATTGCTGGCTGGGTAGCAAAGACCTCCTCCCTTGAACACTGGGGGATTTCTGCAAATTACCTTCTGGTGAAAAACAGATGCTGAGCACCTGAGGTTAGTATAGTTGTCGTTCCACCCATTATCATCAGAGATCCAACTTATCCACTCTTCCCATAGCGAATGAAGCCCTACATGGGGTACTTGGACTATAGGAAAAAAACACTTCAACCATTGCATCAGCAGGTGATGCATAATCATTGAGTACACTTTTGACCACCTCAAGGTATGTTGAGCATCTGAGCATGTTCCTTGACAGGGCCAAGGAGTACTTGTCACACATCATTGCTGCCACCTCATCCTGCACAACATCTGCAAGCCCATGAAGGAAATCTTTCACAAGGCTGGGACAGATGAGGTATGACATGGCAATGAAACTTGACACTCAGGGTAAGCCACAGTATATCACTGTCAGAATGTGCATCCCCAGGATAAACCAACTGGCAGAGAGTCCTGGTGGATTATCTCATGGACTCCCAATATGGGGGTTAGAGTCCCCACGGGCATGTCCAGACAAGTATGCATGTGTGGTTTAGGGTGCCACAGACCCATCTGCAGTGCCACAAACCCCACACTCCATACATCTAGGCATTTGCTGTGCTGCTAATTTTTGGCATGGTGTGGTTTTTGACACCGGAAGATCCTGGTATGAAGAAAACGTGTGCCAGAAAAAAGTGGGGATGTGCATGTGGAGGCAGTGTATACTGCCTGAAACCAGAGCCTGGTCAGCCAGAACCATGCTCCATCTGCCAACCAGGTTCTACACATCCAGATCAGCACTGCTGGAGCCCCAGGAAGCCCCCAAGACCCAAGGGAAGGCTGCTGAGGCCAGCCTAGATGCTGGTCCCAGCCTCCCCTGTCCCACCCAAATATGTGCTATTGCTAGTTCTCCCTGAACAATACATGTTCCAGGCTGTGGGGATGCAGCCCAGAAGAGTAGGGCCTAAGGATCAAGAGGCTGGATGCTCTGAGCAGTCAAGCCCCAGCTTTGAGCAGGGAACATTTTCACTATGCAGCTTATACCTCAGTTTTCCCATCTCCAGGGTTAATGGAAGCACTCTTTTTCTTGGGGCTTCACAAGGTGGCCATGGTTAAGTGAAGCTCTGGTCACCTGGACGCCAGCCTTGGGACACCTGAACATGGGGGAATATGGCACAGATGTGGCTCAATTTACTTGTTCTCAGTTGCCAAAAATGAGTTTCTGTAGTAAAAAATGTTGAGCATTAACTCTATTAGAAATTGGTTCCTCTTCCTATAAGTGCAAAACAGTGAATGTGGTTGGGGCTGAGGTAAATTTTCCAGCTTATCTTCCCCAAGGATAGGTAGGTTGGAAACTGGGGATATGTCAATACAGCACAGGACTCTATTGGAACCTGGAGACATTGGTGGGGAGGGGAAGAGAAGGTATGGGTGATTTCTAACCCGCAGTTTCCTAAGAAGGCTACAGAGGTATGGGGATGGATAGTACAAAGTCAGATCCATTGCTGGGCTCCCATGAAATTCTAAGGGACCAGGAGGTCCTTTCCCATGGACCCTGGATCACCTTCTCCCTCTGTGGGGTTCCCAATCACATGACCCTTGATCTCACTTGAGGGGTACCTTGTGCCCTGAGACCAGGAGTGTCAGATCGCTTGCCCCACTGTGGCTAGAGTTTTCCTTAGCACCAAGACTAGGGTCCCACATCCCAGACATGCTCCTCTGTGTTTCCCAGGTATGACAGAAGGAGGTGGTGAGGGGTTCTGTGCACCATCTCCAGCCCCTGTCCCATGACTGTCATGGTGGGCTGGTGGGCTGTGGCCATTTCCTAGACCTTGCCATTCTTTTGCCTCATTAGCAGGGATCCTGGTTTTGTCTGATTAAAAAAAATCCCAATTTTCAAATTAATAGAAGTAACCCAAAATTCACCTTTTTCCATGATTAAAATGTTTCATTTTGATCATGGAAAAAGGTGGATTTTGGGTTACTATTTCTTAATCTGAAAATTGGGAATATTTTTTATCAGAGAAAACCAGGATCTCTGCTCATTAATAATGCCTTGGTAACTCTTGGGGGGGGGGGGGGCAGAGCTGGATTCATGGAGGTAGTGGCTAAACCAGGGTTGATTTTGGTGTCTGGGATGGGCTTGCCTTTCATTCCTGGGCGCACTGGTTTCAATCAAACTGTCAAACTGTTCACTGTCCATCCTTGATTTAGCATGTCCATTTGTCCCTCCTAACTCCAGCTGCAATTGGTTCACTGGACTGCTCTACCTGTCCCTGTTCCACCTCCTGCCCCACCAACCCCACTGAGAGGAAATGGAATAGTTTCTTGTAGAAGAGTGTGGAGTGCCTTGTGCCAAGTGATTGATGTCACAACTCCACTTGAAATGAATTTTCTTGATCCATTTAAGTTGGTTCTATTCAGTGTCCCATCCTGTTTGTGGCCCTGTGCTGTCATCTCTTCATCATTCCACTGGAACACTTTCTTGTTCTGGCATGCACTGCAGAGCTGGTCCTGGATTTCCTTCTCACCCCAGATGGTGACAGATTTCCCATCTCCTTGACAGCTCATATCTGTCACCAGCTATAGACAGGAGAGGGAGATGAGGTGAGTACTGCCATGGTTTTCAGTGGTGCCCTTGAGGTCTGGGGGTTTGCAGTTGGGCAGAGGTTGGTGTGGGATGCGTGGGTGTAGGTCTTGGCATATGTCTCTCTCTCTTTCTGACTGGGTATATGTCTGGATCTGGTAGGATATTTCCCTTGCTCCAAAGTGACCCAAGCTCCACTGATCATGTACCAACCCCCCTCCCCCCCAAAGCCAAACCCAAAGACACGCATCTGTCCACACGAGCTCAGAGGGCAGAGCCCTGTGTTTCTCCCTGCTGATCTACCACTTGTACCACTTCCTTGATACTGGACTCCACAACTGCAGCAAAGGAATCTCTGCCAGCATTAGCTAACCTCCTTGTGGGGTTGTGAAAGAAATTTTAGAGCCCTCTTGCTATAGAAAGAGCTAGCCTGGATTATCACTCATCCAGAGATCACTCTTTCCACAGGCAATCATTAAGACAAAACAACAACAACAACAACAACAACAAAAATATGTAGAGGTTGCTAGAGTCTCAGATCTTTCCAACTTGGGAGAAAAAAATTAAAAGATATTGATTCTATCATAGCTTGACTCTAAGGCCTCCTCTATACATTATATCTATTGAGCAATTACCTTGTAAATTGTGCAATAAATTTAGACTGGCTACACATCCAGATTAATTTTTGTTCCTTATAAAGGTCCAGCCAGCTATCAAGTTATTGCTTGAAAATGTGTAATAATTTTTATAGCTGGTTTCTATTCACCTTTAATATGCACATATAGGCAGTCCTGCAGCTGAGAGACCACAGCTTCTGAGAACTCCTAGTCACTGGGAGAACGATGCAGCCCTGAGCCTGCGAGATTGCAGCTGCTGCTTTGTCCTAGCAGCAGGAGTGTAGGGGCACTCCCCAGTGGGGCACTCCAAGCACTCCCACAGCTGAGAGACCACAGCAGCAGCACCCCCACCTTCTCCTGTCCTGCAAAGCTGCAGGGGCTCAGAGTCCTGCAACTGACAGGGCTTTTGGGCCCATCTGCACCACACTTGCAGTCCTGCCTGTGTGCCATATGGTCCCTGCAGGTGGGAGCCCAGTCAGCAAAAGGGGTTTCCAGCCAGGATTAAGCTCCCCATATGCTGGCAATAACACACAATTAAACCTAATGCACTACCCCACAATCATACCTACTGCCATGCACATCTGGCATGGCAGGAGGCAAGGTTGTATGGATAGTGCATTCAGTTCAATTTCACCTTTACCTGTATGTGTAGAGAGGGCCTAAGAGACCTTCAGGCCAGCTGTCCTCATCAGCATTATTTTAATTGCTCATGAGCCAACAGAAACCTCAGAAATATTTGGCCTCCCCTGAGACACCTGGCATTTCTCTGTCTGTAATGGACCATATTTATCTCAAATACTTTTTTGATAGAGGAATTTATTTCTCCACTACAGGCAGACATTGCCTTGGGTGTCCAAGCCAATAATGTCTTCTTCTCACTGCTTTTGGGAATGGCAGTTGACATGCATCCCTAAGTTCCTCAATTAAACCATATCTAAAATTATAAAGATACGCATAGACAGTATAACATAATCTAGATGATAAAAGTGACCTGAATGGATACAGCATAATATCGGTTTTCCAACAAGACCACACGTACCCTATCAGTACAAGACAAAAGAAATCATTCATGAAACCCCACAAATCCCTGAAACAATGTGACAGGCATGCCCCACCAAGACCTGAACTTTTGAAGGACTTCTACCTTCTGCCCCCAGGATGGCTGGCCACTCTCCGTCTTCCCCTGTCCATCCCTAAATGTTCCAGGGCAATGCACCTACCAGCAACACCCGCCCATGCCTCAAACTTCATAGTTTAGGTATCTGCTGTCAGTGGCCAGTCCACTGAGCACACTTAGCATTTCTACCATACCAAACTCAGTTCAATCAATCTAAATATAATACCTGGATCCTCCTTTGTTATTATGTTGTTTGATTTTTTTTTTTCTGTTTTGTGGCATTCTATGATAGTGTCTGACACCTTGCACTGGTAACATTGATCCTTTGTTCCCAGCTTTATAACCTTGTATTTGATTGTGTTTAAATGAGTCAAAACAACCAATATCTGTGTGTATTGTTGACTCATCCTCATTATTTACCAATATTTATTGGTTAGCTAAATATTTTACAGTCAGTGACTGGATTTTTCCCAGAGCATTAACAAAAAGAGTGAATAACATCAGACCAAAAACAGATTCTTGTAGGAGCTTACCAGAAATCTCCTATAAGACAATGAATACCAGGGATCCTGATTTTCTCTGATTTAAAAAAATCCCCAATTTTCAGATTTAAAAAAGTAACCCAAAATCCACATTACTGATGATTAAAATGAAACACCACTATATATATACATACTACACATTATATATACGCAACAGATACATTCCATGATTAAAATGAAATGCCACTATTATATATATAGTATATTAGAGTTAGTACTGAATTACAAAAAGAGAAAATAGCACCATGAAAATTGATGTAGCTCATATTTAATGTCTGAAACCTGTTAACTAATAGACCTCCCAAAAGAGTAAATAAAAAAAAAACAAAATTGTAATTTTTTTCTGTGATTAAGATAGATATAGCTTAGGTTAGATACATATTAATCACAGAAAAATGTGGATTTTGGGTTACTATTTTTATTCCGAAAATTGGGAATATTTGTAAATCAGAGAAAACCATGATCCCTGATGAGTATTTATTTTTATTTATTATTTTGGGAGGTCTATGAGTTAACAGGTTTCATACATTTAATATGAGCTACATTCATTTTCATGGTGCTAGTTTCTCTTTTTGTAATTTAGTACTAACTCCAATGCCTTTCAAAAGTCTCTTATAAACTCATCAGAAAATCTTAATGTTTGTCTGGTGAAACATTTTTTTCTCTCAGTAAAACTAGGCTGACTGGCATTAATTATACTACCATCTTTAAATGATTTAGTCTTACAACAGTTTTGTTTCAATGCAGTGTTAGACTAGGAGGCCTATCTTTATCCAGGTCTTCTGTATTTTATGTATTGTTTCACTAGCTGTTGAAGTGAAATACTGCTGATTTAGACAATTTAGTACACCTAACATAGGTCCACATTTTTCTATCAATAAATAATGTTGCTAATTTAATAAGTATGTACAGCTATTATATTTAGATCAACATAACTAGGGTTAGGTCTATTTAAATGGCCATCTTTTCAGGCATTACGTTATACGTTAAATCAGGCAAAAAATGGTGGGCCTACTTTAAGTTAGTTTACTTAAGGAGGTGAAATAACGTAGATTGGAAACAGGTTAACCTAATCTATTGAACACTGCTATTCATTAAGAGTGCAGACCCAGGGCTGGGAAAGCCCAGCAGCTCTGTGGCAAGTCTTCCTACCCAGCACAACCTGAGTTATTTTTATGCCCCTGACTCCCCTATCCTCAGATGGACCAACTCCCTCTGCGGATCCACCAACTACACCCCTGCAGACTCCCCCAGACCTCACACTCCTTCCAACCCATCCACCCTTCCCTTCTACCTTGATTTACAGCTTAAGCTGCATTCCCCATGCAGCTCCTGTCACCAGCAAATGACTGTACACGCTGCTTCCAGTTTACATCCACATGACTTAAAGCAAGCTGTGTGAACATGGACTGGGTATGGCTAATGGCTGTGCAAACCCTAAGATACTACTACTCAAAACGAATGAAAGTGGAAAAAAATGGATTGCCATTGAGTTTCTCTTTAGTTGCAGCATTTAAATTGAAGGGTAGATTTCAATGCCTCTTAAAAAATGGAGCCACTATTTGCAGAAAACAAAGTTTAGATAATGAAACACTGTCAAAAACAGAGTAGTTTTTGGAACTAACTGATTATTTAAATTACAATAAATTAAAAACACCAGATGGTTTAATCCAGGAGTTCTAAGGAATGTGGGAACAAAGTCCATGAGTTGCTGACAAAAATAATCAATACAATTAGTACCTACCCCAGAGTACTGGAATATAGCCAAAACTGTACTTAAAAAAAAAAAAAAAGGATTTAGGATTGAGCCTGGAAATTTAAGATAAAGGAGATTTACTTCAGCACCGGACAAATTAGTTTAAACAAAATAAAAAGAAGAGGAAAAATCATGTTTCCCCCCCAGTGAAAACTCTAGCAGAGGAAACTGAGAGCATATCATTCAGAAAGACATATGGTCTATCTCAGCTAGAATTTACAGATTTAGTGAAAGAATGGTTTCTTAATGCAAGGACACTTTGACAAAGAATCTAAAGTGTTGTATTTCTAAAGTGTTAGAAAATGGGTATGGTCTTCCAATCTTTGAAATGTATGCATTGTTTGTTTGTTTGTTTGTTTGTTTTAAAGAATAAAATTAGGACCCATGCCTGCAGAAAATGCACCAGGAGTTCAAGGCTGACCAAGGGTGTTGGACTTTGGTCATGTGGTAGTTTTATCATATTCCACTAAAATAGAAGCACTTGTAGGCAGTTTCTACATTTTAAGAAGATAATGAAGCCCCTGGGTCTATGTTCATCTAGAAAGGTTCTGCAAGGAAGCCCTGTGCTTCTGCCCTGGTGTGTAAACAGCCTGTTGCTTTGCAAAGATTTCACTTTTTGTTGCTACCCAGGGTGCCTCCAAGAGGGATAAAATCCAGTTTCACAGGAATGTCACCAGGAATTTATCAGCCTTAAACCTAGTTGTATCAGAGTGGCACAGCCTTGAATAAAAAGCAGTGCAGAGCAGCACTGCCATACTCAAAGCACAACCTAACATTTCAGAATTATGCATTCTGCTCCAGATCTTCCTAGTGTAAAAAAAGTAGTGCTCCAGTATAATAATCCATTGATAGCTGCTCCTTCTTCTATAACCAGGCAACTGCTTAAGAAAAATGGCCTTTTTACTCCACATAGAGCTCATCAGGAATTTTTCAGCAAATCAATTCTTCTCCACCCATCAGAATACACTAGTTTAACAAGAACAACATTTTTTTGGAGAGAACACACAGCAGAGGCTGAGGGACCAGAGACAGTCAACAAAAATGATAAAGGGCTTCGAAGACAAGTCATATGAGGAGAGGCTGAGTGAGCTAGGCACAGTCCGCTTGCAGAAAAGGCACCTAAGAGAGGATATGATAGCATTCTTCAAATGTCTGAAGGGCTGCCATAAACAAGGGGGAAAACACTTTTCTCTCGCTGCAGAGAGTAGGATGCAGACCAATGAATTGAAGTTGCAGGAAAATAAGCATCAGAATAGCAAGAAAAAAATTGTCACTGTTAGAAAGTGAAGAAGTGGACTAGATTGCCTTTGGGCTCTCCATCACTGGAAGCATTCAAAAAGTTGGACAGCCACTGTTTGGGAATGATTTAGGCATGCCTAAGCTTATGTTCTGCTATGAGTATTCCCCATGCTTCTGAGATTTACTGGTTGCTGCAGAGGCCATGGAGGGACTTTCTCCCATTCTTCCTGCTACAATGACACACATCATTTTTTTCAAGCTTTCCTCAGAGGCATTGGGTGTTGGCTGCTGCCAAGCCTGGGGATTTTGACCGGGACTTAAAGCCAGAGGTTCCTGGCTAGAGCATCACGCCAATCACCATATTTGAGATCAGAAGGGATTTTAGGCCATGGGTAGATTGGAATGGACTGTGGAGGTTTTTGCCTTCCTCTGTAGCAGTTGTGTGGCCTCTTCCAGGGATTTATTGACTGTGTATTAACAATTGTCCAGCAGCAGGACATTGGCCACCACAGTTCTCTTGCTTTACCTGTGGAAGGTTAAGGTGTTATGTCTTGTGTTGTGTCATGGTTGACTGTGTACTTTTTGTTAAGAGGTTAGGCAATGGATTTATAAAAGATGGTTTGGACAGGGCTACCTCAGGCACAGTGTTGGACCTGATGATCTAAGAAGGTCCCTTCCAGCCCGACCTCTCTATGGTTCTATGGTTCTAAGCCTTGGGGAGAATGTGGGAGAGCAGGGTTTTCAATCTGTCTCCATTATCCGCAGGGAATTCCCTTAGGAATAGACAATCAATCATTATCAAACTGGGACAATAATGTTTTTCTCTGTCTCTTTTATGCAAAATACCTCTAAAGTCTGGGTTATGCTAAGTTGATAGTTTCTTTCATTTAAAAAAAAAAACAATTTCAGGAAAAAATATAATTGTTTTGCCCAGCTCTACTTCTCATCCACTTCCAAGTTATACCTCTTTGGAAGTTACAAGGGAACAGTCTCTGTGCTGTCAACGTGCATACTAACATTATAAACCATTGTAAAAGGACTTCCTTAAAACCTTAATCTAGGTGAATAGTGCCTAGGTTTTGGAAGGTCAAGAGGAGGAAATCATGCCAGGAGAATGACCCTTACCCTCACCTCAGCAATAGTTTCAAAACCCTTTTTTGGAAGGGATCTAAATTTAATTCTCTGTATCTGAAGTAGGAGGAATGACAGGGATACTGGTCTGGTCTTCTTACTTTGCTTAATCCATGAAGTCCTTCAGAGTTACTTATGGCTGCATTCTATTTGCTACACAGCATGAACAGAGGGGTGAGCAGCTCCTTTTGCTGCTTATGTTGCCTAAGCAGATAAGTCCACAACACATTCTAAAAACCTCAGTCAACCTTGATGTACAAGTAGCAGCAGCATACACCAAAATGGCAATGCATAAGGGCTAATGATACAGCTGAGAAATGTGGGAAGAAAAGCCAGACTGGGTCATGGAACCAAGATATGGAGCCATAGCTCACTACTCCTTTTAAGTCTATCTAATGGGACAAGAGGGGCATGTCTACATGTGCATTAATGCACAATAATTACAGTGCATTAAGTTGATTACTTTTAATAACAGGTACTAACTTAATGTGTCACAATCGGCACTATTGTACAGTAGTGCCGGCACACATCTTTTACACGATGCTAGTGTGCAGTAGACTAAGTCTACTGCACATTAGCGTATTAGCATGGCTTTTTCTGTGGCACACTAATGCACAGTAGAATTAGTCTAGTATGCTTTTAGCGTCTCTTGTAGACATGCCTGAGATTCTTGACTCCCAGTTAAAGGGAGAAAGTTAGTTATTTTGTGCTTCCTTGATCATACACTAGTATTTAGGTCCTAACAGCCCATTTACTTCCCTCCCTACTCCAGGAGAACATTTTTGCCTACTTACTCTCTAACGTATTCAGGGAAGTAATGGATGACAGTCTAGAAGGTCCGGGGTTCAAATTGTATTACTGATGGTATTACTACATGTGGATATCATAGTCCTTGCTTTTATGTTTTTCCTTTTCACCACCATGAAAGAAATTAGAAAAAAGAAAAGAAAGAAAAAAAAAAGACATTAAAAGCAATGTTTAAGTTCCAAAGTTGAATGTCCTGAGGTTATGAAATCCCAATTTATGAGTGATCCTCCCATATTGTTTTTCTTCCTTATAACCAAGGAGCCTGGTTTTCTCTGATAACCCCTCCCCCCCTCCCTCCCCCTGTTTTTGGTTTTAAAAAAGGAACCCAAAATCCACATTTTCCATGATTAAAATGAAACAACCACACATGCATGCGCGTGCATACACACACACACACACACACACACACACACACACACACACACACACATATGCGTGTGCATGTATGTGTGCTTTTTCCATTTTAATCATGGAAAAACGTGGATGTTGGGTTACATTTTTTAAACCAAAACTTGGGGATTTTTTTTTAATCAGAGAAAACCAGGATCCCTGCTTATAGCACACACAAACTGTTTTTTCTTGAAGGGTTACTGCCTCATTCAATACACAGAATGAATCATTTAAGAATTAAATATATCTGTTTTGATATATCTTTTCTTTTTTTTTAATCTCACTCTTTTGTGAAGTGATCAATATTGGTTAGAAAGGAAATATGGATCAATGGAGGAGGAACAAATTCTGGGTAATGCCAAGCTTATTTTCAGAAGATCTTATATATAACATATTGCAGGTTTCCAAGTCAAACTTGGAAGAGCAGAAGCCAGTGTTATGCACTGGTAACTTAATTAAGAAGTACAAAAGGGTTTTAAGAACCTTGACTAATAAATGATAAACCAGTTTGCAAAAGAAATCACTGCTGTATTATTAAAAGAAATATAGCAACTTTTTATATAAACCAAGATGCAATGGAAATAAAATCTTTTATGTTTTTAATAAGATTGAGAAGCTTAGTTTGGAATTAGGGTTAGAACATGTCAGCATTAGATTTTTGAGCACTTTCAGCAGAAAGCGGATAACACAATTTTTTTTGGAGAGCATTACATACAGCATTTTATAATTCTACTTTAGACCTGCCAAAAGCTTGTCACTTTTTCCATTACTAAATTGCAGGTATAACATCTGTTACATGCACAGTGTCTGTAAATTGAACTGAGGCTTATTACCATAGTTAGTTGTACTCCTAGACTTAGTGTCTCAGGATTTTTATTACACTTCCCTTATTTTGAAGGGTTTATTATTCTTCTGAGAATATAACAATGCAAAGTTTCAGTCGAGTCATGATTATATTTAAAGAGTAAAAAAGGCAGGGGGGAAAAAAACCCCAAACCTTTCCTCATTCCACATTTAAATATTGAGTCAGATTCTGGGATTCTGACAAGAATAAGGATCACACAATTTGGCAATTTCAGAGCAAAAATTTGTAAAATAAATCAAACTAAAATAAACAAATACCCTTTATCTGTTGTGTTGAAATATCTTGAAAGCACCACTGTTTTGACAACCAGTTTTGCATGGTGCATTTTCACAAATTAGCAGTACTGCGTCAAACAACATAATTATAGCATACATATAAATATAATTATGTCATTGACATATATTATTTCGATGCAAAAAGTTCTAAGCAGTGTTGCTGACTTAATTATGTCAACAATAACCTTTCAGGAAAATCACATTAGAAAATAAACAAGAAGCTTCTCCAGAAGCTATATTAAAATATCATTAGAGAATATATTTTGAACTTAACAGGTGAGGGTACAGTGCTACAATTTTTATTAGTGCTAATGTTTTACTGCAGGTGGGAACCCAATAATAGGAGAGATGAAAGACTAAAATATTAAAGAGACTGCTACCAGTGTTTTAGAGAAAATATGAAGTTAGTCTACTATATCATAAGCCTTAGACTACTGAAATTTAAATTAATCTGTTACATACATTTCTTTAATTCTATAGGTTTCTCTTGCACTGTTTTCATTTGATCATATTTGTTTGGAAAGATAGTTTTAAATGCTTTAATCATGTGTCACAATTCTTATAAC
Source organism: Alligator mississippiensis (assembly GCF_030867095.1). Lineage (NCBI taxonomy): Eukaryota > Metazoa > Chordata > Crocodylia > Alligatoridae > Alligator > Alligator mississippiensis. The sequence goes on along the minus strand of NC_081824.1, from coordinate 380,345,349 downwards.
TTAATTTTACTTTTGGTTTTTTATTTGTGTTTATAGATGCTGTATCAAATGCCGTACATAAAATATTTTGACCTAAGGAGGAAAATTAAGAGAAGACCAGAAATGTTTTCTATTGTAGCATTCACATTACCTCATTTGGTCTTGGAAGTTAGGAAGGCTAGTATTGGGATACCTACGTGATCGCCTATTCAAAGCACCATACAAGCCAAGGTGTAATGATTAAACACTCTGGATATTAGATGGTAGAAACTGCACGAATGGCAAGATATTGTTTAGCACTGATACGCTACTAAGCTGAAGGAGTAGAGTAAAGGGAAAAGTAGGAAGTGTTCAAATGGAATAGGATGATTGCTTTGTAATACATCTTTTAAAAGAAAATGTGGTGCATCTGATCATTTATATCATAACTGTGTGTGGGCAAGTTTCTTTTATATAATAAATTTCTGTTCATGTCATTCAGCTCACTAGGGATCAATCTCCAACCTAATGCACAGTTACATAAGTATGTAGATTATCACACAATGTGTTTCCATATATTGAAATAATTTTCAATTGCCTTTCCCAAAAAATGTATGCTTGGTAGAATGTTGGTGGAAAATGTTTTACCCCAGGGACACAGTATCACTATATTTTGTAGAAGGAAAAGAAAAGTGATATTGGGACCACTTTTTGATATTAGAAAATTCAAATAAGATGAGAGGCAGGAGGGAAATACTGTAATATTAAGAAAAACTGCAATACTTTTGCAGAGGATTTCATTGCAATTTGCTTATGAAAGAGATTTAGTGTTGATATCACTATACTTCGGAAACATTTCTGAACACCATGCTGATTTCCAGCACTATTCTACACCCTTTTGGAGAAAGACCTATTTTGGTTTGTATCACTTAGAGTATGGAGAAAATATTGCATGGTACTTCTCTTTTGTTAGGTACAGACATTCAAAACTGGATTCGAATTAACTTACATGGGTTTCTCTAAGCAGACTAGATTAATTTGGGAGTGAAAAGAAAACCATTTGCCCTTTCATGGTGGGTGGAGCACACATGCTGCCTGTATTGGCCAAGGCCAGCAGGTTGGGGGTGGTCCTGCATGTGTCTTAGCATACCAAATACTGCCAAGAGCAGCCAGATACAGCTGAGTGGTGGGCCATTCCTGATTGGCTGCTGGGCACACTCCCCAACTCTGCCTCCTCCTAGCAGACCCTCTCCTGCTCCCAAAGCTAAGCTTCCAGAGTTGGTCATTATGACACTTCTGGAAGCCCAGCCAGTGGTGTTAATAAACTATTGGACTGATGAAACACCTACTACTGGTATAGCTATGCAGCTATTTAGCGGGTTGGGGGAGAGACACTTAACATTTTCCAGGAGCTAATATTTGAAAAGTATTGTGGGGGCATCAAAGAATGTTTGCAATTAACTGGCCCTTTTGTCAAAAAAAAAAAAAAAAAAAAAGGGAAAAGCCAAGCTTCAGTTTTTAAAAAATAAAAATAAATACCTATCTATCTATATAATATCTATATAAATTATCTGTGCTCTTCACAGAACAATATAACATATTGATAACAGAAATTAGAGGCTTTTTTAGAATTTAAACAATTAAATCACATTCAGATACCCTATTTGTGCACTTCCATTTCTTAACAAATTATTTAATTATATTAGCTTTACACTCAGGGAAAAGTAATATTAAATATGAAATGAAATTTGATACTAATCTTAATGTTGTACTTCCTTAATCTAGAATGTAGACCCAAATCCTATTTTGCCTCCAGAATATGTAAATGGGACTCCCACAGCTTTCATGTGTCTAAATCATGAAACAAAATTCTAATTTGAACCCCCTTTTGCATGTCAATATACACTGGTATATATATTTATTCTGGAGGGTTGCCTGCCTTTCTATTAACTAAATTCATTAATATAATGCCAAAAAATAACCAATATCTTCCAAATAACAAAGCAGGCCATGTTTCATGTGTTTCTACCTGTCATAGAGCATGTGTAGAAACTGTTGTTTTAGAAAGGGTAGTGAACACAACTATTTTTAAATGGTTTATATCAAACTGACAGCAATTTATTTCAAATTATTGTTACAGCTACTCCATATTGTAGGCTTATTATTACAATTGCCTGTCATTACCACTTACATACCTAGCTGAAATCCTTCACAAAGTAGTAACTCGTAACAAAAATGCAGGTGTGTGTGTGTGCATTCATTTTTTATACATTTCTTTGTTATCATTATTATTCATTTGTTTGAAGTCTTAAGCGATCAAAGGCTGGCATTTTCATCTGTAATTATATACTACAGCATCAATATTCACTATGGACTAACCTTTTTCACTGGTAACACTTGCCTTACTAGTATTGCAAGTTTGTTTTCCATTAACAAAGAGCAGAGCCATTATCTGATCCAAGGGAAAGCAAACCCATAATGATTTGGAAAGCAGTAATATAGTAAGTATATATCCTATAATTACTATATTACTGCTTTCCAAATTATACATCCTTTTGCTCTTCAGGATCATATTTTGTTTAATGATTTATACATACACACACACAGACACACACACACACACACACACACACACACACACACACACTACAAAGCTCATACTAAGTAACTAAAACTGCCATTAAGAGCAAACTACAAATCTGACTTTGTAAGTCTGTCTTATTCTTTATGTGGCCTCATTCTTTATGCAGATCCTATTCCTGAACTAGCTGAGGTCCTGTTCTTTGACTAACATAGGGCTCTACCACCTCTGTTTGTACTAATGGGGAAACAGTCACTGACATAAACAGAGGTCGGGTGACTACAGTCAATGCCTTTAATCATGAAAGTTATTGGATGGAGTTGCTTGTGTTAACCTGCTGTACAGGGTGTATTTAAATTGTAGAACTCAGTGAACCAGATCCTATTCTATCTATTCAGTATCTAAGTGGACTGAAGTACCTAAGACTGCTTCTAGTCTACCATGATCAAGTCCTGAAAATCCTTTAATAAATCTACATTTGTAAGACCCCCTCATCTAACCTTAAGGGTAAGCCACAGAAAAGCTGCAAGTAGGAGAGGACCTACTTAGCTTCTATTCTGTTTTTTCAGGGGCTTGAATAGATTCATAGATTCATAGATGCTAGGGTCAATAGGGACCTCAACAGGTCATCAGATCTGACCCCTTGCCTAGGTAGGAAAGAGTGCTGGCGTCAGATGACCCCAGCCAGGTGCCTATCCAGCCTTCTCTTAAAGACCCCCAAGGTAGGGGAGAGCACCTCCTCCCTTGGAAGCCCATTCCAAATTTTGGCCACCTTTACCATGAAGTTTTTCCTGACATCTAGCCTAAAGCTGCTGTCTGTCATTTTGTGATCATTGTTCCTTGTTACCCCAAGAGGCACCCTGGTGAACAGAGCATCTCCATTCCCTTGCTGCTTTCCCCTAATGAATTTGTAGGAGGGCTCAAGATCACCTCAGCCTTCTCTATAGGAGGCTGAAGAGGTCCAAGTCCCTCAGTCTCTTCTCATAGGACTTGTCCTGCAAGTCCCTAACCATATGAGTGGCCCTCCTCTGACCCTTTTGAATCAACATCCTTCTTGAAGTATGGTGCCCAAAACTGGATGCAGTACTCCAACTGCAGTCTGACCAATGCCCCATAGAGGGGAAGTATCACCTCCTTAGTTCTATTTGTCACGTATCTGCTGATGCATGATAAGGTGCGGTTAGCTTTGCTGATGATTTCATCACACTGACGACTCATGTTCATCTTGGAGACCACTATGATGCTGAGATCCCTTTCTGATTCTGTGCTGCTGAAAGGGTCACATCCCAGCCAGTAGGTGTGCTGGATATTTTTGCACCCTAGGTGCAGCACTCTGCACTTGTCCTTGTTATACTGCATCCTATTGTGTGCTGCCCACTTTTCTGACCTATCCTTAACCCATAGGATTAAATAGAATCATGCTTAAGTGCCCAAGTCTACTTATGCTACTAATAAGATCTAAGGAATAGAAAATTGTAGTGGGCATATAAATCAGAGCTGTAATGTTCCATTGATGGTTATGTGGTATGCTTGGGATGGGACATGTTAGAAAGGGCTAAGTCTGGCCTCAGTAAATTAACTTAATAGTTTTGGCCAGAAAACAAGGTTTCTGGTTCATAAAAAATGGAGTTTTAAATAAATTATTTTTAGGAAAATGAGGCCTTTCTAAATATTTTGTTAAGATTCCTCTTTTCATAATAATAACAATAGTAGTAGTTGTAAACCGTGAAGGAAGAACAAGTCCCATCTCCCAAGCTGACCCATAGTTCCATGTTAGGACATCTTTCTGAGGTGTTTCTCCTCTGAATCCCCTAAACTACTAAAAGTTCAATTAGGCCAGCAGAAATCTTTTAAATAGATTCTTCTCTTGCTAGGCTGACTAAGGTTCAAGTCCATGAATCAGGCAATTACCCTTTCCATCAGGCTATAATTTTAACATTTCCCTTGTACCTTTACATTGTACTTTTATAAGAATGATAAACATTATATTTTTTTAGGAATATTATGATCACCTAGGAGTATAAAACTAGGGTTCAAATCTTCATTCAGGCATATTGACAAAGAGATCTGGTTTTCACAAACTGGCATTTTCTAATGGTGCGGCCTGGAGAGTTGTTCTTTTCTGGTTTTGTTTTTGTTTTCTCTCCCAAAAATGTTCCCAACCACTCTACAACATATATCTACATAGGCATAATTCATAAGAACCTAAGAACTGCCATTTACTGAGTCAAACCACAGGTCCAGCTTGCCCAGTATCCTGTGTCACACAGTGGCAGACAGTGGATGCTGAAAGTGAACAGGGTATGACTTGGGTTTTTTTCTACTGTTCCTCTTCCATTTGTAGCCTCCAGCATTTATACTACAGGAAGTTCTGCTTCAGAGGCTGTATCCCTATTTTCATGCTCAATAGCTGCTAATGCACCTTTCCTTCAAGATTTGTCCAGTTCCTGTTTGAATCTGGACATGGATGACTGGTGCCGCCTTAGTTGGGGGAGGGGGGACATGTGCCCCTCCTGTGACCAGTCCTGCCAATGGTGGGGGGTCCCCCATGGGAGATCCTGCGGACGGGGGGCGGGGGGGAGTGTTCCCCCCTGGGTGATCCTATGACAGCCAATTGCTGCAGCCAATTGTTGTGATCACTGCAGCCACTTCTGGGAATGGCTGAGGCCGCTTGTGGGGGCAAGTGTCAGCCAGTTGTGCAGCCACTCCCGAAAGCAGCTGCAGTGATCACAGCAATCAGATGGCACTTGCAGGGGGGGGACCAGTGCTCCTGACTGCTTCCTCTGCCCATCACCTAAGTGGCAAGCATGGCTAGTCAGGGGGTGCACTGGCACTCTCAGGGGGTGCACGTGCATCCCCATGCACCTCCTATGCATCACTACTGAATCTGGTTATATGGTCAGCTTCCACAATATCTTGTAACAATGAGTTCCATACTTTAGTTACACTTTTTGTGAAAAAGAACTTTCTTTTGTTGGTTCTAAACTTACTACCTGCTAGTTTCATTGTATAAGCCCTAGTTTTTGTACTGTGGGAGATAGTAAATAATAAATCACTATTTACTGTCTCATTATCATTTAGTATTTTATGAACCTTTATCATGTTTCCCCTCAAGTGTCTCACTTTTAAACTGAATAGTCTTTAACTCTTTAGTCTCTCCTTACATGTAGTCCCATTAATAATTTTTGTTGCCCTGCTCTGTATCTTCTCTACTTCTTCTATATCCTTTTTGAGATGTGGGGACCAAAAATGGGCACAGTATTCAAGAAGTAGATTCAAAATATTTAGATGGCTAAATAGGCATAAAGAAGTCTCAATGTAAGTATTCAGGCTTGATATTTGGCCCTCCATTTTTATTTACCTTTTTTTTTAAAGTTCAGTCCTTTTACTATTCCTCTCATTGAGCTGTTCTCAAATGTAACTGCCATGAAATTTAAGCTTTTGGAACGGATTAGTTTATCACTATGTGAAATGTTATGAAAGCTCCCTAAATCTTTTAACATTTAACAGACATGTATGTATTTTTAAGGTAGCCTCTATCATATCCTCTACATTTTCTGTATTTAATTGTTTTGTCTGCTAGTGCTTCATTTCTAAAAACAACTTTCACTACTAATATATTTTTTGTATAAGTTATCAACATTGAAAATAGCACGCCTGGGTACCCAAGTAACTCTGTGAACTTGTAAGTAGGACTTAATAAACAGTGACATTCACCACTTCTGCATCTTGTTCAGAATTTACAGGCTAATATGCCAGAAACTTTCATATTTAATCAAATGAGGGCTTACCAGAAAGCAGTTCATTAATATGTTGCCTCTGGGCCCAATTCTGCTGAAGTTTTCTATGAAGAAATACTTGCATAGACTTTAGTGGAGTTACTCTGGATTTACACTGATGTTACCAAGGATTGAGTTTGTCTGACTGACATGTATATTTATTCTGGAGCCTTTCTATTAACTAAATTCATTAATATAATGCAAAAAATAACCAATATCTTCCAAATAATAAAGCAGGCCTTGTTTCATGTATTTCTACTTGTTATATAGCATGTATAGTATGAACACCTCTGTCAGTGTTCATTAATAGAAGGATGATAAGTAAAGTCTCATGTTTACCTCCATGTATGTGCATGAATGTCAGGATGTCTGCATACACAGAAAAAAATAGTTCCATTCTTTTGTCCAATCTATGAAGTCACTCTGTTTTCATAGATTCATAGATGTTAGGGTCAGAAGGGACCTCAATAGATCATCATGTCTGACCCCCTGTATAGGCAGGAAAGAGTTCTGTGGTTAGATGACCCCAGCTAGATGCCTATCTAACCTCCTCTTGAAGACCCCCAGGGTAGGGGAGAGCACCACCTCCCTTGGGAGCCCGTTCCAGACCTTGGTCACTCTAACTGTGAAGTTCTTCCTAATGTCCAATCTAAATTTGCTCTCTGCTAGCTTGTGGCCATTATTTCTTGTAACCCCCAGGGGTGCCTTGGTGAATAAAACCTCACCAATTCCCTTCTGTGCCCCCGTGATGAACTTATAGGCAGCCACAAGGTCGCCTCTCAACCTTCTCTTGAGGAGGCTGAAGAGGTCCACGTGCCCCAGTCTCTCCTCATAGGGCTTGGCCTGCAAGCCCTTAACCATACGAGTGGCCCTTCTCTGGACCCTCTCCAGGTTATCCATATCCCTCTTGAAGTGTGGCGTCCAAAACTGCACACAGTATTCCAACTGTGGTCTGACCAGCGCCCAATAGAGGGGAAGTATCACCTCCTTGGACCTATTCGTCATGCATCTGTTGATGCACGATAAAGTGCCATTAGCTTTTCTGATGGCTTCGTCACACTGCCGACTCATGTTCATCTTGGAGTCCACTAGGACTCCAAGATCCCTTTCCACTTCCGTGTCACCAAGCAGGTCATTCCCTAGGCAGTAGGTATGCTGTACATTTCCTCCCTAGGTGCAGCACTTTGCATTTCTCCTTGTTGAATTGCATTGTGTTGTTTTCTGCCCATTTGTCCAACCTGTCCAGGTCTGCTTGCAGCTGTTCCCTGCCCTCCGGCATGTCCACTTCTCCCTACAGTTTTGTGTCATCCGCAAACTTGGACAGAGTACACTTCACTCCCTCGTCCAAGTCGCTGATGAAGACATTGAAGAGTATCGGTCCAAGGATTGAGCTCTGCAGGACCCCACTGCCCACCCATCCACTACGACTCTCTGGGTGCGACCCTCTAGCCAATTCACCACCCACTGGACTGTGTAGTCGTTCAAGTCACAGCCTCTTAACTTGTTCACCAGTATGGGGTGGGATACTGTATCGAAGGCCTTCCTAAAGTCTAAGTATAAGACATCCACCCCTACTCCTGCATCCAGGTGTTTTGTAACCTGGTCATAAAAAGAGACTAGATTAGTCAGGCACGATCTGCCTGTTATGAACCCATGCTGGTTTCCCCTCAGCATAATTTGTCCTGCCGGGCTCTCGCAAATGTGAGCCTTCATAATTTTTTCAAAGACTTTGCCAAGGATGGAGGTGAGACTGACTGGCCTATAGTTGCCCGGGTCCTCCTTCCTCCCCTTCTTGAAAATGGGGACCACATTGGCCCTTTTCCAGTCCTCTGGGACTTGGCCCGTGTGCCACGAGCGTTCGAATATTCCCTCCAGTGGCTGTGCAATGACGTCGACCAGTGCCTTCAGTACCCTCAGATGGAGCTCAACCAGGCCTGCTGACTTAAAGGGGAGCCACAAATTTGGAAAAGTAGGAGTTACAAGAGTGGGTGATTAGATGTGCTTCAATACTTACTTGTCAACCCTATCCCCAACAAACACAGTTGGAAACTGGGTAAGGGCACATTATTTTCCTATAACTTTTCTTCCCCTGCATATTTCCCCTTAGGAAACATCAATAAAGAACTGGTGCAGGGAGAGAAGAGAGCCTTTCATCTAGGCAAAGTTTCAGTAGGTTTTTTTGGGCTGTTGTATGGGGTCTCCAGCAAACCCCCATGGTCAATGTCTTTTGGGGACAGAATGGAAAAATATGTAGGAAATCATGTCAGATTAAACTTGGAACTTCCCGTACTTTATCCAAGTGAATAGGATTCTTGGTGTTTAAAAACAGATTGATAAAGAACACCCAGTATGGGTGGTTAGTATGGCTGGATTTGTTTCTAGTAAAACTAATAACAACAAGAACATATCATATACATTTGCTGATGATACCAAAATTTGGAGTGAGGTGGGCATGCTAGCTAGTAAGGAGGGAAAGACTGCAGTAAGACCTGGATAGGTTGCAGGGGTGGGCTAACAAAAACAGGATGCATTTCAATACTGACAAGTGCAGGGTGCTGCACTTAGGCAGTAGTAACCAGCAGCATACTTATAAGATGGCAAACTCCTTTCTTGAGAGCACGGAGGCAGAAAGGGATCTTGGAGTTATCATAGATTCATAGATGTTAGGGTCGGAAGGGACCTCAATAGATCATCGAGTCCGCCCCCTGCATAAGCAGGAAAGAGTGCTGGGTCTAGACGACCCCAGCTAGATGCTCATCTAACCTCCTCTTGAAGACCCCCAGGGTAGGGGAGAGCACTACCTCCCTTGGGAGCCTGTTCCAGACCCTGGCCACTCTAACTGTGAAGAAGTTCTTCCTAATGTCCAATCTAAATCTGCTCTCTGCTAGCTTGTGGCCATTATTTCTTGTAACCCCCGGGGGCGCCTTGGTGAATAAATACTCACCAATTCCCTTCTGTGCCCCCGTGATGAACTTATCATTGACTCCAAGATGAACGTGGGCCGACAATGCGAGGTCACGGTCGGCAGGGCTAACCGGACCTTATCGTGCATCCACAGGTGCATCTCAAATAGGGCCAAGGAGGTGATCCTCCCTCTCTACGTGACACTGGTCAGGCCACAGCTGGAGTACTGTGTCCAGTTCTGGGCACCCCACTTCAAGAGGGATGTGGACAACATTGAGAGGGTCCAGAGGAGGGCCACCTGCATGATCCAGGAACAGCAGGGCAGATCCTACAATGAGAGGTTACAGGACCTGAACCTGTTCAGCCTTCACAAGAGAAGGCTGAGGGGGGACCTGGTGACTGTCTATAAACTCACTAGGGGGGACCAGAAGGGTTTGGGGGAGACTTTGTTTCCCCTAGTGCCCCCCGGGATAACAAGGAATAACGGCCACAAATTGTTGGAGAGTAGGTTTAGATTAGACATCCGTAAGAACTACTTCACAGTCAGGTCAGCTAGGATCTGGAACCAACTTCCAAGGGAAGTGGTGCTGGCTCCTACCCTGGGCGTCTTTAAGAAGCAGCTTGATGCCTACCTGACTGGGGTCATTTCAGCCCAGTTTTCCTCCTGCCCAGGCAGGGGGTTGGACTTGAAGATCTACAAGGTCCCTTCCGACCCTACTTCTATGATGCTGATTTGCATCATTTAACTAGCAATATTATGGGAACATTGGCATTAGAAATAACTGGTTCAGTTATCATGGCTTGTAGAGTTTGTGTGTAAAATGTACACAAGGTGCACGTAAGACAAAGCACTTTTGGCTCCATTTCCAAATAGTCTTTTTGGAATGTGCTAGTTGGTCATTGTCAGCCTGAGAGTAAGACCAGCAATGCAAAACTATATAGGAGAAACCTGGTTAAAAAATATTAGACTTAGAATAGTGTGTGGTATCTGGAAACTGGTAATCTCTGTCAGTTCTGGTTTGTAGGATGGCCAAAGCACTGATTACACAACCTTTACTTACATTGTTGAATTCAGTGTAACTGTCAGTGTGAGTAAATGCTTTTCAGCATGTGCTGAGAGTCCACAGGCTGTGGAAAGAGTAAAAAATAAGAAACATACTAAAACACAGGAAAGTGAACATGAAAAAGGGGTAAAAAAAAAAAAATGCTGACAAGAAATGAGAAAGAAGATCAAATATAGAAACTGAAACAAAAAGGCACCACCATATTTTCTTGTATACCAAATGGCCCCATATAAGGAATGTTCTTTGTTTTTGGAAGGCAGAATATCAGAGACAGAGAAAAAGAGTTTTGCAGTGTCATAACCAGGGATCCTGATTTTATCTGGTGAAAAAAATAATTCCTACTTTTCAGATTAAAAAAGTAACCCAAAATCCACATTTTTCCATGATTAAAATGAAACACCACATACAGCAGCCCAAAAACACTGACTATATCTAGATAGGTAGATATAGTGGGTGGTGTTTCATTTTCATCACAGAAAAATTTGGATTTTGGGTTACATTTTTAATCCAAAAATTGGGGCTTTTTTTTTTTTTATATCAGAGAAAACCAGGATCCCTGGTCACAACTTAGATTTGGCAATATTACAAAATGGTTGCCAGCTTCTCTCTCAGACCATAATCTATGAGTACATGTGAAAGGGTTAATACTGGAATATTTTCTTCTTGTTTGCTTGCTGAGAGGGAATCTGGCAGCCATTTTACAACACAGTTTCATCACGCTTCATTTCTGGTAAAGAAAAAAAGAAAGTCAGCCTTGCTGCTTAAAGTAGACACTCCAATTTGGAAGGGCTGATTTTGGGGGAAGTAGTTATGGTTTGTGAGTAAATATGGTAATAAAGAGAGAGAAGAATGGATAAAGGATGCTCAGAAATTATATGTTATTAAGGAAAACTGCATAGAAGGGGAAGAGAGTTAGTATGATGGTGCATGGATCAAAATCTCCTTTTACAGTCTTCAACTAGCAGGAAGTTTTGCTTACAGAGGAGAATTAAGATGGTCCAGGTATATCTATTTCTTTTTTTCTCCCCTGGAGAACCCCAGGAATTATTTTAAAAGATTTTTAGAAATTATAATTGTTCCCCAGTTTTGCAGGTGATATGCATATCTATTTATCCATTTCCCACTGAGAATATATTTATATTAACAGAGGCCTAAAAACATTTTAATGAAAAGCTGAAACTAACCTGTCACTTGCTTCCTGAGGACCTAGATAATCAGGACAAATGTCATTTGTTCTGTGGGATGTGTAGATCTTTAACTACACTAGACTGAGAGTATTTAAATGGCCCTTTGCAATACCTTCAAAAGTGAAAAGGGTAAGCAAATGACTGAGATATTCCTAGCTTAAAGATGACTTGCTAGATTGGAATAGATCACCTATCACATAACTACAATAGACATACTTCACCAATGGAATAGAAGTTTAACAGTCCAAGTTGAGGTTGGGATTACTATATTTCTAGCCGAGAAAATTTCATTAAAATTAAATTAAATTGAGAGGCATGCATCAGTGTTTTAAGTCATACAAGCTTTGAGTTAAAAAGAAAAGAAACTGAAAACTTAAAAAATAACCCACAGAAGTTGGAACATCAGGAAATTAGAATAAAATAAATGTTGCATTTCATTCTCATACAGGCCCCAATACTGGTCTAAGTCTGACACAGTAGATATGCCTACTCTTTGCCTATAGTAGATCACTGAAAAATTGCACAATGGATTTACAGTAGAAGGCCTCCCTTTCTGTAGGCTTCAAAGGATCTACAGTTAAAAAGGAATAGAGGGAGATGAAGAGAAATGGACTGGAGGTAATTAATTCTACCATGTACTTCAATTAAAAAAAAAAAGTAAAAAATTCAGTGCAATGCTTGCCAAAATAGTATGTGCCAGGACAAATGCAGAGATATTTGCTGCCCTGTCTCCACATCCTGCTCTCCAGTTGGTTGGGGCACAAGGTAGATGGGGGGCTCACAGCACGTGGAGATGGGGAGTAGGCAGCTCTCAGCTACTTGCTTCCCAGTTTCCATGTGCTGCTCTGCAGGTGGAAAATTTGTGCCACTACTTTTTATGCAGCTACAAGCACATGCTCCTGCTCATCTGGATGCAGCTATTAAGTCAGACACAGGAAGCACCTTCCACCCAACCAAACCCACAGGAGATGCTTTTTGTCCCAGTGTTTATTATCACCTTCCTTGTGTGGACTATTTTTCTCCTCTGCCCACAAAATTTTGTTTTTGTGTAGGTCACTTTGGAGGTCTGCAAAGTTCTCCACCCAAAGCCTTCTTGGGAATTTCCTCAGAATTTCTTAGTGCTCACCAGAGTCTCTAGCTGACCTTCTTTGCCAGGCAAACTCAAGTACCCAGCCTTTCCCCCACCCCGAGTCAATAGCTTCTGTCCTGGCAGAATCTGGGCCCTACTGTTAGAAGCGGTCTATATATAACTGATTCCCAGGAGTGTTCACCAGGCATCCTGGTTTTCTCTGATAAAAAAAATATCCCCAATTCTTGGTTGAAAAAGAAGTATCCTAATATCTATGTTTTCCCATGATTAAAATGAAACACTTTAATATAGATATAGCTATAGATATAGATACGTATCTATCTATCTATCTATCTATATAGATATAGATATAGATATTAGCTGTGTTTCATTTTTATCATGGGAAAATTTGGATTTTGGGTTACTTTTTTAAAACTGAAAATTGGGGATATTTTTTATCAGATAAAACCAGCATCCCTGACAATTACAGTGGCATTCCTTATATTTAGGGTAACCCTACATTCTGGTTTGGCCAGGATACTCCAAGATTCCATAGCCTGGTCCCAGCTGGTTTGTCAAAAGTCACGGACTGGAGTCCAGCCGGGAAGCAAAGTGCTATAGTGTGCTAGGCAGGCACCACTGCTCCTGTGCAGGAGCAAGGACATGCCATGTGAAAGCAGGCTGCAGCTGTCTTCAGTTGGCCTCACTTGCTGCAACACAGGAGCAGTAGTGCCTGCCTGGCTGCCAGTCAAGTGTACCATGTCACTCTGCCTTCCTGCTGGACTCTGGCCCAGGACTTCGACCAACCATCCCAGAATCCTGGAGTATCCCAGCCAAACCAGGCCGTATGGTCACCCTACTTAGAGTGCTTATATACATGCTATAGTTTCTAACAAGCTATTGCTGATGTTTTACTGACTGATGCAAATTTATGTGATTGTTCATTCAGTAACCAGGTGGCATACATACAAGACTTCTCCAGGTTCACCCAAATGCACTATGGAAATATCCTGGGACATAGAAATTTCATTGGCTATTGTTGCTTTTAGCTGTTGAATGACAGTTAGCAGTCATTCATGTCTCAAGAAAAATATGCCCCCAGATCCTGAAATTGTTCATTGAGGAGCTCACTTCTGTGGTTTGACCATAGTTTCTTCATGATCAACTGATATTTTTCAACTCAGTTATGCAGACACCAGAACAAGAAAATGGGACAGTCATCAAGACAGTCCAAAGAATTTCACAAGTTTAGAAACAAACTTCAAGAAGCTTTACTGGTTTCAAATGGAAGGAAATGTTGAAAATAAGTTATATGATGAAGGTGTTCTAACAACATAGATGTCCTCAGATATTTCTTTTGTAGCACTTGCATGAGGTATTTGGGGAAAATAAGGCTCAGTGGGAGAATATGAATTTCTCTTTCCCTTGTTTCTTAAAGAAAACTGTATGCTGGAGTCCCTCCACTTACCATTTTGCAAAAAAAAAAAGAAAAAAAAAAAAGCTCTCTCTTGATAACAGCATTTTATTTACTGAAGTGTGATATGATGTAAATCCTCTGCTCACTCTCCAAAAGCCCTCAGATGAAATACTAGGAAGATGGTATTACTGTTGCGAAGATGCGAAGATGGTTGGAGAACACTGAATACTTCAGAGTAAAGAAAATCTACAGAAACATTTCACCTGTAATTTAGTTCACAGTAACTCTAGCTAGAATGCTGGAAGAGACCATCTATTCTCTTTTCAAGAAGTTGTGGAAAGATGAGAAAGACAAATATCAAAGTGCCAAATGTGGAAGTAATGTTGACATATAATTTTGAGGACTTGTGATCTTACTTTGATTACAAACTGCTGAAGAGTTAAAATATCATTTAGGAAGCTCCTAACTCTAAAAAATACCCCATTTGAAGACTTCCAGCTACTAAAACCAAGCCCCAAACCATCTAGATTTAAGTAATAGGTAGTATACATGCTTGGTGCTCCCTTCTGGTCAGTTTATATAACTTGTCCTTGTTGGGAAATATTTGTTCTCCTCCTCCCCTCCACCCGGATGATGCATTTAAAAAGGGTAATGTTCCATGAAGTGCATGGAAAAGACTTACTGGCTTGGACAATATACATAAGGAGTAGCAAGCAGAGTTAGCACCAGGGATCCTGGTTTTCTCTGTTAAAAAAAATCCCCAATTTTTAGATTAAAACATGTAACTCAAAATTCACACTTTTCCATGATCAAAATGAAACACCACTAATATATATATTAGTATATAAATATATGTATACATATACACACACACACATATATATATACACTCACACACACATATATATATTAGTGGTATTTCATTTTGATCATGGAAAAATGTGGATTTGGGGTTACTTTTTTAATCTGAAAATTAGGGATTTATTTTTAATCAGAGAAACCAGGAACCCTGCTAAGCATATTCTGCAGGAGGGTGGAGGCAGGGGTGGAGGGCACAGTTCCAAGAGCAGGGAGATGTGTGGCTTCCAAAAGTGGAGGGCAGGGGCAGGGGCAGGGAGAGGAAGGCACAGCAGCATGACACGTGCTGGGAACTCCTGAACAATTCTCATGAAGCATGGTAATTACTGCGCTCCAGCAGACTCCAATGTCACATGTATCAGTGTCCCGGTGCTGAAAAATGATGGTCAAGGCTTTTTAACTAAAGCTCATTTGATCAGCTTTAGTTAAAGTGCCCCCGCTGCCATTTTTCAACGTGGAGATGCTGATAAAAGTGACGCTCTGGGCTCTCAGAGTGGCTCTCAGAGCCTCTCTAATTAAAACGGCCCCTTCCCACTCCCAGACCACATGTATAAACCCCCTGTAAGTTAAACTTTCTGAAATCTTTTTGCATTAAAAATCTCTCTCATACTAAGAGCTCTTTCCCTACAGATACGGATTAGAGAAATATTTTCAAAGATACAAATGCAAGTGTCTAACTTCTGTGATAGGTCAATAAGAGTAGGACACTAAAGCAACATCCAGATGAGAGCAACTGTGTGGTATGTGGTGCTGCAGACATGTCAGGTGCTCTCTGCACTGCAAGGTAGCAGTGCTGGGGGTGAGGGTCGGGGGTTGAGCCTTGGAGATCCCACGGTCAAAAAAACCCATGCAAAGAAAAAACCAGGGCAGTGAATGGGGACAGTGCATGCCACCCAAAACTGGAGCCTAGGTAGCCAGAGCCATGCTTTGAATGCTGGTCAAGCTCTGAGCAGCAGGATTACCACTGCTGCAGCACCAGGAGGCTCCAAGGACCCAAGGTAAGGCTGCTGCGGCCAGTCCAGTGCTGACCACAGCATTCCCAACCCCACCTAGGGTAACATGCCACACACCACAGGGCACATGGCACAGGCATTCCCCAGGCACAACTAGCAGCAGCACAAGATGTGCCACTGCTTCTTGTCCCTAGGGAAACAAACATCCACACTAGTGTGGATGTGGTCCTAAAGGCTATCAGTGCAGTGCATATGAAACAAATTAATTTCTTTCTTAATAGAAACATATATTTTGAGTACCCTTTGAAATTAAATACATTTATTTTTAAAATGCATAGCTTTACATATACATTTAAAACAATGACAACCAATATGAAGACCTACACTTACAAAAATCTATTAAATAATATTGTTATTCATGTAGTATATATTTGCTGCTGCTATTTTAAAGAAAGCCAAACCAATGAACTGAGAAAAAAAACCCCACCACCTGGAAACAGAATCTACTGAAACGATTCACCAGCTTCTGACAACTCTATGCTCTCCTGCAGGTGCACATAATATTCTTCATTTCTCTTTATTTATTTTATTTTAGTTCAATTCAGAGCTGAGAAATCAACTGCACATGAAGAAATAGGAAAGCTTGTTTTCTTCTTCCAATTTAAAAACTAGGTAATACAGGGTAAGATCTCATAGTTTTAAAATTCTGTAGGACACCACACTAAAACATTAATTTTCCTGTGAACAAGAGATATTTTTCAGCATTTTCTAATAAAATAAATTTAAATATTAAATATTTAAATAATTGTTTGTTCATCTGTTAATATGCATAAATAAACTAGTGTGTTTTTCTAGTGAATTGATTTAAATTACAGTTAGAACTGGTGGTTTAAATCAATTTGATTTAAATCGATCCACTGTGCATTTGTGGCTTTGGAAAGAAATATTGCTAGAGAATTGCATTCATAAAATTAAGTGACTGCTGATGACTCCAGAAATTTGCTCTGTATAAATATGTATTTTAATGGACACAGACCCTTATTTATCCCCAGACTTCCTAATCCAAATCTCTTTTTCCATACAATCCCAGTTTTTCCCCCACCACAATGCAGTCTCCTTGTCCAACTCCTAGTCCTTCCCATTCCTAGCCTCATTGTCTAAACAGTCCCAAGTAATCCCAGATAGTATTTCAAGTTTTCTACCTCTCCCTCAAACATCTAGCCACAGTTTCTTTCAATCATTTTTCAAATATCAACTTGACTTGCTTTTTTGCCCTAACTTTAAATTCAAAGCCAAGCTTCCTCATCTAGGCAAGGGTGGGTATTCATGCACTTTTAGGACAAATGAGACTATTATGACCACCTATGAACATACCATGGATTGTCCCCTCCTCCTGGAATTGCAATAAAGCACAGGAAGAAATTTGATCCCACACATTAAAGACTGCAAATAATGATGAGTTTATCACCTGAGCTGGTAAGCTGTTCTAATATTTAATTCTGTTAGGGTGTGTCTACATGAGATGCTTTAATGCACCGTATTACTGTGCAGTAAGGGCACATGTCTACATGTACACTTCCTTACTGCACAGTAAAAATGGCTAATTGTGACTAAAATTGATACCTGCAAATGCAGGTATCAAATTTAGTCACAATTAGTTAATGCACAGTAACACAGTGCCTAGGCCCCAGCCTGCCTGGCTGACTTACCATGGTCTCTAGACACCCATGCAGAGCCGACCCATGATCTAAGGCCACAGCCTTAGATTTGTACACGGCCCCTGGTGCAAAGCATTTTATCTCTGAAATAGTGCAAACTCTCACAAAAGGCTCTGCAGGGCCAACATATGGACATGGGGGAGAGCCTGCCAGCCCCAGTAAGGATGCAGGCTCCAGGTCACTGCCACCCACTGCTGGAGCCATGTGAATATGCTGGCTGCACCAGTAGCACAGCCAGGATAGAACCGTCCTGCTTCAGCAGCTGGTGGTGGTGGCAGAGGAGCAGGAGGTGAGGCTGGGATGCTGCTGACTGATGGGGCTGCCACATCCCACATACTCATGGAGGAATGGCTCAAAGCTGGGGTGCTGAGCATCTGCCCCCTAGAGACTCCCCTCCCCACACCATGGCTCCCCAATCTGGGATATAAAAACAGAGACATTGTAAATATTTTTGCTGTTGAAAGCAAGTTGTTTTTATTGTTTGTGGGTAGAAAGGGATGGGACAAGGGGCTGTGTTTGTTGAGGAGGAAGTGGGGAGGGATGGGGGATGTTTTTGTTAGGGAATTTTTTTTGCTTGTTTTGAACATGTGCCTGGCTAGAGTGTGGTACTGGATGTGGGCAGGGAGTAGAGGGTGTGTGGTCGATTGGACAGATGGGCTGGAGTAAAGAGTGCAGGAGGAGGGGGTTGGTCAGGGCCTCCTACAGCTGGTGCCCTGGCCCCCACAGGTGGGTGAGTTGCTGTCCTGGGGCCTCGTGGGGCACCCTACTGAACCAACACCATGGTGAGCAGGAGGGTGGGGCACTGGTTTTCACTGGCAGGGGCTCCTCAGTACTGCATGTAGTTCTGGGCACTGCATTTAAAAAAGGATATGGAAAAGCTTCAGAGGGTCCAGAGAAGAGCCACCCATATGATCACAGACTTGCAAGGCAAGCCATACAAGGAAAGTCTAAGGGACTTGGAACTCTTCACCCTAAAACAGAGAAGGCTGAGAGGGTACTTGGTATCAGCTTACCACTATATCAGGGGAATACATCAAGGGCTCAGCAAACAACTGTTTACCAGGGCACTGTTGGGGAAAACCAGGAGTAAGGGCCACCGACTCTTGGAAGACCATTTCAGACTTAACACTAGGAAAAGCTTCTTAACAGATAGGGTGTCCAGACTGGAATAAACTCCCTCCAGCAGTGGTGCAATCACCTATCCTGGAAATCTTCAAGAGTAGACTGGATGGTCACCCCACTGGGGTCACCTGAACCTAGCTGTCTTTCCTGCCTAGTTCAGGGGAGCTGGACCCAATGATCTTGCAAGGTCCCTTCCAGGCCCTTACAATCTATGACTCTATAATCTATTAATCTATTTTGGAACCCCAGGACCCAGACCGCACCCCTGCAAGTGTCACCAGAAGGGGCAGCCTGCCTGAGACCCCACCCTTCCTGACCCCTCCAGTGACACATCACCACAGGGGGGAACCACAGGACTTCAGCGCCCCACCCCTCTCCCTTTCCCAGCTGTTGCATCCACTGATAGTTCAGGGAACCCTGGCCAGCAGCTGCCTCATCTTCAGCACAGCCCCAGACCATGCCATAAGGAGCATCTAGCAATGTCACCACCAACCAACAGCATTACCAGATTCTCCCCAGTGTGGGGAGCCCTGGCTGGGCACCTGCCCACCACACACTGCAGAATGTGGACACTGGGTGCAGCCAGTCACCCATGTCAACAGAGAAGCCCATGACAAGTTGCCAGTCTTGCCAGCCTCAGACATGTGGTTAGTCCCATGATGGGGGAGGACCCTGCTTTCCAAGTCCCCACCCCTGCCTCTGTCCCCAGTTCCCACTCCCTAACAGGCCCACTGGCACTTCTCTGGCCCTGGGTTCCCCCACCATGCAGAGAGGTAGGACACAGTTCTGAACTTTATTGAGCAGCCCATGTCCCCACAGCTGGGTGAGCACAGGCATGATACAAATAGTTTTTTTATACACACACACACACACACACACACACACACACACACACACTTATTTGTGTGCAATTCCCAAGTGTGAAATGTGTGTGTGTGTATTTCCCAAATAAAGTGTTAAATTTAGTGTTCAATTGTTGTGCCCAGGATTGATGTCAGGCAAATAAAGTAAATCAGCTATAGCACTAGTTACTTCACTGTGCTAGATGGCATCCAATACAAATAGGAAACAATCATAGATCAGACTATTTAATCTAAGCCAAGTAAGGGACAATGTAGATCTGTGGTCAACCTGGGAGATAGTTGCAATATGTGTTTTCTTTATTGGTTACCAAGATTTGGATACAACATACTGCTAGCCTAAAAATTTATCTTAAGCAGATAACCTACAGATAAGGAAGATATCAGTTAAAAGACTAAATAAAAATAAAAATGTGGAAATAATGTACATACATTAGAGCAATTGACAAACTTGAAAAAATTGGCTTGTTGGAAAATAGTTATTAAGCAAGCTTTCAGGTTCAAAAACCCTTCGTCAGGCTAAGGAAGTTTCAGCAGTTGGTGTGTGCTCTTCCTGGATGGAATGAAAAGTAAAGAAGCCAGAGGCTTGTCTGGTATGCATACAAGACAGGTAGTCAGTGAAAATGTAGACTGAGGAGTCAATGGGCGAGAGACAGGCGGGGGGGGGGGGGGGAGAGAGAGAGAGAGAGAGAGAGAGAGAGAGAGAGAGAAGGGGGATGAAAGTGGAGAGATACCTGGAACCCAAGGAACCTTGTTGGAAAAGGCATTTCAAATAGGTTTTGTGAAAACTTGTTTCATGTCACTTAACTGAAGAGCAGTAAAATGGCCTGGGGTTTTTTTGTTTGTTTTTTTTAATAAAATAATAAATTCATAATTTTCCATAAAAATTCCTCTATGATTCCTTTTGTTTTCATTCTTTCTAACTCTAGTACTGATACTACAACTAAGTCATTGTGAAAAGAGCTGGCAGATTGAGTGAAGGGACCTGTCCTATTCTGGACTAAACAGCTTAATAGAAACATGCTGAAAGGCTCAGTTATAAGTGGGACACTTAATCTGGAGTTAACTGGGAAAATATTAAGTGCCATAATGGATCAGGCCAGTGGTCCATCTAGCCCAGTATCCAGCCTCTGACAGTGGCAGAAGTGAATACTTTAGAGGGAAAGTGTTGAATTGAGTGATCTATCCATTATTCATTACTCTCCTTGGTGGGTAATGAATTGGTGTATTGCCAATTGCCAATTGTTCTGTTCAATAGCTATTAATAGATCTATTATCCATGAATTTGTTTAGTCCCTTTTTCATTCTCTATCACTTCCTGTGTCAATGAATTCCACAAGTTAACTATGCATTGCATAAAAAGAACCTTTCCTGATTAAGTTTAAAATTATCTCCTACTAATTTCAGTAGATGCGCCTGACTGGTAGTATTCTGGGACTTGGTAGCAAACAACAGGTCCACAGACTTCATGATTTTATAAACGTCTATCATTTCCCCACTCAGCTTTTTCCTTTCCAACCTGATCAATCCTAGCCTTTTCACTCTCTCCTCATATGGCAACTGCTCCATAGACCTGATCGTTTTCACTGCCCTTCTCCTTAACTTTTTAGATTCTACCACACCCTTTTTGAGATGTGGGGACCAGAACTGCACACAATATTCAATATGTGAATGAATCATGGAGTTTTATAATGGCCAGATGATCTCTGTTTTGTTCTTAATTCCCTTAATGAGCCCAACATTTAACTGGCTTTTCTGGTTGCTGCTGAACACTGAGCAGCAAAAAAATGTTTTTAGAGAGCTATCAAAAGTGACTCCAAAGTCTCTTTCCCGAGTCATAAAAGACAGTTCAGAACCTAACACTATGTACAGATAGTTGAAGTTATTTTTCCCCCACTTTCATTATTGAAGTTCATATGCCAGTTTTTTGGTCACCCACTTAGCTTGGTAAGATTTGTCTGCAGCTCCTCTCAATTAGCTATGCATATCATATATGTCTACCCAGAATAATTTGGTATCATTTTCCAACTTGGAGATTTCATGGTACATCTCCATTTCTGGACAAGAAAATGTTGAACGAAATTGGGCCTAGTACAGATCCCTATAGGACCCTACTTTTGATCTCCCTCCATCCTCAATAGTAGCCTTTTAGCCCTACTATTTGTTTCCTATCTTTTTGCATCTGCAGAAGAACCTCCCCTACAATACCATGGCGAGGTAACTTTTTAAAAAGCCTTTGGTGAGAGAAAATGAGGTTATCCAGTATGATTGTGCTGTACACATAGAATGAAAATTGGTTTTTGTTTGTATTAAAGTCCATAGATGTAACAAGTAAAATCAAATGAATTGTACATTTTCTGTAGAAACACTTGTCTGGTCAATTGATTGCATCTTACCTTATCTATTGACATATATTAGATCTTGAGGCTTTGTGGGTCCAGGGGCGTAACAGTCTTTATATTGAAAAGAAAGCTAAGAAACATTGGAGCGATAGCCTGTTTTTATGCAAGAAATACAGTTCTTAAGTAGCTTATAGAATCCTGTGCTGACATGCTGGCACATAATAGAAATAGCCCAAATCTGGTGACTTCCAAGACCCACCTATTTATCTTAGGAGATATGCAAACAATAAGGGGTAAGGAGAGTCAGTTTATTTGGTGTATTTTTCACTGTGGTTTGTTAACTTTTATTTTAGATTGAAAGTAGCTCTTTCTAGTTTTAATTTAGGTTGAATGCTTTGAAGAATGTTGGTGAAGGCACCTAGAATCTTCGATAGGCATGGATATAAATAACTCTTTCTACATAGTTATAAATCAAAATAAATATATTCGAATAAATAAATATGTTGCTACCGCACTGCTGTTCCAAACCTTTTGCTCCTGTCAAATGACAGCAATATAGATAAACTGTATTTAATACCATGGGGGAAAGGAAGGTTTTAAGGAAATGATTGTTGTCAAAAGATTGATTTTTATAACATAGAAGACACCAGCACTAAATAAAATATGTTAGAGTTATAGCCTATTAGAAATTGCACAGTTTGAGGAGACTGCATTTGCAAGGACAACTAAGCTGTACTAGTATTATTATTTATGGCAATCATTCATAAAAACATATACAGACTAAACTTAACAGGCAGAGTTTTGGAATATCTCAAGGACATCTCACTTTCAATTTCAATGAACTGGACATAAAGTGACAGGAATCTGACTACTTTTCAACATTAGGTACTAAAGAAGTTTTTGTTCTTTCCCTTGAGTTCAACACACACACTTTTTTATTTTAAGCAGAAGGAACTGTAAAATTGGAAAGAAACTTAACCTGCGTGCAGTTTTGAATTGTTAAACTGCTTCAAGAGGATGGATTTCATATTCAGGGTGTTAAATGAGGAAATAGCACTACTTAAATCAGTGGCTCCCAAGCTCAAGGCGCAACTCAAATCAGGGTCACGGAAGGTCCACCCCTCCTGCCTGTGGGGCTATCCCGGTGCATGGCCCTCACGGCTCTCACCATCAGAGTTGATCCTGTATGGCTCTCACTGCCCATCTTGATCCTGGCCCAGCCCAGGCTCTGCTGACACTGCTGAGCATGAGTGATTCAGTGGCAGGAGTGGGGGTCATGACCCAGACTTAGGGTCACAGCAAAAAAAGGTTGGGAGCCAGTGATTTAAATAATAAGAAGAGGATCAAAGAAATTTGTTTTACCTTATTAGCATCTTTTTGGATATCCGTGGAAACCAAGGAACACAGTTCTGACAAGCTCTTGAGAAATATCTACTAGAAAATGAGAGGGTCTTTTTTTTTTCTGTGGACCTCCATATAAAATACAAAATACAGATTAATTAATACTCATTTTAGAGCATACTGAAATTATTGAAACTGCATAACCTAGAAGGACACAGGAGCAGCCATGAATTAAACCTCTTTTGACGGTTACCAGATTAAGTAGGAGCAGTGTGTCTTCATTCAGGAGATAGTATTTCCTGTGGTTATATTCTAATACATGTTACAGAAAGTTAACTTGTGGAGTCCTTTTTTTTTTTTTCATAAAAGAGATCTCAAAGAATGATATCTTAGATTTTTCTCTGCTCTTGTAAATTGAAGGAAATTGGTCTAGGGGACTATAAAATTAGAATTTTTGTCTTGATACTTGGATCTATCAATCATCTCTAAAACCACTGCATTAGAAACAGCTCCTTTTCAAACAAGCTCAAGATTGATTGGAGAACCTTATGACAAAATAATACTTGTCTGTAAAGCATTTTTGAAGTGTGCTAAATCTTTTAGAAATGCAAAAGAATTGATAAGGGTTTTTATGTAACTGTAATTCTGGTGGGAAAATGTGGTGAATTTTGGTGTGGCATATACTTAATAATTTATTGATTAAGCCAAAGAAAGTCCCCTAATCTGAGAAATAGTGTTACTTGCAAAAGTGTTTGAAGAAGAACCCCGCTTTACAATGGACAAAATAATGTTCGTTGGATTAAGTAACAGGAGTTAAACTCATTACATTTCTTTTCAATATTCTGGAATATTTATCAAACTAGCAAATCTATCTTGTTAAATTTCAGCTTTGAAATATATCTTGCTGAATGCCAACACAGACACACTGCTCATGTTAGAAGTTTTGGAAACCATTTTGTCCTCAAGTGTCATACACCAAACAGATTATTCTGGGCCCTTATAGTTCTAAAGTTCATTGCATTCTGATAGCATAGAAGATTGATATATTCCAATAAATTGTGTCAAGACAGGAATCAGATTAATGTTTTATTATTCTTTTGTTTCCAGGTTATCATTTGTACAAATCTTAAACATGGTTTTGGAAAGTTTTGAAGGACTATTTATTGAACTATAAAAAAAGAAGATCCACATCCAGATAAATATAGTCCATAAGAACAACTTTAGAAATAAGTAGTTTAAGGTTCAGCTTTCAGAGATCACCAGAAAGGAAGCAATTCTTTATCCAGTCGGTTTTTCAATTTTTGTCAAGCTCAGTTCAGAGTATTTTTGTTGATTATCTCAAAATATTTATGGCTATCAGAAAAGTTATCCATGAGTTCTAAACTCTCAGGAACTAGCAAATAATTTTCTAACCAAATCTATAAAAAAAAAGATTTAGTCAATCTTGACAACCCTCTCTCAGCTGTCACCTAACCCCAGAGGTGCCTAAAGTTCACTTTTTCATTACATTTCCTATAGAGCCTAACATTCAATTTCTTCCCAGAAGCACTCTCTTCTTGATAAGGCACTACTTATGATTATGCTTGAAATAGATCCAGAAATTAGGTTCCTTTACCTAAATTACTTGAAGACACCCAATCCAGAAGATATTCTTTGAGAACACTTGTGGGATTGAACTCTGAAGAATATGTATTAGTGCCCCTTCTTTCTTTCAAGTCATGGTAAAAGGAAGATGTGACAGCAGGCTTGTTTATCACATGGAAACAGTGTGTTGCAGTACTGGAGAACTTGACTGGATCCCACCTACCCAAGTCTGCAGGCATATTTCAGATCTGGAAAGTTACCAGTGAGGTTGTATGGGTTTGTCCAAAGTATCTTTGGGTTCAAAATATCCATGCATGCAGTGAAGGAGACAACCTAACAACAGTAAACTTTATTGTGGAGTAGTAAGCAACCCTCAAACACTCTGCATTCCTATTGTTGAAACTGTTTTACTGTGTGAAAAAAAATTAAAGATTTACTTGGCACATCTACATGAGCTGCCCACTGTGCAGTTGCATGCATTCATTTAGTACTTGCATTACCAAATGGAGTTACTGCACAGTAGCATCTGGGCACAGTTGCCTATTGACTCTTACTGCACAGTAGCTCATTATTACTGCTCAGTAAGCATCTCATGTATACATAGGCACTGAGTCAGAGAAGAAAGGGAAAGGGAAAGACTGAATCTGTAGCCTAGTGATAAAGATATGCACCATGGAGAAGTCTTGGTTTCCAAGGGTATATTACATATAATGGCATAAAAAGGATAAAAAGAAAAGAATGAGCCTCGGGGGGGGGGGGGGGGGGTTGTTTGTTTGAAGAAAGAAAGAAGAGACATTTATTTATTTATTTATTTTGCTGTGCATTTCAAAGAGAGGAAAATATCTTCCAGTATTCCTGACTAAGGAACTATAGTCCCAGAAAGGGCTGGGTTTTAAGATGTATCCCTGTCTCCAGTGTTTCCTTATAGGTAGCTAACATGAGTATGTGCAGGCATTCATCACATCCAGTCTGCCATTATATTTCTTACTTTAAGCTGCATGATAGTAGATTGGGAGCAGCATGTGCAGGCATTCACTGGTGCTGGGAGCCAGGCCAAGAACCCAGTGTAAGTAACTCAGGCTGGGGAGAGGGGTGGGTGGGATTGAGGGGGAGATGTTACTGAGTCTCTAGGGGATGGATTGGTAGCTCTAGAGCACAGTGAGGTCAGTGGGCTCTGGGGAGTCTGTAGCGGGTGATGTCCATTCAGGGTGAGGAGGTAGGGGACAAAAAACAAACCCAGGATCTCTGCTCATCAGTGGAAGTAGTAGTCCTCCAGAGCAGGAATGTCACAATTTCACAATGGAGACTCTTTTCCTGCTACAGTAAAGTAAAATCCAGATTAAGAACTGGACAGAATATTGTTGCTTGAGAGTCTATTGGTAAGATATCCCACCCCCCAATTTTCTCAAATATGTTATGGAGGTTAGAAACAAGGTAACAGCATAAGAGTAAAAGGTTTGTTTCAGGAAAAGGAAGCAGAAAGTGGTGGATTTTTAGAGGTAGTATCAAAATTAAAGGTATTATTAATTGGAAATGGTGGGAGATTATGTCAAATGAAATGTGCAGGGAAAGAAACTAAATCTAGGTACAGACATTCAAAAAGCTCAAGGCTGAATTGATCTAAATTATGTGGTTTTCTCTAAGAGACATAGGTTAGATCAGTAGTGAACAGAATACATATTGCCCTTTGGTAGGGGGAAGGAAGCAAACCTGAGACCAGGTTCTTCCTTTCTTAAAGCAGTCTGTGTGCGCCAAACTTCTGTTCTCTTACTAGTACAGATCAGTTTTGTGTGCCAAATTGATGTTCTGTTATTGATATAGATCAGTTTCCGAACAGGTACCTGACCTGAAAGGATGGTAGATTTCTAATAGGATTCAACATCAGAAGAAATGCTACCAGGCATTAGGACAACTATTAAATTAGAGCTGTTTGAAACCTGGAATTGTGTGTTTAAGGAAATGTTGACATTTCAAAATTTGTTTTTATTATGAATTATAACAAATACAGATTTTTAAAATGTAGATTTTTCAAGAAATCATTTTGAAATTTGTTCCAAAATGAAATGTTATTATATTTTTTATTTTATATGCTTTACTGCAAATAAATACTAATACATAAGGGTGTCATGTTATGTCATAATGTAATATGACATTTCATACTATGACATAGAATTAACATATTTATTTTACAGAATTAAAATGAAGACCATCTATTACTGAATGCAGACTGATAGTAAGTCTGTAATAATTTATTTTCTCTGTTATTTTTTATATCAAAATATGGTGTGTTTGCATTGAAATAAAACAGTCTAGCAAAGTGGATGGAAAAGAAAGAATTTTGAGGTTTATCATTTCTTTAGTTCTAGATCTTTATTCTCACAGAGAAAGAAAGATAAAAAGGAATCAACTTTCAATTAAAAATTTAACAGAGGGGGAAAAAGTAAATGTTTCCATTTTCAGGTAGTATTTAGCATTCACCCTTTGAATGCCAAGCACCTGTAAAGTGTCACAGCTAGGCATCCAAAACCACCAGTCACCTTTGAAAATGTTGCCTATATCATGTAAATCTTTTTGGAAGTATTGTGTGCAAGTCTGCATAGCACATAACATGAAAAATATTCTTTAAAGTGACCACTTCTGAGTTGTTTATATTTGTAGCTGACATAAAACCTTTTCATGTCTTTTTTTTCAGGTTTGGTGTACAAATCAAAAACAGGAACAGAAAAATATCTCCAGACACCCACAAATATTCTGTTTTATTTGACATCACCCCCTAAACAATAGCCTGCTGTCTTCACTTGTACACTAGCAGTTGCCATTTTGAAGAGCTAACATGTTTAGATATAGCAAAAAGTATTTTCACTCACGTTTATAATGTATTCTTACCTTTCTCATGCTGTCACTGGGCAAAGCACTAGAAAAATTGTAAGGTATAGTTCACTTTCTTTTAAATTGGACACCACAGGCCAACTACTCCCTGACTTATACTTTCTGATATCTAACCAGGGGAACATATTGTGTATGTTGGGGTAGAATTTTTAAAATTGAGATTTTTAAACAGTATTTGGCCATTCCAGGGGAACAGAAAAACCTAAGCAAAAAACCCACTTTTAATGAAGATTTTCTTTTCCTTAAAAGAAAAAATAGAAAAAAGACAATGTTTTGAAACATACACTCTACAATACAAGTTATTGGCAAAGAAAGAAAAAACCTGGCTGGGACAATATATTTGTCTTTTCCTTGGAGAGAAATACTAATTCATTTCTTAACTTGAATGAGTTTGATAGCTAAATTCTAAGATCAATTGGAAATTTGTTTATATCACAACATATTAATCTAAAATATCAAGCTTCACTTGAAATATGTTTGCAGCTACAAGAGAACTTAATACATGTCAAGATTAAAATTCACTAGTTGAAATATTAAAGGATATGCATATTCCTGCACCCACTATACTTGTGTGATTACTCTCATCTCACTACAAACTGTCATACAGAAAACAATGAGAAAAAAGAGTTGGTAAGTTCTCATTACTAGATTTAACCTTAATAAAATTTTGAAATATTAGAATAAAGATTACATCCCTGTGCATTCTGCATCAGTAAAAGCTTACCGGAAATGCCCAGAAGTGATACCAGAGTTAAAATAACTTAATTAAATGAACCAACTACGATTATAAATCATGCTTCATATAAACCAATCTAAAGGAAATAGGAAAAAAAATCTTAGTAAATCTTGAAAAAGCAGGGTTGATATTCATATTGACAGGGTAAAAACAGATTTTGCTAAACAAAGTGGATCAGTTATGGTCTCACATGTCCCCCTTTCTTGTGGATTTC
This sequence comes from Alligator mississippiensis, assembly GCF_030867095.1. Taxonomy (NCBI): domain Eukaryota; kingdom Metazoa; phylum Chordata; order Crocodylia; family Alligatoridae; genus Alligator; species Alligator mississippiensis. The sequence goes on along the minus strand of NC_081824.1, from coordinate 380,316,773 downwards.
CCATATCCTTCAGTACCCCAAGTCTCCTAGCCAGGACCTGCACCAGTATAAGCCATATGTAGGCCTGTGAGACATGAGCCATGGGTATGTTGCTACCAGACTTGGCCTTTTACAAAGGTCCTATGGCTAAAGGGCAACAGCTGGTCTGAAGTCTATCCCTGAGTGATGTACCATAATGTGAATGCTTGCAGATGCTGTGGCTGGCTTGGTCAGCAGAACAGAGAAAACTATTCATCTGTTGAACACAGTCATTAAAGAACAAGGCAGCCTAGTTAACCAGGGTTAGAACAGCATTCTAGAATGGGAATAAAGGACATAAGAAACACTCCCTACTGCCCTGTTAGTTAAAACGTATATTTAAGAAAGTAACTGGCACCTTCCTGGTTCTGGAAGTTTCAGTAAAACAAAGAAATTTAAATCAAACCAATCAAGGATCATTTATTAGAATATTAAGATTATATTTGCCAGCCACGTATAAATAGTGGGTAGGGGCTGGGGTGATCTTGAGAACTTCTATGTGATGCCTTCTGGACTGTTTGTGTGCCTGCTGACTTGTCTGGAGGAAAACCCTGCTGTGGAGACCATGAGCTTGGCCAGCTTTGCTTCACAGCAGTCAAGACACATCCTGTAAGATTATGCTAATCCTTGGCACTAATCTTGCAGTAATTCTGGTTTGTCAATTAATCATTAAGCTTCTCACATTGGTTAGAATGACCCAAGGGTTGTTCAATATTTTTTTACCCTTCCACCTCTTTGAAAGTTGTTAACACCAGGTCCTACACAAACCCATGCCTCACATGGAGATACTAGTCAGTATGGGTCCCAGTGCAAGGCAGCATGAAGGCACATCAGGGCATCAGACCTGAGGAATACCTGGTGCCCTGTGTCTCTATGCCAGGACCCATGCCAAAGTTTGGGACAATATGGGTCCCAGTAAAAAGGGTGTGGGAAGGCGGAGGACCTAGGGAATTCTTCATGTCCCATGCCTCCATACCTGATCTGTGCTGGGTCCTGCATCAATCCATGCTTCACATGGAGGCACAGGTCAGCACGGGTCCCAATGTGGATGCAGGGGACCCATCCCACTTATGGGAATGTGCCCTTGAATATCCCATGGCTAGTCTTCGTAAGTGGGAAACCCAACTTTGCAAGCTTACAGATAGGTGCTTTGAGATTCCCTGGGCCACATCTCTGTAACTGTAGAAAGCCATCCAGGTGCTTCTGGGGTTGAGGGGACTGTTCCTGTGTGTGAATTACCAGGTTCACAAGATCAGGGGCCCAGGTCACCTGGCTAGAGCGGCTGGAGAGTGCAGGCAGCTTTGGCTATCTGCACTACTCTCTCACAGAACAAATAGACATCCATCTCAATAAAGGAGTAATAATTTATACTACCTTTTGTCTAATGCAGTATCACAAATTTTTATGGCAGCATAAATGCAATGTCGTTTCTATTGAATTTCTCTCATCAGTGAATTCATGAAAGCTTGTAAACAAACAAAAAGAATGAATGTGAATCAATATGCTGATACTCCAATGCGAGTCCTTGATCATTTCCTTTTTTAGGTTAAGTTTCCAAAGCTTCAATCTCTGGTATTGAAGGCAGGTAGGTAGGGGTGATGGTATATGGTTAACAGTGTCCTAGTCCATTAAACTGATGTTCCACAAATTAAAATCTCTAAAAAAGATACCCAATATTCATGCTTATCCACATACTTTGATGCCATAAACTATTTAGCAAATTACTCAAACATCTGAATAAGTGTATATTTAAGTCTCATTCATTTAAATTGGATGTGTTCAAGCTTAAATATATTAATGAATATAATGCTGATACTTACTAATTAAGGACTATTAATCAGCACTTCACAAAATATTTTCTTTAATTTTTAAAGAGCTATAGTCCCATTATAGGTTGAAAATACTAGTGTGGCAGAGCAGGCAGGGCAGAAGAGAAGAATGTCTCCCTTGGATCCCTTCCCTTCCCTGCACAGTGGCAGAGCTGTCTTCTGGCTGCCGCTGAGACAGGGGTAGAAATTAACTCCATGGTGCTGAGATTACAGTTCTGGATGGCTGGGTGGAGTCCACCAGGCTGGATAGCATGGCCCACAAGAGGGGAAGTACTGGCTGGGGAGGGAAGTTTCCCCAGCTGGAGGTGGGGCCTGGGGAGATCCCTGGTTCCAGGCAGGGAGAATTTGCCTGTTACTCACTGGCAGCACATGACTTCACCAGCAGGGACACTGTGCCAAAGCTGTTTGGCAGACACCATCCCTGTTTGGATGGAGGACCTGGTGGGGAGATACAAGAAGGTGCTGGAACTGAGGGAAGAGGTCAAATGACAAGCAGTGAGATGAAACACACTGGAAACAGGTGAGAGGCAGCCAAGCTGCCCTCATTTCTTGATACTTATACCAGATGGACTGTTGGGGACCCCAAGGATGAGACCTGGGGCCCTCAGCTAGGGACTGTGTGCAGGCAACATTTGATGACCTAACACCCTGCTAATGGTATGACCCTAATAGGACTCAAAAAGCATATGGATGCTTGAGGCAGGAGTGCAGGGGTGGAGGAGATTGCAATACACTCCCCCTAAGCATTGAACTAACAAGCCTTTCTTCTAGTAACCAGTAGGAGTTGGTTGGACAAGCTATGACCCTCTCCCAGCTCAGGGATGTTTCCTAACTGAATCCATTCTCCTATTTTCCATCAAAGTTGTGGCAGGAAAGAGAGTAGGTGAGAGCAGACTTTCATTGGGAAATAATTCACAATAGTGCCCATCCCCTGTAGGGGGTAGCACTAGGACCCATCCACTGAAGTGTCCTCACCTTTCACAGGTTTCCACTGTGACAAATAGACAAAAAGACAATGTGAAGAGTGAATTATTACATCCAGGTTTAATCTGCAACTAGTGGCAGGTTTCTTTGTAATGATCTATTTTTTCATTGGAGGAAAAAGGGAGCAAAGGGGATATTTATATCAGGTCTATTTCTGGTCCTTGCATCCAAATAAGTTTAAGAAGGAAAAACAATCATTATATAAAAAAATGATAAAATACAATAACAATAATTAAGTTTAATAATTTATTCATACGGTCAGTAATTCAAGATATGAACAGCACAAAACTCACTTATTGCAATGTAGTTCAAGAGTAAATACATTGAAATGAGTGCAGTTATGCCAGTGAAAAATGTGTTGTGCACAGAAAATTGGACTGCAGAAGTTAGAATATAAATGGTGCAGAAACATGTTTTGCACAAATATGACATATCATTTGTGCACAAGTATTATGTACCCATGATCATATAATCAAAAAAGGAGACTGCTCTTTTTAGAACTTGTCACACTGTAACAGGGCCTTCCCAGGGCCAGTTTGATGTTGGCCTGCCCACCTGTCTCTCGGCTAACTTCCCATCTCTCTTTCCTGCCATGCCTTGATGATAAATGATTAAGATGTTACTCCAGCCTGAAGCTGTCCATTTAAGGCCCCAGTGACTAGGGCTGATATCCCCCGCTCTAAACCTTCCCCTACAATGGGGCCTATGCCTCACAGATTGCATCCCAGGCAGCTAAGCTCACCTGTACCCTTTCACCCTCTACAACCGTGCTCCCTGCTCTGGGATCTTTGGCCTCCCTAGACCCTGGCCCCACTTTTCAGACCAGTTGGAATCCCAAACCTCTTGCTCTGAGCATCCCTCATTTGTGGGCCCCTGGCTCTTTTGACCCCACTGCTGCCCTGGCCCCAGTATGGGCTAGTTTGGGTACCTCAAGTGAGACCTGAGCTGCTTGCCTTCTCTCCCTCAACTCCACTGGATCAAGTGAGCCTCAGGCCTTTCAAGGATCTCACTGGCCTGGACTTTCCCCAGCCAGGATTGTGAAGGGGTGGAGGTTATCAGGCACCCCCTACCTGTCTTTCACCAGGGAAGCTCACAGTCCTGGCATTTCCTGGGACTGCCACACCATCAGCAGTCCCACCAGGCCTCCCTACCCTGGCAGGGTACAACTTTAGGTCATGCTCAGGACCTGAGGTCTCCTCCATTCCCATAGCCCCAGCCCATATACCTCCATTATGTTGTGAGCATCAGTTTAGCTGGCTGATGTCTCTCTCACAGCAGTCAGCAGCAAACTGGTGCTTCACCCTATATATATCCTAAGTCTCAAAATGGCTACTGCCATCTAGCACCTGGCTGCTCCCTGCTCTAGCCTTTAAAGTGGCAGGCATCAAGAGTGCCCTGACACACATCTACAACTCCTTTTGCTCTTTAGAAAATAAAGAAAATAAAATTCTGTGACTATAGTGTTCATGCTTGTATGTGGTTTGCTATTTCCCAGTACTCAGATGACTTCTGAAAAATTCTAACATTACTATGATTTTTCCTTCCTACAATATGAGATGTAGCTGGTGTCTTTGAGACTATTTCAGTTATAATTTCCTTAATATGGATCTGGGGGCTAAATTAGGCCCCTGAGGTAAAACATTACAATGTGTCCTTCTGTAAAGTTTTTTGTATTAGGTGGGCAACAGAATAACACAAATTGATATGAAATTGTTCCTATAGAGTCTCTCATACATTTAATTGACGTTTGTATGATGGAGATGCCAAGGAGACATCTGCATCTCCTGCTTCTCAGCAAAGTGTTCAGAAGCAGGACCCAGATCCCTGTCCCTCTCTTCTCTTGAAACTAGTTCATTGCACCTTGCATTTACTGTTCACTGGATTAAGTGGATAATGAACAAATGTTGTGGCCTATTTAAGTGATCAGAAACTGGTTTAAACCTGTAACAGAACAGATGTTCAGTGACATAAACCAGTTTGAGAATGGCTGAAACCGGTCTGAGATAAACCCATGCGAATATTTGCTGCACTACTAATTTGCACTGAGAAATCCAGGTGTCAAAAGACAACAGCAACATATTAGAAGAAAGCAGGGTGGCACACATAGCAGCAGTGTGTGCCTTCTGAAACCAGAGCCTGGCCAGCCAGAGCTATGTTTCAGCTGCCAGCCAGGATCCACATGCCCAACTTGCTGCTGCTGGAGCCACAGAAGGCCCTCAGGATCACAGATAAGGCGGCTGTGGCCAGCACCTCTCTTACCCCACCTGGGACAACTTGCTGCATGCCACCGCGTGTGTACAGGGGCGTTTCCCATGGACAACTAGCAGGGGTACAGATGTATACTGCTGCCAGTTTTTCCCAGGGAATGCACAGTCCCACTTCTCTGGATGCACCCTAAGACCAGGTCCACATGAGTATGAACATTTGTTTCCCCAGGAACAAGTAGCAGAAGCACACCTTGTGCCATTGCTACTTGTCCCTGGGGAATGCCCATGCCATGTGTGCTGTAGTGTGTGGCAGGTTATCCCAGGTGGTTTATGGGATGCTGGGGCCTTACTTGGGGTTCTGGGGGCCAGGAAGCCTTATCTGAGGTCCTGGGGGCCTCCTGGGGCTGCAGGCAGGGCAGGGAGCCTGGCTGTCAAGAAGAGCATGGCTCTGGCCTGTGAGGCTCCGGTTTTGGGTGGCACACTCTGCCACCATGTGTGCCACGCCACTTTTTTTCTGCATGAGTTTTTTTGACCCCAGGATTCCTGAGGTTAACCCCCACTCCCCACCTGCACTGCAAGGTAGCAGAATAGGGCATGCCTGCATGTGTGGTACCAACAATTCCACCCTTCCCTGTCCCATAGTACATGTACAAAAACCTTCAACATCTCTAGGAGGCCAAAGACAATAATCCTTAACATACAGTCACTCTTCATTAAGCAGACATGTCTAAACAACTAGAACTTCCTCCTTATTGCTACCTTAGCCTCTCCCTCTTGCACCACAATACTTTCTATGATAGTCTTTTTTCTGATGTGGTCAACAGACCACAATTAGCCATCTGCAATTCAAGTATTATAAAAATTCTAAATGCACTGACAATCAAGACCTCCAAAGACAAATCTGTGTGTGTGTGTGTGTGTGTGTGTGTGTGCATGCGTGTATGTGTGTGTGTGCGTATGTGTGTGTGTATAGATATATCCTATAGCCCCTGCAACTGTCACTGACACAGTCACATATATATAGGCTTCAGGCTTTTAGCATTCTTCTAAAGTACAGGCCACACTAAAGGATGGGAGTTATGTGCAACAAAACCTGACAGTAGCTTACAATCCTTACAAGAAGTTAAACTGTTTTGGAATCTCTTTATCTCTAGTGTGACACATATAGATCTATACCCTAGTGCTAAAAAATGTTCATTTTTTTTCTAACTATAGGAAGGTGAAATACCATTCTGAGAAAATGAGATCTGTTAAAGAGTGACAACCCTTTTTAAATCTTTGATATACGTAAGAGTTTCAAAAATCTTTTGATATACATAGGTTTCAAAACTTCATTAAATTTGATATCATAACTAAGAAATATGCTTAGATTAGCTGTTATCATTCCTCTGTCTTCAAATGTTCAAGTTACACTGTTCCACAACGCAAGAGATAGCTTCATCCTGAATCAGAAACATATACATCTGAGTTCTATAAAGCAGCCATGGTGAGTAATCTGGTGACATTTTTTTGAACATGATATACTTGATCAAACAGCAAGAGCTGACACCAAGTTCAGGAGAGCTATATTGCAACCTAACATTGGTTGAATAAACCATGCCTTTTTAAAATCCACTGTTTAGGAAGCATTTTGCTGTTTCAGAAGGATAAGTGTTGACACACACTGTAAGTCAAAGCAGTATAGTAGCCATTGTGGATCCTACAATCCACCATCCTTTCCTGTTTTTAAAGTCTTCACCTATCACAGCCTCTGAATTGTGAGGTAACTGAAGGTAGGACTACTATCCTGAACTTATGATCTCATCTGTGAGTTTAATGAAGCTCAGGAAAAATGTGTGACCCCAAAGATACTATTGGTCAAATAAATTTAGTCTATACTGCATGAGGCACATGCTTGTGCACCTACTTCAAGAGGATATTAGACATGAAGAACTACAGCTACAGTAGAATAAGTAGCTATAGTTACTTATTCTATAACTACATTTTGCGCATACAATATAATCACATGTATATTGGTTTTATGAATATAGGTAATCCTAAATGACTCACATTTATACATTTACAATGTTACAGTTCTATGGTGTGTGGGGTTTCCCTCCCACACCCCATCATTAGACAATATTAACTTTTCCAGCAACAAGAGAAAAGACCAGACACCCATCTCCTCAAGAATGACTTGGGTCTGTTTTATATGAGCCATGCAAATTTGAAAAGCCCATGCTGTCTCTTTTTAACTTCACAAATAAACATATTTCAAAGTTTAGCAAATGGAAAGCATTTTGTTATAGTCTATCAATTCTAAAGAAGGAAAGGAAAAACAGTAAGGATAATAATGAAGCATTTAAACAAACCCCCCCACAATTTCCAGATCTTAGATCAGAGATCAAAAGATGGTAATTAACTATTTTGAACAGTTTCAGTCAACCTATTTTCAGTTACAATAAAGAGTAAAAAATGTATGACTAAGGTATATCTTGGAACTGTGCATATGTGAAACATGTGAAGCAATTGCAAACTACAAACTATTGCATATGTGGAACAATCGTTGTCAAGCATTATTTGAAAAGGTGTTAATATGGCATAAAGATTTGTAAGTGATTTCTCACACTCTCCTTTCCACTAAATTCTCCCCATAATTACTTTTTCTAACAGTTTATTTTGAAACATGTGTTTGTTAGATTTTAAAAGCCCAGCATGGAAAAGGGGGAAAACGTGCTCTCCTTAGCTCAAGACATGGGACTAAAATAGAATGTGCTAATGTAATAACTAGTTTATACTGAGTTTCATTCACTGCTTATGAAATATTTCTGCAGTGCTCTAAATGCTCTAAATGCATCATTTGGACTGCCTCTGTGCGGTGTCCTCTTAGCATTACCATTCTTTAGGAGAGATGAAAATGTAGGGTCAGGAGGAAATTTTACCCCATGGTTAGATTCATACAGACTGTGGAGGTCTATAATGGGGGGATGAGAGATGGCCCTCATCCTTGGATCTCTCAAATATTTTATCAAACCTCATAGCAGCAGAGGATGACTACTGTTGATCCCTTGCCTTAACTGTGGCAGATTAGTGTGTTGTGCCTTGAGACTGTGTCAGGGTTCACTGTGTATTTTTACTAATAGGTTAGAGAAGGATTTGTATAGGATGGTTTGGGTAGGGATGATCCTTTCTCTGGTCTAGATGACATCCAGAAGTCCTTTCCAACTCTACTTTTATACGATTCCATGAAATAGAAAAACTCAAGTACCCACATTAAGCTAGGTATGTCCTGAAATTTTAGTTGTGCAAAACTATGAGTAGTAGGGCAGGGGATACCCTTAATACTTCATCCCAATACCCTAATAGTCAGGGCACCTGCCAAGGAACCAGAAGACCAGGTCCTAGACTCACCTCACCCAGAGTGTGTTTGAACATGCATAAGAAAACCTGCAGTGTGTTCTAACTACCACTATTGCTCAAAATTACCCAGAACCATTTTTAGACCTCTTCTTCAAACTGGCTTCCTTGGGTAGTAAGAGAGAGAGAGATATGTAAGGCCAGGAAGAAAATAAGCTGGAGCATATGAGGCTTAGTGAGATGCTGCTGCCTTAGGAGTTCTCACCTGGCTCCTTGTTCCCAAGGATGCATAATTTTCCCACTGCTTTCCAAACATTTTATCCAATTACCATTAAGTTCAAGGGACAGTCTGATAATTTAGAGCTTCAAGAGAAGAGCTGAGGAGATGTTTGGAAGGCATGAATCATAGAATCATAGAAAATTAGGGTTGGAAAAAACCTCAGGATGTCATATAGTCCAATGCCCTACTCAGGGCATGACCACCTACAACTTGATCATCCCAGCCAAACAGTTATCTAGCCAAGTGTTAAAAACCTCCAAGGGTGGAGATTCAACCACCTCTCTGAGTAACCTGTTCCAGTGTTTTATTACCCTCCTGGTAAGAAAATTCTTCCTAATATCTAACCTAAACTTCCCTTGCTGCAACTTAAGACCATTGCTCCTTGATCTGTCATCTACCACCACTCAGAAGAGTCTAGCTCCAGCTTCTTTCGAACCCCACTTCACGTATTTGAAGGCTGCTATTAAATCCCCACTCAGCCTCCTCTTCTCTAGTAAATACGTCCAGTTTCCTCAGAATTTCCTCAAAAGTTATGTGCCCCAGCCCAATCAACATTTTTGTTGCCCTCTGCTGGACTCTCTCCAGTTTGTCTGCATCCTTTCTGTACTGGGGGACCCAAAACTGAACACAGTACTCCAGATGTGGCCTCACCAGTGCTGAATAGAGGGGAATAAGCACTTCCCTTGACCTGATGGCAACACTCCTACTGATACAGCCTGGTATGCCATTAGCCTTCTTTGCAAAAGGGACATGCTGTTGGCTCATATTCAGTTTATTGTCCACTGAACCCCTAGTTCCTTTTCTGCAGTGCGGCTGCCCAGCCAGTCAGCCCCCTGCCTGTACTTGTGCATGGGATTATTCCATCCTAAGTGCAGGAATTTTCACTTGGCCTTGTTGAACCTCATGAGATTTCTTTTGGCTCAATCCTCCAATTTGTCTAGGTCACTCTGAATCCTAGCCCTACCCCCAAGCATATCTACTACTCCCCCTAGCTTGGTGTCATCTGCAAACTTGCTGAGGGTGCACTCTGTGCCATCTTCCAGGTCACTGAGCAAGACATTGAACAAAACCAGTCCCAGGACTGACCCCTGAGGCACTCCACTTGATCCTGGCTACCAACTAGACATCAAGCCACTGATTACTATCCTCTGAGCACAATGCTTCATCCAGTTTTCTACTGTCCATTCACACAGCCTACACTTCCTTAGCTTGCCTGTAAGAATGTTGTGGGAGACAATATCAAAAGCCTTGGTAAAATCAAGGTATATCACATCCACTGGTCTCCCTGCATCAACAGATCCAGTCACTTCATCATAGAAGGCAATAAGGTTGGTCAGGCATGACTTGCCCTCCATGCTGACTGTGCCTAATCACCTTCCTTCTCCTCCAAGTGCTTAGAAATGGATTCCTTGAGGATCCAATCCATGATTTCTCCAGGAACTGAGGTGAGGCTGACTGGCCTGCAGTTCTCTGGATCCACCTTTTTTTCTTTCTTAAAAATAGGCACTAAGTTTGCCTGTCTCCAATCACCTCAGAACTCTCCGGATCACCATGAGTGTGACACCTGAAAATTACGTCTGTGTGATAAAGGTGCTTGTTGAAGGCTCTATGAAGATTAGATTAAATACTCTCTAACCTGTTCTTTCATCACTGTTGGCTGCTCACTTCCTCCCCAAACTGTGCTACCTGGTGCAGTAGTTTGGGAGCTGACCTTGCCTGGTAGGACAACAGGTGAAGAAGGCATTGAGAACTTCAGCCTTTTCTGCCTCTGTCCAAGGTTGCCTTCCTCATTCAGTCAGGGACTCACACTTTCCCTGATTCTCCTCTTGCTACCAACATACTTGTAAAAACCTTTCTTGTTACCCATCAGTTCCCTTGCTAACTGCAACTCCAGTTGCACTTTGGCCTTCCTGACTTCATCCTTGCATGCCCAAAAAATGCTCTTTTACTTCTCCCTATTTATTTTTCCAAGTTTCCACTTCTTATAACCTTCCATTTTATGACTTAGTTTACTGAAGAATTTCCAGCTAAGCCAAGTTGGTCTTCTGTCATACTTTTTAGTCTTCCTGCACGTCAGGAATGTGTGTTCCTGCACTGTCAGTAGGACTTCTTTAAAGTATAGCCACCTGTCCTGGATTCTTCTCTCCCTTAGACTGGTTTCCCAGGGAATGCTGCCCATGAGTTCCCTGAGTGAGTCAAAGTCTGCATTTCTGAAGTCCAGGGTCCTTACTCTGCTGCTGTCTATCCTTTCTTTCCTCAGGATCATCTTGTGATCACTGCTGCCCAAGTTGCCATCCTCTACTAAATTTCCCACCAATTCTTCCATTTCTGTGAGCAGCAGGTCAAGATGAGTATGGCCCCTAGGTGGCCAGTCCAGCACTTGCATGAAGAAGTTGTCCCAAGCACTCTCCAAAAACTTCCTGGATTTCCTGCACACTCCTGTATTGCCTTCCCAGCAGATGTCAGGCTGAATAAAGTCCCCAGTGAGAACCAGGGCTTGTGATCAGGAAATATACACTAGCTGTTTGAAGAAAGCCTCATCCACCACTTCCTGTTTGTCTGGTGGTCTACAGCAGACCCCCACCACAACATCACCCTTGCTACTATGCCCTCTGACTCTAACTCAGAGACTTTCAACAGGCCTATCTCCAGTTTCATACTGGAGCTCTGAGCAATCATATGGCTATTTTACATAAAGTGCAACTCTTCCTCCTCTTCTCCCCTGCCTGTCGTTCCTAAAAAAATTGTACCCATCCATGGCAGTGCTCCAGGCATGTGAGGTATACCACCAAGTCCCTGTTATTTCAATCATGTCATAGTTCTGTGACTGTGCAAGGACTTCCAATTTTTCTTGATTGTTTCCCAGGCTCTGTGCATTTGTGTACAGGCACCTGAGGTAACTAATCAATTACCCTGATTTCTCAGAAAGTATGAGACCACCTCCCCTGTTTCCCCCTTCTGCTTGCTATTCCTCCAGGTATCCCACTTCCCTACTTACCTCAGGGCTTTGGTCTCCATCCCCCAGTGAACCTAGTTTAAAGCCCTCCTCACTAGTTTAGCAAGCCTGTTTATGAAGATGCTTTTCCCTCTCTTCATCAGGTGGATCCCATCTCTTTCCAGTACTCCTTCTTCCTGAAACAACATCCAATGGTTGAAGAAGCCAAATCCCTGCTGGCAACACCACCTGAGCAGCAAAATATTGATCTTCAGGATTCACCTTTTCCTGCCTGGGCCATTTCCCTCAACTAGAGGGATTGAAGAGAACATGACCTGTGCCCCAGACCCCTTCAAGTTTGCACCCAGATCCCAGTAGTCACTTTTGATCCACTTAGGGTCTCCCCTGGCAGTATCATTGGTACCCACATGGATAAGGAGCATGAGGGGTAGTAGTCAGAAGGCCAAATAAGCCTCTGTAATCCCTTTGTGACATCTTGAATACAGGTCTGGGCAAGCAGCAGACTTCCTGAGACAACAGGTCAGGTCAGCAGATGGCTCTCCCTGTCCCCCATAGAAGGGTGTTTGCAACCACCACCATGCCCATAAGGCTAAATAGAATACAAAACTGTAAAAATGTCAAACAATGGAGGTGCATGGTTGTATAGGTGACATTTATACTGTAAAGTGAAACAGGATTCTGTCTTATATATAGAAGAACAAAACAGAGAGTTAGAGTACAGTGTGTTACTGGCTTCTATGGGAGTTAGACTAGGTGACAAAGGGAGGAAGGAAAGAAGGAAGGACTTTGACTTTTTAACTACTTTATTCAGGGGTTCAGGGTGCAAAAAGTTGGCCTGTCCAGGGCCCAGGTCCAATATAGAAAGCAAAGACAAACAAATTACCATCAAACCAAGAGCACCATGTCATTAAATTCATAACAGCACACCGAGACAGACACTTTCACTGTAGTACATGTTTTGCCTAGCATGCCATTATGCAGTCAGGACACCGGCCACATGGTTGTATAGACCAAAGCCCTCCATAAACAAATTATTCCTACCCTGCTGTATTCAATCATACATGTGACAGCACCTTCAACTTCTCACACAAAGAAAAAGGAAAAAAGCAGCCTGGTGAGGGCCCAAGAGTGCGGTATGAACTGGAAGTTGCAGTCCGACACCAAACCTGCCTGGTAGCCCAGACCAGTCATGACAGAGTGCTTATTGAATATGGCTGTCCTCCACGTGGCACAGCACTCCCTCAAGGGCCCAGCATGCCTCAAAGTTGGGCACCGACTGTCAGAGCACAACGTGCTCAAACTCCAGCAAGAGGGTTGCCCACACCAGGAGGACAAAAAGCCGCAGGGCATCATCTGAGCTGGTCCCTGTGTTGAGCCCCAGCTCAAATCTGGGATCGTGCCCAGTATGCAAAGGCCAGTAAAGATACCAGGGGTGAAAGTATAAAGAAGATTTATTGCTAGCAATAAAAGGTGCAAGCGGAATAATTTCACATAACAAGCACACAGATTTCTAATTCTAAGCATCTTTTATACAGGGGTTTTGGACCTTCATAAGCATCCTTGTTTGCTAATTGGTTATAAAAGAGTGACGCAAGGAGTTCTTTACTGAGCATGTCTCTATACCTGTGTTTTAGCCATGTATCTCATTTACATACATGTATGGTTCATTAGCATACTTTTTCCCCACCTAGGGGCATGATTTTTAGTATTTTAATGAGCTCTTTGACCCAGTACTCTAATTCTGCTTTTGTTTTCAAGCCTCCTTTATCTAAGACTATCTCCTCCTTATCATTGCAGATGGGCATTCGTCACATAACATTCCCTTTTGCTTGGGCTTTGCATAGTAGTTTCTAGGTCACTCCTTACACCTGCAAGTTGGTTGCAGTGGCTCTTGAGAATGACCATCTTGGCCTGACCCAGTAGAAAGTTGTTCAAACTCAGATGGTGCCCCACTCTGCTACCTGGTATGGGTATGAGTACACATAGGTTTTCTCTGAGAGGCTCCTGCCCAGCACCCGCAGCAGCGGCTCAAGGGTGACAAAGAGTGGCTGCAGGCGGGGACAGTCAAGGAAGGCATGAAAGAAGCTCTCTGGCCTCTTTCCCCTGCAGGAATTGGGCTGCTAGGTGGGAAAAGCTACCACACTGGAAACATGTGGTCTCCCCTAAGGAAAAATAAATCACAAATCTCTGGCCCTCGAGCTTGAGGTTCAAGGAGCAAGGCAGAGACTGCCCCCCCCCCACTCCCCCAAGGAGCATGAAGACCTACCTTCAAAAGGACAGGACATGCTTCAGCTTCATGTCCTTGCTTCCGTTTGTCAGTTGATGGAAGGGACTCATAGGAACCCCATTGGGCTCAAGTCCCTTGGCCAGCTCCTGGTTGGACAGGTGTGGGGGCACATTGGAAATCACCACCCTTACTGCCTGGGTGTTTATAGGCATGACAAGATAGTGTACACTTGCAATGTCCAGGCCCTCCACACACACCCTGGTGACCAGGGTGAGAGCACTCATGTAAATCACTGGGACCATGTAGTATTATTTATGCCATCCCAGGAGACCAGCTAGGGCACCTGCACAGACCTCAACCCTGACATAGGGAAGGGTATGAACCCTCAAGCCATGGTTAAGGGGGAGGTCTTGAGAAGTATCCCCATGCTAGTCGCTGGGTGTAGGAGTGGCCATTTGTGCGAACAGGGTTAATCCCAAAAGCTAAAACTAAGGAAACAAACAAACAATTGTATATATAAACTACAGAGATTTGGGAATGTGACTATAAAATATGACTATATATTGTTTGGGAATGTGACTATAAAAAACAAACAGGGATGGGTGTTAGTGCCTGGAGAAGAGAAAGAAGGAGTAAAAAAGAGAAAGGATTCTGTGAGGGTTGGGGGAAGAATAAAAAATAAAAAAGATGGGGGGAAATAAAAGCACCCCTTGAAAGGTAAGAGATTAAATAAGATAACTCCCCACTGCAGACAAGCAAAAAAAAGAAAGAAAGAGAAACAGTAAGAAAGAAGCTGCAAAGTAGACAAACTCGCAGATGGAGAAACCAGAAGTAGAAGGGGGGGGGGGGGACAGAAAACAGAGAAAAAGAAGAAAAAAACACTGCAAAAATGCAAGAAAAAAATCATAAAGGGAGGTAGACAAAAGCAAGAGACCTTTAGACAGGTGGGAGTCAGAAAAGAAAAGAGATAGGAAGCTGGGGAGTCTTACGCTCAGGATCACCCCACACAGCTCCGAGCAAACCCAGTCTGAGGCATCCAAAGTGGAAGGAAGGAAGGACTTTTGACTTTTAACAACTTTATTTCACAAAAGATCAGGTACAGAAAGCAAAAACCATCAAACCACACCAAAGAGAAACCATTCCAGGACATTCAGAACATCACACGGTGACAAACACCTTCGCAGTAATACACATCTTGTCTAACATGCTATTTATATATATAGCCCTCGAGAAACGAACAATTCCACCCTTCCCTGTCCCATAGTACATGTACAAAAACCTTCAACTTCTCACCCCGAGAAAATAAACAAAAGCAGCCTGGTGAGGGCCCAGGGCACGGCACAAGCCGGAAGACACAGTCCGCCACCGCGTCCACCCGGTTGCCCAGACCGGTCATGCCATCAGAGCGCGTATTTGAGACAGCCGTCCTCCACGTGGCACAGCGCTCCCTCAAGGGCCCAGAGTGCCTCGAAGGCGGGCACCCCCCGCCGGAGCACAGCGTGCTCAAACTCCAGCGAGAGGCGCGCCCGCACTAGGAGGCCAAAGAGCCGCGGGGCATCGTCTGAGCCGGCACCGGCAAGCTGGTTACTGCGGCTCTTGAGGACGGCCATCTTGGCCTGGCCCAGCAAAAAGTTGGCCAGGCAGATGGCGCCCTGCTCGGCCGCCCGGTACGGGTAGGAGCATATGTAGGTGGTCTCTGAGAGGCTCCTGCCCAGCGCCCGCAGCGGCAGCTCAAGGGTGGCAAAGAGCGGCCGCAGGCAGGGACAGTCCAGGAAGGCGTGAAAGAGATCCTCCTCCACGCCCCCAGGGCAGAAGGGGCAGGCCGTCGAAGCGGCTGGGTCAAAGTGGGACGCAAACGTGCCAGTGGCTAGGATGCCGTGCAGCAACCGCCACTGCAGGTCGCCAGTCTTCTTGGCGGTCGGCGGCTTATACAATGTGCGCCATGCCGGGTGGGCCGGTGGGGAAGCCGGTGGCCCCAGGCGCCGTTGCCACGGTGTATCGGGGCGGCCCGCCAGCACCTGAGCATGGCGGACACAAACCACCCAGGCATACAAGCTTCTATGCGATAGAGAAGCAAAGGGACAACCCGTGTCACTATCGGGAGGCATGGGGAGCCGCAACAGAGTGCCCGGCCCACCGGCCAACTCCGCAGCCACAGCCGGGGTGACTGGCAGCGAAGGGAAAGCCTCGCTCGCAGCATCCGAGGCCCGCGGGATCTGGCGCGCACGGAGATGTTCGTTCAAGGCGGCCGCCGCCACCAGCGGGAGGGCGGCACGGATGTCACGCAGGAGATGACCCATGATGCGGATGGAGCGCATGCCCAGCCGTGCGGCCAGCGCCTCGGGTGAGAGCCAGGCTGACCGAGCGGGGTCCAGGAGATGGTGCAGGCGGAGGACACGTGCCTGGATGAGGGTGGCCGTGAGGCTGGCAGAGGCCAGGCTCGGCACGGAGCCCCACAGGGCTGAGTTGTGCACCAGAGGCTCCCTCAGCAGCTGCGGGAAACACAGTGTCCGGGCTCGAGGCTGGAGGCGGAAGGCGGCCTGCCAGGCTCGTACCACACTGCGATAAAAGGCCGGAAGCACCGCCCAGTTCAGGAGCGTGGGTGTCAACAAAAAGAGCTCCCGGTCAAAGCCAAGGGCACTGACCCTCTGCAGGAACCGGCACGCCAGTTGTTGCCATGGCAGCTGCTCCTCGCTGTAAAGCAGTCGCTGAAGGGCCTGCAGGCGGAAGGTCGCCACCCTGCTCACCAGGTCAACCAGACCCTGGCCCCCCTCGGCAACAGGCAGGTGAAGGACGGCTCGTGGGAGCCAGTGAAGCCCATCTCAGAAGAAGTCCACCAGGTTGCGCTGGAGTCTCTCCAGGAGATCCGGTGGGGGGTCAAGCACGGTGCACCGGTGCCACAAGGTCGCTGCCGCCAGGTTGTTGATGACAAGGACGCGCCCCCGGTAGGAAAGGCTGGGCAGGCGCCAGCACCACCGCTGCAGGCGGGCCTCCACCCCCTCCTCGAGGTCGTCCCAGTTACGCGCCATGAAGGTTGGTGGCCCCAGGAACACGCCCAAGATCTTGAGGCCCTCACGGCGCCATGTGAGCCCCCCCGGCAAGTCCGGGGGGGGCGTGCCAGTCCATGCGCCAAGCAGCAAAGTATCGCTCTTGGCCCAGTTGATGCGGGCGGAGGAGGCGCGCTCATAGGCATGCTGGCAATCTGCCAGGGCCCGCACGTCTTCCTGAGTGTTGAGGAAGACGGTGACATCATCCGCATATGCCAACAGCCGGAGAGGAGGCCTAGCGGATGGGCCGGTGGCCACTGGCAGGGCCACACCACTCAGGCGGCGTCGCAGTGTGTGCAGCAGCGGCTCGATGGCCAGGGAGTAGAGCATGCCCGACAGCGGACACCCCTGACGAATGCCCCTGCGTGCGGGGAACGGAGCACAAAGCACACCGTTCACCTTGAGCAGGCTGGAAATGTCTTGGTACAAGACCCGGAGGGCCCCGGTGAAGAGGGGCCCAAAACCAAAGGCCTCCAGAGTCCAGAAGAGATAGGCGTGGCCCACCCGGTCAAAGGCCTTCTCCTGGTCTAGAGAGATGAGGCCGATGTCAAGGCCAAAGAGCTCGCTAGCCATGAGTAGGTCACGCAGCAGGAACAGGTTGTCTTGAATGGTCCTGCCCGGCACGCAGTAGCTCTGCTCGGGCCCGGTGAGAGAGGCCATGACCGCGCGGAGGCGGGTGGCCAACGCTTTGGCCAGGATCTTATAGTCCACGCACAGCAGGGAGACCGGCCGCCAGTTCTTCATGTAGCCCAGGTCTCCCTTCTTGGGCAGCAAGGTCAGCGCTGCTCGGCGGCAGCTGATCGGCAAGACCTTGTCGGCGAGGCTCTCCTGGAAAACGTGCAGGAGGCTGGGGCCAAGGAGAGGCCAGAAGGTCTTGTAAAACTCAGCAGGCAACCCATCGAGGCCCGGGGCTTTGCCGGAGGCGAGGCCAGCCGTGGCGGCCGCCAGCTCTTCCAGGGACAAGTCCTGCTCAAGCTCTCCGGCCTCCAGAGCATCGAGACGTGGTAGGCCCTCGTGGAGTTCCCGTGTGGCCTCGGGGCACGACGGCTCGGCTGCAAACAGGTCGCGATAGAAGGCGACGGCATGTTTGCGTATTTTGCCGGGCTCTGTAATGACCCGGCCCTCAGGAGTCTTGAGATGGTCCAAGACTTTGCTCGCTGCCCTCCGCCGCTCCAGGTTGAAAAAGAAGCGAGTCGGGGCGTCAGTTTCCGCCAGCTCCTGGCAACGGGCGTGGATACGCGCGCCGCGGGCCACGCTCTCCGCCAAGTCGCGCAGACATTTCCTGCGGAACCAGAGGCTCTTGCTCAGTGTCGCGTCGCTGCCAGCGGCCAGCAGAGCAGCCTCGACCTCCACCACGTCCTCCTCCAACTCCCGGATACGTCGGCGCGTCTCGTTCGCGGCCAGCTGGGTGTACTGCTGGCAAAAGGCTTGGATCTGTACCTTGCCCACGTCCCACCACAGCTTCCAGGAGGAGTGGCTCGATCTCGCAGCCTCCCACCTCCTCCAGATGGAGGCTGTCCCGGAAATAGGAGTCCTGAAGCAGGCTGACGTTGAAACACCAATAAGGTGCCCGTGCACAGGCTCTCCCCGGCAGGCTCAGTTCACTGAAGGCTAGGTCATGATCTGACAGACCCAAGGGAGCGATGCAACTGCTGCACAGGAGTGGCAGGTGGTGCCTGGTGACATAAAGGCGGTCAAGGCGAGCTATGGTGACACCACCGGCACCCATCCTGGCCCAGGTGTACTGGCGCGCATCAGGATGCAGGGCTCGCCAGATGTCCACGAGGTCTGCCCCCTCCAAGGCAGATTGCAGCTTGCGAGCGGAGGGCAGGTGGGGCTCAGGCCCTGTGCGGTCGAGGCGCGGGGCAGTGGTGCAGTTGAAATCCCCACCGAGGAGGAGCAGGTCATCATCCTCACTAGCGTCGCGCAGGAGGGCAGCCAAGGTCTCGAAGAAAACGACCCTCTCCTGACCATCGGAAGGCGCGTAGACGTTGATGAGCAGCAGGCGGTGTTGTGCGAGAGTGACGCGGACGGTCAGCAGGCGGCCGGGGATGACCTCCAGTGGCACCGCCGCGTCAAGCTGCAGCTGCAGTGATAAGAGAGTTGCGACCCCAGCGCTAAGGTTGGTGCCATGGCTCAGGAACACCTGTCCTCACCAGGCAGCCCACCAGACTGCCTGGTTGAATCTGTCAGAGTGTGTCTCTTGAAGGAAGGCGACGGCCAGCCTCTTCTGTTGCAGGAGCTCCAGGACGGCTTCTCGCTTCACCGAGTCTCAACAGCCGTTGATGTTGAAGGTGCCAATGGTTGTGGCTGCCATGGATGTGGGTGTGGGAGAGGAAGAGCAAAGCAAGGTACGGGTGGAAGAACGAGCACCCAAGAGCAGAGCAAGGCAGTACAGACAGGTCAAGGAAGGCCTACTGTGCCCTACTCTAGTCGAGGGACCCGCCCAAGTCCCACTCAACTCTCACCCTCTGGGCAAGCTTCTCCAAACGGTAAGCCATCTGGCGTGTGCCCAGATCCTGCTGCATGAGCTTGGCAGCTGCCCTGGCACCCTTAACAAACACTTTGGGGTCTGCGCACCACTGAGTGATGCGTCCCGCTACGTTCCTCTGCCCCTTAGTTAACTTCAACAAGGACAGGAGTCCCCCATAGTCTGGAGGGACCCAGGGGGGCTCCGCCAGCTTGGGGTGGATGTTGCCTAAGGAAGAGCGGCGAGTCCGCACCCCCGGCGGGAGCTCGTCTGCAACCGCAGCATCGACACCCTCGATGTTTAGACACATCAGCCGCCTCTCATTGTCCGAGTCAAGGACCAGCTCCACGAGGGCATTCCCTGTCTTCCGGGGGGGGGAGAGGCCATCCCACTCACGACGCCTCTTGCGAGACTCAGTGAGCTGGACCTCCATCTTGTCAACTTCTCCATCTGATCCGCCAGGCTGGGGCATGACCAAGGGGGTAGCAGACTCTCCCTCCACCCCCGAGGCCAGGCCACCAGAAGAGAGGCATTCGCCACCATCCACGCCGCCGCCCGACTCCGGAGGCTGGGGGACAGGCGAGGGGAGAGGGACCCCTGAAGCCCCTCCCCGTCCGCCAAGTCTGCCCCGCTGATGGCTACATCCAACGGGGTGGGTGGTATGGGAGCCAGAGCGGGGCCAGGCTCTCTAGTTGGGGGTCCCTCGGCACTGGCCGAGGAGGGTCCTGACAGGGATAGGGCAACCTGAGAGGCCCCCTTCATCTTCCTCTCTTTGTCCTCCTTCTTCTTCTTCTTGGTGGTAGTGGGCAGCTGCCCCTGTGCTGGGGATGGGCCAGACTGCCCCGCCCCCCCAGTTGGCGGGGCCCCCGCACTGAGGGCAGGGGGCGCCACAGACGGGGGAGGCGGCGACGGGGCCTGGGTAGTAGCACCAGCCTCTCCACTGGATGGTGGTTTCACACCAGAGCCCCCAGTCCCCTGAGATGGAGTAGGGGTGGAAGGACGCTGGGAGGAAGAGCTCCCTGCTTCCCTGGGCCTGCCGCGTGTCCCAGAAGTCGACACGCCGTCTCTCGGCGCTGCCGCAGGTGGCGATGGTCCAGCCGCCTTGCCCTGAGGGCACTGAGCAGCCAGGTGGGAGGAGCTGCTGCACTTAAAACACGTAGTCTCTCCCACCAACAAATAGATAATATACCTCCGACCCTCGAGCGTGAAGCTCAGGGAGCGAAGTAGAGACTGGGGGCCCTCCCTGAGGAGCATAAAGTCCTGCCTCCGAAAAGACAGGACGTGCTTCTGCTGAGGGTCCTTGCTTCCCATCGGCAGCTGGCGAAAAGGACTCGTAGGAACTCCATAGGCCTCGAGTCCCCTGGCCAGCTCCCGATCAGAAACATGTGCTGGGATGTTAGAGATCACCACCCTCACTGCCTGAGTCTCTAGGGGCGTGACAGGGTAGTGGATGCCCGCAATGTCTAGGCCCTCCGCACACACCCTGTCAACCAAGGCAGGCGTACTCAAATAAATCATCGGGACCGTGTTCACACGGCCCGCATAGCGGATGGTACGCCATCCCAGGAGCGCAGCCAGAGCCTCCATGCAAACCTCGAGCCCTACATGGAGAGGGGTATGAACCCTCAGGCCATGCGTCAGCGGGAGGTCCCGAGAGACATCCTCATGCCAACTGCCAGGTGTAGGAGCAGCCATCCTCACTAGGACAGGGTTAAACTGGAAAGCAAAAAAAAAAACTAAGGGAATGAAAAGAAAACTTAAACACAGGAGCTCAAGGCCAAGCTCCCGGGAATGCGGCCAAAACAGAAAGTGAAGATAAGCCACTGAAAGGGAGGGAGGGATTTGGGGGGTGAAAAAAAAACGTAGATATAACAAAAAAAGAGGGGGGGGGGAAATGCACCCCTCAAGCGGCAAATGATAATAGAGACCTCCCCACAAAGGGGGAGGAGGGTGGAGGGAAAAAAAGCGGCAGGGGAAGGAGGGGGGGGTAAAAACAGCGAAAAGAAAAAAGAAAAGGAAAACTAAGGGGTGAGGGGGGATAGAGGGTTATTTAAGAGCACCTCTGGAAGGCAGGCTAATGGAAAAGGTAACTCCCCGTAACAAGCAGACAGAAAAAAGAGAAAGAAAGGAAAAGAGACAGTAAAAGAGAAGGCTGCAAGAAGCGTCTCACAGACAAAGAAACCGGAAGCAGAGGGGGAGGGAAGAGAGAGGAGAGAAAAGTGGGGGAAAAAGCTGCAAAAAAGCAAGAAAAGAGTCAGAAAGTGAAATAAACAGAGGCTAGAGACCTTTAGAGAGGTGGGAGTGAAGAAAGAAAAGAGATAGGAAGCCGGGGAGTCTTACGATCGGGATCGCCCCACGCAGCTCCAAGCGAGCCTGGTCCGAAGCGACCAAAGCGGAAGGAAGGAAGGAAGGAAATATTTAATTTATATGGGTTGTTGAATTTTAAAAAATCACTTTCTAAGCAATTCTTAAATCAAAGGGGAACCTGAAAGAAAGTAAAATACAGCTTTTGTGTTCTGAGAGCTTCTTAATTAATATTGGATAGTTGCATCCATTATCAATGTTTGCTGGAGAGCATAACAAAATATATCCCAAAGCAATAGCTAATACTGTGAAAAGTGCTAACTCAAAGAATTAATTGCAGATAAAGTTCAAGAATAAAAAGAGAATAAATCTTGTGTCTAATTTCATTTTTTCTTAATATTTCACATGAAGAGAAAAACCGTAATAATTATAATGTTTCAATAACATTTGCATTTCCTTAGGGTCTTATACTTTGTCTATCTAATATAAAAATTACATTTTTATTCATCATAGTTGATATTTATGTATAACTGAAAAAAATAAGATTAATGAGCCAATGTGCTTTTATCTAAGAAGCATAATTAGTCTGCTCCACTTCCACTTCCATGAATATTTAAGGGACATTTTAAAAGAAAACAATATGTTAAAAGCTAATTCAAGTGTTTGAACTTATATGACAAGCCATGGTTTATGTATTATTATAAAATATTTTTTGATTAGTATGACAAAAAGATGTGAGTTGGGTTGCAATTTTGTAAAGACCTTGTGGTTTGTAAATTTATTACTTAAAATTATAGTTTTGGTGACCAACTTCTCTAAGGAAATATGTAGTCATTTGTAATTGCACTATAATTTTAATACAGCATTTGTGAACTATATATTTTTTTTCTGATAGTGGTAAAAATCTGGGAGCCAAATGTATGCTTTGTTTATTTAGACCACAGTAATAATGGACCACATTTCCAATAAATATTGTTTGGAGGTTTCTTATTTCTGCAACTTTTTGTTGCTAATGGGACTATGTGGGAAAAACACACTATTTGTACATGCAAATTGATTATAAGATTTTTTTTCCTGACTATCTCATTTGCAATGTAATTTTTGGGTGCATGCAAAAACAGTCTGTGGTTACAGTTTATGGCTACCACCAACACACAGTAAAATAAATTATATACTTCATTTGATTCCATTGTTTCCAGTAGAAAGGTTCAAATTCCAGTACCTCACACTGAAATATTTTGAAAAAAAGTTTCTTATTAAAAGTTGCAAGAAGAGGGAAGGAATAAAATACATTCTCTAACAAGCTCTCGTAATGGACAAGGGTAACACTGAGATACCACAAAAGTATAAGCCTCAGCATAACAGATTTTTAATAACTGAAACAATTGTAATAATAGAATCACAGAAAATTAGGGTTCAAACGGACCTCAGGAGGTCATCTTGTCAACCCCCCACTCAAAGCAGGACCATCCCCAACTAAAAGGCTCTGCCTACCCAGGTCCTAAAATCCACCAAGGCTAGAGATCCCATAACCTCTCTGGCTGGCCTGTTCTAGTGATTTCCTGTCCTCCTAGTAAGAAAGAGTTTTTCTCCAAATTTCTAATCTAAAACTCCCTTTCTGCAACTTGAGAACATTTATCCTTGTTCTGTCATCTATGACCACTGAAAACAGTCCAGCTCCATCCTTTCTGTAATCACCCTTCAGGTACTTGAACGCTGTTATCAAATCCTTCCTCAGTCTTCTCTTCTCCAGACTAAATAAGCCCAATTCCTTCAGAATTTCCTCAGAAGTCATGTGCCTCAGCTCTCTAACCATTTCCTTTGCCCTCTGCTGGACAGCCTCCAATTTGTCCACATCTGTTCTATAGTGGGGGGCTCCAAACTGGTCACAGGACCCCAGATGTGGCCTCACCAGTGTTGACTGAAGGGGAAGAATCACTTATCTTGATCTGCTGGCAACACTCCTATTACTACAGCCCAGTATGTTTATTGTTGGCAATAAAGGCATACTGTTGACTCATACTCAGCTTATTGTCTACTGTAATGCCCAGGTCTTTTTCTGCAGAGCTGCTGCTTAACCAGTCAGCCCCCAGCCTGTGCTAGTACATGGAATTGTTCCATACAAAGTCCAGGACTTTACATTTATCCCTATTGAACTTTATGGGATTTCTTTTGGTCCAATCCCCCAACTTCTGTAGGTCTCTCTGAATCCTAGCCTAACCTCCAGCAGATCTTCTACTCATCCCAGCTTAGTGTTACCCTCAAACTTGCCGAGGTTGCACTCCATACCATCTTCTAGATCATTTATGAAGACACGGGAAAAAACCCCCAGCCCCAGGACCAACCCTTGGGGCACTCCACTTGATACCTACTGGCTGCCAACTAGACACCGAGCTGTTTATTTGAGCCTGATGAGCCAGCCAGTATCTTGCATTTTTCTATCCACCTTGCATTTGTCCAACCAGTACTTTCTTAGCTTTCTTGCAAGAATGTTGTGGGAGATTGTATTAAATGCCATGCTAAAGTCAAGTTTTGTCAAGTCCACTGCTCTCCCCACATCCACAGAACCAGTCATCTCATCATAAAAGGCAATCATGTTAATCAGGCATGACTTGCTCTTGGTGAATACATGCTGAATGTTCCTAAACACATTCTTCTCCTCCAAGTGCTTAGAAATGGATTCCTTGAGGACCTGCTTCAATATTTCTCCAGGGACTGAGGTAAGGCTGACTGGCATGTAGTTCCCCAGATCCTGTAATGATTGTGGAAACTTCTGCTTTTCTAAAGGAGGTTAATTATTTGTTTTTCAGCTATGCTGAATGCCCAAAAAGTTCTTACTAGATGAATTGCTAATGTATGTCTTTATTTCATACAGGATCACACTCGGCAATGTAAAAAAATCTCAAAATAACATATTTCAAAATCAAAGAAAAATCATTTGGAACATCTTTGTTTCAGAAATTTGAATTTTTAGTCAAATTAGCGGGCTTTAAAAAAAAAAAGATTTGTTCCCTCTTTTTCCTGCCACATCCATTATATTCACTATAGTTCTCACAAGTTATTAAATAATCGTACTGTAATGGATAGTATTTTAGGAAAAAAACCTCCATAAACCAAAAACATTATTTCATGGGCGGCTGTTACTAGTTGAAACATCTTATCTTTTCCAGTCAAAATATCTCCTGTGCTGTATACTTGTGTTGCAATGGAGTTTGGATGCTTTGCACAAGTCTACTTCAAAAAACTATCCTAGTCTTCAGTAAAGTGCACTGTGCTCATTCCTTTCCTACTGCCCAGTGGATACAATACAATGGTACCTGTTTGTGTGATGTGGAGTACGTACCAATAAATTCACAGGCACGTATCAAAAATATATTTTTTTAAATCCCAATACAAATGGGAGACATTGTTTTGGAAAAAAAAGAAGATAAGATGTTTCAATCAAGTTGTTTTAGAAAATAAAATTATTTTAACTACTGCATTACGTGCCATGACAAGGTCAGTAGGAGTGCATATTATAAATATATGACATGGAACTAAAGTAAAGAGAAAATACTATTGTAAAATTATGCTGTGAGGCAGTGGTGCCCCAGGACTCAGGTGTACATATAAGTAAGCGTATGGGCATCTTGCTTGATCATACCCCAATAGGTAACCATTTCAGTTATCACAGAAATGACTTGCATGTTGCCCACATCAAGTAGCATTGGTCCATAAGACAATATTGCTTCTTAAGGGGTGAATCTACACATGCAATTAATGCTGCACCAGAATTTATTGCTCCTGGGCAAGTTGTTTGAACATGTGCTTAAGTCTGCAGCAAGTTGAGCTGAGGCAGAGCAACTGCTCTGGGGCTGCTCTGACCCAGCTCAGTGTGTTGCAGAGGGGCTGGCTGGGGCATGATGATGCTCCATTGTTGGGCTAGCTGTCAGGCTGCACCAGGCTGAGCTCCGTGTTTGGCAGTGGAAGGCACTGGGAGCAGGGGTTATGCCCTCCTGCTACTCGCCCAGCAGGGGCGGGGTGGGGCAGGGTGCTGGCAGGAGGCATGGAGAGGCTGGGGCAGCTCCAGCTGCTGTGTGCCACTTGTCTGGAGGCAGCACAGTGGCTCTGCCCCACCCTGCCCTGGCTGGGTGAGTGGCAAGAAGGCAAAGCCCCTGTTCCCAGTCCCTTCCACTGTCGGCCCAGAGCGAAGCCTGGTGCAGCCCTGGTCCCACCTGCCCTGTGCAGATCTGGGGGCACATGCCCCCTCCCATCCCCTACCAGACCAGTGGTGCACAGAAGGCAGGAGCTGCCCCACATGTTCCCCGTGCCCCTCCACCCACTGGGCAATCCCTGTCCCAGCCCTAGCCCAAATCCTTTCCTCGCTGTGGGGGCATTGATCTTCCCCCCCTTCATCCCACCAAAACAGACTTACCAGCTGGAGGCAGCTGTGTCCAGCATCATAAACCTGAAAATCCATTGGAACCTTGAAACAGTGTCATAATTTACAAAGGTCATAAGTGCTGTTTGTCACAGTCGAACATTCGTAAGTTGAGGACTGCCTGCATCTTAAAGCCCTATATCCAAGGTTCATTATTTTGAAAGTAAAATACTTCATGGAAAAATAATGTTGCAATGTTGTTCTATGGGAGAATGCCCACTAATATGTTTTACCAACCCTCTAGCACATGAAATTAATGCAAGATTTGTTGATGACAGACACATTACACCACACGATTTTAACTTACATCATTTACCACCCAAATGAAATGCACCATTTTCAGTTAACTCTTATCTTACCTTTCATTATGCATAGATTTGCTCAGCCAATTTTAATTCTCCTTTAGAAATATATGGAAATAGACACACATGTACAAATAGATTCTGTTGTAAAATAAATCAGATTTGTTGTTTTATTCTTTGCTTCTTCTCCCACTGGCACAGCATGGCTTTTACTTCATCAGTGTGACAGTACTGAGCTGTTATACTGCAAAGCTGGCTGGAATGCAGCAAAGCTCTGTCACACTAATGAACTAGTAAAAAGAAAGTGTCCCATAGGAAGCTTGGCTTTTCTTTTTTCACTGCCAAAGAATATTATTTTAAGCAGTGTCCTCCAACAATAAAGACAAGCAATTTTATTCTTTGCACCAATGAGTGAAATGTGAGTCTCTAGGAAGATATAACCTGTCATATCTTCTCACCCTATCCTGCACAGTGTACTGGGTCTTAGGTCTCCCATAATATAGAAAATCTAGAGTGGATTTAAATTTCAGACTGCCCGTCTAAGCTGTCTAGTGTTGTAAGCAGCAAAAAATATATAGTTCGCCTGTGTGCTGCATTGCCTGCAGGGTGAAATCCTGTTTCTGTTCTTTTTTCTAAAGTAGTTCCTCACATGGAATTTTGTGCCTTTTCTTTTACTATCTTTTGTCCTTTTCTTTCTCTTCTGCTTTATCTCTCTCTTCTCTACTTCTGTTTTCTTTTGCCGTGTTTGATTGCTTACTGTTCCTTGAAAAATCCAGTTCAACCAAAACAATTGTGAACATTTTAGTCATTTTTAAATTTTCTTTTAATCTCATGATTTATTCTGAGTTACAAACAAAATCTGAATTCTATCCTGTCCCAGGCGTTGTAAGTTTAGATTTGAATTCAGTTTCCATTTGCACTTGACAAATAAGCTCATGCTGTATTTATCATTGAAGAGATCCTGAGTTTAAATTAAGCAATGCCCATTTAAACCACCTGATCCTAATCTTTTACAATTTCCAAAATCAAAATGTCTTCCATGAGAAGGCCTCTTCAGATTCTATCATGAAGCTTGTCTTTATCTTATGTTTCACCTTACCTCTGATTTTTTTCTACATTTCTGCTACCAGATCTTTTCACTTTCTTCTTATTGTGTATTGATAAATCATAAATCATAGAATAGGATTTCATTAACAAAGTAATTAACTTTTAATAAAGACACAGAATGCTCCAAGGACTCCAAGGAGATTCAGGGAATATGATGGGGAATGTGATAGTGGCATCCAGGTGTGTAATTTAGAGTTATATATTTATAAAAAAAATAAGCTTCTCTGATCGTAAGTGTATTTAATTCACCTGAAATAAGGTTTCTTATTTTACTAGTGGAAGGTCACTTGTAGAGCTGCCAGAACTTGCTCAATGAAGGCATGCTAAGACATGCCAAAAGGATGTAATTCTGAAATCATCACACAATAAGAAATAGTAGCTAATATCTCTCATAGACTGTGAAGCCTTGACAGGTAGAGAGGTAGCAATTATTTGGAGGGAAAGGAAACATCTATATTTGAAGGTATCCATTAGAAACTGGTGTTTCCATGCTCTCCTGTTAAGACACTGTGGGTGTGTCTACATGAGACATTTACTGTGGAGTTGCCTAATTAGCTCCACAGTAAAACATCACAGTCTGCACATGTGGTGCTGTTATGACAGAGTAGACTGATTAACTCTGCCACAGGATAGTACTTGTAAAAAGCGGTACTATCCAATGGTTGAGTTCTTACTGAGCAGCTGCACATGAGTAAATGTTGATGGGGTTGGCTGGGGCATAAAGTTGCTTCACAGCAGAGGCTTCTTTCTGGCTAGCCCTATACTGGAGCACCCTCATGCCCCTGCCAGCCCCTTGGAGGCATGTTAAGCCTAGTTGGAGCAGCTTCAGGCTGACAGGCTGACTTGTTGGATCCTCTGCCAGGGGGGTGGGGGCTGCTCTGCCTGAGCTTAACATGCTGCACTTCTGGGTGCATGTGTAAATACGGTACCTGGGAGCAATAAACTCTGGTGCGATATGTGCTGGAGTTTATTGCTTTGCCTTAATAGCATATATAGCCCCGCTCTGATCATGAGGCAGTTCAATCACATTTTGTTTAAGGCACTAACTTGAAATATATGAGTTCTGTACACACACAAGAGCCAGTCAAAAATGCTTGTTTCTATTTAAAAAATAAACTATAAAAATGACATTTTTCTTTACAAATGATTAGGTTTCATTGGTTTGATAAACCCCTCCTCCACCCACACAAAAATATCCTGAAAAAATAGTTTTCTCCAGAAAAAAATTTTAACAGGGAAATTTTTTTTCAGTGCCAAAATGTATCAAGTGAAAAATATTAATCAGTTGCACATGACGCAGACCTCCTGTGAGACCACATCATTTAGAATATTTTTCCCTTACTCTCATGTGTGATTTATCAGTCTAAGTAATTTAAGTACTTCTTATACAGTCTTAGTATCTTTGCATTTAGATTCCCTTTTTTAAACTAGAGATAATATTCCCTTTTTCTCCCTGTGCTAGTCTATTCTATTGACACTGTAAAATCTTCATAGCCAAGACGTCCTCTTAATACATACATATATACTACTCTCCGCTTTACATAGCATGGTATGTGTGCAATGCATGTATAGTACAATGGGCCTTGATTGCTGCTATAGTTTCTAAATGTTATTGTAATACAAAAATAAGAACAACCACTGACTTTACTTTCATTTTGACTTTTTCTATTACTGTTTAATTTCCATAATAAAGTAAATGTTCAGCAGGAATTCAATTAAGTACAAATTATTTCACTTGGCAACGTGGCTTAAAATGAAGGAGTAAGATCCATTCTCACAAAGGCAAGATAGGTTCTAGCTTGATTCACTGCAGAAAGGTACAAAGTAAAAAAAAAAAAAAACAGGTGTAGACAAAGCGAAAATTAGGAGTTCATTAATTTTCATTATACAATAATAAGATTCATATACATGAACTAATGTTAAGAGGGGAAGTTTTAACTGGGTACTAGGAATATCGTTCTAATTTAATAGGCTATTGGGAGATGGGATAATGTGATAAGCTGTTATGAGATAAGCTAAAGCTATAAGCATCAAAGGATTTAA
Organism: Alligator mississippiensis; assembly: GCF_030867095.1. Lineage (NCBI taxonomy): Eukaryota > Metazoa > Chordata > Crocodylia > Alligatoridae > Alligator > Alligator mississippiensis. The sequence goes on along the minus strand of NC_081824.1, from coordinate 380,287,243 downwards.
AGTTGGAATGTGTAAGTGTTTAGGGAGACTCAAATCAGTGTGCTGTACCTGCTGAAAAGATGGTTAGTTCTCCTACTCATCAGGGACAGTACTATCTGCTTGCATTCCCATTTTTTATGTTTCTACTTACACAGAAGCTTGGTATAGGTTGCTAAAGGGAATATTAGCTTACCCCTGGTTAATGGATCATGCCTAGGCAGAGCATGACATAATGGGAATATTGTACTTGTTAGTTATCCATAAGAGGTGTTTATACGCAGCAGCTAACTTCAGAGTTTCATCAGAAAGGTAAACCTGCTGTTGCTAAACAATTAAAAAACATGCCTCCAAAACCATTTTTTTTTCTGTGATTAAAATAAAACACACACACACACACACAAATGTGTGAGTATGTGTGTGTGTGTGTGTGTGTGTGTATTAGAGGTGTGCAAAGCAGACCCTATTTGATTCAGATTTGGCCCAAATCAGGGACAGTGATTTGATTCATAGATTCATAGATGTTAGGGTCAGAAGGGACCTCAATAGATCATCGGGTCCGACCCCCTGCATAGGCAGGAAAGAGTGCTGGGTCTAGATGACCCCAGCTGGATGCTTATTTAACCTCCTCTTGAAGACCCCCAGGGTAGGGGAGAGCACCACCTCCCTTGGGAGCCCATTCCAGACCTTGGCCACTCTAACTGTGAAGAAGTTCTTCCTAATGTCCAATCTAAATCTGCTCTCTGCTAGCTTGTGGCCATTATTTCTTGTAACCCCCAGGGGGGCCTTGGTGAATAAAAACTCACCAATTCCCTTCTGTGCCCCCGTGATGAACTTATAGGCAGCCACAAGGTCGCCTCTCAACCTTCTCTTGCGGAGGCTGAAAAGGTCCAGGTTCTCTAGTCTCTCCTCGTAGGGCTTTGTCTGCAGGCCCTTAACCATACGAGTGGCCCTTCTCTGGACCCTCTCCAGGTTATCCACATCCCTCTTGAAGTGCAGCGCCCAGAATTGCACGCAGTACTCCAACTGCGGTCTGACCAGCCCCCGATAGAGGGGAAGTATCACCTCCTTGGATCTATTCGTCATGCATCTGCTGATGCACGATAAAGTGCCATTGGCTTTTCTGATGGCTTCGTCACACTGCTGACTCATGTTCATCTTGGAGTCCACTAGGACTCCAAGATCCCTTTCCACTTCCGTGCCACCCAGCAGGTCATTCCCTAGGCTGTAGGTGTGCTGGACATTTTTCTTCCGTAGGTGCAGCACTTTGCATTTCTCCTTGTTGAACTGCATTCTGTTGTTTTCTGCCTACTTGTACAACCTGTCCAGTTCTGCTTGCAGCTGTTCCCTGCCCTCCGGCGTGTCCACATCTCCCCATAGCTTTGTGTCATCTGCAAACTTGGACAGAGTACATTTCACTCCCTCATCCAAGTCGCTGATGAAGACATTAAAGAGTATCGGTCCAAGGACCGAGCCCTGCGGGACCCCACTGCCCACACCCTTCCAGGTCGAAACCGACCCATCCACCATGACTCTCTGTGTGCGACCCTCCAGCCAAATTGCCACCCACCGGACTGTGTAGTCATCCAAGTCACAGCCTCTTAATTTGTTCACCAGTATGGGGTGGGATACCGTATCAAAGGCCTTCCTGAAGTCTAAGTATACGACATCCACCCCTCCTCCTGTGTCCAGGCGTTTCGTAACCTGGTCATAAAAAGAGACTAGATTAGTCAGGCACGATCTGCCTGCCACAAACCCGTGCTGGTTTCCCCTCAGCATAATTTGTCCTACCAGGCTCTCGAAAATGTGAGCCTTGATAATTTTTTCAAAGATTTTGCCAAGGATGGAGGTGAGACTGACTGGCCTATAGTTGCCTGGGTCCTCCTTCCTCCCCTTCTTGAAGATGGGGACCACATTGGCCCTTTTCCAGTCCTCCGGGACTTGGCCCGTGTGCCACGAGCATTCAAATATTCCCGCCAGTGGCTCTGTAATGATGTCAGCCAGTGCCTTCAGCACCCTCGGATGGAGCTCATCCAGGCCTGCCGACTTAAAGGCATCCAGTTCTTCCAAGTGACTCTGCACCATCTCAGGATCTACGCATGGCAGTCTGGTGCCTTGCTGCCTCTCTACAACCCCAGTGAGAGACTTGTCGTGCCCCTCGCTTAGGAACACTGAGGCAAAGAACTCGCTGAGGAGTTCAGCCTTGTCCCCCCTGTCCGTCACCAATTGTTTCTGCCCATTTAGCAGGGGTCCTATTCCTCCCTGGGCCTTCCTTTTACTCCCTATATATCTAAAAAACAATTTCTTGTTGTCCTTTACTTGGGATGCCATCCTCAGCTCTATGGTAGCTTTGGCCCGTCTAACTTCCTCCCTACAAGCGCAAGCAGAAGAGGTATATTCATCTTTGGTGATCTCTCCCTGTTTCCACTTTTTATGTGCTCCCATTTTGGCCCTTAGACTGCCCTGGATTTCTCTGGTTAGCCAAGGAAGTCTCCTGGCCCCTTTCCCTCTTTTTCCTGACGTTGGAATCGTCTCGCTTTGTGCCCGAAGGATTGGTTCCTTAAGGCACAGCCACACTTCTTGGGCTCCCATCACTTCAAAACTGCTACTCTGCAGTGCGTCCTTGACTAATCGCCTGAGTTCATTGAGATCAGCTTTCCTAAAGTCTAGCACTTTCACCCTACTAGTTACCTTACCCACTCGCCGTCTTATGGTGAATTCTATTATTAGGTGATCACTGCCCCCCAGATGGCTACCGATCTGTAGGTCCCCTACTACGTCATCCCCCGTTGCCAATACCAGATCCAGTATGGCATTCCCCCTAGTGGGACCGTGTACTTCCTGTGTCAGGTGGAGGTCCTGTACACAGGTTAGAAACTTGCGTAAATGGTGGGACTTTGCCGTCTGCATCTCCCAGCAGATGTCTGGGTAGTTTAGGTCCACCATAACTACCGCCTCTTTAGTTTTTATGGTCTCCGAGAGCTGCCTCAGGAGCCCCAAGTCTATTTCTTCCCCTTGGTGTGGGGGTCTGTAGCAGAACCCTACCACCAAATCCCTTTCTCCTTGCCCCCCATGTAGCCTAACCCACAATCCTTCTACTTCCTCATCCTTTGATTCTGTCTTGATGAGGGTCGATGTATATTGCTCATTGACATAGAGCGCAACCCCTCCCCCTTTTTTCCCCACCCTGTCCTTTCTGTACAATCTATAACCCTCAGTATGTACCGCCCAGTCGTGGGACGAATCCCACCAGGTCTCCATTAGCCCTACTAAGTTATAGGTGTTTTGTGCAAGCAGGAGCGCTAGTTCATCCTGCTTGTTCCCCATGCTCCAAGCATTAGTATATAGGCACTTGAGCCCTGCGACTGGTGCCTTTGCTGCCCCCCAGCTCCGAGTCCCAAGGGGCCCCTTATTTCTTACCTTCTCGTTGCTTACCTGTGCTGTAGTGCTGGCCGCCCCATGGCTTGCAGGTTCCCAATGTTCTTCTTCTTCAGGCTGGGCTGTCCTTGTGGGTGCCACATGGTTTGGTGGTCCACAGCTTCCCCCGCCCTCATCTTCCCCTCCCCCCTATGAGCCTAGTTTAAAGCCCGCCGGAGGAGATCCGCCAATCTAGAAGAAAACACATGCTTACCTTTGGGAGACAGGTGAAGCCCATCCCAACTGAGCATGTCCCTCGTCGTAATGTGCGGGTCGTTGTCCAGGAAGCTGAAGCCTTCCTCGAGACACCATTGCCGAAGGTGCCAGTTGGTCTCTCTGCAGTTCTCATGCCGTCTTCTGCGTCCGTTCACTGGTAGGATGGAAGAGAATACCACCTGTGCACCGAGCTCCCTCAGCACGCCACCCAGAGCACTGTAGTCTGCCATCAGGTGATCGGGGGTTCTCCTGGCCGCAACATTAGTACCCACATGGACTAGGACCATGGGGTAATAATCGGTGGGCTTGATCCTGGCCTGGATTACTTCCATCACATCCCAAATCTTTGGGCAGGCAGTATACCTCTTGTGTTGAGGGGTCCTGGCGACAGATGGGCCCTTCCGTACCTCTCAGGATGGAGTCGCCTATGACGAGGACTCATCGCTTCCTCCTCTGGGTCCACTTGGATCTCTTGACCTGTTTGGAGTGTGTAGAATGTGGTGTTGCTTCCTGCCCAAGGGTGTCCTCCCCTTCCATCTCCTGCAGGGTCGCCAGGGCCTCATACCTGTTCTCCAGTCGGACTGGAGGAACTGGTACCTGTTTGCTGCGAGTAGCCCCGGTCCTGGATGTGACCATCTGCCACTCTGCTGTGGAGGGTATTCCCCGGGCTGCTTCCTCCTTAGGTGCCTGGTCCTGCAGGGAAAAGAAATAGCCGTTAATTTCATCCTCTGCCTCCCTGATACCCCTCAGCCTCCTAGCCTCCTCCTGGAGCTCCCTCACCTGCGACTCCAGAGCCCTAAGATGGGCTACTGTCAGACAGGGGTGGGAGCCCCCAATCTCTGCCCCCCCCAGCCCCACTGGGGATCCCCCACAGGTCAGGAGGTAGGGGGACATCAGCTCCCCCGTGGGCTCGATCTGGGTGGAGGCCTCAGACCAGCCCTGGGTAGGCTTGGCCCCCTGGACAGAGGCCCTAGCAGCACTCCTCATCGACACCATTCTAAGCTGCTGTTGATTCATTGATTCACATCATTGTCCCTGATTTGATTTAGACAAATCCAAATTTGAAGATTCAACACTGATTTAGAGAACCAGCGATTTGGACATAGACACAGCTTTAATTTCTTTTTCTGCATACCTTGAGGTAGCAGGTGCAGTTCATGTTCGCTGTGATGCTGGGGTGCATGGAGCATCCAACAGGAGTGTGGGGTGGGGGCCCTCCATGTGCTTGGCAGTGAACCCAGAAGTGCAGCAGAAGTACTTCCAGTCCACTTCTGGGTGTGCCGGGGAGCATGCCGGAGCCCTCCCCCCCCCGCCCTCAACTGCTCAACAATCGGCCACAGGAGGACCCTGGGTGCCCCCCTGAGACCCAGGAGGCACAAGTTACTGAGCCAGGGAGAGCATGTGGGAGTGGGGGGCAGTGCACTCCCTGGTGGACTTGAGAGTGGACTGGAAGTACTTCTGATCCACTTTCATGTCTGCTACTGAGCATGTAGGGGAGCCCCCCACACTCCTGTGGGACACTCCATGCACCCCAGCATTGCAGCATTCAGGAGCCGCCTGCTACCTAGAGTTATGTAGAAAAAACATTTAAAGCTATGTCTATGTATGAATCTCTGAATCTTTCTGAATTTCTCTGAATCAATTCGAAGGGTTCTGATTCGATTCAGAGATATTAAAGGGTCCTCTGATTCAATTCAGATTTGGAGATTTGACCACCAAATCAGGCCAAATCAAATCAGGGACTGAATCTTTGCATAGCCCTAGTGTGTATTCATATGTGTCTGTATACACACACACACACACACACACACACACACACACACACAGGCAATCCTCAGACTTACGACATAATTAGTTCCTGAAAATTGAGTCTTAAGTTGAAAAGTAACTCTGAACTGATTTTCCCATAGGAAACAATGTTATAAATGAGGGATTGGTTCCTGAACCAAGGCCCAATACTCTATTTTCACCAAAAATAACCCACAATTTTATACTTAATCAATTATGGATGAGTAATATAGTTACATTAATGTATTTATATTGTAAATACCAATCATATTGATTTGGAAGGACTCCTTTGAGGTGACTTTGCTGGACTTATTGAAGGGCTCTTGGCTGCACTTCGTGAAGGGTTCTTGGCTGGAGTCTTCTCAGGAGTCTTGGCTGCAGGTTTTTCTGGAGACTTGTCTGCTTTCTTAAAGAAAGTGTCCAAGGAAGTTTGGACAGATGTTCTCCAGGGAGATGGGCAACACAGGAAACTTGTTTGCTGGCATGGCATCATATTAGATCAAGTGTTGTAAAGTCAAAACTTTATATATATTTGTGGTGTTTCATTTTTATCATGGAAAAATGTGGATTTTGGATTACTATTTTTATTCCAATATCAGAGATTTTTTTTTTTTTATCAGTGCAAACTAGGATCTCTATTCATCACTTGTGAAGTGTCATCCTTAGGAAAACCATTTCCTGATGAGAATCAATTTGAGGGAGCCTCAAAGAGAATTGTTGGATGGATTATTCTGGCTGGTTTGCACTAGGACATATTGAAGCTAAAAATGTAGGAGATGTTGCCAAGTCATTGAAAATAGCAGCAGTAAGGATGTACACTGGACTGCAATAATAATTCAAATAGTTGATTTTTTTCATGTGGTATATGCTGAGCTTTCCATAAAACAAAAGCTGAAAGGCACTTTGTAGTTCATCAGTTCTTGTTCCCTGGCATCAAAAGCAGCACATCATATAACCCCTTTCAGAAACTCATCAAGTTTTTGAAACCCCTTAAGCTTTTGGACCGACTACTCTGATTAGTAGACTGGTTCAATGAACAGGAGATGGCTAAACCCTCCATTCTCCTTTGCATCTAATCCAAACTTTCCTCAGTTTCTTTCTATTCTTTGTTCTATCTCTATCTTGAAACTCTGACTAGTATTGACTTTTCACACAATTAAATAAAATCTTACCTTCTTCAGACTCCATTCTTTTAGTCTGATCCCCAAACCTTCCCATATCTTGTATCCCCCCATATATCCTTCCTCTTAGGCTATCCTATTGTCACTGTGACATACTTCTGACACCTTATTCTAGCTTCCCCTTCTTTGCACTGACAGCTGGGTCTCCACAACTATTGATTCCCTTGTGGTAGAGCAGTGATGGGGAAGGCAGAAAATATGAAACATCAGGTATGAAGCTAGCTATTAATTCTAAGGGTCTTAGAGCCATTTGCAAGATGACTCCCACTGTCAGGGAGGTTTCTCTTGCTTTCTACATGATACACAAAACAGTTTATCAATCTCACATGAATCTCATATATATTGTGCATGCTATGTTTAAACTTCTCATATTCCTTAGTTGATTTTCTGATTCACGTGTTGTCTCAGCACTGGCTTGGCCCATGGACTTCAGTATTATCCTAAACTGAGACTGGTTGGTTGTGTTCACTTACAAGGTAATGTGATAAAAGCAATATTTGTTAAATATCATCTTAAATCAGTCAGTTTTGTCTTCCTTATTATTATAACAAGTATGTTAAAAATAGGAACAGGGTAATTTAAGTGTTGTAGGAAAATTAAAAGGCTTGACCCTGGAAGTAGGAACTACATTTGAAATCACAAACAACAATATATTAGGAGTTATCTCCAGATTAAACACTTACTTGTGCTTTTTTCACCAATATTTACACTGTAGTTTATTTTCCTACAAAAACTAAGCCAGGGTGCCTGGCAGATTAAGCTATTGCTTGCCTTTCTAGCAAAATAAATTGCTTTTGAACTAACTGAAGCCTATCCATTCTTTTAAAATCTTCAGGGCATACTGTGATATGTTTGTTAGGGTTTAGACTTTGCTCCATAGCCTGTTTTGGCTTGATTGGACAATTGTTTTTGAAACACTTGGCTGAAGCTGAAAGATCAAATCTCTCCCTTCCCCCATTATCATCTACTTAGAACACCAAGAGAAAACACATTCAAACTGGAGGTCAGCCTCGGGACTGCACTTTTGCCTGTTGCTAAAATTGTCTCCTAATTTCATCAATAAGAGTAATGCTTAGTTTGTCCTTCCTCCTCCTCATTCAATTGCCAGCTCAGCTAGAGTTTGCATCTCATTTCCCTTCCCCTGAACCTTACTCCTCAAAGTGGCAGTTCAGTTCTATCATTCTATTAATCCATTCCTCTATATCCCATCCTAATTCAAACCTCAGATTTGATACACTTCCCAGGGCCTCTTCCTTCAGCCCCTACCCCTTTAAAAACTCAGCTGTATTGCTCACTTGAACCCTTCTTCTTATTTTCCTGGAGTGGATAAGTTTTCTGTTCAACTCCCACTCAACTCCTGCAATTGCCAGTCTTTTCAAAGTTCAGATCTACGGGTGCAGAAAGAAAGGACAATTTTTGCCCAATCTGGCCACAGAAAGCAGTCTGATGAGATCTGATATTTTTATTGATCCTTCTGAATATCATCATTTTTCTTTTTATGTGGAGGCCCTATACACTCACTCAGCATTGTCACAGAGAGAAGTTCATTGTGAACTTGAACAGAAAACTAGTTAAAAGACCTGGATCAGTGGTGTTAAAACTTTTTTTTTTTTTTTTTTTTTTTTTGCCTGACAGGCTGCATGCATGGTGCTCAGTTTGTCCACAGAGTGGATCCAGCTGCTGGTCCTGATCTAGTGTCTAGGGCATAGCTCCATCTGGCTACATGGGGGAAGGGAACATGGCCTGGCCCCAATGCGGCCTTGTGGGGACAGACTGGGGGGGAAGGAGGTATGACCTGGCCCCAGCCCTGACCCCAACCTGGCTCAATAATTTATGAGATCAGTGAAGATTGATAGGAACAAGGAGTCCAAAAGTTAGAGAGGAGAAAGAAGTATGCAGTTCCTTTAATAAGAGTGTTACAAATAAACAAAACAAATAAAGAAAAATAAAAAGGGCTTTTGTGAAGCATAAGCATAAATAAAACATTTATAATAATTGTACATGAATGAAAGGACTGGACTGTTTATGGCTAGCTGTGAAAAACATGATGCTTCTCTAGGGAGGAGAGAGAAAAAAACACAAATACTGCCATACCACCTGTGTAGGTCTCATTCCATGCACATAGACATGAGTTATAAGATTTTAACTGGTGTAGCAGTTTGTTCGGGCTATTACTCCCCCACAAAATGTGCAATAGCATCTACTCTGGTCCAAACCAAAGGCTGTAACTTCATTCATAAATGACAGGACTAATCATAGAGCGTTCTAGAGGTTTTGAACATAAGGCAAACAGTTACCCATAACTACCTTGAGTGTTGCAAAGTATCACAATGTTATTTAAAAAAACAACAACAACAAAAAAGCAGGGGAAGCCAACTGCTGTTCTGTTTTTATTCATAGTAAATCCAGCAACAGTAGTGTCTCTTTCCTGCATTTCCCAAAATTGTCTTTTTTCTTTGTCTCCCCTAATTCATTTAATTATATTTAGAGTAGCTGTACTGGTAGGGCTGTCTTCTAGATGTAGGATACTGAAACTGGGAGGAAAAAAGAATGTTGGCCTTTTGATACTTCCAAATTAAGTCCAAAAAACCCCATTAGATCATCTAATCTTCCGTTCAGTATAAAATACAAGACAGCTGTTTCACTAAGTTACCTATGTACTGAGATCAGTAACTGACGTTGGACAAAAGTAGTTCCTACAATACATAATACAAACGTACTGGCCAAATTCAGCTTTGGTGTAAACCCACTGACTCTCTTTCCTTTGAACTCAGTATAATTTTATCAGGGATCATTCAGCTAATAAACTGAAATACACATCTTGAAATGTCTCTCTTGAGTGTGTACAGATTTGAAAAGCGGTTATAATTCCACACTGAAATATTACTATATGGTGACTTTCACTCAAAATCACAAAGGTTTTTTTATAAATATTGGCACCAGAATTTTCAAAGAAGCATGTGTTAAGATGAGTATTTTAATTTGTATTTAAAACCTTAAAAAACATTCTAATTTTTTTAGAGATGCTGAACACTCATTTTACACAGTTCCATGGTTAAAAGGACCCCCCTCCTCCCCCAAATAAAAGTAGCTGGTCAGTCTTCAAGAGGTCTTATCATAAGTGGAAGCTCAGTGTCTACATTTTCTAAAAGACCACATTACCAGTTTGTGTTATGATCCTTTCCCTTACAGTCTATCCATTTTTCACTTATTTAGGGGATTGAAGAGCTTGTATTTCCTACTATAAATTCCTTCAGCCTTCTTACAGGTATGTGCACATGCTTTGTGAGCCTCCTGCCTGTTAGGTGTCTTTACCAATCACTGTGAGTTTTTTCATTCAACTCCACTTAGGTAGAAAACTTGGATAGAAATTTCTGTTTCTAGGACAAACAAGTTAAAAAAAACACTACCACCTACCAAATATGTTTGTGTAAATTACAGTGTTGCTTATCCATAGGTCTGTGTATTTTTTTTTTAGTTGGAATTTATCTTTGATTCCTATAAATGCTAATAAATCGGCAGTTGAACAAATACTTGAACAAGTAGTTAGTGGAATCACATTAACAAATGAGTCAGGGTCAGATTTCAGCCAAAAAGGGTAGAGGAATTAGTGATCCAAGGAACAGGAAATTTGTCCAAAGGCCCTTTCTTACTCTGGCTTGCCCACCTGTAGATTCTCCTCTCTTTGGGGGTATCTACATGTGTTATTAATGTGACACAGTAAAATCTGGGACAGTTCACGCTGGAGTATATTGCTCATGGGAATGGCATTTACATGTGCACCCAGGAACACAGCATGCAGAGCCAGGGTGGTGCAGTACCATCTGGCAAGTGGTCTGGGAGATCAGCCTTCTAGCCTGGAGCTGCTTCACCTGAGCTCAATGTGCTGAGGAGGGTCTGGCTAGGGTACGAGCGTGCTACAGTGTGGGGCTAGCCACTGAAGCACCTTCATGCCCCAACCAGCTGTGGTCACCATCTACACATATGTTGTGGTGGAGTAAATAACTCTGCTGTAGAATAATACTTGTGTTTGGCAATACTATACTATGGCAGAGTTAATTCATTTGCTCCAGCCTAATAGCAACATAAAGGTAGATAGTGATGCTTTACTGAAGAGCTAATTAGTCAGTTCCACAGTAAACCACACATGTAGATGCCCCCTATATAGAGTAATTTTGAAAGGGTGGACCTGTGAAATCTGTTACTTATTTGAACCTTGGCCTTACTGATCCTATTAGCAATTGACAGAAGGTTCACATCCTCATTATTATGATTACAAGAAATATAAGAGTGCAGTAGGCAGGAGGTGATTCTCTTTTCCTGTGAATATTATAGAAAGTATGATTACAGTGATTATGAAAATGGTGAATACAGTGACTATGAAAATGGTAACCAGATAACTCTGTTAAGAGCACATTAAAGCATTGTTTCACCTAATGATACATACCATATTTGTTAAAGTTCAAATAAAGTTTGTTTGGATTATTTCTTAATAAGTACACATTTCAGTATAGTATATGTCTTCATAAATGTATAATACCAGCCTTTAGCACAACGGTTTCCCTCTAAGGGTGTCAGAATGTGGAGTTTGAAGTTGGTGAGCTTTGCACATTTCTTGTTTGAAAGATCCTACTTTTCATTAATTCTGCTCATTTAACATTTTTTAGAATCAAAACACAGGATTTGATGCCTAATAAACAGTCACTGGGGCTTAAGTCAACATAAATCAGTATGATTTAGAAAGATTTAAGCTGCTTCAGCTCAGCCATGGTACTGCATATGTTTGAGGTATTAATTATAGAAGATTTGAAAGGAAAATTTATCCAGTAGCTAACTAAAGGTCATTGTCCTTAGTTAGCAATTTTGTGCATACAGTATCTGCTTTTACAAGTGCTCTCCAAGCACTTGTAGTACTTTCACCTAGTTCGGCAAATTCATAATGGGAATATAGTTTTGTCTGTCTAATGCTAAATGAAAGATAAGGAACAACACAGAATCTTTAACAGCTGTGCTGATTTACCTCAAAGCTTTCTAAGCTACTCAAAAAGTATTCCAGAAAATTATAGCAGCTTAAAGTTGTTAAAAATCTCTAGGCTTGCTTGTAAGAAAAGGATGTAAGCCACAATTCTCACTTTCATTTCTTTTTTGCAGTTAAGGCACTAAAATATATAGGTTCAGTCTCTAGTTCTACCACAGACTTGTTCTTTGACCTTCTGCAAGTCACTTAGGCCTTCACTATAGGGCTTTCTCTGAACCCTAGGAACCTGGTTTTAAGAAGTCCTGCCCACACATTCCTGGTTGGATCAGCAAACAGACAGTTCAACTGGCTCTATATTGCACCCAAAGTGCTCCCCCCTTCCAATTTCTCTCAGGCTCACTGAAGCTACTCTGATCAATGTACTTTGCCTAAATGCCCATTTCTTGTGTATCCAAGCTGGAATGAGTGGGTAGGCTTGTTTTATCAGCAGTAATTCCAGGGCCAAAAAGGAAGCTGTTGGCACTGGATTTACAAGCCAGTCCTGGTACCTTGTTCCAGGAGAACACACCCTTTCTAAATGAGACTGACTACAGCTTCTTCCACTTGATAATAAGTGAATTTTATTGATACACAGTGATAGCAGATAAGACTAATGCAAGCAAAGCAAGAAAAGTGACTAAACAGTCCTACTTATTTACCAGTTTTAGTATTTCACAAGGAGACAGCATGTCTGACCAGTATGTAAGTGCCACCTCAGTATGCAAGGTGCCACCTTAAATCAGGATATCAGCAGCCTTGGAGGTTGGCAGTTGATGCCTCACCCCCAAATTGTTGCCTGGGGATCAATTTTTTTGTATTCTCTTTCTCCTGATGACTTCAATTCTGGGTACCGTTGATTGGTTTTCCTCTGGTCATTATGCTGTTCACTTTCTGCCCTGTCAGCATAACCCTAGCTTCCCTAAACACATCACAGGCACATATCTTAATTCGTTCATTTCCTGGTCTTCTAATTTGATCATTTCATTGAAACTGGGAATCCCAAGGGCTGCTTGCCAAGTTACAGCTGGTCTTTGTGACCTGATGCTAATTTTGTAGGTTCCTATCTGTATGTTCCTATCTTGTAATGGATTCGAAGGCGAAAAAAGTGCTTGTTTTCCTACTGAATATTTCCAGTACCAAACTATCTGCTATTATAATGCAAATAGCAGTAATAACAAATGTTTTTAGTTTGGCAAATTAATAAGGTGACTATTTGATAGCCAGAAATTCTGAAAATTTAAAACACATCATTTTTATTATTATTTAAATTGCAAAAACTGATTTTATTTAGAAATAGATTGTAATAGAGTATTCTGATAGGGTCAAAACTTTTCATTTTGCTCTTTATGGAATGGACTATTTAGAATTTATATTTTACAATCATTTTACAATATGAAATTTAGATTAATTCAGGATAAAAAAAAATTATGATAAACATTAACCTTTTTCTAGATTTTGTTTTTCTTACTTCTTTAAAAATGTTTTTTCTTCTGATCTGGAATGGAACAAACTAGAATAGGGGTCAGAAACATTTTTGGGCAGAGTGCCAAAACCACCTGCAACCTCAACCTGTAAGATGTTGGCATGCCAGGGGCAGATGGCAGGAGAGCTGTGAGGGGCCTGATCCTTGTTGTGGCAGCACAGCCCCAGCCCTTTCCCCACTGTTTGACTGGAGGTGTACATGCCAAGCAAAATGACTTCATGTGCCATGCTCTGGCACCTGTGCCAGGCATTATCTACCCCTGAACTAGAAATTGAAGAATTTCTCATAAAAGAAAAAAATATAATAATAATCCATTTCTAGTATTTATTATGAACTGATTTTCTCTTTTTGTTTTAGTTTCAAATGGTTACTAAGTACTATTAGCATATGAATAATTTCTGATAAAATTTGATCAACTGAATAATACTTTTAATTGACATGTGATGTTTACTGATGCTTATCCTGAGAAAAGGAACATGCTAATTTCATTCACTTGATTCAGTCGCCAGCAGTGGAGTGTGGCTCTGACTGGCCAGGCTCTGGCTTTGGTGGTGAATGCTGCCACTGTATGCACAGTTCCACTTTTTTTCACCGTGGGCTTTTTGGACCCCTGGATATCCAAGGGTCAAAAAAATCCTCCATATTGCTCCCTTTCAGAGTGGAGAACAACATAATGTGTGGTAAGTGGTGCCTCAAATGGGTCTGTGCCACATACCACACAGCCATGCTCATCTGGATGCAGTCAGTGCATGTATAAATGCTATCATATAACTGAGCTGTAAGTCACACTTCCAATCTGCCAATGGAGCAAGTTTCATCATCATGAGATTTTCCCCTCAAATATCTTAAAATCTCTCTCTCCTTTATGGCCTCTTACACTCAGAAGCATCCCCCTGTAAGTCTGTAAAGGCAATATTTTATGTTCTTTTAAATACCAGGTTAAACATTCAATAGAAAATAAAGCCTATAACACACTTGACAGTGAAGCATACTAGGATGGCTACTTATTTTACTAAACATGATCATGTAGCTATTCCTTTGCATATTTTCTCATGCCTCGTTTGTCCTCTGTACCCCTTTTTCACTTATATTATCTTAAAGCTTTTCGGAGTTGGCATTATCTTTCATAATTTTCTATTTATGGTGCCTAGCAAATGGAGGCTTGATTGCGGCCTTTAGGCACTACCATAATGAAAATAAACCACTGTGACCCCATGCTAGGTTGAATTGCTGAGTGATGCAACAGCACAGAGTTAGTAGCTAGAAAATGCAGCTGTCTGATTAATTTCTGTGCTTTAGGTTCAGATTAGTCTCAGTGTGGGCTGGAGCAGAGAAGACGAGGAGGAATCATAACTAGTTTGAGAGTCTGGCTGACATTTCAAGATAATCAGACATACCCCCAATGTAGGATCATCCAGGCAAAAGCATTCAGCTCTGTCACTGCGAATAATGGATTTTCTGTGGTTTGGCAGTCACACAGAAAAATTAGGGGAGAGTTATTAGAATTGAAATTAATTTAACATTTTCCATCTCTTCTTACAGAAATGTTTTTTAAAATCCTTTCATTTGGCATAAAATTAATTCCATCCAACATAAAATGAAATATTTAGTTTGGAACACCTGTACAAAAAACAGAGATAATAAAGGGACAAGTTATAAATCTGCTGGAAGAGGTGATGGCAGTTGTATCATCCCCTTTCTACTCCATATCTCAGCAACTACAGCAGTCACCAAGGATTGGAAGGAAAAGACTCAGACTCAGTTCTCTCCACTGCCCGAAGGGATTTAAATCCATACCTCTCACTTCTTAGGTGACTATTCTGAACAGTAGGAAACAGACCTCTCACACACACTTGTTTTCTATGTCAGTAACTAAGGTAGTTGATACCTAGTGGAACAGCTACATCTGGAGTGACTGAAGGAGAACTACTTCAATTTACCCACATGCAGTGGTGAAGGACATTGATCTGAAAATTTAAATGCTGGTTCAAATCCTTGTCCTAAGCTAGGCAGAGTAGATTCTTATCTCTCAGGTGAATGCCCTAATTACAGATCCTTAGGGTGGTCTTAGGCAGGCCTCCCTCAGTTCTTCCTGTTAGTGCTGCTTGACATTATAAACTATATTTAAATAATCACTGTACCAGAGCAAGAGAGTGAAAATCACTCTCTCCCCTCTTATTAGGATACTTTCTTAGGAAAATGGGTACCTGACCTTGTTTATATAAACTGGAATTAGTTCAACCTGAGGAGCTGATAACATCCCTCCCTAATTACTTGATATCTGGATCTTGGCATTTTTTAGTTCCCACCTGGATACGTAAAGAAGTCTACAGTTTCCAGCATGCAGAAATGTGTACAGCACTAGTTCTATGTGCTGTTGCCCATGTAAAAATACCACAAACCCTCCAAATCTGACTCGATGACCTTTCATTTGCCATGGAACTCAAAAGGATAGTAAGAAGAAAAAATGTTTAGATAAAAAGATATTTTTCCTCAAATTGTCTTTTATCTGAAATGAATGAAGATAAATAAGATGGAGAATTTCATTTCATAATAGTGGTTGGAAAATGCTAGTATGTTTCTTGCCAATTTCCTTGTTCCATAATGAAATCCTTTGAAAAGTCATCAAAGAGACATCAATGAACAGCTCTCTTCCTATAGCTATAAAATCACTGACACAGTGCACTCTACCCACTCTATTTTCTACTTTTCTCATACAACTCCTTGGACTTAGCTATACTTCTGGTTGAGAGAATGAGCAGAGTTGCCTGGAGCATATATCCCCATTTGTGAATATAATGGGATTCTCTTCACTATGCTATATGGAGCAGTTAAAGGTGACACATCATGCAGATTTGCAAATGGATGATTACAGTTTCTTGACTGTAAAAGACATAGATTTGAAGTTCAGCTCCTACTGTTAATGTGCACTGCCAAGATTAAGACTCCATATAGTTTTTGCCAGTCAGTATGAAACTCTTTAGTCAATGTGCAAACTCACTGGCTGTATAACTCATACTCTTAGCAGCAAATTAGGAAAGTAACTTAAGAGAATACTTTTACATTTACTTACAGAAATAGCAAAATATTTAAAAAGTTATTTTTTCTTGAACTGGAACATGTCGCTAAATAAAATATGATATTTTATTTAGCAACCCAACTCACCAGCAACCAAAAATACAACAGACTATTTTGTGTTCATGAGTCAAGTACATAACAGTAAGTTCTGCAAACACTTTTAACTTATCCTGTTAAAATAAATGGTTTCCTACTGCAATGTAATTTATTGTTTGACCTGCTAATCTGTCTGTCATTGGTGATGTAAAAACACTGCCATAGGTCACTTCAAAGCATGCACATTGCTCCAAGCCCCTAGGCATCATGCAACTGAAATATTCTGTAAGCAAAAAACAATTACGGTAAAGGTAGCTACTACATACAATGGTAGAAACTTTGAAGCAAATCTAGTTTCAGATTCTAGTATACAATGCTATTTTACACCTGATATCTAGAAAGTTAACATCTTTTGTTTAAGTAGAAAATATTATTGGATTTTATTTTTGGTTCTTAAAGCCATACATTTTTGTTTTGACTCATGGATTACTTTGCGTTAAAAAAAGGAATATTTTTATATTTCAAATGTTGCTTTGCAATAGTATGATGGGGAAAATGTTTATACTCATCCCTTTTGATAAGAAAGAGAGAAAGCTTGGCACAAGAAAGGAATTGAAAAAGTAGGTATTATTAAAGAGAAATAGATTTAACAGGATGGCTGTAATGCTGAAAGAGATAACACCACCAAAAAAAAATATGTGGCCAAAGAATAAGGTTTATAGATACACGATAAAACCGTTACCAAAATTGCTTTGTAACATCTTTAAAACTGGAGCTTTATAAGAAATTTTGCACAGAGCTGGATGTTCGAATCCTCCTCATGTTTAAAAAGTCTGTCTCTTTTTGTTTAGATTCCTGGTTAGTGTCACAACCCAAAGTTGTGGTTTTTGTTTGTGTGCGCTTTGGCACCGCTAAATTATTTTTCCCGCCAAATTATAGTTTCTTTGCATGGTGGAATTCTCTGCTGTGGAGGGGAGCTCCGGATGCAAAAGGCTTTCCCGCCGTTTTGTAGCTTCTTTTCAGGGTGCATTTCTTTGCTGCATACTAGTGATGCACGTTGCAAAGGAGTTCCCGCCATTTGTATTTAGATTTGTGCCACATTATTGGCCGGTTCTAAATGTAGGCACACGTGGTGGCTAGCTATTGGCTTGCTAGCCGTACAAAAGGCTTGGGTAGCTTCCGCCCAAGTCGGAGAGAGAGGAAAACTGGAGGACTTTACAAACCCCAGGAGGAGGAGACTTCGCCCTGTGTGAAGATCTCTAAGCGATGTGAACCCTTGCGGACCCAATGCGCCTCTCTTAAGCAGGCAATAGAGGCTTAATAACTGAACCCACGGAGCTTTAACAACTCCGGAGGGGGAACGAACCGCCTCTAGCCTCTCCCCGTCGCCGAGCGCAATCCTAGACGTATCCCTTTCCTGTAAACCCAATTTTCGAACCCACGGAGCTTAAACAACTCCGGGGCCTGGGAACCGGACAGCCCACGGAGCTTCGACAACTCCATGGGAAAGAATTGCCAAACCCGCAGAGCCTAAACAACTCCGTGGGAAAGAATTTGTCGTAGTCCTCCAACGAGGATTTAAGCGGAGCTGCACCTGGAAAGCTGCCCAGCCAACACCACTACCATCTTTGGGTGTAAGTAAATAATCTTTTGATCAACCACTACGCGTTTGTGACTAATTCTAGCTCGCCACCGGTTTTCTCCGACCCCGCGTGCCCGGGCTGCTGGCCACAGCCCGCGTGCTCAAAGACGGGCCGCGGATCGCCCCCCCCGACTCGCACTTGGCGGCGGGATTGGGGCCCGGCCCACACAGTTAGTAATCTAGTTTCATGTGAGTAAGGAGGCTGTATCCTATCTTAGTATGTCTACAAAACAAAGAGAGGATGCAAAAACACTTTGTCCTAAAGAGACAAAATGTTCTGTGTCAAAGAAGTACTCCCAGCTAGTCCTGATAGTGACATGAGGGATCCTAGTTTTCCCTCAGAAAAAATCGCAAATTCTCTGATAAAAAACAAACAAACAGTTTCTCTGATACAACCCCCCAAATCTGTTATTAAAAGGAAAGCCCCCCCCCCACCCTTGCTGATGCCCCTCACACACCCCCCATTCCAACCCCTGGCCCTGCGGGTGGCCCTCACTCCCCCACATAGCCTGTCCAGTCCTGCTGATGTCCCTTATCCCCCACTCATAGCCCCTTGCCACACAGGAAAGCTCTTTGCTGCTGTGAGCTCTATACTGCCCCAGAGAGGTACTCCCTGTGTGTGCAGCAGCTGTGAGGGGCACGACCCCACACCGCCACCCTCTCTGCTGCTGTGCAGACAGGGGATGTGTCGCCAGGGCAGTGCGCAGCTTGCTGTGGCAAGGAGCTTTCTTGCACAGCTCCACTCAGCCCTGTACTGCTAGGTCACACACACTGAGCTACAGAGGCCCCGGGGGCTGTTCTCAGAGATGACAGATAACAGAACAAGGAATAATTGTCTTAAGTTGCAGCAAGGAAAGTTTAAGCTGGATATTAGGAAAAACCATCTCACTGGGAGGGTGGTGAAGCACTGCAACAGGTTACCTAGAGAGGAAAACCAGAAGTGCCACAAGGGTACTGAGTACCCACAGAATATTTAGCACATTTCAAGGTTGAGCTTTCCTAGACTTGTGTTCAGCCAGTAATGGCAGGTCCTAGATGGGAATGGGGCAAGCAGGCCCCAGCCATACCTTGACCACGAATATCTACATGAACATTCCAGATTTGGAAATATGTTAGTGAGGCCCAGTCTGAGATCCATCCCTTTTCATCTACCCTAAAGACCCCTCTTATGAGCATGACTAGCCTCACTGGTAAATTTCCAGGTTTGGAGCCCATCAGTTTTATTTTCTGAATATGTTTTAAATTTCTCACCATTATTTATTTTACAACTAAGAAATTTTCAAATAAAAGTATTTTGACAAGCCTAAAATGGTTAGAAAATAGGACAAAACATTTTACAAAAACCTGTTTAAGGCAAAATTTAGGGAATAAAAGCATCCAAATATTTTATATCATTATAGGGATCCTGGTTTTCTCTGATAAAAACAAAATCCCCAATTTTTAGTTTTAAAAAAAAGTAACCCCAAATCCACACTTTTCCATGATTTAAATGACACACCACTATATGTGTATGTATAGTGGTGTTTCATTTAAATCATGGAAAATGTAGATTTGTGGTTACTTTTTTTAAACTGAAAATCAAGGTTTTTTTAAATCAGAGAAAACCAGGATCCTGGGATATCAAATACTTAGCAGCACTAACTGGTACTACAAGAGATCATGCTTAATCTTCCATCCAAACAAGAAACTGATAATTAATGTCTAGATTTATGTAGTTATTTATGTTGAGTGATGCTTTATCCCATGTGTAGTCAACTTCAGAGCAAATGCTCAGGGAGGATCTAATCCAAAGTCCATTAAAATAATGAGAAGAACATCTTTTGAATTCAAGTCAGGAGTAAATTAGTACAGAATATTGTATATTGAAAAGAATCTGGTCTCTGAATATTAGAAGGAGATATGGATATCATCTCCTACAAAGTATATTCTTGCTTTTGAAATTATATTCTACAAATGAGACAGACATAATGACATACCATTTAAAATGGGTGTGAAGGGCCCTATTGCTCAGGAACACATGTTAGCTGAAACAACTATTGCATCTGTTTACTCTTATGACAGTATAAGTGGAGCAACATCTCTAACTTCAAACCTAAATGTAATGGTCTTAAAGTTATAGTCCCTTTGCTCCACTTACACTGATATAAGTTCATGGACATCAGTTCAGTAGCACAAATGTTATTATAACAGTTCATTTTAATTAAGATATGACAAAATGTTCCCAAGTAATTGATCACATATGTAACTTGTGTGGTTATGCCCATTACAGATAAACTTTCTTTTTTGTTTATAACTCATATCAACATATCCCACTGTTATAGACAGCGTGAGCAGAACATTTGTACTTTGATGCATAGATAGTATTATTCCATAACAATGTATTATGTCAAATTCTTTAAGGCAGATCTGAAACCCTCTCTCCCATTACTTGCTGGTAAAAATAACTAACATTTGAGTCATATAAACCAGTGGGTTTTTTGTTTTTGGTTTATTTATTTTTTTCCTTTAAGAAACCACCTTTAAACATATGCATGTTAATCAATTTGGCAATATAAACTGGTTTCTGAGAAATAACAAAGTTACTTTTCTGTGCAAGGAATAATGTCATTGCCTTTTTTGTATTGCATATCTTTTCCAATAGCAAAACATATCTTTTCTCTATACTTGGAAGGCATATTTTGACAGCGGGAACTGCATACAAAATTTATCCATGGGTTTTACTAAATAATTTACTAATCTAATTTGTTTAGTACAAGCAAGGAAATATTGATTCAGTTTAAGTAACATTGCTCAGCTGACAAAAAGCTTACAATCCAGTCTGACTAAGGGGCTTTTTTTTTTTAATAACTAACCACATTCATAGATTCATAAAATCATAAGGCTGGAAATGACTTCAAGGACCATCTAATCTAATCCCTTACATAGATGCAAGTTCCACTGTTCCTATATTAAGCAATATTCTTTACAATTTAGCAGAATGTGCATATCTGGAATGTTAATAAAAGAGCCATTGAAGATAATGGTTCACTCTCTTAAACAGAGGTCTTTTTTCTTTTTCCTTTTTTTTTTTTAAAAGACGACAAACTTTAGACTGAATAACAGTTCTGGAGAAAGGAAACATAGGTTGGATGAAACGATACATAATGACTAGGTTTTGTTCAGTAATGTTTCCTGAAAGGACTCCCAGAAGCACCAGATAAAAATTGAGCATTATACAGGAATGCTGGTATGATCGCCCTATTTTTAATAGATACAGGTCTCTTATAAATATTGTTGAGTTATCTCACTCTGAGATTACTTATTCTATATCTCAAAAGAAAAATTCTTAAGAGCATTTTACAGGGATGGGAAATATGCTAAATAGTTTTAAAAAATTCTTAGGGGAGGAATCTATTGGAGGTTCCTACAAGATGTAGCCTCCACTGCCCAATTAAGAGTGACACTGCTCACCACCATCTATTTTTTATAGGAGAACAGTGTAAGCATTTCTATGATAGTATAGTGATTATATTTGTTTTTTTAGCATACTCCTTCACTTCTGGGTAGAAGCTGAGATAGCATTTTGTTTACTCCTAAATTTTTCTTTCCTGCGAGCACATGGTAACTCAGCTAGAAAGCAGTCCACTTGTGGAAGCTTCTCAAAACTTTGACATCATGACACTTTAGATGGAAGTAGTTAACCATATTTGTCTGGTTATCAGAAGTCTCTCAAAGTTTTATGGTATGTTCCTGCACATTGTGAAACCACTGAGTACTATTCTTGGTCTATAAGTACATAATTTCTATTTGCCTGTAACAGAGGTCAGGAACATATGGACTGAGGAGCCATTGAATCCAGTCTGCAGAGCAGAAAGGCTTTGCTTGTTCCTGTGAGTACAAAAGAGGCAGTATTGTGAAAGGTCCGAAAATAAGAATAATAAACTTGAATTTAGGGTCAATGGGAGACATTGCAGAGATAGAAAGAATTAATGTCAGCTCAATGGACAAGAAAGATGTTTTTAGTTATTGCTCAAATGACGGATATACAAGTGCCAGGAAGATCAGTGGATAGTACTCACAGTAATCATGATAAAAAACAGATTTGTTGGCTTGAATAAGGAAGCTTATCTATAGAAAACTAAAGTTTACCTGGGATATATTTTAAAGGAAATGTTTTACGTAAACATGCTTGAATGTGTTTAACAAATGCAATTCGTTTTATGTTTTACTAATTTTAAAACTTTAAGGAAACATGCCGTTGGACCTTACTTGGCTATGAAAAAATATTAAACTTAAATGCTTCTCAGAAAAATAAATACATTTCTATAACATCTAAATCTGCTGGGAATTGTAAATGTAGTATTTGAGTTGGTTTGGACATTCTGAATTAACACATCCTGGTACAGACTTATGAAAGTAGCCCACAAAATGCCTTTCTACAATACGCACAACAGCACAAGAAAAAAAAGCAAAGTACATAATGTCTGATAAATCATCTGTCTGTCAGTTAAACTTTTGTCAGAGCAGTTACAATGTCACAGACTGTTGTTTTACTTGCACTGTCCCATTCATACACTTCAGAGAGTGGAAGAGAAAAATACTGCCCATGCAACTGCCAATTGCAAACCCTCCCCATGGAAATTGTAGAGATTTCTTGCCTTCTAGATGTTCCTTTTTTTGGCTGCATTCTATTACTCATATACAAGGAGTCTAATTCAGGTCTTTGGATTTGTTTTTTTTAATTATTATTTTAGAAACAAATTACGCCCAAATTATGCCAGGTGCTAGAGATGCAGAGCCACATGCAGAACAGTAGTTTCAAGAACTAGAGCTTATTTAACACTCAGAGAGATCTCATTGGGAACCCCTTGTAGACCATAATCTGCTTTACAATTTGCTTATTTATATGCTACAATTAATATATATATATATATATATATATATATATATACCCATCTAGTTCCATGTTAAAATCAGTTACCTGTATCTTTCTCAATTAATTTTGTAAGTCAGCAAGCATTTTTTCATTTGCAGACCCCTAAAAAATTCAAATGGAGGTGCAGAACCCTCTGAGTTGTAAATGTGGGTATTCACTCACTTTTGATTAATCATAGTCATCTTTCATGGACCCCTTAGACATAGTCTGCAGACCCCAAGGAGTCCCTGGCCCATAGACTGAAAAGCACTGCTCTAAGTCTTACAGTCACTTATTGAGATACATTTTAAATTATAAACGTTATGGACGGAGACCATGTGTTGTTATGTACTTGTACAGCACCTAAGATAATGGGATGATGATCATGATTCCATTTTTAGGTACTAACTAAATAAAATTCATATTCAAACCTGTTTTCATTGTCACAGAAACTGGCTGGAATCAGAACACATCACTCCATTCCCTTTTTGCCCTAAGAAAAGCTCTAAGTGACTCTTAGGAACATTCAGGCAAATCTAAATTAACTATACATGCGAATGTAAAGTAGATTAGCTAAACTATATTAACTCTCCATGTGGTCACTGCCACTCAGAATTAAAGTTGCCTTTATTTGAATTCACTTCCTTCTGAGTACATTGCAAAACCAGTATTTTCTCCCAGGCTTGGACATGTTCCATTTTTAAATGTTTGTATTTAAATATTGTGTGTGTGCTCAGAATACTTCAGAAGCCTATTTAAATAAATAAGCATACTTTCAAAAAATTGCAGCATTCTGCAGTTAGAACATTAACAATAAAGCTAATAATCACCCGGCCTGTTATCAACGGATGATGAGCCTTTCTTTCTGTATTGTACTATGTCCAGTTATTTGATGGATATGCTTCAGCTGGTGCTTTCTCATTCACACATTTTATGCTATAATGGTTCAGCTGCTAGGGTCATTTATATGACCAATGTCTTAGCAAGATACAATGTTCTACCTCCTTTGTGAGTTAGTGGAGAATGGACAACTACACAGACCATGATTATCAATGGAAAATGCACCCTGTCTACTGAAAGCCAGTGCTGCCACAAGGTTAATTTGTGTCTAGTATCACCAATTAATAATTATGGGCACCCACTGGGGCACAACTGCATAATGGACAAGCATGTGTCATGCTCTCTTTATTGTGTTGCTTTGTAAAATGCTAATATTTGATAATGGGATTCAGGGTTACTATCCTGAATGCTGATTTTTATTACGGTACGCAACCCTTGTGGGAGATGAGAGCTACCCAGAATTTGTTCCTCTCCACAGTAAAGTTTAATCCCATTCAAATATTATTTTGTGTCCCATTTCATCTGCTGAGCAGAATGCTAGTCAGGCACAGGCACAGATTTTATCATGCTAGCTTCTCTCCTCTTAGTCATCCCCTATCCTATTTCCCTGCATGGAAATAATTATTTGAAAATGTGCAGAGGATACCTAAAGTCCTGTAATGAATCTGAAACTTTCTGTACTCCATATAGTATAACAAACTGTGACCAAAAGAGAGATAGTACAATTCTAGAATGTTTTGGTGGTACACAACTAAGTTTCCTCAGTATCTCAGTATCAAATTTGTCCCACTGGCTAATTTACTTGCCTGTAATTTTAGTACAGAGTTCTCAAACACTACTTAAAAGAATACTTTCACCCTGGAGAAAAAAGTGTGACTTCAAAAGTGGTATAATAATGATGCATAAATTGCCTGCTTTGAAGCTTTGTTAAAAACTCTTTGAAGATTAGGGCTAGTCTGGATACAGGCACTACAGCAAAAGGCAAAGATGAACAGACAAAATAATAATAAAAAAAGAAAAGCTTTAAAGTCCTATCACTCTTTCCTATGCATGACTGAACCTAATTCACATTTTTAAGTAGTCTGTAACCTATGTCAGTCTTGGAGAACAATGGTGATTCCATAAGAGCTTATACAGCACAATAGAAAGCAGCAAGAACAGCCTTGCAATAGAGTTTTGAACTTAAAAAGTGAACATGGGTCTGAATTAAATCTCTGGTTCTGAACTATTCCAAACTTTATAAGTGCTAAATATCCATACCTGAATTTTGCATTATTCCCTCAACTTTACAATGTACAAAATCAAATCACTACATAAAAAGTGAAGTGTTAGAAATTCAAATTAATTAGTTATTACATTTAATAATAAATGAATAATAACAAAATAATAAATGAATGATACAGTTAATTACTTATTAAGACCTCAAAATTTCCTAGGTACCTGATTTCCAGGAACAATTCCATATTACGTTGCTTGATTACATCTTTAAAATTATATCATCTTGGCTTATAAATACACATGAAATTGAATGAAATGGCTATTTATAAAGTTATTCTATAGTTCAGAGATTTTCATTGTTGAAAACTGATGACGAATCTCTTTTTTAGAATGGAGACTAAAGATTTTGTTTTTTATGAGTACTGTATTGTGACATCTTTTTCTCAATGACAGCAATGGACTCCATCATGTCTGTCATAGCTATTACTGTTTGCATTGTTATAGCACCATGAGACCTTGAATCATAAACCAGGACTGCCTTGTACCAGCCACTATATAAACACATAGCAAGCTGTGTCCCAAAGATCTTACCTACTAACTAGTATTGCAGTAGAAGCTTAAACTAACTTTAGGGTTCTCTTATGTTATGTACCATATGAAATACAGCAAAAGCTTTATTATCCGGCACCCATGGGGAATGGGGGATGACAGATAACAACATATTCCATTTAACTGAGAGGCCCAAACAGGCATCTTTGCCTATTCGGGCCGCCACCTCTCCTGCCACATCCAGGGTGTTGCCGTCCCTCCTGCCGCATCGCTGCCCCTCCCATGGGCCCCGAGGGACAGGGAGGCGGGCCTGTGCATACTGCTATGCCCCAGGCCATTGGCCTCAGCAGCGCAGGCTGCTTTGCCGTGGGGGCTTGGTGAAACTGGAAGTGCCATGGTGGGCACTTCCGTTTCACTTTTATCTTACAAGCTGGCATGCCAGTTAATAGAGTAGGCCGGCTTGTAAGGTGCCAGATAATGCAGCTTTTACTGTACCAAAGAGCTTTTTTAAGTGGCATGGTAAAACATAGAAGGTCAGTGGCAACACTAAGATTAAATCCCAGGTCTCCTGACTCACAATCCAGGACCTCACCATTGCATCACAATTCCCTTTTATGACCAGGTGACATGAGCCCTGGACAAGGGAGATGACATGGATGTCATATATATCTGGATTACAAGAAAGCCTTTGACCTAGTTCCCCATGATGTCCTCATGGCTAAGCTGGGGAATGGTGGCCTTGATCATCTTATGGTCTGATGGCTAGGTAACTGGCTACAGGGTCAGACCCAAAGAATACTAGTTGATGGGAGCAAATCAACATGGTGTAGGGTGACCAGTGGAGTCCCTCAGAGCCTGGTACCTGGGCTGGTACTCTTTAACATCTTCATTAAGAATCTGGATTTGGGAGTCAGATACAAACTGGAAAAGTTCGCAGATGACACCAAGTTATGGTGGAGAGCAGTCACAGGGCAGGACAGGCTGGGGATACAGGCTGACTTGGACACACTTTCAAGGTGGGCTGACCAAAACCTGATGGCCTTCAGTGTAGAGAAGTGTAAAGTGCTGCATCTCAGTAGGAAAAACCCTCAACATACTTACAAGCTTGGCAGTGCTACGCTCACTAACACCATGACTGAAAGAGACTTGGGGGTCCTGATTGACCACAAGATGAATACGAGTCACCAATGCAATGCTGCGGCTGGCAAAGCAAACCAAACTCTGGCATGTATCTACCAATGCATCTCAAGTAAAACCAGGGATGACTTCCAGTGCCACTGAGTTCATAATTGGTAAGGCCGCAGCTGGAGTACTGCATCCAGTTTTGGGTCCCCCATTTCAGAAGGGATGTGGAGAAGCTTGAAAGAGTCCAGAGGAGAGCCACTCATATGATCCAAGGCCTGGAGGGCAGGTCATAAGGGAAGAGGCTGTGGGATTTCGGACTCTTCGGTCTGGAAAAGAGAAGGCTCAGTGGGGACTTGGTAACAGCCTACAATTATATAACAGGGGTCCATAAGGACTTGGGAGAACAGCTATTCACCAGAGCTTCCCAAGGGATAACAAGGTTTAAAGGCCATAAACTCCAGGAAGGCTGATTTAGACTAGACATAAGAAGGTTATTTACAATGCTAGTGTCTAGGGTCTGGAACAGACTCTCCCACAGAGGTGGTGCAAGCACCTACTTTGAACTCTTTCAAAAAACATCTGGATATTTTCCTTGCTGGGATCACTTGATCCCAGCTGACTTCCTTCCTGTAGTGGGGGGAGGGGAGGGGCTGGACTCAATGACCTCACAAGGTCCCTTCCAGCTCCTAATGTCTATGAAATCGATGAAATGCCCCACTATAATGAATACGAGAATAATGTAAAACCCTCATAATAGATGATGCGTGCCTTACCACTTTCATGAGGCAGATTTATTTTTGGCTTGGTACACTTAGTGAAAATTTTATTCCCCCTGAAGTATATGATTCTCTCTATTTTCCCATCCAAGATAACTGAAGACATACCTGTAAGTTCAGTATGTGAATTGGACTAGCAAGACAAACATGAATCTATACATTTCTATAAAGTATATGTTAAATAATCAGGGAGTACACAGACTTATCATCAGGGTTCCTGGTTTTCTCCGATAAAAAAGACTATCCCCAATTTTCAGGTTAAATCATGTAACCCAAAATCCACATTTTTCTGTGGCCAAAATGAAACACCGCTATATCTATCTATCTATCTATCTATCTATCTATCTATCTATCTATCTATCTATCTATCTATCTATTAGTGGCATTTTCATTCTGATCACAGAAAAATGTGGATTTCGGGTTCCTTTTTTAAACCCAGAAATTGTTGTTGTTTTGTTTTTGTTTTTGTTTTTATCAGAGAAACCCAGGATCCCAGCTTATCATTTAGAAGTCAGAAATGCTGATCCAAAGGCTATTGAAGTCTATGAGCACTTTTGTATTGATTGCAATTCGTAATGAGTGCTGGATCAAGAGTGTAAAAGGTCTAGTAATTACCATGAATTGAGTAATGTAGTATTTGCATGTAGTATTTCAGAGGGGGTGCAAAATTATAATTTCTGAAACATCAATTTTTAAAATATTGGTTCTTAGAAATTAATTATTGAACTACCATTATTTCTAAAATATTTGAGCACATTATATGATTTCATTATGTTCTATTTTTGGCATGACTACATGTATTTGTATGCATGCCTAAACTTAATGTGAACTAGGCAAATGTGCATTACGGCAATTTAGGTGTGTGTCCGCACATACACACACTAATGCAAATTCACACAGGTATGTGGACCAATTTGGGACTAAAGTTAGTCCCAAGTCAATGGATACACCCCACGTTAATGCACATTAGCGCATCTATATGTTCACTAATGCAATTTACCTATTTGTGCATAAATTTGAACCTGCTTTATGCAAGTATCAAATTTAGGTACAAATAGCCTTGAATAAACATTTTTAAGGAACATTAAGGGTGCACATTTGTAGATGCACACCCTTAATGCACCTTAAATCAAGCTAATGTTCATTAAATGTGCACATATAGTTGCACCCATTTTCTTCTCTCCATAAAGGCAGTGAAAGAATGGGCTTGTGCACCCAGGGCAAAGAGGAAGTGATGACTTCCAGTGCCATTGAGTTCATAACTGCAAATGTGTGGCTGCTGACGAGTCATTTTTTTTCACTTCTCCCAAAATTTGGGGCCTAGGCCAGTTCCTCTAATCACTTTCACCCCACCTCCACCCCGCCCCATTAGCCACTGCTCTATATTATATTCCATGTGTGCCATATTGGAGTTTCTGGCATGTGTACTTTTTAGGCAAAGGTTGTTTAAGTACACTCCCTGTTGCTATCCATATTTAATTTGACAGTATACTTTTATAAATAGCATACTTTAAAAAAATTAACTCACTAGACAAATGGTTTTATGAAAGAACTGATTTCCTTGAGGAAAGTAATTATATGCTCACATTTTACTGTTTTGGTTTATTTGGAAAGAGATTGCTATCTTTATAAGAACATTGTGGAAAGGACAATGCTTATGGCCCATTAGAAATAAGATCAAAATCAGTCATTTTCAAGTAATCTTAATGACTAGTTCACAATATAATATTGATAGCATTCTTGGAAGATCTTTGGCTATATTCTAGCTCCCAGGTGGCTAGGAGACAAGAGTTATAATTCCCAGCTGCTTGGAATAAAAGTGATTTCTTAATATTGTAGAAAACAAAAACAGAAAATATCTTTTCTCCATCCACCCACCCTCCTGCCAGTGTTAGAGTTACTTTCTTAAATAGATACCAGCTCTCTTCTCCCCTATATTTGTGCTGAGTTTAAGCAGTGTAAATAGGGTATTGTGAGATAATCTATAATGATTTTCTTTTGTTCTTAGTGTGATTTTACTTCATCTGTGAGACTACTGAAAGGCCACTTAGTAATGATTCCCAAGGGATATTCGTGCGGATATTCCTGCCTTGCCTCACCCTGACTTCTCTTATATAGCAGGGGCTGTTAGCTGCAATGGATAAGCAGTTCAAATTATACTTAGAGTCTTGGGGAGTCTGCAGCAGTGGCACCTGGAAGGAGCCACTGCCACCTGGGCTGCTTAGAAAGGTGGGGGTGGGGGTAAGGGTTCTAGTCTCTTATAGTGGGGCTCTCATCTCTTATGGAGGTACTCAGCCTGCCTGAGCTCCCCTGTAATTTGAACCGTGTTGATAAGACAGAAATATATGCTCTGCATATATATGAAACTCAGCAAGGAAATCCTCAGGTAGAAAGATTGTGGTAGTCTGTCTTATTTTGCCTCCATTTTCACAGGCAAGGGTAGCTCCCAGACTACTTCACTGGGCAGCAGAGTTTGGAGAGGAGGTGAGCAGACCTCAGTGGTGAAAGAACAGGCTAGGGATGGCTTAGAAAATCTGGATGTGTACACTCAGTGGGGCTGAATAGGATGCACCCAAAGGTGCTGACAGAGTTGGCGGATGTGATTCCAGAGCCATTGGCCACCATCTTTGAAAGCTCATGGTGATCAGAAGTCCCAAATGATTGGAGAAGGGCAAACACAGTGCCCATAATTAATAAAGTTAAAAAGGAGGATCAAGGGAACTACAGACCAGTCAGCCTAACCTCAGTCTCTGGAAAAATCATGGAGCAGATCCTCAAGGAATCCATTTCTAAGCACTTGGAGGAGAAAAGGGGGATTATGAATAATCAGCATGGATTCACCAAAGGCAAGTCATGTCTGACCACCTGATTGCATTCTGTGATGAGGTGACTTGCTCTGGTGATATCGGGAGACCAGTAGATGTGGTGTACTTTGATTTTAGTAAGGCTTTTGATACGGTCTCTCACAACATTCTTGTAGGTAAGCTAAGGAAGTATGGGATAGATGAATGGATTGTAAGGTGAATAGAAAACTGGCTGGAGCAACAGGCTTAGAGAATAATAATCAGCTCAATGTTTAGTTGGCAGCCAGTTTCCAATGGAGTGTCCCAGGGGCTGGTCCTGAGGCCAGTTTTGTTAGTGTCTTCATCAATGACCTGGAAGATGGCATAGAGTGCGCCCTTAGAAAGTTTGCAGACAACACCGAGCTGGGGGCAGTAGTAGATACACTGGAGGGTAGGGCTAGGATTCAGAGCGACATAGACAAATTGGAGGATTGGGCCAAGAGGAATCTCATGAGGTTCAATAAGGACAAGTGCAAAGTCCTGTACTGAAGACGGAACAATTCCATGCATGAGTAAGGCTGGCGGCTGACAGGCTGGACAGCAGCTCTGCAGAAAAGGACCTGGGGATTACAGTGGACAATAAGTGGAATATGAGTCAGCACTGTGCCCTAGTTGTCAAGAAGGCTAAGGGCATACTGGGCTACATTGCTAGGTGTGTTGCCAGTAGGTCAAGGGAAGTGATTATTCTATTCTATTCAGCACTGGTCAGGCCATATCTGGAGTATTGTCTTCAGTTTTGGGGCCCCCACTACAAAAAGGATGTGGACAAATTAGAGAGAGTCCAGTGGAGGATGATAAAAATGGTGAGTATCCTGGGGGACATGACTTACGAGGAAAGACTCGGGGCTTACTTAGTCTAGGGAAGAGGAGACCAAAGGAGATTTAATAGTAGCCTTCAACTATCTGAAGTGGGGTTCAAAAGAGGATGGCACTAAACATTTTCAGAGGTAGCAGATGACAGAAAAAAGAGCAAAGGTCTCAAGTTCCCAGCAAGGAAAATGTAGGTTAGATATTAGGAAGAATTTTCTCACTAAGAGGGCACACTGGGGTAAAACAGTGGAACAGGTTACCCAGAGAGGTGGTGGAAGCTCCATCCTTAGGGGTTTTCAAAACCTGGCTAGACAAAGCTTTGGCTGAGATGATCTAGTTGGGGCTGATTCTGCTTTGAGCAGGGGGTTGGACTAGATGACCCCCTGAGGTCCCTTTCAACCATAACTTTCTATGATTCTATGATTCTATGTATACTAAAATGGAATAATATTTTTATGTTACTGACCCAATTCAGAATTGATACTAATTTCATAAATGACTAGCAAGGATGGAACAGTGAGTGGAAGAGAGAGTAGATGAAAATAAGAATTTTCAAAAGGAAGAGTAAGTAGTTGTTTCAATTCTTTCCTACTGGCTCATTTTCTTTCTACAACCAATTTAGCAGGAAGTCATGCCAACTTATTCAAATAATTTGTAAGCAATACCACAATTTGTTTTACAGTGAAAATCAGTGCTAATAAATCTATATATCATGGTTAAACTGACATGGTTAATCATACTATGAATACAGGTCAGAGTATAGCAAAACCCCCAGTTTTTCTTATTTTTTTTTATTAAGCAAAACCCCCCAGTTTTTCTTTTTTTTATTACTTCAAAATACATTCCCTCCCCTTCTCCAACCATTTCTGTCTTTCTCTCTGCCCTCTCTATCACTTATAAGTAATTATAAGTAGTCATAGGTAAGATAAGTTCTTGTATGCAATTAATGTAATAATCCCTTTTTTATATTGTAAATAGTGTTCTGTTATGTTTGTATTGAGTTTTACTGCTTTATATTGTATTACATTGTATTCCTATCATTTTTGCATTGTTTTTATTGTTTCATATTAATATTGTATGGTTTACAATAAGCTTCCACCTTGTGTCCCCTGTCTAGGCATACCCTATTGTAGAGTATGTTGCAACTGTGACTCATACCATCCCTCCTATGTACATTTTTTTCCTGAATGAATGAGGGTGCTTGAAGCATAATTGTAGCAAGCCCCTACTGAATGACCAGTAATGACCAGACCATCAACTCAACGACCGAAACATTGCCTTGCATTGACTCACCCAGGAACCACAGACCTCACTCAGGAACAGACATAAAACCCAACAACTGAAAGATAAAGAACCTTTAGGAACCCAACATTTGGAAGACAAAGACCATACAGAAACCAGCAACCCCACCATAGTATCCCACCAGACAATGAGGATACTTGGATCTGCATGTATGAATCTGAGCAGGACTGGCCCTTTCCTGGGCTTGTCCTTCCCATAGAAGACACAGGTAGCCCACCCCTATAAAAGGGGTGGTAGAGTTTGACCTCCTTGGGATGCCCTCTCCATCTAGACCAGCACCATGCCACACCACCTATCCACCCAGAGGCCCTGTCAATGTTTCCATCTAGGCAACACCTTGCTGGAGAAGACCCTGACTGGCCATTGAGAATCAACTCACAGCCCAGGATAGGTAGCTATCACCCAGCTTCTTTCTTGAAGCAAAGGACCTGGACTCTGTTTTTACACACTTTTACTTCAATCCCCCACCAAACCTTTCCTCGCCTGCTATCATTGTGTAGGTGTGTATGTACATTTTTGTGTGTGTGTGTGTATGGAAACCAATAACTTCATGAGGCCATGTAGTGTGTTTAATAAACACATTATTTTGGAAGCCCAAGTTGGGTTTTTGTCTTACTCACCTCCTGATCCTGCTCCAATCTCTGTTTTCTGCCCCTCTGACCATTCTGTTTCTCTCTCTCTCTCCCTCCCTCTCTCTCTCTGCCATCTTGGCTCCCTCTCTGCCACCTCCAAAACCCCAACTCTGATTTTCTCTAAAGCCCGCCTCTGTTTCCTTCCAAACCTCAACTTTCACCACCCCTCACTTCTGCTCCACTGACTCTCTGCCTCCCAGGTTCTACCCCTTTGATCTCACTGCTTTCCTGATCTCTTCTATCCTGTCTCTTCCAACTGTCTACTTCACCTCTGTTTCTGCCTCCATCTCCCAGCTGCCTTCTCTGGTTGGCCCTCTGATCTCTGCTTTTACCCCTGGTTTGTTTTATTGCCCCTCAACTTGGCTTTGTTCCCCTTTACCCCCCCCCTCCAATCTTCACCTCATGGTTTTCCCTTTCTCTCCCAACCTTCTCTGTTTCTCTGCCCTGCCACCTCCACTTTCTCTTCCCAGATGGATCTACTGGCTTTCTTTGCTGCCTATTTTCCCCTGTCACCTTTGGCTTCATCCCAGCCTTTTTCCCCGGCTGTCCCCAGTTCCTCCCTGGCACCTGCAGCCTCCTGGCTGTCCCTGGTTCCCTGACCCAGCCACCTGCATCCTCTCCTCTTCCCTGGCTTCCCCCAGCTTCTTCTTTCCACCCCCGCTCTGCCTCTTGGTCCCGCATTTCTCTTTGCTTTTACTGGTTCTCCCAGGCTTCCCCACAGCCTCTCAGCCCTGGATTCCCCTGCAGCCTTCCCCAGCTTCCCCCAGGACCCAATTTCTCCTGACACCTAGCCGGTTCCCTAACCCAGCCCCCAACTTACCTATGGCACCTGCAGCCTTTCAGACCTAACTCTGCTGCTTTTCCCTGCTTTCCCCAGCACCCACAGCCTCCCTGCAGCCTCCCATCCCCTGGCTGCTTTCCTGACCCAGCCCCAGCTTACCTGTTGCACCCGCAGCCTCCCTGCCTCTGGCCAGTTCCCCAACCTAGCCCAGTTTTCCCTTGGCACCCACAGCCTCCCCGCAGCCTTCCAGCCCCCTGCCAGTTCCCCAACCCAGCCCAGTTTCCCACGGCACCTGCAGCTTCCCCATAGCCTCCAGCCATTTCCCCAACCTGGACCCTGGCTTACCTTGTTCCACCAGCTTCACCTCCACTGCCTCTGGCCCCAGCTTCCCTGCTGGCTTCTCTAGTCTTGGCTCCACCACTCCTCCCAGCACTGCTCGTCCACTCTCCTGGCTCTCCCCAATTAACCTCAAGTAACCCCAGCCCCAATTGACCCAAAGTAACCCCAAGCCCCAGTGACCCCAAGTAGCCCCAGGGCACCTTGACCCCAAGTAACCCCAGCGCATGTTGACCCCGAGTAAACCCAAGCACCTAGTTACTCCAAACATCACCTAGGGTTAACACACAGCCACAGAAGTGTGTGTTTGTGTATGTGTGTTTGTGCATACAATTTTGTATTATGCCCTCCTATCTAACAGCACAATATTGAGATCCTGAGTGTTGATCTGGCATGTGTCAAGTCAAGAAGAGTTGATATACTTTTTCATGTGTGGAGTTGTACCTGTTTCTATCAGGAAAGAATTGGATTGTAAGTGTTTGCATTCATAATTTGGAAGTTAAAATGCAGAATAATTATAATAATCTAAATAAATATATTCCCCCATCACTGTTCCTGGTGCATCTTGGCTTAGACTTTGACTTTTAAGAGGCATTTATTCCAGGGAGGGTGACAAATCGGGGCCAGTAGAGAGTATGTACAGGCTGGCCCAAAGATCTGGGCCTCATGGACAAGGCCTGGGCTCATGGCCTGCAAGGCCTGCCTGTATACTCTAGACTAAAAAAACACAAAAAACCTGCAATGAACAAAAGGACTATTTACATATTTACAGTTCCAGACTCCCATGGGGACATCAGGGCATCGGGTTTGGGCCCACATGAACAAAGTCCGAGGTCTCAGCTCGCTGGACGCATATCTGCACCTTGAGCAGCCGGTGGTGTCACAGGGCAAGAAGCAGGTGTCCCACCTCGACTCGGCACAGTGCCCCCTTGAGGGCCCAGCATTCCTCAAAGGTGGGCACTGTCCAGCGGAGGACATCATGCTTGAACTCGAGCAAGAGGCACGCCTGCACCAGCAGGTGGAAGAGCTGCAGGGCATCGACCATTCCGGTCCCGGTGAGCTGGTTTCATCGGCTCTTCAGGGTGGCCTTCTTGGCCTGGCCCAGCAGGAAGTTGTCCAGGCTGACTGTGGCCCATTCAGCTGCCCGGTACAGAAAAGAGTGGATGTAGAAGTCCTCTGAGAAGTCCCGGCCCAGTGCCCAAAGCAGAACTCCGAGTGGCAAAGAACAGCTGCAGCCAGGGGCAGTTGAGGACAGCATGGAAAATGTCCTCGTCTGGCACCCCCAGGCAGAAGAGGCAGGCTGCTGAGGCCACCAGGTCCAGGTGGCGCACAAAGGTGCCAGTGGCCAGGATGCCGTGCACTAGTCGTCGTTGGAGGTCACTGGTCTTCTTGGCGGTGGGCGCCTTGTACAGTGTGCACCACGCTGGGGTACCAGGCCATGCCAGGCACTGTTGCCACACGGTGTCAGGGCATCCGGCCAGCACCTGGGCATGCCAGGTGTGCACCACCCACATGTAGAGGCCCTTCTGGGGCAGTGTGCCAAAAGGGCAGCCTGTATTGCTGCTGGGGGGCACAAGGAGCCTAAGCAGCATGTTGGGCTGCTCAGCCAACTCGCTGGGCACCACTGGGATAACCGGCAGTGGTGGGAAGGCATCTGCTGCAGCATCTGCAGTGGGGAGAGTCTGGTGAGCCTGGAGATATCCCTCCAGGGCAGTCGCTGCTTCTGTTGGGAGGGCGGCCCTAATGGCCCGCAGAAGCTGACCGGCAGTGCAGACAGAGTGCAACACAGTGCCAGCCAGGCAGCCAGGGCTTCAGGTGATAACCAGTCCAACTGAGCAGGGTCCAGGATGTGCCCCAGGCAGGTGGTGTGCACCTCGATGAGAGCAGCCACGAGGCTGGTGGAGGCCAGGCTCAGCACCACATGCTGCAGGGCCAGGTTGTAGATCAAGGGCTCTTGAAGCAGTTGCGGGAACCGCAGGTGCCTGGCCTGGGGACAGAGATGGAAGGCAGCCCAGCAGGCCCGCACCATGCTGCAGTAGAATGGGGGAAGGACCGCCCTGTTCAGGAAGGTGAGGTCCAGCAGAAACAGCTCCCGGTCAAATCTGAGGCCCCCCCACTCACTGCAGGAATCAGCACGCCAGCTGCCAACATGGGAGGTGGCCCTCGGCATACAGGAGCCACTGGAGGACTTGCAGCCAGTAGGCGGCCACGCTGCTGGCCAGGTCGATCAGGACCTGGCCCCCCTCGGTGGTGGGCAGGTAGAGGGCAGCTCGCGGGAGCCAGTGGCGTCCATCCCACAGGAAGTCCACTAGGACCCACTGCAGTCTCTCCAGTAGCTCCGGTGGAGGGCCCAGCACCATGCAGCGGTGCCATAGGGTCACCACCGCCAGGTTGTTGGTGATGAGGACCCAGCTGCGGTAAGAGAAGGCAGGCAAGCGCCAGCACCAGCGCTGAAGGCGGGCCTCCACTCCCTCTGCCAGGTCCTCCCACTTGCAGGCTGCAAAGGCCAGTGGCCCCAGGAACACTCCCAGGGCTTTGAGGCCTTCCTGGTGCCATGTGAGGCCTACTGGCAGGTCCGAAGATGGTTTGCTGCCCCACGTCCCGAGCAGGAGCATGTCACTCTTGCCCCAGTTGATGCAGGCCAACGCGACGAGCTTGTAGGTGCATTGGCAGTCCACCAGGGCCCACACATCCTTCTGGCTGCCCAGGAAGACTGTCATATTGTCCGTGTACTCCGTCAGCTGGATCGGGTGGCCGGTGGTCGGGCCTGGTGCCGGTGGCAGGGCTAGGCTGGTCAGGAGATGTTGCAGAGCGTGCAGCAGCAGTACGATGACCAGGGCATACAGCATGCCCGACGGGGCAGTCCTAGCATATGCCACAACACATTGGGAATGGGGAGCACAGCAAGCCGTCCTTGAGCAGGCTGGAGGCGTCGTGGTACAGGACCCAGAGTGCCATTATGAAAAGTGGCCTGAAGCCAAAAGCCTCGAGGGTGCCGAGCAGGTACCGGTGGTCGACATGATCGAAGGCCTTCTCCTGGTCCAGGAAGACCAAGCCGAGATCCAGGCCAAAAAGCTCCACAGCCATGAGCAGGTCACGCAGAAGAAATAGGTTGTCCTGGATGGTCCTGCCCGGCACACTGTAGCTCTGCTCGGGCCCGATGACAGAGGCCATGACAGTGCGGAGACTGTTTGCCAGCGCCTTGGCCAGGATCTTATAGTTGACACACAGAAGGGAGACAGGCTGCCAGTTCTTAAGGCAGCCGAGGTCCCCCTTCTTGGTGGGGGCACTGCCTGACTGCAGCTGGTCAGCAGGGTCCTGTTGGCAAGACTTTCGCAGAAGACGCAGAGGCTGGGCCCAAGAAGAGGCCACAAGGCTTTGTAAAATTCCACGGGCAGTCCATCAAGGCCCGTATCCCTGCCCGAGGCAAGCCCCCGCATTGCAGCCTTGAGCTCTGCCAGGGAGAGTTTGTGCTCCAGGACCTTGCCCTGTGAAGCGCCGGGGTGCGGCAGATCCTTATGCAGCTGCTGAGCGGCCTGCAGACAAATGGGCTCAGCTGCAAACAAGTCCCAATAGAAGGTGATGGCATGCCCCCACACTTCACCTGGGTATGTAAGCAGAGGTCCCTCTGGGGTTTTGAGATGGTCCAGTGTTTTTGCCACAGCCGCCGTCTCTCCAGGCCAAAGAAGAAGCCGGTTGGAGCGTTGGCCTCTGCCAGCTCCTGGTAGTGGGCATGGACCTGTGTGCCATGGGCCACGCCTTCTGCCAGCTCCCACAGGCATTTCTTGTGAGACTGGAGGCTCTTGAGTAGTGCCGTGTCATTGGCCATGCAGAGCTGGGCTGCCTCAAGCTCCGCCATGTCCTCCTCCAGCTCCTGGGTGCGGTGGCGGATCTCGCTTGCCACCAGCTGGGAATACTGCTGGCAGAATGTCTGGATCTGGATCTTCCCTATGTCCCACCACAGCTGCCAGGAGGAGTAGTCTGCTCACACAGCCTCCCAGCTCCTCCAGAGGTGGGCAAAGCAGTCCCTGAAATGGGTGTCCTGCAGCAGGCTGATGTTGAGGCACCAGTAAGGGGCCCACGTGCCTGCTCTGACAGGCAGGCTTAGTTCGCAGCAGACCAGGGCATGGTCCGAGAGGCCCGATGGGATGATGCAGCTGCCGCGCAGTAATAGCAGATGGTGCTGGCCAATGTACAAGTGGTCGAGGTGGGCCATGGTGATCCCACTGGCATTCATCTTTGCCCAAGTGTATTGGCGTGCGTCAGCGTGGAGACCCCACCAGGCGTTGATGAGATCTGCCACTTCCAGCATGGACTGCAGCTTGCGGGCTGAAGGCAGGTGCGGCTTCGGTCCCGTCCGGTCTAGCAGCATGTCAACAGTGCAGTTGAAGTCTCTGCCCATGAGGAGCAGGTCATCGTTCTCACTGGCGTAACGCAGGAGGTTGCCCAGGGTCTCTAGGAAGGCTACCCTCTCTCTCCCATCAGTGGGCACATAGACGTTGATGAGGAGCAAGCTCTGGTGTGCCAGGGTGAAGTGGACGGTCAGCAGCTGGCCGGGGATGACCTCTTATGTCACCACCAAGTCATACTGCAGCTGCGGTGAGAGGAGGGTCACCACTCCTGTGCTGAGGTTGGTGCTGTGGCTCAGAAACAAGCGACCTCTCCAGGCAGCGTGCCAGTCAGCTTGGAAGTGCGCATTGCTGTGCATCTCCTGGAGGAAGGCGATCGCCAGCTACTTTTGCTGCAAGCCCTCCAGGATGGTTGTCCGTTTCACTGGGTCTCTGCAGCCATTGGTATTTAGCAAGGCAATTGTGGTAACTGCCATAAGCAGGAGAATAGAGAGGAAGGGTAGGCAGGGTACAGCTGGGAGAGAAGGTGACAGATCCAGGCAAAAACTGCAGAGACAAGGGAAGGCCTATCGCTGCCCTACCCTATTCCACGGGCCCACCTCGGCCCCTCACATCCCTCACCTGGGTCACCAGCTTCTCAAGCCGGAAGGCATGTTGACGCGTGCCCGGGTCCTGGCACATGAGCCTCGCCGTGTCACTAGTGGCACGGACAAACCGTGCGGGGTCTGGGCACCGTTGCCGGATACTCTCTGCCACACTCTTCTGGCCCTTGGTCTGGTTTAAGAGGTTGAAGAGGGCTCCATAGCTGGGGGCTACCTAGGGGGGTTTCTCCAGCAGGAACTGGATGTTGCTGACCGAGAATCGGTGGGGCTGTACTCTGGGAGGAGAACTCCAAGTGAGACTGGTGAAAGTGCCCTCAATGGCCAGGCTAAAACCCTGGCACAGTCCTCCACCCTGACGTGGAGAGGGGCATGCATCTACAGGCCATGGCTGAGGGGAAGGTCCACAGAGACATCCCCATGCCAAGTGCCCTGGCTGCTGGCAGCCATCCCGGGGAGGAGAGGGTTAACTCTCCCACAGGAGGGGAGGAAAAAAAAAAAGAAGCCTCAGCCTGATGCTAGGGACTGGGATTGGGAGGGGGCTGAAACAGCCCCAAAATCGGCCCGAGTGGGCAGAGCAACCCTGCAGGGGCTAAAAGCAAGCCCTAAGGCAGGAGGAGATGGCAGAGACCAAGGTAAGGGGCTCTGGAGAAGGCAGGCAGCAGGAATCAAAAGGAGAGCTCAGGCAGGGTGGGGGAGGGGCAGAGGCAAACGAGGCTGCCAGATCCCAGGGGAAAAATGCTCAGAAAGTGGGGGAAAGGGGCAGAGAGGGGATCCCCAAGCACAGGCTGGGGAAAGGCAAGGTTTTGGGGGCATGGGGAGAGGAACGGGGGGGGGGGGCAGGGCATGTGGGGGAATGTGCAGAGGGCACCTGAGCTGCAGGAGCTCAGAAGGGCTTCACCTGTCGGTGGCCATCTTGAAAGAAAGACCTTTTTATTTTTTTATAAAGGGTTATTAAGGGAAAAAGGGGGTAACAATCCAACAAGGAAAAATAAAATACGGCCCATGTAGGGACCTTGATGCAACAGATAGAGCCTGGGGCTTTGGCCTGCCCTCACAGTCTAAAATACTAAAGCATCCAGTACAACATCAGCCCATTCAGACCCCTGTGGGTACCCTAGCACAAGCAGTATCACAGTGCAAGAACTAAATGGCCACCCTTGACACTGAAGAGCACCCCCTGAATTGCCCAATGTGCCTGGAAGGCGGGCACCATCTGCTGGAGTACAGAGTGCTTAAACTCCAGTGGTAGGCATGCCCGTACCAATAACTGGAAGAGCCTCAGGGCATCATCTGAGCTGGCCCTGTCAAGCTGGTTCCTGCAGCACTTGAGGGTGGCCATTTTACCCCGGACGAGTAAGAAGCTGCCCAGCTAGGTGATACCCCCATCTGCCACATGGTATGGGAAGGAAAATGAGTAGGTGGCCTCTACAAGGTCCAAACCTAGTGCCTCAAGCAAAGAGCTGAGGACAACAAACAGCAGTGACAGATAGGGACATCTGAGGAAGGCATGGTTAAGGTCTTCCTCCACTCTCCCTAGACAAAAGGGACAGGCCACTGATGCAGTCTGGTCCATGTGGTGGACAAGAGTGCTCCAGTATTCCATGTAGCAACCACCATTGGAGATCACCCTTTTTTTTGGAAATGGAGGGCTTGTAAAGCATGCTCCAGATCAACTAAACCCTGCCCCCACCTTGGACACTGGCAAATAAAAAAATGGCTTGGGGCAGCCAGTGATTCCCATCCCAAAAGAAGTCCACAAAAAGCCAGTGGAGCTTCTCAAGCAGGTCCAATGGGGGGTCCAACACAGTGCAGTGGTGCCACAACATCACAGCTGCTGACAATGAGGACCTGCCTGTGGTCCTGGTTGTTGACAATGTTGACAGGTTGTTGACAATGAGGACCTGCTTGTGGTAGGAGAGGCTGGGCAGATGCCAGAGCCATCGCTCCAGGCATCGCTCCACCTCAGTACTGATGTCTTCTAAGTTCTGTGCTGAGAAGACCTATGGCCCGAGGAACAACCCCCAGGGCCTTGAGGTCATCTCAATGCCAGGTAAGACCCCTGGGCAAGTCGGGGCAGGGGAGGGGGTTGACCCAGGGCCCAAGAAGGAGGGTCTCACCCTTGGTCCAGTTCACATGAGCTGAAGAAGCATGCTCATAGGCCTGTGGGCAGTTAACCCTGGCCCAAGGACTGGATGTCACCCTGGGTGCTAATGAGGACAGTCACATCGTCCGTATATGCCATCAGCCTGACTGAGAAGCAGCCCATTGAGCCAGAGGCAGATGGAAGAGTTAGTT
Organism: Alligator mississippiensis; assembly: GCF_030867095.1. Lineage (NCBI taxonomy): Eukaryota > Metazoa > Chordata > Crocodylia > Alligatoridae > Alligator > Alligator mississippiensis. Next base: position 380,246,057 of record NC_081824.1, on the reverse strand, counting down.
CGGTCAGGCACCACCACAGTGCATGGAGTAGGGGCTCAATGGACAAGGTGTACAGCTTTTCTGACACAGGAAAGCCCTGGCATATGCCTCTGCAGGCTGGAAATGGGGCACAGAGCATGCCGTTCACTTTCAGGAGGTTCAAAATGTCCTAATACAGGACCGGAGGGTAGAGGTAAAGATAGGCCAAAGCCAAAGGCCTCTAGGGTTCAAAACAGATATTCATGGCTAACCCAGTTGAAGGCTTTCTCCTGGTCCAAGGAGACAAGCCCGATATTGAGACCACAGAGGTGTACAGCCATCAGCAGGTCTCAAAGCAGGAATAGATCGTCCTGGATGGTTCTGCCCAGCATGCAGTAGCTCTGCTCAGGGCCGATGATTGAAGTCATAATGGTGTACAGCCAGTTGGCCAAAGCCTTGGCCAGGATCTTGTAATTGTCACACAAGAGGGGCACTGGTCACCAGTTCTTGATACAGCCAAGTATCAAGTTATTAGTCAGAAGGGTGAGAACTACTCAGAAGCAGCTGGTTGGCATTGTCTAGTCCACAAGACTCATGAAAGACACGCACAAGGCAGGGGCTGAGGAGAGGCCATAAGGTCTAATAAAATTTGGCAGGCAACTCATCAATGCCCGGGGCTTTGCCCTAGGTGAGGTCCCTAACAGTAGCCATTAGTTCCTCCAAAGACAGTTCTCGTTCAAGACGGTCAGCCTCTGATAAGCAAAGACTAAGCAGGCCATCATGTAAGTGCTTAACAGACTCTAGGCAAATCGGTTCAGCTGAAAACAGTTCCTGGTAGAAGGCAATGGCATGGCATTGGATCTTAATAGGATTTGTGAGTGTTTGGCCATCTCGGCTCCTAAGATGGTCAATGACCTTCCACACAGCTCACCATTTCTCAAGGCTGAAGAAAAAGTGGGACTGGGTATCGGTCTCTGCCAGTTCTTGGCAGCGGGCACAGACTTTCACACCCTAGGTTACACTCTCTGCCAGCTCCTTCAGATGTTGCTTGCAGAGCTTAAGACTCTCAGGCATCCCTGCATCACTGCCAGCATCATACAGGGACACCTCAAGCTGAGCCACATCCTCCTCCAACTCCCGAACACAGAGGTGGAGCTCTCTTGTTGCCAACTGCATGTGTTGCTGACAGAAAACTCTAATCTGCACCTTTCCCACATCCCACTACTGCTTTCAGGAGGGGAATGTGGCTTTTGTGGCCTCCCATGATAGCCAGAAGTGAGCAAAGCAGTCGTAGAAGTGAGTGTCCTACAATGCACTAGTGCTGAGGCACCAGTAGGTCACCCAGAAATGTGTCCAGCCAGAAAGACTCAGAGTACAAGAAACCAATCTGTGATGTGATAGTCCTGCTGGGGCAATGTGGCTGCTGTGCTGGAGTGGTAGGTGGTGTCTAGTGGTGTACAGGCAGTCAAGGCACGTCATGGAGATGCCACTGGCAGTCACCTTCAACCAGGTATACTGCCTTGCATTGGCATGGAGATGGCATCAGACATCAACAAGGTCTGCTGCCTCTAAAGTGGTACACAGCTTCCAGGCTGAGGATGGATGGGGCTGCAAGCCCATTCTGGGTCAACACGTGTCAACTATGCAATTAAAGTCTCCACCCAGGAGAAGGTCATGACTATCAGCTGCACTCCTCAAGAAGTCTGCCAGGGTCTCACTGAAGGCTGTTCATTCTAGTTCAGCAGTGGGCACATAGATGTTCATTGGGAGCAGGCAATGTTGCATGAACAGGATGCAAATGGTGAGCAGGTGGCCAGGGATGACCTCTTGGGCTACTGCTGAGTTAGGCGTTAGCTGTGGTGACAGAAGGATCATGACCCCTGCACTGAGGGAGGTGCCATGACTCAACAAACTGTGGCTATTCCAGGCAGCATGCCAGTCAGCTTGATTAGCTGTATTGGTGTGTGTTTCCTGCAGAAAGGTGATGTCCAGCCTTTTTTGCTGCAGGAAATCAAAGAGTTCTGTCCTCTTCATGGGTCTCTGCAGCCATAGGCGTTAAGTGTGAAGGGTGTAGAAGGGGGACAGGCAAAGCCAAAAAACCAGAGAAAGAAACAGCAGAGGATCACACATGCAGGGCAGGGAAAGACCAGGCCTACAATTCCCCAGCTGGTGCTTCTCATAACAAGTGCCCAACATCACCCACAAGTTTGCTAAGGTGAAAACTATAATGCTGAGTTCCTGGATTGGAGTGCAGCACTGCTGCTGCAGCCTTAGCAGACACCACAAATGCCTTAGGTTATGGGAACTATTTATGTATATGCTCTGCAACCCTCCAGTGGTGCTTGGTCTGGTCAAGAAACTCAATAAGGCTTTCAACAGAGTAACTGACACAGGGAGGTTCCTCAGAAGCAGGACAGGTTCCACCTCCAGTGGTGGGGATGCTCCCTATTGAGGGTGGCAGCTTAGCTGAAATGGGGGACACTACCTCATGAGGCAGGACTTCTGTCAACTCCTCCTGAGAGGCAGAATCAAAGTCCGACTCTGAGGAGGAGGAGCTGTACACATCAGGCACCAAGAACTGTTGAACCCCAGGAGGGACACTAGACCTCTCACCAGGACTCTCAGCTTCAGGCCCTGTGGGAGTAGCATTGCCTGAGAGGTCCTGGGGAACACATCAGTCCCTGATGTCTTGGGTGAGGTGCTCTTCTGGGCTGGACACTCTTGCTCCCGGAGCTGCTTGTGACTCCCAAAAGGTCCAACCTCCTTGTTGACCTCAGCAAGCTCAAGGATCTGATAGGTGGAGGGAGGGCCATTGGACTCCCCCACCACCTCCCCTACCCCCAGGTCACCTCCAAGTACTACAGGGTCTGGTGGGGATGCCAAGGAAGCAGGCACAAAAGAAGGACTCTGCTCAATAACCTCAGCTCCCATCGAAGTGGTGGGGAGGTCTTCAGGGGATAATGAGGCTTTCTTAGAAGACCCCTTTTTATCTTGAACTTGTCCTCCCTTGAGGGAGGAGGAAAGGGGGGGGGCAGGGTCCACCACCACAGAGATAGCTCACTCTGATAAAGTGGGGAGTGACTGGGAGTTAAGCCCTTTCCCATCACCTGATGGAGCTTCATGAGCCACCATGTCTGGCTCTTCTTTGGCACTGGGTAGCCAGGTGGCAGGAGGCTCTGCCATGGCTGGCTTCTTCTTTGGCACTGGGTAGCCAGGTGGGACCTGCTACCACAGCAAAAGCATGAGGTGTCCCCAGTGGTGAGGTAGATCTTATAACACTGCCCATCAGTCAGGAAATACATGGACTGGAGCAAACCCTGACCCTCCCTGCTGCCCCTTAAAGCTCTGAGCAAACACACCTGTCAGTGGCCATTTTGAAAGACATAAAGAAAGCAAGAAAGCAAGATTTTTTTTTTTCTGTAGGGAGAGTGGAAATGTAGTCTCCCACTACCACATATTATGCAGATGAGATTCCTTACTTTGGGGAAATTTCAGGGGTCAGCACACCCAAAGTGCAATGGGTGAGCCTCACCTTGGGAAAATCACCTTCTTGGACATGGTATTTCCCCTGCCAGGTAATTTAAGCTATGTGATGTCAGCAATTCTGAAAGTAACCATTTCCTATCCATATGGTACTTTCAGATACCCTCTATGCCATTCATTTGCTAGATACAACTTTTCTAAATTCATATACAAGTCTAAACAGAGATACATAGCACTTACAGAAAAGGATTATGGAGTTATATGACTTTACTCATTTCCCACCTGTACTATATCACACTGACTGCATGCAAATTTTTACAAGGCTGTTATTTGAACATCAATCCATGGAATTCTATACATTTTACTTCTGAAACATTCAAGTTGTTGGAAAGATACAATGACAGATGACAGAAGAGTGAAATACATGAAGATTTCAGACATGACAAGTTAGTATACATAACTTTAACCAGCTCAGAAGATACAAGTGTTTGGAAAGCTTTTACTCATTTGTTTTTTGAGATATATAATTGATACAATTTCATTTTCTTTCTTGTTTAAATGTATCAACTTTGTCATGGTAACTTTGATTTACCCTGGAGAGACATCCAGAATATGACTTTTAGGTAATTCAACCCATAGTAGAATGCTGGGCTCAGATTCAGGTCTCTCTCAGATGGGATGTTGTTGTAATGTGACACCTCAGAATGGGATCCAGCCAGCACTCAGAGCAGGGATCTGCCTAAATTCAGGACAGGATTTTTTTCCTTTTTTTTCATTTTTTTTTTAGGGATATAACTAAGTTGGTCTCACTGGTTAAGTACAGATGTTCAAAAAGTCCCTGGTAGAAAGCACTCTATCACACCTTATTTAGAATGCAAAAGCTAGCGTACATTCCAACCAAACAGACATGTGCTTTTTGGGGGTGGTGGTGGTGGGGAATGGTTTACTGCCTACCTGCACTAGTCAAGGTCAGCAGGTGAGGGGTGATCCTGTATGCCTCCCAGGTGTGCCCCCCCCCCACCAGTGCCTGACCCCCTGCCAGCTGGGAACTGTCAGCAGAGAGGCTGGGGGGGGGGGGCGGGGAGGGAGGAAAGGAGCTCCCTCTGCTACAGGCCCCCTTCTCAGATCCCAGCCAGCAAATTGTGGGGGAATCCTCAAGGAGAGGGTGGCTCCCTTCCCCCATCTGAAGTCAGCAGTGGCATCACAGGTTCCCTGTACTGATTTTCACTCTTTGGAAATCTGGTGTGTAGGATGGTGGAAAAGGAGCCACCCTGGTGGGTGGACTCCCCCACCACCATCAGCTTCCTGATTGGCTTTTGCTGGGAGCAGGGCCAGGCTTATGTCTGCACAGGAGGACTCCCTTTCCACAAGAGTTTCTAGTATGGTGAAAAGTGGCTCAGGGAACTCAGGCTGCCACTTCTGGCTTCAGCTGTGGGAAAGTAGCCCTCCCTGCTGCAAGGAGGCCTGGCTCAGTCCTCAGTGAGACCTGTGCCAGGAATCTGAAGAGGGACCCACTCAGCAGATGGGTTCCTTTCCCCCAGCTGTAGCCAGCAGCATCAGCACAAGTTCCCTGTTCTGCTTTTTGCACTGGTCACAGTTACATGCCAAGTCCAAGATGATGAAGAATCAGTATTACCATGTAAATTACACCAATAAGAGGTCTGGGGCCTGGAGGCAGACCTTGAGGTCTTCAGGCAAAGTGTAAAAAGCAGTTACAACTGTTGGTGCATGCCCCACCCCAGTTGCCATCACCACAGGCATGGCTGGCAGGCAGCACTCTGAGGTCAGATACAGGAGATAATATGCACCTATGTATGAGAACTGCCACAGTTGTGATACAGTAGGAATGAAAAAAAATCCCTCTTGCAACCCTCCCCCCCCACCCCCAAGTCTTCCCTCCTCCCCAGTCTAAGACAGTTCAAGACATAGATAGATGTGATGGCAGAAGTCCCATGTGGGACCTGTTATCTCAGCCATTCTACTTTTGCAGCCAGGGTGATTCCTGGGTTGTGCACCTGGAACGGCTGGCAAATTGTGCAACAGGACTTTGCCCCTTCCCTCTGATATGGTCCTTGGGTAAAGTCCATTTGGGTTCTAGCTGCTTCTAATTGTCACAGAACAGGCAGTCACTGTACTAACCAATCAGGGCAACCTTCTCCTGCAATCATGGCCTCATCCTAGCCCTGGACCATCGCCCCCTACCCCATCACTGCAATCCCTGAAATAAAAGCAACACCCATCCTGAGTATTCTTAGTAGAAGAATGGTTCTGGAAAGCCAAGGGTTGTGCACAGCAGGACTCTTCTTAGGCAGCCAGGGTCCAGGGAAATTCTTTGTGTCAGGTCACAGCCTGAGCACTGCATCAATAGTACTGATGAATCATCAGTGATAATCAGAAACTCTTCCTGTGGTGTCCACTTTTAATAGTGAAGGGACAGGTGCAACTCAAGGAAGTTTCTAATGTTGAATGGCAACCCAGGGTTCTCCAGCATGCCATCAAAGGAGATGGATCTTCTTCAACTCTCAAGATGCTCCCATGAGACCATGTCCAGCAGCAGGATTATGGCATATTGACTGGGGTTCCCCCAGGAGAACTAGAAAAGTTCATCCTTCCAGGCCTGACTGACTGTCACCTGGGGAATGTTAGGGCAGTGTAGATACATATCATTAAGGATGCAGGGCCAAAACTCCTCTCCTGAAAACAAAGCGTGGGGGTGGACAAGGGTAAGGACCACACCATACCAGCTGTGTCTCACCCAAGCAATGTCAGTACCTAGGTGCCACTCCTGCAGGGACCTTGGGCTGAGACATCTCTCCTGTAAAAGAAGGATGAGGAAAGGTGACATTGTAAGAGCCTCACATGGTGTGGTCATTCCCTTCCCACTCTGGGGATGGTCTGAGTCCCTGCAGGAAACAGGGTCCCCTGGTTCAGGAGCAGAGGAACTTCCCACTTTAGTGCCTGTAGAGAAGCCCAGGCTCTACCTCCTCAGCAACCCTTCTCTGTCCCACTGCTGGCGCTGCCCATTCACAGCAAAGCTTGGACCCCTGGTCTCTGCTGTCTCTGTATGACTCCTGGACTTCGGCATGGAAAGGGTCCAGGTAGGAGACTGACCATCTGTCTGGGGTCCTCAAAGGGGGAGACTAGGTCCTGGGGGTGGGGACTGAGGGGCTGGGGGTCCTATGTGGGGGAGCCAGAAGTCCATGGCATCCACAATAACTTCTTCAGTGTGTCTGTGCGAGTGTCCAGGTGAGTGATGAGAGGGTCCAAAATGCTTCTCTTTATATTTCATTTTTATTACTAAAGTTGGAAGCTCACACAAAGGCTCTGTGTTTCTCTTGTTTGCAAACTCCTCATCTGTGCATGGGAGACCAGCTTGCAATGGCTGGAATGATGCCCAAAAGCTGGGTAGCTGAAAACTTACAGAGTGCATGAGAGAGGTGTGTAGAAGGTGCTGGCAAGGGAAGGAAGAGATCAGGTCACAGCCTCTGAGTTCAGGACATGCATGACAGACTCCTGGTGACAGAAGCTGAAGAACCAGCATGAGGAATGACTTGAGAAATGGAGGTAAGAAATAAACAGACTGGGGGATGCTTACACCCGGGCTGCTGAAGCACAGGAATGGGCTGTTCAGGTGCAGGAAAAGGCTGCTGAGGCACATGGCCAGGGGCTATAGATGGTTACCTGTTGTTTGGAGGAGACAACCCACACCATTACAGAGCTGAAAGAGTTGCAATGCCAAGATAGGGAGTTTATGCAAGGGTCATAGACCACTTGGGGTCCACCTATGGCACCCCTGACTGGCACCAGTACTACCTCCCACACAGAGCCTGTAGACCTCCCAAGCAGGAGTGGTGGGACAAGATGCTGCCCAGCCCCCACTCTAGAGGCAAGCCCCACTGCAGAATCTTCCCTGGGACAACAGGAATGGAAGGGGCACCAGGACAGGAGATGTGGCATGTGGGAGCTTCTGTCCTGCGGTCTGAAAAGGCAGGAAGGCATCTGGTGGGGCCCTCTCTGCAGAGTGGGACTGGGGTGCCCAGGACCTGATGGAACACTCAAAATGGGGGCGGGGGGGGGGAGTGGGGGAGGGAGAGAGCATGTCCCACTAACTGGCCAGGCCAGGCTGTCACTGGACCATCATCTGGCAACAGAGCTTGGCAGCCCCAGCTCATCTACGCACCAACAATGTGGCCCAGGAGGAAACTGTTCCACTCCCCGTGGCCCCACTCCTGACCTGGGTCCCAGTATGGGGAGCAGTACAGCCTTGGCAGGGGTAAGCAGCTCTTCGGTTCAGGCCAGATGCATGACATGAGCCCCAGATCTGGGGTTCTCAAAGGGGGAGAATGGGCACCAGGTGAAATGAATGAGGGGCTGGGGGTACTGTGTGGGAGAGCTAGGAGTCCACAGCATCTACTTTGGTGATGCCTCCCACCCTGCAACCTCCCTCTGCTGGCCCAGAGTCCATCTCCCGTCTCATAGGCCTCTCAGACAATGGGCCTGGGATCACATACCAGCCCAGCTCCTACACAGAGAAGTACCTGCTTCTCACTACCACCCCCTACCCCATGCCTACCTATAAGAACCTAGGGTAAATATAGCACTTACAGCCATCCTAGTTCCTCATTTGGATTTATTCCTTACTTCCTATGGGCAGTCGTAGCTGCCTGTCAGAGATAATAGCAGCAAATATAAGCTGCTAAATATTTGAGAAGAAAGGGATCAAGGGTTTTTCTGCACCACTCTTTAGACCAATGGGACTTCAAGCAGGCTTTTTCAGTCTTTCCTGATACATAAATTGGAAAACTTCTCCTCAGTTAACAAGTTAGATGGGCTATAAAACTACTTAACCCCCACCCCCAAGAATTGTCTTGTTTTTTTAACTGGGGTGTACCTGAAGGGGGAGAAGGGAAGCAGTCCTTGCCAGGCTTCTGGGAGGGGAGGGGGAAGGAGCATGGCCAGACCCCAGCTCCCAGCCAGACCCCAGCCTGGCATGTTCCCCTGAGGCAAAGGTGGCAGGGAGAGGATTTATTCCCTCCTTCCTTCCCTCTCCCCCGCTCACCTCTGGGGTATCCCAGCAGGGGTTAGGTTGGCCAAGGTGGAGCCGCCCCTGTCAGGTTCACTCCCTGCTCTCTGCCTACTGGCAGGGGCAGGGTTAGGGCCAGATTCTGGCCAGTATGACCCTCTGAAGTGAAAGGGAAGGGAGGTGGTTTATTCTGCCCTCCGTACCCTCTCCCACTCGGGTACCACATCTGGGATCTGCCATCCCTGACTTCTGCCTCTGCTGCTTGTGCCCAGCCAGGCAGACCCCAGCTGAGTTCCCCATGGGGAGAGGGAGGGAGGGAGGGAGGGAGGGAAGTGGGTAATAAACCCCCTCCCTGCCCCCTTTGCTTCAGGTGGCTATGCCAGGCTGGTGTCTTGGCCATGCCCTGACCCCTGCTTCAGCTAAAGAACAGAGAGGATGGGGTCAGCCCTGCTCTCTGGAGCAGAGAGCACAGCCCAGCCCAGGGCTGAAAAGCATGCTGGGATGCTGGGGGACTCTGATTTAACTTAAATCAGGAAGGGGTCTGGGACAGAAGTTCCATAAACCTATTGGATATCAATCAGTTAAGTCTGATACTACATTGGACTGGGTTTATCTTAAAACAATGTTGACCATTTTGAAATGGGTTTATATGCACTGAAATTGATTCTGTTACAGGTTTAAACAAGTTTATGATCACTTAAACTGGTTTAAGTATAACTTCTGTCCCTAGCCACAAGCATTCACACTGCTATGTACAATAGAACATGCACAGTAAGATACACGATGGCCTGAGAGGAGACTGGTTGATGCTTGACTTGTGACCTGGGGCCAAGGACATTATCTTGGGATGTCTACAGGTTTGAATACCTTTATAAGAAATGTATACAGTCTATTAGTATGCTCCAGCTGCATGTTGCAGGATTTCTACAATAATGTTTATTTCACTTTTGCTGATCCTAAATGCTGTGCTTAATTCCAATAGTTTATTCAAGATTTTTTTTTATTTCCTGTTAGCAGAACAAGGGCAGCACATTGGAGACTAATTGTTGAAAAATTCCTGAGCTTTCATAAGCAATAACTTACTTTGTCAGATTCTAGGAATTCTAGATTGTTGTCTATGAAAACTCAGGGCTGACTAAACCAGTAAGTCTCTAAAAGTAGGTTACCATGTGCAGGGACATGCACTTGTAGGCCACATCCACATGAGAAGGGGTGTCCATTTTCAGCAGCACAAATAGTAGTGGCACAAATTTGTGCCAATGCTTTGTGCTGCAGTACATACCTGAACGTGGTCACAATGTATCCTGCTGCTCTATGTTCTGCTGGGGGGTGGGGGGGAGGGTGTATAGGTGCCTCAGTGTGGGGGCTAGCCAGCAGGCAGTCACCACACTGAGGCACTCTTTACTCCAGCTAGCCAGGGAGCAGCACATGGGGACAGGGGAGAAGACCAGTCAGGGCTTCCTGCTCCTGTCTCCCTGTGGAGCCCCTGCTCTGAGGGACCCTGCACCCCAGGAAGCCACTCCCTGGCTGACTAAGGTGAAGAGTGTCTCAAGTCAGGGGAGCAGGCAGTCCTGGGCTGGCTGCTGCCTTGTCTCCACATGCCTCAGTATGGGAGCTTCCTGCTCCCCCATCTCAAGTCACCCTGTGCCCCAGCCAAGGCTGTCTGCTCCACCCCCCACTTCTCCATGTGCTACTCCCCAGCTGGGTGGGACACAGGGTGCTGCAGCATGGGGGATCCACAGCATGCAGAGATGAGGGAGTAGGCAGTCCTGGGCTGCCTGCTCCCCGTCTCTGCATTTGTACAGGCACATGGCACTTTGGCATGCTTTGCACCACCTTATCTTTTCTGTTTTTTGTGTTGTTTTGTTTGATTTTTTGCTACCAGGAAACCCTGCATGCCTGCACATCTGGATCCAGCCATAGAGGCACAAACAGCAGCAGCACAAATCTATGCCACTGCTTTGTGCACCATTGCACACCCTTATGCATGTGCTTCGGTGTGCAGCAAATTGTCCCAGGTAGTGGTAGGGCAGAGCGTGCTGGCCCCAGAAGTATTACCTGGTATCTTGGTTTGGCAGGGATGCAGATCCAGCAGCACAGAGCCTGGACAATATTGCTCTGGTTGGTCAGCCAGCCATTTCTTCTGGTGCTCACACCTGACACATGCCCTGTGCTGTTTTTCCTGGAGTTTGGGTGGGTTTTTTTAATATCATGATTTCCCATTACCAAATTTTGCCACTGCACTGCAGTTTGTGCATGCCCCCATGTGTAGTTTGTGGTGCCAGAAAGCAGTTTCTAGCACCACTAACTGCACACCCTTGCATGTGGGGACCGGGCCTAAGGTGCTATTCTTCCCTGCCTTTCACCTGACTTCAGACTAATACAGCTAATGCACTCTGTATCCTTTTAGCTCTAGAAGTCTTTAGAAAGACATGGCAAATCCAAAACTAATATACTGTATTTTCAGAATATCATTAAGGGTTAGTGCCTATTTATCAGTATATATTTTACAAATAGTCTCCTAGTTATAACACAGAAGACATTTGAAATTTAATAGATAAAAAGAAAACTGTTTTGCGGTAAAAACACTGGAGTAGGATTCTTGAACCTAGATTTATTTCCCAGTTCCTATTAGATCACCTTGGGCAAGTTGCTATTTTTTTCAACTTTGTCTGTCTGTAAAGTGAATATGATGCTACTTTGTTCCCTGACTAAAATGCTCTCTCTTCTCTAAAGCCTTAATCTGTAAAACTGTCACAGGGGAAGTCCCAATAATTTACAATTTTTTTGTAGTTATGGTCATTCGAAAGCACTTGCAGGACAGGGGTTTGAACTGAAAAATCTTGTGGATATAGCCATTATTTCCTATATGTTTTTACCCTGCCTGGCACAATTGGACATCGATCTTAACTGAGACTTCTATTCACTCTTATAATACAAAGAGAAAGCTTTATCTGACTCTGTACATGAATCAGCTTTCACTCTTTGGGGAAAATGTCCACTTTGTCAAATTTATCATAATGCCGACTTGACAGGTGCCATATATTTGTACCTTGACATGTGCTTGATTTAATGTCTAACTTGCAAGTATGTTTATTTTCATGGGGAAGGTCTTCATTTCCTTTGTCCCATACAACTGCTGCAGCTATTTTTTTAAAAGTCTGGTCTCAAACTGTAACCAGTATCTTACAGTTTTGCACCCTTTAATATATGATTTACATAAAAAAGTATTTAAAAAATAAAAATCACTGGAAAAATGCCATGGTATTTTAAGAATAAATACATGTAAAGTAATATCTACACTGTAACAAATGAAAAGATTATGAGAGTGTCTGTGAGTTTCATTTTCCAGAAATAGCTTATGAACAGTTCTAAAGTAAACCCAAATTTTTAAAGGGATTTATAATATAAATATTAACCAATATATATTCAAAAAGCTATACTCCACTCTAACCATTTCTTCCTTTAAAATTAGTTATTTTATTATTTGAATCCAAGATGACCCCCTAATAATTAGATTTTAGAACCAAATTTTTAGGGGGGACATCTTAAACTTATGCTTCCCATTACTGAAACAAGGCAAGCAACAGCACAGGGACAGATTGGAGGTGGCAATCTGTAGGAGAGCCAAGTAGCCTGACCCCTGCTCCTTGCTACCTGTTCCTCCCATCACTTGTCCTGCCTTAGCTGCCTACCCCTCCCCAGTGCCTGCGAGCTCCTTATCTGCTTCTCCCCTGTGCTATCTGTACTCACCCTGCCATTTGCTTCTTCTGCTGCCTTCCCCCATGTTTCCCCCCCCAACCAACTTCTGCTCCTAGAAAGAGGTGAAACAAGCCTGAAGTAAGAAACAACCTTTAAAAAACTGAACCTGAGAATCACTTTAAATAGATCTATCAGAAAACTGAGAGGGCTCTTGAAGCTTTCCCCTTTTCTCCTAGGATATAACTCTGTGTTTCTACAGCTATATTAGGGTGCATATTTCAATGTGTTAATAAATCTCACTTTCCCTGAGCAGCTGTCCACTCCATTTAGGAAAAAAAAAAAAAAGATATGGTCTTCTCTGAAGCACAGTGGGTGTTCGTGTACCCAGCAAGGGGGGGGGGGGGGGGGATCTATAGTAAAAAGATCTTCTTCTCTTTGAACAAAAGTAGAGTTCTCTTATTTGGTGAACTTTCCCCCTTTTTCTCTTAATTTTTTTTTTTTTTAATGTTGGGAAGAAAAACAAGTAAATTCAAAATGCATCTGTATTCTAAACTGTTAATGTTAAAAGATTCAGTAAAGGATTCAGAAAATTGAGCATAGGATTTTAAAGGAATTGAGAGTCTAACCCATGCTTCACTCAACCAACTTTCTCTTCGCTGCTGCTTAAAGAAAAACAAAACAAAACAAAATGGCAGTCCCCAAACTCTATATAAGAGTTTATGATGTACTTTCACAAGTTAGGAAACCACAATGTCAAGCCTTCAGTGGGGGTGTAGTGACAAAATGAGTTTCCAACAACTTCCAAGATAATACAAGAATATGAGACATTAATCCCAAACTCTGCTGTGTCTGACTTCCATATTTCATACTATAGTTAAAGTTCTTGTTAAAAACTGCAGGGGACAGTTTCTTTTTATGAAGGATTTCAAGACCCAGGATATGAGTTCATTCTGAAGTAGAGTGAAAAAATAGAAAAAAAGAAGACAGACAAATTAAAATGAAATTAATATATTAATTAAAATAAAATTAACTGCAAAAGAAAATAATAATAAAAAATATATTTTTCTCTTTGTGTTTTGATTTTAAGGATTTACGTTATACTGTTTTATTTTACTATACTAAATGCTTTAACCCAAAATAATAACAATGGTATAATAGAAATAATAATATACATTTCAAAATAAAATATAAACTTCAAAATAAAAGAAGAGAGTCATTTCACCTCAAAGCATGTGTAGGATACCTTCCAGAGCTAGCTAGGGCACTGATCAAGCTAAGCCCCAATCCCATTTGGCTCATTATGGCAGTCCTGTATTCCCCTATATGAACTGCCCTTCATATTGGTATAGGGAAATCTATACCAAATCTGTACATCTTGCTCATCAGTTAAAGATGTACATATTACCATCATTAACTGCTTTCTTTTCTTTGGAAACAAAACAAACACCCCCCCAAGCTAATTTAAAACAAATATATTAATTTTAAGCTTCACTCGATTAAAAAAGTCTTTTTAAAAATTCATATTTGAACTTGTTTTAACATTTCTGCATCATTGCATTAGCTTTGCATCAGGCTATGTTGTATTATGTAACAGGGTTCAGTACTGGAAAGGGGGGACACAGAATGCTAGCAAACCACTTTCTAGAAAAAAAAAATTACTCAGAATCCATTGTTGCTGTATTTTTAGATTAAAAAAGACTCTCAGATTAAATGGATGAAGCATTGAAATACTCGATGATGGTACAACAAATACAGAACACTTGGGAAGAAATTCATCAGTTTACTAGACTCTAAAAACAAGTGACCGAACACAGGCTTTATGACCAAAGATCTTGGTTTTCTCTAATAAAAAGAAAATCCCCAGTTTTTTGGATTAAAGAAAGTAACCCAAAATCCACATTTTTTCATGATTAAAATGAAACACCCTATCTATTGATCGATCAATCGATCAAGAGTGGTGTCTCATTTTGACTATAGAAAAATGTGGATTTGGGGTTACTTGTTAATTTAAAAATGGGTTGGTTTTTTTTGTTGTTTTTATCACAGAAAACCAGGATCCTTGGTAATAGCACATAGACCTTGGCCATAGACACAGTGGCATCCAGGCATATGTTTCCACTGCTGTAACAAGTTCCCTTGGTACATGTGGGAACTGGGGCATCTTAAGCAGTATGGTAGATGGCTGAAGCACAGTTGGCTCCTGTACCAAAGCAGAACAATGTGGTACAGATCTTTCTTAAGGGATGATGGCATGGTCTAGCAGTGGCAAATAAGCTTTTTTTCTCCATAATCATTGCAGTTACAAAGTGTTCCCCAGCACTATTTTGGATACTAAGTGGCCTGGTTAATCCAGCTTGTATTTGCCTGGGAAGTGAGTCATCTTCAGTTTGCTATCATGAGTTTGCCATGTACTTTGGAAACAAAATCACCAGGATCTGGCACAGCTTGGTGAATACCACTTTTTCTGCACTCAGAATATGGGGTTTGGGGAAGTGAAGTCTTGCCCTGCCTATATGAATCATTTTAAATTGCTTTCACCCACTAATACAGAGGATATGCTTGGAGGGATGCAAGTGACTGGCTGTGAACTGGCTCTGTGCTTGTAAAATCAGACAGGAGAGACTAGGGCCACTGCCAAGAGGGTTTGTCAATACCTTCCTTTGTGGGGGCAGGGTCCTTGGTCCTCTTAAGTCTGTGACTGTCTGGCCCCTGCCCAAGAAGCCATCACTTAATACTGACTCCCCATTCAGCTGTTACCCTGTCTCCAGCCTCCCTTTTTTGGGGAAGGTCATTGAAAGGGTAGTTGCCGAACAGCTCCAGGGACATCCAGATGCCATGGATTTCCTGGAAACTTGTCAGGCTGGTTTTCATCCTGGATATAGCACAAGGACAGTGCTCATGGCCTTTGCCAATGATCCTTGCCTGAAGATTGTCAGGGGAACTTATACCTTGTTAATTTACTTGATATTTCTGTAGTTTTTCATACAGTGTCCTTTGATCAACTAACCACAAGGTGTTGATAAAAATATTTACATGACCTGGTGGGTATTTACAGGACCTCTCTAAAATGGTTCTTCTCTTTTCTAGTAGTGTTGTCCTAGAGGATGGTGATGGGCAAGTGCTTATCTCCTCCAGACCTTTCCCGTGAGTTTTCCCAAGGCTCCATTTTGGCTCCACACTTATTCAATGTGTAAATGAGACTGCTGGGAGAGACTATGGGGAGATTAGTAGTGAGATGCCATTAGTATGCTCATGATACCTAGATATGCCTCTCCTTCTCTTCTGACCCTAGCCCAACAATCTTAGTTCTTTCCCAATCCCTGTTGGATGCAGGACTGGAAGTAAGTGTACTAACTGAACCTGCATAAAAATAAGACAGGAATGATGGTGGTGGCCATCACCCCCAAAAACCCTTGCCTCTGACAGAGACTTAGATAATCAATGTGCCTCAGTAGCCATATCCAGACAAGCACGCTTGTGTGATTTGCAGCACCTCAAAGGCTTTTGAGGCACCAAAAATGCATGCGGCACACATGAAAAAATTCTCTGGGTTGCCTATTTTCAGTGCAGAGCCAAAATTAGAGACTAGGAAATTCCAGGATCTAAAAAAAAATGTCTAAAGAAGTGGAGCAGCACATGCTCTGGCTGCTGGCCAGGCTATGCATGCCTGTATCACCATTGCTGCAGCCCCAGAAGGCCCCCAGGATCCCAGGTAAGGCTGCTGGAGCCACCCCAGGTGATGGCCCCAGCCTCCCCTACCCCACCCAGGGCAATTTGCCACACACTGGACTGTACACCCAGGGGCATTCCCTAGGGACAAGTAATAGTAGCACAATTATGTGCTGCTGCTATTTGTTCCTAAGGAAGTGCACATGCACTGTCATCTGGATGTACCCACTTTGTTCTTTGATATGTAGGGACAAAGCACTTACAAGAACAATCTTTGTAATTGGAAAACAAACATGAATTGCTATCAATTACTGAAAATCACTTGTATGATGAACACATTCTTTTGCTACTGTTAAAGATTGCAAGTGTTAATTTTATGTATTTAGACATTCATTATATGTGGACATACAAACACAAACTCTAATAAAGTTTTCTTCCGTGCACTTAAAACTTAGCTGTCCATATTAATTTCTAGGTTTCTTTTACTAAATAAAAGAAAATTACAAGAGCAAGGCTTTATTTCTCTGTGTGAGCTTTCCTATGATCCATGGTTGGCTTCCATTACAAATAAACGTCTTAAAGTCTTCGATTATATTATTCAGATTCAAAGAAATTTTAAAAATGTGGAAGACAAACTCACAAAAAAAAAAAGGGCTGCAAACACAAAACTGTTCTTTGATGTTCTGGAATCTCAGCCAAATCCTACAGCCAAATCCTGTAGTTCAAACTCTGGTAAATCTCCTTCTGACTTCAGTTCCCATCTACCTGTGTAAGAACTAAAGTATTTGGCCTAACTATATACATTTTAAAAGAAAGTAACTACAAAATCCTTATAGATGGAGGATAAAAATTATGTTTAAAGAGTGCTTTTTTCTCTGGGCTATAAGGAAAAACCTTAGGAGTCTATATTAAAGGGAAAAGGGAATGTGCTTGGCAAAAAACCCATACTTTACTCACATATTACTTTCACAGCTGATTATCCTGATTATACCAGCTGTTTCCTCTAAGCTTGTAATCCCTTTTGCTCAAGTGAAAAATAAACACACTACAACCAGAAAGGAGAGCACTGTCTCATGCATACCTCCTTTTCTTAGGAGTTGCATTCTCAGTAAGCCCCAGAGGATTCTAAACACAAAATATATGGAGGAAGTTCCATCTTCATATGGTGAAAGCTTTCAAATCAAGTGTAACTATATTGTCTCCTTGAAAGTTTATTTCATTTCCTTCCGCAAGTTACATTTTTACCTTATACTTACAATTATCTGTGTAACTCATTAAAGTTGACAAAAGGAAAACCAATAAGAATTGTTACATTGTTTGGGGTATTAATCACTACAGCCACCATTAAATTAGTTTCTGCAACATTTTAAATTGTTTGAATTCAGAGACTTTGTCTGAAAATGCACACTAAGCATCATACATCAACCATTAGATAAAGGATTAACCATTAGACAAACATTTGTTTTGTTGAGGGCCAGATGGCCCTCATTTTTTTTTCATTAGCGTTTCTCAGCTTTTCAAGGATGGTGACTTCAAAGCTCCTAATCTAACTATCTTTAAAAAGTGTATTACTACAGTAAACCCATGTAATTTGTGTATGTGGTTTTACAGGTTGACAGGTAATACTTGATATTAAAAAATAAACATGTGCCATTACTAGGAGACATTGGTGTCTGGTGCCTATTGAGGCAGGAGGGCACATGCCCCCCCCCCGACACCAGTCAGCAACTGGGTGGGGGGTCCCCTGGCAGCCAATCCCACTGACTGGGAGGGGCGGGGTCCTCTGTGACTGATCTCACTCACCATAAAAGTGGTCATGCCACTTCTGGAACTCCCACAGCCACCTCTGGAAGCTGTATGGCCGCTTTTGCTGGTAGCCCCGCTCCCCAGCCAGTGCTCATGGTGGGGCACTGGTGCTCCTGCCTGCCCCCATGCCTGCCGGCTAAACAGGGAGCATGGCCTGACAGGGGGTGCACTGGTGCTCTCAGGGTGTGCATGTGCACCCCTGTGCACTCCCTACACATCGTCACTGCTGGGAGATGCTTGAACATTCAAACACCTAACTATTTTCATGAATAACTTTAACACTCCATGCTTATGACCTACTAATTAAGAAATACTTGTAGCTCTTCTGTACCAACTAACAGCAAAGAGACCTCTTGAAGTCCTGCATCTGTGGGACAGAACTTGTGAATGAGTATCAAGAAGTTGTATCCCTACAATCCAGTTCTATCTTTACACCAATTCCACATGTGCCTGTCTGTGGGGATACACCTACACTACAAGAAGCAGTTAAGCAAAGAAGAACTGAAGAAAATGGTTGAATGGGGCTACTCCATATGCTTCTGATTAACCAATGGTAAATGTGAAAGATTATATATGTCCACAGGGGCATCAAACTGAACAGGCAGAGATAGGTTGGAAACCGGGGAGGTTAGAAACAAATGAAATTAGGCCCAAGTTCCAAATGGGGGTTGGGGTGATATACAAAGCCAAGAGTCCCAGAGGACTAACCAGAATCAGGGGGTTAGGAAGCAAAATAAGGTCAAGGCAACATCTGAAGTCCACAGGGCCAGAGAACCCAAAAACAAATGTCAAGCTGGAGAGTTAACCAGAATCATAGGTTTTAAGAGCAAGATGAGACCAGACCAGAATAAAAATCTGAGGTACTCAGTTGGGAACACTGGGACAGGAGCTTCTCAAACACTGGAGACCAACAAGTGTAGGAAGGCTCAGGTGCTGCAGGAGTTCCTTAAAAGCAGCCCCAGAACCAATCAGTGGGAAGGGGTGGGGCCAGCTAGCCCTCAGTTTCTAGAGAGTAGCTGACCTAGTTACAGGGGTGGAAGGTGGTAAATTAATAACAGTGTCTCACTCTGCTTTTTCCTCAGTGTTGTGTCTTTTGGGAAGTATAGAGCAGGGTTGGTGTTCTCAGCAATGACTGCAGCAGAAAAAAAGCTGTCCACAGATTTTTCTGAATCAGAGAGAATAATCTTTATTATAGGGAAAACAAGTTGAATGTCAGAAAACTTCATCTTTCTTGTATAGATTGTATGTCAACTTAAAGAATAATTACATCATTGGAAAGTACATTTGAGAAATAAATCTGTTATACTTTCATGGTAGTCAAGCAAAACTTTAGCATGTTAGCAGGACCAGGACCAGAGAGAATCTGGGAATCCCACAAATTTGCAGAAAATAGCATGAAACAACAATTCTGTAAATTTTATATATATATATATATATATATATATATATATATATATATAATTCTTAGCAGGAAAAGGTCATTTTGATCTATATCTATATCTATATTGAGATAGATAGATAGATAGGTAGATCAAAATGACCTTTTCCTACTAAGAATTTCATCAGCATTTTTATTTTCTTTTGGAACATTTTGATTTTTATAATGATGTAAAAAATGTGCAATGTTCTATTACTTATAGAAAAGTTTTAGGGGGAACAAGAATCTCACAATTAATCTATGTAACAGAAAGATCATGCCCTCAAGAAAATGGGTAGAAAGAAATTAGGACATCTTTTATAAATGTCATATTAGAGAGAAAGCAGAATAAAGAAATCAAAAGACAAAGGCATAAAAAGAGTATTTTAGGGCTCAATATCACCCTACTTTGTAGAAGTGAATTTTACTTCTTGGGAAAAGCACTAGAATGATAGATGTAATGCACAAGGCAGGGTAGATGTTTACCTGTGTAGATTAACTAAATCAGAGATGTATGTAATGCACACCACATGAGCCTTCAACTGACAGCTTCTACATTAAATGCAGTTCCCCACAGGGAGCAGATTATACTTGTACTTTCTGACTGTACCTAGTTGATTTCCAAATAAAGTTAGAGGTGTTAGTTCTGACTTGTGAAGCCCCAAGGTGCATTTTTGTTGTTGTTCTTTTTGAATTGACATGGACCTCTAGGGTCCCTGCTTTGATTCATAATGACCTCAGTGCATGGTCTCATGACATCTCATTGACAGAGGCCATGTCTAGACTAGACACTGACTGCACAGTTGTTGGTAAACAGTCATTTAGTAATTGCATACCTGAGTACTAAATGGCTGCACTGTAGTTGCAGCTAATGCACTGCAGTGTCTTTGCATGGCTTCCTGGTGATGCTGGCTGTACAGTAGTTCGTTACAACAGCACAGTAGCTTATTATGAATGCAAGTAGCATCACATCATGGTTCATGCCATGCAACACTACTGCACAGTAGTAACAAGCTACTGCACAGTAAGCATCTCATGTAGATGCAGCTAGTAAGAGGCAAAGTCTTGGTAATTGACTAAGTAGTTTTGATCCTGGCTAATTGAAATATTTCCTCCTTCATTTAGTGATTCTATCATCTAAGGCAGCTGAGCTAATAGTTTAAGAGATTGAAAGAGGGGGCTGGTAACTGTATATTTCATGAGGCATCATCACCTCTGTAATATCATAGCTCATTCTGTGCTGTTAGCAGTTTATGAGTGATACAGCAGATGTCTGAATGGTAGGGGGATAACTTTGTAAAGTTCTGGAAAGTTTTTCACTTTAGACATTATTCTAATGTATATGGATTTGTCTATGGACATGGCTGCCTGGTATAAGAGTCCCCAACTGCTATTACTGACAGTGGGACAAGATAGTAAAGCTAAAGAGCTTCAGGACTCCCAATATATATATTAGTGGTGTTTCATTTAATTATGTAAAAATGTGGATTTGGGGTTATTTTTTTTTTAATTAAAAAATTGGTTGTTCTTTTTAATCAGCAAAAACCAGGATCCCTGCACATAAGCCACCTTGTATAATTAATACCAACATAACTGACCCTCTCTGGATACATTTTCCACAGCTACAACCCTCTCTTCCAAAAGCTGACTTCCTCCACAGTTCCTCAGGGTACCTTCCTGACTGAAGTGCTTTGACAGGAGCCTAACCTTTCCCTCCAGGAAGCCCCTTTCCCCTTCAAGATCTGTGCCAGAATGACCTCCTCAGCCTAGCAGCCAGGCTTACATGACCCTAGGCTCCACCTCTTTTTGTTCAGCTCTCCTATTATTCTCTCAACCAGGTACACAGCTTTTTCATTGGGCTTATCGGTAGCTACCTCAGTTCTACTGTAGTCATCACCTAACTGAATATTAATATATCTGTCTATATATTAGTGGTATCTATATATTAGTATCATTTTAATCATGAAACAATGTGGATTTGGGGTTACTTTTTTAAATCCAAAAATAGGGTTTTGTTTTGTTTTTTAAATCAGAGAAAACCAGGATTCCTGGTGATGAGCAGGGCAGGTGAACATAACTAAGGTTCTACTCTGACAACTGAGGGAAGCATCCCAAACTATAGTAACAATTTAAATATCAAAGGTATGACATGAAGGATAAGAAGGGTAGGTAGCAAAAGGCTGACCACCAAGAGGCATCAGACTCCAGGGTTGAAACCCCAAAGCTGGTACACCAAAAGACGACTGGGTCTAAATATGACTGATTTATAACTTATTTACAACAGCAGCACAAACTTCCCTTCCATCTCGCTTGACCCCCTCAGAAGGTCTAAAGAAGTGAGAGACTATTTTAGGATCATGTCATTATTATACCTGTTTTCAAGTACTTTGATGAATCAGGGTTTTGTGATACATCTTTACCATCTCTGGGTAAGCATGACAGTTATGCTAAAAAATAAACTCCCACTTGACATATGCACCAGCCTACAAATTAGATTTCCCAGATGTCCAACAGCAGTCCTGACAGTACATATCACTTTTATGTTGCTTTGAGAGTCTGAGCACAACATTATGGTGCATCCATACGGTTGCTCTAAGCCATCTACTCTAAGTTAAAGAGTTGTAATGAGAACAAAAGACTTATATTTCAGCACCAGTCCTGAGCTCATGCCAGAATCATAAAAACAGTTTTAGTATCTGTCTACTTCTGTTCCCATTTATAAATAAAAGGAGTGTCTCCTCTCTTCCACATATTCTCAGGCTTGTCTGTTTAGATGCTAAACTCTTCAGGAAATGACCTTGTGTATATGTATTATATAATTCCTAATAAAAACTCAGATCTCTCTTGGAGCCTCCAAACATGACTGTAACACAAATAACAGTATTGATGACTAACCAAATAAGTATTTGGAATTCAACTGGAAGTTTGCAAAACACTTTTCTTGAAGATTTTACCTAACTTTATTCGAAGCTGATGGGAATAGACCAATATTGAATGGATGAAAGTACAAAGATTAGCATAATCATATCACTCATTTATATTACTTTTCATATTTTTTTTACAGAAGCATTCTTGCTTAAGCAAACATGAGAAGCATTGAAGCCATGTTTACATGGCACTAGCTCCATTGGACAGGCCATGTAACAAAGATGCCTGACAACTTTTTCCCAAAACAGGTTCTATACACTTAGCTCACTGATAGCCACCTCTCTAGCAGTGGACAAAGAAGAGATACAAGGAAACCGTGAAGGCCAATCTGAAGAAATTGGATATTAACATCAATAGCTGGGGAAACTCAAGCACTGAATTATTCCCAATTATACTACAATGTCCAACAAGGAATCAATTACCTTGAGCAAACTCACCTCACTATGAAGGCAGACAGATAAGAGAGACAAAGGGCAAGAGCTGTGACCCAACATCACCAGATCCACTTCTTTCTCCTGGAACTATTTGCTACACCTGCAGTTGAACATGCAAATCTCTGACTGATATCCTCATCCATCTACCAACTCATCAACATCTTCCTATCTTCTGGTAAATACGGAAGTCAGCCATCCTCATATCAAGGTGGCTGTGGTACCTGCTTCTGGCCACACTAGGCCCATTCTAAACTCCAACTTATCAGAATCACCTTTCATGCTATAACCTGCTACACATTCTACTGTTATCATAAATTTGGAAGGCTGTTTTCAGATCACCAGCGACCCTTTAAGGGTTTCACTTTGCCCAGTTCATCATCAGGCTCTTCTGTCTGATCCAGTCTGTGTCTCTAGGGTCCTTTCTCTACCTTAGTCTCAGACTCAGTCTGATGGTGCCTTACTCCCCTGAACACTCAAAGCTGAGAGCCCTGTGACAGGCTTCACACATTGTGCTGTTGATGATATAACCAATAGATTCAGCAAAGGCTACATGGATGGTGGTTTTAAACCCCTTCCAGAGTTCTCCAATGTTGCTTTTAGTTGTGATCACAGCAGAAAGATAGATATTCATGAAGATGTTATTGGAGAAGCTTCAGCACTTGAAGAAGTATGATGTTGAATAACCTTTGCATTGATTTGGGCTGTTATCAGTATTGTGGAGCAAGTAAAATGTTTATAATGGATCTGACAAGACTATGTTCTGTCTAGCAGTCATAGATGCCTAGCATGGCTCATGTGATACAGACATCCATTCAATCATGAACTCTAACAATAACATAGTTGAGGAGGTGTCATCACTTAGAGTGAGAGTGTCTCCATGTAGTTTTGTATCTGTCCCTCTGTCTAAAGATGGTGCTTGTAATGAAAAGACCATGCTCCACAAATTTATGTTGAGAAAGATGCTTCGGAGTTGACTAATGAGCTAATTCTTACTGATGATACCAACATTGTGAATGCACCTATCCTGGGCTGTTTTTCCCTTCCAGACGAAGTTGGTGGCTCCACCTTTTTCCTCAGTTGACCCTCATCTGGCCATCTTGTGTAACTCAGAGCTGCTATGGCAATGTTGTATCTCACTGACTCTCTGAAGTTGGTGCCAGTTTTTTTATGATCATTCATTGATGAGAGAGATGACAGGATCCAAATCTTCTTCAACCAGAAGAGAGAAGGGATTATTCTGCTTGGGAAGTTGACACCTCATCTCAGTAGAAGGATGAGATGACTGGCTTTGTGGATTATGGCAGACCAATGGGCGTGATATACCTTGATTTTAGCAAAGTTTTTTATATGGTCTCCCACAACATTCTCCAGGGCAAGTTACAGAAGTACAGGCTGAATAAATGGACTGTAAGGTAGATAGAAAACTGGCTGGAGCATCAGGCTCAGAGGATAGCAATCAATGACTTGATGTCCAGTTGGCAGCTGATATCAAGTAGATTGCCCCTGGGGGCTGGTCCTGGAGCCAATTTTGTTCAATGTCTTCCTCAATGACCTAGAAGATGGCACAGAGTGCACCAACATCAAGTTTGTAAATGACAACAAACTGGGGAGAGTAGTAGATACGCTGGAGGGTACGGCTAGGATTCAAAGTGACCTAGACAAATTGGGTGAAAACAAATCTCATGAGATTTGACAAGGATAAGTATAAAGTCCTGTACTTAGGAGAGAACAATCCCATGCACCAGTATAGGCTGGAGGCTGACTGACTGGGCAGCAACTCTGCAGAAAAGGACCTGGGGGTTACAGTGGGCAATAAGTAGAATATGAGCCAACAGCATGTCTTTGTTGGAAATAAGGCTAAAGGCACACTGGGCTGCATCGGTAAGAGTGTTGCCAGCAGGTCAAGGGGAAGTGCCCTCTATTCAGCACTAGTGAGGCTACATGTGGAGTACTGTGTTTAGTTTTGGGCTCCCCACTACAGAAAGGATGTGGACAAAGTAGAGAGTGTCCAGCAGAGGGAAACAAAAATGGTGAGGGGGTTGGGGCACATGACTTGAGCAGAGATCTTGGTTTTCTTGGATAACCTCCCTCCCCCAATTTTCAGCTTTAAAAAAGTAACTTAAAATCCATATTTTTCCATGATTAAAATTAAATACCACTATATCTATATCTATATCTGTTAGTGGTATGTTTCATTTGGATCATGGAAAAATATGGATTTTGAGTTACTTTTTTAAATTGAAGATTTTTTCTTCAATCCTCCAGTGAGATCCTCCAGTGAGTATGGCTCTGCTCCTGCAGATCCTCCAGTGAGTATGGCTCTGCTCCTGCAGAGATGATTTTCTGAGCCAAGCCCAGATTAGAACTGACTCTTCAGCCTAGGAGCTCTGTTTTTTTCCTTGCTTATGAGGAGAGGCTGAGGTAACTGGGCTTATTTAGCCTAGAGAAGAGAGACTGAAAGGCGATTTAATAGCAGCTTTCAACTACCTGAAGGGAGGTTTGAAAGAGGATGGAGCTAGACTGTTTTCAGTGGTGGCAGATGACACAACAAGGAGCAACGGTCTCATGTTGCAGCAAGGGAGATTTAGGTTAGATATTAGGGAGATTTAGGTTAGATATTTTCTCACTAGGTGGGTAGTAAAACACTGGAACAGATTACACAGAGAGGTGGTGGAATCTCCATCCTTGGAGGCTTTTAAAGAACTGGCTAGACAGAGCTTTGGCTAGGATGATCTAGTTGGGAATGGTCCTGCTTTGAGCAGGTGGTTGAACTAAATGACCTCTTGAGGTCCCTTCCATCCCTAATTTTCTATGATTCTATGAGACATATCAGCTCCTCAAAGCCAATGCTTAAAGGAGAATCCAGGAAATCAAAAAACAGTGATGACAAGATAAAGCTAAGATTCAGCTCTACACTGATAAACATGATGTGTTGCTTCTTCCAGGCAACAAAAGCCATTTAATCGAGAGATTTCCAATGACAATATTACACTGGAGTTCACAGAACCACTTGCTACCTCCTTCTCCCCATCTACACACACGGTGAGATGGAAGCTTTCAGAACCACTTCTCCCATGGATACACTGAGTGGGATTCCTATATCCAGTAATGCAATCCATGCCCTCCCTCTACACACCTTCAGTGGCTTTCCATCTCTCCAAAAGTGCACACCAACAAAGTAACCAAACTTATCCTCCAGTGAGTATGGCTCTGCTCCTGCAGAGATGATTTTCTGAGCCAAGCCCAGATTAGAACTGACTCTTCAGCCTAGGAGCTCTGTTTAAATACTCTGCCTGGCTTCATCCCTTTTCACCAGACTCCCTAATGTGGCACAGAATTTCCTCCTTTGCTAATGAGCAGTCTAATTGTCCTAAGGTGTTTCACTGAAATGTATTTGCACCTTGACTCAGTAACAGAGGTTAGTGGTCCCTCATACAAGAGCCATTTGTGTGGCATTTTGTTTCCTAAATGTATGCATATGTATTGGAAACTCCAAGTTTCTCCTTGAGGCTTAGTCCAACTATCCCACTGCAAGTTAGTCATGTTTTCAGAAGATACGTTTAAAACCTAAAACCAAAATCATGTATTTTACTAGCAACATATCTGCTGAATGCATAGCTATCAGGCACACCTGGTGAACTCTAGATATAGATACCTATGTATGTGTGTGTATGTGTATATATATATATATATATATATATATATATATATATATATATATATATATGTATATTTGCACCTCTCAACATGTAAGCAGAAAGTAGCACTCAGTTTATTAGTTTATAAAGTGGTATAAGAATTGACAGTCATTTGAAGTGTTACGGTTTCTGCAGTGGTGCTGTTCTAAAAATACAGAAATTACATAGCCAAAACCAGGAGTGACATATGATAAATATTTTTAAAGCTATATAAACATAGAAGAATGAAAAGGAGATAAGATATGAATGATATCTTGTAGTTGATCATTTCCTTCTTTTACAAAGGACAGTTTGAAAACATGGTTCCTAACCCAAGATAACACAGTTGCATCTTCCTTCCCCACGGAGATCAGCTAAGCAGGAAACATAAAAGGTCATAAACGTATGTACATGCAGAATTAACACACATGAGACTTCCAACAAAATAAAATGAGGAAGAAATGATACACAGAAGAATAAATACAGCAGTTCAGACGGCCAGTAGGATGGACAGATAAAGCAGCATAAATTCCAGATAAATATCAAGAAGATCCAAGGGTAGACAAACTAGTAATAAAATTGATACAAATCGTGCCCCTTGAGGAGAAGCTCAGCCTTTCCCTCTTCTGAAGGCCTCCCTTGAAGCCAGTCTTGGTATGCCTTCACAAGGGGCAAGTCCCTTAAAACTTTAGGACTAGATTTTCTCTCTCCCTGACTTTTCCAGCAATCTGTTGCATCCCTACCTCAGAGAGATCCCTTTTTTCTCCCTGAACTGGAGTGGGGAGGCAGTGCTGTGCTGTTTTCTTCTTCACAGAGGGCAGTTAGAGTGGCAATGTCCCAAATAGCATAGCTCGGTTTCATACAAGCCATCTTTATTATACTACTTCAATTTCCTCTATCCTTTATCAGACTCTACTCTGTTTTCCCAGGGTCTATTATTTTCCCTCTGTCCTCCTGGGGACTGCGCTCTTCTGTCCATCTCCCTGTCCTGCCTGGAAATATCATTTCCCTTCTCCCTAGCTCTTTCAGACCCTCTCACTTTGTCCTATACAAACAGGCACACTTGCAACAAAATTGTTACAAAATGACACTTGTCAACACAGTGACTAACAGTAATCCCATAGAATTAAACATAATGTCATGGGGAACAAATCAGGGAGCAGTCTTGTAGCAAAACCCCCAGTTTTTCTTCTTTTTTTTTATTGTAAAATACATTCCCTCCCTTCCCCAAGTATTTCTGACTTTTTCTCTCCCACTCTGTTCCCTATAGAAAAATATGAATAAGTTAAGACATAGGAGCTTGGGTTGTAGCCGTGTTGGTCTAAGGACATAGGCAGACAAGGTTCCTTGGCTGAATTTGATATCTTTTATTAGACCAACCCAAATGGTTGGAGAATAGTTATTAAGCAAGCTTTCGGGTTCAAAAACCCTTTGTCAGGCTAAGGAAGCTTCAGCAGTTGGTGTGTGCTCTTCCTGGATGGAATGAAAAGTAAACAAGCTGGGACTGGGCTGGGCTGGGCTGGGCTGGGGAGTCAGTTGCCAGGCAGATTATAATGTATCAAAAATCCAATGTCTATGTTTAGTCCATGATCTCTAGTATCCAGCAGGTTGATGAAATGGAGCTTATAGGCTCATCTCTGGGAAGTGTTGTGTAAGTTTCCCTTGAGGATCAGGACTAGGAGATTGGAGAGAGAGTGGCCCTCCTGTGAGAAATGTGCCCCCACAGGTAATTGAGTGTTTCTGTTTTTGATGGATTTCTGGTGTGCATTCATTCTGGTGCGCAGTTGTTGTTTGGTCTCTCCTACATATCTTCCATCAGGGCATTTGGTGCATTGGATGAGGTATATTACATTTCTGGAGGTGCAGCTGTAAGATCCTGGGATGCTGATGGCTCTGTTGTGGGGTGTAGTAATAGTGGGGGTGGTGGAGATGTGTTGGCAGGTTTTGCATTTCTTGTCCTGGCACGGTCTGGATCCTTTTGGTGTGGTCTGGGCTTGAGGAAGTTTGCTTCTGGTGATGAGGTTGGCGAGGTTCGGTGCTTGTTTGAAGGCTAGGATGGGTGGCTCTGGAAAGATCTTTTTAAGAATAGGGTCTCTTTCTAATATGGGTTGCAATTTTTTGAGGATTTTCCATATGGGTTCAAGGGATGGATGATACGTCATAACCAGCAGTGTGCGATTTGTGGCTATTTTTCTTCTGTACTGCAGCAGTTCTTCACGTGGTATCCAGGTGGCTCTTTCAAACGTGCGATCTACCTCTCTGGAGGAGTGTCCTTGCTGGGTGAAAGCCTTTTTAAGATTGGTGAGGTGGCGATCCCGGGTATTAACAGAGTCACTGACATGACAGCCAGAGCAGGGCCAGGCTCTTCAGCAGCCCCCCCCCCCCCCAGCACCAGCTGAGGAGGGTCTCAGTGGGGATGGAGTGTCCTGAGTGGTCCCCTTAACTTTCTTCTCTTTGTTGTTGTTCTTCTTCTTAGTGGCAGATGGCCCACCCTTCATAGAGGATGGGCCAGAGTGCTTCTGGCCTGCCTCCCCAGGGCCATTCATCTCAGACAAGGCCGCAGTGGAGGGCAGCTGGGAAGAGGCCTGGGCCCCATCATCTGACAGGGCCTTGGTGCCACAATCACTGGCCACCCCATCCACCTCAATCGGGGTGGTCAGGGCAGGCAGGAGGCAAGTGGAGGCATCAGCCTCTCCACCTGGTGGTGTCTCTGCACTGGTGGGGGTGGGCACTGTAGGTGGAATGGGTGGCGGGTGAGGGTTGGGAATTAATCCCAGCCCTTCTGCTGGATGGCTCTCTCACACCAGAAATTCCAGCCCCCTAAGATGGCACAGGTGTGGAAGGAGGTCAGGAAAAGCTCCCGGCCTCACTGGGTGGAGCCTGTGTCCCAGAGGTGGATGCACCATCTGTTAGCACTGCTGTAGTCATCAATGTTCCTTGCTGCTGTCCCCCATGGGCACTGGGCTGCTAAATGGGAAGAGCTACCACACTGGGAACATGTAGTCTCTTGAAAGGAAAAACAGATCACAAACCTCCGCCCATTGAACATGAGCCTCAAGGACTGAGGCAGGGACCATGGGCCCTCCCTGAGGAGCATGAAAACCTGCCTTCAAAAAGACAGGACATGCCCCTGCTTTGGGTTCTTGCTTCCCATCCTCAATTGGCGAAAGGGACTCATAAGAACCCCATAGGACTTAAGTTCCTTGACTAGCACCCAATCAGTCACATGCGGGGGCACATTAGAAATCACCACTCTCACTGCTGGGGTGTTTAGGGGCATAAGAAAATAGTGTGTACCTGCAATGTCAAGGCCCTCTGCACACACCCTGTTAACTAGGGTGGAATCGCTTAGGTAAATCAGTGGGACCTTGTTAACATGGCCTGCATAATGTATGCTACACTGTCACAGGAGACTAGCTAGGGCATCTACACAAACCTTGACCCCGATGTAGGGAGGGGTATGAACCCTCAAGCCATGGGGAATTGGGAGGTTCTGAGAGGCATCCTCTTGCCAGTTGCTGGGTGTAGGAGCAGCCATTCCTGCTAGGACAGGGTTAATTTCAAGCTGTAACTAAGAAAAAGAAAACAAAAATGTTTATACTAACTAAAAAGATAAGTGTCTGGGAAGGCGGCCATAAAACTCTAGATGGGAGGAGGGAAAGGGGCAGAGGGAAAGAAAGCTGGGGAGAAGCATGGGCGTTATTAAAACAGAAACAAGGAAAAAGGGGGGGGGGATTAAGATCGCCCCTCAGATGGCAAGATATTGGAAAAGATAACTCCCCACAACAAGCAAGCAGAAAAGAAAGAAAGAAAGGAAAAGAGTCAGAAAAAGCCGTAAAGAAGCAACTCACAGACAAAGAGACCAGAAGTACAGGGGGAGGGGACAGAGAGCAGAGAAAAAGAAGAAAAAACACTGCAAAAAAGCAAGAAAACAATCAGAAAGTGAGGTAAACAGAAGCAAGAGACCTTTAGACAGGTGGGAGTCAGAAAAGAAAAGAAATAGGAAGCCGGGGAGTCTTACACTCAGGATTGTCCCACGCAGCTCCAAGTGAGCCTGGTCTGGTGCACCCAAAGTGGAAATAAAGAAGGAAGAAAGGAATGGTGGAAATGGTATGTGTAGATGGAGGTCCTGGTGCATGGCTTTCTCACTCACTCCAGTTGGGTGTGGGCCCTACTCCAGAGTCACAGGAGCTCCACTGGCCAGGCCACCCCCATGACCTTAAACATTCCAGGGGCTTCTATGAGATGATACTATGATGTTTGCAATGTTCCATTTCCTGGCCTGGACATTTCCAGTGTCCTCTATCTGCAACACTGAGGCAGCTGGCCATGTCCACCTGCTCCTGAAGTTGTCAGAAGTATCTGTCTGTTTGCCCCACCTTGGATGCTTAGTGTCCCCCAGGCCATATTACTGTGGGACCATGTAGCTGCAGGCCAAAATACATTTATAGCAACCCAGGTGCATATGGTCTGGTTACCTGCCAGTAGTGGCTGAGTCACAGAGCTCACAGGGTTGCCTTTGTGAAGGCCTAGTTCTGATGATTTGCCCTCCAACACCCTGGCCTACCAAAGGTGAACTACCTGCAGTGTGTCCTGCTCAGAAGGAGGGGCAGTCTGTGCTGGCAACTGAGTCACAGGATGCCTGTGTCTGGCCTCTAAGATGTGGTGTGTGGGTGCCAGGGTTAGGGTCTGTGGGGCTGCACTTGAATATGGGGGTTTTCAAGGACTCATGGTTGGGGTCTACATATAAGTCATGGGGTGCTTCATAATGGGGTGTTGAGGGAGTGCAGACATGCCCTGGGGACTTGAGTATCCAGGTCCCAGAGCTTGTGCCAGGGAGACAGACACCTTGCTTATCCCCCTCCTCCTTACTTCCCCACCACTACCTGTGTCTGACAGGTGGTTAAAAGCTGGAGGCAGGGACAGGAAAAGGAGCTGTCCTTGCTTGGTGCTGAAATTACCCAGAGGCAGGAGGTTTTGGGCACTCATCTGAAGCAGCAAAGCGAGGACTGAGGAATGCTAGTGCACATCCCTGTGAGGGAGTGGTAGGGAGGACCACAAAGCAGGCTGGGGTGCCACAGAGCAGTGATGTAACTTGAATCAGTAGGGGATGTTAGGGTGACAGTATTTGGATCTTGGGGATCATTGAATTTGCAGCTGAATAAAGTTGCTATAGCCTGTGTACCACAAAGCCACTAACCACAAGACAGAATGATATATTAAAAGTAAATACTTGCAAGACACTTAGGCAAGCATTTTCCTAACAATGTCGTAGTGTTGTAAAATATATAGCTCATTGTGTAAGGAGAACAGGATGCAGCCCACCAGCTATCATCAGGAGATAAAGCAGAAGTAAGACCTTGGAGATGAAGGAGTCAGCAAGAAACAACAAGTGACCAGAGGAAGCAGAGGTCAAAACCTTAGACATGCGCTCATAGCAAAAGTGCATGTAAATGAGTGAAATACATAGGCAATTCCATGCTAATGAAGTAAACAGTAAACAGAGGCAGAGCTTGAGATAGGAGGGAATATGGGTGGAACAAAGAAGGGACAAAGGTGGAGTAAATGTTAATGAGCATGAACCAAGGTGTATAAATGTGAAAAGAACTAATGTTCAGTGCAGCTCCCTAGTTTGTTGGAGCTGGCCCGAAGCTGTCTCCATTTTGAATAAAGCTGTTGCTAGCAATGTGTGCTCAGGTTTGCTCTCTGAGCAAGTGGATTGTCACTTCCCTAGTTGTTGGGTCTTACAGGGGAATACTACACAAGTTCGATACATCTGTCTAAATAGAATTGATCACAATTTACTGCACCTCACACAAGGTCTATACTAGGTCTCTTGAGCCATTTTTAAACCGGTATATGTGCGCTGAACTTCTGTATAGTTACAGATTGAAATTGGTCTATGTTCACTTAAACTAGTCTAAGTATAATGTTTGTATGTGTCCCAAGTATTCACCAGTAGAACTTCATGCTTCTTTGGTTACAAAAACAAAACAAAACAACAAATAACCTACAGTACATAAATAAACAGAACCTATTTGGCCATGTCTAGTACATGGAATGGAAAAGGCAGAACTGGACGTTTCATCTAAATAGGGTAAATAACATGCTTTCCATTTGCTATTTCAGTTATACAAATACACAATCTATGAAAAGGATTTTCCTGAGTAGGATTATAGGCTGCCTATACATATGCTGATTTGTATTCTAATTAGAATGGTCCAGAGAGTTTTTATCTGCATGTGTATAAAGGCATATAGAATTAAAACAGGCTTCTGAGGCACTTTATCTAAACCCCATTGAATGAGGATTAGATAAAGTGTTCCACAGCCATTTTTAAATTTTCAGGGGCTTAATACATGTGACTGTGAGGCATTTTAATTAGAACAGCTCTCCAGGAACTGCTGTCATTAGAACTCCCTTCGACCCCCCAATCACATGTATAGGTAGCCATAGTTTTTGGCATTTGTTGCATTGTTATATATTAACTGTTTTTAAATAGTTTTTTAAATTTTCATTTCCAGTTTTTCCCTGCACATCTGTTCATTTTCTGCAAATACTTCACTTTTTGGTGCAAAATGAATTCAGTTTAAAAAAGAAAATAAAAAGTAATTATTGGGTAATTTGGGGGAGAAATCTATGTGAAAAACTGTAAATGAAGAAGGTAGTTATGAAAGACCTCTGACAGAATAAAGGAGAATATGGCAATCCTATAAAATGTGTTGTTCTTTTTGAGAGAGAGAAAATAGGTCCAGGGCTTACTCCACAAAACTTAATGGCATAATTCATACTGACTTTAATCAGGGCAGAATTGGGGCATATTTTGGTTTCATACTACAAACCTAAATATACTTCAGAGGCATGACAAAACGTACAGTGAAGCACACTAAAAATAGCCATAGAATCACCTTGAAATGTATATATTCATTACTGAACTTGCAGGATACAGATTTCTGATGCCAGCAGTCTGAAATAATGAAATGCAGATATGCATTATGTGCATGACAGAATACATTCTAGTTCTAAAAGAAATTCCTTCTGTCTGTCTGTCACTCCACTTGAATGATAGACAATTTTCCTTATTTTACACCAAATTTACTTAAAAGTTTTTTGGGCAGGGACCTTGTCTTCTTAAATCTCCATAAGGGATGGGGCACACACAGGGCTAGATAAAGAGTAATTAACAATAATATACCTCATTATAGGGAACAAAAATCCAGCATGTGTTGCCTGCAGAAAAAGGTTTGCCCTTCAGAGAAAGTTACAAGGATTTCAGCATAACAGAAAAGAAATGATAGGAGAGATGGCATTTTCATATAAGCACACATAGGGGGCAGATGACAATGTGAGGTAACTCCACATCTTTTTAGTGTGATGTGCTAATTTACCTATAATCCAACCAAGATAACCTAAAAACATATTCACTAGTTTTAAAATTTTTTTAAATGATGCTTGTTATGGCTAAAAAAATGGTGATTATACTGCTACTGAGAAAAGGAGAAGGAAACTAGAAGTAATAATCAGTAGAAGAGATGTATTTATGCACATATCAGTTTACATCAGCTTCTTTCCCATTTCTAGGGCAAATTCCTGCCTGAAGCTGATGTGTACAGGGTTGTTAACTAGTTACTCTAGTTGATTATTTTTTATGTAATCAGATCATATTTGAAGTAGCTGATTGCTGTTGTGAATTAATTTTGAATTACACTAAAAAATAACCAGTGTTATTTTTTTTTTCAGTCTAGGAACACAAAGATCTCTTTGAGGATTTTTTTTTTTTTTTTTTTGGCAGTGTCCATCATTTATCATATAAGCATAATAGACAGATGGCTCTAAGGGGGCTATATAATTCATGTTAAAATTTAACACAATGGGGATGAGTAACATTTATTTATATTTTTAATCCTTCATTTAGTTTGAAATACAAAAATTGCCCCTTTTGCAAGTAACAATTCACTAAAATATGTAATATATCTCCCCCAAAACAAGAAAGTATAGAGCCCAGTCTCCTAACCTTATGCAGTCATGACCACTGATCCTGGTTTCCTCTGATAAAAAAAAAAAAAAAAAATCCCCAATTTTCAGATTTAAAAAAAAGTAACCCAAAAATCTACATTTTTCCCTTATATATAAACACATACAGAGAGAGAGAGAGAGGGAGAGAGAGAGAGAGATGTTTCATTTCATGGGTAACTGGTGCCTCCTGATCCTGGGGGGAGGCCACCAGCAGCCAATCACCAACTGGGACAAACTGGAAGTGTCACCGGTGCACTGACTGTGGCAAATCTTGTGGGGGAGGGCACATGCCTCCCCCCCACCCCCCATGCTCCCCTTACACAATGCTTATGTTTCATTTTAATCACAGAAGAATGTGGATTTAAGGTTACTTTTTAAAACAGAAAACTGGGGATTCTTTTTTTATCAAAGAAAACCAGGATCCCTAGTCATGACAATATCTATTAAAAAGTAGTAACATTATTTTGAAATCTAGAGATTTAGTATGCATATATGCAATAGCATGTAACCTAGCGTTAATAATGGCTTCTGTGTCAGAGTACTGTGGGTTGTCAACACAACATCTATCTTCAAGCAGGGCTCCCAGAGGTGATTCTGAGAACTACAAACCAATGACTTCTATACTTGGCAAGATAGGAGACAGGTGTGTGGGGGAACAGGGAGGCACATGTCGCCCCTAGATTTCCATGTCAATAGTGGGTGTGGGGTGTGGGATGTAGACCTAAAGCTCAGCTGGAGCCAGCTCCCAGCAACAATGGGGGAGGCAGCAGTGGCATGGAGTTTTTCGCCTCCACTGTCAACACTTATGTGTTGTTTATGCTTGGCAAGGTGGCAGAATCTATAATAAAGAATAAAACCAACAATCACATTGATAAATGTGATATAGTGGGGAAGAGTCAGCATGGCTTTTGAAAAAAGAAAACTCTGTCTCACCAATTTGATGAAGTTTTTTTGAGGATGTTAACAAGCATGAGGACAAGGGGATACTGTCAATATAATATGTTTTGATTTTTCAAAAGAACTTTTCACAAGGGTTCTTACCAAAGATTCATAAAAAATGAGCTGCCAAGAGATTGAAGGGCAGGTCCTTTTATGGACTAAAAGTTGGTTTGACAGTTGTATTATCCATAAGCCAACAAGAAGTAGGCCTGAATGCCCTTTTTTTCAGGATGGAGAAAAGTCAATAGTGGGGTCCTACAGGGATCTGTGTTGAGTCCAGTTTTGTTCAACATTTTAATAAATAATCTGAAAAAGAAAGTACTTAACAACATTGCAAAGTTTGCACATAAATGCAAATTACTCCAGGTAGCTGAACCCCAAGGTGATGGTGAGGAATTCCAGAAATCTCCCAGAACTGAGTTAGTGGTAAATAAAATGGCTCATGAATTTAAATATTGACAACTGCAAAGTAACTCCCTTGGGAAACATAACCTCTGCTATACACGCTTAATCCTGGATTCTGAACTAACCATTACCACTCAAAAAAGAGACCCTGGTTTCACTGTAGATAATTCTATAAAAACTTCAGCTCAGTACATACTGAGCATTTTGCAGATGCATTTATGCTGGCTTAAATTTACTGTGCAGTAAATGGGAAGAGGCCAGAATCTACATGTGCAGACATTGTTACCTCTCAGCTTTGTGTTCTTGGGGAACCCTGGCACAGTACACAGCCTGTCTGACTCACAAAGGACTCACCCCCTCCCCACCTCTGCCTGAACAAGAACTGATTAGAGGAAGGACTTACAAAAGGCAATGAAGATGCAGTGGGAGACGCATCTAAAGCCCTCCAGACAAGGGTGATAAGAATGAAGCAACTCCCCTGGTCTCATTTACATTTGAGATGGAACTGAATGACAACTCATTTAAATGGGAGATGGGAAAGGAATGTACCTTCACTAGCATTCAGGATGGAGAACAGAGATTCCAAGGCAAGGACCACACTGAGTTCTGGGACCAGAGAAGCAGGAGAGCCCTGCATAATGGGAGATCCCTGCTTCAAATATTAATCAACCCATGTCTACACACACCCAGCTCAGCATTTATCAGACCAATTCTAGTCATGACTCCTTTACTGGTACCCAAATCATTGAATCTGCCTGTCCAAATTGTGAGCTCCCTCAGAGTAATGCCACCCATAGTCAGGAGTGATCAGTTCCTACTCTCCAGCATATAAGCCAGTGTTTACCCATAAGCAAGTTTAGTGTTCTCCCTTGAGCCATTGTTAGTACTCTACAAAAACCCCTACCCAAGCTCAAGTTTCTGTCCTGGTGCGTGGATCCAAAGCTGCATCAGTTCCACTCCTTTTCTGCCTGGAATCCCTCCAGTAATCATGCAAGCTCCAACAAATACCTGGGAACCTCAACTGGTTCAAGCTTTGCTGAGTGGTGAGACCCCAACTCTCTCTCTCTCTCTCTCTCTCTTTTTCTCGAATTCCAGGAACCTGACTTTTGCTTTCTTACCCAGGCAGAGCTCTCTAAACTTGCCTTTTGCTAATCAAATTTGAGCTAGGCTTCCCCAAATACCTAACTGAAATGATGTAATATTGTAACTGTTTTACTTGTCTCTCTTGTATGGCTATTACTACTGGTATCATCAAAAGTTCATATACCTGGCAATAAATAACTTTTATGGTCAAGCTGGTTGCTATACTCTCTCTGAACCTCACTTACTCTTCTTTCCCCTTGACCTCTCCATTTGCTCTGAAGCAACGCTTCTTTTACCTAAACCAAAGATCCCTGTAATGCCCAAAACTATGGTGGGGTCTGCTCATCAAGGGAATTATTACTTGGACCACTGGGACAAGAGATTGAGATGTGCTGAATTTTGAGGCGCATGGGGGTATCAGCTGAATGTGCTGATTGGACCCAGCCTGCTCAGATGTACTTTTTTAGTGTGCATATGTGTGCCTAACTGCATTTATTATTGTCCTTCTGAAGTAAGGGATGAACTGAGTTCAAGGCACTTGAGGGTGTCAGCCTGTGAATGCTGAATAACCCAGCCTGACTCAGCTGGTCTCTGCTAACCCATATGCCTGTGTCTGACTGCATTTTATTGTTGCCCTGATGAACTAAGTTCAAGGCACATGAGGGTGTTAGCCTGTCAGTGTTGGATAATCTGGCCTGGTTCAGGTGTGTCCTGTTAATTTGCGTGTGTATGTGCATATATGTGTTTGACTGATTCAGTGGTTGGAGGAACCCAGCCCTACTGAACCCGAGTCCTTGAAGATAGCTTCATTGGGGGTGAGGATTTGCAGAAGGGAGAGATACAACTCCATATAGAAACACAAGTAACACAAGCACTGATAGAATTACAGAGAAACACACTGATAGAATTACAGAGACCCCAGAAATGTACCCCTAATAAATGAACACCCCTAAAGTGACAGGCAAATCTGATAACAGAGTTGAAGCACATTAACACTAAAGTTAGTCCCAAGTCAGTCCACACACACAGTGTTACTGCTCAGTAAGGTGTCTACATGTGCATTACTGTGAAGTAATGTAGTGGGTATAAATTTGATACCTGCATCATGCTGTCAAGTCAGCATAAGTTGCCATATTTATTGTGCAGTATATGCATGCATGTGTAGATGTGTGCCTGTACCATCTTGTAACTTTGGTTACTGCACAGTAAATGTACACATGTAGAAGCTCATGTAGTCCCCTGGTGACTAAAAAAAACAATAAAATATTAGGTTTTATTAAGAAGGGATTGAAAACAAAATGGAAAACAACATTATGCCATGATGTAAGCCCA
This sequence comes from Alligator mississippiensis, assembly GCF_030867095.1. Taxonomy (NCBI): domain Eukaryota; kingdom Metazoa; phylum Chordata; order Crocodylia; family Alligatoridae; genus Alligator; species Alligator mississippiensis. The sequence goes on along the minus strand of NC_081824.1, from coordinate 380,208,185 downwards.
CTGGCAGCTCACCCTTTAATACTGCATGCAATTCTGGTCTCCACATCTTAAAAAAAGATATAGGGAATCAAGAGAAGACCAAGAAAAATGGTCAGGGAACAGAGTAACTGCCATACCAGGAGAGACTGAAAAGATTAGAACTGTTCAGTTTGGAAAGGAGAAGGATGAGTAAATATATAATAGAGATATATAAAATCATAAAGGATGTGGATAAAAGGAAAAAAGAGCTGTGATTCCCCAAGTCCCAGAGTACATTAACTAGAGGGAACCCACTGAAATTAAAAAAAAAATACTCCTGGTTTACAATATGCAACTGTATGTACTTTTTTTTTTTTTTTTTTAAGTGTGTACATCTACCCATGCGCTTTACTACCAGGTTGACTAATCAGTTCCGCAGTAAAGCATCATCATCTACATGTCTGCCAGTGAAGATGTCAGCATAGGTGTAGGGTGTAGTCTATTATTGAACACTGCGGTAAGGTAATTATGTTGGGGACCGTACTATCTTCTGACAGAGTATTAATTCCCCCAAAACACGCATGTAGATGGAGACAGGGTGGCTGGGACATGAAGGTGCTGAAGTGCAGAGGCTGCCTGCCACCTAGCCACATACTTTAGCATCTTTTTGCCCCATCCAGTTGTTTAATTTTGCCCCACCTGATGCCACCACCTAGAGCCCGGGACTGTGCCACCCATGTGCTCCCTACTAGCCCAGGGTTACTCTGCCCTAGCTCAAACTGCTGTGGTTCCGGGCACATGTGTAGATGTTGCACCCGGGAGCAGCTGACGTTGGCAGAAACTGCACTGAAGTTTATCACATCACCTTAATGGCACATGTGTAAAGGAGAATATGCCCAAAGTGAATAATAGTCCCAATGTGTAGTTAACTTGTGGAATTTGTTGCCACAGGAAATTGGAAAAATGGATAGTCTATGTTTTAAAAATCATTAAACAAATTTCCTCTTATACATCTACTATTTCCTATTGTCAAAGGTAGATCCTAGATGTACTAGGCCAAGTAGGTCATTATTCTGGCCAAGCATGGCACTTATGTTTTTTATATAGTTTATCCTTCAGACAACTGAAAGCTAGAATACGATGGGCACAATTATGCTATATAACTATGATATGGCTTGAGAAAATCTATTCTGCCACATGATTGTGAAAATCTAAATTTTGTTTAACATTTTGATGGTATATCATAAAAATCTACATTTGCCATATGATTTGCTGTAGGATCATAGGAAAATAGGGCTGAATAGGATCTCACAAGGTCATCTAGCTCAGCCTTTGGCTCAAGGCAGAATCACCCTTGACTAAACCATCCTGGCCAAGTATGTGTCTGCTCAAAAATTGCCCTTTTTGCATGTAAATATTCTGCTGAAAATATCCATGGATGGAGATTCCATAACATGCTGATTTTAAATCATACAATATTCATTGTCTACTATGAAAATATAGTGATTTTATTTTCTAAAAGCATATAATGAATTGGACAGAGCAAACAAAAGCCAGGCAAGAATGAATATACTCTCCAAGAAAATTATTCTTCTGTTCTGGTAAATTGCACTTAATAAGTGTGCACCTCAGTGTTTATAAAGCTTTTGAGGAAGATTTTTAAACACAAAACCCAGACATAATATTTTACAGTTAAAGTTCATGGTTCTTGAAGGTTTTTGTTATGGAATGGTATGCTGCATTATATTACACTGATAAATTCTATTCTCTATTAAGATTAAATTTTTATGCTTGGCAAGATGTTGTGGCAGATAATAAATGTTGAAGTCAGATATAAAATTTTGCATGTAGCCACAGCATTTTGAATATATTAGGGGTTGTGCATTAATCACTTCTATTCCCTAGCTATTCAACTGAATTGACTTAAAACTGGTATGAATCTGACTACTGTACTGTATGCATTTGTCTGCAGGATAATATTTAATAAGTAAAACACCCTAGGCAGTTGTAGTTGGGACTTTTTATCATCTGCCTAGAGTGACACTGACTTTTCCACTAAGTATTGCAAGTACCCGATAGAATTTTCTCAGGAGAAAGTTTATAGTATCACAGAGTATGGCTGAGCAGTAAAAAACTCACTAAGAACATGTGCAGAAAGCAGAGGTTTGGGAAAAATATCTTGATAAGAGTCAGGCCAAATTAGTGGGCACTTCCCCCACCTCCTGGGGGAAATGCTTGCTCTAACTAGAAAGCATGAAACTTTTCTGTTTGAGTCACAGTATAAAATGGATGCTCCATTAATTCCAAAGGGTATAATTTCCTAGACCTCTAACCATATTCAGATTCTACTGACTAAAGATGCAAAAAGCAAAAGAAAATATAAGTTTGGATTTTTTGGATAAATCACAGAAGCTTCTTTTCTAAAATGCTGCATATTTGTCAAGTGAAATAAGCCATAGTTAGAAAATCGGGGACTATTCTAAGCATAAGGGGATGATGAAAGCTGTATGTTGCCATGGAAACACACACAAAACTATGAGTGCAATACTCTAATAAAGAGCTCAGGATTTGGCATCAAGTTGAGAAGGTAACCTCTAGCTAACAGTCTTCTTTAAGTACATTTAGTATCAGGCAGTTGTTTACTACCAGAGAAATATCAATAGTTCTTCTTATAATTTTACTAAATTTTGATTATTTTTTTTAAGAAGGGTGTTTGACAAGAGAATCCATACACTCACAGAATGAGAATTAGCACTCTTTGCTTCCTGGAATCATTATTCTATGAAATTATATCACTACAATCTACATGAAGCAATATTGCTTAAAATAAAAGCCTTGTAAACACTTAAAAGGTCTTTCATAGTCATACCTAAGCATATGCTGGTTACGTTGCTTTTTAACACAGCTGTTCAGAATCTAATTTTCAGCTAAAGCCACATTCATAGAATCATAGGAAATTAGGGTTAGAAGGGATCTCAGGAGGTCACCTAGTTCAACCCTCCACTCAAAGCAGGACTATCTCCAACTAGATCATCCCAGCAAAAGCTTTGTTTAGCCGCATCTTAAAAAACTTCAAGGATGGAGAGTCCACCTCTCTTGGTAACCTGTTTTAGTGTTTTACTACTACTAAAATTCTTCCTAATAGCTAACCTAATATCTAACTTAAACTAATATCTAACCTAAACTTGAGACTGTTGATCTTTGTTCTGTCACTGTCTTTTAATGGTGGTAAGGAAAAGTTATTTGGAAAAGCTTGGCTTTTTTATGCGAAGTATCAGCACACACTCTGCTGATTCTTATGGATATGTGCTGAACTCATATTTAAGGACAAGATTATGTTTGTTATGAAAGCAGCTGCTTTAACAGATTTTCAGGATTTGAACAGGGTGACATAGAATCAAACTTAGGTGCCTATGTCCAGTTAGATTCCTAATAGGTGGCATGGAAGCTGGACCATGGACAGTGTGCAGCAAAGAATAATAACAGACTTCTGAGACAGCACTGGCCATGCATCTTTCCTTTGCTATCAATAAAAAAGAACATCTAGGTCAGCAGACATCAGCAAGGATTCCTGTTTTCTCTGATTAAAAAAAAATCCTTAATTTTTGGATTTAAAAAAGTAACCCAAAATCCACATTTTTCCATGATTAAAATGTAATATCACTAGTGGTGTTGCATTTTAATCATGGAAAAACACTAGTTGTGTTTCATTTTCATCATGGAAAATGTGGATTTGGAGTAATTTTTTTGTATTTGAAAATTTTGGATTTTTTGTTTCTTTATCAAAGAAAACCAGGATCCCTGGACAGGTATTTTAATAATGTCCTTCCACCAGCCTTTTTACTGCAAAAACAGCAGCACAACCTTCCTCAGGAATGGAGTGAATAGCAGCAATATAAACCATTCCAAAGTCCTCCAGGCCACAGTAAAGGACTATATTTTCCTTCAGCACTACCTCATTCTTGCTACCTATCTCGAAGTGGCAGCAGCATTCATATTCAGGCAGCAGTGAGGGACCTTACCTTACTTCATGGCTCATTATCATGGATCCTCATTTTCTCTGATGAAAAAAAAAAATCCCAATTTCGGGATTAAAAAAGTAACCATAAATCCACATTGTCCATGATTAAAATGAAACACCACTATACATATATCTATATATTAGTGGTGTTTCATTTTAATCACAGAGAACTGTGGATTTGGATTACCTTTTTAATCCAAAAATTGAGGGGGGGGGGGGGGTTAATCAGAGAAAACCAGAATCCCTGCTTATTATCTATCATCTACCTGATTCCTTTGAAACTCTTTCCTCTTTCCTTTTTAATGTCTTTTAATGGTTTTGCTACTCAAGCCAATCTTCTACAATGCTGATATCTGTTCATTGCTCCTAGTAATGTAGGTCCCATTTTACAGCCTTTAAGATTTATTTATTTTTGACTGTAGCTAGAAACATTAGTTTAGGTGTGGAAATAACTTTCAGTGACACATTGGAGGCACTGTCAAGATTCTTAGGAAGGCAAGGTTTTGTTTTATGAATCTGAAAGAGAGATGTGCATTTAACTGGAATGATTCTAGGACTAATGACAGAATATATTTGGCTTAGTTTTGCCTAGTTTGTTGTGGTTTTTTTGTATAATATATGATATAACAAATTAATGCACTTTACAATAAAGTTATTTTTTCTCCAATCTTAAATTGAGTACTACAGCTCTAGGCCCCTACCTTAGGAGTGAAGTTTCCATTTTTTTTTAACCAGAAAAATTGTGTGTTGTATTATATGTGATAATGTGCTGTCTGCACCCCACTTTTCAAAATCCTACATTTGCCCATGGGTGCCGGTATTCTGAATGACCATAAGCAATTTCAACCACTCTGTCACTGTTTTTTCCAAATTGTTTATTCTTAGTACTCTGTTCTACTTATTCTAGTGGATATTTGATTATTTTAATCTGATGGTGGTTTCATTAGACTCAGAACAAATGATTATCTTCTAGATACCACATCCTAAAAAAAATCACATTCCGTTCATTATTAGCATTTCAACCACGTGTATATTAGAATGACTTGCTATTATATTTTCAGTTATATCTGAAAATTACATTACCCACATACGTTTAGTATAAAAACAATCATTTTATAGTTTGAGGACATCCTGCTGAACAGGGCTGAAAATCAGGTTGTAGGGAAGACACCAAGAAAAATAATGTAAACAACAAGATAAATTTATGGTACTACTATTAAGAGTTTTGTTCAGCTTTCTTATCATATAGTCACACAAAGTGTGAAAATAGAAGATTTCTGTGTAATAGAAAGTTTACAAGAACTTAATAAATCACTCAAGACCCCTAAGCAGCTTAGTTTTGGAAGAAAAAAATCAATGGAAGGGAAGATTTAATTCTTTTCATTAAGTCCAAGTAGTCTCTTTTGAAAGTTGCTGATGAGAGTCAACAAGCCAAAAAGGCTGAGTAACATTTATCATAAAACACCTGCGTCTGTGTCAAAAAAACCCATGAGCTTTGTGAAAGCATCTTTATATTGAGGAGTTTGAGAAAGTAAATACAATTAATGAGAAATGAATATGCTTGTTATGCAATACGCTAATTCTATGAACAGAGCATAATCAATAACCATAACCACAACATGAGTATTTGCAGACATGATAGCACCCATTTAGAAAAGATATGTCACTGACAAGTAATTGACAATTGCTGCCAAGTTTGAAGAGATACATAGCCATGAAAGGAAACACTGAAAGTTTTGATTTCTGGCACAAAGCTGTTTTGCCTCAATAGCTAGGAAGAAACTGGGACTTGGACTTCACCAAGAAACAAGTTACAATACCCTCAAATATTTTTTGTGTCAGTCTTTGTCTTAACATAGGTTAAAATATCCTGGTTGCCAAAGACCATTGACACTTCTTAGATTTGCCAAATCATGACACAGTTCCTAAAGTTGACATATTTCTTTATGTGATGCAAGGAACAGCCAAAATGTACATCACCTTTAGAGAGGACAGAAGTTCTTAAAGGCTTATGAAATCTCACCAGACCAGGTCAAACTGAACAGTGCATAGGGAGTGTGAACTTAGCATTAGATGCTTGAAAAATGCCACTCAGATATTGACTCTTTTTTGTTTAAGCTCATTTCAGAATTTTACTTGTTTCAAAGAAGTGAATAAGATTTGAAGCATAACTCTATTGAAAACTACAATATTGATGGCGCTCCATTATATCAGTGTCAGTGAATTATTCCTCTAAATTATTTCAAGAACCATATATATTATAACTTCTGCTATAGCTCTGAATAATTAATGAACACAGGCACTCCAGTAGTATTACTCGCTTTGTGAAGAGGGAAAATGTCTTTGATGGTAATTGAGCACCAGTAGTGTATTTGGTGCTGCATGAAACAATAGTGTATCTTAAACATACAGGTTCATCAAGAATAATAAGCAGCTGCAACAATTATACAATGAAAATTGCTAGAGTAAGATTCACAAAGGTATTCAGGCACTGGGAGGTTGAACTAAACTATAAAACTGTAGGCTTCCAGCCCTCTAGATAGAATTCACAAGCTTGAGTTACATGTTCAGGCTCCAACTATTTTAAATGAGGAGATATGGACTAATATTGATAACACTCATCAGGTTTAATGTGGATTTAGTCATTAAACATGAGGAAGCACATAAGAGACAGTGAAAGCAAGTTGAAGATTAGCAGTACATTCCGAGGAGGAAGGAGAAGCAAATCTTAATTTATTGTCTCTGCTTTCAATGTTCGTTATGAATTTTATGAAAAATATATGCAATTAAAATGCAGTCCCAGGAACAGTAAATAGAACTTAGAACACTTTCCTTGCTTCATTTCTGTAATGCTGAACTTAATTTGTTCTATGCATACACAAAGCATACCTACTGAATTGGGCCATGAGGGACCTTAGGCACAGTTTGTGAAATCCAAATGGCCTTTGGCAGGACATAGGCATTTACATGTTCAGATATGAAATGATAGCTATGCCTCTGGGTATACATGATAACTGAACTTTAGGTACCCAAGTTAGGTTTTCCAAGAAAACTTAGGAGCTGGGGGCGGATTAGAGAGATTTCTGTGAATTGCTGTTCTGGAGAAAGACACATAAATCCTTCTGTGGATCTTACCTCCAGTCAGTGTTTTTTGTTTACAACAGCATTAAGGCATGAAACTTTTATTTCTTAAAGAGTGGGCACTTTTTTTATTAGATTTAAATTTAAGATTTTTTTTTTATTTATTTTATTTTTTTGTTTAAGTAGGATGTCACAGATGTGTATTGTAGGGCTTAAGTCCTTTCTTGCCTGGCACCCTATCTCCTTGTGACATCAGAGTGAGACCTCCAAAATTGAATTACCTTCATGCTCTGTAATGTATTCTCATTCTTCTGCCATGACTTAATGCTCTTGCTGGGAGATAGTACCTGCAAGTGCTTAGTAAGGTCTCACTCTGTTGATTTCTTCATAGGGCTCCACTTCCCCTTTACCCTGCCCTTACCATATCCCTGGCCCAAACAGGTGTCATGGTTTTGAGGCTGTCTTGGCAGGTGATCACTTCTCACCCATGCCTCCCACTGAAAGAGAGCTATGCCCTTAGTCTGTCAGTTCTTCTTTAGCCATTCCCAATCTTGGTCCAGTGTCCTCATGACTAGGCTCATCATGGTGTCATATTAACAATATTTTTTAAACATCAACTAAGGAAATCAACTTAAAATTCTAACATCCAACCTCTGCTGGGATATGCTCTTAGATAATGTATTGTTATCAGGAGCTGGACTCTAGGGTGGTCAGTGTCTCACTGTGCCCTTTGGACCCTGAGAGTGCCCAGGCCTGGGCCTCTTCCTCTTTTAACTTTTAATTTCTGGCATCAAAACTGTCTGGGGTCTTGTGCCCTTTCTGGGCTCTGGGGACTTGCCCCTTCAAGAGAGCAACTCCTGGCCCACTGGTCCATTCCCAGTCCCTGGTCAGCCACAACTGGTGTCACTCTGTCTGGCCTCATGCTGCCTTCCAGCTCCCATCCCCAATTTTCCCTGAGAGGTACCTCACAGTCCCAGTGCAAGCAGTTCCAGTCAGACTCTGGGCACTTCCATTGCTCTCAATTGGGCTCCTCTGTCCAGTGGGGGCTGAAATATCCCCAGACCAAACTCCTTCTACTCCCTTCTGCCACTCCCATTCTGAAAACAGCTGGCAGGCAGTAAGACAGAAGCTACAGAAGATGATCTGTTTTGAAACATCTTCATCTGACCCCTCATGCAATGAGGGTTCACATTTTCACCTGATCAGCCATTTTTTAAACTGTCTGCAGCCATGCACTTGTGTTTGGTCATGTCTATAAACTGTTTTGTGTGGCAAGATTGGTCAAAGATTGTCACTTCTGTCTATGCCCAGAGATAATTCTGGCCTACAGTGGCATAACTTTGAGCTGCCTAACAAGTGCTTAAAACTAGGTTCAGGTGTTAGTGTGTGGACAATCAAGGTGTTAAGAATTCCAAGACCTGTGAAAAATTACTCTGTAACAAGGCCCTAACATCAGCTACTTAGAACAAACTGTGTGCAAGCCTTGTAAATATTTTTAATTGCCATTTATTTGGGGCATTTTATTTATTTTTTACTTAAAAAAATGTAAGCTCTAAGTAACTGCGTAAGTGACTACATATTAACATTTTTAAATACTTACTATCTTTCTATCTTTATTGCTGATGTATTTGTGTAAAGTACTGAAATAGAATATCTGGCAGCAGGACATCCACCACCACAAGGATAGCAAATGCTAACAGGTTGCCATGAATGTCATCAAAACAGGCAATCTGTTGCTGAATATTATGAAAACAAAGAAAACTGTTTGATGCATTATGAAACATGTCATGCAGATAAACAGCAGAAGAGAAGGTAAGACATGAGGATGCTGTTTGTGCACATTTAGAGGATATAACAACTGCACAATTAAATTTTGTTCAGAGATCATCACTGATTTCATCTTTGAGATTAGAGCCTTAGCCTGCATTAAACATCACTGTAATTGACTGCTTTGGTGTTACAATGAATTGACTGACTCTTGTCCAAACCATAATGATCCTGGTTTGCTCCGATAAAAAAATACTCAATTTTCAGATTAAAAAAAATTACCCTAAATCCACATTTTTCCATGATTAAAATGAAACACCACTAGCACTAGAATTTGGGCTACTTTTTTAAATCTGAAAAGCAGGCGGGGGGGGGGGGGGGTTGCCAGAGAAAACCAGGATCCCTTCTTAAATCATAACCATTTTGGAGATATTTGAAAAAAAACAAAACAAAACTTCATAATAAATGTGAGAGCAACAGCTAAAGCTGATGATTTTGCTGCTAATTTTAAGAGGATCATAGAGGGCACTAAGACTATATATGGAGATTTCTCTTGTCTTACCAGAGTACCAAAACCTGCCTTTAAAAGAAGATGACCACTGAGGCACAATGGAAAGAAGAAGAGAAGGTGCTAGAGCGAATGAAATAAGCTTGAGTTGATCAGTCGCACAATATATTTGATCATGTGATATCACATGAAGCATCTTTTAGCTCTAAGCCTTCAGAAAGTTTTAAGTTGGAAAATAAATTTGGTGTAAAGACCTACTTGAAAACAGAATCTATGTATAAAGTGAAGAGTCAACTACAATTTCAGCAAAAATTTACTGGGTGCATGTTTGTTTAATATACTGTCTTAGGATACAAGCTCCTAGATTCATGTTGTTGTACAGGGATCTTATTGTTCAAGGGTTTTTGTTTGTTTGTTTGTTCTATCATTGTTCTTAAACATTCACGTTTTCAAATAGTTCTCTGCAATCTAGAAAAAGTTACAATCTCAGCACACAAGTGAACATTTAAAAAAAATCATAGTTTGGGGACTGTGACTTGTGGTTTTCAAAACAGTGTGATGGACAATAATGTGCACAAGTGGATCTGGGAGTCATAGATTCATAGATTCATAGATGTTAGGGTCGGAAGGGACCTAAATAGATCATTGAGTCCGACCCCATGCATAAGCAGGAAAGAGTGCTGGGTCTAGATGACCCCAGCTAGATACTCATCTACCCTCCTCTTGAAGACCCCCAGGGTAGGAGAGAGCACCACCTCCCTTGGGAGCCCGTTCCAGACCCTGGCCACTCTAACTGTGAAGAAGTTCTTCCTAATGTCCAATCTAAATCTGCTCTCTGCTAGCTTGTGGCCATTATTTCTTGTAACCCCCAGGGGCGCCTTGGTGAATAAATACTCACCAATTACCTTCTGTGCCCCCATGATGAACTTATAGGCAGCCACAAGGTCGCCTCTCAACCTTCTCTTGTGGAGGCTGAAAAGGTCCAGGTCCTCTAGTCTCTCCTCGTAGGGCTTGGTCTGCAGGCCCTTAACCATACGAGTGGCCCTTCTCTGGACCCTCTCCAGGTTATCCACATCCCTCTTGAATTGCGGCGCCCAGAATTGCACGCAGTACTCCAACTGCGGTCTGACCAGCCCCCGATAGAGGGGAAGTATCACCTCCTTGGATCTATTCGTCATGCATCTGCTGATGCACGATAAAGTGCCATTGGCTTTTCTGATGGCTTCGTCACACTGCCGACTCATGTTCATCTTGGAGTCCACTAGGACTCCAAGATCCCTTTCCACTTCCGTGCCACCCAGCAGGTCATTCCCTAGGCTGTAGGTGTGCTGGACATTTTTCCTCCCTAGGTGCAGCACTTTGCATTTCTCCTTGTTGAACTGCATTCTGTTGTTTTCTGCCCACTTGTCTAACCTGTCCAGATCTGCTTGCAGCTGTTCCCTGCCCTCCGGCATGTCCACCTCTCCCCATAGTTTTGTGTCATCTGCAAACTTGGACAGAGTACATTTCACTCCCTCGTCCAAGTCACTGATGAAGACATTAAAGAGTATCGGTCCAAGGACCGAGCCCTGCGGGACCCCACTGCCCACACCCTTCCAGGTCGAAACCGATCCATCCAACACGACTCTCTGGGTGCGACCCTCCAGCCAATTTGCCACCCACCGGACTGTGTAGCCATCCAAGTCACAGCCTCTTAACTTGTTCACCAGTATGGGGTGGGATACCGTATCGAAGGCCTTCCTGAAGTCTAAGTATACGACATCCACCCCTCCTCCTGTGTCCAGGCATTTCGTAACCTGGTCATAAAAAGAAACTAGATTGGTCAGGCACGATCTGCCTGCCACGAACCCATGCTGATTTCCCCTCAGCATAATTTGTCCTGCCGGGCTCTCACAAATGTGAGCCTTGATATTTTTTTCAAAGACTTTGCCAAGGATGGAGGTGAGACTGACAGGTCTATAGTTGCCCGGGTCCTCCTTCCTCCCCTTTTTGAAAATGGGGACCACGTTGGCCCTTTTCCAGTCCTCTGGGACTTGGCCCGTGCACCACGAGCTTTCAAATATTCCCGCCAGTGGCTCTGCAATGATGTTGGCCAGTGCCTTCAGCACCCTTGGATGGAGCTCATCCGGGCCTGCCGACTTAAAGGCATCCAGTTCTTCCAAATGACTCTGCACCATTTCAGGGTCTACGCATGGAAGTCTGGCACCTTGCTGCTGCTTCTCTACAACCCCAGTGAGAGACTTGCCGTGCCCCTCACTTAGGAACACCGAGGCAAAGGACTCATTGAGGAGTTCAGCCTTGTCCCCCCTGTCTGTCACCAATTGTTTCTGCCCATTTAGCAGGGGTCCTATTCCTCTCTGGGCCTTCCTTTTACTCCCTATATATCTAAAAAACAATTTCTTGTTGTATTTTACTTGGGTTGCCATCCTCAGCTCCATGGTAGCTTTGGCCCGTTTAACTGCCTCCCTACAAGCACGAGCAGAGGAGGTATATTCATCTTTGGTGATCTCTCCCTGTTTCCACTTTTTATGTGCTCTCCTTTTGTCCCTTAGGCTGCTCTGGATTTCTCTGGTCAGCCAGGGAAGCCTCCTGGCCCCTTTCCCTCTTTTGCCTGGCTCGGGGATCGTCTTGCTTTGTGCCCGAAGGATCGTTTCCTTAAGGCACAGCCACCCTTCTTGGGCTTCCATCTCTTCAAATCTCCTACTCTGCAGTGCGTCCTTGACTAATCGCCTGAGTTCATTGAAATCAGCTTTCCTAAAGTCTAGCACTTTCACCCTACTAGTTACCTTACCCACTCGCCGTCTTATGGTGAATTCTATTATTAGGTGATCACTGTCCCCCAGATGGCTACTGATCTGGAGGTCCGCTACCATGTCATCTCCCGTTGCCAATACCAGATCCAGTATGGCATTCCCCCTAGTGGGACCGTGTACCTCCTGAGTCAGGTGGAGGTCCTGTACACAGGTTAGAAACCTGCGTGAGCAGTGGGACTTTGCTGTCTGTGACTTCCAGCAGATGTCCAGGTAGTTTAGGAGTCAGAGTACGTATAGGCATTAGGGGACATTGTGAGAAAGTTAGATCTCATTCAAAATGGCCACTGTATCAAAGGTAAGTCAGGATTATGGGGCTAACAGAGAGTGCTGTGTGGATGGGAGGGTAACCAGGCTGAGGGGGATCAGTAGTCTGCCAGGGGATGGAGAGCAGGCAAAGCCAGTGTGTGGGGCAAGGGTGTGCAGATATGACCAACAGGGGTTTGGGAGAGGAAGCATGACCTGTGGGGGGATGGATGGGTCAGGTGCAACCCGTAGGGGGTGGGAGGCAGGCACAACCCATGGTGGGTGGGGAGGAGTAGGCACAACTTTCAGGAGTGATTGGGGAGGGCAGCCACAATCTACAAGGGGTTGTTGGTGTCTGGGAGGATTTAGCGGGGTCAGGGGAACTTCCAGTGTCCACAGAGGGGCTTGGGAGGAACCAGGCCCTGTTTTTAGCCCTCTAACCTCCCTAGGACTTACTTGCTTGGCTTCAGCAGCAACAAAAGCTTCTCTGATGGCACATGAAGTGGCATGTTCCAGGCTAGGGGGTGAAGGGCTGGGGAGCTAAAAATAGCTCTGTGCCAGGTGGGAGTGAAAAGTACAATCCTGGGGCTGGGGCTGGGGCCTGCATCTAGGCTTTCCCAGCCCCGGCCTGAGCAGGGAACTGTATAGATGTACCCGTCTAACCTAAATCAATTAAGTTTGAGTGTACAATGATCCAGATGTACCTTAGACTGGGTTCATCCATTTTTAGACTGGTCTGTGTGTATGGAACTTCTGTACAGTTATGGTTTTTGACTGATTTCTGATCATTGAGACTGGATATGAGTGTAAGTTCTGCACACACAGCAAACTAAATTACATTGGGTGGCCATTTTGAACCTGACATAACCTCCCCCTAACCCTCCTGAATGTCTGTACTTATCCTTAATGACAAAAGTATATTCTTTTTTTCTCACTTAGCCATACAACACAGTAAGATCTAGCAACACACTTGTATGACTGCTGGTTAAACTGTTTTAAGAGGAAAGCTCTCACCATACCTCCTAATGAAGAGAGCAAGTTGGTTAAACTAGACAGAGCTCTTTTTCCTTCCCTGCTTTTCACAGTCTAGGTACAGATGTTACACTTTTACCTTTATAAGTGATTGCAAACCAACCAATACCTGTAACAGAATAGAAGTTCGGCACATGTATACTGGTTCAAAAATAGTGGGACCTAGTCTAAGATTTGCTTCCCTTCTCCTCTCCACCAAAGGGTGGACATGGGCTCTGTTCACTACCTACCTAAACTATGCCACTTACAGAAAACTGCGTAACTTAGATCAATTCCACCTCAGGCTTTTTGAATGTATGCACCTAGCCAAAGAGAAGAAGCTACACACAGCTCTATTGACTTTTGTCTTAAGTTCACTGTATACACCTTGCAATACTCAGAAACTTTAAACATCTCTAGTAATTACAGATCTGTAGGATTGCACTTGAGGTATGGCTTCACTGCAGTTACCTCTATGTCCTCATTGCAGTGGAGTCATATTCTTCGTGGGTGAGTTTTGTATAACCTGCTGTTCCAGTAGCTAGACTGCTGCTGGCATATGACCCAGGTAGTTTATAAGCAGGGATACTGGTTTCATTGTTAAAACAAATCCCCAGTATTCAGATTAAAGAAAAGTAAACCAAAATCCACATTTTTCTGTGATATATATCGTGGTGTTTTATTCTAATCACAGAAAAATGTGGATTGGGGGGGGGGGGGTTAAATCATAAAATTGGGGATTTTTTATCAGAGAAAATCAGGATCCCTGTTTATAAAAGTTAGCCAGCTATGTTACAGCAGTGGAGATAAACACAGATCTGGGATGATTGTCACTTTTCTGTCACAGTTGGAGTGAGTCAATTACAAGAATCCAATTGTAGTGTTTACTTTAAAATAAACTTGAAGGTATATTTGAGCCTTTTGATGAACCACCTTTGCAGATTTAGTTGAGGAAATTAAAAAAAAAAAAAAAAAAAGTCATCTACTAGAGAAAGTGACTTCCTAAAGGGATTTTTTTTCCGTTGGAGGATGAGTTCCTATGCTTTCCATTGCCTTAAAACACCCTCTTTAGACATCTTATTTCCATTTAATTAGAACTGAAGTGATTTAAACTGTGGATTTAAACTCCTGAGAACCTGAATTTTCCGTTTCAGGAAAGAGGTACTTGGATGAGAATGAAAGAACAGGAAATCAGTAAGAGTCTTGGGAGACAGAATTAGTACTTGAGCTAAAACAATGCATGTGACACTTTAGAGTACTGTTAGGAAAAAAAGGAATGCCAATCACCATTAACATACTGATCTGATGTCAGCAAGGTAACTGATTTGCAAGAAAAAAATATTTCTACCTGTCTCAAATATCATGTATAATACACTGTATAGTAACTGGTATATGTACCTAATATAACTAAAAAAAAAATAGTATATGTATCTTTCATACAAGGGAAATATTTAGGACTTGAATTAACAAATCATATAACCAATAATACCAAGGTGCCCCTGACTGAAGCACTATGTAACTGCAATGCTACTTTAGTAATCATTCCCTACATCAGTGTGAGCTAATACTACTAACTAGTATTGTTTTAATGCAAACTTGAATAATTTTAGATATTTATTGGATAATAAAATAAAGGAAAAAAAACCCAGAAGAAAATAGAACCAACAATGTGAGGAAGCCATTCACAATGTGAGGAGTCCTATATATAACCAACATAAACAAATCTAGCCCCATAGCCTCCATAAGACATTTATGTGGTGAGATGGTTTGAAGTGGGAGACTTTTACTGATTTTGGATATTGTTCTGAATTATTATTGTTGTTTAGAATAATAAACAATGGATAATTAGAAGAAAAAACACAAATACATTCTATTAGGAAATGTCTTTTTTTCTCACTGTACAGTTAATATGGTGCTGTCTTTATGTATCTTTATGATCTCAGGTGTGGTTTAGCAAAGGAATTGAAGGATGAATACTTAAAGAAAAGGGAGTAGGTGAAATTGATAAGTATATCTTGCTATTATGTTACTAGGCCAAAAACAATAGCCCCTCCCAAACACAGGCAAACAATGCTAATATTGGGATAGCACCCAAGGTATTACATACTTATAATGGGAAAATCAAGCCCTCAATAGAAACTGCACCTCAGGGTAAAGGATCATATTTTAGAAGAATTTGAGATGAACCAGGAAGGAGAGAATTTTCTAGAGGCCTCTGAGATACATGAACAATTAGGACACTTAGGACAATACTGGTTGAGGGGAGTTGCAGGTGGGTGGGGGGGAGGGGGATTGTAGCTTGGACGTATTTAAGAGGCTTTCTAGGAGATGGTATTTGGCTTATCCCAGACTTTGAGAAAGTCTAGGCCTCTAGCAGTCAGGGTTGGTAGATAAGCAAGAAGTCAGATCTTTGGAAAGGAGAGGACTCTCAAATGGGCTAGATTGTAGCCAGATGAGAGGTAAGAAACTTGCCTTGTCTTTATGTTCTGTCTTCAAACGATACAGTCAGCCTCCCTTATATAATTCTTTCCTCCTATATAATAAATCCTTTTGTTGTCTTGTCTCCTTACTGACTGCCCGTGGTAAACCCTATCTCAGGATACATGATATTTCAGGTTAGCCCATTCTATAGAGAGGGGAACCTAAAATTCACAACCCAAGAGCAACCCATATGGAGCTGGCAGAGCTTCCCTGCTGCAGCTGCGAGGTCTGGTACAAGGTCAGTGGAGCTGAGGCTTGTGAGAATAAGGAACTATCTTAGAGCAAATCTTGGCTGTTCCTTGGGGCATGCAGTGGAACAGTGGGTAGAAACTCAGGGCTCTAAGGGTACTCCATGGAGGACATCTACTTTCCTATATACCTGCAATACTATGCCTACATCTCTCTATGATAACCAGGGATCTTGGTTTTCTTTGATAAAAAAAAAGAAGAGAATCCCCAATTTTCAGATTTAAAAAAGTAATCCCAAATCCATACTTTTTTTCCATGATTAAAATGAAACACTACTATATATATAATAGCAAATTGTCCTTCAAGAATGATGGGGGGGGGGGAACAGGTGGGGACAGAGGCCTACGTCTGGCCCACCCCCACCACTTTGGGGCTGGGCCCACTCCCACCACTGTTTGGGGGCTGGGGCCTCACCTCCCCACTCCGTTGCTACCACCTCCAGGGAGCAGGGTATGGAGGGGGGTGGGTGGGGCCAGTCCTGACCTTACCCCCCTACTCCGTCCCCTCCATCCCTGCTGCCACCTGTCTGGAACACTGTTGGAGCACTCTGATTGGTTGTTTGAGGCAACCAATCACAGTGTGAATAAAACATAATGGACAGAAAGGCAGACTAAGGTTTTTACAATATGTATACATATATAGTGGTGTTTCATTTTGATCATGGAAAAAATTGGATTTTGGGTTACTTTTTTAATTTGAAAATTGGGGATTTTTTTTTCAGAGAAAACTAAGATCTGTGCTGATAGCCTACCAACCTGGGGGGTGGATGAGTAATTTTCGACCTGAAGGGATGTGGGCAGTGGGGTCCCCCAGGGCTCGGGCCCACACTGTTCAATATCTTCATTGGTGACTTGGACAAGAGGGTGAAAAGCACCTTGTTCAAGTTTGCAGATGACACTAAGATGTGGGAAGACGTGAGCACGCTAGAAGAGAGGGACAGGCTACAACTAGATCTGGACAGGTTACAGAGGTGGGCAGATGAGAATAGGATGGGTTTCAATATGGACAAGTGCAAGGTATTGCATCAGGGGAGGAAGAATCAGCATCATACCTATGGGCTGGGGAACTCCCTTCTCATCAGCACAGAGGCAGAAAATGATTTTGGAGTCACTATTGATTCCAAGATGAACATGGGCCATCAATGTGGGGATGTGGTCAGGAAGGCTAACCACACCTTATTATGGATCCACAGATGCATCACGAGCAGGGCCAAGGAGGTGATCCTCCCCCTCTATGCAACATTGGTCAGGCTGCACTTGGAGTACTGCATCCAGTTCTAGGCACCGCACTTCAGGAGGGATGTGGATAGCATCAAAAGGGTCCAGAGGTCCAGAGGAGGGCCATTCACATGGTCAGGAGGCAACAGGGTAGGCCCTATGAGGAGAGGTTATGGGACCTGAACCTGTTCAGCGTCCACAAAAGAAGGCTGAGAGGGGATCTAGTGGCCACCTACAAACTTGCCAAGTGGGACCAGCAGGCAATGGGAGAGTCCCTGCTCCCCCAAGCACTACCGGGAGTAAAAGGAATAACAACCATAAGCTGACAGAGTAGATTCAGGCTGGACATCAGGACGCACTACTTCATGGTCAGGGTGGCTAGGAGCTGGAACCAACTTCCAAGGGAGGTGGTGCTTGTCCCTACCCTGGAGGTCTTTAAAAGGAGGCTAGACAATCACCTAGCAGGGGTCATTTGATCCCAGCATCCTTTCCTGCCCATGGCAGGGGGTCAGACTTTATAATCTGCTTAGGTTCCTTCCAACCCTACCAACTATGAAACTATGAAACCCTTGAATAAAAGGGTGTCTCTATTGTTGACACAGAATGCAGAAGAGATGCCCTCTTAGAAGCTTTCTGAGAGGGAGAAACAAGGGTGTTTATACTAACATAAAATGAGACACAAATTAAAGAAACAGTAAATCTGGAAGTGCAGAAAGAAGGGGGGAAAGAGCAGAAATAGGGAAGAGGCCAGTAGATTAGCTTTATAATTCTGTAAATAATTCTCCACTGAAGGACTGTTAAATGTGAGATCTCCACTTTGCAGACATATGGTGTTTATGTAGGAGCAACTTGATGCTACAAGACAGAGAAATATAACACAGTATGGCAGTAGCCAAAGATTCATGGAATTGGAGTATTAGGTTCAGAAATGCTGGGCGAAGGAAGTCCTGCTGTGACTTCTAAAAAGACAGCGAAATTTAAACTGAATTTGGAGATGAACATAACAGCTGTTGTGGCACCTAACTTTTGCTCACTCTTAACTGTTCTTACCTCCTTTGCTTACTTCCAAATTTATGCAGATTTAACAGTCTTAAATCCTACATGTCTTGTCCTTAGAACATTCATGGTTTTTTAAAGAACTGTGATACTCTGAATAAAGGAGGCTGTAATCTAATGTATTACTTGAATGAGAACAAATGAAATGCATCCCTTTTATATTACTTAGATTGTAGAACATAGAATGAACAGTTTTAGCTTCACAATAACCTGTGATTATGGATCTGAAAACTAGAAACCTCATATTTTTCTTCTTTCCACACAAATCTAGTATGGTGTAGAAAAGGTAACTTTTTTGATATCTGAATATGACCAATATAAGAAGTACTAAAAAAAGAAAGAAAAAAACCCAAGAAAATGTGTTCACATTAAATAAAGGAACCCTACATTATTTCAACTTTTCTATTTTGTCTCAAGGCACAGTACAAAGTAACACTTTTCAAAGGTGAGGCCAGTATACCATTGTTGTTTTTTGTTTGTTTGTTAATTATGTTACAAATGACACTGCTAGCCTTTTTATTGAGGTAGTTTCTCTTCTTTATAGCTATTTACTATAATTACGAGATTAAATTAGGTTAAGATGACCTCTGAAGAACTTATCTTTAGCCTCTATCTAGTGTTATTTGGGATCTTGACAACCCATATCTTATCCTTTACAGTGCTACAGAAACAGTAAAAGCAATTAAAATGAACTCACAAGAAAATGAACATTGCAGTTATGAATGGAAAGTTCCCAATTTCCTGGAAAGAGAACATTCAGTTCATATAAGACCTATGGATTCACCTTAGGGTTTTTTTTTTCACTTAGGGAAAAAAATAAGAGCTTTTAAATATATTCAGATTTGGAGATGACTAGAAAGGTATCATATTACATGATTTCTGTCAAGAGCAATCTATGTTTTGCATTGCATTTTAGCACTTAACTTAAATGACTCTTTGACCATGGTACTAAATATCAAAACTCAATTAGATACCACAAGGAAATATCTTATATTTCCATAATACAAATATCCTATCATCTGGTTTCATATCCTCAGTTGTTTTTACTCATAAAATGGAAAAATCAGTCAAATTTATAGAACAAGTGTAGCCATTTTGTCACTACACTATAAAGTGGCACAAGTCAATACAAGTTGCAAACATCATGAAATCCAGTTTTCAGTAAAATTGTTTTCTAGTAATATTATTCAATATATTCTTTTAATAGTAATGTAAAGTCTTGTTGTGCATGCAATTAATATACAGTACTATGGTTAGTGAAGGATCAGAATCAGTAAACAGCATATCTAACACAATTTGATTTTGAATGCACATTATCAAATATTACTGCACTAGCATCAAAATATAATAGGGGCACCAATTATGTACTATAAAATGAACAAATTAGACTTGAGAGCTGTGCATGGCAAGCAGGATTTTGAACTTGTGTGCGTCAGCAGAAATGAAGACTAGGTTATTCTACTATGCAGTACAGAGAAACAGAATCACAGGTTTTACCTAAGTACAAAAAATTAGGGAGCTTCAGAGATTCTACTCACACACATAAAACAAATAGGATTAAGGTCTAAATTCTTGAGTGCAAAAACCATAACTTTTAAAGAAACATTTGTGAAATATTGCAAAATTTGGTACTACATAAATATTTAATAAAAATAATGACGAGTAATAGAGCACAAACATAATAGTAGCACTTTGTAGTAAAGTTAGATGAAGATGACTTTGGAATATTAGGGATACTAACATCATCCCTCATTGTTATGACATTATTACCTATTGTATATTTGTAAAAGCAAGTTCCTTTAAGGTGCCTTGTGTTTGATCCAATGCTTACTGGAGTTTTTGCACTAACTACATTCAACCTTGGTTTGAGACTTTCAACACAAGATATTCTTATTACATGTCACCAACCACACATTGCTATGGTTCCAGAATTCAGGAGCTCAACAAAGGGTCAAAAAACATCAGGATTAGTTCCATCCTTTGCCAAGACTTTCTACGGTAGCAGCAAAGGAGGTGAAAATCATAATCTGGAATCCAAAGCCAAGAATAGCTGCTGTTAGCAACAAATTAAGCAATTCTTTAATTGATTTTAGTAATCAGCTTCCTGATTATGAAAGCCACTTGATTATTTCATCAAATTTGTACTTGAAGGGAACAGGGGGATGTTTTTATGACTGTAAAATTATGAAGGCTTTGTTGTACCTCTCTTTAAAAGATTTATTAAACCATTTTAAGATATGTAGAAGTTTTCTCATTCATCTACTAAAAAGAATGATTTGTATGAAAAGAATTATTAAAACAATACTCAAAACTATGGTTCACTGAAAAAATTAAGTTCAGGCCAAGGTACTTTACTGAATGTAGTGGGGATTTCTGTTTTAGTGTTCAAAGAAATACAATAAAAATGTGAAGTCTCAAGACAGTCAAAGAGAGCTGGAAGACCAGAAATCTGAAAGTTATGAAAGTGAGAATTCAGTTGAAATGCCAATGGTCGTCTGCCATGCCTACTTGGCCATTTTATTTTGTTCACAGCAGCAGCACACAGTTAGCCATCTATCTTAGATGTTGGCCTTTGATAATCATTGCCACCCTCCCAATATGGACTATTAAAAAAAAATCATAAAAGCTTTGGTTCTTTTTCTCTGTCTCCAGTCTCAGTCTCTCTTTTGTACAATGCCCCTTCCATCACAGCCTCTACCCCATCAAAGCTCTGTTCCACTGCAGCTTATTTGCACCACTAAGGTCCTCAGCAGCTGTCAAAAATAATTGCCCTTTTGGAAGGAGCTTTTTACAGGCTTGGAAGCCACTGTAAAATCCACTGTGGTCAAGTAACAAGGCTCATGACAGTGGCCTAAATCAGCTGCAAAATAATTCAGTTCTAACTCTCAAGTCCTCTGCACAAGGTCTACTAAAGTATAGAGGACTTGCAATCTCTTCTTCTTCCTCTACATTTTTACTGCCCTGTTCTTCTACCTCCTCCTGGCCCCAGACCATTACTACCTGCTGCTCTTCCTAAGTGTACCAGCTTCCCTCCAGGCTCCTTTTCCTTATCCCCTTCCTCTCCCCACTCCCTGAAAAGAAAATGAAGCAAGGACTCTCTCGCAACTGCTCCTGTAACATCTTCCTCGTGCACCCACTCTTCACCCATAAAATTAACTCTGCCAAGTTCCTGGTCAGCATCCCCAGGTGTTACCTGCTCCTGTGGCTCTCCACTGCTAGTGTGGGGGCTGCAGGGCTGAGCACAGAGGCAGTGCTGCCACAGCAAACCCAGGGAACTGGGACAGGGCTCCTATCAAGATATCCCTCAGGTCTCTGCTGAACACACCTGAAGAGTGATGAGCTAGGGGACCTGGGGAGTTGGCAGTTTGAGCCAAGCCCCTTTTTCTGTCCATCCTGGCCTCGTGGGACCCTGGTACTCATATTAGTATTGTCGTTAGTCTGTCATGGGCAGCACCCTGAGGCACGGTAGTCAGGCAGACCCTGCCATGTCTAATGGCTCAGACATGTCTTCTCTCATGGTGGGAGCATCTAGACAGGGAGTGAGATGGCTTCTTCAGTCCCAACCCCCAAGCTCCACTCTGGCCTCAGCCCTGGCCCCAGTCTAGCCATGCTCCTGAGCGCAGTGCATCATTACAGGTGCCCTCCACCCAGGAGCTCCTGGGGAAATGAGGGGAAAGGGCCTGAGAAACCTCCTGCCTTGGGTAACAGTAACCTGCTGCTTTGTGTATGGCCACATGCTGGCTTCCCTGGTACACCCCAGGCCATTCACCCAGCACCATCACTCTTTGGCCCTGCACATCCTGGAGGACACAGTTTTTGCTGCCTTAGGCAAACAGGTGAGCATGTGCACTGCCTGCTCACCCAGAGTGCCATTCTTGCCAACTACCCCCTTCAATTTGTCAACCTAGGTTTCTACCTGTGCTACCTGTGTGGTTATGTCAGCCATGTGTGCACCATAGAGAGGCTTCCCCTTGCCCCCCTGCTACATCATGTGTTCACATAGACATCCACCCACACTGCTGCACCAGGCATCCCCCATTGCTGTGTACCAGGCTACACAGTGGTCATGTCTACATGAGACATTTACTGAGGAGCTGCCTAATTAGGTCTGCAGTAAAGTCTCCAGGTCTACATGTGATGCCCTATTAAGTCACAGTAAACTAATAAATGCTGCTGTAGGTTAGTACTTGTAAATGCAAGTACTGTCCTGAAACAGTATTATTTATTGTGCAGCAACACACATGTAGACACTGACAGGGCTGGCTGGGGCACAAGGGTGGTTTGGTATGGGGGCTGCCTGCTGGCTAGCTCTGCACAGCAGCACCCTTGTGCCCCAGCCAGCCCCTCCTCAGCATGGTGAGCAGAGTCAGAACAACCCTGGGCTGGTGGGCTTCTATGCCATGGCTCAACATGCTGCTCTTCTGGGTTCCTGTGTAAACACAGCACCTGGGAGCAATAAAATTCAGTGAGATATGCACCAGATTTTACTGTTTTGCATTAATTGCACATGTAGGTGTACCCAGTAATGTATTCCCCCACCACTGTACCACACCCCTTCGTGGACAACCCTCCACTGCTGCACCAGATGACCTCTCACTGCTGAACTCCATGCTCCTCCATTGCTGTACCAGATGTCCCCCCACAATGCTGCACCATGTGGGCACCAACCCCCTGCTCCCAGTTGTGTAGTCATAGACTCACCTTAAGCACCATGCAACACAGCACTCTGCCATATCCCCTGATGCAAGGACAGGAGGCATAGCTGAAGGAGGAAATGGGAGCACAGAGACTACAATTGTGTTTGTGGCTGCAGCTGTTCAAAAGGGGGAATAGTGGCTGGGCAGGAGCCCAGGTCCTTCAATTTAATGTGGGCTTCATGTAACCTACTGGCTGCCAGATGAACAGCCCTGTTATAGTTTGTCCTTTATCTCACCATCTGTCTCAATAATTAATAGTTTCAAGTACAATCATTAGGTCTTTTATTGGGTCAGTAAAATAGGTTACATGTTTCAAGATGCTGTTGAAGCAAGGAAGTGGCTAAGGGAAATGGTCAATATTTCACACAGTAGGTATGTTAATCAAAAAAAATCCCTCCAAATTGTGCTCTGTTTCTATAATTGTAACTTTAAAAGTATGCACCTGTCTTCATAATACTACCTCTCTCCCTCCTTAGTAAGGTCCTTTTTTGAAAAAAGATGGACTCTGACAGTAGCATTTTACAACTTTGAATTATATGAATGCTGCAAGTCAAATTATGATTTATTACTATTCATTCATACTTGGTGCATCTACATAAGACATTTACTGTGGAGCTGATTCGAGCATTTAAAGCATCACAATAGCCTCTAACTATAGAAAGCATCACAACAGAAATCTAACTGCATAGATTTTCTTTTGATGCAATGATTGAATATGCAATTCAGTAAACACTCATTACATAATCCTTACTTTGCCTTTCTTAAACCACCAGAAAAGTTGAACTCCCAGTTGTAAAGTTCAGAGTTTTCTCAAATCAACAATGCTTATTCATGAGATCCAGTCCTTTCTATATTCACATGACCAGGTCCTTTGTACCCAAGACAGTCAGAAAAGATAATCTTGAGTCTTCAAAAGACAACAGTACTGATGCCCTTTGGATACCCAAGTGGAACAGCTTGCATAAAGACCCTGCTGTATGTAGCATTCATTATCTCACTAGCTGATAAGAGTAATACCTCTAGAGTCTATGCACTCTGATACATGGCAAATAAATAGCCTTCTGGGGTCAAGTCTCCTATAGGGAAACAGAAACTGTGGAGTTTAAACAAGATAGCCAACACCTTTCTAAATAGCTTTAATTTTTTTTTCTACATTTAAGATCTAAGACACCTGCCCTCATTTCTCATCTTCCCTCATTTATAACAACATTTTTAAAATATTGTTTTTAATACCTGGCATAAACAAATACCAGAATTACAATTACCAACCCATGATATGGCCTGACCTAGAAAACATGCGTGTGCGCACACACACACACACACACACACACACACACACACACACACACACACACACAAACATAGCAGAAAATCTTGCCTATTTTGAAGTGCAGGGGAGGGTCCTTCACATTGAATTATTTAGTAATAGAAGAAAAATGACTACCCAGTTGTTACTGTGTTGGCAGCTGCCAGTTTCTTCAGAATCACAAAGAACTCTGCAAAGGATGGCAATGATGTGAGACTTTGATAACTATCTCAGTAACACTTCAGAAAAATGGTGATGCCCTTATAGAACAATAAAAGCTTTGAAGATAAAAAGGGAGAAAGACTTCAGCATGTAAACAACATGAAGTATCACCGAGTCTCCTTCATAGTTCAAATTTTGTTTTCAGTTGTTTGGAACTATCTGGAAGTCATTTTAAAAAGGACACTGGGACACACAGTGAGAAATACAAATCTTGGTATTCTCAATGGAAGAGGTTCAGCTAATTCTTTGTACACCCCATGGATAATGTTTCTCCTCTAGTCCAGTTTGAATTTATCTGATGAAGTGGAACAGAAAAAAATAGTGTTTGCCTTGCTTGTTTGGTGGCAGTCATCCAGATTTGCAGCTACCTGAATTATTTAGAACTATTCAGCATATTTCTAAGATAATTTTCCCCTTTCAGGAAGTGCAAGAGAACATGAAGCTACATAAAACGTTCACAATATGGCCTGATGCTTACGGAATGAATGCATGAATGGTGTTATTTTCTATGCAGTTTTCAGTGGCACAATACCAAATCAACTGCGTTAAATGGCTTTGTATAACAAGAGTAATAGCCACTATTTTTGTAAAGCAAAAATACATGGTGCATGTTTTAATTGGAGATGAGATTTGTAGAATGCCAGCAGCATATTCTCCCTTGCTCTGCATTACTAACAAACAGAACATGACTGAAGCAATATTGCAGATGTTGTTGATTTAGTTCTTCTTGGCATTATTCAGCTGAAGCTAACAATAGCTTTACTCCCAGTCCCAATGGAATTCTACAATTAACATCAAAGCATCGAGCTGTGTTCATTTCATCGTTGTGGGTTGTTGTGATCTCCTGGTCCTAACTTACCAAAACAGTAATTACCAGTCAGAAAAGAAAATGCAATGTGGATTGGAGAGAGTTTTAAATTTCTACTTTAACCTCACTAACCCTTTAATTTAATGTTGCTATGTTTTTCTTTTTTTCCCCATCCAATTGTGTACTAATATGATAAATCCAAGAGAAAAGATTATAAGTATCAGTGACATCATTTTTTATAATGTATTCCAAATAGTTCGTGCTAGTGGCAGACGTTATATACAACTCTTATTTATGTTGACACATACTAAGTATTTGAATGATCAGTACTCACCAGCAAGTCTAAGGATCACATCATAAAAGAAAATGATCACAATTTCAGAAAATTATCCAGGAGCACATCTGTGAGGGACCAGCAGGGGAGATCATGCTTAGGGGCAACCAACATGGGTTCATTTGAAGCAGGTCCCGTTAGACCAAACTCGCAGATGACACTAAAATGTGGGGAGAAGTGGGCACACTGGAAGAAAGGGACAGGCTGCAACTAAATTTAAACAGGTTACAGGGGTGGGCGAATGAGAACAGGATGGGATTCAATACTGACAATTGCAAGGTACTGCACCTGGGGAGGAAGAGCCAGCAGCATACCTACAGGCTGGGGAACTCCCTTCTAGTCCGCACAGAGGCAGAAAAGGATCTCAGTGTCATTTTTGATTCCAAAATGAAGATGGACCCCAATGTCAGGAAGGCTAACCGCACCTTGTCATGCATCCACAGATGCATCACGAGCAGGGCCAAGGAGGTGATCCTCCCCCTCTATGCGACACTGGTCAGGCCACAGTTGGAGTACTGTATCTAGTTCCGGGCACCGCACTCCAGGAGGGATGTGGACAGCATCGAGTGGGTCCAGAGGAGGGTCACTTGCATGATTGGGTGCAGCAAGGCAGGCCCTACAAGCGGAGGCTATGGGACCGAAACCTATTCAGCCTCCACAAGAGAAGGCTGAGAAAGGATCTGGTGGCTGTCTACAAACTGGCCAAGGGGGACCAGCAGGCTATGGGACAGTCCCTGTTCCCCCGAGCACTACCGAGAGTAATAAGGAATAACGGTCATAAGTTGACGGATAGTAGATTCAGGGTAGACATCAGGAGGCACTACTTCACAGTCAGGGTGGCTAGGATCTAGAACCAACTTCCAAGGGACGTAGTGTTCACTCCTACCCTGGGGGTCTTCAAAGGGAGGCTAGATAATCATGTAGCCGGGGTCATTTGAACCCAGCATTCTTTCCTGCCCATGGCAGGGAGTCATACTTGATGATCTGCTCAGGTCCCTTCCGACCCTACCTACTATGAAACTATAAGGATGCCTACTCATATGTAGATATTAACTAATTTTGTTTAAAAGTCTTGCCATATCTTTGTATTGCATCTTTGCATTTTTCAGGGTTAGAGATAATTGCCATTTTGAGTGGAAAATCAAACAGAGGAAGACATTGTTTTTTCCCCTTCCTCACTGCTGAGAAACAGTGCCAGTTCTCCTACCTGCAATGCTACATGGACATATCTATGTTACTTCCTGTTAGGAAACGCTCCATGTGTGTTAGTGCAAGACAGAATGTGCTAGTGCTGTGCTTGAAGCTTACACTGACAGGGATCATAGCTTGTGTCTTCATGATCACTTTAGGTGAAATTTGTTTGTAAATGTGATAATTCTTTTCCCCCAACTTAGATATATTTTCTTAAAGCTAGATGAAATATTTAGACTAAAAGTATAGAACAGAGAATTTTTCACCAGTTCTACCATTTAAGCATAAACAAATAAATTTATGGTTTCTATAATGCACTGGATTATAACATATAGGTAAGTAGTTAGAAAAAAATTGCAGTTGGTTCACAAAGAAAGCAAAAATACATATGCTTACTGAAAAGACACACTGTCCGTCCCCCCACCCCCCATCTTTCCTCCCTTCTCTATCTTTTTGTATTCAAGTCACTGTCTCTATTTGATATACTGCTCTGTGCACGTCCTTTCACAGCATTTGATGAGGTGAGCTCAGGCTCATGAAAGCTCATTACATACATTTTATTTACTCTCCATATAGATTTAGTTAGTCTATGAGTTGAAAATCAACCCTGCCTTATGAATGACTTCACACTAAAAAGGATAAATACCTCTTTCAACTGTAAAGACAGACTACATACAGTCCTGGAATGAAATAGTTTGAATTTTGCTTTTATCTTCCATGGATTCTTCACATTAGACTCCTAAAATTCCATTGATCATGTAGGAAGGTGTTTTAATAGAGCATGCATTAGAAATCAATTCCGTTGATTAAACATTTGGAGGAAGGAAGTTACCTATAGGGCAGTGGAATTTTAAAGTGTCAGTACCCCACTTCTCCAATAATTGCTGCATTTTAACTTTAATGAGTAACCCTGAAGGAAACACACACCTGCACACATACATATATACTTCTCAAAATGGTCAAAAAAATAGCATAATACAATGGGAATGTAAAAGTCATCACTAAATATAATTTATAAATGCTACAGCTAACTATGTTAGTCATAGATTTAAAACTGTATTCCAAAACAGCTAAATATAATGAATGCTATGCTGAATATAAAATAGGCAAACAATATAAGAGGAAAATCTTGAAGCTCAGAAAGGCATAAAAAAGCCTTTGAGACAAACTGGGCTGTCTTTAAAGGGCACTGCCATATGTCTGGCATGGGAATGAACCTTAAGGATTTACAAACCTTTTCAACATTTAGCCTTAGTGGTCCATGGTATAGAACTACAGGCTCAGGAATAGAACGGGGAGGGATGTGGAACATGTTTTTATCATCTTGAAAAAGGTTAGGATATCAAACCAGGTCTTGTTCTACACTGGAACAGAATCCAACCCTTCTGAAATAAATGACAAAGAGAGAAAGTAACTCATCCCAAAGTACACAATAATTGTTTAGGGAAGTAATTGAAGATGTGGTGAAGCAAAACTCAAGTCCATGGTCTGAATCAAGGAAGCCCTAGAGCTGACCTTTAGTGTACTAACAAAGTTCTTTGTTGAACTATTCAGAAATATTTTTGTTTTATTTCTTATTACTAGAATTCCTTCCATAGGAGGAGTACAAGAAGATCCAATCTTGGACCTTTGTTTTTTGCAAATAGCATTGGGCTATGAAGGATATGTGAATTTTGCTGTTTTGCATTCCAAATATCCTTTATTTCCCTACTGGCTAGAGTTAAATTTGGAATGCATGAGTAATTGACAATTTTTGTTCAGACTCATTTGCCTCAGATCAAATATTCAGTAGCCTTGGAATTCTCTGGAATAGAATCATGTCAAACAAAATCATATAAAAACTGAAAAATGGAAGTGTCCAGCGCTTTTTCAAGCAAAAGTCTCACTAAATTATCCATTGTTAGGAAAACTATCTGCACACATATCGCATAACAAAGTCAATGAGATTCAAGTAAATATTTCTGTGTTGAAATTAATTTTATATGTATGTGTTAGTAACATTATGGGTTATATTTATTTAAGATTACATTAATTTTAGACAAAATAATCTGTAGTGGTATACAGCTGCACTATCCCAGAAATGAAACACAAAAACATTGTCAATGAAATGCTTCTCCTTAAATACATTCCTGGACCACAAGGAGCATTGCACCCACTATACAGTGAACTGGGCTCTCCCCTCTGCATCAGTTTACCCACAAGCTCACTTCTTTCCTCCCTGCACTCAGAAGAATTCAAGGATTATAGTTATGCCTGGCTCTTGCTCATTAAATACAGAGAAGGGGAAGGGAGAAATGGGTGCAAAGAATCCTTAAGCCCTTGCTACCCTTCAAATGTATGTGTCCCTTTTGGAGCATAACTCTTAACATTACTAGGACTTACAGGCTAACCTTATGGAGGAAGACAATGCACTATGTATATATGTTTTAATATATGTAGGTTATCTCAATTATTTTGCTCAATGGAAACAGTCCCATGTGATATGATTTTTTTTTGAAGCTCAGGTTTATTTTTGATCATGTGGAAGTGCAACCTGTGCTGCTATTAAAAATTACTCTTAACACAGGTGGAAGCAGACATTAGGGTATGCATTGCATCCCACCTTTCTACTTAAAAGAAATGGAGGAAGGATCAGTTAGTCATTAGCCACAAGAAGAATATAATAATCCCCCGGTCTGAGATTTTTATATTGAAAAGTTAATCAGAATGAGTTGTTTTAACTAAGTGACACAGGGTGCATCTACATGTCCATTCATGCTCTTTTCCTAATACACATTAAATTTAGTACCTCTGGGCACTTTTACATGTGCTTCTGGGGGAGGGGTGGGGGGCTTGGGTGCTTTAATTACAGTGTCTCTGAGAGCTGGTCTAATTAAAGAGCCACAGCATCCCATGTACCAGTGTCCTGCACTTCAAAATGGCAGTGGGGGCATTTGAACTAAAGCTTGTTCAAGCATCCCGACCACCATCTTGAAGTTCAGGGACACTGATACACAAGATGCAGGAGGCTGCTGGAGTGCAGTAATTGCCACACTTCAGCAGACTCTATTAATCAAGTTTGCTTGAATGCACTGTTATTACAGTATGTTGGAGCAGCCTCCATGCTCATGTACATGCACCTTCCAGTGTGAGGTACTAGATAAATGTGCATTAGGCTGCCCTAATGTGCAGTACTGAAAATGTATGTTTTTTAAAGTGACGCTTAATACACAGTAGCTTATTTTACTGCACATTAGCATGGTTTGTTATGTGACACTTTAATACATAGTAAAATAATCCACTGTACTAAAGCTCATATGTAGATATGCCCACAATGTAGCATCCAGATTTATTCATTATAGAAACCATAGCAACTCATTCCATGGGTCCACACCATCAGTAGCAAGGACTCACAACAACCAACACATCTAATAATTCAAGCTATTGCAGTACAGTACAGCTGCAAACACAAACAATGCAACCATTATCCATATGTACATGCAGATATTTAAAGTTTTGATAATATTATATCATAACCAACAAAATAATATTTAGGTTTTCTAAGTTAGAGAGGAAAGCAGAAGGTGGGAAGAGTAAGCATGAAGGGAAAAGGAAGTGAGCTGAAGACAATAGGCATAAAAGGGAGAGACAAAATAAGGAAAATATTGGGATAAGGAGAATGGGAATAACATGACAAATTTGTCTAAGGTCTTATCTTCATTGCATTAACTCAGATTCTGACTCCTGCCTATATGCAAAAAGCCCTTGCTTGATTTAAGTAGTGCTTTTTAAGTGCATCACAAGTTAAAACAACTCACCATTCAGCTAATCTGGTCAGTTTAGCTTGTCAGTATGTTCACTTTTTCTCAAACTAGGGTCACCAAAATAGAATATATACATCTACATGTGCCATTAACTCCAAAATTCATTAGCTTGGAGTTTTTGCCCGTGTGAAGATCCCAGGCACAAGGTTTACATATGCAACAGGACTACAGCACATTAAACCAGGTCAGATTAGCCCCAACTGGCAGGAGGCCCTAGGAGTCAGGCAGCCCCCACATTGAAGCACCCTTGTGCCCCAGCCCGCTGGGTCAGCATACGCACATGCACTGCAATGCACAATAAACCCTGCAGCAGGGTAGTACTTGTATGTACCCTTGTATTATATTTGTATTTGCAAGTACTACCCTGCTGCAGAGATAATTAGTTTCCTGCACCCTAATAGGGGTATACATTTATACATTGAGATGTTTACCGTGGAGTTAATTAGTTGACTCTGCAGTAAACACCTCCAGCGGAATTTGAATTAACTGAAACTTGAATTAACTGTTGCAGTCACTAGCAGTCTAATCTTCACACACTTAAGTTCTATTATCTCTAGAACTAGTTTCCTCATTATAAGCTGAAATCTTACTTTGTGGATCAACAGCAAAGGCCAATATTTTTGGAATGAGAGTGTCTGCATGAACATCTCAATGAAAGTATGGCAGTTTTCAGAAAGAATGAAAATCATAGTGTCATAGTTTCATAGTTGGTAGGGATGGAAGGGACCTGAGCAGATCATCAAGTCCAACCCCCTGCCATGGGCAGGAAAGAACGCTGGGGTCAAACAACCCTAGCAAGGTGATTATCTAGCCTCCTTTTGAAGACCCCCAGGGTAGGAGTGAGCACCACTTCCCTTCAAAGTTGGTTCCAGATCCCAGCTGCCTTGACTGTGAAGTAGTGCTTCCTGATGTCCAGCCTGAAACTACTCGCAGTCAACTTATGGCCATTATTCCTAGTTACTCTGGGTAGTGCTGGGGTAACAGGGTCTCTCCTGTTGCCTGCTGGTCCCCCTTGGTAAGTTTATAGCCAGCCACCAGATCCCCTCTCAGCCTTCTCTTGTGGAAGCTGAACAGTTCAGGTCCCGTAGCCTCTCCTCATAGGGCCTGCCCTGCTGCCCCCGATCATGTGAGTGGCCCTCCTTTGGACCCTCTCAATGCTGTCCACATCCCACCTGAACTGCAGTGCCCAGAACTGGATGCAGTACTCCAACTGTGGCCTGACCAATGTTTCATAGAGGGGGAGGATCACCTCCTTGGACCTGCTATTGATGCATCTGTGAATGCATGACAAGGTGCGGTTAGCCTTACTGACCATGTCTCACATTGGTGGCCCATGTTCATTTTGGCATCAATAATGACTTCAAGATCCTTTTCTGCCTTTGTGCTGATGAGAAGGGAGTTCCCCAGCCTGTAGGTATGCTGCTGGTTCTTCCTCCCCAGGTGCAGTAACTTGCACTTGTCAGTATTGAAACCCATCCAATTCCCATACACCCACCCTTGTAACATGTACAGATCTAGTTGTAGCCTGTCCCTCCCTTCTAATGTGCTCACTTCTCCCCACATCTTAGTGTCATCTGTGAACTTGAACAAGGTGATTTTCACTCCCTCATCAAAGTCACTGATGAAGATGTTGAACAGTGCAGGCCTGAGGACCGAGCCCTGGAGAACCCCACTGCCCACATCCCTCCAGGTCAAAAATGACCCATCCACCACCACTCTCTGGGTGTAGCCCTCCAGCTGATTTGCGACCCATCTGACTGTGTAGGCGTCAATGCCACAGTCACTTAATTTTTTAATGAGAATGGGGTGAGACAGTGACAAAGGCCTTCCTAAAGTGCAGAAAAACTATGTCCACTGCAACACCTGCATCCAGGATTTTGTGACCTGGTTGTAAAAGGCAACCAGGTTGGTTTGACAGGATCTGCCTCTAATGAACCCATGTTGCTTGCCCCTAAGCATAATCTCCCCTTGCTGGTCCTTCACAGATGTGTTCTTGGATAATTTTCTCAAAGAGCTTCCCCAGGACTGGGGTAAGACTAATGGGCCTATAATTTCCTGGGTTCTCTTTCCTCCCTTTTTTGAAAATGGGGACCAGATTGGCACTTTTTCAATCCTCTGGCATTTCACCAGGGCACCATGAGTGCTTGTAGAGCTGTGCCAGAGGTCCCACAATGGCCTCTGCCAATTCCCTCAGCACCCTTGGATAGAGGTCATCTGGACCTGCTGATTTGAACATGTTCAGTCCCACCAGAAGTTCCCTTACTAGGTCCTCTCTGACCCTGGGCCCAGCTGTGCCTTTGCTGAGTTTGTCCAGGATCTCAGTGGTGGGGGATGTCCTGGTCCCTGCTCAGAAATACGGAGGCAAAGAATTTGTTAAAGAGGTCAGCTGGTACAACCACCAAATTGTCAAGTGTGTCCTGCAGGGACCCCACATTACCTGGTGCCTTCTTTTTACTCCCTATGTATTTAAAAAAGGACTTCTTGTTGTCTTTGATCTGGGTTGCTAGTCCCAGTTCTGTCTCCACCTTAGCCTTCCTAATAGCCCCCCTACAGTCTTGAGCAATGGAGGTATAATCCACCTTGGTGATGGCTCCTCCCTTGCATTGGGTGTACGCCTCCTTTTTAGCTTTTAGATGTTCCTGAATGCCTTTGGTGAGCCATGGAGGCTTTTGAGTACTCTTGCCTACTTTGACTTATGTTGGGACTGTCACCCCTTAGGCTCAAAGGATCGTCTCCTTAAAGAACGACTGCTCATCTTGGACTCCCAACTTCCCTCCCCTCCGGGACCTCAGTGCCTCCCCGACTAATCTTCTTAACTCATTGAAATCAGCCCTCCTGGAGTCAAGGGCTGCTGCCTTGCTTCAGGCCTTTGACACCCTGTGCTGGATGGTGAATTCCAATAGGTAATGATCACTATCGCCCAAGTGGTCGAGAACCCTCAGTCCCCTCACCGGGTTGTTGCCTGTGGCCAGGACCAGGTCCAGCAAGGCATTTACCCTGGTGGGACCGTGCACCTCCTGGGTTAGGTGGAGGTCATGTATCTTCATAGTTTCATAGTTTCATAGTAGCTAGGATCAGGAGGAACCTGAACAGATCATCTAGCCTGACCCCCTGCCACAGGCAGGAATGAATGCTGGGTTCACAAGACCCCAGACAGGTGATCGTCCAACCTCCTCTTGAATATGCCCAAGGTAGGGGTGAGGACTTCCCTGGGAAGTTGGTTCCAGATTTTGGCCACCCTAACTGTAAAATATTACCTTCTGATCTCTAACCTAAACCTATTCTCCATCAGCTTATGACCATTGTTCCTCATCACCCCAGGTGGTGCTGGGGAGAAAAGAGCTCTGCCTATTTGCTGTTGATCCCCCTTGATGAGCTTGTAGGCAGACACCAGGTCCCCCCTTAGCCTCCTCTTACTGAGGCTGAACAGGTTCAGGTCCTTCAGTCTCTCCTCATAGGGCCTGTCCTGCTGCACTCTCAACAAGCGGGTGGCCCTCCTCTGAACCCTCTCCAGGCTGGCCACATCCCTTTTGAAGTGCAGCACCCAGTACTGGATGCAGTACTCCAACTGTGGCCTGACCAAGGTCGCATAGAGGAGGAGTATCACCTCTCTGGACTGGCGTGAGATGCTCCTACGGATGCATGACAAGGTATGGCTGGCCTTGCTGGCTGCAGTCTGGCATTAGCGGCTCATGTTCATCTTGGAGTCAATAACGACTCCGAGATCCCTTTCCGCCTCTGTGCTTTCAAGAAGGGAACTCCCCAGCCTCTATGTATGCTGTGGATTCCTTCTCCCAAGGTGTAGCACCCTGCATTTGTCTACGTTGAACCCCATCCTATTCTCGTCTGCCCACTTTTGTAGTTTGTATAAATCTAGTTGCAGCCTCTCTCTCCCTTCAAGTGTGTCTACCTTGCCCCACATCTTAGTGTCATCAGCAAACTTGCACAGTGTGCTTTCCACCCCCTTGTCCAAGTCGCTGACGAAGATGTTAAACAGTGCGGGCCTGAGGACTGAGTCCTGGGGTACCCCACTGCTCACATCTCACCAGGTTGAGTACAACCTGTCCACCACTACTTTCTGGGTGTGCCCCATCAGCCAATTTTTTACCCATCCAACTGTGCAGGCATTAATGCCTCAGTCACTTAATTTATTGATGAGGATGGGGTGAGAGACAGTGTCAAAGGCCTTCTTAAAGTCTAGAAAGACTATGTCCACAGCGACACCATCATCCAAGGCTTTAGTTACTTAGTCATAAAAGGCAATCGGGTTGGTCTGGCAGGACCTGCCTTTGATGAACCCATGCTGATTGCCCCTGAGCATGATCTCCCCTGCTGGCCCCCCACAGATGTTTACCTTGATGATCCTCTCCAAGAGCTTCCCAAGCACTGAGGTGAGGCTTACAGGCCTATAATTACTAGGGTCCTCCTTCCTCCCCTTCTTAAAAATAGGGACCACATTAGCCAGTTTCCAACCCCCTGGCACCTGGCCAGATGACCACGAATGCTCTTACAGCCAGGCCAAAGGCTCTGCAATGACCCCTGCCAACTCCCTCAACACCCTTGGGTGGAGGGCGTCTGGACCTGCAGATTTAAAAATGTCTGGCCCTTCCAGAAGATCCCTAACTACATCTGCACTGACTGAAGGCTTGATAGAGCTATCCCCAAGATTGTCCCTACCTCTGGTAGGTGGGATATCCTGGTCCCTGTTCAGGAAAACAGAGGCAAAGAAACTGTTAAAAATATCAGCTTTCTTGTCTGGCGTGGCCACCAGATTACCGTTTGTGTCTTGCAGGGGCCCTACATTTCCTGGTGCCCTCTTCTTGCTCCCAATGTACCTGAAAAAGGACTTTTTGTTGTCCTTAATCCTGGACGCTAGCCTGAGTTCCATCTCTGCCTTGGCCTTCCTAATTGCCCTCCTACATTCCCAGGCCGAGGAGGAATACTCCTCCTTAGTGACAGTCCCTCCTTTCCACTGGTTGTACACCTCCCTTTTAGTCCTCAGGCATTGCTGAATGCCCTTGCTGAGCCAAGGGGGTCTCTGAGCACTCTTACCCCCCCTTGCTTCTCTCAGGGACTGTTATCCTTTGGGCCTGGAGGATCGCCCCCTTAAGGTATGGCCATCCCTTGTGGGCTCCCATCTCCTCTACTTTCTGGGCCCTTATTGACTCCCTCATTAATCTCCTAAACTTATTGAAGTTGGCCCTTCTGAAGTAAAGGGCTTTAGCCTTGGTGTGAGCCCTAGACGCCCTGCGTTGGATAGTGAAATCCAGCAGGTGATGATCGCTATTGCCCAGGTGGTCAAGGACCTGCAGTCCCCTCACCAGGTCATCCCCCATGGCCAGGGCCAGGTCCAGCAAGGCATTACCCCTAGTAGGGCTATGCACTTCCTGGATAAGGTGAAGGTCCTGTGATACAGCCAGAAACGTACGCGAGTGGTCAGACCTGGCTGTCTGCT
The DNA here is from genome assembly GCF_030867095.1 of Alligator mississippiensis. Taxonomy (NCBI): domain Eukaryota; kingdom Metazoa; phylum Chordata; order Crocodylia; family Alligatoridae; genus Alligator; species Alligator mississippiensis. The sequence goes on along the minus strand of NC_081824.1, from coordinate 380,171,964 downwards.
CCTCCCAGCTAATGTCCGGGTAGTTTAGGTCACCCATGACAATAACATCCCTTGACCTAACCGCCTCCATAAGCTGACTGGAGAAGTCCTGGTCTAGCTCTTCCCCCTGGTTGGGTGATCTGTAGTAGACACCCACCGTAAGTTCCCTTTCACCATGCCCCCCCTTGTAGTTTGACCCATAGTGTCTCTGTCCGACCCCTCTCTAACCCGAAGCTAATCCTTGATGATGTGAGGTGCTCTTTGACATAGAGCGCAACCCCCCCCCCCACCTTTCCTCCCTGTCCTGTCTCTTCTATATAGGGTGTACCCCTGAATGCCCACCGCCCAGTTGTAGGTAGGGTCCCACCAGGTTTCTGTGAGCCCTACTAAGTCTGGGTTCTTACTTGCAATGAGGAGGCATAGTTCCTCCTGCTTACACCCCTTGGCTAGTGTTAGTGTAGAGGCACCTGTGGCCTCCTGAGGGTGCTCATGCCTTCCTCCTGCTCCTAGGACAGTTGTGGCCCCCTGCTCCTCGGACGTTGATACTTACCTGTGTTTCCCTTCCTCTTGTCACCCTGTGTGCTGGTGAAGCATCCTCTCCACTCGAAGCAGCCCCTTCCCCTGGCAAAGCTAGTTTAAAGCCCGCCGTACAAGATCAGCCAACCTAGAGGAAAAGATACATCTGCCATTAGGGGACAGGTGAAGCCCATCCCACCCCAGCATACCCTCCTTACAAAAACATGGGTCGTTGTCAAAAAACCCAAAGCCTGCCTCGTGGCACCAGCTCCAAAGCCACCGGTTAACCACATCAGTACAGGCCTCATGACGCCTACCCTGTACACTTACCAGGAGAATGGAGGAAAATACCACCTGTGCTCCCATCCTCTTCAGTTGGTGTCCCAAGGCCTTATAGTCTTCTTGGCTAGGAACCTATGTTAGAGGTCATACCTGGCTGACTGCTCCTCCCAGCAGATGTCCGAGTAGTTTAGGTCACCCATGATGACCGTGTTCCTTGACTTAACTGCCTCTGCAAATTGACCTGAGAATTCCCAGTCCAGCTCTTCCCCCTGGTTGGGTGCTCTGTAGTAGACACCCACTGTTAAGTCCCTTTTCCCCTGACCCCCTTGTATTCTAACCCAGAGCACTTCAGTCTGCCCCTCCTCTGACCCTGTGCTGTTTGTTGAGGTCGTGTATTGCTCTTTAACATAGAGTACCACACCCCCACCTTTCCTTCCGATTCTATCCTGCCTGTACAGACTGTAGCCCTTGATGTTTACCGCCCAGTCATGGATTAAATCCCACCACGTTTCAGTAAGCCCCACTATGTCTGGGTTTGTGTTAACTAGCAGGAGGGCAAGTTCCTCCTGCTTGTTCCCCATACTATGAGCATTAGTGTGGAGGCATTTAAGGCCTCCTGTGGGTTTATGCACCACCACCTGATCCCAAGAGTATCTGGACCCCTGCCACCTTACCTGGGTACTTCTTGTGCTCATCACCTGTCTTGGCTGGGAAGTGTCATCATTTCCCCCTGTGGCCCCATCCCCTGGTAAAGCTAGTTTAAAGCAAGCTGTATGAGATCACCCAACCTGGAAGAAAAGACATGCTTGCCTTTAGGGGACAGGTGAAGCCCATCCCACCCAAGCATGCCCCCTGTGCGTAAATGTGGGTCATTGTCAAGGAACCGGAGGATGCCTGGTAGCACCAACTCCAAAGTTGCCGGTTGACCACTCCGATGCAGGCCTCATGGTGCCGTCCACATCTATTTACCAAGAGAATACCACCTGTGGGCCCATCTCCTTGAGCTAGGGTTGATTCAGGTATTAGCTGTCACTCCAGATGAGATCTGGACCCACAATCCTTGGCTTAGGAGGCCAGTGCCTTATTCATTAGGCCACAGCTACTTCTTACATATTTAATTCTTCTGAAAAAATTGGACATTTTTGGGTTATTTTTTAGAAGTAAGTTTGTATATATAATGTGTGGTATACTAGTTTGAAGGCACTTTTTCAGAAGAGAACTGAAGGGGAATACCTGAAACCTATGACAATTAGATAGCAGCCATTAGTAATGCAGCAGAGAGAAAACAACACAAATAAATAAATAAAGGATAGAAGAAAATGCACTACTGATATTTGTAACACTAAGTGATAAATGATTAAAATGAAACACCACTAATATATAGATAGCATATCTATATACTCTACATTTATAGATACACATAGATAGCATATCTGTATATTAGTGGTGTTTCATTTTGATCATGGAAAAATGTGGATTTTGGGTTACTTTTTTAAATCTGAAAATGGCAGGGCAGGGGGCATTATGAGTGATAAGACTGGTGATAAGACTGGTGCTAGAAGAGAATACCTCAAAGTGGAACAATAAAGGCTTATCTCTTTTCTTACAGTGGTTCCAAAAAACACGATAGTTTGGATCATATAATACTTAGAAAGTTCTCCGATATTACAAAATTAGAACATGCAAGAAGCTGCCCTACTCCTAAAAACATACTTAGTACTGGCACTGTCATCCTGTGAAGAAAGTGACAGAAGGAAGAGTCTAAGGAGGGCACAAGTATTATAACAGTGAATGGAAGTAAGTTAAGGCTTTTGTCCTTATATAGCCACTGGAGGTGATTAATTAGAGTGGTCAGAAAATCACTTAAGTACAGAGCCAGAAGAAATGGCAGAGAATCAAGAATCCTCTGCCTTGACTATAAATTAAAAGACTGAAAAATCCAGAGGGAATGAAAGGATAGGACAGAAAAGTAGTAACTGTGAACACTCTTTGATAAAGAAGAGAAAGTTTCTCAGTCTTCAATACCATTAAGGGTTTCTTCAATTAGTTCGATTGGCAGAAGAAACATTTAACAATGACAGTGATATGGAGGGGATATTAAAAATGGTTGCATTACTACTCATATCTATTCCTATGAGACATTCTGAAGGACAAGTACTCTATTATTGGGGGAAGACAAGTTTTCTTGGTACAATATTTGTTCTTTCTCCAAATTGTTACAGAGAAGATAGATTGAATTTTCTTTATTAGCCCGGTATTTAAAATTTCCTATTAATAAAAGAATATCAATTTTCCTCTTATGTCTTCAAAGAACAAACAAAACCACAGACACTGATTGATGTCATCTATCTTCTTCTTCCCACAAGAAAATATTCTGTCAGAGTATGAGATCTGACACCACCAGCCCAGGAGAAGTGCAGATCTCATTAGAGTGAATCTCAATCTACTAGTGTCCTTTCATTGATTGTAGTATTTCACCACACACAAGTAGGCTGCTAAGCTAAAGGAATGCTTTATTAATCTTAAAAAGGGGAAATCTGAGACAGTCTTACTACCAACATATCTGCCTACATGCTGGAATCTTTAATTCTTAAAGTTTATGTCCTGTAAATAAATATAAAGGGAATATTGAATCTGTGACTCTCAGTACATTTCCCAGGCTATTTGTCTGGAGGAAAATATAAATATTAATTACACCATCCAAACAAGGATGTTTTTGGCAAAGGTACCGAAGAAGAAGTATGTATCAAGCAGGACCATCTTACTACTCCCAACATGATTATGCAACTACAGACACAGATGCAAAAACAGACTTTTAAAACAATAGTGTGGAAAAGAGAAGCTCTAATCCGATCAAAGGTTTGTAAGTACATGCCCCAACTGATCCTGAAATATTTGAAACGCTAAAGTTTACTATGTTTTGTGTGGAAGAAGTGAATGTACTCCTGTAATCAGCACAAAAGGCATCTTGTTTGGGATAGGATAGACACCCTGACACCGTAACAGAGGCAGAACTGGATACTTGAGTACCTGGGTGGCAGAGGTGCATGAGGCAGCATCACGGGCTGTGCTGCCAGTGATGGCAGAAGTGGCTAGGCCAGCAGCACAGCTGCTGCTATTTGAATCAATGCCCAGGACTAGTGCTCTGTTTGCACCCCACCCATTAGTGCTGCTGCACCAAACTGTTCTCTACCTGCCCAGTTTTCAAACAGAGAATTGTTCTTTGTGTTTCAGTTACCATACTGATCCTTTAAGTCATGGTATGTAAAAATCTTGACATGAATTTAAAACTATATTACACCCCCACAGAAGTATTGTGCCCCACCCTGACAGATACAAGCCTGGGGTTGATGAACAATGCATTCATAGATTATGACCAAATGGAACAATTATGATAATGCATCCTGGCTCCCTGCATAATTCAGGCCATGGAATTTCACCAAGTCATTCTGCCTTGAGCTCATAATGTCTAGTTGAGCTATGGCATCTCTTAGAAAGACATCCAATCTCAATTTAAAGATGCCCAGCAATAAAGAAGTCAACCCTATAGATATTATTTTAGAATAGTTATTACGTTTACAGTGAACCTTATAAGCTACCCTAGGACGCTGTGGAATCTCCATCTACAAAAGTGTTCAAGAGCAGGTTAGACAAACACTTGATTGGGATTGTTTTATTGAGGAATAATTCTATTTTAAGCAGAGAACTAGACTAGATGCCCTCCCAAGGTCCCATTCACTCTGATTTTCCTATGATTCTATGCCTTATTTTTTATCTCCAGTTGTATAGCTTGTCTTTTGAGCCACTAGATATTGTTATGCTTTTGCGTACTAAATTAAAGAACTCACCATTTTTTATCATGAAATCATCTCTTAACCATCTCTTGATTTAACCAAGTAGATTGAATATCTTCAGTTCTAAAACCTCCTTTTAGATAGTGTTTACAGATCCTAAATTATTTGTGTTGCTGTTTTTGAATTTTTTCCAATGCAGACACAAATTTGCTAGTAAGGATATATACACATGCTCACTGTACCCACTGCATTATTAGATAGCTTGCTTTAAGCAGCCTAAATATAGACTGGGAATGTTGTATATAGCCATTCACCACTGCCAGGAGCTACCCAGGCAGCCCAATGTAAGTAACTTGAGATGGGGAAGGGGCTGCTGGGTCTTGGGGGGTTGGTGGGTCTGCAGAATGAGTTTGTAAAGGATGGGTTGCTAGGTCTGAACAGGGGCCAGGTCCCTAAAAATGCCCAGTCAGGGTGGGGGGAGGGGAGGGAATAGCACCATTCCAGGACTGAGGCAAGATGCTAGGTTTGCCCAGCTTCAGAGTTGTACTGTGAATATGTGTGGGCATTTGGAAGATTAGCTTATCCTTTTCTCAGTTTAAGTTAGTGAAACTCCTGAGGTGCACTAGATCAGGTGCACCATTTTTTTTGCGGAATTAACCAAGTTCTGAACACCTGCAAGATTGGTTAGGTTGCTCTAAATGTAACACATATATGTTCTCTAACACTGTGATAATAGCACTTTTCTTTTTCTGCTCATCAGGCACATTGGTAACAATTCATATCCATGAATGAAGAAACACAGTGTGCCATCTACCAAGTAATGCAGGTCACTATCACTGCAAGACCCTCCCTCTAGATGAGAATATGGAACATACCTAAGAACAAGGTTTAGTGGAGCTGGATTCAAATCCTGACTTTTATCATAGATGTTTGGTGTGACCTTGAACAAATTGTCTAACATTTCTGTTTCACATATATCCAACTTTGGAATGGTATTAGTAGTATTCCCCGAATGCATAATATTGTGAAGTTAAATGCATGAAAAATGTGACAGATACTCAGATATTGGCGTTTGAGTTTGTACTTAAAAAAAAAAAAAAAAAAAAAGGAATGTAGCCAGGATCCATGAATTTCAAAAAACCCAGCAAAACTGCTGACCAATAACAGAAGTCCTATGAGAAATGAGAGAGAACTTTGGGGACTGAGTACAGAGTATAAAACTTACACTATCAAGAGTTAAGAAATGGCCACAGGAGAGCTACTTTCAGAACTAAGGCTGGAATCTTCCAAACCACCTAAAAGAGTTGCATTTCAGTGGGGCTCTAACTCCTTTCAAATCTGCATTTTAAACATCCATTTGAAATAGCTTGCTCTCTGATAATTTAAATACAGATACCTCCACTTTCAAACTCACATGTTCAATTCTCCAAGCAAGGCAGAAAGAGGGAAAAATATGGTCATTATTTTTATTTGGTCCTTGAATGACAGCCAGGACTTCAGCTATAACTTGAGTTTAAGAACAGTCTGGGCTAAGGTTCAACTTCAGAAACACTGAATCCTCTATCACCTATAAAGGAACAGGAATTTGGCAATGTATACTTGTTTTGTAAGATTTCTAATGGGTGATTTAGTCATTGCATGTGTTGATCAAATTATGCACTATTGCTTTGTTCCTCAAATGGATGACTAAGACACTTTAGAACAGGAGAAAGAACAGCAACAAAGGTGCTGCCATCCCCAAGAATTAAATTCAACACTTTATTTCATTTTTAAGGCTTTTCTTCTGGGAGCAATGTTATTTAATCCTTACAAAGCTCACAGAGAAAGCAAAGAGGATGAGGGGTGGGAAAGTAGCTTGGATAGGGAGGAAGAGTATAGAATTCAAACCATAACTACAGGAATACAAATTCAAAATTAAGCATGGAGGAACAGAGCAAAAATTTGTGCTTCCTTCAAATTAATAGCTAAAAGCTGAAACAGGCTTTTTTGTTGATACTAAATTCTCCTTCACTAACACATTACTTTAGGAAGCCCAGTCTAGATAATCTTCAGGATGTATTACAAAAGCCAATTATCTGACAATCATTTGGGAAGTTTGAATGTAAACTTCTGTGGAATTAAAAGGTACTAATTTATTGCTTTGATCTATCAGGTTAAAATAATCCTACCAAGAACTCAGTTTCCCTGCTTATGTTGAAAAAAAATTCTAGCTTGTATTGTTCTTCAAGTAAAAATAAAATAGCAAATGAAACTATTAGATTTGAAACCACAATTATGACTTTTGACTTCAATTCAGATTGTTTAAAAAATGTTGTGGGCTGTTTAGCTTCTCCCACTATGAGGAGTATATAGGAAAACTGGGTTCGCTAGACATACCTCAAGCTTATTTCTTGGGAGTTCCTACACTTTTGGGAGGAGGTAAAATAATCTGAGAGAGTTGCCAAAGTGCAATTTGGATGTCAGTCAAGTCAGCATTTAAAGAAATTTATGACACTGAAGTTCTAAATGCATTAAAAAGAACTATACAATTGAAAATTAAAGACTCTCCAACAGATGGAAAAGGGGGACTACCTGGCAGGAGGACAGAAATCATTTTTGTTTAACAGTTACATTTTTTTAAATTCATGCCATCCAAACCCAATCCAACATCTGCTGCTGTTGCTACCTAGGGCAAGAGTAACTCCCTAAGCTAAAAGCTACATACTAACAGGTATTATATTAAACCAACTGGTTAGTTAGCTGAAATGATTAGCGGGGCTAAGGAGAGTTCTTAGAAATAACTGTTTTGATTTGTGAAACCTGGATTCCAGTATTAGATTACTTTGAAATGTCATTGTATTGGATAACTTTATATTCCCAGAAAATTTCTTCACATTTTTTCAAAAGATTAGAATTGCACATGTAGTCTGGTAATGGGGGCATATTTCAGCATGCTATTGCATCCCTTTCTTTTGCTCCCTAACCTTATCTCTCACACTCTCTTTTAAAAAATTGTATTTAAAAGGTATCTCATTGTCTCTGGAGGCATGACATCTCTTACTAGGTCACTAGTATGGTCCCCTGTGTTGCTGCAGCCCCTGATACATGTTACATATATTACACAATTACCTGGTAATTACCTGTTACCAATTACCTGGCAATTACCTGGTAATTACCTGTATTGAGCAATACATTTAGACCACACACAAGTGCAAAGTAATTATCACACAATTAAATTTTTAATCACTAGGGATCTGGGTTTTCTCTAATTTAAAAAAAATACCCAATTTTTGGTTAAAAAAGTACCACAAACCATTAAATCCATGATTTAAATGAAACACCATGAATATATATATTTGTGGTGTTTCATTTAAATCATGGAAAAATGTGGATATTTGGTTTCTTTTTTAACCAAAAATTGGGGATTTTTGAAATCAGAGAAAACCAGGATCCCCCCCTGCTCATGACATAGTCCTGGGATTGGTGTGCAGTCCCAGATTCAGTTTGCCAGATCAGCTACTTATCTGTACTTTAACATAAGAATTTTTTCTTCAAATTGTCTGTGAAAACAGGGTATTATATTTTGGAGGAGTATGCTGTATATGAAAAAAAAATGGTATTTACTACTTCTGTCTATACCATCAGGCCATGAGTTTTTTCTTTTACCTGGTTTAAACCTTGTACCTCAGGGACAAGTCCATGCTCTTAGAGAGAAGACACTTGAGTGGTCCTGAGTAATAATCCTAATCCCTTCATGTAAAGGAGTGTGCTCTCTTAATGCTAGCTAGCTAAGGAAGGCAGAAGACGCAGATAACACTCTACTTTATAAATGTTTTGATGAGTAAATGTAGCTTCAAAGTAGGAGAAAGCCTGATTGAATCCTTTATTATAAATATCAATAGAAAATATAAATTGTTTGGTGTAATGTCACCCTTCTAAAGTAGATTTTATTTTTAAAGAAAGGATTTTTTCTTTTTCTTTTTTAAATTAACATAGAGAATATGCCATTTCTTCCCAGAATGTTTTGAATAGTATCCCTAAAAAGTTTGTCTATCAAATATGAAAACGTTACTTTGATGAAAACTTTTTTTTTAGTAGAATTTAAAATAAAGGTCTTTGAAGATTCCATCATTCAGGGGCACAATGTAGCAAACAGAAGCTATAGAAAATGCAAAAATAAAAGCCTAAAAAGAATGAACTCTATGGCAGCTGTACAACAGATGAAGCCTTAAGGAGAGGGAGAAGGAGAAAGGTAATATTATGTGGGCTGTACCTGGAGTTTGTATTAGAGCTGTGCTTATTTTCATTCAATAGAGTAGGCTTTTTTTCTTTTCATCTTGTAGCTTTTTACATTTATTTCCCATTGTGCATGCCATCTTATAACTGTAGCTTATTTTCAATTTTTATTTTGATATCATTTGAAGACTTGTTATTAATATTTCAAAGCTTTTCTAACCAGTTTAGTTCAAAATTGTAGTCATCTAAGATTTTGAGCTCCCTTTTTCCTTGTTCCTGCTGCTGATTTTTTCTGGCTTGGCCTCTCTGCTGCTGTTAGTGTGAAAGCAAGACTGAAACAAAAAAGCAAATACAATTCACTTTAACACCATTTTACCTTAATGATGGCTTGTTGCCAGCTTCCTACTCTCTTTTGTCCCACTTAACAGTAATTCAGCTGCATACCATGATTGAGAAATAAATTCTGCACCTTAATTTATTCAACACATTATAAACAGGCAATACACAGAAGCTATCCTTGGACTAAATCAACACAAATTAATAACATTGACCTCATCAAATGGTACATTATGAACAGCCAAATTAGCCAGGCTGAAGTTTAAAATACGCACTATTTTGTCTGTATTTGACAAACTCTTCTCTGTTGGAGAAGGTATCTCCAGTTCTAGGAAACAGGTAGAAACTGCTCCTGCACACCCTTGGTTGACAAAGGTATTATTTGTTGCTGCATGAACAGCCAGTTCCAGAGTTGCTGCTCAGTCCCCATAGGAAGAATAAGACTGCCACCCTGTTGTACTCCTTCCATTCTGAGAAGTGAAAAGCAGCTATATGCAGTTTTGCTGTTGTTCACCCTTAGAGGGAAAAGTTCAAGAAACATTAACATATCAAAAAGAGAGGCTGATGGACCTGAATTCATTTCTGACACTAATCTCTGTAAAAGTGGAAGCTAGCTGGAAATAAGAATTCCAGATTTATTTTTATTTTATTTATTAGTTAAAACAAAATACCACTAATGTGTGTGTGTGTGTGTGTGTGTGTGTGTGATGTTTATTAATGGTGCTTAATTTGAATCATGGAAAATGTGAAAATTGGGTTACTTTTTTAATCTGAAAATTGGGGATTTTCTTTTTATAACCCCCCCCCCCCCCCCAGGACCCTGCTAATTAGCTCCACAGTAAATGTCTCGGTGTCTACACAGATGGCCCTATTAGGCTGCAGTAAATTAATAAGTGACACAGCAGGGTAGTACTTGTAAATTCAAGTACTATCCTGTTGCAGTTTTTTAGTGGACAGCAATGAATGTAGAGATGAAGCTGGCTGGGGTATGGGGGTGCTTCAGTTCAGGAGCTGCCTGCCAGCTAGCCCCACACTCAAGTACCCTCATGCCCCAGACAGCCTCTCTGTAGCACAGTGAGCTGGGCAGGAGTAGCCCCAGGCTAGCAGGCTGACCCCAGATCCCCCTGCCAACTGGGACTGCTCTGACCCAGCTCAATGTGCTGCAGTTTCAGGCTCTTGTTCAAAGAGCACCCCCAGAAGCAATAAACTCCAGCATAATACATGCTAGAGTTCATTGCTTTTAATTAACTGTGCATGTAGACACCTGCTGTGAGGCTTAGCTTATAGAATGCCTGTCAAAAAAAATGTTGGCCTGCATTGCCCTACTCCCATTTTTTGTTCATGATTGAATTTAGACAGCAGGACCTAAGGTTAGTAAAAACAGGTATAACAAAAAATGTTTCAGTTTTAAATTGTCTTTTAAATCCATGTGGGCACAAATGACATGGCTCAGAGCAATCCCAGCTGGGTCATGAATGACTACAGGGTTCTGGGAGTGGGGCTCAAGGGGTTGGGGGTGCAAGTGGTTTTTATCTCAATCCTTCCAGTTATGGGTCACAGGCTGAGAAGGGTGAGATGAATTGAGGTAGTGAACAGAAAACTGCAGCGCCGATGCCATTGTGAAGGATTTGGCTTCTACAACCACAGCCCACACTTTGGAGAAAGAGGCAGCAATCTTTTGGGAAGAGATGGCCTCCACCTTACTCCACTGGGGAAGAAACTCTTTTAAACCAGAATAGCTAACCTGCTCAACCGGGCTTTAAACTAAGCTCACCGGGGGGATTGGTGAACAACCACCAGAGCAAGCTCACCAAGCATCAACCACAAAATGATCAGGTTAAGATGCTCAAGGGAACCCACTCCTATCCCTGGCCAGGAATACAGCTTCTCTATGAGTACAAGAAAGCCTAGGGCTTCCAATGGCATATTTAGTTGCCCGTATACTAATGCCAGGAATTTGGGGAATAAACAGGAGGAACTGGCCCTTCTGCTAAACAAAAATGACTGTGATCTCATAGAGATCTGCTGGAACTCCTCCTATAACTGCATTATGGGTATGAATGGGTATACCCTGTACAGGAGAGACTGTGCTGAGAAAAGGGGAGGGGGTGTAGCTCTCTATGTGAAGGAGAGATACACATCCCTACAAGCTGAGATTGGTACCCAAGGAGGATGACTGGAGACCTCTGCATTAGAATACAAGAGGAATGTGGCAAAGGGGATACAATGGTAGGAGTCTACTACGGACTTCCAAATCAGGAACAAGAGCTTGACCATGAATTTGCCAGGGAAGTGGCTGAGGCTGCATGCTCTCAGTGCATGGTTGTCATAGGAGACTTCAAATACCTGGACATCTCATGGGAAGAACACTCAGTCAAATCCAATTGGTCTCAACGCTTCCTCACATGCATAGATGAGCTCTGTGGCAGGCTAATACAGGGTGCTCCTGCACTGAGCCACCTTACTGTGCTTGACCACCTACCAAGCTCTGAGTGCCTCCCTGAGTGTGCCTTACATCTGGCTCCCTTCCTGGAGCACACCTGCAAGCCTGGGGGTAATGCTGCCACCACTCATGAGTCTCAATCTGTTAATGGCTCTGTGCCTCATGAGGTATACAGGCTTTATAAACCTGAAGGGGAGTACTTGATCCACTGCAAGAACTTGGGGTGCTTCCCTTAGTCTGAAGCAAAAATAGTAGTCTCCCTTAGTCATCCAGACCAAGGGGACCCCGACACATAATCTAGACCCTCTCCCAAAAGTCTCCCATGCTCGGTACAGAGGAAAACTTTACTGATTACAGGGAGTAGGTTTGGAATAGGGTACAGGATAAAGCAATATCCAAGAAATACCTTAGAGCAAATTGTAGCATGGTAGCCTTCGATCATGCATCTGAGTTACTGCAGGCTATATATCTAGCTAAACTTCAATTAGTTTACTCATAAGTATCATCCAGAAACTGATAGAGCTTTCCTTTGGAGGCAGGCAGTTTATAGGGTGTCCTTGTGTTTCAAGAGAGAGAGAGAGAGAACTGCTGAGGTTCAGCTACTCTCAGTGTCTGCATCATGGCTGCTGCCCCTCCTCCTGGGCAGTCTTTAACTTATATAGACCTAATGGCCTAATTTACCTGATCCAATGAAAGCCAGAAGTTGTTGGTTGCCAGCCAACAAATTTGAGATGCATCACAGGTTGCCAGTAGACTGGAAAGGTCTCTAGCCCCACTCCCAGTCATGATGTCATTGCTTAGAACAATGGAGAGTTTAAGCATCCCTCCCCCACCCCCAGGTGTGTGAGGCCAGTTAGCACTGCTGGACCTATTACTGGCCAAAAGGGATGATCTAATCAGTAACCTAAGAATCGAAGGGAAGCTGGGTGACAGTGACCATGAGTTGATCACTTTCACTATCCATCGCAAAGCTGGCAAGTCACCAGCAATGCAGTAGTCCTTGACTTTAGGAAAGCAGATTTTCATAAGCTCAGGAGGCTTGTTCTTGAAGCCCTGAGAGGCCATGATTTGACAGGGAGGGGAGTTCATGCTGAGTGGGTGCTCCTTAAGGAAGCAATCCTAGAAGCATAAGGGAAGTCCATCCCAGCCTATAGGAAAGGTGGTAAATGGGCTCAGCAACTCGCTTGGTTCAACAGGGAACTCAAGGACCTCCTACATCTAAAAAGAGAGGCATACAAAAGATGGAAGACAGGAAACACCACTAAAGAGGAGTATTCTGCACTAGTTCACACGTGTAGGGAGTGAACTAGGAAAGCCAAGGCTGCAAACAAACTCAAACTGGCTACATAAACCAAGAACAATAAAAAGTCCTTCATCAGATACATGAGGATTCAGAAGAAAAACAAGGGCAACATTGGCAAACCAATTGGGGCATCTGACAACCAACACCCAGGAAAAAGCCAATCTGCTTAATGCTAATTTTGCGTCATTTTTTCACCAGCCCAAAGGTACCACTCTGCCCAACATGATACATGATGACCAGGGTAAGGGTGAATATATGCCCACCATAGATGTAGATCTTGTGTGAGAGAGCACTTTGAGAGGCTGGACACCCACAAATCAGCTGATCTGGATGGACTGCACCCTAGAGTGCTAAAGGAACAGGCAGACATCATAGCACAGCCACTGGCAAGGAAATTCGAGAACTCATGGTGCTTGAATGAAGTACGTGAAAATTGGAAGAGGGCCAGTGTGTTGCCTATCTTCAAGAAAAGGAGGAAAGAAGATCCAGGAAACTACAGGCCAATCCCTGGGAACTACAGACCTCAATCCCTGGGAAAATCTTGGAAAAAAATATCAAAGAAACCATTCTTGACAGGCTAACAGAAGGCAGCATTCTGAGGGATAACCAGCATGGGTTTGTTGCAGGTAGGTCTTGTCTGACCAATCTCATTTCTTTCTATGATCAGGTGATGCATCACCTGGAAAAAAGGGAAGAGGTTGATATAAGATACTTGGAATTTATAAAAGCCTTTGACTTTGTGTCCCATGATGTCCTCATGGAAGAATTGGGTAACTGTGGCCTCGACTACACTACAGTGTGATGGCTGGGGAACTGGCTCTGAGGTAAGACCCAGAGAGTGGTAGTTGATGAAATAGAATCAACATGGCACTCAGTGACCAGTAGTGTCCCCCAGGGCTCTGGTCTCAGACCCGTACTCTTTAATGTCTTTATAAACAATCTGGACTCTGGTGTCAGAAGTGGACTGGCTAAGTTTGCTGATGACACCAAACTTTGGGAAAGAGTATCCACACCTGAGGATAGGCTGGTGATCCAAGCCGACCTCAATAGGCTTGTAAAGTGGGTGGATGAAAACCTGATGGTAATCAATACGGAGAAATGCAATGCTGGAGGGGGGGGGGGAAGGTATTTCTGCCTAGAGTGGGGGGGCTGGACCTGATGATCTGCAAGGCCCCTTCCAGCCCCTAACAATCTATGAATCTAAGGTGCTCCACCTCAGGGGGGGAAAAAACCTTCATCAACTTATAGGCTTGGCAGTACTACACTCACTAGCACCATGGCTGAAAGAGACTTGGGGGTCATGATTGACCATAAGATGAACATGAACCACTAGTGTGATACTGCAGCTGGCAAAGTGAACAAAACTCTGGCTTGCATCTACCGATGCATCTCAAGCAAGACCCAGGATGTCATCCTCCCACCATGCTCAGCCTTGGTGAGGTCACAGCTGGACTACTGCATCCAATTCTGGGCTCCACAATTCACGAAAGGCATGGAGAAGCTTGAAAGAGTCCAAAGGAGAGCCATGTGCATGATCAGAGGGCAATAGAACAGGCTTTATGAAGAGAGGCTGCGATCTATGAGACTTCAGCCTGGAGAAGCGCAGGTTCAGGAGTGACTTGGTGACAACCTATAAGTACATAAGGGGTGTGCATCAGGATCTGGGGGAATGCCTACTCACCAAAGCACCCCAAGGGATGACAGTGTTCAATGGTTACAAACTCCAGCCAGACCGTTTTAGGCTGAGCATAAGGAAAAACTTCTTTACTGTCTAAACCCCTAAGGCCTGGAATAGATTCCCCCCCAGAGATGGTGTAAGCACCTACTATGGACACTTTTAAGAAGCATTTGGATGCTTATCTTGATCCTTTGACCCAAGCTGACTTCCTGCTCTTTGAGCAGGGGGCTGGACCAGATGATCTTATGAGGTCCCTTCCAGCCCTAATGTTTATGAAATCTATGAAAACTATGAAGTCTGTAATTGATCAATATTGTTTGTGTTCTTACATGGGAGAAGGACGATGGAGAATGGCTTCCTGTTTTTTTTTTTCCCTGTAAAATACTTATGAATAGTAAATGAATGCACAAAATGAGAGCAAACCACCAAATGTGGTGCTTTTATTCACAAATAAATAAATAAATAAATAGTCTTCTTAGACCCAGAACCCCACACTCCTCAGCAGCTCTAACAGTTACCTTTACTCCTTCTTTTGCTGCTGATACAGAGGATATTCTTGATGGTTTATTTATTTTATGTAGGATAAACTGTAATAAACTTACAGAATCAAGCAGTTGGTATATTTCCTAATGCCTACCATATATATAGGGAACATATTCTAGGAAAACCTTAATTTCCTCCCCTCCCCCCCCCCATATTGTCTTTTAATTTTTGCAATTTCTAAAAGCATGTAGGAAGTCCAATGTATATCCCTAATACTTCTATCTATCATAATTAAATGCTAAGCCCATGGCTAATTAGAAATATGCTTTTTTATTCATCTTATTTCCTTGAATTCAAGGCAATTAGATAATACTTGTAATATATTACCAAGAACCAGATTGTAGTTATTCATGGAAATTGCATGTTTGAAAGTTAATAAAGCTGATAAATCCAAATATAAAATATTCATCACCATGAATTAAAAATTACACCTTTTTCTTATGCTTAACAAGTTATTCAGGTTTCAGTTCAAGTTTTTATAGAATAAGAATGTAGAATATTCAGGTGAAGCAGAATGCATTTGCAAACACTCCAGCTCTTCATCTGGGGTAACAGCAGATTTCATTTTAGGCTCACTACCCCATAAAGCTGGTGTTCTTCATTTATAGGCACAGAGAGCAGATGTTTGATTTAAAACAAGGATGTAATGCCATGCCATAGCAAAAACAGGACAGTTTAAGGAAATGACAGCACCAGCATTCTGGTATCATGCACTAATAAGTGCTGGTAGGAGAACAGTGTATGTTATTACAAGCTGTCATCACGAAAAATTATGAGAGACACCAACTTGCCAGAGTTATGTTTACCCAAGTCCCTACTACTTAATTTATGCTTTTTTTTTTTTTTGCAAGGAGAAAAAAAATGAGACACTTTAAATACTTAGAGCTACAAGAAGCTTTAAGTGTTTTATTATTTGCATTTAGGCCAATATGATCTTGTCTTTGATATTATATAGAGAATGAGGACATATCATAGAAAGCAGGACAAGGGACCATGAAGGGGGGAAAGGCAAGATTTCTCTGTACAAATATGCAACACGAGCACTGGCAGCCAGACAGAGTAGGTTGCTTGCCATAGTAAGCTTTCCTTCCACTTCATCATCCATGGATTACTGGTCTAAACTTTTTTTTCTATCTTCCCCCAACCTCTATGCACTTCTATTTAAAAAACAAACAAACAAACTGCTGTTGGACTCTGCCCATACAGAAAAGAGTGAGAAAATTGAGAATAAATAAAAATTGTTTTATATCCTCCCCTTTTAAACCTGTTTATGCTGGATGATATGCGTCCTAGCTTTATGAAGCTCTCAGGCTACTATGTGTGTCATAGAAAGAACTAATTTGCATCTGTGGCATATTAAATGTTCACTTATACCATGTCACCTAACAGTTCAAAATGTTATTTCTTTTTCCATGGCTATGAAAATATGTCTCTTTTATTATAGCAAAAAGAAAAAGAAAAAAAAAAAACTTTAACAGTCCTGAATAAATGGCGTGACAATTTTCTTTTGGAAAAAACAAACAAACAAACGATATGAAATGCACTTGGAAACATTTGTCTTAAGTATAATGCTATCTAGAGTAGCTTAGCCTTAGTGACAGAGATTTCAAAGGGCATTATATCTTTTGCATATTTCATACTGTAAAAAGTAAGAATCTGACTTCTGTATGCCGGGTGCAATACTAATGCTTGACCTTGGAAAAAGCTACTAAAAGATTTAGGAACAACTCTGTTTCACTGAAAAGCAAAGAAAATCTATACAAGATATAGTATGATATGTAACAAGTATCTGTTAAGTAATATTTAGTCTATTTCCAGGTACTTGGATACTTAAATAAACCTGGTGGCAATAGTAACATATCTGGGGGAATGTTGGCAGAAGCATTATTAGTACAAAGGGGATAATAATTTGTTACGATAATTAATGACTGACTTAGGGTTGGTCAAAATACACTAATGAAATTAATGAGAAATAAGGATGCCTCATTACTACCAGTCAGTTTTCAACGAATAGTTTAGTCAATGAAAAGGAAGACTAGGGGGATTTAAAAATAATAATAAAATAATACACTAAGCTAGCTAAGGTCTAAAAATTAGCCAGTAGGACAGAAAGGATGTTAATAACAAATCAGAAATTTTATTATGCACATGAAAGTAGGGAGACTGCTAAAAAGGATCAGTGTTTAGAGGGAACACTGCAGAGAAGCTTAAATAGGTTCCTAACATCATTCTTCAAGAGACTAGTGTGATATCTACTCCATGGTAAGGTGATGCCCTAAAAGTCACCAGGTTGTCAGAAACTGACAATATAGGCTTAGAGCCTCTGAACAATTTTATGAAGATGTCATAGATCATCATGCTGAAGGACTGAGTCACATAAACACATGCTTAACTACGCATACCAGTAAGGTCAGGGCCTTAAAAAGAAGCAGGACCAGGAGTGTGACGGAGACTTGGATCGAAGTGGCTGACTGTCTAACAGAAATATATAATCACAAAATAGGTTATCATAGCAGAGAATTGGAGGGCAGCAGGATTACATTATCAAATATACATCTTAGCAAGTGTAGTTCAAATGAACAGGAAGAGAGTATTTTTCACTGTTATCTTCATGCATTTCATACTGCACGTTAATGTTTATTAGTTTACAGCATAATTCAACAAAATAACAAAGCAAGTGTTGAGAAATATTTATAGGATGGCTATTTTAAAACCATTTAAAACATGTAGTTAAGTTGCATTGTTTAACCTGAATAAAATTATGTTTCATGGATAGGGCCAAGCTATGAGTACAGAAGAAGGATTTCAAAATTACATTTTAGAGAATTTTTATTATTTGTACACAAAGACTTAAGGAGAAGTTAGAAGACTTTTTACCTTCAGTTTGGAGCATACAGAAGTTTGAGTATTTTTATTCTGAGCAATGGCCAAAGAGTCCTAAGGCAAGTTCAGGTTCAGATGAGTAAGTAAACCTGGAACTATCCCTAACTGGGGACAGATTGGCTAAAAGACTATTTTCTCTTTGTCCAGTTGCCTCTAGTGGACAAGGAAGTATCTGTACTCAATACAACATCTTCTTTAATTGACAGATGATACTAGATACTACTAAGATTTCAGCATAATTCATTTACATATGAAAGAGACAGGACAGATGTGAAAGACAAAGTGGCTACAGAAACTGCTATTCTGCTAGCACCTGGGAAACCACTCTAAAAAATTAGCAAGCCATGTCCATAAAATAACATATTTTTGCCAGCCATAGCTACCATTAGAAGCCTATTCCACTAGAAACTGTTGCAAAATAAGGAGATTATGGATCTACTCACTTAAGACAGAATACAGTTTAGTCTTTAACTTTAGGTGCAAATTACATATGTCTTTCAACAAATCACACATATGGCAACATTTTAGATAAGAGTGGACTTGAGGAAGAACTCCCATTCCAGTCTCCCATGCTTGGGAGAGCTTTGTTCTCCATAGGGACCTTAGTTCAATACATTTCCTGCAGTTTATTTAGTGACTTATTACATCAGTGAATGTCAAGTATTTGCTGTGGCCACTCCAGGAAGTTCAGTAGACTTATGACCAGGTGTCCTGGATTTCTGATTTAAAAAAAAAAAATCCCCAATTTTTGGATTTAAAAAAGTAACCCAAAATCCACATTTTTCCATCCTAAAAATGAAACACCACTACATACACACACATATATACACTAGCCAATTGCTCATCAAGAATGATGAGTGGGTGGGGAGGGTGCTGGATGGAGTGCTACCACCTAACACCCCATGCTGCTACTGTTCTGCTCCTTGCAGGCAGTGGACTCAGCTTCAGAATCATGACAGCACTCCCCCATGCTTGGAGCACTTTGATTGGCTGTTTCCATCAGCCAATCAGAGTGCAAATAAAGCATTAAGGACAGACAGACAAACTGACAGATTCAGGCTTCTATAGTATTACAATATAACTATATAGATATATCCTATATATGTAGGATTACTTTTTAAATCTGAAAATTGGGGATTTTTTTTTCAGAGAAAAAAACCCAGGATCCCTGCTTATGATACTCCAATGCTTCCTCTAGTAGGTGGAACATACCAGTATGAAATAGAAGAAAAATACCACTTAGAAAACCTTGTTTGAACCAGTTGATTTTCCAACATTTCCAGTCAAAGAGAGGCTAAAGAATATTAGGCTGATATTTATGCAAAGCTTGAGGTGGTAAGAGAGAGAAAAGTAGAGAATGAACACACACACACACACACACACACACACACGGAATGAGATGTGTTGTTCAGAAATGAATGAGAGCCAAAGAGTCTACAGAAGGCTTGTTAATTCAATGTCTCTGGATAGCTGATCAGCACTGTGTAGTGAAACTTCTTTTAAAGAAGACGACTATCAGAGTGCCAATTATTTCCAACAGCACAACGCTTTTCTCCAAAGCAAACAATCTTTATTGTACCGTTCCAGTTTCCACTGTCTTCACTTAACATTACTCTGTCTTCCCTCCCCAGGACTATTCATTTTCTCTTTGTCCTCCCTTGGACTTTCTCCTTGTCTGCCCTAGGACATTCTTCACTCTGGCTCTCGCAGAACCTTACCCATTCTCAGAGAGAAATATATGTGGCCTGATATCAGACCTAGACTGCCATCTGCCCCTGAGGTTAAAAGGGAATATAGATGTCCTACCTATGGATCTATTCACAGTAACATATACTCTCATGGAACCCCGACAAAGCATTCACAAAAAGAACTCTGGACTAGAACTTGGCCCACTCAAACCTTTTTTCCACATCCACACACATAAAATATGTGTTGAATGGGAAAATATGTGGAAGGCATTATTGTTTGACTCCACAAACATGTAGGTATTAAAAGGACACCACAAATTTAGTTTCAGGGCTACATTATATATCATGCACTTATTGACTGCTTTAACTGCCAGTTAAACTACTATTCTCAGGATTTTTCCAACATTCAAATCTCAAAATTTAATATAACAACTATTTTAAATATAATAATAATTTTGCAGAGTAGTATTTACTCAGTCATCTGCAAAAATGTAGTTTCCCCAACAACAGTACTACCTGTTCAGATTTCAGAATAGGCAAAACTAAGAATTAGCTTTTCTATACGCACAAAATTATGTTAAAGTACAATAACTCCTGGCTATGCAAAGATAGAGAAAGGCACTTTATGCCATTGGGAAGGAGACTGTCCCTGTGGGACTAGCACTCACTTCTAGCCCTGAAAAGGTATAAGATATTAGATTGTAAAGCTATGACATAGTTATGTCTAGGAATGCTATTTTCGGACATTTTAAGAAGTTTCTATGGCTCCCTCTGGGCC
Organism: Alligator mississippiensis; assembly: GCF_030867095.1. Taxonomy (NCBI): domain Eukaryota; kingdom Metazoa; phylum Chordata; order Crocodylia; family Alligatoridae; genus Alligator; species Alligator mississippiensis. The sequence goes on along the minus strand of NC_081824.1, from coordinate 380,151,526 downwards.
CTGTACATTTGGATTCAAACTATGATTCAAAAATAGATCCAATTACATTTTTAAAAAGTCAAACCATTTGCAATTTTTCCCCCATACAGAGAATACCCAATTGCATAGTATAGAGGCTTAAAGGCAAGTGTTGTTTCAGTCTAAACAAAACAAAACAGGCATGCCAAATAAGGTATCCAAAGGAAAGCAAGTATCCCCAGACTTATGCTAAGCACAGTCCTTACATTCATTTTCTTCAGGGTTCGTGAAAACAAAAAACCCAAATCCTCTTGCCTGACATCACACAGAGAAATGTAACTCCTTCTGCCTTTATGATCAAGGCAAATGCAAGAGTCACATTATTCAAGGTCAAAAAACCATTTCAGAGCTGCTTCAAAAAGATCACCCAATCCATGTGTTTAAACATTTCTGCTCAACCCTCTTGACAGTCCAGCAAATAGTTACTGATTTCTCCTGCTTCCTATTTTAAAGCTCCTGTCTGCTTTTTTGTTTCATTTTCTGGGTAAGGGTAATAGATTTCAGGTGCTTCGGGTCCTTGCTCATTAGCCCTTGCCTTCAGCATGGATTCCTAGCCCAATATCCCAGAGATTCATAGTCTCACTTTATTCCTGGCAGGCACAGGCCCAAAACATAGCTAGTTTTTCAGCAGCATTGATTTGGGGTAACCTATATAAATCAAATAGTTTTACCACTTCTTAGTGAAGCAAGAATCCCTATTTCCAATGATGCCTTGCAAAGTTATCCCAAATGTTCATCACTACAGGCATAAAACATACTCACCCACTCTACTATAGTCTCAAACATCATAAAAGAATATAAGTATAAAAACAAGACAGAGTTTATAAATTACTCATCCAGGGATGACTGTGGGGTGAAGTTGTACTACTACCCAGAGAATCTATAGGTGGTGGATAATGGAATGACCTTCAGGGAAGGTTAGCTGTGAAATAAGGTGAGATAACTCTGACAAATAAGCAATCATGGACCAAGCAGTGGCAGCAACACCAGGATGCAGTGAGGACGGCAGATGGCAATTCTTTCCTTCCTCAAAAAGCCACATATATCCTTTGACAATGCTGTGACATGCCGAGTACAGGTCACCACTATAATAAGCCTGCCAACTCTCAATGGCTGCGAAGGTGGATGACGGCTACAGTGGAATGAGATTCTCATTTGTCTTGGTCTCCTTGCAATTGGATCCAGGTCTCATTCTGTCAAGAGCCATGTGGAAGCTAATGTGCAGCAGCTTCTCCATGAGGAAAGAAGTCATGCACAGGTGTCTTCCATGAAAACAGCTGGAAGATAATCAGCCTTGACTGCAAGTGCTTGCCAAAGAAGACCCAGGGATGAATAAACCAATCAAAATGTTTTATATATTTTATATATAAAATATTGCATAAATTAAGAACTTATAAAAATATATGTTAAGAAATCCACAAAAATATTAAAATCAAAGTGGATTAAAAACATTCAAGAAAAATTACAGGTAGTGATAGTAGTACTTTCTACAAAGGCTTACCATCACCTCCTATCTGTCAGGAGCTCTGTTGGGAACTCATTGTAAGTAACTCAGGATGTCAGGGGGGAGGGCCTAGAGGGATCTGCAGGACTAACAGGTCTGCAGAATACAGGGGACTTTGATAGATCTAGGGCAGCTGGGTTGTCAGGGTCCATGGAAGAGGCTTCCCTTTTTGGAGGGAAGTCAGGGGACTAAAAGTAGCCCAGTCAGGATCAGGGGGATAGGAATAGCACAGCTCTTGGATTGAGGGGAATGTTGGGCTTTCCAAGCCCACTGGCCATACTGTAAACACACGCAGTCATTCATAAAATGAGGTTAACCCTTTCTAGGATTGGGTTAACCTTTTCCTTTCTTGATTTAAATTAGTGCATGTGGCGGAGCACTTTTGGGGTGCTTACCACTTGAGGGCTCTCACAGGCTCTGAGGGGAGCCTGCTTTGGAGGAGCAGCAAGGGAAACCTTCCCCGGGAACTATGTTAAGGGGGAAAGTGTGTGGCAGGACACTGTGGGTGCCTGCTACCTTAAGAGTGGAGCAAAGCAGCCAGTAAGTGCTTGATTGTGGTGGCCATTTTAGATCTCTGGCCACCCATATGAACAGGGCAGTTCATTGCTGGCAGGCCAGTCAGTAAGATTGCCTGGCTGCAAGGCTCCACACAACATCATGGAGGTAAGGGCAGAAGCTGTAGGGGATGGTTTGGAGGCTCCTGGTCCTGGGCATTACCTAAAACTGCACCCTGCCAGAAGTGGGTGGTCTGGTGAGGCTCTCAGTGGTGCGGGAGCCCCCAGGAAATGCCAGGCTAGTTATCAGCCCAGTGAAAGGCAGGTAGGGGCACCTTAACCCTAGCCCTCACCTTCAGGTGGGTTACATAACATCAGAGGTAGTGGGGCCAGGCATGGCTGCAGCTACCTGAGCCCTGTGGGGTGTAGGACCCTGAGGAAAGGTAGTTGGGGCCAGATACGGCTACGGCCACCTCAGCCCACCAGGGAAGGAAGCCCTGTAGCCCCAGTGAAGGGGGCAGTGTGGAGCCCCAAGTGAGGGGGTGACCCCAAGTGAGGGGAGTAGGCCTAGGTATGTCTCTGGATGCCTGAGGCTGTAGCTTGGGCCAGAGGCCAAGTAAGGGGGCTCAGTCTGAGAGAGAGGGGCAAGTCCTGACCCCAATAAGTCTTCCACCACTGGGAGGCTGAGTGTGGGTTGAAAGCAAGACCAATAGTTAAGCACAATGACCTGCTGCTCTGGGGGGGGAGGGGGGGAGAGTTCCCGTGAGACCCTGGATCGCCAGTTGTGGTATGAGTTAAGAGTGCCCCGGTGAGGGGTGGCCCTAGAAATCAGGCAGAGAGGAGGGACCCCAGTGGGGGAGAAGAACCAGAGGGCTGGGAGCCCAGTATGTCGGAGTGTATGGAGTTCCCCTGGGAAGGGGCCAGGGCAAGCTTAGATCCAGTTGCGTAATTGGCTGGCCACTACCCCAGTGAGGGTCATGGGAGAGACCCAAAAGACGTACATATGCCACCCAAGGTGTGAGCTAGCTAAAGCCTATGGCTTAAGGGGCCTGCTCCAAGAAGGAGCAAGGCAGAATAAGTTGCTGACACATGGAAGAGACTCTGTGAGTGTGGTGTGAGAGAGGCCCTAGTGAGAGGAGGGAAGTATGGATTGAGTGTGTCTGAGGCCTGACAATGGGGACTAAGCTTGGCCTGACTGTAAGCCGGGAGCATTGTCATCTGGATGCCATCTGCGAGGCTTGGGCTGCAGTGTAGGGGAGGAACGGAGCCACAGATAGTGCCCCCTGGCATTGGGGCAAGAATGGGCAGCCTCCTGCCTTAATTAATATCTTAATTAATTAACAACAAGGCATGGCAGGAGAGATATGTGGATGGCACGCCCAAAGGTAAGTGGGGAAACTAGCACTGTGACTAGTCGGGGAGCTTCACTTTGCCACAGTGCACTTCTTGAGTGCTTGCATGATTAGGCATTTAGATTAACCCAAGCCTGGTTAGGCTATTCTGAATCAGAGGTGGGCAAAGTCTGGTCTGCTTGCTGGATTAGGCCTTCCAGAAACTCAATTTCCCAGCAGCCCCTGCCCACGTCCCAGCAGCCCCTGTCCAGATGCTTACATGAAGGAAGAGAAAGGAAAGTCTCCTGGTTGAAGCCAGTGAATGTTTCTTACTGCTGTATTCTATTAGTATTTGGCCATAGTTCATAGGAAATATTGATCAAGTCTCTTAAGGCATTTCACAGAAGGTCACCAGTTGTATCTGTGTGCCTCACTTGAAACTGTTGAATCTGATTTGCAAAACACAGAGCTCTCACAGCTACATCTTTAGTCAATGAGAATTGTCCTATGCAAATATAAAGTGCAGTGAAACCCCACATTCCAGGAATCCCAGACTGGTCACCCAAGACAAGTGAAAAAAAAAAAAAATATATATATATACACACCTTACTTGTCATTTATATAAAGATGGCAGTTCTACCTTAACCAATTTTCATTTCACTGCATTGCTTCAAAAATAAATGTACTGATATTTGTGATGCTGTTTAAATCTATAACTGCTGCCTATATTATGTACTGAAAAATCATGGATCCTCTGGTAAAATAAATATATAGTATTTTATAATATGAATTAAAATTATACAAACCCCATGTTAAAGTTCCACAAGTGACTCTGGCATTTCCTAACTTTTGAATGCCTGACCTTGAAACCTTAATATTATTATATTAAGATAATAATATTGTAATAATATAGACCACAAGTATTTTCAGCATTCAAATAATTCAGAAGACTTCCTATAAAGGCTTCAGCATAATTTAGCTACAGGATAATCTAAACCTTTCAAGCACTTACTCATTTTCTTAACTGACTTGGTACAAACAGCCCTTACCAAAAGTTTGAGAGCTTGCAGGATTTAGGTCTATAGGCCCGATGAATACAGTGAGTTCTAATGCTGTATCTGTACTTGTGCCATATGGCTAAGCCTGGGATAATATTCTGTTTAATAAATCAGATTTTAATTATTCTTTGTTTAGGATTGCATTTTATATAAAGGAAGAATATAATCAGTTCTAAATAACACCCCCTAACCACCTCTTAATTCCTATACCAGATATTCAGCTCCAGATTGCTACATTTCCATGAGTCACATTATGATTATTTCTCAAATAATTAATTTTATTAATTTACTGTCCTTCTACAATAAAGAAAAAAAAAAAGGTTATTTTACCATTTCAGTTTATTTAAGGGGGAAGAAAGAAAAATAGACTGCTTTTTAGCTACAAACTCCTAAAACTTAAAGCTGGTTGTATACAGAAAGAAATGAGCCTTTATTTGCCAAGATCTCAACTGGGCTTTGTTTTGGGGTTTTTTTGGTCCCGTTCCTCAGGAGTCCATTGAATGTAAATATTTTACATCTACAGGTTTTAGATCAGGTCCTTTTTGTACACACTATAGCAAGCGTTTTATTTGCTAAAGAATTAATAGAAACTGAGCATTAAGCTTATGTTCCCAAATACTTATGAATATTATATATCTGACAAACACTGTTCGACACAGCTATGGTAAAAGGATCCAAAATTAGAGTCCTAGAAAAGAAAGAACTGTGAATATACACGTGAATGCAGTGGGCCAAGTGCTCAGCTTGTGCAAATAGTAGTAGATCAAGTGAAGTCAACAGATTAATTATACCAGCTAAAGATCTAGCTCAATAACTCTTTTGTCAGTATTTTAGTGCAAGAGAAAGTGCATACATACACACTTTAAGTAATTGATCCTGGCAATTTTTTTAACTATAAATCATTTTTATGATTTTTTTCATATCCATGAATAAAAACCTTGTTGAAAAGATTTTGGTTTATAAAGAGTGAGATACAAGTGTGTGCATGTGTGTGTGTGTGTGTGTGTGTATGTGTTACCTTCACTTAAGATTTATGCAATCAGGGTTTTCTCTGGCACAAGTAGCAATGGAAAGTAGGGTAGATATGTACCTTTATAGACTAACTAAATAAGATACATATATAGAAAGCACAAATTTTTGTGAACCTAGGTGCATTTCATCACATGCCATGAAAGGACGGGCAGAAAGCACAATATTGGAGGGAGAGAGAAATTAGAATACAAAAGGCAAGGGAGTAGGGAAAGACAGAGACAGAGGGAGGACAGGGAGCATAGTCAGTAGAGAAAGGCGAGTTATCAGTATACTCAGAGGAAGTAACATTAACAGAATCTAATGTTTGTGTGCATCTCCTAAAAGAGTAAAACATATACCCTGAAGTTCACCACTAAGGATTATGGCTGTATTGAAAGCAGCTCACTTTGCAGGGTATGTCTTACATTTTGACTTTTTTTTTTTTTTTTTACCTTATCCCCTTGTGCCATTGTGAGATATGAGTTGATTTTCCGAGTAGCAGTGAGCAGTGTTCTCCTGTGACACATCTTCTGACATTTCCCTCCCCAGGCAGTCTTTATTATTTTCAGAGGCTCTCACTTTAATGCAAACTGTCTTTAAGATCCAGAAGTGCAGGTTGATACTTCTGTTTAGACCTTTTTCTATTTATGGAATATTTCCTCCCTCTCCTCCTCTCTTTTTCCCTGGACTGAATCAGCAACATATACATGGGATGGAGAGACATATTTTTGTGACCTTTGTTTTTTCTTCAGAAGGACCCTACCCCAACTTCTGGGTTTTGCTATGCATCTGCCTCTAAAGTACAAGTTTGAAAGGACCTGGCATGGTTAATCTATTATCTATCAGTGGATGATTAATGTTTTCTAAACTTTCATGCAGAGCGGGCATGTCTACATGAACATTTAAGCAGGAGTAAATTTAATGTGCATTAAGCTAATGAACACTAAGCAATTTTTGGCAGGTGTTGAAGTGTGCAGAGACTTGGCATTAAAGTTAGTCCTAAGTCCCTGCAGCCCCACAATGTATCCCTGTGGCCACCAGGGGAAGCTCCAGCCTCTGGCCACATGGCTGCAACCACTTGGCAGCCATGTTGAAGCCAGAGCCAGATGCCAGCACCTGGCAGCCAACTGAGAAATTCTGATCCCTGGCCAGCCCAACCCTGCCCAGGAGCTGCATGCCTAGTGCAGGGGCAGCATGCAACAGCTCCTTCCTTGCCCACCCTGTCTCCATCCACCAAGGCTGTTCCAGCCCCTGCTCCTGCACCGTCCCTGACATGGCCCCTGCCAGTGATGCCCAATGCCCCATGCTCCTGATGGCCATGGTTCTGGTCCTCCTGACCCCAGCAGGCCCCTCAACCCAGGCCCCATGACAGCCATACACCTGCCAGTGGGGTCCAACGTGCTGGCTGCAAGAAGCCCTGTCTGACCCCCTCCTCCTGCACTCGCCATTCCAGCCTGCTTGCCCTGATGTCTACATTCCCCCTGTGTACCCCCAGCAGCACTCTCAGGACACGCACATGGATGAAACAAAAAAAAAAATAATTACCCTCACAATACCTATCCCTATCCCTCTGCCCTCTCCTCTCAACAAACAGAAACCCTTCCCCCTCCCCCCTCAACCAACAGAGCCCCTCCACGACCTTCCCCACCCACCAATAAAAAACCTGCTTACAAGTAAAAAACTATGTGCAAGGGGTAAACTATTTACAATTTTGGGGGTCTTAAAGCCCAGAGTGGCTGGCCTTGGTGGGGGAGAGGTGGGTGGAGGTCATGGTCCCAGGGCAGGCTCCCAGCACCCTAGCCCCTGGATTTCCCCTGGGGCTGGGCTCAGGACATGCCTTTAGTGGCAGGGCAGACCCAGCACTAAAGTTAGTGCCAGGTCATGACTAAACATGTGTTAATGTGCATTAACTAATTGCACCTAAATTTGATACCTGCATTTGCAAGTATCAAATTTAGGTGCAATTAGCCTTAGTTAATGTACATTAAGAGCATGCACATGTAAATGTCAGACCCAGATTGTCTTCTCATTTAACAAGTACAGTGCCAAAATAAAATGGGGCTCAGTTACTCCATGGAGACCTAGAGGTGTTATGGCAATACAAACAAACAATTTTGACATACTAAAGTTGACTATTAATTAAAATCCAAAGGGAAATGTTTTTTCTTTGATACCTGAAGCTTAAAGAGGTGTTCTGGGATTTCTGTAGTAAGATAACTTCCTACTCTAAAGCCATGTAGTCCTCCCTGATTTGATCACAAATGTATTTATACATTCTGAATTGTAGTTTTTAGTCTAATTCCCTCTTCCTATCCCACCTCAGATTATTTGTGAATTAGTTCCAAACACTGTGACTGTGTTTGCTTCTCACCAGAAGCCAGATTCTATCCAATGTACTAGGCACCTAAGGGTGATTCTATTCTGCCTTGTTCAAGTCCTTGAAAATCCATAAAGCCACCTACTTTTGTAACATACCATCATTTAGTCCATAAGGTAGTCTCAAAAAAGTAGTAAGGAAAAGGAGGCGGACCCACTCACCTTTTGTCTTAACAGTTGTCAGAGGCTTGAGCAGGGTGGAATAAGGTTGTACACAGGCAATCTAAATTCACTTATTCACCTATGTGGTGAAATAGATTCTGGCCCCAGGTATCTTGGATCAATATTGTTAAAAGAGTGGGTCGCTTGTGTGATTACCAGGGATCCTGGCTTTCTCTAATTAAAAAAAAAAAAATCCCCAATTTTCGGATTAAAAAAAGGAACTCCCAAAAACACATTTTTTTCTGTTTATTTCTAGCTCTTTTCATCTTTTCTTTCTTGACTCCCGAAAATTAAGCAGAAAGTTCCACTCCACATAAAAAGTAATATTTTGTATCACTATTGACAGAGCCATTTAGAATATAGAACTCATTATAGGTGACATTTGTCATTATTTAGTGCAGATGCAGTGTTCAGTTGAAATTTTATAGTCAATTAACAAACTTTCTGAAAAGGTTACTGCCCTTTAAAATTGGGAAAGCTAATGGCTTGATTTTTAGAATTACCAGCCACTCAGCTTACTGAAGAGAGGCTAAGTACATCTGAAAAGAGAGTCAGGCCATCAACACATAAAATGGATTTCTTTGTGTAAAGATATACAGTAATAGGTCCAATTATCCCACATTTGAAAAGCAATCAGAGCAAATGACAGGAAGCTGCTCAAATGGTTCTGGGGGAATTTCATAACAGAGCTAAGAAAGTGGTAAAATGGAAGAGGTGATGGAGAGAATGGTACCCTTATGTCACCCAGATAGACACAAACTAGAAGGGCATTAACTCAGATTATAACAGCACTGGAGGTGGGAAGGGAGCATACACCCAAAATGTGTTAAATAGCAGACCTTTTTTTCTGTTGAGGAGGAAGTCATAGTCCATTTTTCTAGGACTCTATCTAGGAATTATTATGGTAGAACTTTACTCTAAATCCCTTTTCTCTTTCATAATACATACACAAAATAAGCAACTGTTGGAGAAGCCAATACTACCCTGATCCTTTCCTCTAAATTAAGTGTCTAGTAAGACCAAACAGAGTTAAGAGGCCAGCATTGAAGAGGCCTAATCCAATAAAGCTTGTTTCATGCCTGTCTTGGTTAAGAAAAGTCAGTACAACTGAAGGCTTTATATTATTCCCCCTTTGAGATATTATTTATTTGCTTACACAATTTAATACAAAACCAGGGTTTACCAGCCTTCCTTTTCAGGTTGAGCAGTCTATTATACCAAGAGAGGCTTCTAGTACCTGTTAAAGGATTTACTGCTGCCTTTCATTCAGATAACTTTAATTGCCCTCCCTTCTAGCCAATAGGGGTACTTAGAGGCATTATATTTATGTATTTACAGGCATAACCAGTGTTAGATCATTCTAAATGCACAATCATACAGACATTCAGAGAATGAAAGTACCTTAAAAATGGGAGGACTGATCTAAATTAGTTCACCTGATGAGGTATGCTAACTTGAATCAAGATTGGGTTAACCAATCTAAGATGTGGTTAAGCCAATCTCTCAAATGCCTCCGTGCATTCACAAAAACACTGTTAAGGCATAAAAATAAGTGATTTTTGAAGTGATGGTACTCCCAAATGGCTAAGTGTCCTTTAATATGAATCGAGTTAATTGGAATTTTCAGAATTTACATACATTAAAAGCAAAATGATGAATTAAAACAATGAGCTATTTGGAGTACCAGAAAGAAAAAGTATTTCCTATACAACAATTTTTTGTTCTTCTCCCTGATGGCCACTTTCTCACTTTTGTTTACTTTGGTATTTTACTGTTGGAGTTATAAAGCTGACACATTAATGAATTAATGAATTCTAACTTGCAATGAATATTTGTTAAAGTGAGATGTTGCAGCCACATTCAGGGTGCATGTACATGTCGCCCTACAATAGCGACACATGATGTGCTATGGCAACATAGTGATCACATAAGTCTGCACATGACTAAGAGCTACTTCCACATAGCAGTGCGCTCCCTTGTTTTAATGCACCACTACAGTGAAGTAGTAGCTAAAACTAACCATGTACTGTGTGCATGGCACAATACAGGAGGTTACTAAACTGTGCTTTAGTACTTCATTACTCCAAAAGGAAGTACTAAAACACAGTGCAGTAACGACATCGCCATAGGGCAACATGTAGTTGTGCCCTCAGTTCAATAAATTGCTGAATTATCCAGTGACTATTTAGATACACCTGGATTAGGTAATGAGTCACATGGGCTGTTGAAAATATTTTTTCCTGGTTGTTAAGGGTCCTGTACAAGAGACAAGTCAACCCACAATCTTTATAGACCCCAAGGGACAGAAGCTAATGATGTATAGCACAGGAAAGCTTAGAATCTAAGCTTTCCAATGATGTATAGCAAACTCTGTAATACAATCACAAGCTGCTAATTATTGTTTTTCCTTCTTTGACTTTTTTTTGTGTGACCCTTAATGGCTGTTGTCTCCAAAACTGCTCGAGTTTCCACCAATGCAGCGGAACTTCTGGGATGTTATGATCTCATTTGGATAATCTTGACATTGGGAATACATGACAGTAATCTGAATTACTTGATTTTTAAAGCATGAGATCCCTCTGATTTATTACCCAGTAATAAGTAAGTATTACCCAGTGATTATACAGTAATCATACTTAGTCACTAGCTCAGCTACTGTCATTTCATCAATAAGCTCTGTGCTACATGTGAGTAAATCAAGAATTGACCCTTCTCAGGTTTACTGTAGAACTGGCAGTTCCAAGAAACACCCATTCACATTGACTACTTTCATTTACTTTTAACTTGACCGAACTATTGAAAAAATAGCATGTGATCATTTATGTAGTGATTGTATCATAACATATACAAATAATGATTGCTCAGGCATCTTAAATTATAGTCTCTCCTAATTTTTGAAGGCTAAATGTTGTAACCTGAACTTTACTTTTTGAATTTTTTTATGATTATAGTAAAAATAATTAAGAACAGGTTGGCTGATCTCCTACGTTGGGCTTTAAACTAGCTTAGATGGGGGACAGGGAGGCAGAAGAAGGAGAACATCAGGAACCTGCATGGGATGTTCAGCAGTATAGTGCAGGTAAGCAATAAAGGGCCCATTGGGCATCAGAGCCGGGGGGCAACAAAGGCACCAGTCACAGGGCTCAAGTGCCTATACACTAATGCTAGAAGCATGGGGAACAAGCAGGATGAACTAGCACTCCTGCTTACAGAAAACTCTTAAGACTTAGTGGGGTTAACAGAAACCTGGTGGGACTCTACCCAGGACTGGGCGGTACACATTGAGGGCTATAAGCTGTACAGAAAGGATAGAGTAGGGAGGAGAAGGGGAGGGGCTGTGCTCTAAGTCAAGGAGCATTATACACTGACCCTTATCAAAAGGAAATTGAAGGATGAGAAAGTAGAAGGATTGTGGGTTAGGATACATGGAGGTCAAGGGGAAAGGGATTTGGTGGTAGGGGTCTGCTACAGACCCCACACCAAGGGGAGGAACTAGATTTGGAACTCCTCTGAGGCAGCTCTTGGAGACCATAAAGAGTAGGGAAGCAGTAGTCATGGGGGACCTAAATTACACTGACATCTGCTGGGAGACGCAGACAGTAAATTCCCACCGTTCACGCAGGTTCCTATCCTGTGTGTAGGACCTCCACCTGATGCAGGAGGTACATGGTCCCACTAGGGGGAAGGCCTTACTGGACTTGGTATTGGCAACGGGAGATAACATGGTAGGGGATTTACAGATCAGTGGTCACCTGGGGGACAGTGACCACCAAATAATAGCATTCACCATAAGGCATAGAGCGGGAAAGGTAACTAGTAGGGTGGAAGTGCTAGACTTTAGGAAGGCTGACTTCAGTGAGCTCAGGCATTTAGTCAATGATGCACTGCAGAATAAGAGATTTGGTGAGATGGGAGCCCAGGAAGTGTGGCTGTGCCTTAAGGAAGCGATCCTTCGGGCACAGAGGGAGACAATCCCAATACGGGGGAAAGGGGCCAAGAGGCTTCCTTGGCTGACCAAAGAAGTCCAGAGCAGCCTAAGGGCAAAAAGGGGGGCATGTAAGCAGTGGAAACAGGGAGAAATTACTAAAGAATAGTATGCCTTCTCAGCTTGCAGTTGTAGGGAGGCAGTTAGAAAGGCCAAAGCTAGCATGGAGCTGAGGATGGCATCCCAAGTTAAGGATAAGAAAAAATTGTTTTTCGGATACATAGGGAGTAAAAGGAAGGCCCAGGGCAGTATAGGACCACTACTGAATGGGCAAAAGCAATTGGTGACAGGCAAGGGAGACAAGGCTGAACTCCTCAGTGAGTTCTTTGCCTCAGTGTTCCTAAACAAGGGGGAAAACAAGTCTCACAATGGGATCGTAGAGAGACAACAGCAGAGCGCCAGACTACCAAGCATTGACCCTGAGATAGTGCAGAGTCACTTGGAAGGACTGGAGGCGTTTAAATTGGCAGGCCCGAAAGAGCTCCACCCAAGGGTACTGAAGGCACTGGCTGATGTCATTGCAAAGCCACTGGCAAGAATATTTGAGCACTCGTGGCACACGGGCCAGGTCCCGGAGGACTGGAAAAGGGCCAATGTGGTCCCCATTTTCAAGAAGGGGAGGAAGAAGGATCCAGGCAACTACAGGCCAGTCAGTCTCACCTCCATCCTTGGTCAAGTCTTTGAAAAGATTATTAAGGCTCATATATGTGAGAGCCCAGCAGGAAAAAATATGCTGAGGGAAAACCAGCATGGATTCATAGCAGGTAGATCATGCCTGACTAATCTAGTCTCTTTTTATGACCAGGTTACAAGACACCCGAATGCAGGAGTAGGGGTAGATATCATTTACTTAGACTTCAGGAAGGCCTTCAATATGGTATCCCACCCCATACTGGTGAGCAAATTAAGAGTCTGTGACTTGGATGATTACACAGTCTGATACAAAACTGTGGGGAGAAGTGGACACACCGGAGGGCAGGGAACAACTACAGGCAGACCTGGACAGGTTGGACAAATGGGCAGAAAACAATAGAATGTGATTTAACAAGGAGAAATGCAAAGTGCTGCACCTAGGGAGGAAAAATGTCCAGCACACATACTGCCTAGGAAATGACCCACTCAGCAGCACAGAAGCAGAAAGGGATATCTGAGTCCTAGTGGACTCCAAGATGAACATGAGTCGTCAGTGTGATGAAGTCATCAGCAAAGCTAATGGCACTTTGTCATGCATCAGCAGATGCATGACAAACAGAACTGAGGAGGTGATACTTCCCCTCTATCAGGCACTGGTCAGACCACAGTTGGAATACTGCGTGCAATTTTGGGCACCACACCTCAAGAGGGATGTGGATAACTTGGAGAGGGTCCAGAGAAGGGCCATTTGTATGGTTAAGGGCTTGCAGGCCAAGCCCTATGAGGAAAGACTAGGGCACCTGGACCTCTTCATCTTTTGCAAGAGAAGGTTGAGAGGTGACCTTGTGGCTGCCTATAAATTCATCATGGGGGCGCAGAAGGGAATTGGTGAGGCTCTACTCACCAAGGCACCCCTGGGGGGTCACAAGAAATCATGGCCATAAGCTAGCAGAAAGCAGATTTAGATTGGACATTAGGAAGAACTTCTTCACAGTTTGAGTGGCCAAAATCTGGAATGGGCTCCCAAGGGAGGTGGTGCTCTCCCCTACCCTGGGGGTCTTCAAGAGGATGTTAGATAGGCATCTGGCTGGGGTCATCTGAACCCAGCACACTTTCCTACCTATGCAGGGAGTCAGACTCGATGATCTATTGAGGTCCTTTCCAACCCTAACATCTATGAATCTATGAACAATGTATATGTATGTAATTGGGGTTGTTCTTACTATATGAAGCTTGTATGGAGTTAAACTTGTATGGAGTTTAATTATTTTATGCTACCAATTATCTCAAGCAGCTTTCAGTCTGAAGGATTATATGCTTCACATACAAATGTTTTATTTTTTACAAAATTCACTAGCATTTAAATGCCATCTATGGTAAGATGTGATCTTGGAGTTTTACTGCTAAACCCATCTAAGAAAATAAGTAAAAAATTCAGACTTATAAAGTGCAAAAAATATGTTAAAAACCAATAATGATGTTATTATATTTGAAGAGGTTAATAGCTGGATGGGATGAACTTTTCACTCATATCTTAAATATAGAAGCAGAGAGATATTTGCCATTATTTCACCAAAGAGACTATTTTTTCAATTCATCAGTAAAGTCACCTGCATGCCAGATTAATTGTAATAGAAATCTATTCAGCACACAAATACCAATAATAAGCATTTACAGTTAAAACAGGAATAATTCAGACCTCTTCAGAGATCTAACAGAAATTGTCTTGAGAAGAAGAGACACGGCTTTTATGGAGATATGATGAATTGTTCACTTAGATGGAACCAAAACAAAGAGGATGAAAGGTCAAGGTAAAATACATTCAGCCTTTCTTATCTGAGAAATGGACAAAGTAATTTTCAAAGATTCTGAAAATTAAGAAGAAAGGAGTTGCTGAGACAGTAATAGAAGGCAGATTATTTTTGGATCAGATCATAAACATCTATTGATAATGTAGTATCAACAAGAGGCCACTGAGGCCACTTGAGGCAACTGTGGTAGATGTTCAGCATAAACACACTGTGCTATTTATCGATTTTATGTATGCTATGACAACTAAATATTAGTAGAAAGCCTGAGCAAACCTGATTTCTCTGATTTAAAAAATTCCCAATTTTTGGTTAATAAAAAGTAAACCCAAATCCACCTTTTTCATGATTAAAATGAAACACCACTATATACATATCTATATATTAATGGTATTTCATAGATTGTAAGGGCCTGGAAGGGACCTTGTAAGATCATCGGGTCCAGTCCCTCCCCCCCCCCCCGTACTAGACAGGAAAGACCACTAGGGTCAGGTGACCCCAGCGAGGTGACCATGCAGTTTCCTCTTGCAGATTTCCAGAGAAGGTGATTGTATCACCTCTGGAGAGAGTTTATTCCACAGTCTGGACATCCTGACTGAAGTTTTTCCTAGTGTTAAGCATGAAATGGTCTTCCAGGAGTTTGTGGCCATTCATTACTCCTCATTTTCCCCCAGGGTGCCCTGGAGAAGAGTTGATCACCAAGCCCTTGATGTAGCATTAAGCTGCTACCAAGGCCTCTCTCAGACTTCTCTTTTTTTAGGCTGAAGAGGCCCAAGTCCCTCAGCCTTTCCTCGTATGGCTTGCCTTGTTTCATTTTAATCATGGAAAAAAGATGAACATGAGTCAGCAGTGTGACAAAGCCATCAAAAAAGTCAATGGCACTTTATCGTGCATCAGCAGATGCATGACGAATAGGTCCAAGGAGGTGATACTTCCCCTCTATCGGGTGCTGGTCAGACCGCAGTTGGAGTACTGCGTGCAATTCTGGGCACCGCACTTCAAGAGGGATGCGGACAACCTGGAGAGGGTCCAGAGAAGGGCCACTCGTATAGTTAAGGGCCTGCAGACCAAGCCCTACGAGGAGAGACTAGAGAAACTGGATCTTTTCAGCCTCCGCAAGAGAAGGTTGAGAGGCGACCTTGTGGCTGCCTATAAGTTCATCATGGGGGCACAGAAGGGAATTGGTGAGGATTTATTCACCAAGGCGCACCCGGGGGTTACAAGAAACAATGGCCACAAGCTAGCAGAGAGCAGATTTAGATTGGACATTAGGAAGAACTTCTTCACAGTTCGAGTGTCCAAGGTCTGGAACGGGCTCCCAAGGGAGGTGGTGCTCTCCCCTACCCTGGGGGTCTTCAAGAGGAGGTTAGATTAGCATCTAGCTGGGGTCATCTAGACCCAGCACTCTTTCCTGCTTATGCAGGGGTCGGACTCGATGATCTATTGAGGTCCCTTCCAACCCTAACATCTATGAATCTATGCATTTGGGTTTACTTTTTTTAAACTGAAAATTGGGGATTTTTTTTAAATCAGAGAAAATCAGGATCCCTGCTGATGACCCATCCAACTAGAAGTTTACTTATGAGGGTTCTCTGGACTGTTTTCTGACTGCTTTTGAGACTGCGGTTTTTGGTGGGTCTGAGAGCGGACTCTTGGGATGAATCTGGAATAGCCTCACTGGTAAACTTCTGGCTTTGGAAAGGATCATTTGACTTAGGTGTGCAGGATATGGGCAGAGCTTGGTGATGGGGAGTGTACAATTAACATAGGGATAATGAAGAGGGGTGCAAAATAATATGACAAAAATTTTGTGCTTTGACAATTTCTCAATGCCAGAAGGACTACGCTGGGAACCACTGCAAATTAAAAGTAATTCAGAAGATCTGGCTACACTGGTCCTAGTATTTCAGTAATAGATTTGAAACATTAAAGGGTGTTTAGCTGTCGCCACTTTATGATGTGTGAATTAAATAAAGAACAGAACCTAATGGGGAAAATATAAAGTATCATCTTTATGCAAAACAGCAGCAAAGCCAGGATCTTTCAAGTTGGTTCATATTAGAGAAGAAAGCAATGCCCTGAGCATTCTGTAAATGCTACTTGTTTATCTTACACTATGTACACTAGTCACACAGCATGCATTGTGGGATTTCAACATGAAGAACTGACTTCACGTGTATAGATTAAAGCAAAGAGCAAACCTTCTTGCTATGATACAGCGTTTCTCAAAAGACTGCTTTGAAAAAATCTTGTAAAACTTTCACACATTTTTGCTTGTTGACTTCTCCTGTACCAGTACATGAAATTTAACAGTCCCATATGCAAATACAGATATAGATAGCGTAGGGAGGTAAATTTTATTATAGTTATTTTATAACTGAAACCACTCAATAAGAAGTTGTGGTTCAAGCAGTATGGACCAGAAGTAGCTTTCCTAGAGATTTCAATTCTATTTCTAACCCTGATTTCCATGGGATTCGCAAATGCTGGGATTCCATGGGATTACTGAATTACTCATGCAATAATACCTGCTAAATATTTTTCAGTGATACATACTGTTGAATTTTCTGCATCTTAGTCCTGTGTTTAATTTACTAGACTATGTGTCTTTGGAAACATGTCTTCCAGAAACTTAATCTGATCCATATGTATACATTCTCACAGAACAAGCCTTTCTAATTTAAGTTTTGCCATAAATAATTTTCAACCTCCCCCACCCCCACTTAAAAAAAAAATGCTTGAGGTGTACAATATCACCCAGAATGCATGGGCAACTAATTATGCACCAAACTTTTGTGAAAATAATGCTGTGACTTGCAGAGGGGATGGAACCTTTACCAGTCAATTCTAGAACACATATTTTAACCACGAGGCTTTAATGACAAGAGCAGATACCAGTATTTCCTCCAACGTATTCAATAGAAAGATAGTACAACCTATGTGTACTCTATCATCCATTATTTACTCTGTTTTATAATAATGTGGCAGAAAACTGTATTTTATTAGGCTCCTGATTTATTCAGTCTGTTATGCAAAACAGAACCCTTAGGGATCTTAGGCAGAAGAACACCTAGTTTCTGGATTCCCAGAGCTACTCATTCTGTCAAAATAAGACAGTTTTGGGTGTGGGCAGTAGTATAACTTCAATCATAACACAACCTCATGACCATGCTAGGGAGTACCTCACTAAAGCACTATGTACTAGGGCCATGCAAAGCTTCGGATCATGATTCAGATTTGTACAATTCTGAGGCCAAATCTACGAATATGAATTGAATCACTAGAAGAATTAGGCTTTCTGAATCCATTTGGAGCTTCCAAATCGATTCAGAAAAGATTCAGTGATTTGGAGATTAGGCCATAGGGTATAATGGGGAATCAATGAAATATCTATAACATTGTTTGGCTGATTCAGATGAAACTTTCAGGGATGGTCACCTCTGCTGAGGGCATGAAACCTGCCATGTTTAAAGGTGATAGGTGCTGGGGTTTCTGGGAAATTGTGCCTATCTGGCTTCTAGGGCTTTGCACCACTGGTCGCAGGCAGGCAAAACTCATGACGTGGATGCTTGTGGGACTGTGTGTGTGCTCAGGTGCACCCTTCCTGGCACTGGGGCCTCTGCACAACATGGCAATGTGCCCTCATGAGGTCTCCTCTTCCCGTACAGCCTCCGCTCGGTCCACCACTGTAAACAACAGCAGGTCAAAATAACTTAGCTGGCTCAACCCCAATAGCACCAGCAGCATCAAAGGTACCCAGATGGAACTGTCTCAGAGCCTTTCTTTTTATAAAGGAATTGACAGCAAGAAGTAAAGATGTTGTGTTGGATATATGTTACTCATAGTGTGCAATGGCTTATTTTGTGTTTTTATGTTTATATGTTTATTATGAAAAAAAAGAAATAGTTAGAAAAATATATCTTAGGAAGCTTTTGGGCTGAAAACCCCTTTGTCAGGCTGAGGAAATATGTGCGGTTGGTGTATCTTCTGGTCCTCGATGGAAATAATAGTAAAGAAGCCAGAGGCTGGCCTGGCATGCAATGCAGGCAAGAAAGCCAGTCAGTGAAAATGGAAATGGAGGTATCACGGGGTGAGGGGAGGGACAGGCAGAGCAGGTAAGAGTGCAGAGGTACCTGGGGAGTCAGATGTCCGGCAGGTTGCAGTGTGTCAGAATTCCACTGTGTATATTGAGTCCATGAGTTTCCGAGTTGAGCCAGCTAAGTTATTTTGACTTGCCATCGTTTACAGTGGTGGACCAGGCCAAAGCTGTAGGGGAGGAGGAGGCCTCACAGGGGCATACTGCCATGTTGTGCAGAAGCCCCAGTGCCAGGAAGGACACACCTGAACACACACACACAGTCCCACAAGCACCCATGTGATGAGTTTTGCCTGCCTGTGGCCAGAGTGCAGGGCCCCAGAACCCAGACTCCCCATGCACTTATCTCCTTGGCAGCTGGCAGGCTTTGTGGATGCAGCAGACCCTAGCAGGCCTACAGTTTTCACCCCCGCTCCCCTTTGCCTTAACGCATACATGTGACACAAATTTTGCTTGTCAGCAGCTTGGGGTGCAGTTTCTGAGAAACCCCTGCACCCATCTCCTTGAAACTTGGCAAGCTTTGTGGACTTAGCAACAGCTACCACCCCTGCAGTTTTTACCCCACTGTGGCTTAACACACACATGTGACATGAGTTTTGCTTTAAGGACTTTGAAGTGCAGTTTCCCAGAAACCCCCACACCTATCACCTTGAAGCTTGGCCTACTTAATGTCCTCAGCAGAGGCTACCATTCTTATAAGTCTCATCCAAATCAGCCAAAAAACATCAACGATATAGATATTTCATTGATTCCCCATTATACCCTATGGCCAAATCACCAAATCTTTTCTGAATCGGTTCGGCCAAATCAAATCAGAAAAGTGATTTGAATCTCTGAATTGAATTGGCCAAATCTGCATTGGCTGAATCCAAATTAAATAGTTACCTATTCACACAGGCCTACCATGTACCCCAACCCCACAGAAAAAAAAAAAAATGCAACCACCTTTAGAGTATCACTGGACTAGAGATTAGAGCTAATAAACACATCTGAGACAGAATTTATTGTGAGCTTGTAGCAATGCTTTAAAGGTTAACTCCCATTTTATCTTTATGGGCCTAAGTGGGCACTCATGTAGCCATTTAAGTATCATTTCTGGTGTTTAACAGCTTCTAGATTCTATTTCTACCAATGGTGGAATAACACCATTAGTTATGTATTTACCTTATATACCTAATGGAAGTAAAAGAGAGAGGAGTCCTACTCTGCTCTGACTTCTACTACAGATATTATTGATTATTTATAGTGTTATGTATGTATAGATAGCATGCATTAGTCAGGTTTTATTTTTTCAGGTTGCAGCAGAAAGTCTAGTTATTTTGAGCTTCACTTGCTCAACTAGCTAGCATGGTTGGGAGGCAGTCTTTTTAAGTCAAAAAAGCATCCATGGAATTCAGATGAGTCCAGAGTTAGGTAGCAACTGAGCAGGGGTTTTCAAGATTATAGTTTTAGATTTAGAGGCCTAGAATCCTTCAAAGTTTCACATTTGATGTCCAAACCCTGCTTTTTTTTTAGATCCAGCCCTTTGTTCCTGCTCATTTCAGTGTCAAATTTCTATGCAACAATTTTCAATTCACCTCCTCTCATCTTCCCTTTTACAATCAATTGCATTAAAAAAAATATACACTTTGGGGACATTACTGGCAAATGACCAATCTCCCACCATCTTCTCATGCAGCCTTCTCAGAGCTGCTGCACTCTGAAAAATCACCTGGCAGTCAAGCATATAGATGACTGAACACGTTATCATATCTTTTCCTGATTTGAGAAGATAACTGGCAAACAATTGGGATAAATGCCAGAAGCACCTAAAATTCTCTTTTTTTGAGTATTCTTAAGAATAGCAAGACAAACTCTTCAAAGTTACTCACAGCAGTTCACATAAAATCACAGACAATTAATAGTGATAGTATGAACAAGATGATCTTTCCTTTTAATATACATGCACAATATAACAGCCTAAGAAGGCATCCTACAAAGATTTTAAATGCTTAATATGAAAAACCCTCTATGCTAAGACCTTAAGTTTCTACATAACACTTTAAATTCCTTAGTATAAAGGACAAAAACATAGATTTTAATGGAGGTACTGCTATATACTCAACATTAGCTATGTGAAACATTATAATTGAGCACTTTCTAGACAATACTGGTGAGGCCAACTTAGCATCGTAAAATACTTGCAAGTTGTGTTTCTGCTGACAAGTTAATCTTTTACTCACAATTTTTTACAAAACCTTAGAGGTGCATCAAACAATACGCACACAGTTTACTCACAGTCAAGGTGATCACTTGCATAATGGTGTCTCAAAATGTGCTGTTCCAAAAGATTTTTAAAACACTTCTGCATAGAGGTACAAGCAGGTTCTGTACCCTGAGCAAGAGCAGTGGACAGGCCGGTAATGATGACAGTGACCGCTGTGGCAGGCCAGCAGTGGCAGCAGCTGCTGTTCCTGAAATCCCTCTGAACCAAGGGTTGGTGCCCCAGTCCCCTAGTTACAATATTGCTTCTGTCATATAAGATTTAAAAAACCAAAAAATATTTATTTGTATACCTAAAAGGTGTTTAAAAATGTGTAATTGCAAACAAAATGTGCATGTGTAACGATAGTATTTGAGCATGCTAAATCAGCATAGATGTGTGGAGATATAATCAGGGGATCAATCATGTTTTAAAAGAACCCTTTTTCAAAAACAAATAATTTTCACTACTTTTCATTTTTCCATGTTAATTCAACACTAAGGTCTAGGTTTAAATTTCATGCTACTGGAAGAAAATTAAGTGTTGAACACTGAAAGCTAGATCCTCAGGTCAAGGAACTATACTAAGTTCAATGGAGAAACATCACTTTGTACCACAGCAAGATGTGGCTTGAATATACAAATAATATAGATTTGCTATGCAAAAGGATACTATTGTAGTTTTAGAGTGGTCTAGATGCACAACAATTTTTCCTATCAGTTCATTTGCTATATTACCATATTTTCTAGTACATAGCACACAACTTTTTTTTCTGTAAAATTAGCCTCCAAAACTAGATCACATGTATTAAATGGGGAAGCTGATTTCTTGCTTGAGGTAGAAACTCATGCTTCCATTCTTGCTTTATAATGTATAATGCAGCAGCTCTGGTATTACAATTCAGGAACCTAAAGTAGTCAATGGCCTATTAATGGCCAATTGTTCTTCACTTCACAGGTGTTAACAATCATCTCTCCTTTTTAATCATTTCTCCAAGCTAACCCTTTTAAAAGCAATTTTGCAGTCTGCTAGGGCTTCTTCTTTCCTCCTATTTCACAGCTCTTTAGTTCTTTTCAAGATCCTAGATCTATCTATGGAGGCAAATCTTCATCAGCACGGATCCTGATTTTCTCTGATAAAAGAAAATCTCCAATTTTTTATTAAAAAAAGGAACCCAAAATCCACATTTTCCATGATCAAAATGAAATACCACTATACAGTAAAATCTCTGCTATCCATAATTTAACTAACTGGAAATTCCATTAACCGCAATTTCCGGCTGGCTGGCCAGCTGAGAAGGGGGAGGTGAAGGAAAGCTTGCGCACAGCAGCAGCCATTGCCACCCACCACCCTGTGCTGCCGCTATTTTGCGTGAGGCCACCACCACCCCCCCTGCTCCACGTGTGGCCACTGCCATCACCCACCACCCTGTGTTACCGCTGCTCCACTGCTAAAAATATATTAGTGGTGTTACATTTTAATCATGGGATAATATGAATTTTGGGTTACTTTTTTCATTCTGAAGATAGGGGATTTTTTTTTTTTTTTTATCAGAGAAAACCAGGATCAGTAATCAGGGCTTTAGCTAAGCAAGCAGGAAAGGGAGGGTGAGTCATCTGAAGGTTAGGCTTTGTCTCTGCTCTTGGCAGCCATAATTCTGGAACACATTTTTTTTTTCACAATGCCTTTCAAAAACAAGGTTCATATTTGGGACATGTTCTATGAAATGAAATATGGTCTATGTCAGGAGTCAGTAACTCCCTGGCATACATGCCAGAACATGGCATGTGAAGCCATTTTGCTCAACATGCCACAGCAAGCCTTGGCTCTGAACAGGCTCCTGTCTCTGCCTATGGAGCCCAGGCTGTTCACAGCAGATGGTGCGGAAGCTGCAAGCCCTGCTGTGAGAAGCCCTGGCTCCATGGTGGGCAGTGGCATCCTTCCCAGACCCCAGGCTGCCCACAGCAGGTAGACAGCCCTGCTGTGAGCAGCTCAGGCTCCATGTCAGCTGGCAGGAGCCTGCCCAGAGCTGCAGCTGCTCACAACAGGTGACATGGAGGTTTCAAACCCTGCTAGAGCAGCCCAGGCTCTGTGACAGGTGGCAGGGAGCCTAGGCTGCTTACAGAAGGCTCCTGGGAGCTGGGAGGTCTGGAGCCCCAGCCCAGCTCATTGCTAGTGGTGGCTGCATGCATACCTCTGCAAGCATGGCAGGGAAGGTATCAGGGATGCACTGCCACAACAAGCATTGGGTCCCCGAGATATAAAGTATGATACATACACACACGGACACATGTGTATGTATCACATACACATATGTGTCTGTGTGTGTGTGCATGCATATTATAACACTATAAATAACTAATTATATTTGGAGATAAAGGCATGGCAAAGTAGGTGTTTCATTTTGATCATGGAAAAATGTGGATTTTGGGTTACTTTTATAAATGGAAAATTGGGGATTTTTTTTTTTTTTATGAGAGAAAACCAGGATTCCTATTTATAACTATATGATGGAATAGAATAATTAATTATGCATGTATCTTATGTGCATAATGGAATTAATTGAGATGGGGGTTCTCCTACTCTGCCATGCCTTTAACTAAAACATAATTAGTTAGGTATAGTGTTATAAGATGTGATACACATACACACATGCACATACAAATACATATATATGTGTACGTGTGTGTTTCATTTTGATCATAGAAGATATGGATTTGGGGTTAGTTTTTTAATTGGAAAATTGGGGATTTTTTTTTTATCAGAGAAAACCAGGATCCCTGGTTATAAATAGTATCTAGAAGCTGCTAAATGTCAGAAAGAGCACTTAAATGGCCACATGAGTGCCCACTTCAGCATAAAAATGTAGTGGAATTTAGTCTTTCTTTTCTTTGTGCATCATAACATATTTCCCTTTTTTCCCAAAGGATATTGTGAGGATAAATTCTGTATGGCACTCATTTACTACGTGATAATAATGAGACTGTATACATACTGAAGTATTTTATCCACCAATATCAGTATTGCCTTCGAATCCCAGGGCATAGTCAAATCTATAAATGGTTATTGGGGCTGAGTGGCATTTCAGAAGTATTTAAGTACTAGGGAAAACAAATTCTATTATCCTTTAATAAAACTTGAGCTACTAAAATTCTTAGATGTTTGTGAAAATCCTCCACTGTTTCCAAATGATAAAAAAATATAATTTTGCTATCATTTAAGAGGCTCTGATAATTTATATACAGATTAGCTGCAGTGTTCATTAATATTTTTACAGGTATCTATTTCTTTACAGAAATTTAAGTTCCACAGTTCACTCTGTGAACTTCACCTATGATGAGAAAAAAGTGAAATAAGTTTAACAAATGGCTACGTGATGGTTTGAGAAGGGTGAGCAGTGTCATCACAGAGTACAGATGAGAAGAGAGTTTCTAGAAAGCTATAAAAGTGAAATAGTGCCCTTTGGAAAGTTTTACATGCATATTACCAGTGAGATGGATGTCTCCCTTCAAATAGAATTTTGTGGCTCTTAGGTTTAGAAAGTAGTGTTTGATTTACACACAAAATATAGTTAAAAATAAATCATGCCTTATAATATGAAGGAGAATTTTGAGGCACTTTGTAAAACATATGGTATGACCAGTAATGCACTTGTCTGTGTGAAGTGCGGGTAAAAGCAACAGCCCAGTTTAACAGAATTGTAAAACTGGACACATTAAAGAAGATCCATTTCAGGATGTGTATGCACCTCAATTGTTTGCAATCACTTTCAATACTTTATTATACTAATTAGTTGCTTTACGTTTGAATTAATTCTATGAATTAAACTCTTTTGTACGTCTACTTGTACAGATATAATTGCAGCAGTTATAACTTAGAAGGATGGGGCAGAATTTTATTTCACCTTATGAACCTAGATGGCAGTTACCTAAATGCATAAGTGCAATACTTGGTATTTATGATAGGTTTGCAATCCTATCCTACATGCAGTATGGACACATGTGTGTCAACATTGCTACTGACCATGCTCAATAGTCTGCACTATGACTGGACAGGTACACAGCTGTGTATATGTGCAGGAGCATAAATCCAGAAATTGTAGGAAAGCCACATGATAGAGGGAAAGGGATCCCTCTCATGTGTTGACCGTGTAGCTAATAAACATCCATCCAGGAAGTGGGAGACTCAGTTATTGGACTCCCTTGCTAGAGTGGGTTTGAACCTCCTTTTTACAGCATAGGGCTCTGTCCACCACACCACAAGTTAGACAGTATTCCTAATTGGGCACTGTCCCTAATTAGGCACTGTCCTTCATTTTGGAGCTGGCCTTTGGGCACCCAGGAGTGCAATACCTTTAGACCTGAGAGGAAGAGAAAGAGTTGAACCAAATGTGAGATAGCTACTGCTCTAGAAAAGAGGGGATCCTGCATCTGGGCTGGATTCTTGTTGCCATTGCCCAACGATTCTCCATCTACTTAATCCAATGAATAACATGTGTGGTTCAGGTGCTCAGCTTAAAGAAGCAGTTTGGAGCAGGGACTACGTAATGCCTAACTTGTAATTAAAACTTGTGCTAGGCAGTCAGAGATATTTTAAACTGCCTCTGGATTAAGGGGCCTAGTATTCTGCCAGGAATTAAATATTCTGCTTTTAAATATGACTGCAAACTACACTAATGTGGCACCACTACATGAGGTAGCATACTCCAAGTTTGATTAAGTATCTCTGCATGGAACTAAGTGTTTTGTGCATTTATGCCTAAGGCCATAATTCTGCCATGTCTTACACATAATTTTACACATTTACACATTAATTTTGCACACAACCAGTAGTTGTGATGTGTATGTATACATTTTAACATTTATTGCAGGTTCAGGGCCCAAGTTCTTCTTGCCAAGGTCTATGGCCATCTGTATTTTTATGGAGTGTCCAGGACAGTTGAATGATAGCACATACTTTGTCTCCTCTATATTATCACATATTATAAATGATAATATAGAAATGGACTACTACAATAATCAGAGAAATGGAGAGTGTATCATATGAGCTTCTTTAGACTAGCAAAAGTGAAGGATAAAAGGGAATCTGCTTGCTCTCCAATAATAGACACAGGAGAGAAGGGTACACAACAGTTGGGAAGAGACTCTTTCACCTATTAATATAAATTAGCAATTTAGACTGAAATCTAACAGGTTCCTCATGCTAGTGAGAAAGGTTCTAACACAGATTTCTAGTACAAGTTCTTAGGTAAAAAAAATCAAAAACAACTGAACAAAAAAAGAAGAAACCCAAACAAAATAGCCCCAAAACCTATTTTCAAAATGTAGCTTGGCAAGTTTATGGAAGGTATTATATGATGTGGTGCTTCACATCAGAAGACTTCATGACCCATGAAGTCTTATGCAGTCCAAAACTAAAAAAATGGGCCCTTCCATAGATTTAAGCACCTTCCAAAGTTTTTAGATTGTGAAGGAGGGCCAATCTGGATCACTCTTTGAAACTCAAGTGACTGAATTCCTCATAAGTTGCACTGTAGGTGTTTATGGGATGAGTCTGGCTCCAGACCTGCATTCCTAAGAGCTTACCCAGCAAGCAGGCAAGAAGGTAGCAAAAGATACCAGGCATTTTTGCATTATAAATGATAGTTTAAACTAGCATTTCTTAATTTTTATATACACCAAAGCATAAATCTTTCAGTAAGATGCATACCAGTGACTGCCTACAATGGAAGTTGGTGTAGGTACAAGGATCTGTCTCAGTGCAGAGTTGGGTCCTGAAGAATATAATTTACTCCCAACAGTCCTGATAATCTCAGTAAACTAAGGCTGAAATTCCCTTTAATAGCTATAGGAATAGGTCTAAAAATGTATAGCTCAGTCCCATGTGTCTTTCACACTCACAATTTCTATTTAATTCCATTGGTGTTAGGAAGTACTGGAATACAGGATCAGAGCCTATCAAGATATAGCCCCTATCCTGCAGGTGGTTTGAAACAGTAGTGTAAGGATCATGTTTCTGGGGAATCATGACTTCCTCAGAATTCTACGTTGAAATGTGTCACGTATGTTAAACCAGACTTTTTCATAATGCTAATTCTGTTTACCACAATTACTGAGAAGACATTAA
Source organism: Alligator mississippiensis (assembly GCF_030867095.1). Taxonomy (NCBI): domain Eukaryota; kingdom Metazoa; phylum Chordata; order Crocodylia; family Alligatoridae; genus Alligator; species Alligator mississippiensis. The sequence continues at coordinate 380,124,682 of NC_081824.1, read as the reverse complement.
ATAGAAGCAAGAAGGAGTTGAATCATACTACACCCACTGATTTTTTTTGAAAATGGTAATTTATTCAAATTTTAGTCCTTTACAAGCTGAGAGGTAATTATCTTATCAAATATGGGTGTTTGCTAATGCTTAACTATATCATACTGAGATTGACAGGTACCTCATAACAATTTAAAGCTGACCATGCTTCTGCATCTTCCAGTCCCCCAAACCACACAGACAATACTGGATTATAACAGCAGGGGAGGGAAAAGTCCCATTTGGTTTAATCAGGCTTCTTTTTTTAATAATCTTTATATTATCTTATCCATGCTTCTGGCTAAAATTTAAAATGGCTAAAACCAGGATTTGTGGCAGTGGAATAAGTTAAAATGCTAGACAGGAAACATTTACACAGAACCCCATTTTGGGTGGGGGCGGGGGTAGGGAGGCAGAAGGTCCATAGTTTATTAGGACAACCTATAAAAAAGGACTTAGGTGCTTAAAGTGGAATTTAGGTGAAATTTAGAAATCTAAGCCAAAAGTTGCGACCCTAAAAACCTCCCACTCAGATGCTGCCTAACCCTGGGGTCACCTATGTCCAGTAACATATGGATGTTATTTTTTTTTTTTAAACAAGCAAACAAAAACCCCTAAACAGCTCCCTAGGGACCTACATTCTTCTTCTGCACATGTCCCAAAGCACCTTAGTTCTGATAGATTGAGGGGCTCAGGAGCCAGAAGCTAAATGTCTATTTCATGACTAAACCAGGCTGTGTTCCTCCACCTAGGAGCCCTAATGGTATGTCTCAATGGCAGCAATGTCCTGCCCATCAGCATACGTGCCCACAGACTAACCCACACCCTCTCTTGCACATTTCCAACCCAGAAATATTGGGTATGCCTGAAAATGAGCTTTCAACAGTGATCATAGGGAAATGTACCTGAAGTGATGTCACCACTCCATTCCCAGGTTTAGAGCATGTAGATAGCTGTGAGTGAGCAAGGTAACCTTGGAAGCATCCCTGCCAGGACAGCCTGTTAAGTGTATTCTCAGCATGCCTAACAGATTGGCTTCACAAAGAATTCAGTGGTAGCTGCAAACAACCAGGCTGTAAAGGTCATTCTGGGATGGAATTACTGTGAGGCTGTGAGATCTCTATCCTTGGAATGTTTTAACAGGAGGTTTGGCAAATATTTGGATGAGATGGTTTAGATAGGGATGATCCTGCCTTTCTCAGTGAGTTCAGCTTGATGAGCTCTTGAGGTCCCTTCCAGCCTTGTTTTTCTATGATTTTATTGTCCATTATTTTGATAGAAGCTCTTCTACTGTGCAGAAAGAAATTCAATATTCATTGTATGAAAAAGACCACGTGTAGAAGAGCAGTGCTGGTGCTGCTTTGCCTGTTCTACCTTTTGGACCAGAAGCAGTGCTGCAGAGGGTGGATTAATTAGTGCTTTTGACAGTCAGCCAAGATTACACAGGATCAGCTATACCACTGCCGACTGGGAAGGTAATGTATGTGGAACTACACCATATATTTGAGTGTATTATTGTTGGGCATAAGTCTGAAGCTCAGACACGGCCAGAGAATACAAGTGTGAACATGACTGGACACATCTACATGTGCTATTAAGGTGATTTAATAAACTCTAGCACAGTTTGTGTCAGAGTTTATTGCCCTGGGGCACTGTGTTCGCACACATGCCCAGAACCGCAGCATGTTGAGCCAGACTTGGCTGGTAGGGGGCCCCAGGGTTCAGCCTGGTAGACTGGGGCTGCTGTGCCCTGGCTCAATGTGCTGAAGAAGGGCTGGTTGGAGCAAAAGGGTGCTACAGCAGGCACCCCTGTTGGTTGGGCCTAGACCAGTAGGTAGCCACTGCACTGAAGCAGCCTTATGCTCCATCCAGCCTTGTCAGCTTTTTTGTGTGCACTGAAGTTGTGGAAATAACTCTGCGGTAGGATAGTACTTGTTTGTCAGTACTAGTATTAGTTTACTGTGTCCTAATATCAATGCATGTGTAGATGGTGACATTTTACTGAGCAGCTAAATAGGTAACATTGGAGTAAACATTTTAATGTGATGTGCCCACTGTAATTTAATGGTTACAGAACCTATTTGGGAGATGAGAGTCCTGACATCTAGCCCCTGCTACCAGGACTGTCTATGTCTTTAGTGTGAAGCACTCATTGACTACGATGCATAGTCTTTTAATTCAGTAATTTAAAACATTTTTCTACTGAAGAACCTGAGTGAAGGAATCAAGTTCCCTCTAGGCCTGAATAGGATGTCTAAGCCCTTTCTTCAGTATCCCCTATTGGTTTGTTCTTGGTGTCTCCCCAATCAGCACACTAGTTGTTTTGAATCCAATTTTAAGATGACAAACTTTTCCAATTCATCGTATAGAGAACCAACACAAGATTATATATTCCACTAGAGGAGGGTTAGTGCCTCAAGTAAGGTATTGCAGTGTCTTAGCTCCTATTTAGATATAGCACTTTTTTTTGTGCTAATGGCTTGAATACTTCAGCATAAAGAACAGAATTGTGTAATGGCTTTAACATAAAAAACAGAACTGTGTAAATCAGAGGTGCTCAACTTTTTGGCCCCACGGTTCAGATGAGGGTTATAGGGCTGGTCCATGGGCCAGATTGGATACTGGGCCCTGCACTGTCCCCATCAGCTCCCCCAGGCTGGGATTGAGTGTAGGGTACCCACACCACACCATCCCCTACTGATCCCATGTGTGAGGCTCAAGCTCTGGGGAACCTGCACTGCCTCTGCTTGGTCCTGCATATGAAGATCAGGCTCCAGTGCCCTGTACTACTTCCACCCATTGCCACATGCAAGGATTGACCTCAGAAGACTCATACTGCTTGTGCCCAGTCCTACTTGTGAGGATCAGGCTCCAGAGGCCCTGTGCTGCTTCTGCTCAGCCCTGCACACTGGGATTGGGCCCCATGTAACTGATCTAGCATGCAGGGGTACCTTCCACAGGGCTCCCCACAGACCCATGGGAGCACCATGGGCCGGATGATAAGGTGTTGGGGGCTAGATCTATCCTGTAGATCTGGGTGGGGGTTGAACCTTCCTGATATAGGTAAAGTGAACTAATGGACTCCCCAGTAGAAGTTAATGCTTATCAGTGGTGATTTTCAAACTACTATGAATACTACCAGATACTTAAGAGGGTTTTCAGGGTTTTTCTGTTTTTAATTTTTTGTTTTGTTTTGTTTTGTTTTTTTATGAAGACTAATAATGGTCACTTTTGTAGAACTAATATTAAGAGCCGAGGTAATACCTACCTTCTACTTTAACATACCCGTGATAGTACACAGAAAATGTTAATTTACTCATCACTACTTGCTATATGTCGCTCAATATGTGGTAGCTAGATAATCACTGGCCATGTCTATATGTGTGCTGTAATGCACAGTAGCCTATGTTAATGCATATTAAAGCATCACTAAAAACATGGTATTCAATTAATGTGCATTAAAATAGGCTAATGCACATTAAGCATCACTTAAAAACCATGGGCACCTATACACATGTGTGGAGGCTGTTCCAACATGTTAGAATTCCAGTGCATCGGAGCAGACTCAGTTAATAGACTCTGCTGGACCATAGCAATTTCTGCACTCCAGCAGGATCCTGCGTCTCATGTATCAGAGCCCCCATGCTTCAACATGGTGGTGGGGGCACTCGAACTGAAGCTCACTGAACAAGTTTTAGTTCAAGTGCCCCCCCCTCCATACTGAAGCACAGGGCACTGATCCATGAGACATGGGGTGCTTTAATTAGAGCTGCTCTTGGGGCCACTCTAAGTAAAGTGCTGCCCCCACCCCACACCTAGAGCATGTGTAAAAGTACCCAGAGGTACTAGATTCAATGAACATTAACTGAAGCAGATGAATGCATGTATAGACATGCCCACTGAGATTTTAGTTAAATGCTTAGATGATAGGCTTGTTGAGTATACAAATATCTAGGGAAAAAATCTGTGATAGTAGCCTCACATAATACCAGCTTCCCTTGATACACTTATCTGAAAGAAATGAGCTAACTAAGCTGCCAGCAAAAGAAAAGAAAAGCACAGCTAAATTTTTCTCTCTGTGATTTATATGTAAGCAGACAAAGTCTTCTAGAAAATGAGAATATTGTGTGTGAATATATTTCAACCTATGGATCATTTGCTGCTGTCAGTTATTCAACTATTTGATCATCAAACCTTTGTATTCCAACTGTGTGATTGCTTACCTTATATTGCATACTATCATATTCTTGAATTTTCAAACTGGTAATTAGTTATTGGCTCAAAACCCCTTACTTTTTTCACAAACATCCTGACATTCTCTCTCGTGCCATGCTAGTTCACAAGAATGGAATAAATTTAAAAGAAGATGAAGTATAACTAAAAAAATGACTAATCTCTTTGTACTATGTAGTACAACTCTTACTCAGTCCCAGAGACAGGACTCATAAGTAAGTGATTACCAATTGTAATAAATGTAGCATGGCCTCACCTTTAGCTTGCACTGAATACTATGTTCTTTGTCTCATGCTTTCACTGTTTTCTATCTTTCCAGTGTTTTAGGGCAAAGATCTTATCTTCCTGAGTCTTTATGTGACTTCAAGCACAACAGAATCTCAGTACTGAATTGAGCCTTTGGGCCATTCAGTAGTAGGAATAACAACAAGAATGCATTAATTAATAATTGTTTCTGTTCCTTGATTAGATGACCTATCCCTTATAAACAAGAAGAAAGTCAAAACAGCTCACTTGGGTTTAATTATCACAGTAGAAAGGTGAATTGTTTTAAGGAAAGAATGGTTTCATGAACTGCATCCCAGAGGAATTAAATTAAGACAGATAAAACCTTTCCCCTTCAACTTTTATACAAGACAAATGTGGATCCCAGTTTTATTAGTACCTAGATTCTTGCCTGAGAGATTAAACTAGATTGTTCTTTAGTAAACTTTACATTCAATTTTATTTTGTTACATTCATAGAAAATAACAATCATTTTGCATATATACTTACATGATATGTCCACATAACCCTCTGAGGCTTTATGAAAACAAGCCAACAAAATATAGCTTCTGATATAAGGTTTTGTTTGGGGACTTTTATTATTTCTTTTTTTCCCCCATCCTCCACTCCAGGGAAATACAGGGAATAGTTAACAAATAATCTGTGGGAAGGGGAAAATTTTCTCCTTTTTAGTTCTAATTTGCTCATTTCACACTTCCTTTTTAATTGGGAAAAGACGTAAGAGGTGTTTTAAAAAAGTGGGGTCTTTTGATAGTCACTTCTCTTTAATTTTATATCAATTTCAATATAGTATAGATCATGCCCTTCTGAGCATATGCCTTGGCTGAGCATTGGGAGAATAGAAATTGTTTCAGAAGCCTATATTCAGACATCTGGATGTCATGGCTGGCCCAACAAAGTGGATGTCATATGATCATTGCTTCAATACTCATGGTGTTTGCTTGCAGGAGGAGTTTAACCCTAGTACATATGTCTTCCCACTGGATTTGGAGGATCTTCAGCATTGATGGTACTTCTCTAACAACTTTAGATGTCTCCTCTATGTTGTCCATGTTTCAGCTCCACACAATGGTGGGGATCACAGCTGTATGATAAACCATGAGCTTGATTTTGGATCTAGTGGCATGACCTTCAAACACTCATTTCTTCAGGCATCCAAAGTCTGCACTTACACATTTGAGTTGATGTTGGATTTTTTTGGTCGATGTCAGCCTTCTGCAACAGATGGCTTTTGAGGTATACTAAATACTCAGTGATCTCCAGAGTCTCACCATGAATCTGGATTACCAGAGCTGGGGACTGTTCATTAGGAGCTTGTTGGTAGAGGATCTTAATCTTCTGAATGTTAAACATCAGTACCATATTCTTGTATGCCTTGGTAAAGACATTGATGATTTTCGGTGTGGAATCTCAGTCGGAATTTCAGTGTGGGTTTAGGGCAAGCCAGGTTCCCAGCAGGCCATGAAAGCCCACATCCTGCAAGCCTCTCCCAGCAGTAGTTTTATCAGCATTTGCCAATACTGGGAGCTGAGCAAGTAAGTCCTGGTGGAGGGAGGGTCAGGTAGATCCTTTTGTGGGAGTTGTATATCTGATGGGGGGGGGGGGGGATAAAAATAGCTCCTGAAACAAGGGGGGTGAGGTAGAGACCTCTCCATCTGCTCAGAGTCCCTCCCCCCCCACAAACCCTGCAAATTCCCCATATCCTGCCAAACCCTTCTGGACCTCAGTAACACCTCCTCCACCCCCTCCCCAAAGAACCTGCCTGCCTCCCTTATCCCACTAGCAGATTCTACCTGTCCCCTGATTACTAGATCACCCAACAGACCGTGCTTGCCCCTGATATCCTTGATCCCCACCACAGACCCTGCTATCCCCCCAACCCCTCTGTGGATTTCACTTGTTCCCACTGATCCCCCAATCTCTGATGTGGATCCTACTTCCCCCCCTGATTCCCCAACATACCCCCTGATACCTCCCAGAACTGGCTTTCCCGCTCAATCCCCACAACCCCCCACATGCCCCCACTATCCTGACTTACCCTAAACTGGGTGGTTATTTTTAACTTGATCTAACCTCCCCAAATTTCTGTACACGGCCATAATGGAATAAACAAATAAATTATGTGAATCTGGTAGTAAATATGATTGTGTAGCATTCTTCCATGCTTGTAAGCCTGCAGACATTTGTTTTTTGGCAAAATACATACATACTGTGAGACTGCTGAGATGCAACTTGCCATAAGGAACAATGTGAAGTTCCAGCTCATTGAGATTCTTTTATTAATATGCTTGAGTAGACTTCAAAAGAAAAGAAGGCTTTCCATGGTTATGTAAAAAAGAAAAGGGTTGTCATTACCTTTTCGTAACAGACTTTGGCTAAGAGTTTTATGTAAACTTTTGGAATTATGGAACTTCAAATAAAGTAAATTTATGTATTGAGCACACTGAAAGTCTGCTGCCTTTGAATTCCATGACAAATAGTCTTGTGAACTTCAATAGGACAGGGATTCCATTAACATTCTTAACTCCTGACCGTATCAAAATTAAAGACCAACAACTGGAACATCAATTATGTTCATAGAAGAAACATGATTCTTTATAGGTTTCATTCTTTTCTCTGATTATTCTTTACTATGAAAAGATTCAACACAGGGATTTTTTGGAAACAATTCCTCTCTTCCTCCTCCTCTCCATGTGACTAACTCTTTGTCACTTTTAAAATCACATGATAATGTCATGGTTTTTTTTTTCTTTTTTATACCTTCATTCCTTGCCAATTAAGCTTTCACTTCTACCACACATCAGTCACAATAAAATGCTCAAACAGAAAGTGTTAATGATCAGTTATTATGCTGATTTTACATATCATTGTCAGGATACATTGCACTAGATAATGGTAATAAGATGTAAATGAGATGCTTGACCGAAGGTGTTTAGCTGGTAGAAATGCAGACAGAGTAAAAAATCATAACATAAAACAGAAACATAGCACAAAAAGAATGTATTTAAAGTTGGGAAGCTTTACTCAGTGCTTTGTATAAAATTAAATGGGAGGGTTTTTTTTCCAGATATAAAGTGCACTTCAGAAAGAATGCATCAAATCTGAAAATGGTGAAGTAAATGAATAGTCATTAGGGTTACTTAAATACTTTGAGGCATGGGAAGAAGGAAAGGATGGTTTTAGTTGAGATTAGGTGGATCTGTATTTATGGAGACCTTCAGAACCCTGGAAAACAACAGGAAACTGGTATAATGATTCAAGGTGTGGTTTGACAATTATGGGTAGGTGATACGATACATCATTAACAAAGATGTTCTAGAAAGTTCATTAATAGAGCTACTGTGTTGGGCATACATAGGAAAAGTTACATTTTGGAGAAAATGGAGAGAAATAAATTGTATCTTGAGTACCTGGATGTAAGAAGAGAAAGAAATAAAAGGCTTACTGTTGATACCAGGGTTGTATCTCTGTGGAACAATAAATGGGGTAACGTTTTGATTATCTAAGTAGTTACCATATTTGCTTCTTCCCCAATGTTGTGTTGCTTCTTTTAAGTAGGGAAATTCATTTTTCTGCCCAAGTCATACTAGTGGGAGAGCGGTATTCTACATCAAAGACTGTGTTGAATAAGATAGGTTAGATTTTAATTGATAAGAGAGGTACTATAGAATATTTGTGGATAGAAATATTGGGTTTCAATAGAAAAAAAAACAAACCCCAAAAACTCCAACCATATGTGTAGAGATAGCTATTGACTCCCAGACCAGTATGGCAGTAGAAAGATAGAAATGATAAAGGAGTTGGGAGAGGCTGCAACAGCAGAAAATGCAGTAATAATGGGAGACTTTATCCACAAATAGACTGGGGCAATCTAACATCAGGTTGGGATACAAAGTCCAAATTTCTTGATGTTATAAAAGACTGCTTCCTAGAGCAGCTAGTTCCAACACCTACAAGAGGAAAGGCTGTTCTTGACCTAGGTCTAAACAGTGCACAGCATTGGGTGTAAAGGGCAAGTGTTTGTGGCAGGCTTGCCGATTTGAACCAGATGGCTCAGGCTGATTGGTTCTTCCTAATGTCCAGTCTAAAATGTACAGTTCTATAAATAGTTAAATTATACTGGGTGTCCATAGTCTATGCTCTGCTCTGCTTTGTAGGGGAGAACAGTGAATTGGCTCAGGCTAAGCAGCTATGCTCTCAATAGCGCACATCCACACACTTCCAAACATCCCTTCAATTGAAGAGGGGGTACCAGCAGTGTACCATCCGGGTTATATGTTACTGAGACACTTGACTATAGTGAGCACAATGCAATTGGGTTTACATCTAGGTATGAGGGAAGATAAGAAAATCTACCACAGTAGTTTTTAACTTTAAAAGGATGGCTACACTGAAATGAGAAAGCTAGTTAGATAAAATTAAAAGGGGCCCCTAAAGAAGTAAGAAACTTGCAGGCAGCATAAGAACTGCTTAAGAACTCCATATTGGAGACATAAAGCACATACCAGCAAATAAAAAATAAGTAAATAAATAAATAAAGGAAAGCCAACATGGTTTAATAGCGGAGCTGCAAAGGCAATAAACAGAAAAAGGCTTCTTCCAAAAAGTGGAAGTCAAATTCTAATGAGGAAAATAAAAAAAGAGCATAAACACTGGCAAGGCAAATGTAAAACTGAAATAAGACAAGTTAAAAGAGAATTTGAGAAGAAACTTGCTAGTGATACAAAAGTTAACAATAAGAAATACTTTAAGTACATTAGAAGCCAAAGACCTACCAGGGAATCAGTTGGGCCTTTTGATGATCAGAGTCTAAAGAGTTTAAAAGAGGCTGTAGAGCGAATGCAAGGAACTACAGGCCAGTGAGTGTGTCTACACATCCATTTGATCTGGGAGCAGTTTACTCATGAGTAAATTACTCACAAGTAAATTCTCCAGGGCAGACATCTACACATACAGAGTCTCAGGAGAAGATTTGCTGTTCATGGCAGCAATTTTGTCCCGCCCCTGCTGGCTCTACACCAGACCCCTGCAAAAAGCAGGGGAAGGATCAAGCTCCTTGGGGCCGGGACATAGCTCCTTGACCCTGGAAGACTCCCTGCTACAGACATGGGCTTTGGCACCAAGGACCAGGTGGGAATAGTGTCCCTTTGCCCTGGCAACAGGCAGTTTCTGGCCCTGGCTCCCCAGTCAGGGGCAGGGAATTGGAAAGGCCTACCCCACCCCTGCAACTCTTTCCAAACCCTATGCCTCAATTGCCCAATTGGGGCATGGGGCTGGGACTTGCTCCCCAGTCCCTATTCTGTAACTGGGGAGTAGGGGCTGGGAGATCCTAATCTCCTAGCCTGAGTTCCACGGTCATGGGGCTTGAGCTAGAAAATCCTTATCTCCCGGTTCCATCTCCATGGTCACAGGGCCAAGGCTGGGAGATCCTTATAAGGACCCCATGACCACAGATAAGGATCTCCCAGCCCCCACTCCCTGATCGTGATCTCAGAGTGGAGTGCTGAGAGCTACCTGCTGTTGGGACAGAGGGATATAGTCCCTGCCCAGTGTTGAGCTCAGGTCAATTTATTCTCATATATTTGCTTTAAATCATTTTATATTTATAATATTAACCTCTTAATCGATATGTAATTGCTTTAATAGTTAGATTTAACTTTATTTTAAGTTTTGTATTGTTTAGCATAAGTATAACAGCCAGTGAACATTTTATTGAATAAGTTAGCAAGATAAATAAAGCAAGGTTTAAGAAGTTAAGAAGTAGTGTGTTTGTATAATAATGTAGTATGTCTGGAATGTTTGAAAAAGAGGTAATGAAAGAATAAACAGTGTGTGTGGAAATATATATTGAGACAGTTTTTCTTGTACCCCAGACTAGAAGGATAGAAATAGCCTTCTGTGCTTTAACAGCCAAAGGTTACAGCAGTGTTCAAAGATCAGCAGTTAAGGATTGCAAAATATAAGATCAAGTTTTGTTTTAACAGCTGAAGAAATTTCTGACAACAGATGGAAGAGATTGCAGACCACAAAGCCCAAAGAGTCTGTCAATCATAACATTGTAACCAAAGGGGAGGATCATTTTATTATCAAGGGGACATGACACAGTGAGATTCATAGACTTGTATGGGGAACAATCACTATAAAGATGGAAAAGAACAATGAGGAAGTGTCCTGCATAGAGGAAGAAGCATTGGGACGTATCCAACAATGCCTATCTTCATCCTTGTGGTTAACTTGGCTGGCCACCAACCTAACCCGAGCATCTTAAGGACTGGTGATATCTTTATAGTTGAAGGACTGTCTGTCTGTCTCCTTTTGTATGTATATGAATAAATGGGTATGTACGTGTGAGTGTATAGGATAGAAAACACCATCCTTTTGTTGTTCTTTTTTTTAATTTTGTTTGTCTTGTGTTTTCAATCATGTGGCATAATGCCTTATTCCCCTGATAAGATTCCTGCTTGTTTTAAATTCATACTTTATGGCCTCTGCATACAACACCTGGCTCTGGAGGTAGATCCTGCCCAGGCAGCAGGCAGCTCCCAGGGGAAGGGAGCAATCGCCTGTCCCCTGCTGCCAGCTGACTGGGAGCACATTTGTTCCCTGTCAGGTGTCTACAAGGGTGTTATTGTGCAGTAATTAATTGCAAGTAAATTTGCTACTTGCATTGCAGGTAACAAATTTACTCCCAATTAGATCAGTTTACTGTGCAGTGAGCATGGCCACATGTAGGCACTCATGCTTAGTTCTCAGTAAGCTGCTTTTCTGTGCAGTAAAGTGTTGCATGTAGATGCACCCAGTGAGCCTAACTTCTGTTCCTGGAAAACTGGTAGAAACAATAATATAAAAAAGAATTGTTCCTCACATGGAAGAACATGAGCGGCTTGGGATGAATAGACATAGCTTTGTGAGAGGGAAATCATACCTCAAAAACCCACTAGAGTTTTTTGAGGGTGTCAGTAAACAGGGGGATCAAGGGGATCCAGTTGATATAATATAGTTGGTCTCCCAAAAAGCATTTAACAAGGTCCCCCAACAGAGGCTCTTAACTAAGGTAGGTAGTCATGGCATTACAAGGTGGTGGATTACACTGGTGGATTAGAAATTGATTCAAGGACAGAAAGTGAAGAATGAGTATAAATGGTCATTTTTCAGGATGGAAAGAAGTAAACAGCAGAATCATTCAGGGATCTGTGTTTAGACTGGTATTTTAATATATTCACAAGTTATTTGGAAAACAGGGTGAGTAGAGTTGGCCAAATTTTTGGAGGACACAAATTTGTTCAAAGTGGTAAAGGCCAAGGTGGACTGTGAGGAACTGCAGAAGGACCTGGCACAATTGAGTGAGGGGGGCAACTAAATGGCAGATGGAACACAATGTGTAAAGTGATAGACTTGGGGAAAAATAATCCAAACTACACCTACACTATGATGGGTTCTACATTAGCTGTTACCACACAGGAGAGAGAGATCTAGGAGTCATTGTGGACTCAAAAAGTCAAACAAAGTGTGAGGGATTATTAAGAAAACATAAACAAAATGGAAAGTATTATAAATTATAAACAAAATGAAAAATATTATTATGCACCTTTACACATCCATGTGTGTCCTCACCTTGAAGAGTATGGCCAATTCTGGTCCCCACACCTCAGGAAGAATGTAGAAGTAACAGAGAAGGTCCAGAGAAGGGCACCAAGGTCTATTAGTGTTATGGAGGGACTTCCACATGAGAAGAGACTAAATAGGCTCATCTTATTAAGTTTATAAAACTGATGCTTAAGGGGGTGGGGGGCATGATAATGGTTAAAATATACTAAATGGTGAAGAGAAAGTAAATAGGGATGCATTATTTAGTATGTCTTATAATACAAGAACAAGGGGTCTTAAAATGAAACTAATAGGTAGTAAGTTTAAAACTAATGAAAGGAAGTTCTTTTTTTACACAGCATGTGTATGGAACAGTACAGTATGGAAGTCATTGCCACCAGATGTTGTGGAAGCTGACAGTTTAGCTAGATTCAAAAATAGATTGGACAAATTCTGGAGGAGAGGTGCATCAGTAGCTATTGGGCATGGGAGATCAGGAATTAGAACTACCTAGACATGAAATGCTGGGAGTGGCAAATGAGAGAGGAACAGTGGGAAAAACAAACAAACAAACAAACAAAACTTGTCAGACCCAGTTCACTTTTCCTTTCAGCATCTACTCTCTGCCATGGTGTGATATAGGGTACTGGGCAAGATGGACCTATGGTCTGACCCAGTAAATGGCAATTGTTTTGTTCTTATGTTCTTAAGCATGGAGACACTGTATGATGTCCAATGTTTATTTTCCTTCTTTTTCCTGTGCAGCTGCCTGGATGATGGGATGGTGTCCAAAAGGGACTAGTGCAGAAGGTGGGAGAGTGCAATGATGCACCCTCCCAGACCTCACTTCCATTCCTTTGCCACTCAGAGTTTAAAGTTTAAAATTTAAAAGCAATGCAGCAATGGTGGCAGTTCTATAAGGCAGAGCTGAGGGTGACAGTTGACTTACTAGTTAATTACAATCCACCAGGTTTCTGCTAATTGTTTTTCACTGTACAGGTGCTAGAAAACCTCAGAGAGCCTTTTTAATGGTTATTATGCTCCACTAATCAAGCTGTCCTCTATTCCACCATGTTGGTATATGTTAGCTGCTCCGAGCCTCTCTTCTCCTGTTTCACAACCCTGAAATCTGTTTTTAGATCTTTTCAAAATACTAGTTCTTCCCATGGAGTCCAGTGTTCAGCAGCATCCACAGTTTCAGCTTTTGGCTGAACAGCTAAGAGTTGCTGACAATTCAGCTGTAAAAGGGTTAAGAAGGTAACTTACTTGAGCAAGGAATGGGAGGGGAAGAAGTTGATGAATACACTCTGTCCTTGTTTTATGTGCCATAATTATAGAAAAATCTTTTCTCTTCATTCTTCCTTCCCAAAAATGGGGTGCTTGCCTTATATGGGGACATGTGATATATAAGAAAATACAATGTATTATGTATGGCATTTTTTTCATGCATGCCTCCATAATGAGGCTTACTGGACAAATCTAACAACCTGAGGGCAAGATTTTTTTTAAAACTAGAACCACAGTAGCTGCAGTACAAGCTAGGCCTCTAGTCATTAAAACGATTGTCAGTAGCTGTCCTGATTCCTTCACATATTACCTCTTTGAGGGAAAGGTAGATGGATAAAAGTCATACTGAGATCTTTCAGCAGCCTACGACTCCCTTTATAAGGGCTAATGATTACAAAAACTATCTTAATAAACAATTATTTGGCATAATATTAGGACATACATACATAGTACATAAAATATACTTTTTAATATCTACTGCATTTAATATTTTGGTTGGTCTTGCAGTTAAGTCTACAGGGCATTGTGATTGATATGCAAAGCTGAGTTTTCAGAGCCATTGTAGTGTTGTAAAGTACTTATATATTGAAATACATGGTTACTCATGCCTATCCCTATGATAAGAATTAAGAAAAAAAGAGGAACAACTTAAGAAAAAAATGTATTAATTAATAAAGTATGGGCAAAAATCTTCAAACTGATAAATACAAAATGGAAATGAAAATTCTCTCTCCTCCACCCTCATTTGTGTGTCACATCAGGAATCCTGCTGCCAACACATTCAAGGAAATGGATTGAGCTTTTCTAATATCTAAAATGTTTTGGTGGAAATATCAGAAAAATAATAGTATATCTGGTAATATGTATAATCAACAAAACATTAACATTAAGTGCTGCTGTGTTTCTCTGCATATTTATAGATGGAAAGATCCATAGATAGACACACACACACACACACACACACACACACACACACACACACACACACATATATTCTGTTTATATGTATATACACATACACATTAATATATATATACACGCATTGATAATTTATTTGTGTGTGGATATATATGCATATATAGGGATGTGTGTGTGTGTGTGTGCACGTGTGTGTGTGTGCGTGCATGTGTGTGTGTGTGTGTGGTTACATACATATATGCATAAACACACCAGAACTTAATGGTCATATATATAGACACACATGCACACAGACACACGTCATAGCATAATTAAGGGGAGGACATAGTGATGACTAGGTTCAATGAAGGTAGATAGGTGTGAATGAAAAGAACTAAACCATAACTTTTATTGTGAGGATTAGCCAAGCCTCTGAAGACCATTTGTCTCTGAACTAGCTAACTGCCTACTACCTAACCAAGGGACATTTTCCAATTCCCAACTCTTCTAAATCACAGAGCATCTCCAGAGAAGTAGCCCAGGACACTGCCATTGAGGGGACACAAAAATAGCCATCACCACAGCACTACCACCATCTACATCTAGCTGTGCCCCACACACTATTGCTGCCCCAATACAAAACTTCTCTGGTGTGCCTCTGTATGTACATGTACATGCATACACGTACACAAAACACAGACAGTGAGTGTTCTTATAACTCTTTAAATGGTTAGATCAGGGGTGGGCAACATATGGCCCATGGGGCAAATGTGGCCTGCCAGGCAATTTCATCTTGCCTGCAGGTGCCACCAGGGTAATTATACCCTGCCCAGCCCACACAACTCACTCCTATGTGCACACAAAGGCCTAGCCCAACCAGCACAGAGCTTCTGGGTGGGGATACTGCTGCTAATGTTACAGCTGCAGGAGGACCTGCCCAGCTTCCCTGGTGTCCAGAGGCTCTGTGCGCAGCAGGTAGGGAAGTGTCAGGGGTGTGCGAGGGGGAGCTGGAGGTAAACAGGAGCACAGATCATGGGTCTGGGTCTGGCAGGAACATGAAAACTGCATCCAGGAAGGCAGTGGGAGTGCAGAGCTTGGAGCTCAGGTGGGCAGGTTGTGGGTGTGAGGGAGGGTGGGGAGGTGTGGGGACTCTCCCAAGCACTCTCCCCCAGGAAGCAGGGGACAGGGCTTCCCCGCAGTTCTGGTTGAGTCCTGGGACCTGCATGCCAGGAGGCAACAAAGGCAGCCAGCTCCATTGTTCTGGGCTTTAGGGCTGTGTGAAATTTTGATGGGTGTTTCCTTTTGATGCTATTTTCACACGTTTTGAGCTTGAAACAGCAAAATCAAAATGAAACAAAATGCTTTAAAACAGCTTTGAAATGAGACAAGGGCACTCAAAATGTTTAGGAAGTTTCAAAACATTTTGAGTTTCGAAGCTGCATTTGATTGCAATTAAAGAGAAACAAAGGAGATGGAGGGGGAAGAGGGGGGAAGGACTGCTCTGATATTGACATGTGTAGCTGGCCAGTGACCATACTCCTTCCCTGATGTCCCTTTCAATCCAGTGCTCAGGGGAGGGATGGAAAAACAGCATAAAAAGCATTGTTTGAACTGAGCTTTCTCTGTGCCTAGGGGTCAACTTATTGAACTGTGTCTTCCAGCAGCTCAGCAGCGTCAGAGAAAGGCTATCACTTCCTACTTGCTAGCCTGTTTCTAGCAAGTGGAATCCAATACCTTTTGCTTTCCTAATACCTTTTATTCCTTTCTATTTATTCCTTTGCCAAAATGCTATTTTTGTTTTTGTTAATCTATTTTGATTCTTTCCCCCCAGAAAGGAAATCTGTGCTTTCTCTCACAGTGTGCATTCCATTCACTGTGCAGGGAAGCAGAGCATATATTGCATACTATAATATACAATTTATACAGGAACACATACATACATTTATATATTTTATTTATTACATAAATACATGCATCCATTACATAAATACTTTTATACAATTATCTACACATAGTACATAAATACATATTACATAACAGAAGAACACAGATTTTACAGTACACCAAACACATTATGAAACACACTATGAAGTATGCTGGAAAGGCAGCTGGGAATCTTTCAGGGAAGGGTGGAAGAGGGGGTAGAGGGAGAGCTGTAAGTCCCCTCCCCCCAAAACTGAGAGACAGCCTCTTTCCTACAATTAGCAGGCACATGAGGATTCTGGTTCTACTGGCAGTAAGGAGAGGGGAACAGTTTCCCTGCCTGAGTCTGCATCCCCTCCAAGAGCACCAGCCATACCCCTCCATCCCACTACCATGACCACAAGCAACACCAGCATGACAGTCTCCTCCACCCCTATTTCACTTCTCAGCCTGAGCCTTCCAGTGCCAGAGGAAGAGCTGTATCTGTATCTGAGTGTCCTACCAAAGGGAAATTCTGGATTGGGATCAGCGGCCCCCTTAGAGCTGAGGATGAAACTTGACAGGCTTTGTGGCCTTAACAGGGGCTACCCTCCCTGCTGGTCTGTCTGCTCCCTGCTGCTCTGTCATTTGAATCAGGAAAGACATGACAAAGTTATATGCATTTTTGTGATTCCGCATTATAGCCTGTGGGCAAAACGTCGACATGCGTTGAAACAGTGAAACAGTTTTGACAAAATTAAACAGAACAGTGCTTCAAAACAGCAAAACTAAACACTGTCCCTTCAAAAAGGTGAAACAGAAGTTGACACGGAACAGTGCTGTTTCACACAGCCCGGCTGGGCTTCCCCCACTAGCACACAGTGCCAGGAGTTGCACTTGCGCCACAGGGAGCCCTGCACAATAGAGATGGGCTGGCCTGGCTGTGCTCTTTGGCACCATATGCAGTACTGGCCAGAATCACATGCTGTCAGGTGGCAGATCCTGAACAGGCCACTGAGAGCCCACAGTCTGATGCTGCTGGTGGCAGGAGCTCTTTGCCATGGGGAGATTTGGGGGGGACCCCGTATCCCCACCTTCCTTCACACCCACATCCAGCCCCCACAACTCTCCCACTTATACACCCCCAACATAGCCTATGTCTCCCCACACACAGGCACATCCCCTCACAAACCTCACACACAAATACACACACACACACACACACCCCCACACACCCATTCTCAACCACACCCCACATCCCCCCCACACAATATAGAAGAGTAAGATTATTTTTATCATCTCTCTATAAAGTATGCAAATACAAATCATGACAAAATATTTTTTGTATAAAGTTAAAATATAGTAGGTCTTTGACATTTAGTATACATTTTTTTTTTTCTGGTTTCAAGATGGCAATGTCCCCCTCCCCCCCAACAAAAGAAGTCTCTCTGGGGATAAGGGGAGAGACTTCCAGTGGCAAAGGTCAGGGGTTAGCAACAGGATCTCCTATCCCAAGATGGCAAACGGGTGGTGGGACACCTGCCAAGGGGTGGGGCTATGCCAAGGGGTAGGGCTACCCTTGCAGACCTCGACAGCTCACCAAAACTCATTAAGCAGCCCTCCAGCTGAAATAATTGCCCACCCCTGGTCAAGGCAATGGAACTATATTGCCCTGTTTCTCCTACCTTTTAGAGAGGCCAACACAAACACAAGGTTTACTCATAGAAGGAAAGAAAGAAAGACCAGAAGGGACTTATAAGATCATCAAGTCCAGTTCCCTGCCATGGGCAGGAGGTAATTGGGGTCAAACAAGCTCAATGAGGTACTTGTCCAGCCTCCTCTTAAAGACCACCAGAGATGGCTGTTAGGATGACAATATTTGGATCTTGGGGAGCACTGGATTTGCAGCTAAATAAAAGGCTATAACCTGTGACCTAGAAAAATCTGCTAACCACAAGGCAGAATGGTATCTAAGCCAGCCATTTGCTTATCCTAAGTAACAATTTTCACTGTCTCAACCATTTTTCTGAGAAAAAGCAGCAAGTGCGTCTGTGTGAGTCTGTGTGCTGTGAATAAGGTGAAGCTTTAGGAATGTAGAACATGGTACAACATGGTACTGAAAAAAAGACTGGAATGTGGAAACAACATGTAATTGGTAACAGAATCTGAAATAAACTTATAAAAAAGGTGAATGGTGATGGCTGAAGAAGCCTCCAGAAGCTTCCAGGTTTTGATCAAACTCCGCCCATTGACCAAAGAAGAAGAGTCAAGATCTTGGACATGTGCTCATAGCAAACAGGCATGTAAGTGAATGAAATACATAGGCAATTCCATGTTAATGAAACAAACAGTAAACAGAGGTGGAGCTTGAGATAGGAGGAGAGATGGGCAGAACGTAGGAGGAGTGAGGGTGGAGTGAATGTTAATGAGCATGAATCAAGGTGTATAAAATTTGAAAAGAATTATTGTTCAATGCAGGTCCCTGGTTTGTTGGGTTTTTTTGGGGCCTGGCCCAAAGCTATCTCCATTCTGAATAAAACTGTTGCGAGCAATGTGCGCAAGTAGTGTTTGCTCCCTGTTTGCTCTGGCTAACGAGTAACAGGATCCATGAGCAATTGAATTGTTGTCTCCCTAGTTGTCGGGCACCGCTTGGAGTCGGGGTCTAACACTGGTGACTGCACCACTTCTGCTGGAAGTGTGTTCCAGATTCTACTTACCCATACAGAAAGAAGTTTTTTCTTATGTCCAGCCAAAACTTTTCCTCGATTAGCTTGTGTCCATTGGTCCAATGTCTTCCCAGGGGATGGAGGCAGGAGCTTTTCTGAAAACTTGTTCACCTAGGTCCTGGTATTCTCCCTTGATGTATTTGTAGCTGGCTATCAAGTCACCTCTCAGCCTTCTTTTTCTCAGGCTGAACAATCCCAGATCCCAAAGTCTCTAGCCATAGGGCCTGTCCCCCAGGCCCTTGATCATGTGGGTGGCCCTTTTCTGCACCCTTTTGAGCTTGTCTACATTCTTCTTGAAGTGTGGTGCTCAGGACTGGACACAGTACTCCAACTGTGACCCTCACCAATGCTGAATAGACGGGGAGGAGCACCTTTCTGAATCTACTAGTGACACATCTGCTGATGTATGCCAGAGTTCTATTGTGACTTGACACACAGATGAAGGACCCGGCATTTGTCCCTGTTAAACTCATCTGTTTTTTTTCAGCCCATAGGACCAGCCTATCAAGGCCATCCTGAATCCTTGACCTGTCCTAATGTACCCACTTGTCCTCACAGTTTGGTAGTTTGTTTTCACTTAATTAAAAAAAAATGCATAAATTTTACACCAGCCACTCAGAAAAAGTAAGAAGGAAGTGTGACTGTGATTCCACACAATCTCTGAATCAAACACTAGAACTGGCTGATTAGGGAATTCATACACCTTCCTGAGTGCTGGGGTGTTTCTGGAAACTTTTTGCCACTTTGATACACAAGAGCTCTGAATACCTTCTGTTGGGTCAGTGGAACTATCTCAAAAATACCACCAAAATGAAGCAGTGCCTGCAGCATAAGACACAATCCAGTCTGAAATATACAGTAACTAAAGATGTAAATGATGAATCTCTTTATTGATCATTTCTGTCATTCTTGTTTTCACATCTTGCTGTAGTAACAAACTTCAAAATTCTTTCAAACTTCTAATCCATTTATCTTTAAAAAAAAAAAAATTCTTGTTTTCCTGTCAGTGACTCTTAAAGTAATATCTCTTTACTGCAGATTATTGAGTACTGGATATATGACCAATTACATCTAAGCAGTCAATATTACAAAAAATAACAGTCTGTGCCACAGAATATGGACTATCTGATTTCACTACATTGATTTTTATATATAAAGTTATTTAAAACTTTTTGTACAGTATCAAAATGCTTTTAATGTGACATAATTTAGAAAAAATGCGGCATCTTAATTGGGACAATAATTAATTAGCAAACAATTCACATGCATAAGGAAAATTTAATGGATTACAGTATTTGTTTGTATATATATATATATGCACACACGTTGCAAGGATGTGTATATATATGTATAGGTATATGTATATGTATACGTGTGTGTATGTACATGCACATATCTATCTATCTATCTATCTATCTATCTATCTATCTATGTGCTGGGTATGAGTAAAGAAAAAATATTTTTTTCACAAAATTGGTTTTCATGATATTTTCATAAAAACCCAAATTCTGTTTTCATCTGTTTATTCATGCTCCCTAAATTGTGCCTTCTTCTATAAAAAGGTCTGTACAATTAGAGAGATGAGGTTCCTTCCATATCTATAGGGTTGTAGAAATTGGGCTGGAAGGGATCTTAAAAGGTAGTGCAGTTCATCCCCTAATCAAGACAAATATCTTCCAAGTAAAAATCATACCAGGCAAATCTCTGTTTATAAAACTTCCAGTGCAGAGGTTCTACAACCTCTCTAGGTAATCTATTCTAGTATATTATTACTTTCATAGGTAGTAAATTCATCTTAATAGCCAATCTAATTCTTCCTTGTTGCAAAGGCCCACTTTACCCTGAGTGAAGTACTCAAACCACCAACATTATCCCATTTCCTTCTTTTTCAGCTGCCTCACTGACAAATTTGGGTAATCAAGTGAGAGATATATTTTGGGCCAGCAGAAAGAGAGGAAGTCAAAAAATGAATAGTTTAGTGAGACATCTTCTGTGCTGGATCGAAGGGAGCTTTAGTTTCTTCCTTGGACTTGTGTTCCTGCTGGGGCAAAAACATCATCACTGCTCTTTATTTTATTCAATGAATATTAAATGAAGGTTCCTCCCCCATCATTTGATGCTGGCAGATATATAAACATCAAAATCTGCAATTATGGATGTCTACAAGACATAGGATTCTACCCTAAGTATCTATAACAATTGATTAAACATTTATGAATACAATACATACTTTATTAGTCCTTAATAAGCCAACTCTGGGTCATTTTTCCAGAACACATCTCAGTTATAGGTGTGTGCAAGCCACAAAGAATAACAGGCAAAACCTGCCTGAAATCTCCTCTCCTTAAAGCTATGAGTTTCCACTGGAATTTCAGTGCTGCTATGTTGCACAGAAATCAGTCAGTACATGTGCACAAAAATTATTTTGCATCAAGTGAAAATTGTGTCATGAAAATTTAGCAGATCTGCTATGCTTGAAGTTTCACAGTAGATTGAATCCCAATACTACATGCTAGCTCGCTTAAGAGTTCATAGGTTGTATGTACAAATGCACTGTATTGTGTAATGATTTTCTAAGGCCATTTATTTATTATTGATCTAATTTCGAACCTGTTCACGATTTTTTAATTTTGTAAAAATCTAAACTCTACTTTTAAAAATCTACCATAAAAATAAAATATTTTATATACTGTACCATAAAAAATCTGCACACTACCTTCAAAAATCTACCTTTAAAATTATATCTAATGTGATACTTTAGATGCATGTTTATGAGATTTTTGTACATTTATTAGAACTATTTTGGCTTTGTTTCATTGATTTAATAGATTTCTAGTGGTTAGCCTTATTTATTACCTCATCACATTGGCGGCTCATATTCACTTTTGTGTTGATTATGACTGAGATCCCTTTCCGCTGCTGTGCTACTTAGAATGGTACTTCCCAGTCTATAGGTGTATTGGTGATTCTTTCTCCCCAGGTGCAGCACTTTACACTTATCTTTGTTAAATTGCATCCTATTCTGATCTGCTCACTTCCCCAGTCTATCCATATCCACCTGAATTCGCTCTCTACCCTCTACTATACCCCATAGTTTGGTGTTGTCTATGATTTTGGACAGAGCGCTTTTTACACCCTCATCAAAATCACTGATGAAGACACTGAACAGTACTGGTCCAAGGACAGAGCCTTGGGGGACACTACTGCCTACATCTCCCCAGGTAGAAACCAACCCATCCACCAGTGTTCTCTGGGTGCATCCCATAAGCCAGTTTTCCACCCACCTGATTGTGGTCACAGCTACTTAGTGGGTGTGACACTGTGTCTAAAGCCTTTTAAAAATGTAAGCAAATAACATCTACTGCTACTCCTGTATCGCCCCACCACAAATGTGATCCTTTATGATTTTTTCTAAGGTCTTTGCAAGAATAGAGGTAAGGCTAACCAGCCTATAATTACTCAGGTCCTCCTTCCTCCCCTTCTTGAAAATAGGGACCACATTGGCCCTTTTCCAGTCCTCTGGGACCTGTCCTGAGTGCCAGGAGTGCTCAAAGAGTTATGCCAGCGGTTTTGCTATGACACTGGCCAATTCCTTTAGTACCTTTGGGTGAAGATCATCTGGGCCTACTGACTTAAATATGTTCAACCTCTCCAAGTGCCCCTTTACTAGGTCAGCACTAACTGGTGGTAGATTGATATCTCTCTCGTGCCAGACTGAAGTCTCATGGGGGGGGGGGGGGGTTTGTATCCATGTCCAGGAACACCAATGCAAAGAAATCATTTAAGACCTCAGTTTTGTCCATCCTATCTGTTATGAGTTGCCCTAGTTCATCCTGTAGCAGCCCTATGTTAGCCTTATGTTCTTGCTCCCTATGTACTTAAAGAAGGACTTTTTGTTACCCTTAATCTTTGTTGCCAGCCTGAGTTCTGTTTCTGCTTTTGCCTACCTCACTGCTTCCCTGCAAGTGTGAGCCAAGCAGGTATACTCCTCCTTGGTGGCTGATCCTTGCTTCCATAGCCTGTAAACTTCTCTTTTCCCTTCCAGGTTCTCCTGGATTTCTTTGCTCAGCCAAGAGGGTTTCTTGGCTCTTTTGCCTCTTTTTATGTGTACTGGTATGATATCCCTCTGTGCCTGCAGGATCAGTCCCTTGAGAAACTTCCACCCTTCCTGGGTTTTAAAAACATTTAGGACAATGGAAAATGGCAGTAATTTTGTTCAATTGATGGTATGTTAAGGAATTAGGTTCAGCATAAAAAAGAGAACTCTTAATACCCCAATGATATAGTCAAACCTTCCTAAGCACGCACATTTTTTTGTCAGTTGAATTCTGCTTAATGTAGTTTCTTTAAATTCTGGGCATTATAAGTCATTCCCAGAAGCAGGGCCTTTTGAATTCAGCAGCACTTTTGAGAATGACTTTAGAGAAGATAACAAATCAACATTCTTGTCTAAATTTGCTATTTCCAGAACTACTGTCTTCTGAAAGCCTCACTTACAGGAATGACATTAAAGCAAGATACAGCATTGCTCCTTCATGCAGACAAAATCTCAAATAATGAAATAACTAATATACCTACAGGTCAGCATTTTCTTTGTTGTTCTGAGGTTAATTAATGTCTTCAAATAAATCAGAAGTCCATGTAACTCCTGTGTTGCAACCCTCATGAAATAACAGTAGTAAATATACTTAAAACAAACCTCTGAAATCTACAGCTACAAACATCCCCTCCTAACAAGAAAACATACCTTCTTAGAAGGTTGGTTGCCATCTCTTTGACTCTGCTTTTTGAGCATGTGTGCATGCACATCTGCAAATTCATGAATAAAAGCTTTCACTTTCACACATCACTGCATAGCATCTAGCTGGACCCTGCTCATTTCTCCTTTGCAAGACACCTTGTAAATAACCAGACTCAAAATGTCTGTCCATAAATCCATTAAAAATATTGTGCCACCCATGAACAAGGAAGCAAAAACAGCTCTGCAAAATTTGTTCCCTAAAAGACCAGAGCTTCTGAAACTCCATGGTTGGAAAACAAGGTGGTTGCATTAGTAAAGTGCAGATGGAACATGGCAGCACTACCAGGTGTCTGAGCAGGAGTGGATCACCCCATAGCCCTTCTCATGGCTTTGTGGTGCTGATGCTGCTTCTGTGCTGCCTATAACACTTCTGGGTGTCAGATAAGAAGACAGTGGTCTTTCTTTTTGTGGGGGGTCTATGCTAGGACAGCAGGGGAATGGAACTGGAGGAGGTAAGGCTGGGAGAGGACTGGGGACAAATTATAGTATGGGGTGCAGTTGGCATACCAGTGTGGGAGTCAGTAGAAGACCCCTGAGGTAAGAGAAGCACATTATAAGATTAAATCAGGGATACCAAGATGTGCGTGTGAGCAGGCAATTCTCGGGGAGGTGGGGCGGGGGGAAGGGGAAGAAACAGAACAGTGTAAAACATTGATGTAGTGAAAGATACCAAACAATTTTTTTTTTTTTTAATGAACAATCTCCAAACTTTTTTGCTATTGTTTGAGCCTTGTTCAGCATCTGAAAGAAGTGTAATATTTACATTTGGTCAAACAGGTGTCAGTAAAAACATACATCTCTAAAAAAAAATGGTCATTGGTAAAAACTTTGCAGAATGCCAGTAACAGAAAGTCTCAAGTTGGCAACCCTGTGTCCGCATCAGCAGCAGATGTGGGTGCAACCCTACTACCACAGTCCCCTGTATTTGCTGCTACTTGACACTGGTCTGAGGGCAACCACAAGGCATTTTTTTCTAGCCTGAGGCAGATGTAAAATAAAAGTGAGTGTCTGGGGCTTCTTTCTCAATGTGTCTCAGGATCATTACAGAGCACCCATATTTACGTTCTTCTCTGTGGCTGCATTTCTATTATGAAAGAATAACATGATGGAGAAGGAGGAGTTCCCTCAAAGGAGGACACGTTTTCTCTGAGTTCCAGAATGAAGTCCAGAAGAACAAAATCCTATCCATTTTTTTCATTAAATTGTAAAATCATAGCAAATATGGATGGAACAACTTTAAAAAAAATATGAAGAGGGATTTTAACATATTTATAATTATTTTTGTAGAATGCAGTTTCTCTTCTGGCATTGCTTTTTGTGCATGGATTTGGAGAAATAGAAAGTCATAGTCTGACCATGGGCCATATTGAGGGCATGGAAATGAAGAGCATAAGGCAACCCTTCACTTCCCTGTGCCACATATAGCAGTTTAAAGGTTTCATTTAGCCACAGACATCCACTCTCCCTCATGATTTGTTGGCAAGAAATGGCCCTACCCTCTCCTTCCATATCTTACCAGCATGACAGCTAAGTACAAAGTGGGCAAATCTACACATTCATTAATGCACTTGTGCTACTGTGCATTAAGTTCAGTACCTCTAATATGAGGTACTACATAAAGGTACATTAGGCTGCCCTAATGCATAGTAACAGAGGCAAATGCCTTTTTAGTGACAATGTGCACTAGACTAATTCTACTGTGCATTAGCATATTAGCATTGTTTTTGATGTGACGCTTTAATAGGCTACTGAGCATAAAAGCACAGTGTAGATATGCCCACTGAACATCAGAGCTTTGGTGGACGTATGCTTTACCACACACTGAACTACTAGTAGGTACTATCTCCCTGGAGCATGGGAAACCAAAAGACAGACTATGATCTCTGAGTTGCATGTTTTCCCATTCTGCTCTTGACAGTACATATATGAACTCAGAGCTTGTATCAAAACTGTTAAACTTTTGTAGTTTGCATTCAATTCCTTCTGATTGAGCTGCAAAGACTATCTTAATGTCCTCATTTCTCCATTTCTAATAATAGAATTAATCCCAATTAAACCTATCATAAAGATTTGAGGTCAGTAAATGAAATATCTAGTAACAAATAATAGAACTGGAGTTGAAATATTCACTTGTAAAAAGGGTCTGTTTTGTTGAAAAATGTTTTAAAAGTTCATCAATGACAGCATGGTAGCATGGGGCTGGGTATATAACAGTAATGATGACAGCATGATGATACTAACATAAATCATTAGTAAAAGGATTTGAACAGATCTGAGGTCATGGAATGCTCATGGGATACAGCATAGGTCTGAAATTGAGTTAACCAGTCATACATTTTCAGGTAACATTATTTTCCTCTTTTTAAACTGCATACCACTCCCCTACCCACCTTGTGTTGCTAGAAGTGAATACAATTTTAGTTGATCATTCAGTATATTTTATGAAGACTTTAAAATACCAATAACAAGAAAACCCTAATGTACTGAAGATGATTGAGTGTCTCAAACTTTAGTTCAAGGAAGTATTATAGCATAACTTTGTTGTGAAAATAATACAAAAATCAAAGCATTTGACATGGATGGACTTAATGATTTTAGACTTGTTTCTATGTAAACCTCATGAGCTCTGTTTGATACTATGAACTTTCTTAAAGTTTATATCTTTATGCCTGTCTTTTACTGTATTCTTTCATCATATCTCTTGTGCTAAGGAAAAGTTTTGTCTATCTCTGAATGGACCAATTATTAAGGTTTGTCAGAACTATGTCTACTTAGTTTCCTTCTTGAACCCAGAGAAGTATACAGGTTCTAGGATCAAGGTGGTTCATCATCACCAAAGAACCTGGTTTTCTCTGGCTTAGAAAATATCCCCAATTTTTGGTTAAAAAAAGTAAACCGAGTAAAAAAAAGCAAAATGTTTTGACCACAGTGCTGGGGATGGGAAGTCAGTCCAGCTGGACTGACTTCTCATCCCCAGTGCTAGATCGGGCTGGGGCAGGGAGTCAGCCCACCCCAATCTAGTGAAACATCAAAACAGTGTTGAAACAGCCTTACTGTTTTGATGAAGCAAAAAGGAATAGCTGTTTTGAACTGAACTGAAATTTGAAATGGAACACTGTTCCATCGGAACCTCAAAACTCAAGGCGAAATGGAATGGTGAGGCTTTGCACAGTTCTACCATCTATCTATCTATCTATCTATCTATCTATCTATCTATCTATCTATCTATCTATCTATCTATCTATCTATCTATCTATCTATCATATATATTATATATTATATACACGACCTGTATAGCTATATGTGTGTTTGTATACACTTTATATAAAGAAACATATACAGCTATGTTTCAAGATTTGTAAGCATCTAAGTCACAATTATTCTTGCTAGAGTTATAGAACCTTTTTAAAAAAAATAAAATGCTTTAAAAATGATAGATTATACTGCCTTACATTAGAACAGTGGGTATAAATGTATTTTTACTGTTCTCAGAAACCTTGTGTGAGCTGAGGTGATGTGAGGTATGGGTAAAGGAAGGTGAGGTCATGTGAACTATTGTTTCCAGAACATTCACCTACAGTAACTGACATGTCCACACATGAAAATAAAAGGTATAATCTTTTTTTTCCAAGTCTTGGAAACACCAGTGCTAATTTCAGTCCTTTAGTTTGGAAGATTTGACCTTTCTGATAGGGGTGTGTGAAGCTTTGGTTGCCGATTCGATTTGGAAAAGATTCAGCCTGATTCAGAGGCCAAATCACCGAAGCTGAATTGAATTGGGAGACCAAAAAACCCCTCCAAATCGGTTTGGAGCCTCCAAATCAATTCAGAAAAGGTATGAAAAAAGATTCAGAGATTTGGAAGGCAGTCTTTTAGCGGAACAGAAATTGATAAGAGGGATGGGGAGCAGGAGGGAAAGACTAACATCTGTTCCTAGCTAGTGACTGTGATCTTTCCTGGACTCTCCTTCCAATCACAGTGCTCTGAGAGAGGGATGTAGAAACATCATATAAGTCTCTGTCTGCAGCCTTTATGTCCATTTTGTGAGCTGTTTTTGCCTGAGCACCGGGAAGGCCCCCTGTTCCAAGCTACCATCCCTGCTGGTTTCATTATGCTGTGCCTTGACACACACCAAAAGTCACATGGATCATGAGTTCTGCTTGTCAGCACTTTGAGGTGCAGTTTCTCAGAAACCCCTGCACCTATCTCCTTGAAACTTGGCAGGCCTTATGACAATTTTTTGTTCTATATTACATAACCCCCTGTGACAGGTCAGCCCCAGGAAGCAGAATAAATTTGCATGGGCGCAACATTCTTTAGCAAAGCTCAAAGCTCCTGGCTAAGGTCATCCGGTACAGCGGGAGAAGGCTCCGCATTTAGTATTATTCCCCTAAGGGCTGTGGTTGGGACTGGTTAATGGGACCTGGGAGCACCTGCAGACCTAGTGAGGGCTTAAGGAAATTCCAGGGAGAAAACCATACTGGGCCTTCTCAGGGACTGAATAGGGGGTTGTGAGAGGCATTCCCTGTAAGGCAATCTACAGGAAGCAAACTTGCCAAAAATCGCCTTGCAAAAGCTGCAGCCAGAGCAACTGAGACTCCAGAGCAGCAAGTTGCAAGATGAGAAACAAACAGAGCAGCAATGGCTGCAGCCAGGAACCAGCCCTGGAGGGAAAAAAGAAAACTGCTTTCTCCTACAATCCAGCCTTGGATTACGGTTCTGATCCATTAGTTGCAATTGGCTCAATGGTGACTTCTTGCAGCCACTGCCTTGGAATGAAATGGAAAGGAGAAGCTCCAGGGATATGCTGCAACAGTGGCAAGGTTCAACTGCCCCGAAGGAATGAGCTTCCTGAGCCTCTTCATACATTGTTGACAGGCAACACTCCAGATGCACATCATTTTCCAAAGCAACATTAGAAGTTACAACTCATGCTTCCAAATGACATCTTTTGGCACCACAAAAGACATCAGAGAATCTGGCTGCATGCCCACATTTAAAGTGCAGGGCCAGGTTTATCATCGGATTCGAAGTCTGATGACACTTCCAGATGAAAAGCCCAAATTTCTGCAGATTTACTTCATGGGTGACAATACAAAGCAGGCTGAACAGCGTTGCAACAATGTCATTCAAACCAACCTGCAGGTGGTATTGCAGTTGTAAGACATGCTTCACACGGAAAACAACTATGTTCACAGTTTCAAGTGTGCCATGGAGAAGATGACTCCAGAGTATAATGTTGTCATTCATGCAGACAAAACTCCAGCTGGTAAGCATGACCGGCACTTCAATGCACCCACAACATCAAAAGTGGCTGTCTTTCTGGCTGGTGAATAACATGGCAATCAATACATTACTAAATACATACATGATAATGAGCCAAGTTTCAATGGGAGTGGTGGCATCTTCTTTCTGGGTGTACCAGGTGGTACTGAGAAAACTTTTCTCCTAAATCTTCTTTTGGCCCAAATCTGGCAGACAAACAGGATTGCCCTTGCAGTGGCATCATCAGGCATTGCTGTCACACTATTGACAGGAGGAAGAACAGCTCACTCAGCCTTCAAGTTGCCCTTAAATCTAGCAAGTGCAGAGACACCAACCTGCAACATTGCTAGGGGTACTGGCAAAGCAAAGGTCCTGCAGGAATGCCAGCTCATTGTCTGGGATGAGTGCACAATGTCTCACAAAGCTGCCTTAGAGGCTCTTGATCACACCCTCCAAGATCTTTGACATAATGACAAAACAATGGGAGGAGTGACTGGTGTTGGCTGGGGATTTTCGACAGACACTGCCAGTCATTCCACATGAAACCAAAGCTGATGAACTGCAGGCCTGCCTCAAAGCTTCAAACATTTGGAAAAACATTCAGCGACTCAGCCTCATGACCAATATACGAGTGCATCTAACAGGTGATACATCTTCTGGAGAGTTTGCTGCAAGCCTGCTCAAACTAGGTAAAGGGGCCATGGTATCTTAGAATCAAGATGGAACTATGTCAATGAACAACATTGGTAAAACAGTTGCAACACATCAAGAACTGAAAGTGTCAGTTTTTCAAATGACCACAAGTGGCTATGCCAAAGAGCCATCCTGGCACCAAGAAATGATGCAGTCAGTACCATAAACAAAGAACTTCTTTATCAATTGCCTGGCACTGTGCAAAAACACAAGTCAGTGGACACTGTCCTAGACACCAATGAGGCAGTCAACTACCCAGCAGAATTTCTCAACTCTCTCAAACCACCAGGTGTGCATTCACACAATCTGCAGCTCAAGATTGGATCACCCATCACTCTTCTCAGGAATCTGGACCCACCAGCACTCTGCAATGGAACACGATTGGCTGTCAAGAAGCTCATACCACATGTCATTGACAGGATGTCTTTATTCCACGTATTCCAATCATTCCCTCTGACCTGCCATTTCAATCTAAATGGCTCCAGTTCCCGATCTGCCTCATTTTTGCCATGAGCATCAACAAGGCACAGGGACAATCACTCAAAGTTGTTGGCCTCAACCTGAGAAGCCCATTCTTTTCTCATGGCCAACTCTATGTCGATTGTTCCAGAGTTGGCAAAGGCAAAAACCTTTTCATCTTGGCACCAGATGACAAAACATGCAACATTGTCTATTCTGAAGATCTACATGGATAAAAAAAAGTGCCAAACACTGTCATATACTGGGAGAGGAAAATGTGATGTGAAATCCTCAGTGCTATGCTAAAGTCTTACAAAGTAAATAAATAATTTTACCTCACAATTCAGTTGCTTAATACATTTAAATGTTCAAATTTTATAGCTTTTTGGTATGAGCAAAAGCTCACTGTGTCAAGCTGTATCATACAAGTAAAATAGGGTACAAAACTAAACACATACACACAGCTTATTAGTAGAGGGAAATAAAATAGGATGAAAATATTTTATTTATAAAACATTAAAATTTGATTACTGCAACCCATGTGAAGCTGGGTACTTTAGCTAGTAAAAAATTAGGGCAAAATCATAGCCAGATTCTTGGTGTCTGTGCAGTATTTGGAAGGGAGTAAACTTTTCTTTCTATATATAGCCAGTGAAAGAGTCAGCCACAAAAGTCTGGAGAAGCAGAAAGTAGGCATTGCAGGCTGGGGATACATGGAGAAGTATACTGCACTTTAAGGTGTGTTACATAAGAGTATTCCCATTATAGCACTGGAGAAAAAATCATGGTACTGATAATGCATAGCTGTGATTAAATGCCATGTTCTAGACCTAAATACATTCCCAAATAAAAATAACTATATTAAAATGGACTTAAGGTTGACAGTATGTATTGCCAAAAAAAAAAAAAAAATCCCAAATTTTTAGATTAAAAAAGTAACCCAAAATCCAATTTTTCTATGATAAAAAATGAAACACCACTAGTACATACATACATATATACACATATATATAGATAGATAGGTAGATAGATAGATAGTAATGTTTCATTTTCATTGTGGATTTTGGGTTACTTTTTAAATCGAAAAATTGGGAATCTTTTTTTAATCAAAGAAAACCAGGATCCCTGATAATTATCTACAAATAAGTCATTTCAGATCTGGGAAATTCAAAGTTCCTGTCATCATCAGAGAAGCAAGTCTATCATTTCTGATAATGACAAAATGTGACTGTAGGGGATTCAAATTAATTATGACAGGCCTATAGACAAGTCTGCAGGTTTATGCACAACCTGACCATCTTTTCAAAATCTTTGCAGTATTCTAATTTTTGATGGCTCCCTTTTTCTTTACCAGGTCTCCTCCATTGTTAGGTGTCAAGGGGATTGGTCCCTGAATGCTCTGTGCATAGATGGCTTTGGTGGCACAGAAAAAAATGCACATATCATGGATATCAGTGAGATAGATGTTGAATCTCCGTCACTTTGTCTTCCTACCATCTGATCTTCATATTGCAGGTCCTCCTTTGAACTTCTGCCTTGGCTTGTTGGAGATTCAGTTTCTTTTGCTTGGAGTTGATATCATCCTGCCATGCACTAAAAGCCTTGTGCTTCTGGTTGATCAGCTCTTGGATCTTCTGGTAATTTTCATCAAACCAGCCTTGATGTTTCCTGATAGAGAACCCAAGTGTTTGTTCACAGGCACAGATGACAGTGGACCTGAAGGCACCCCATGTGCTGCTGACATTCTTCCATTTTGTTGATTGGAAATCACCATTTTTTTGTTGAGGCACTGGTGGAAGAGGTTCTGCTTACTTGGATCCTTGAGTCTTTTCACATTGATCTTCTGTTACCATTGCTTTTGCTGCAGCTGTTGTTTGGAAGCCAGTTTGAATGACACAACTTAGTGGATGAGTTGGTGATTGGTTCAGGAATTGTCAGCTCCTACCATAGCTCAAGTGATGCTGGCATCTTTGCGATCCTGGGCATGAACAATGATGTAGTCAAACAAGTGCTGACGCTTAGTTAGCAGGTGTTGCCATGATATCTTGTGCCCATTTTTTCTGGTGGAACAATGTGTTGGTGATGGTGAGTCCATGTTCTATGCATTTGATCAAGAGGAGGATGCCACTGGAGTTGATCTTTCCTACTCCTTCCTTGCCAATGGTTCTGTTCCAGAGGTTAGAGTCACTTCCAACTCTGGCAATGAAATCACCAAAATAATAAATCTATCTACCTCCAGAATGTCAGAAAGGATTTGGTCAAGGTTGGCATAGATTTCCTCTTGGTTTTATCAGTGGCATCAAGAGTCAGGGAATATGAGCTGATAACAGTAGCATATTGGCTCCCCATCAGTTTAAGATGGAGAGTCATGAGGTGCTCATTAATTTCGATAGGGAACTCATTGAGTTGGTTAATGAGTTTATTCTTTATGGAAAAGCCAAGTCTGTGAAGTCAGCATTCTCCTTCCTGTTTACTCTTGTAGAAGAACATATAGGAAGGTATCTTTCCTTCCAGTATTTCCATTCCAGAGGTTTGAGTACCTCCCAACTCTGGTATTGGAATTGTCAAGAAGAATAAGTCTGTCTCCCTCTGGAATGCCAGAGAGGACTTGGTCAATAATTTGGCACATAATTTGTCCTTGGTTTCATCAGTGGCATCAAGAGTTTGAGTATGCTCACTGATGAGGCCAGTGGTCAGAGAGGGGTCTGGTGGCTCCCTCACCTGCCCTTCCTATGCCCAACCTCAGGCTCTGGAGGAGCAGGTGGGGGAGCTCCAGGCTGAGGTGAATGGGCTATGGGGGAGGATGAGGCCTGCAGAGGATGAGATTAACACCTATTTCTGTTCACTGCAGGGTCAGTTGTCCTGCGGACAGAACCCCCTAGAGAGACACACAACAGAGGAGTGGCAGAAGGTGCCCACCAGACCCAGGGATCCTTGGGCTAGCATGGTGGAGGCTCCCCAGGTACAACTTTGGAACAGATACGAGGCCCTGGCAACTTTGGAGGAGAAGGACAAAGAGGATGTCTCTGGGGGGGATGGTGCCACTCCACACATGACAAGACAGTGTAGAGAGGGAGCACCAGGAGAAAGAAATGCCGAGTCCTCGTCATTGGAGATTCCATCCTGAGGGGAATGGAGGGTCCCATCTGCCGACTCAACCCCATGGCACGGGAGGTCTGCTACCTGCCTGAGGCTCAGATTCAGGATGTCACAGAGAGGATTCCAGCCTTCATTTGACTGTTAGACCAGTATCCTAATCCACATGGAAACAAATGACACAGCCAGGGGCAACCCAGACTGCATCATGAAGGACTACAAGGTCTTGGGAGCCAAGCTCAAGGAGACAGGGGCAGAGGTGGTATTCTCCTGTATTCTCCTGGTAAGTAGATGTGGAAGGCATCATGAGGCCTGCATCAATGAGGTCAACTGGAGGCTTCGCAGTTGGTGCCACCAGGCAGCCCGCTGGTTCCTGGACAATGACCCACATTTTTATACAGGGGTCATGGTCGGGTGGGATGGGCTTCATCTGTCCCCTAAAGGGAAGTGTGTTTTCTCTTCCAGGTTGGCTGATCTCATATGGTATGCTTAAAACTAGTTCACCAGGGGATGGGGCCACAGGAGGACATGAGGACACCTCCCAGCCAAGACAGGTGAAGAGCACAAGAGGTACCCAGTAAGTGACAAGGGTCCAGATAGTCCTAGGAATTGGGGGGAGGGAGTGAATGCACAGACAGGAGGCCTTAAATGCTTTTACACTAATGCTTGAAGTATGGGGAATAAACAGGAAGAACTTGCCCTCCAGATAGCTAGTACAAACCCAGACATAGTGGGGTTCACTGAAACCTGGTGGGATTCAACCCATGATTGGGCAGTAAACATTAGGGGCTACAGACTATACAGGTGGGAGAGAATGGTGAGGAAAGGCGGGGGTGTGGCACTCTACGTCAAAGAGCAATGCACGTCCTCAAGTAACAGGATGGGGTCAGAGGAGGGGCAGGCTGAAGTGCTCTGGATCAGAATACAAGGGGGTCACAGGGAAAGGGACTTAACAGTGGGGGTCTACTACAGACCATCCAACCAGGGAGAAGAGCTGGACTGGGAATTCTCGGGTCAGCTCACGGAGACAGTCAAGTCAAGAGATGTGGTCATCATGGGTGATCTAAACTACTTGGATATTTTCTGGGAGAAGCAGTCAGCCAGGTCTGGCCACTCACGTAGGTTCCATGCTGAGAAAGAAGACCTCCATCTAACCACGGAGGTGCACAGTCCCACCAGGGGGAATGCCCTGCTGGACCTGGTCCTGGCCACAGGGGATGACCTGGTGAGGGGACTCCAGGTCCTTGACCTCGTGGGTGATAGCAATCATCACCTACTGGAATTCACCATCCAGTGCAGGGTGTCAAGGGCCTGCAGCAAGGCAGAAGCCCTTGACTTCAGGAGGGCTGACTTCAATGAGTTGAGGAGATTGGAAATGCACTGCAGTTCCAGAAAGTAGGGGAACTAGGTGTCCGAGACGAGTGGTCGTTCCTTAAGGAGACAATCCTTTGAGCCAAAGGGGTGATAGTCTCAAGGGGAGTCAAAATGGGCAAGGGTGCTCAAAAACCCCCTTGGCTCACCAAAGGCATTCAGGAACATCTGAAAGCTGAAAATGAGGTGTACACCCAGTGGAAGGGGGGGGGGGGCTATCATCAAAGAGGATTATACCTCCATAGCAAGAGTATGTAGGGAGGCTGTTAGGAAGGCTAAGGCGGAGATGGAACTAGGGCTAGCAACAAGGATCAAGGACAACAAAAATTCCTTTTTCAAATACATAAGAAGCAAAAAGAAGGTGCCAGGCAATGTGGGGCCCCTGTAGGATATGCTTGGCAATCTGGTGGTTGCAACAGAAGAAAAAGCAGACCTTTTTAACAAATTCTTTGCCTCCATTTTTCTGAGCAGGGACCAGGACTTCTCCCCCACTGGGATACAGGACAGACTCAGGAGTGACTCTGCCAGGCCTAGGGTCAGGGAGGACTGAGTCAGGGAACTTCTGGAGGTGTTGGACTTGTTCAAATCAGCAGGTCCAGATGCTCTCCACCCCAGGCTGCTGAGGGCATTGGCAGGGGTCATTGCAGGGCCCCTGGCACGGTGTTAAGAGCTCTTGTGTTGCTATGGCCAGGTGCCAGAAGACTGGAAGAAGGCCAATTTGGTCCCCATTTTCAAAAAAGGGAGGAGGGAGGACCCAGGAAACTATAATGCCATTAGTCTTACTTCATTTCTGGGGAAGCTCCTTGAAAAAAATATCCAGGAGCACGACTGGGAGGGACCAGCAAGGGGGAGGATGCTCAAGGGCAACCCACATTGGTTCATTAGGGGCAGGTCCTGTCAGACCAACCTGATAGCTTTCTGTGATCAGGTCACAAAATCACTGGACACAGGTGTCATGGTAGATGTAGTCTTTCTGGACTTCAGGAAGGCCTTTGACACTGTCTCCCACCCCATTCTCATTAAAAAGTTAGGTGACTGTGGCATTGATGCCTACACAGTCAGATAGATCACAAATTGGCTAAGGGGCCACACCCAGAGAGCGGTGGTGGGTGGGTCATATTCGACCTGGAGAGACGTGGGCAGTGGAGTCCCTCAGGGCTTGGTCCTCAGGCCTGTACTGTTCAATTTCTTTATCAGCAACTTGGACAAGGGGGTGAATAGCACCCTGTTCAAATTCACCGATGGCACCAAGATTTGGGGTGAGGTGGACATGCTAAAATGGAGGGACAGGATACAACTGGACCTGGGCAGGTTACAGGGGTGGGCAAATGTGAATAGGATGGGATTCAATACTGACAGGTGCAGGGTACTTCACTTTGTAGTATTGCAATGAAGATTTTGCTTTAATTGCTTATCTTGTTATTGACTATAATTGTTTTGAGTGTTTATTTTGTTATTTCTCTTTATATATATATATTATATATATTATATATATATATATTATATTATATATCATATATATATGTGTGTATATATATATAAGATTTAACCATTAAGATAAAGTTAATATAATATAAATATATATGATTTAACCATTAAGATAAAGTTAATCTGGTTATGATTTACTTTTTACTATAATTTGATCAGTCATTATTAGTGCTTGGAATTAACCATTTATTTTAAATTTCTTATTGCCTAGCATAAATATATTTTACCTATTGGTCTTATGATTTAAAACTTAAATTTAGTGTAAGTAAAATGCTTGTGTAAGGGTTTGTGGTATGTCTGATGTGTGTGGATATGTCCGGTTTATGTGGAAAGAGGTAACAAAAGACTAAATGATGGACATGTATGCCAGTGAAACAGAAAGACAGGCCTCTTGTAGCAGGTGAAAATAGCCTTCTGTGGTTTAACGGTTAAGAATTGCAGAAACTTAGAGTCAGCAGTAAAGGATGACCAAACACTAAATCATGCTTCATCCTGATGGCTGAGGATTGCAAGCAACGGCCCCTGAAGATTGCAGACCACAAAGAAGATCATGACCTACAAATCCCAGCTTGCCAACAGGACAAGAAGGATGGCCTTCACATCTGATTCAGTGGAATCCATAGGCTTTATGAACAGCTATTACTGTAAAGAATGAATGCAAAGACAAGGCTTTGGGTCTCTTCCACCTGCAAGAAGGAGTTTTGGGTGAGTCCAACAAGACCTGACTCCAACTCTCTTGGTCAGCCTGGCCGGCCACCAGACTGACCTTGAGCAACTTGGAAACTTGGTAACACCTTAACCTTTGCAGGACTGTCTAACTTCTGTGTGTGTGTGTTTGTCTCTTTTGAATGGATGCATGAATCAGTGACTGAGTATGTATGGGAATGAGTGAAGCAAATAACTTTACTGTTCTTTATTCTTTTCATGTTGCATGTTTTATGTTCCAATAAATGTGGCATTGTGCCTTACCCCCCTGATAAGATTCTGACTTGTTTTTAATTCACACTGTATGCCCTGTGCACACAACAACTTGGGCAGGAAGAACCAGCAGCAAGCCTATAGGCTGGAGAACTTATTTCTTGAAAGAACAGTGGCAGAAAGAGATCTTGGAGTCATTATTGATACCAAAATGAAGATGGGCTGCCAATGTGAGAACATGGTCAGCAAGGCAACTGCACCTTGCCATGTATCCAGAGATGCATCACGAGCAGGTCCAAGGGGGTGATCCTCCCCCTCTGTGAGACACTGGTCAGGCTACAGTTGGAGTACTGTGTCCAGTTCTGGGCACCGCACTTCAGGAGTGCTACCCTCCGCTAGCTTGTGTCCATTGTTACTTGTAACTCCCGGGAGAGCTCAGGGGAACAGGGACTCTCCCAATGCCTGCTGGTCCCCCTTGACTAGTTTGTAGACTGCCACTAGATCCCCCCTCAGCCTTCTCTTTTGGAGTCTGAACAGGTTCAGGTCCCTCAGCCTCTCCTCATAGGGTCTGCCCTGATGACCCCTGATCGTAAGGGTGGCCCTCCTTTGGACCCTCTCCATATTGGCCACATCCATCCTGAAGTGCGGCGCCCAGAACTGGACACAGTACTCCAGCTGCAGCCTGACCAGTGCTGCATAGAGGGGGAGGATCACCTCCTTGGACCTGCTTGAGATGCATCTGTGGATGCACGATAAGGTCCGGTTAGCCCTGCTGACTGTGTCCTCGCACTGTCGGCCTATGTTCATCTTGGAGTCAATGATGACTCCAAGATCCTTTTCTGCCTCCGTGCTCTCAAGAAGAGAGTTCCCCATCTTATAAGTGTGCTGCTGGTTACTACTGCCCAAGTGCAGCACCCTGCATTTGTCAGTATTGAAACGCATCCTGTTTTTGTTAGCCCACCCCTGCAACCTATCTAGGTCTTTTTGCAGTCTTTCCCTCCCTGCTAATGTGCCCACCTCTCCCCAAATTTTGGTATCATCAGCAAATTTGAACAGGTTGCTTTTCACCCCATCGTCCAAATCACTGATAAAGAAATTGAACAGTGCGGGCCCAAGGACTGAGCTCTGGGGGGACTCCATTGCCCACTTCCCCACAGGTCGAATATGACCTGTCCACCACCACCCTCTGAGTATGACCCTTCAGCCAATTAGCAATCCATCTGACTGTGTAGGCATTGATGCCATAGTCGCCTAGTTTTTTAATGAGGATGGGGTGGTCGACAGGGTCAAAGGCCTTCCTGAAGTCCAGAAAGACTACACCCATGGTGACACCTGCATCCAATGCCTTTGTGACCTGATCGTAAAAGGCAATCAGGTTGGTCTTACATGACCTGCCCCTAGTGAATCCGTGCTGGTTGCCCTTGAGCATCATCCCCAGTGCTGACCCATCACAGATGTGCTCCTTGATGATCTTCTCAAAGATTTTTCCCAGGACTGAGGTAAGATTGACAGGCCTATAGTTGCCTGGGTCCTCCCTCCTCCCTTTGTTAAAGACGGGGATCACATTAGCTATCTTTCAATCATCTGGCACCTGGCCCGAACACCACGAGCGCTCATAAAGCCATACCAAGGGCCCTGCAATAACCCCTGCTAGCTCCCTCAACACCCTGGCGTGGAGAGCATCTGGACCTGATGATTTGAACATGTCTAGCCCCTCCAGAAGCACTCTATCCCGGTCCTCCTCAACTTTACGTCTTGAGGCATTCCCCATGAGTCTGTTTTGAATCACGGTGGGGGAGTCCTGGTCCCTGCACAATAAAACGGAGGTGAAGAATTTGTTAAAGAGGTCTGCCTTCTCCTCTGGCGCAACAACCAGATTGCCCAGCGTATCTTGCAGGGGCCCCACATTTCCCAGTGCCTTCTTCATCCTCCCTATATATTTGAAAATGGACTTTTTATTATCTTTGATCTTAGATGCTAGTCCTAGTTCTATGTCTGCCTTAGCTTTCCTAACAGCCCCCCTACAGGCCCGAGCAGTGGAGGTATACTCTCCTTTGGAGATAGCCCCCCTTTCCACCGGGTGTATGCCGCCTTTTTGGCAACCAGGAATTCCTGGACGTCCTTGGTGAGCCAGAGGGGCTTTTGGGCACTCTTGCCTCCCTTGCTTCTTGTTGGGATCGTCACCCCTTGGGCCCTGAGTATCGTCTCCTTAAGGAATGACGACTCATCTTGGGCACTGAGTTCCCCCGCCCTTGAGAACCCCAGCGCCTCTCCCACCAATCTCCTCAACTCGTTGAAGTTGGCCCTCTTGAAGTCTAGGGCTACCGCCTTGCTGCAGGCCCTTGTCACCCTGCGCTGGATGATGAATTCCTGGAGCCCCCTTACCAGATCATCGCCTGTGGCCAGGAACAGGTCCAACAGGGCATTTCCTTTGGTGGGACTGTCCACCTCCTGGGTTAAGTGGAGGTCCTGTATCTCGGCCAGGAACCTCCTGGAACGGTCCGACCTGGCTGACTGCTCCACCCAGCAGATGTCTGGGTAATTTAGATCACCCATGACAACTACATCCCTTACCTTAAGTGCCTCTGGAAGCTGGCCCGAAAATTCCCGGTCCAGCTCCTCCCCTTGGTTGGGGGGTCTGTAGTAGACACCCACCATTAAATCCCTCTCCCCATGACCCCCTTGTATTTTCACCCGTTAAGTCCCTTTCTCCCTGACCCCCTTGTATTTTCACCCGTTAAGTCCCTTTCTCCCTGACCCCATTGTATTCTAACCCAGAGCACTTCTGTTTGCTCCTCCTCTGACCCAGTGTTACTCACTGCGGATGTGTGTTGCTTCTTGACATAGAGCACCACACCCCCACCCTTCCTGCCTGCCCTACCAGGGTCATAAGAGCCCTGTATTCATTCCTGCTCAGGGCAGGGGGTCAGGCTAGATGATCTGCTTAGGTTCCCTCTGACCCTACTTCTATGAATCAATGACAGTGGCATATTGCCTCCATGACATTTTAAGGCAGAAAGTCATGAGGTGGTCATTGATTCTGATAGGGAACTAATTAAGTTGGTTTATGAGTTCATTCTTGATGGCTGACATTGATGAAAAAAATCTATCAAATGTGCAAGTGGAGCCTTTGGATGCCTAGCAAAATGGGTGTTTGAAATGTACAACATCAGATCTGAAACCAAGTTCATAGTTTATTAAGCAGTTGTAATCCTCATCTTACTGTATGGAGTTATGTGGACAATAGACAGGAGATACCTCAAGTCATTGTAGAAATACCATCAACTTCAAATCCAGTGGAAAGTTTGACACAACAACATTAGCATCCTCTCTCCAGTAAACATCATGAGTATCAATTTCACTGACCCCACCATATCATCAAGATGTCTGACTCCAGACTCCTGAAGCAAGTTTTGGATTAAAAATGGTAACCCAAAGTCCACATTTTTTGATGATCAAAATGAAACACCACTAATATCTATCTATCTATCTATCTATCTATCTATCTATCTATCTATCTATCTATACCGGTATTTAATTTTCATAGATTTCATAGATGTTAGGGCGGGAAGGGACCTCAAAGATCATCAAGTCCAGCCCCCTGCCCCAGGGGCAGGAAGTCAGCTAGAGTCAAAGGATCCCAGCAAGATAAGTCTCCAAGCATTTCTTGAATGAGTCCAGAGTAGGTGCCTGCATCACATCTGGAGGGAGTCTATTCCCGGCCTTGGGGGCTCAGACAGTAAAGAATTTTTTTCTTATGTCCAGCCTAAAAAGGTCCTGTAGGAGTTTATGAGCATTGGTCCTTGTTTTTTCCCTGGGGCACTCTAGTGAACAGACGTTCTCCAAGATCCTGATGTACACCCCTTATGTACTTATAAGCAGCCACCAGGTCCTCGCCCCCCCTGAGCCTGCACTCTTCCAGACTGAAGAGTCCCATGGCTGTCAGCCTTTCTTCATAAGGCCTGTTCTCTTTCCCTCTGATCATTCACATGGCTCTCCTCTGGACTCTCTCAAGCTTCTCAACATCCTTCTTCAACTGCAGAGCCCAGAATTGAATGCAGTACTCCAGCTGCAGCCTCACCAAGGCCAAGTACAGTGGGAAGATGACATCCTGCTATTTACTTGAGAAGCATCTATAGGTGCAAGCCAGGGTTTTGTTTGCTTTACCAACAAAGACATTGCATTGGTGGCTCATGTTCATTTTGTGGTCAATCATGACCCCTAAGTCTCTTTCAGCAGTGATGCTAGCAAGTGTAGCACTGCTGAGCCTGTAAGTATGCTGTGGTGGAGGGGTTCCTGAGGTGAAGTACCTTACATTTATCGGTATTGAACATCATCAGGTTTGTGCCCACCCACTTACTAAGTTTATCCAAATGTCCACATTGTTGATAAAGATGTTGAAGAGATCTGGTCCAGGGACAGAGCCTTGGGGGGACGCCACTGGTCACGGAGTGTCATAATGACTCACTGCCATCTACCAGTACTCTCTGGGTCCAACCTCGGAGCCAATTTCCCAGCCATCAGGCTGTGGTGTAGCCAAGGCCACAGTTGGCCAATTTTTCCATGAGGAGGTCATGGGACACCAACTCAAAGGCTTTTTTAAAGTCCAGATATAGGCTGTCAATGTCTTCTCCCTTGTCCAGGTGATACATCACCTGGCCATAGAAAGAGATGAAATTAGTCAGGCAAGACCTACCCATGACAAACCCATGCTGGCTATCCCTCAGGATGTTGCTTTCAGCCAGCTTATCCAGAAGGGTCTCCTTGATAATTTTCTTGAGAATTTTACCAGGGATTTAGGTCAACCTGATTGGCCTGTAATTCCCAGGATCTACTTTCTGCCCTTTCTTGAAGATGGGTACCACATTGGCCAGTCTTCAGGTACTTCACCTGAGTGAAACAAGTTTTTGAATATTTTTGCCAATGGTTGGGCTATGACACCTGCCAGGTCCTTGAGTACCCTAGGGTGTAATCTGTTAGGACCAGCTGACTTGAAGGTGTCCAGCCTCTCAAGGTGATCCTTTACTAAATCAACACTGATGATGGGTATAAATATGCCCTCACCCTAGCTGTCCTGTGTCTCACTATTGGACTGATGAAAGACCGACATGAAGTACCCATTAAGCAGGTTGGCCTTTTCCTGGGTGTCAGTTATCAGCTGTCCCATTTGGTTCATCAGGGGTCCAATCTTACCCTTGCTTTTTTTTCTGACTCCCTACATATCTGAAAAAGGACTTTTTGTTATCCTTGATATGTGAAGCCAGATGGAGGTCGCTTGCAGCGTTGGTTTTCCTGATCCACTCCCTGCAGGTAGGGACCTGTGCTGAGTACTCCTCCTTGGTGGTAATTCCATCCTTCCATCCTTTATAAGTCTCTCTTTTGAGGTATAGGAGGTCCTCAAGTTCCCTGCCGAGCCAAGGTGGGTGCTGAGCCCTTTTGCTACCCCTCCTTCAAGATGGGATGGCCATCCCTTATGCAGTTAGGATTGATCCCTTGTGGAGCAACCACTGCTCTTGGACTCCTCTTCCTGTCAAGTCGTAGTCTCTAAGGTCCTCAACAATGAGACTCCTAAGCTTGTCAAAGTCAGCTTTCCTGAAGCTGAGGAATTCAGTATTTCTGACCGACTTGTCAGCTTTGTGATGGATACTAAAGGTGATCAGCTCATAGTCACTATCACCCAGTTTTCCATCGATTCTTAGGTCACTGACTAGGTCATCCCCTTTGGCCAGTACCAGGTCCAGCAATGCTTTACTGCTTGTCAGCCCATAGAGTTCTTGGGTCAGGGAGAGCTCATCTATGCATGAGAGGAATCTTGGTGACCACTCAGATTTGTCTGAGTGTTCTTCACTCTCGTTGGCCCATAGACTTCTTGAGTCAGGTAGAGGTCATCCACGCACGAGAGGAAGCTCTGCGACCGCTCAGATTTTGCTGAGCGATCCTCCCACGAGATGTCTGGGTAATTGAAGTCACCCATGACAACCATGGTCCTGGAGCAAGCTGCCTCAGCCAGTTCCTGGGCAAACTCCTGGTCAAGCTCAGGACTTTGGGTGGGAGGTCTGTAATACACTCCCGCCATTGTGTCCCCTGTGCCGTGTTCCCCA
Source organism: Alligator mississippiensis (assembly GCF_030867095.1). Taxonomy (NCBI): domain Eukaryota; kingdom Metazoa; phylum Chordata; order Crocodylia; family Alligatoridae; genus Alligator; species Alligator mississippiensis. The sequence continues at coordinate 380,081,555 of NC_081824.1, read as the reverse complement.
CGGATTTTAACCCAGAGGGTCTCCAGCCATCCACCCTGGTCGCCAATATCGGCTTGCAGGGACGTGTAGCTTTCCTTAACATAGAGAGCTACACCCCCGCCCCTTTCCTCTACATGATCCCTCCTGTACAGGGTATAGCCATCTATACCCATGGTCCAGTCATGGGTGGAGTCCCACCAGGTCTCCGTTATCCCTAAGACATCATAATTGTTTGCACTGAGCAGGAGGATGAGCTCCTCCTGCTTATTCCCCAAGCTCCTGGCATTAGTGTACAGGCAGGCAAGTGCCCCCTGGGGGGCTCCTTCCTTGCCCACAGATTTTACCAGGGCTGGGGCCAGGGTGGGCTCCCTTGAGTGCCGTGATCCGCTGGCTTTGCAAGGATTGCTCAGCGGGCCAGCAGTGGCGGTAATCCCCCCGTCCCCCAACGGGCTTAGTTTAAAGCCCGGTGGAGCAGGTCAGACAGTCTGGCTGAGAAGAGCCTCCTTCCTAGGGGAGAGAGGTGGAGACCATCTCTTCCCAGCAGCTCGCTGCCTCTCTCGCCAAAGAGTGGGATGTGGTCATGAAAGCCAAAGCCTTCCTGACGACACCAGCGCTGCAGTCTTTGGTTGACCACATAGATCCTCCTGTCCCTTCTCAGCCCATAGCCTGAGACTGGGAGGATCGACGAGAACACCACCTGTGCCCCCAGACCCTTAAGCCCCGCTCCCAAATCCCTGTAGCGCCTCATGACCTAGCTGGGAGTGCTCCGAGCCGTGTCATTGGTGCCCACATGAATAAGGAGCATGGGATAGTGGTCTGTGGGTTTGAGGAGCTTGGGGATCCTCTCCGCAATGTCCCGGATGCAGGCCCCTGGGAAGCAGCAGACTTGCTTGGCTAAGGGGTTGGGGCGGCAGATTGGCCCCTCCGTCCCCCTCAGGAGGAAGTCTCCCACAACAAACACCTTACGTTTTGTCCTGTGGAGAGCAGGGGCGGGAGCTGCAGTTAGGCCCATGTTGCCTGTGGGGGCCGGGAACTCAGCAGGCTCTGCTGAGGCAGCAAGAGGTGCATACCTGTTGCTCAGTTCTGGTGGGGGAGGGGCCTTGGTGCGGCGGGCCTTAGGGCCCTTGACCACCTTGGTCCATGCCCCTGGCTGGACACAGCAGGAGGTCCCAGAGTCCTCCTTTGGGATATCTTGACTTCAAAAAAGCCTTTGACCTGGTTTCCCATGATCGTCTCTTGGAGAAACTGGCCAATTGTCGCCTTGGGTCCTCCATGATCCACTGGCTGGAAAATTGGCTCCGTGGTCGGACGCAGAGGGTAGTAATTGATGGAAGTCACTCATCGTGTTGTCATGTGACCAGTGGGGTCCCCAGGGCTCTGTCCTTGGACCCATACTCTTCAACATTTTCAGTAATGATGTGGACACTGGAGTCAGAAGCGGACTGGCCAAGTTCGCAGATGACACTAAACTTTGGGGCAAAACATCCACACCAGAAAACAGGCGGATGGTCCAGGCTGATCTGGACAGGCTCAGCAAGTGGGCAGATGAGAATCTGATGGTGTTCAACACCGATAAATGCAAGGTTCTCCATCTTGGGAAAAAAAAAAACCCGCAGAGTCCTTATAGGCTCGGCAGTGCTATGTTGGCTAGCACTATGGAAGAAAGAGACTTGGGGGTCATCATTGACCACAAGATGAACATGAGCCTGCAATGCGATGCTGCGGCTAGTAAAGCGAACAAAACGCTGGCTTGCATCCATAGATGCTTCTCAAGCAAATCCCGGGACATCCTTCTCCCCCTGTACTCGGCCTTAGTGAGGCCGCAGCTGGAGTACTGCGTCCAGTTTTGGGCTCCACAATTCAAAAAGGATGTGGAGAAGCTTGATAGAGTCCAGAGAAGAGCCATGCGCATGATCAGAGGTCAGGGAAGCAGACCCTACGATGACAGGCTGAGAGCCCTGGGGCTCTTTAGCCTGGAAAAGCGCAGGCTCAGGGGTGATCTGATGGCCACCTACAAGTTTATCAGGGGTGGCCACCAGTATCTGGGGGAACCTTTGTTCACCAGAGCGCCCCAAGGGATGACAAGGTCGAATGGTCACAAACTACTACAAGATCGTTTCAGGCTGGACATAAGGAAGAAATTCTTTACTGTCTGAGCCCCCAAGGTCTGGAACAGCCTGCCACCGGAGGTTGTTCAAGCGCCTTCATTGAACACCTTCAAGATGAAACTGGATGCTTATCTTGCTGGGATCCTATGACCCCAGCTGACTTCCTGCCCTTTGGGCGGGGGGCTGGACTCGATGATCTTCCGAGGTCCCTTCCAGCCCTAATGTCTATGAAATCTATGAAATCTATGAAATGTCTGGGTAGTTAAAGTCTCCCATGACAACCATGCACTGAGAGTGTGAAGCCTCAGCCAGTGCCCTGGCAAATTCCTGGTCCAGCTCTTGTTTCTGGTTAGGAGGTCTGTAGTAGATTCCTACCATGATGTTCCCTGTGCAACAGTCCCTACGTATTTTAACCCAGAGAGACTCCAGTCATCCTTCCTGGGTGCCAATGTGAATTTGGAAGGACATGTAGCTGTCCTTGACATAAAGAGCTACACCCCCACCCCTTTTATCTGCATGATCTTGCCTGTACAGGGTATAGCCATCTATACCTGTGGCCCAGCCTTAGGTGGAGTCCCACCAGGTCTCTGTTATCCCTATGATGTCATAGTCATTCTTGTTTGGCAGGAGGACCAGTTCCTCCTGTTTATTCCCCAAGCTCTTGGCATTGGTGTACAGGCAGTTAAGTGTCCCATTAGGGGTCCTTGCCTTCTCTACAGATTGTTCCAAGGCTAGGGTAGGTGTCAGTTCCCTTAAGTGCCTTAGCCTGCTGGATTTACAAGGGTTTTCCAGTGGGCTTGAAGTGGCCATCTTTCCTGCAACTCCTGGTGGGTTTAGTTTAAACCCCAGTTAAGCAGGTCAGCCAGTCTGTCTGAGAAGAGCCCCCTCCTCAGCAGAGTGAGGTGAAGGCCATCTCTCCACAGAAGACCACTGCCTCTCTCATGAAAGAGTCGACTTTGATCATGGAAGCCAAAGCCTTCATGATGACACCAGAACCACAGTCTTTAGTTGACTACCTCAACCTATCTCTCCCTCCTCAGCCCATGACCCACAATCAGGAGGAGCGAGGAAAAAGACCACCTGCACCTCCAACCCCCTAAACCCCACTCCCAGAGCCTTGTAGTCTCTCATCACCCAGCTGGATTTGCTCTGAGCCGTGTCATTCATGCCCACATGAATAAGGAGCATAGGATACTGGTCAAAGGGCCAGATAATCTTTGGGATCCTCTCTGCTGTGTCCTGGATGTGGGACCCTGGGAAGTAGCAGACCTCCCGGGCTAGGGGGCTGGGGTGGCAGACTTTCCCCTCAGTCCCACTCAGGAGGGAGTCTCCCAGAATGAGCACTCTGGGTTTCATCTTAGGGAGAGTCGGGGTGGGTGATCCTCCCATGTCTTCAGGATCTGGCAGCTCTGCAGGCTCTACTGGGGCTGCAAGAGGTTTTTACCTGTTGCAAAGCTCCGGGGATTGGGGGGGGGGATTGGTGTGGTGTGCCTTGGGGACCTTGGCCACCTTGGTGCCCTTGACCACCTTGGTCCAACCCCCTGGCTGTACAGTATGGGGTATCCCCAAGCCCTCCCTTGTCCTAGGAGGTGACCTTGTTCTACCCTCTGCCTCCAGGGGGTGAAGGGCCTGGCAGTAGGAGTCTATCTCCTGCTTGCCATCCCTGATAGCACACAGTGTCTGGACTGTGGCCTGGAGCTCCTCTATCTGGCACCCCAAAGACTCAAAGTGGAGCAAACCTCACAAGGGGAGGCGGCCATGTTCCCGGTCCCATGAGCCTGGAAACATGCCAGGCAGCACCTGCAGCTGAGAGCAAGAGGCTCCATCTGTGTGGAGCCCAGAATCATGGGTTCCATCTGGGTGGAAGCCTTTGAGGTGCCAGAGTGGGGAGGCCACAGAATCTGAGAGGACCCTCAGGGTGTGGTGTGTTCCCATTCACATTGTGCTGCTGGTAGTCTGGCTACTAATGGCTACTGATTGGCTCACTGGCAGACCCTCAGGCCCTCCTGCTCACCCTGCTGCACAAACTCCCACACTAACTCATGTGCCAAGCCCAGAAGCATGCCTATTTGCATGTCCTGTCCATGAGGCTCTGGTCACATGGCTTCCTGGGGGCTGGACCAAGTAGGAGCTGGGTGGGGTGTGACCCTCCTCAGCTCCACTCATCTGCCTCCCTGATGCATTACATCTCTCCCACCATAGGCCCCTGATTACCTGTGGGCAGGCTGAGGCTCATTGGGGGTCCTGGTGTCTCTTGGGGGGTCCCTGGGTTCACGGCAGTGCAATGGGCTTTCACCTGTGCATTTCATAGATTCATAGATTCATAGATGTAGAGTCAGAAGGGACCTAAGTAGATCATCAAGTCCTATACCCTGCCCTGGGCAGGAGAGAATCTTGCACTGGAACCAGGACCTGAGTGTGGCTTCTGCCATTGCCGGGCCCCTTTTAAACTGTGTGCATGTGCAGAAGGGCCAGCCGCTGCCACTCTGCTCTCAGAGTGATAGGGGGGTCCCTTCCCCCCACCAAAGGAGGGGACAGGTAAGTGCCCCATCCCAACCTGTCTCACGCACCGGCAGCCCAGTCACGTGGCTCCCTGCGTGGCTGGGCTAAGTAGGATCCAGGGGAGAATGACCCTCCTTGGCTCCACTTAGTTGCCTCCCTGCTGGGTTATGTCCCTCCCACCATGGGCCCCTGCTTACCTGTGGGCAGGCCAGGGCTTGTCTCAGGTCCTGGATATTCTTTTTTTTTTAATCAGAGAAAACCAGGATCCCTGGAGATAAGGCTCTCCAAGTGCTGAACCCACAATTGTGGAGGTGACACTCTGAAAGAAGGATCTCTCAGCCTAGACCCCATGATTGTGGAGTTGGGGCTGGAAGTTCCCTTCTGCCAGGGCAGGGAGACATTGTACCTGCCTGGGCTCTGGTTGCAAAGCCCATTCTGGAAGCAGGAAGCTGTTGGGGGTAGGCAGCAATGTCCCAGTCCCCACCAGGAGAGAGCTGTTCCTCAGCCCCTGAGATCCCCCTAGCTTCTGCAGGGACCTATTGCAGGGCCACAGGAAGCAGGAACAGTCTGCAGCTAGGAGCAACAAATCTTATCACATGACCCTGCACGTGTAGACACATGCCCAAGACAGTACACTGTGAAGTAGTGTACTCAAGAGTAAACTGCTTCCAGAATATTTGCATGAGTAAGCATGTCCACTAAGCAGTGGCGATGTGTAGGAGGTGCACAAGGGTGCACGTGCACCCCCTGAAAGTGCTGGTGCACCCTCTGACAGGCTGCTCTCCCCACTTATGCAACAGGCAGGGGAGGTGGGTGGGAGCACCGGTGCCCCCCCTGCAAGCACTGGCCAGGGAGTGGGAGAGCCAGATGAAGCACTGTGACCACTTCTGGGAGCACCATGGCCACTTCCCGGTCGGCGCTATTGGCTGTGGGGGGACCCTCCCCTGGTCGGTTAGTTTGGCCATGGGGGGAACCCCCCCCCCCCCCGTCACTGACTGGTCACTGTGGGGACACATGCCCCACCCAACTGAGGTGGTACCAGTCGCCCATGCCACTAAGTAACAAACTGAAATCAGAAGTAAGTAGATAATAGTCATCAATTATAAAATACTTAAGATTCTTTAATCTCTCTCAGACTGCCTTCTGTTTCATTTACAAGTAGTGCAAATATCTTCTTCTGAATGCCAGACAGAACCTCTATACCAAACTGTAACTATTCATGAACTGAAAAGCACATTAAAGATTGTTTTATTGTTACTTTTATGCTTCTTTCCTCCTCTCCATTTCAAAATTAATTTAACTAAAATCTCTCTGGTTGCTTTCCTGTTGACCCTTCTCACTTTAAAAGTCATTGCTTAATGCTTCACACTAATTATACTTGCCAGTTGCTGCACTAGTATATTGTTGGGATTGTTAGAGGCAGCATGGGAGCCTTTCCTCATACAGACACTTTCCAAGAAGACTAGCTAAAGATGTAGGGACCAATATTGAATGTAACTTACTTATATATTTTTATTTACTATGTATATATTTTATTAGTATTCTGAAATAACATTTAACATGAAAACAAAATCACTTTGGGACAACAATAATATACTAATATTGCATCCTGTGGCTGATTATTAACACATTTTTATGCCTGACCAATATTACTTTCTGGTTTCTAATGCAGATTCTGAATTATTAATGAATTACTTTTCTTGTTTTCCTTTTTATTTTCCTGCATAGTTTAAACATTGACTATTAGTTAATATTTAGGGAATGTTCAGGTATTGATAAAACATCTTAAATATTGTTAATTAAATTATGGAGCGAATTAGCATGGCTATTTAAGAAAGATGATTTAAGTGAACTATAGGTACAATTTTATAGGAAACCTGGTCTGTGGTGCCAGATGTATTTCCAATGGTCTAGGATAAGTTAAAAGCCAAATTGCTCAGAGAGTTCATTATGTGTTGTGCCTTTGCTTAAACTTAAATTAGAGAGAAGAAATGACTGATTCCACAGCTACAGGCTTAAGAATATTTATTAAATATTGTAATCAACCAAAGATAAGCAGATGGCTGCTATTCAAGCAAGGCAAAGCAGTGATTATACCACATCTGTACAAGACCAATAAACCCTAATATATCCAGAAGCAACTGACTGCTCTTTCATAATAAAGTAAAGACTTATTCAGAACAGCTTTTGTTTCATTAGCTGGTCAATTTTACATAAAAGCTGTAACTATACATAAAGGATTTTGATAATAGAGAGCACAGCTCTCTCAAATGATTGCATACTATATGGGGAAAACTTATTCAAAGCACATGAATAAAATACTATCCTTACTTCCTGCCATAATCCTCCCTGCTTTTTTCTCAGATTTTCTTATTAACAGGAATTCACCTCAACGTCACCTTGTTAAGCTACTGTCATGTTTGCTTCTGTAGCTTAAATAGACTGACCAACACCTGCTATAAAGGTGTGATTAAAATCACACCTCATTTGTCAAACCAGAAAAGCACCTAAGAAATGAAAACTGAATGATGTTCCCTGGAGACTAAGTTATCATCTATGAGCTTTTACATGGTATCTGTGTCTAGTCTTGAACTTGAGTTTCACAGTGCTCAGTGCATATGCAAAAGCTCTGCCATTTGGAGAACTATACTGATGGATTTTTTTCATCCAATTGGATTCCTAGATTCCTTTAATTGCCTTTAGACACCCACATCCTCTCTCTACAAATGTAAACTGTTTATGTGGTGGATTACTGTTGTTAAAACAAACTGTTATTCTTTGGATAACTAAAACTTCTTTACCATTGGCAACTGATTGCCTTTTATTAATAGTCTTCAGCATATGAGCCACATTTTTTGCCTTTGTTTATAGAAATTAAAGCCAGAGGATACCATCAAATCATGAAGTCTGACTTTCTCTAAAGAACAAACTAAATTTATATCCAAATATTCTACAAAGTATATTTATTTAGACTAAATATTACAGTCCTAACAAATTAAAATCTGTGCCTTGGGTAGCAAGTAGAAAAAACTAATGTGCTACTGATGTCAAAAGCCCCCACAAAGTCATGAAACTGATGAGGTAAGATATACATAGGTGATCCCATCAGGAGGAACATATACCAACTGCAGAAGAACATAGGTCTCAATCTTATCTTGCTGAAAAGTCCATGCTGAACATAAATATGACCTTGAAAATGGGAGCAACACATATCTGAGAGGTATCTGATAGGATTTTCTATACTGCATAAACCACTAAACCTGGGTGTTTGGTCTAACATTCAGTCACAATCAATCTATGCTATTTCAAAGGAACTCCTCAACCGTTCAGCCCAAAGTCAAGTTATCATCATGGGAAAATATACTTCCTGAGAAAGATGCTGGTAAGACCTCATTCCATGAAATGTGTGCACCTCTGGATATTCTAGGCCTGTGTGAAGTGGCTAGTATTCGCATGTGATTTGGATTTGCCCACTTCATGGGAAAGTGATTTGATTTGGTGATTTGAATCACTATCCCAAATCAATTCAGCCCAATCTGATTTGGAATTGGTCAAATCTCTGAATCAAACAGGCCCCATCCCCTGCCCACTTTCCCAGGCCTAGCAATGGCTGCCCTGCTCAGCCCAGCATCCTGGCCCTTAAAAAAAAAAAAAAAAAAGCCCTGCACTCATCAGTTCCTGCCAGGTGAGGGGGTGACCCCCACTACCCCCCACTGCCCTGCACTGTGTGGGGGGCTCTACTCCAATTCTCACCTGCTCTCCCAGTGCTGTTAATGGCTGTCCCACCTGGCCCCAACATCCTTAAAAAAAAAAGACAGGCCCTGCACTCACCAGCTCTTGCCAGGTGGGGTGGGGAGATCTCTGCTGCCCCTCACTGCCCTGCGCTTCATGGGGGGGTGGGGGATGCTCTGCCATGAGCCTCCAGCATGGCTGCTGAATCAGCTGGTGACTGGGGCTTTTTTTTTTTTAAGTTCCAGGACTCTAGACCCAGGAGGGGCAGCTGTTGACAGAGCTGGGAGAGCAGCTGGGGATCAGGGGGCACTCAGGCAGGCTGAGGGAGCAGGCAGGGGATGGGGTCTGGTGGGAGTCCCCCCATGGTCTCCAGCCCCTGCCTCCAGGCCCCCCTGCCCCCTACTTAGTGGCACAGAGCCCAGGTCCAGCTCCCTGTGGCAGCGAGCGGGGACTGCCCAAATCTCTGAATCTTTCTCTGAATCTTTTCTGAATTGATTCGGAGGCTTTTAATTCTGACCTTTTTATTGGTCTCCTGATTCGATTCAGATTCAGAGATTCGGTGGCTGAATCAGGCTGAATCTCCTCTGAATCGAATCACCATGCAAAGCTTCACACAGCCCTAGGATACCCATACTCAGGGCAGTTTAAATCAAACTGAAAAAGGTCTGCTAGGATGATCAGGGGAGTGGAGAATTTACTGAATGAAAGGAACTTGGCTTATTTTGCCGTTAAATTAAGACTAATAGGGGATATGATTGCTGTCTAATAATACATCAAGGAGATAAACACCAGGGAAGGAAAAAATATTTAAATTAAAGGATAATATTAACACAAGACAGCTGAGTATAATCTTAGTCTCCATCTCCATGGTCATGGATAAATTCAGGGTGGAAGGTAGAAGAAAGTTTCCAGTCATTGCAGGACAAATTTGTGTAACAGACTTCTAGGAGAATTTGAGAAAAAAGCTGTTAACTATTTTAAAAATGGAACTTGAAGAGATTATGAGAGAGATGATAGTGTATTTTTTTTATGATAGTGGGGAAATGCTGTGAAATTTAGGTCTCAACAAGCCAGATAGAGTAGAAAAATTCTCCTGAAACCTCCATCAAAGAATATCTTTTAGAAAACCATTCAATCTCAAGTAAAAGTCTTAATGATGGTGAGTCCACCATCTCCTCTTGCAAGATGTTCCAGCATTTAATGACTCTTGCTGCTAGAAAATTGCATCTCATTTCAAGGTTGAATTGGTCTAACTTCAACTTTCAGCCCTTGTCAGCAAATACAAACAATCCCTATCTTTATGAATTCAACCATATGATGGTATCTATACATAGTGATTAAGTCATTTCTCAGCCCTACCTTTGATAAGTTGAATAAGTTGATTTTAAACCTTCATCATAAAGCCTCTTTTCCAAATCCTGGGTCATTTCTCTTCACTTCCCCTTCTCTCCATTGACCTTTATTTCACAGCTTTTCACAAGCATGGACTCCTGAGCAGAACACAATATTGCGTTCTACCATTGCCATGTCTAGACACAGGCTAACTTACAATCTTTTATACTTGATACTTTCCCTTTTGTACATGTAACAATTTCATTGACATTCATTGTCATGGCCATTCACTCAAAGCTGAAACCTGAGGCAGATTTCCTAGATAATTCCTAAAACAGCAGTGGGCTAGATTCACCCTGCCAGCTAATTGGATCTGGCCTGCAGGTGGACACCCACCAATTAATTGTATCTGGCCAGGCCTATCAATGCACTTGCTGTGTTCAGCATGGAGCTGAGCCCTGCCTGTTCATGTCCAGGGCAGCAAGCTGCTCTCCCAGTCTCTCCTGATGGAGGGCTCTGGCCCCAGCCAGGACATATAGCTCCTGGGAAGGCATTGTAGCACGTAAACTTCAGAGAGGGAACTTTGCCTGCACCTTGCCACCCTCCAGCTGGCCACAGAGCTGTTTGCACAGCTGGAGGCAGAAATGAGCCACTCAGAGACATGAGAAACACTAGACTTGGAAGCTCACCTGGGGCATACAATATATCCCCACACCCTCTCGTGCCTGGCTGGGTGGGGGAGCACATGGATGAAGGAGGCATAGAGCTCAGCTGCATCACAAACCAAAAATGGGTGTGTCTGGGGGGAGGCACTGATGCATAGTGGCATGAGACAGGCAGGTGGGGTGGAAACAGCAGTGGCAGTAGCAGCAGAAGCCAGCATGGATTTGGCTGCAGCCTCACAACTCCACACCACACCCTGCCCACACACTTAACCACACCCCCAATCCCTCCCACTATACCCACACATACCCACAATCCCCACACACATCCCACCATACCCACACCCATGTCCCCACACACACCCCACCAAACCTGCAGCCCCACCAGGCAGGCACAGTACAGAGGCCAAGGGAGTACATGGTGCCAATCTCTGCTCCTTCCCACCCCCATCTTCTAGGGACCAGCTGGGTTTCCCTTGCTGCCCACTGGCAAGAGCTGCTTTCCTGCCCCTTTTCAGCGCACTGAGAAACGGGCAGGCAGCACTGATCTGCACACCCACCACAACAGGGACCACATGATAGGGGCAGAAGACATGGTTTGGTATCAGGTGGGTCAGCCTTCTTAAGTCATGAACCATATGAAAGGGCAGGACTCCCAGTTCCAAGATGGCAACTCCCACCCACAGAAGAACTTCTGGGTCAATAGGGAAGGACACTTGCCAAATGGTGGGGCTTAGACATTTGATGGGTGTATCCTTGCAGGCCTCACAGCTCACCAAAACTCATTAAGCTGCCCTTCAGATCAACATACAAAATTTACTATGGAACTCCTGATGAGAATAAATACATTCCCTCATTTTGATTTATTAACATTAGTTTATCTGTCCATACCATTGTTTGGCTATAAGTTAATTCTTTAAATATATATTCACCAGCTATATAACATAGGTAAATATTCTAATATAATAAAGGGCTTTGTCTGTTTGTCTGTGGGTCTGTTTGTCCATAACGCTTTTGGCCAGCTGTGCATGCACCACTGAGAGGGCAGGTGGTGATTAGCTGCATGGTCCCAGGCTGCACAGGCTCAAGGTTGAGCCAGAAGTTTGTGGCAGCAGCAAACACATGCCAGCTGTCCAAGGGTCAGGGCTTCCCTATTCTTCCCTACCTGAGGATGAACAGGCAGGGTCATGGTCACAGTGCCCCCTCCATGCTTCCCATTACTCTGCCTCCAGAACAGCTGGTAGGGACGGGGAGGTGGAGGGCAGGGAGGGAGGGGAGGAGGGCAGGAGGAGGTGAAGCGGGGGTCATGATGGCAGCAGTTGTCAGGGCCCAGCGTGAAGGGAAGGAGGGAGAGGGATGGGAAGGGGGGCCCAACAACAGCCGGCAGGGAGGGGGAGGTGGTGGGGAGGAAGGGAGGATGTGTATGCCCAGGTGGGTGTGAGGCAAGGGGAGGCAAAGGAGTGGGTCATGGTGGTGGATATTGTCTGGGCCAGGCAGTAGGGAAGGAAGGAAAGGAGGGAAGCAGGGAGGGGAGGGTTAGCTTATGGTGGTGGTGCCCTCCTGCCCTCCAGCCCAACAACAGCTGGCAGAGAGAGGGAGGTTGCAGGGAGGGAGGGAGGAAGGAAGGGAAGCCCTGCTGCGAGGTGGGGGCAGGCAGGAGGAGGGAGCCCCTGCGCTGGAGGAGGAGGTGGCAATGGCAGAGGAAGTCCTTATATGGCCGGCCCTGAAGGGTGTGCGGCAGGCAATGGGGGCCATGTAAACACACCCTGAAATCCATCATTCTTGATGGGCAATTAGCTAGTCTTCCAATAAAACCCTCTACAATGAGGTTGCACATATAAACAAATAGTAGCATAAATTACTGCAAAAAACAGCAGTATCAAACACCAAAAATAACCTCACCTTTTCAACAGTTTCAAAGTTTGCATTGTAAGTGGTCTTTACATCAGGGAGATGTGTAGGAGTTTGGCATAGAATTCCCTCTTCTGATAATGCTACAGAAAGAGATAAAGGTAGACAGAGATAAGAGACAAATTCCCTTCTCCTCCTTTTTTCTCAGGAGCTCAATTTAGTCACATTTCATCTCCTTCTGCAGAGCTGGTAGAAAAATGCTGGGTCATAGGAGAATGTGAAATGAGAAAAAACAAAGCTAAATAAACTAAAATAAAATAGGAGTCAGTGTCTGATTTGTTATTCTTTAGGATTCGAAAACTTTCCTTCAAAAAGGTCTCACTGACTTCCCAGCACAACCTTTTAGCCACCATATTACAGTCTAGCCATTAGTCCAGGAGTGGGCAAAATGGCTGAACTGGCCAGCAGCCAGACTTCATTTCCCAGCATCCCTTGCCTGCATGGCTGCAGCTGGTCTCCATGGAGACCCCAACCACAGCTGCACTGTGAAAGCTCAAGGCTAGGTTTGCCATGGAGACAAGCACTAGCCACACTGGAAGGTTGCATGGTGGAGCAGGGAAGGGGGCGGCTCTGGAGCTGCTGGGATCTTCTGATGGGGGAAGCTTGCTCTGGAGCCAGGGCAGAGCCATGATCTATAGCCTGCACTCTGGACAGGGGCACACAGGCAGGGGATTGTGGATCTGTCTCTGCTTCAAAGCAGACAGTCACTGCTGCAAGGAACCAAGGCAGATCCATGATTCCCTGCCTGTGTACCTCTGCCCAGAACATGCAGGCTGCAGATCATGGCTCTGCCCTAGCTCTAAAGCAAGATGCCGCCATTACAAGGTCACAGCGGCTCCAGAGCAGCCCCCTGCCCTGCCCTGCCATGCTCCCTGCCAGTGCAGCCATGGCTGGTTTCCATGGCAACCCAGCCTTGAGCTTGAACTCCAGGGGCAGCTGGAAAATGGAGTCCACTACAAACCAGATCCAGCCCATGGGCCGGACTTCGCCTGTCCCTGCATTAGCCAGTCCCTTTTCTGGTTCTCTCTTTAAAGCTCACTTAGTAATATAGTCATTAGCAGGGATCCTGGTTTTCTCTGATAAAAAAAAAACTAATCTCCAATTTTTGGATTCAAAGAAGTAACCCAAAATCCACATGTTTTCTGTGATTAAAATAAAATGCCACTCTATACAAACACACACACACACATACACACACATATATATATCGATCCCTTATACTGCTATTTATATAAATATATATATATATAGTGGTGTTTCATTTTAATCACAGAAAACATGTGGATTTTGGGTTACTTCTTTGAATCCAAAAATTGGAGATTGCTTTTTTTTTTTATCAGAGAAAACCAGGATCCCTGCTAATAATCCCTTACACAATCTGTTACATAATTTTTATATAAACATAAAAATTCCTAGAAGGCTATTGTCCAGGACCACACTAAATAGAGGAAGAATTTCCTGCAAGAATCTCAGTTCTTTGAAACCTCTTGACAACAACAGGAAATGGAAAAGCAGGAGCAGCAGAAACAGTGTATCATGGACTGAATCAGGAATCCAGAGTCATTCATCCCACAAAGAAACACATGCCTAAATTACAACAGAGGCTATTGATCGCAGATTGGCCATGTCAGCTATCTTTGGGCCCACAGATAATACAATCATGAAAGAGGATACTCCATAATATCCTCAACTGCAAGGGATTGTTGCTGCTGCTCAGAGAAAGTCAAGAAAACCCAGACTCAAACCCTTTCTCAGGGAGGGGAACCTAGGATCCACCTCCTCTAGTTTCCTTGATGATTGACCTAACTACTCACCTATTGGGAGAAAGACATGAAAAGTGATGCACTCATCTTCTTCCCAGTGAACATAATGAGTCTGCAAATCTACATGCACGTGCATATGGCTGTGTGTCCAAAAACTGAATTCCTTTTGATGCTTCAGTAACCAAATACAGACACTTAGATGACTAAGAAGGGATCAGGATGCAACCCCAAGAAAGTAAATTTTCTCAACCAGATCAGATTTAAATCAGCTTCACCTCCTTCTTAGCAGCACCATACCTAGACTCCTGGCGGCCCCAGGAAAACTTTTAGTATTGGTCCCCCCTTCACCAGAGATGATGATCAAGACTAATTTTAAAATTACCATTTTCAGGCCCCATTTCTGTCTGGGCCTCTGGCGCCCAGTTTGCCCATGCCTGTGTCAGGCCCTGCGTCTTAGCAAACTGTTCTATCCACAAGACCCAAGGCTTAGTATTACAGAGAGCTGCTCTCCATCCCACTTTTTAAAGCTGGTCCATTGGGCAGCCAAAAGACAAAGGTAGCTGGAATCATGAAGAATAACAAGAAACAGTGGTTCTTGCTTATTGAGAGAAATGCTGCCCTTAAACAGAAAGGTGTCTGGGTTCTTGCCTTTTCCCATACTGGAAAAAACTGCAAAAATTTTTAATCCATTTTTATCCAATATGTCCAGAGAAGGGTGAGAGAGTGTTTTGGTATTGCCTAGTCTGTGGCCTGTCATTTAGAGAACTTTGCAGAAGAATAAGAGATATGAGTTCATGTTCCATGTGAGAGAATGGAGGGCATAGAAGCTAATTCTCTTGCTCCAGGTCAAGTCTTGTAACCTATATGCCGGCAGTGCTTTGGAATGGGGGAGACCCACTTCAGTGGAATTTAGCTCTGAGCATAGGCTCCTTTCCAATCTGTCTGCCCCCGCAGATGACTCTACCACCTCCCTGTTGCCATCACTTTTCTTGGCTGCCCAGCCACCACACAGATGGCACTCCCCACCACCAAAGCCCCCACTGGAAGCCTCCCACTTCCAAAATGCTGCTGAAGCCCCCTGACTCCACAGACCAAATAAAATGGCTTCTTGAGCCAGATCTGGGCAACAACCATGGGTTGCTGATCTGTACCTTGACTAACAGGAATTGGGTAAAATGTGAGAGGGCTGCCTGTCTCTTACACCTACAAATTGTGATTTCTCTTCAAATAAGGGTTCAGGAATTGTCTGGTTTCATTTTCCCAGTGATTCTATTTCTCCTGAGCAGCTGCCTGGCTGGAGTGCAGCCCTACTGAGCATGCTCAGTAGGCTAGCAAGGATCATGCCAAATCCTGAATTCTGTGTAAATGTCAAGACCTTCATTTCCACAAGTGTATCACTGCTTATGCATCTACAGAGTAAATATGATTTGGTCCTTTGGGAATACAAAAGCTGTACTTGGTATATCATAACACAAGCTATGGATGGCAAGGCAAAGGGCCAACACAAAAGTCTGGGCACTTATGTAAACCCAAAAAGGTAGAAGTTATCTGGAGACCTCAGAGAAGACCAAGGTTTGAGATCTACTAAGCATCATTAAGGTGAGCTAAAAACTATTTCCTTCTAATTGCCTAGACAGGAAATGGAACCAATGGTATTTAGGCTGATACAAACTTTAGATCATTGTCTCACAAAGACTAGTTCTCAGATGTCAATCCAGAAAATTTGAGGTGATGAAGCAGTGGTGTCATAAAGGCTGCTGTGTTGTCTTGAAGTCAGATCAGCAGATAAAAGTCCCAAGTTAATGTCTCTACAGAAATACAAGCCTTAGTTAAACAAATATCCTGGGGTTGTTTTTCTTTTTTTTATGTTTGACCATACTTATAGAGCTTTTGTCAAATCCCTTTTACTGTTATAATCTCCACAATAGCAACTTTGAAATGAAAACTTTCTGGTGTTTAGACCATACTTTACAGTCCCAGAATGTATTTAAGCTAAAGTATATATGTGAATTGTTGTACTTTTAACCTATGTTAAACTATTCTTAAGATTGCAAAGCATTGTAGACTTTTGTATGATACTGAAGAGATGAATCTACTGAGGCAGATTCAAAACAAATACTTTGTAACAGAAAGCAATTAGCATACGAAAAATGTTTGTTTTGCTAAATTTGGGAAACTGCAATCCAAACAATGACAAATAGTTTGTAAAAGCTGTTTAGAACAGGCATAGACATTTCCATTAGTTTGTTTGTTGAAAACATAAGGGATATGAATAAGTCTGAACATGAATTTTTGGGAGAAACCTGTGAAGTGAGGTATGTATTGTGACTGTTTTTTCAAGAGGTAATAGGTGTTAGATTAAGTGCTGTCATTCATTTAAAAAAAATAATAGATAACAGATGAAGAAAAGTCTATATAGCGTATTTGAGACATAAAATCACTCAGAAAAAAAAACAAGGAACAGAGTCAAATGAGGAATTAAACAGGTTTAGGAACAAACCAAATCAGAAAAGTGAGAGAATCAGTGATCTTAAAACCTTAGTATATTGTTGAAGAACACAATCAAATGCCTGAGTAGATCTTTAATTGACTAAACTCAGGAGGAAACAAAAAAATGTTAGAAGAGCAGAGGGAGAAAGATTTTAAAATGAACAACAGGAATCTAAGAACTGGTAGCTAAGGTAAGGAAAGTCATTCAGTAGAACATTCTAAGTGTTGGCAAAGAAAATAAAAGAACAAATAAGTGCATCATGAGGTCAGACTGCTGTCCTAACTTAATTATAGTGATACTGAAAGAGGTGATTGCTCTTATAAGGCACAGGATGATGAATGTGATGATGCTTTGCACTGGAAAAATAGCATAGAGGAAGGTTGTGGAAGTCTGTGTAAGAAGCCAAAGACAAAATGGTAGCTATTGAAGAGCTCATGATAATCAGCAAGGATCCTGGTTTTCTGCGATAAAAAAAAAAAAAAAAAAAAAAAAAAAAAAAAAAAAAAAATCCCCCATTTTTTTTATTAAAAAAGTAACCCAGAACCCACATTTTTCTGCAATTAAAATGAAAACACCACTAATGTATAGTTTGCTGTGATAAAAAAATCCCCAATTTTTAGATTAAAAAAGTAACCCAAAATCCACATTTTATTGTGATTAAAACAAAACAACACTATATATATATATTTATTAGTAGTGTTTTATTTTAATATTTAAATCATGGAAAAATGTGGATTTTGGGTTGCTTTTTTAAATCTGAAAATTGGGGCTGTTTCTTTTTTTATCACAGAAAACCGGAATCCCTGGTAATAAGGAAGGGACTATAGAGTTAATACATGCTTTATGTATTGAATGATGCTACCATACATAGTTCAATCTTATAGGAATTTACATTTAACTATGACTAAAGTAGTTCACCTTTTTTGTCTACATAAGTGTGAGGTGGGACATTTGACATTGTGAAATACTTACAAAAAACCTAGCTGAGAATAGGGCCCAAAAGTTCAGCCCATTAGGTCTGAGAATAAATTAATCATTGCCAGATCATGGATCAGGTCCTCAAGGAATCCATTTCTAAGCACTTGGGAGAGAAGATGATTAGGAAGTCAGCATGTATTCACCAAGGATTAGTCATACCTGACCACCATGATTGCCTTCTACAATGAGATGACTGGTTCTCTGGATTCAGGGAAACCAGTAGATGTGAATTACTTTGACTTTAGCAAGTTTTTTAATACATTATCCCACAACATTCTCACAAGCAAGCTAAGCAAATATAGGTTGGATAAATGGACTGTAACTTGGTTGGATCATTGGGCTCAGAGGGTAGTAGTCAGTGACTCAGTGTCTAGTTGGCAGCTGATATCAAGTGGAGTGTCCCAGAGGTTGGTCCTGTGGCCAGGTTTGTTCAATATTTTCATTAATGACCTGGAAGATGGGATAGCATGAACCCTCACAGAGTTTGTAGATGACACCAAGCTGTGGGAGAATAGTAGATATATTGGAGGGTAGAGCTAGGATTCAGAGAGACCTCAACAAACTGGAGGAGTGTGCCAAAAGAAATCTCATGTGGTTCAATAAGGGCAATGCAAAGTCCTGCACTTAGGATAGAACAATCCCATGTACTAGTACAGGCTGGGGACTGACTGGCTAAGTAGCAGCTCTGCAGAATAGGACGTGGAGGTCACAGCGGACAAGAAGCTGAATATGAACCAACAGTGTGCCCTTGTTGCCAAGAAGGCTAACAGCATACTCGGCTGGATTAGTAGGTGTGTTACCAGCAGATCAAGGGATGTTATTCTTCCCCTCTATTGGGCAGTGATGAGCACATCTGGAGCAATGTGTCCAGTTTTGGGCCCCCCGCTACAGAAAGGATGTGGACAAATTGCAGAGTCCAGAGAAGGACAATGGAAATGGTTAGGGGCCTGGAGCATGTGACTGATATAGGGAGGCTGAGGGAACTGGGCTTATTTATTCTGGAGAAGAGAAGCCTGAGAAGGATTAAATATCAGTCTTCAACTACATGAAGGGTTGTTCCAAAGAGGATGGAGCTAGACTGTTCACAGTGGTGGCAGAACAAGGGGCAATGGTCTCGAGTTACAGCAAGGTAAGTTTAGGTTAGATATTAGGAAAAAAAAACCCTTTCTCACCAGGAAGGTAGTGAAACACTAGAACAAGCTAGTTTTTAAGACCCAGCTGGACAAAGTCTTGGCTGGGATTATCTGGTTAGGAATGGTCTTGCTTTGAGTAGGGGGTTGACTAGATGACATCCTGAGGTACCTTGCAACCCTATTACTCTATAATTCTAAATATTTTGGAAAAAATGGCTCAAACTACAGCTGGGCCTTAAATTAATTAGAACACTGAAAGGCTGTCCTCCACATCATCAGCCTCCATGAGGAGACCTATAAAATAAAATACCTTCCACAAACCATATATTATAGGGACAGAAAAAAATGGGTATTAAAAAGAGTTGTCATGGAAAATACTAAATAAATAGAAGCTTTCCAAGGATTGAAGAACAGCAGTATAAAATCTGAATCTGGGTACTACGTAAAAATAACCAATGCTTATTGTAAAATATTATTTGTGGTTTTTGTTCATATCCTAGTTTTTTATCTTTAATTTTTAATCTTAGTATGAATTTGTTATTTCCCCGCACATTTTTTAACTTTATACACTTTTTATATATACTTTTTTTCTCTTGCTATCTTGTCTCCCCTTTGGCTCCTTTTTCAAACTGTAAATCTAAAACCAACAGCTCTGTTTTACTATGACAAGTCTATGGTTGTCTCTTCAAATCATGTGCTCAAAGTAAGATACCAATACCCTTTCTTCCGTGCAATCATGAACACTCCTATTTCAGGAATGAGCAATCTAGAGACTATATCTGAGTTGCAAGTATGAAGCAGTATGCAGTGCTGCAGTGTCAATAAAAAGGGTACAGGCATGGAAACAATTGTCACAGGACTCACCCCTAAAACCACATTAATCAAAGCAGAAAAGCATGTAATCATATATAGAGAGAATGGGACACCCATGTAGGCAGAACAAATAGATAGATGGATAGATGTGATTTAGTCAGTTCATGATGCGTCTTTCCAAGGACATTAGGAGACAGATTGGAAAATTCAGAGATTGGAAAAAATCGGTTTATGGACCCTAGTGAAAAAAAAGATGTGAAAAAGTACTGTCACAATACTTAATCTGAGCACACTGCATTCGTACTAGCAATAAGAATCTTACTCCCTTACAACACACCAAAACTTGGAAATGTGGTTTACTCTGCTTATTGATTTTCTGACATCATCATCTAAAATCAAGACAGACAACAAAGCCTTTTTCATTGTGCACTAAAAGCATGCAGTTTGTGTGTTTTTGTACAGGTATTGTCCAAATGGGGTTTGTTCCAAAATTAGAATTGAATCAGGAAACTTACTTTATAGAAAATTTTGCAATTTTACTGCTGGAAAAGGGAAAGCAGTAGAAGTTCCATATCACTGTCAACTCTTGTCTTCAAAGAAAACTATCTCAAAGTTTGCTGAAGCAAATGGAAAGAATAGGGACAGCTTTCCTTCATTAGTCTTCTGACAATCATTGACCTGACTAAGGCCTTTAATTCAATCAACAGAGAGGCTCTATGGAAGATGCTGATGAGATTCGGGTGCCTGTCAAAATGTGTTACCATCATCAGACTTCTCTATGATGGCACGACAGCAACTGTCTGAAGCAACAATGTGGCAATGGACCCCTTTAATATTAGATCTAGAATCAAGCAAAGACTGAACCAACACTTTTTCAGCTATTCCACATCTCGTTGCTGATTAATTTCCATCTGGAGTCAGTATCCAAAATAACATGGATGGGATTCTCTTTAAGATCAACTGGCTATGTTCCAAACCCAAGATAACCAACACCTCCATTACTGATCTTTAGTACATCAATGATTGTGTCTTTTATTCACACTCAGTTGAGAAGCTCCATATTATTTTTGACTCCTTCTGTAAAGCATATGAAATGCTTGGACTCGCTGTCAGCTTCATGAAAAACAAGATCTTTTACCAACCTATCCCAAATCAAACAGCTGCTCCAGTACTTTGAGACTGTTGAGAATTTCCCCTAGCTGGTAGACATAGTAATAACATTTAAAATATAAACATAGGTGACGATATTCAACACCAAATAAAATTTGCCAGTGCTGCTTGTAGACATCTCTAAACTCATGATTAAGACATCAGGACCCAAACCAAACTTCCTGTCTACTGAGCTGTTGTCATCCCTGTCATGTAGCATGGGTGTGAAACTTGGATGAATGTCAGAAACACCTGAAAGCTTTGGAATGTTACTATCAGTAATGTCTTTAGAAAATCTTCCATGTCAGTTAGAAGGACAGAAGAATAAATGACAACATTCTGGCTCAAGCAACCACCACTGACATTAAAGCCATGTTTATGCACAAAAGTTGCATTAGACAGCACATGCCATATTTATGTGTGTTCCCAGCCTTTGGGGTAGAGCAGAACCCTTGACTCCAGCTGGGCCTTGGAGCACACAGCACTTATCCTGATGTGATCTTTCTGCAGCTTCTCTTCCTCACCTTGATATCATCTGCAAGCTCAGAGATTTCACCATGCACCCCCATTTCCAGATCATTGATAAAAATGTTGAACAGTATTGTGTCCAGCACAGATACTTCTGGGACCCCACATTTGACCTTCCTCTATCCTGAAACATAACTATTTAGCCCTAACTTTTGCTACCTGTCTTTTATCAGGTCTCAATCTACAAAAAAACCTTTCCTCCAAACCTGGAGTAACTCATTTTATTTTTTCTTAACTTTGGTGGGAAAACCTATTGACTGCTTTTTGAAAGATATATATCAACCTGATCCCACTTGTGCCTATGCTCAATTAACACCCTCAATCAACTCCAGCATATTGGTGAAGCATGATTTGCTTTTACAACAGCCATGCTGACTTTTTCCTAGCCAATAACATTTGTCCATGTTACTGCTGATTTTATTCTTTGCTGTAGATTTGACCAATTTGACAGGGATGGAAGCAAGGCTTATTGGTCCTTAATTTCTAGGGCCCCCTCTGAACCATTTTGAAGATGGGTGTTATGCTGGCATCTGCCAGTGCACTGGTACAGAAGCTGTTTATAATGAAATGTTCAGTTAGATATTATTGCCAACACTTCTGGAATTTTACCTTTGAGTTCCTTCAGAACTCTGGGGTGAATGTCGTCCGGGCTCAGATTAAATTAATATTTAATGTATTTATTTATTGACAACTTCTTCTATTATCAGCAGGGATCCTCCTGTTCCTCCCCACCCCCTCAGGTCCGTCCCCATTCCCCCCCCACTCTGCCGCTCCGGGTCTGGCCCCACTCCACACCCACCCCTCCCCACCACTCTGGGTCCAGCCCCACTCTACTCCCCCCATCATGTTCAGCCCCCCCACCCCCCACTCCCTGCTGCTCTGGGTCCAGTCCTACTCTACCCCTTCTCCCCCCTGTCACTCTGGGTCCAACCCCACTTTACCCCCCCTCCCCAGCACTCCAGGTCTGGCCCCACTCACATCTGCCTGCTTCCCCTCCTCTCCCCTCTCCTCCCCTCCTTGTCCACTGCCTCCCCCTCCCTGCCATCTGTTTTGGGGGTGTCGGGGCCAGGTGGTGGAGGGGGCACCACCACTGTGACCCCCCCTCACTTCGCCCTCAGGCAGAGAGGCATTGGGCAAGTCCCGCTGATCAGACAGTCAGGGCGTGCTCCACTAACTTTGCCAGCAGTGGCTCAGACTTGGGCCTGTGCAGCCCAGTCCGCACAGTCAATCACTGCCCTCCCTCGGTGGCAAATGAGCAGTTGCCCAAAAGTGTTATGGACAGACAGACATACAGACAGATGCACAGAGAGACAGATTAAGCCTTTTATTATATTAGAATTAGTGGTGTTTTATTTTAATCATGGGAAAATGTGGATTTTGGGTTACATTTTTATATCTGAAAACTGGAGTTTTGTTTTTTGTGGGTTTTTTTAATCAAAGAAAACCAGGATTCCTGGTTATCAGTTCAATGGGGTCCAACTCTTCAGACCTATATGCAAGGAAGCATCCATACTAGATTTCCCCAGGATCTTCTGTAGTAAAAAGCATCACAGAATATTCATTTAGCTTTTCTGCTATTACTACCATCTGAGTAGTTCTTTTATATCTTGGGCTTCTAATGGTCCCCCTGATTCTCTTGCTAGCTTCCTGCTGCTGAGTCTTTAAAAAATGTTTTTATGATTGACTGTAGTGTCTTTTGCTAGACACTCCTCAAATTTGAAGAATTCCTTTTTGCCTTGAATGTCCTCTTGAATTCTAGTATAAAACCATTCAGGGGCTTAGTTGGTACATTTCGTACCCTTTTTGATTTGTGGTACATGCTTTTCTTAAGCCTCTAATATGGTATGTTTAAACACCTCGCAAGCTGCCTGAAGGCTTCCTACATTTTTTACTGTTCTTTTTTATTTCTTTCTAACTTCCTCATTTTGTGTGATTTCCCTTCCTAACATTTTATATCAACATGGTGGATTTTTCTTGGCTTACTCTGCCCCCCCCCCCCTCCGGCACCGTTAGAATGCTAAATGTGATCATGTTGTGATCAATATTATGGAGTGACTTGACAATAGATACTTCTTGAACCCAATCCTGTATGTTATTCAGGATTAGGCATAGGATTTTTTTTCCTCTTGTGGGTTCCAAGATAAATTGCTCCAGAAAGTAGTAATTTATTACATCCAGAAATGTTATCTCTGTACCTTGTCCTTATGAGGTGTTTACCCACTATGTAAAAGTAGTTGAATTCTCCCAGTATTATTGCTTCTCTCATTTTATCAGCTTTTTAAAATCTCCCTAAGTATTTCATAATGAGCTTTACCTTCCTTAGCAGGTGGTTGGTAGTATGATCCTAATATTATATTCTTGTCATTCAAGTATAGGATTCTATGGTAGTTTTGATTTCAGATAGCATTTTTTGCTGTTACTGTCTATACTATCCTTAACATATAGTACCAGTTCTCCACTGACACAGTCTGCTCCATCATTACTATAAAGTTTAGAGTCCAGTATAATCATATTTTAGTTATTATCACCCAGGTCTCTGAGATGCCTACTATTTCAAAGTCACTGTTTAATACCAGACATTCTAGTTTACCCATCTTATTTTTTAGGCTTGTGGCGTTTGTGGAGAGGCACTTATATATTTTGTCATTTTTCAGCTTCCTGTTAGTGCTCCTGCTACTTGATTGGGACTGTAGATTCTGACTTATCCTTACTATTATTTACAGTTAAATTTCATAATTTCTTCACTGTCCTCTTCAAGAGAGTATAGAATATATAAACCACTCTCTTTTGAGTTTGTCTGAACTCAATCTCCATGCTCTTTTGCACCTGTCAGCTTTCCACCATTTTTTTAGTTTAAAAACTTCTCTACAGTCTTTTTGGTGCCAGCAATCTGGATTCTATTGTGGTTCAGTAGAGCCCATTTTTTTCTGTACAGGTTCCTTCTGTCCTAAAACATTCTCCAGTTCCTGCTAAACCAAAACTCCTACTCCCTGCACCACCATCCAGACATTGAGACGCTGGAGCTCTGCCTGTCTCTCTGGCCTGCTTGTGGAACAATCAAGAAAATAAGAATCAAGCAAGGTAAAATCATATGGACAGAGACATCATTTGCATTGTTTATAGGAGCCATATGTTAGCTCTTTCTTCTTTAGCAAACATTGAAAAAGGAAAATCCCTGACTTTGTGAAGAATAAATGTCTAAATAATTTTGTCCTCAGTGCATAAGTCAATGTGTTCAACCTAGTAAACCAATTTTATTTTGTATCATTGGTAAGCTGAAATCAGTGATACCCTACTCTAACTAGGAAAAATATAAAAGGACAGGATTATGCAACAACAAATCACAAAAACCTTTTAGATGGAAGCTTTACTTGTGAAGTCACTGTACTAAATTTTTGTTTTGCTCCACAGGTGCATAGAGTAATTGGACAAAGTCTAATCATGTCTATACTGATTTTTCATAATGAGCCAGTGATTCAGACTAAATATAACCAGGAAGACATTAAAACTACATGCTAGATTTTGATGTGCACATTGATCTACTAACCTTGAGTCCAGTAGCATCATTAGATCTAAAGGAAACTCATTCAAATTACCAATGAGATGCATAAGGATGCAAATGTTCTGAATTCACCCATACATGGTAGTGTTGTGGAGTTACCTATTTCTAATATATGATAAAGGTTACCATTAAAGCTTTAAGTATTTTGCAAATAGCATTTGGTTTGTATATATTTATTATATTTTAATTCCTGTGTTCTTTACTAAACAAATTATACACCCTGATGTATGAATTAAGGTAACAAGGAGGAGGATGTCATTCAATGCATTATCATTCCAGAATGCTTATATTTAAGATAAGTGCATACCTGTGGATCACAGTCAATTTTTTTTTTCACTTATGCAAAATTAGTCTTTAGATTATAACTTATTTTATATTTTAGAGTGTACTGAGGAGCTGAATATATGATATGTAAAAGAAACACTTTGTACCAGACAGCAATTAGCATAAGAAAGCTACTTGTTTGCTGAATTTGATTGAAGCAACACCTTGATTGAAACAAAAATAACAGGTTTGTTAAAACTGGCTTAGAAAAGGTCTGTAAACTCCCACAGGAGGTTTTGTGGTTGCCCTAATGAGTATAAAGGCACTAGTATTAGATTTGTGTAAATGTATTTAAAAGCATCATTATTCTTTCTACATTTGTTTTGTTAAATTAGCTCAGCTCCATATTTTTACTCATCCAGCTCACTTTTTCTTTGAGTTTACTTCTCTATGCTATACACACCTGCATAAGTCATGTATATTACTTCTGTTTATCTTTTCTGAACACTGTAGAACATGAGACCATGCTTTTTCATTTCTTCTTGGTCAGTGAAGTGATGACACCGCACTCATATTCCTGTTATTTTCAGCCACAACACACCCCTGAAGCACTATGGTGAATTTTGCTCATAAATTATAACTTGTATATGTCCTGAATGTGAATAAACTTATTCAGATTGCCTAATTTAATAGAACAGGGTCATAAATTAGGGCCTGAGATAAATTATTGTGAAGTGTTCAAGTGTTACCATTTAAAATGGGTAATGGCAGTATAATTTTCTTCCTCCACTGTGCACCATAGACTTGGTCAAGCCAGAAACAGATTATAAACTCTGTCTGTTTGTCTATTTGGGTATTTCTAGCCTCATTTGCTGTCCCTTTTTGTTAACGTCCTTCTTTAAAAGAAAAATATCTTGATGAGTTTACAAGGTGTTTGCCTTTGTGAGCATATCTGGAGAATGGAAGTGTTGGGTTACTGAGTGGTACTGTATATATTTGTACATATGTTGGGCTGATGGAAGAAATTATAGCATGAAATTGGTTTTACATTTAGATTTTAAATGTGTTAGACTCACAACATTTCAGGGTAATTATTGTAAAAATATATTATCTCATAATGATTCAAAGCATAGAGTCCTTACCTTTACGCATAGGTTCCTAGAGCCTTTTATAAAATGTCAAATATTGAATTTGTAAGAGATACTGACTAAATACCAAGAACCAAGCTCTTTATGGATTGCCAGATAGCTCTCAATATATTTTAGATTTCTCTCCCCTCCCCTGAAGAATACATGTTTTTAGCAGCAACAGCCCTATTAGTTTCATTTCTTTCATTTACTTAGGTTTCACTCATCATTACTGTACAGCTAAGTGATTTGGCCTATACTGCCAACTTGTTCAGAATCTCCTACGCGAGTATCACATCTGTTGATGATAATTGATGTTGGCTTCCATGAAAATGCTAATTTTGTAGCAGTCAGTGCCAATCAGCCCTCATCAGTTTCTGGTCTTGCAGTTCTGTCCAGATGAAATGTAGGGTGGCCACCATGAAGTCTCTAGCTACTGATTAGGCACCCCACTGAGGAAAGAGAAGAGCTGCTAAATTACAACTGGGCAAATAGTTAAAATAAATCATACTCTTCTGAGTATAACAAATTCAAGTGATCTGGACTGAAGGAGAG
Organism: Alligator mississippiensis; assembly: GCF_030867095.1. Classification (NCBI taxonomy): domain Eukaryota; kingdom Metazoa; phylum Chordata; order Crocodylia; family Alligatoridae; genus Alligator; species Alligator mississippiensis. Next base: position 380,054,966 of record NC_081824.1, on the reverse strand, counting down.
TAGTTTAGGTTCAGTTAGATATCTCTATTCAGGTTTTTCTGTGCAAAAATTAAACAAGCTTCTCTAAGTGTGAACCAGAAATAAACAACATTGGTACTTTCTTTTCAACTGGACCTACATTCATTTTACCTGCTATTGAGATCTTTTGTTCCAAGCCATATGTTTTTGGCACTATAATTTTTGTAAGTGTCTGTACTGATGGAATTTCTCTAGACTCAGTATTGACCTTGTAAAAGCATCATCAAAACAGTAGATAGGAGGTTGATCAGACCATTGACAGACTGCCAAGAAAAAAAACAGAACTACCCCAAAAATACATAAATTCAGGCAGTTTTCACTCAGGAAGGTCCAGGGGTTGGTGGGTTGGGGGAAGCTTTATTCACTTATAAATGAATCATTATGCAGTAACTACTTCCATGTGATAAACTGATTTTTAACTCCACCTCCCAGTATGTTTAGAGTTGCAAGATGCTAGTGCTAAGAATCCACAGCCTTCATAGCAATACTTGCTTCATCCTAAATCCCCTTCTGACCTGTTCTGTTTGAACAAGTCACTTATGAATGAATTATAAAACAGATTTGCATTTACACTAATGGCCATTTAAACCACTCTGGCCATGTAAAATGGACACACATCAGTTTTAAAATATATGTATGCCCACATACACACCTTTATATTGCCAATGCAGTGCAAATGACTTTGACGTTAATGAAAATTGTGACCAACATTTTTCCCCACTTTTGGACAAGTTTTTTTCAATGTAAATATTTGAAAACTGATTAAATACATTAATACCCAGCATATTTGGTTTATAGTACTGAAATGCATGTAATACACTTTATTTAAAGTTTGGTGGTTTAGTAGTTTTTGAGTTCTGAATATTTAAGCAGGAAATTCCCCATGCATATACTGTAGCAGAATTTGGTTAAATAAAAAACAAACAAACAACATATCTTATGATAGTTGAGGGGACATTAGATTCTTTGGGGTCTGAAATAAACTATAAGTTAAGATTTTTGAGATTTTGAATCCAAAATTCTGAGACAGTCTGGTGTTTGATTGTGAGAGGACCTGAGACGATCTGGATATTATTTTATGCTCATAGTTTTTGGAGGCCAAATAGGAAAGCTCTGGGTTTTTTAGGGAATGCTAGTTTTAGTTTTGCAAGGAATTTTGAATCAGCCATTAATTAGTTTAGTTGTATGTGGAAAAATTATTTGATAAGAAGACCCTTTAGCCTCTGAAAGACTGCAGCAATGTTTGTGGACTGATCATCCAAGAAAATGAATAGATCTTTAGTTCTTATCTGTTTGTCATATTTGCTGTGAACCTTTCTGTAGCCCCATTATGGGTATGTATATTGATTTAAAATAGTAAATCTTTAATTTCAACATATAAACTGTTGTCTATATGTTATTATTTTTATTTGGTTTAGAAGATATAGTAGTAGGCTGACATTTTTTTTCAAGCCAGAACTAAATCTCACAACAAAACAAAAAAAAAAAATAGATTAAGATTTATTAAAGTAAAAGAAGCTTGTATCTGCAGTTTGAAATTGTATTTGGACAGCAAAATTTGTATCAATTCCACAAGATTTATAGTGTTCTGCAAATAAGAACGATAACTATGTTTTTCTGTCATTCACTATATATATATATATATATATATATATATATATATATATATATATATATATGGAGAAACTTCCAAAGAAGAAACCAGTACTGGAAATAGGTATCTAATGGTATACAAAGAATTAAACTTGATGACCTGTTTCACCATTAAAAAGTGTTAAACATACACATAAATATAACTACTTGTAATTTGTTACATACAGTATTCATTTAAATTAAGCAAAACCAGAAAAAAATAGCAAATAGGTTGTGCATCATAGCACTACATTTTTTGCAAGGGCACTGTTATAGTAGAAACTGTCAGAATGAATGGGTGTTACAATACTATTAAGCTAATACTAATAAAATTAATTTAGAAATTGAAAGGATTTTATTTATTAACCCATTTAAAAATATTTAATATGTCAACAGAAATATCACGATTTACTGAGGAAGCTGCATCCTGATCTCCACACCTGGTTTAGGCTGATTTTATTTTATTTTATGTACTCTTCAAATAGTTGAAAAAAGAAAGAATGTGGAGAAACACTATATCCTTCATCACCGGATTCATCCAATTTACCTCTGAGGAACCTGGAATCACTACTCTGAACAACTTCTTTCTGCTTTCTTCTGCCCAGGTTTTGCAGGAACTCCAGGTGAGTCTACATCAGTTTTATCCCCAGGCACAGGTCGTGTAGCTAGTAGAGATTCCAGGGTCTGGACGTATTCCAGCATCACCAGGCTCAGAGCATCAGGTGGTGTTGTATATGCACCACAGAAACCATAAGATACTACAATGATGGACAGTGGTGTGGGCTGGTAGAAGGTAGGGAATGAAGAGGGGAGGGGAACAATATAGAATCCTAGATCCAATAAAATCAAGAACAAACTTGCTACTGCATATAGTAAAATCCGGATTTTGCAAAATTGAGCATCTGGCAGAGAAGTATTATTGATGAAACTAAGATCCCCACTAAGCCTTAATGAATAGCAGCCTTAGAAAGTTGTTGTTTTTTTGTTGTTGTTGTTGTTTGTTTGCTTTGCTATTTGTATATTTGTTAAGTATTAATATGTAGTGTAAGTCACCATAAATGATTGATGGTTGTAAGCTCCATAGGAAATTCATAAAACCATTTCAATAATTTCTTGGAGCTTTAAATTATGGATATCTTAAATATAATATTTCCAGCTATGCCTAGGAGAGAATTTCAAAATGCTGTAGTTGTGCATTACTGTATACAGATGTGAAATTATAACTTTATTAATAATAAAACAATAACATTTGTGGAGTTTGAAAATGCTATAGATTTCACAAAAGTTGAGAATATTATGAAATTATACCAAAATTAACATATGATGCTACTCCCAAACTTAGACTTTCTACTAGCATCTTGTAACAGTACACAGGGTGCTCTGTTACTAGTATGGGTCTGAATGGCAGCTAGGCAGCCTGCAGCTGCCTGCAAAGCCAATTAGACATAGTTGCCTGATTGGGAGCAGGGCCCAGCTGTGCTCTATAAGAGCTGAGCCCTGAACTGCAAAGAGGCAGCAGTTTGCTGCTACAGCTGAAGGAACAATGCTTGGCTCAGCTGCTGCCCATGGAACATCCCTGAAGGTAAGGGCTGAGTCTATGGGGAAGGAGGAGACCCCCTGGGCATGACTGGAAACTGCACCCTGCCAGGGATGGGTGGCCTGGTGGGACTGTCTGTGGTAGGACAGTTACAGCCCTGGTGAAAGATGAGTATGGGACACCTTCTAACCCCAGCCCCACATCCTTCGTGGGTGAGACTGAGGCAGGAGGAGCTCAGGCTCACAGTGAGCACTGAGATAGGGCCCAAGTCAGGCGGAGGGACCTGTGACAGTGCCCAGGCTCACAGTAGAGTCCTGAGGCTCACAGTAGAGTCCTCAGGCTGCATATAGGGAGCTAAAATGAAGCTCCAGGGGGGGCCCTGAGCCTTGGGGAGCTATTAAGGAAACTCCCAGAGCCAGGGATAAGGGGATTGCTCAAGGAGGGCTTGGGGACAAGGCTCAGAGCTTTGATCCCAGAGGTGGGCTTGGAGGCCTGAGGTTTGTGGGCTTGAAGCCCCGAGGTGTGGGGTTGAAGCCCCAAGTGTGTGTGTGGGCTTGGAGCCCAGGGGCTGGGGCTGGGGGCATAGTGCATATTTGTGTAAAGAGAGAACCCAGGGTGAGGGCACTGGGACCGTGAGCTCCAGTGGGGAGTGAGAATCCCAGTGAGACTCCGGACCATGGGTCCCAGTGCTAGCACTACCTGGAGGAAACATCTACAAGGCATGGGATACCATAATGAGAAGTCAGAGTCATATACATAGGCCCTTCTCATCAGGGCAGCTTCCCATCTAATTAACATCAGATAATTAGTAACATCAAGGCGTGGCAGAAGAGGAGGCAGGTGGCTGGCTTATATTTAGAGCAGCCCCAGGATGCTCACTTATTACACATCTCATGGAGGAAAACACAATGCAACAAAACCTGGAAGGTCTAAGGCAAAATATTTACAATATATGAAATTGAAAATAAATATGAAGAAGAAAACATCCATGTCTTAGCACAATCTTTTCCAGTTACCCTCAGTATTCATTTAATGAAGAAAGTGTGAAGGGGAAAGGCAGACAAGGTTCCTTGGGTGAATTTGATATCTTTTATTAGACCAACCCAAATAGTTGGAGAAAAGTTATTAAGCAAGCTTTCGGGTTCAAAAACCCTTCATCAGGCTAAGGAAGTTTAAGCAGTTGGTGTGTGCTCTTCCTGGATGGAATGAAAAGTAAACAAGACAGGGGCTGGGCTGGGGAGTCAGTTGCCAGGCAGATTATAATGTATCAAAAATCCAATGTCTATGTTTAGTCCCTGATCTCTAGTATCCAGGAGGTTGATGAAATGGAGCTCATAGGCACGTCTCTGGGAAGTGTTTTGTAAGTTTCACTTGAGGATCAGGACTGAGAGATTGGAGAGAGAGTGGCCCTCCTGTGAGAAATGTGCCCCCACCGGTAATTGAGTGTTTCTGTCTTTGATGGATTTCCGGTGTGTGTTCATTCTGGTGTGCAGTTGTTGTTTGGTCTCTCCTACATATTTTCCATCAGGGCATTTGGTGCATTGGATGAGGTATATTACATTTCTGGAGGTGCAGCTGTAAGATCCAGGGATGCTGATGGCTCTGTTGTGGGGTGTAGTAATTGTGGGGGTGGTGGAGATGTGTTGGCAGGTCTTGCATTTCTTGTCATGGCACGGTCTGGATCCTTTTGGTGTGTTCTGGGCTTGAGGAAGTTTGCTTCTGGTGATGAGGTTGGCGAGGTTCAGTGCTTGTTTGAAGGCTAGGATGGGTGGCTCTAGGAAGATCTTTTTTAAGAGTAGGGTCTCTTTCTAGTATGGGTTGCAATTTTTTGAGGATTTTCCGTACAGGTTCAAGGGAGGGGTGATACATCATAACCAGCAGTGTGCGATTTGTTGGGGCTTTTCTTCTGCACTGCAGCAGTTCTTCACGTGGTATCCAGCTGGCTCTTTCGAACATGCGATCTAACTCTCTGGATGAGTGTCCTTGCTGGGTGAAAGCCTTTTTAAGATTGGTGAGGTGGCAATCCCGGGTGTTCTCTTCAGTACAAATGCGGTGGTATCTGAGGGCTTGGCTGTATATCACAGCTTTTTTGGTGTGTTTAGGGTGATTGCTGGTTCTGTGCAGATATGTATGTTGGTCTGTGGGTTTCGTGTATACTGTGGTCTGTATTTTACCCTTCTGGATACTGATCATTGTGTCTAAAAAGGAGATGTTGGTGCTGGAGTATTCTAAAGAAAGTCGGATGGAGGGATGGTGATTGTTGAATTTCTGCTGGAATTCAATCAGAGATTGCAGGTTGTCAGTCCAAATGATGATGTCATCGATGTATCTTAAGTATAGCAAGGGTTTGATGGTGCAGTTCTTGAGGAAGTCTTCTTCCAGGTGGCTCATAAAAAGGTTGGCATACTGTGGGGCCATTTTAGTGCCCATAGCTGTTCCCATCATCTGGAGGAAGTGTTGATTATTAAAAGTGAAATTGTTGTGTCAGAGGATAAAGTGTATAAGGTCAGTAATATCTATGGGTCTGTATTCTGAGTTGTAATCTTGTTCCTGTAGATATGTAAGTCAGGCTTGGATGCCATCCTGGTGTGGGATGTTGGTATATAGGCTGGTAACGTCCATGGTGGCTAGGAGTGTGTTGCTAGGAAGGTGGTCTATGTTTTTAAGTTTCCGTAGAAAGTCTGTAGTGTCTTGTACAAAACTTGCTCTGTGGGTGACAAGCGGTTTTAGGATTGATTCAATGAAACCTGATATTTCCTCCGTTAGGGTCCTATGGTTGGATATGATAGGTCTGCCAGGGTTCCCTTGTTTGTGGATTTTTAGGGAGCATGTAAAAAGTCCCCGGGTTTAAGTAGCGGGGGGATTAAGGTCTGTAGTTTTTTCTTGTAGTCTTGATGGAAATGATTTGATGGTATTGTTGAGTTTTTTGGTGAAAAGGGGAGTAGGAACTTCTTGTAGTTCTTTGTAGTAGGTGGTGTCAGAGAGCTGTCTCTTGGCTTCCTTTATGTAATCCTCACGGTTTAGGATGACTATGGCTCCTCCTTTATCTGCTGGTTTTATTACTATTTGGTGGTTAGTTCTTAGAGATTCTATGGCCTTTTTCTCTGGTAGAGAGAGGTTGTTATGGTGGCATGTGTTGCTGATTATTTCATTGTTCATTCTTTCCCTGAAGCAGTCAATGTAGCGGTCTAGGTTAGGGTTTCATCCACTGCAAGGTGTCCAATATGATGTTTTTGGGGGCTTTTTGGCATTGATCCTTTCCTGAACGTTGTCAGAGGATGAGTTGTTGTTGGGAGTGGGTTCAGTTTGGTCGTGGAAATATTCTTTGAGGCACAGGCATCGGAAGAATTCTTCTAGTTCTCCACATTGAAGTATTTTGTTAGGGTATTTTTCTGGACAGAAATTTAGGCCTTTAGAAAAGACAGATTATTTTAGTTTTGGAAAGCACGCATGTATGGAGAGATTGATAATATTTGTGGGTTGGTTGCTGCTTTCAGTTTCATTGAGTCTGAGGTTGGAATGTTGTAAGGTGTTGGTGTTGTTCCTCTGATGGTTGTTTTGTGGTTGGGGAGCTTGTTCTTGGAGTAATTTGTTCCACTTCTTTTTATGTAGGATGAATGCTGTAGGAAGTTTTTCGTAGTCTCTTTGTATCCACTGTATATTGTCAGGGAACATGCATGGATTTTTGTCTTTTAAGTTGTTGTTGTAGTATATGGTCAAGGGGAAAGGGGAACTTTTACTGTAGAAGAAAAGCATACATAGAATATTACAGATGTGGTAGACCTAGTATATCTTTTAATTAGCTGCTGCAGTAGTGGTACAACTCAAACTAGGAAAAATGGAAACTTAGTTACAACTGTAACTATGAAAAATATTATAGATTAATAAAAATATATGAATGTTAATATACATTTTGCTAAAAGTGGCACACAGTCATATCATTCCTTCCCTTAAATGGAAACAAACATATCATACCATTTACCAAAATTATCAGTGACTTTCTGACTGTCAGTGGGTGCATATACACATGCAATTAACCCGAAACAATACATGCCAGTGAAGTTCACACTGCAGTCAGCTGCTCCTGGATGCAGCATTTGCATGTGCACCTGGGATCACAACAATTTGAGCCAGGGCAGAGCAACCCCAGGCTGTCAGGGGACCCAGCAGGTCAGCCCCAGGCTCTGGGTGGTGGTATCAGGAGGCAGAGGAGCTGACTGGGGCACGAGGGTGCTACAGTGTGGGGCTAGCTGGTAGGCAGCCCCTGAATGTGCCCTAGCAAACCCTGGTCACTGACTATACATGTGTTGCATTGGCATAAATTACAGTGCCATACGATAGTACTTGTCCTAGACAGTACTGTTCTATGGCGGAGTTAATAAATTACTGCATCCTAATATGGGTAGATGATAATGCTTTACTGAAGAACTATTTAGCCAACTCCACAGTAAAGCACACATGTGGATGCACCCAGTGTCAGTTTCTTTGTAATGAATGTACTTAAATACTCTTATACTGTTATGTATCCATAACAATACAATATGTTGTTAGGTCAACTGTAACTGTCACAAAGAATATCTATGATTTTAAGGATACTGTGAGAGTTCTTTGAAATGCATTTTATTAGATGGTACAAAAAATGAAGGAGAATATATCATTTGAGCAGCAATAAGTTGGATATCTCTCTAGGACAAAACATACCGGAGATACTGAAAGGCAAAAGCATAAGTCTATTAATCTGCTATACAACAAAGGAGATCTTTAAAGAGAATGCTTGTTTGTTATCTTTTTAGAATAGAAAGAAAGCCACCGACAGTCAGCTTTTATTAATATATCTATTCGATATACCCTCCTTTTTCCAAGCAATTTGTAATAACTGATAGAATATATGTGCATGTATCTATACATAGACACACACACACACACACACACACACACACACACATGCATGCAAATCAGGCATGTGACAAAATATACACATATATATGCAAATATAAATATAAGGTTATTGACCATGTGTATAGGTTTAGTAATGCTCTGTAATGAATATGTGGTTGTCTTATTTGTTTTGACGTTCTGTGTTGAAAGTGTGTGTGTATGGGTTTTGTTCTGATGAGGAAAGTTAATGGCTGGATAGCAGAGCGGTAGAGGGTGGTCTGGCTCATTGCATTCTGCCTTCTGGATGGTTGGATGGTGCCAACAGGCCCTTTTCTAAAAACTCTGGCTCTTTCTAGAAGCCGAGCAGAGAAGATACAAACAGGGGAGCTTGAGAATGTTGTATTCCTAAATCTGGGTGTCCTTTTCATTGGTTATCTGCAGGGATCCTGGTTTTCTCTGATTAAAACACACACACACACACACACACACACACACACACACTAGATGCTCCGTGCACCGTTGCTTGCATGAAAATCTAGTGAGCCAGTTTTTGCCTGACATCACATTTTATTGCACTTCAACAGCTTCATAACAGTTCCACATACACAAAATCCTGAAACATATCACACTTTCTTACTGTAAGAGCTTTACAACACTTCCATGTATACAATGTTCCTGGTTTTGTTACTTAAGTCAGCAGTTACTGCAAATTGGATGTTTTCTGGGTGGGAGATTCTGGAAGCATCCACATATAGTTGTCCATGGGTGAAGACAGGATCCCAATCTCTCCCAGAGGTGTACTCAAATACAAGGATAGCTTGAGACACAATAGAATTATACATAAACAGATGAAAACTATAGAATATTGTGGCTTGTTCTATAGACAGAGTGCCAATGGGTATGTCAGATGAGGGACTGGCATCTTACACCTAAGAGGGAAGAACCCCTTCCACCTGCATTTGACTAATTAAGTCTAATACAACATTTGTTTTATATAAAGCTGATGCAACCATTAGGAAAATGAAGGGTTTGGTCTAAGGAGAACTGAAATAACATGAAATTAAGGTATTGCTTGCTGACCTCTCTCAATATAAGCAATAGTGAACTCTAAGATCTTGGGAAAAGTCTTGAGGTTGAAGGGGTTAGACAGTGATAGTGACAATGACAAATGAGCTGCTGTATTTTCCACAGGGAGTAATGGAGAGCTGTCATGAAGAGAACAGCAGGGAGTAGTTTGCTTATAGATCTGAATCTGTTCACAAAGGATAGTGGCCTGTAATAGAGGGGAGCTGGGGAGAGCATGGGAAATTTTCAGTATAAGTCCAGACCAGGATTTGCGGTCTATATTGAAAATTTGGGGACCAGTCATTCTGACCAAGGAATGCTAAAGAAGGTGGGCCTGGGTTTTGCTTTCTGATTTGGGTAGGTTGTTAATAATCTGTATTACTGAACTGGGTGCTGGTAACTGACACTGTTGAACTGAAAGAGAAGAAATGCAGACCCTGAACAATTTTAAAGGGGGAGATGAAGAAGAGATGCTTGTAGGGCCACTTTTACCATGAAAAGGTTTTTTCTAGGAAAATGTGCATTATTACAAGGCCTTCCCTCCATCTGTCATGATCCATGTGTGTTTCAATTTGTACTTTAGACACACAAAACATATATTTCAGAGGATAAATGTTTAAACAAAGATGTGGGGAGGGACAGTTTAAGAATCACTATATTAGCATGTCCATTAAATCATTTGAGAGCAGACTGGGAAAATGTTTTCCATCAGGGTAATGAATCAAAGATTATACATGACAGCATAGAAAAACTGAATAACTGAGGGGCTGCTCTTCAGAAAGCGTGTAATAGTTTATCATGGGACCAGCTTTAGTTTTTCTGTCAAAACCTGTTGAGCTCTAAAGCCCTTATTCATTTTGGGTTTAGTGATGAACAGGAATTCGGGTTTTCTATCATTTAAAAAAAACAAATCCCCAATTTTATGTTTAAAAAAGTAACCCCAAATCCACATTTTTCCATGATTAAAATGAAGCACCACTATATCTATCTATCTATTAGGCCTGTGTGAATAGGGAACTATGTAATTCAAATTTGTATTCAGCTGATTTGTATGCCAGCAATTTGATTCAGAGATTTGGATTGCTTTTCTGATTTGATTTGGCCAAATCGGCTTTGGAAGATTTGGAGCCAATTTGGAGATATTCGGAGATTTGGCCATAGAGTATAATGGGGAATCAATGAAATATCTATAAGTTTGTCATTTTGGGGGTGATTCGAATGAAACTAGCAGGGTTGGTAGTCTCTGCTGAGAACATGAAGCCTGCCATGCTTCAAGGTGATAGGTGCAGGGGTTTCTGGGAAACTGCACCTCAACATTGTGAAAGCAAAACTCATGTCATGTGTGTGAGTTACACCACAGCGGGGTAAAAACTGCAGGGATGGTAACTCTTGCTGAGGCCACAAAGCTGCCAAGTTTCAAGGAGATAGGTGCATGGGTTTCTGGGGAAACTGCAGCTCAAGCTGCTGACAAGCAAAACTCGTGACATAGGTGACACTGTGTGTTAAGGTACAGGGGGGTGAAAACTGCAGGCTTCTTAGGCCCTGCTGTAGCCAAGAAGCCTGCCAGATGTCAAGGAGATAGGTGCAGGGGGAGTCTGGGTTCTGGGGCCCTGCACCTTTGGCTGCTAACAGGCAAAACTCATGACAATAAAAAAAATTAGGGATTTTTTATCAGAGAAAACTAGGGTCCCTGGTGATAAAGGACATACAAGAAAGATAAATCACATTAATTTGTGCACAAGACAAAATATATTAAAGCCCTGTGTGGTTACACTCATTCAGGAGTAAAGTAGCCTTAATTTGCTGTAGTTTAACCCTCTAATGACAGGATCAATATTTGGGTTTAACACATTTTAACTAATTTGTATAACTTCATGCCTTTTGACTCTTTTGCAAGTTATCAGATTTAACAAAATCAGAATATTTCAAAGCAGTGTAAAAGTGATGTAGATGGTGCAGAAATTATATAAAAGTCAAGGATTTCTTAGGATGAAGAAATGTGTGCTTGGTTTGTTCCGGTCAGACCTAATGAAGGCAAATATTTCATTCAAAAGTTTCTCTCACTCTATCCTTATTATACAATTGATTCAATAAAATATGTTACCCTATGGAGTTCTTCCCTTTAGGACATTTCAACACACATTAGTTTTCTGGTCCTCTCTTTTTTTTCTTTACTTTTTTAAGCCATATAGTCTGAGCACAAATTGTGGCAAGGGACTTTTCTACCCAGGTCCAAATTAAGACAAGACAAATTCAGATCATGAGCATATGGAGGGTTTCCCCCCCCACCACTCCTGTGGGATGCTCCATGTGCCCCAGCATTGAAGCGTTCACAAGCTGTGCCTGCTACCTCAAAGTATGTAGAAAAAACCTTTAAAGCTGTGTCTATGTCCGAATTGTTGATTCTCCGAATCAGCATCTAATCTTCAGATTTGGATTCAGCTGAATTGAATTAGGGACAATGATCTGAATCGATGAATCAAATCACTGTCCCTGATTTGGGCCGAATCCCAATCCTAATTGAATAGGGCCCGCTTTACACACCGTTATAAAGTAGCACCTCCTAATGTTATTGTTCAGTGTTTTCTTCAGACACAGCCAGACCGCTGTTATACTCGCTTCATATTTTCAAACTTTTCTCAGGGCCTGAACACACAAAACATTAACATTGGAATAAATTACACTAATTTTGTACACTAATACTATAGAATCACAGACTTAGAAGGGGGGTTTTAGGGGCATCTGGTCCAACCCCCAAAAGAAGCCAGCTAGGAGTGGAGCAGTCCAGTGCAAGGATTCTTATATCAGAGAGAAGTTTTCAAACCCAGGCCATAGTCACCTAGCCACTTTCTAAACAACCAGATACCCCGGTACAGACGCTTAAAATAGGCCCTATTACAATGCCTTTTCACTATGTAAGTGGAAACACCCCTAAGCAAATGGTTATTCTGAAGTACCTCTGGATACATCCCCATTTTTTCCTGGGACAATTAAATAATGGATTATACCAATGTAGGGCTCTACGTTATAAACAGGGATCATGGGTTTCTCTAAAAAAAATAAATAAATAAAAAAATTCCCAATTTTTGGATTAAAAAAAGTAACCCAAAATCCACATTTTTCCGTAATTAAAATGAAATGCCACTGTATCTATCTATATATTAATGGCATTTCGTTTTAGTCATGGAAAAATGTGGATTTTGGATTACTTTTTTTAATCCAAAAATTGGGGATTTTTCTTTAATCGGAGAAAACCAGAATCCCTGGTGATCATCATATTACTATAGGAAATTGAGCCCTATGCACAAGAATCTAGTCTTTTTGACTTATTGTAGTATTATGTCTGGCTGTCAGGGAGCCCCAGTAGAGTTTGCACATCTTCACATATACAAGACAGAAAAAACATTCCTAGTACACATCCCCAAGGAGAGTTTAAAATGCTCCCTCTCTAAAGATATTAAACAATACAATAAACACTCAAAACAATGTGCATTTTGGGGCTGCTTCTTTTTGTGAAAGATGCTTAAGGTCAAATATATCAAGATATCTGCCTACCTACTTCACATACCCACAAACCCAGACTTATGGATCCATATACATGCCTTTTTCTGAATGAAGTAAACTTTACATTCAAAAAGCTCAGCTGTTTTCATAAGTAAGTGTGTATAATTTAGCACATGGACTATTCAAATTTTGGTCCATAATCATCTTCTTACCCAGAGTGATATCACCAGAGATTATGATGTTATCTTTTCCTAATTTCAACTTTTTTCATATTTAATAGAGCCCTCTGGAAAGGGAGAGTGCAAAATTATGTTCTTTTTATGCACTGTTTGGCAGCTCTGCTACCTATGAATGCCATCTGGCATATTTTCAGTCCTTAGAATATTCCACAAAACAGTCCAACAGCTGTTTGTAAAAATGAATGGAATGAGTATGTTCTTAGATGTTAGGAGAAAAGGGAAGACAGGAAATAAAAGTAGAGGACTAGATACTATATGATTCCCCACCAAGAATGTGTTTTAATTTAGCGTACTGGTATTTTTCAGGTTAACTTTATACAGTAGGTGTTTCAAAAGGGTGGAAGTAGTTGTTTCTCTTGCACAGATAGGAAGCTCTATTTTTGGGAGGACAGCAACATAGTAGGATTTAAATGTACATGGGTGGATCCAGGATCTCGTATATGGGGGTACAGCAGCAGTGACTGGTATTGTAAGAGTGGCTGCACCCCAGTCTGCCAGTCAGTCTCCTCTGGACCCCACCACAGAAGCAGCAGTCAGGTCTTTTTTTTTTTTTAAGTCCCTCAATTAGGAATTTTCCCTTCCCTTCTCTGCTCAGCAGCATGACCCCTCCCATTTCCCCTCTCTCCTACCTGCTCCTGACTCCCTGTTCTTAGCTGGCCAAAAGGCAGGGAAGTGGAGACTCCAGAAGTGCTTCTGCTCCACTCTAGCTGGGCTGAATATAGATCCAGGCTCAGTCAGAGACAGCAGTGGTACTGGTGGTGGTAGCAGTGGGCAGGTTCTGTTCCTCCACTCCTTCTTCCAGTCTGGCAGAGAATACCTGGAGGGACCATACAGAAGAGGGGAACCCACCCACTGCTGTTGAGGCTGGCTGGAGTGAGAGAGAATGCCTCTGGAGCCTCCTCTGCCTCAATCCTTGCCCCTATCCCAACCCCTGTTTCTGGGGCAGCTGGAGACAGCAACAATATGGGCAAAGCAAGGGAGAAGGAAAAGATGGGAAGGTGCTGCTGAGCAAGGAGGGGAAGGAAGGTGCGGGACAATTCTTATCCATTTTGGGGACTTTAAAAAAGTCCCCAGCTGCTAGTCCTGTGGCATCATTGACTTAAAAGAAGGTGCATCTGCACCACTCCACTTTCTCTGGACATGTCCTGGAGGTGTTGTATGTTCATGTAGGACCTGGAAAGTCAGGGTCTCATCTCAGCTGTTTCAGAAAGTAAGCACAAACATTCTGCGTGCAACAACTTGCTTATGCATGAGAGATTCTATACAGTATAAAGCACGTTGGGTCCATGCATATAAATAGCACTTGACAAAGGGACAGTTGACTTGAGGACTTAAATTGACCTCATCTGCCAATATATGAATAGAAATGCAATCTCTAGTATCAAAAGAACCCAAATCACATAAAGTCATTTTCTCTTTCTAAGTCTTTGGGTTGTCGTTTACTCTATAGCATATGCCAATAACATTGCTCCATTTGCCAATAACAATGCCACCTTGCCATCTGCCTGCACATGCTGACAAATTATAGAAAAAATGTTTGTTTGTTTTTTCCATCAGTAGTCAAATAAGTGGCAAATCTTGGCTGTACCAGTATCATCTCTGTACCAGTATTGTTCAAAATCAAACATCTGTAAAGTGATGTACACCATCCTTGTATGAAACTACACTGAAGGTGTCAGGTGCAAGCTGATGTCCCGAAAGGCTTAGCTGAAGCTAGCATGAAAATATTATATTACTGCATGCTGCTCATACAGCTGTTCAGGCAAGTGTTGCCATATCACTGTCTCTTGTTTCATCTATTGCCAGAGATCATTTTGCACCTGGAACTCCTTAAAAGATACCGGGCTGAGTACAAGGAATTTTGTGCAAAATACCAGATGTGTAGGAAACTGTTTTTAATGATACTGTCTTCATGTTTTGGACATAGCCTGAATTAATGAACCTAGAGCAAAGAAGGGTACTTTCAAATGCTTGTTTCTGTATTCTCAAAGTTTCTCCAACAGTTGTGTTCAGTCAAAACTCCAAAAGTGTGACTGTTTCTTTTAATTGAGTTCAGTTTCCTTTTTCATAGCAATGTTTTTAGTTAGATTTTAAAAAAATAAAATAATAGCTTCCTGAGCAATGTTATCAACAATTTTGAATTATCTAATGTATAAATCAACCTTTAGGAGCAGGGAACACAGTGCTATTAGCTCAAAAAAAAATAGTACCGTGGAGAAGGAAAACACCATCTGTCCTACTATTGTTGGATGGTGAGCTGATAGGGCTGTAGATTACACCTAAACAGATCTTGGGGGCCTTTGCTTCAGTGTTGAAACATAGTTGAGGATGATCCATACAGGCTAAGTACAGACAGTCAAAACGCCTAAGGCTGAGTCAATTCAGTCTTTGCAGGTTAGTTTAATGCTATAGCATGGCTCTCTGGCACTTCCTCTTCCGGCTGCCCCCAAGGTCTATGGGATTTGTGGTCCAACATCACAGCAGCTGGACTCTACATGGTTACTCATCACTTCCTTTTCCTGCTTCCAGGTGCCTGAGATTTGTAGTCCCAGCCGCCTGAGATTTGTAGTCCCAGCCAGCAGTAACCTTCAGTAAGTTTAGCAGGGCAGGGCAGTTCTGTATTTGGTGGAAGTGGGGTTTAACCCCGCTCCTTGGCTCCAGACCCTAGCCAGGGTTTGCCTGGGGGGAGCAGTACCTAGCTCTCTGTCCTCCCTCGCCCCGCCCCCCCCCGCCCCTCCCCAACCTTCTCTGCTGGAGCAGACAGTCCAGCCTATCCCAGGCCTGGAAAGTATGATGGCATGCTGAGTGACTGTTTCATAGTTAGTAGGGTCAGAAGGGACCTGAGCAGATCATCAAGTCTGACCCCCTGGCATGGCAGGAAAGAATGCTAGGGTCAAATGACCCTGGCTACGTGTCTATCTAGCCTCCTTTAGAGGAACCCCAGGGTAGGAGCAAGCACTACTTCCCTTGGAAGTTGGTTCCAGATCCTAGTCACCCTGACTGTGAAGTAGTGCCTCCTGATATCTAGCCTGAATCTGCTCTCCATCAATTTATAGCCGTTATTCCTTGTTACCCCTGGTAGTGCTCGGAGGAACAGGGACTCTCCCATTGCCTGGTGATCTCCCTTGGCCAGTTTGTAGATGGCCACCAGATCCCTTCTCAGTCTTCTCTTGTGGAGGCCGAACAGCTTCAGATCCCATAGCCTTTCCTTATAGGGCCTGCCCTGCTGCCCCCTGATCATGCAAGTGGCCCTTCTCTGGACCCTTTCAATGCTGTCCACATCCCTCCTGAAGTGTGACGCCCAGAACTGGATGCAGTACTCCAACTGCGGCCTGGCCAATGTTGCACAGAAGGGGAGGATCACCTCCATGGCCCTGCTTGTGATGCATCTAAGGATGCATGAAAAGGTGCAGTTAGCCTTCCTGGCGACATCCCCACATTGTCGGCCCATATTCATCTTGGAGTCAGTAATGACTCCAAGATCCTTTTCTGCCTCTGTGCTGACTAGAAGGGAGTTCCCCAGCCTGTAGGTATGTCGCTGGCTCTTCCTCCCCAGGTGCAGTACCTTGCACTTGTCAGTATTGAAACCCATCCTGTTCTCATCTGCCCACCCCTGTAACCTGTCCAGATCTAATTGCAGCCTGTCCCTCTCCTCCAGTGTGCCCACTTCTCTCCACATCTTAGTGTCATCTGCAAATGTGAACAAGGTGCTGGAACCCCACTGGCCACATCCTGTGATTTAAGTTGAACCAGCAAGGGGTCTGGGACAGAAGTTTCACCAACCATTTTGACCCAAATCAGTTAAGTCTGATACTACATTGCTCTTGATTAATCTTAGTGGTCCATCAGGCCATTTGGGGCTTTATCAGTCAAAACCAGGACCTTAAATTGCATGCTTTAACCTACTTTGGCAATTCTAGAGCACTGAAGTAAGGTGTTCCTGCCAACATATTCCTATCAAAAGGGAAGCAACTAAATTTATATGATCAGATCCCAAAGGCAGTCCCACATATAGCACATTGTCTTAGTCCAACCTCAAGGATTTGAAAGCCTGGATGATGGTGGTCAGAGTGCCAGCCTTCTCACTAGATGGAAATAGCAAAAGTTTCCTAGCTCCTAGACATTGCTGCAACCTGAGAATACAGGACCCAATACTGCAAACAAGGGGACAAGGGGAAGGTGAACTCCATAGGTATATGTTCCTATACCCCTCCAAAGTCATTAGGTCTGTCAACCACTATCAGCTCTGTCTTGTCTAGTTTCAACTTCAGTTGGTTCACCCACATTCACTCCCTAACTATACCCATGCATGGGGAAGAACTGAGACTGTGGGGCCTGGTTCAAACAAACAAGGGAGATATTGATGTAAGCATCAGAATCTCACTTAGTGGTCACAGATATACATTGAACAGGAGGGGCAATAAAATGGAACTTTGGAGAACATCACAATCAAGGTCCCAAGGGGTCAATGACCAGTTGCTCTTCACCACCCTTTGGGACTGTGCTGCAAGGAAAGAGCTGCCCCTTACATATTCACCAGGTCACAAAAGAGTACTGTAAATACCTCATGGTCAGCTGTATCAAACGCCCCTGGAATATATAATACAATCAACAAGGTACAATTCTCTGTTGATATCCAGGAAAAGATCACCAACCAAGGCCACAAACATGGTATCTATACTATATCCAGAATGAGAACCAGAATGACTGACAGAAGTCTAGGGACTTGATAGTGTTTTGGTGCACCTAGAGCTGTCAGGTGACTACCCATTCAATGACATTTCCCAAAAAAGAAGGTTGGAGATGGGGCTGTAGCTGGCTGGGGAGTCAGCATCAAGTGATTGTTTGTTTGTTTGTTTGTTTGTTTGTTTGAATAGGGACTGGACAATAACAGAGTTAAGATGCCTTTAGGTGGAAAACTCATCAGAACAGATTGTAGAGGACTCGATCTAGATTACCCAGTTGTTCATACCTGGAACAATTCTGATCTACAGAATTTTTAATAGTTCAAGGCCCAGACCCTTGAAAGGATTTAAGAGCCTAATTAATATCTACTAAATCAATGTGAACATAAACACTACTGAACTTTTGGGCCCAAATGCATCAATATTGACAATGAAGCTTTAGTTCCTACGTCTTGGGATGCAGTATAATTTGATAATCCTGGGGCCTTGTCACAAAGGACACTTATTATACACTGAATCTCTGTGTTATTAAATTTAGAATCTATTTCTCTAACATAGAAAGCTTGCTTATTGTTAGTCCAAGCCCCCGTAGTATAACGATCTTGAAATGACTTTGGTAAGGTGCTGAGTCAGGGACCTTCTAGGGCTGTGAACACTTAGCTTTCAACTTGATCCTGGCAGCAACTGAAAAGTAAAAAAACAAGGATCTTTGGGCATTTTAACACATGGAAGTGCCGCAGCACTGGGCATTTTGAAAAGCACCCAGCACTGTGTCACATGTAGTTATATAAATGGAAAAATGCATGTTAGCACTGAGAAAATGGTGGTGGTGCACTTTTGACCTGAAACACATTGGAGGTGTTTTAGTTCAAAAGTGCACCACCACCATTTTCTGTGTCCTGTCATGCATTTTGCCTCTTATACAACTGCATGCAGCACAGCACAGTTTACATCAGCTCGCGCGCAGAGCAGACTTGATTAATCAAGTCTACTCCAATGCAGCAGATCTCTGGCATGTCATGAGACAAAAAGGTAGGTGTATAAATACCCCTTGATCCTGATACATGCTGGTTTCCTCATCCCACCTGGAGGTTTGGTACAGCAGAGAGGTCCCTGAGTGGATGAAGACCACAGGTTGTTAAATAACATTTAATAGTGACCATTCATACTAAATACAAGATTATTGCCATGAACAGAAGATCCACTTTACTGAAAGAAATAATCTCTTGGTCAATTAAGCGTTGTGGGATTTTGTAAAGGAATCATAGTTAAAACTATCCCCACAAAAGACTTATAGGGAAACAGTTTTAAAGGATGCACTATAAGGGCTCCTATACATATGCAGGGAGGCTACTCCAATGTGCTGTAATTACAGTGCATCAGAGCAGACTCAAGTAATCGAGTCTGCTGGAGCATGGTAATTACTGCACTCCAGCAGACTTCAGCATCATGTATATCAGCATCCATCCACTGAAAAATGGTGGTGTTGTCATTGGTGCCTGGTGCCTTTTGAGTCAGGAAATGGGAAGGGGGGTCCTCTGGTGGCCGATCCCACTGACCGGGGTGGGGGGTCTCCCACAGCCAATCTCACTCACCATGAAAGTGAGCTGCTTCCAAAAGTCCCGTGGCCACTTCTGGAAGCGGCGCGGCCGCTTTTGCTGGCAGCCCTGTTCTCCATCCAGCACTCCCAGGGGGGGCACTGGTGCTCATGCCTGCCCCCCTGCCACCAGCTAAACAGGGAGCCACCCTGGCAGGGGGTGCACTGGTGCTCTCAGGGGGATCACATGCACCCCCTACACATTGCCCCTGGGTGGAGAGCTTTAAACTAAAGCTCGTTCAAAAAGCTTTAGTTCAGAGTGTCCTACCACCATTTTTTAGTGCAGGAGTGCTGACACACGTGATGCTCTGGGTGCTAATTAAAGTACACACCCCCTACCTCCCACAGCACATCTATAAATGCCCTGACTATTTTATATTCTTTGCAAAGGGGTTACAAAAGGAGTACTGAAGTGGATGATTGAAAAAAGAAATAGTTTTAAACAGATTATGGAGGAGAGTTCTGATTTACTGTCTTCGTTAGCAGTGATAAAAAAGCTAGCTCTAATTCCAGTATTTTATTGTTCATCTTCCTTCTGTTTTGAACTTTAAAGTGAAATAACTCCTTCCAAAAAGTGTGTTGTAAATTCCTCCTACATATACACAAAAAAAGATTTCTATTGTTATGCTGTTGCTTTTAAAGTGACTGCTGACATTACACCCACAAACCTGGCCAGCAGAAAGAAAATCAGCAATACAAGAAAATGACAATAGGATTTCTGAATTATTTGTATTCCGATCTTAGCCTAAGGCAAAACACACGTTTGTCATTGCTATCTTTTGGCTCTGACAGAATGTAGCATTTGTTAGTGTTGTACCAATTAGAGCACTGATCTACTGAGGGTAACTAATGGATTTCTGGTTTGAATTCCACGCTAGGAATTATCAGGCTAGTATGAGGACTAGTCACAACTGATATTTCATTTTTGCCAGAAAGGAAAACCTTGTTTTCCTCCTGGCAGAAACGAAAATTAATTCTCCAGTGAAGAAAATTCAGAAATATATTAAAGAAAGGCAAGCAAGGTTAAACTGTTGTCTCTTTATATTTTGCTTTTTGATTAATTGGTGAGTCTAATCTTCTATCAGTATGTGAATTTGCACTGGTGACTTCTAAAAGGAATTGCTCTTGCACCAAAGCACCAAATAAAAGTAAGTTGAACAGGGTCAGAAAGGGAAGGGCAAGACCTTAAAAGATAATATATTGCAGCAAAGCAATAGATCTCAGGTCTTTCTATACCATGACCCCATGATTAGATCCCTAAGGCAACAAAAAGAGGAACAAACATACAAAGAAAAATATTCAGTGACATTAATTGATTCCTCACTTAGCTTCGTAAATGCTAGCTTCTGAACCAGAAGCAATATAGATGCTTTTTTCTAGTTTTCTCTGGATCTCTCCTTCTTCTGTCTTGTTAACAAAATGGTGGGAGCATCAGTAGAGGTTAACTGATGCCTGAATTTATAATTTTTTTCCATGCCACAACAGGAAAGGACTGCAGCACTTTCTCCAGTTACCTCCCCTACCCTGAGAAAAGAGCCTCCAGGACTCCTAGTCACAGGTCAGAACTCTATTGTACCATCCATTTTGTGCAATGAATACTAAATGCAAGGTGCAGAAAATCCCCCTGAGGACCAGGACTCCCTCACTTCGAGGCCAGGGTCCATCACACTGAAACAACCTCCCTCTAAAAACTGTGCCTTATAGGATATGTGTGCATCACATCTCTTGCCCTTGGGCTGGACCAACTTTAAAAGGAGGGCTAAAGCTCATTCTGCTTAGGCCATTGCCTGGTGGTTAGAGATGGGGGACTCAGGTTTAATTTTTCCGTGGGTGAACCCTATTTAAAATGTGTCACATGTTAACTAGGAATATGCCCTGAACAATATGCTGTAGGTTTAAAAGGTGAGAGTGTCTCTTCCACTACTTTTTCTGTTGATTAAAATGTTGGGAGATATATCATATTACATACATGCCTAAGTGTTTCTATTCCATCTGAAAGCCTATGTAGATAAAGTGGAGCAAGTTCGCTTGAGCATATTTAGAAGGTAAATGCAGGTTGAATGTTGCTTTGCAAGTGGCAATATAATCTAAACAGCACAAATACCAAAAAATGCAGTTACTACGGGACTACATAGGCTGTGTGTAGATGAAACGAGGGGCATTTGTGCGTGACACTTTAAAGTAGGTTAAATGCTTTTGCACCACTTTAATGGTGTTGGTGTTTGCACACATTGGCAGTGTATTGCACAGTAATTCCAGCTGCTGTAGCAAATTCAGTGGTGTAATGCGCCTTAAATGACTTGGGGCACAGCAAACTAAAACTCTGAGGAGTTTTAGTTTGCTGCCCCTATAGCTGTGGAGCAAAGCACTGGGCTCTGTGCAGCTCAGGGGCTCTGCAGGAACCCTGTGCAGGCAGCCTGGCAACAGCCCGGAATGCAAGCTCCACCCAAGAAAAGTGTGGAGCCTGATCTTATTTTTTTCCCCCCCATGGAGCTTCCTGCCTGCTTTAGCTGCACAGGGGCCCGGTGCTTCCCTCCATGGCTATGGTTCCCCCTGGGACCATGTGAACTGGGTGCCTGTGGGAAGGTACCACCTGGGGGGAAGGGTACTGCTTCTATGGAAGGAAGCACCATCTCCCCCCTCCCCAACAGCTGCCCATGGATAGCTCTACCTGCCAGCAGCTCGCCCTCTCCTCCCCACTGCTGGAGAGGCAGGTAAGTTCAGGTGTGTGCACGACATGGCAGTTTAAAGGGCCCTAAACTGAAGCAGTGTTTTTAAAATCTCACTGCATCAATTGAGGGCCCCTGTTTCATCTATACATGCCCATAAGCACCACTTAAGTGAATTAAGATGAAGCAGGAATTAGTCCATACTGAGCTCATCTATGTGAGACTTTTACTGCGTAGTAGACTAATTATCTGCACAGTAAACATTGAGCGTCTACATGTATACCCCTAGTTGGCTGGGGCAAAAAGTACTTCATCCTGCGGGCTGCCTGCTGCTTAGTCTCTCAATGAAGCACCCTGATGCCCCAGCCAGGCCCCCGCAGCACATTGAGCCAGAGGGAGCAGCCCTGGGCCCTATCTGACTGCCCTCTCCCCAGGCCCTCTTCCAGCCAGGGCTGTTCTGGCCTGCCTCAATGTTCTGTGATCCCAAGTGCATATTTAAACATTACAGTGCATTAATATGCACATCTAGATGCACCCACTGTCTCTTTACCAGCTTCCCTCAAAATCATTAGCTGCCACCATCCATGTGTTACACATCATATGGAAGTTTCACAAGTAGTAATTGCTCTTTATGTGTGTCTCCAGTACCTGCAAGTGCAGGTAGTTTTATAATAAAAGTAAGGTAGATTTTTACATAAAGAAGGGCCATAAATTATAGTAACTAAACCCACACCACATGGTTTCTGCTTACAAGACACATTTCTATAGACAAGATAAGTAGAGGTTACTGTTTTAAATATCTTTTTACCCTTTTGGCTTAAGTACTTCAAAAGGGTATTAGAAATTTAAAGGCTCAGTTAGGTCACTACAACTATCCCTATCAGTGCAGTAAACCTTTGGGTCACTATTCGTATAGATTAAGAAGTTTAATGTTAAGACATTTTTGTTCATATGTAGCCAAAATAATCTAGACAAATTTGGTGTGTTGTGTATGGATTTGGTTACTCAATGTTCCTCTACTATTTGCAATACTCTGGATGTTACTTCAATAACTTCTGCAGAAAGCTGTAAATTTACTTATTTTTTCTTTCTGTTACATGTTGTCGGTGTAAGATGTAGGCTGCCCTAAACTCCATTTTAGTGACACTTTTGTTCTCCTTAAGAAAAGAAAAAGAAAAAAAAGCAGTGTGCACTTGGGTGATGGATAAATTGAGTAGGAAGCTTTGAGATACATTTCCAGGAAAGCAAGGCACTCAGTGCAATAAGTAGAGTTCTTCAATCAGAAACAATGCCAGCTGCACCACTAAATATTCACTTAGAACAGACACTCAAAAGTGGGGAAGTCAAGTACAGAATGCTAAACTATTCTGCAGCTGCCTTCTCTCTTTCTCCTGTATTACACATGCCACAATGGCTTTTCAGAATTTTTATGTCATCATAAAGATATTTTCTTATCATTAGGAAAGTCAGCTTATTTTTCTATGGCATGTTAAGGTGCTAAAAACCTTTACAACCTTGATTTAATTCCCTTTACTACTTCTCTATTAAGAAAATAAATTGTGATTCAGGAAGGTTGCTCTTGTGCAGACTTTGCTATTATCAGAACCTGTGGAAGTTTAAATTCTTACCTGTATAACTTATTACTTTTCTTCCACTTCCAATGCTTCCTTAATCTGACTTCAATGGCAACACCAGAAAACAGTGACATTGGACAATTGTTAGATAGGTAGAGAACAAAGAGTATGCACATTTGTACTTATTTTACTGTACCAAAATATTTTTTCAGAACTCACTGTCTGTTTTATTCACTTCATTCATTAACTTACATGTAGGCGACATCATTCTTGCAAATTCTACAGATTCAATGTCCATTTGAGTTCATTCATGTTGATGTCTGCACCAGAGAAATTTACTGATGTCAGAAAGTCCAGTGCTCTACCAATACAGAGCATGTAGCAGGTTCAAGGTCCTGACTACAAAAATTTTGGAGCAGGTTTATCATCTGCTTAATATTATCTGTATATTGTGCCTAGCATGGTTATCTGCATATCATGCCTAGCATAAAAGGGCCCTTTTTTTCTTTTACTGTAGTCTCTATTTGCTAACATAATATATTTGTGTGTGTGTGTGTGTGTGTGTGTGTGTGTGTGTGTCTACACATACACACATGTATAAATCAGGTATTAAGTTCACAGGACATTAATCTGGAAAATTTGAATGATCAGTCAAGTTATTAATCTGGAAAACTGAGGCAGAGAATCTTTAGTTTACTGAAGAAGAAAAGAGCTCAATGACCAATGAGAAAAGTAACTGTTTGATCTGATATATGAAATATATTGTACAACATGGTATATTTGTGTATGTTCAGTTCTAAACAGGAATTTGTTCTGCTTTATTTATTTTTAATATATCAGTTATTATATGAAAAAAATAAAAAGAGAGATCACAAAGAACTATATCTCACAAAATATAAGTGGTTTAGCAGTCTTTCTGCAGGGGGAAAAAACAAAAACAGCCGCTGTAGCTTGGTTTGAGAATGAACCAGTCTTCATGCCACTTTTGAACTGATGCAAACAAATATGGACATAAACTGCAATACTGAAGTGAAAACTACTTAATGTTATAAATAATAAGTGCTTCCACCTATAATTTATTTTTAATCAAGAGGAAAAAGAACGATATCTGGAAGGAGCACAGTGAATGTATAATTCAATGCCATGCTATCTGGAATTAAGGAAATCATTATCACGTTTGTGTAATACTGTAAACCATATACATCTGTGTGCTGATACAAAAGATGAATACTGATGTCAGTAGTGTCCCAGGAAAATGACTGTATTCCCACTATCAGAAATGAAAGCATAGCTGACCACAACCAGTGAATGGGGAATATGTTTTCATAAAAATGTGTACATCTACATTTACTTGCATAAATGACGAAGATAATGATGTGCAGAACTCTGCAATCTAAGACACATGTCTGTAGTACTCATCAAAAATGTCTCTGTCTGATTTCTGACAGTACTTTTTTGTGATTCTTTCTGTAACATTTTAGTTACAAAAAAAACCTGACAGCACTGTTGTCAGTTCCTTCTTGTCTTTTTTGCTTATTGAACATCTCAAGGAAAGGATGTAAAGCTCCTTATTGCCATTTCACACAGATAAGCCATCTGTGGACAAGGAGTTGACAGATATCTGTCTAATCAGATATCCATATTGAATTGTACTGTGAGTCGAAACCTGTATTTTTTTATATCATTATTATTTTGAAACTTTCATGAGTTTGATGGAAGCTCAACATTCTAGAAGTTTGTCAGAATTGTGACACTTGTTTTGGACCCTGATTTTACAGGTTATTCACTCTGCATAATCTTGCATATGCATTTCTACGTTAGGAATTGATCTTAATTGTTATAACTAGTCAATACCTTCCTTGATGGAGTGCTTAAAATTATTTGAATATAGTTTTATGGATTGAGTTCCTTTGGAGAAGAATCTAGCCACGGGGGAAATTTTACATTTACATTTGAGGATACATTTTTCTGTCTATTATGACTGTTATCCTAATAACAGTAGAAAGAAAAAATGTAATTAAAAAAACCTTTTACAGAAATTGGAGAACTGATGTGTTAGATGTGACACCTACAAGGTTGGCACATTGACAGGGTGATGTCAAGAAGCTTGCACTGCCACAGGCTGTACTGTACCTATTCTTTAGCTCAATAGAGAACTGTAGTCTTTAGGGCTGTCATTTTGACTTCTTCCATTAGTTATGACCTGATATAAAATAATTAAAGTAAATAATCTTTAAAATATGATAGTGCTTGCAAATTTCTGTGTGAAACTATTGCTCCAGGCAGTTGCTATTACCTTTTCAGAGATTTCATAGATTTCATAGACGTTAGGGGCTGGAAGGGACTTCAAGAGATCATTGGGTCCAGCCCCCCTACCATAGGCAGGAAGTCAGCTGGGATCAAGTGACCCCAGCAAAAAATATATCCACCTGTTCTTTGAAGGAATCCAGAGTGGGTACTTGCACCACCTCTGGGGGGAGTCTGTTCCAGACCCTGGACACATGCACCGTAAATAACTTTTCTCTTATATCCAGTCTAAATTGGCGTTCCTGGAGTTTACGGCCGTTAGACATTGTTATCCCTTACATGCACTAAATAAGCGGAAGGAGTAAAAGCCTTGAAAAATCAAAGGATTGCATTCTAGGATAGGGCTATCCTCTTACTTTGCTACCCTTGTGTTCCTGCATATGCTACAATTGTTTTAAGTGCAGTGCTTCAAGGAACTGTCACTGAACTGATGCTTCTGGTATGCACTATGACTTTTGTGGCTCACAAAGTTGCTGATATATCCAGATAGATATATAGATATATATGTAACACCCACACAAACATTGGGTTGTGTATTGGGTTTTTTTTTTTTGGTGGGGGGAGCAGGGTTGTGTGTGTGTTTTGATATGGGCAAAATGGCTTCTGTTGTTCTGGCCATGTGCTCAGCACATGGTAAGCTGGGGCCTATATCTGGAGAAACTATGTAAAACTCTCTTGCTTCATTGGCCAGAGGAAGCAGAGGATGCTTCAGATACATTGGTGGGAGAAAAACTAAAATGTAGCCCTCCCTGATTGGACAGGGCTTGGGTGATGTCACACCAGGTGTATAAGAACAACTCACTAGGGTTCTGGGGCTCCTATTCATCTGCCCACTGAGAGCTGTATGGTTACATTAGAAGCCAGAAAGCCTACTCCCCAAGGCAGGGGGAGGGAGATCTCCTCCCCTCTTTGCTGGAGAGGCAAACACTATTTGAAGTGAAAGCCTCAGGTAAAGGGAGAGAAAGTCTGTTTTGGAGTTTGAAACTCCTATTTCCTCCCTCTTTCTTTCTTTTCTTTTTTTTTTTTTAAAGTGGGTTAACACCATGGAGGTGTTAATCACTGGAGCAAACTGTCCAGGAATAGGTCCTGACAGTTACTGGCTACAGGGGCTGGCTTCCTTTGATTTGCAATTGTATTATCTCAGCCTGGGGTATAGCTGAGACTGGATGTCTTTGCTGCAGCCATAGGCCTGGGCCTTTTTTTCTGCTGTTTCTACAGCTATGGCATTTCAGCCTAGCTGTGCAGCTGAACCCCAGCTATATGTTCAGGCCTCAGAGTAGTATAGGCCTGGCCAGCTTTTGCTGCCCAGGTCAGGCTCAGTGAGGTAGGCCTAACCTCTTCCTCAAAGTTTTGTTTTTTTGGGGGGGGGGGGGGGGTTGGTTTGTTTGTTTGTTTTTTTGGGGGGTTTTTTGCAGTTTTTGGTCAGCAGATCTGGGATTTGGACTAGGACTGTAGGGATGCAGCATACGGATGAAAGCCACAGTTAACCCCTCAAGGCTACCACTTGGAAGTGGGGATCACCCTACCGCAGCACAGGGAGCAACGAGGGGCCCTTTGCAATACAGAAGGACCTGCGCTCTCTAGCAGCTTCCCTCAGCCTAGCAAACCCAAGGAGCAGCTCAAAGGACTCTCCACTGAAGCCACCTTTCTAGCCCATTGCTGAAGGGCAGGTGTAAGGGTACAAGCACCCAGAACTGTCTTTTGGGTGAGCCCCAAGTCCCAGACTTCCTGGGCATGGGTGAAACCTTCTCAAGAGGGTGCAGTCAGTGAACTATGCCTTGTAATTGGTAGTGTTTTAAATTGTATCTAATGTTTCCTTTGTTTTCTTTGCCTTTGTGTTCAGTAATAAATTTGTTGTCTCTGTTTACACTGTTTGTGAGGAGGGGGTTTTGTTTAATATACTCACTCACTCGCTCGCTCGCTCGCTCGCTCGCTCACTCAATACATCTCTGGACAACCTGCACCCTTTTTCCAAAAAAAAAGCTACTGGAAATTAAGCAAGGAAATATTATTACATCAGTTTCTGACACTTACATTTCTGCCTAGCAAAAAATGAGGGAAGGGTTTCTCATGATCCACAGGGAGCAGAGCAATAAGCAGGGTCCTGTTAGTTGTTGCTACTCAGTTACTTGTTAAAAGGAAAGATTTTTTTTCCCCTTCATTCTTCCTATCAAGAACAAGGTACTTATTCTGGGGCATGTTGTATGCCAGAAAAATATGCCATGCAAAACCCTCAACCACACTGCATGGCCACCTCTGACAGCTGGCATTGCTCTCAGCCCTGCTTCCTGCCTGTAGCCAACTGTGAGACCCTGCTTGGCTGGAGCAGACAAGTGTGAACTGAAGCTATCATGCTGCCCTGCTATGGTTAAGGTTAGCATGGGTCTGCAAACAAGCCAGGGATGCCAGCAGACTGTAATCTAACTTGAGTCGCTAGGGAATCTGGTACAGAATTTTGATAAATTGGTCTAAAGTAAATCACTTATGTCTGATACTACATCCCTCCAGGTCTATCTCAGACCAGATTTCACCATTTTTGAACCAGTCTATGTACACTGGACTTCTGTTCGGTTGCCGGTGTAGACCAATTTCTGATCAATTATACCAGTTTATATGTAATGTCTGTACCTGATTAGAAACTGTAGACTCAAGAGATAAAAGGCAAAGTTACCTTTAACTAATAAATGTATTTAAAAAGCAATACACACCAGAAAACTTGTTAAAGAGGAAGCCATTATCTTTATGTATTCCTTTATATAGAAACATGAGGGAGACCAGACTCAGAAAATATTTGGACAGATCAGCTTACTCTATCCTCAGTGGATCCATCTATTTTTTACCTTAGGAACATAGCAGCATCCCTCTCCATTCTGCCCATCCAACTGTGTTAACAAGATAGGAACCTGTTGGCATTTCTTCCTTTTATTTATTAGGGTAATAAAAGTGTCAGTTGATACACACTGTGTTTCAAGACCACCTATTCAGGAATAAACAAGTAACTTGGACAACAGGGTAAACATGCATATTATTTGCATTGCACTTTATATATTTTAATCAGCACAACACTTCTGAAACTAAAATAGTACAGCAAAACTTCAGATACCCTCCATTTACTCAGAGATAGCATCCCAAAACAATTGGATGTTTAATAAATAAATGCTGCTGCTTCTGTTGGGCAAACTCTTTCATAGGTGTCACATGTTTAGCTACATTATACAACTGATTGCCCCAGGACAAATTTGCTGCCAGCATTCTCACTCCCATAGGGCTTGTTTTTAATGATTTTTATTGCTGGAAAAGGTATCTGGCATTCTTAGGCTAAAGAATTGGATAATTGATTAATTTCAGTAGTTTCCCCATGCTCTTGGAAAGAGCAAATGCTATTTAACAGCAGTAAATAATAGCTCTGTGTTATTTCAACACTATTTACATAGATTTAGAGCTGTTAGAAACAAGAATTTCCAGTTTTCAGGGAACACTGTGATTTCAAAATTTATTTACACTTTATCTAAACCAAATGTAAACAATTTTGAAATGTGCCATAAATATACGTGTTCCCACACTACACGCACAAAAAAATTTATGTGATTTACCATTTCCCTCAGCATTACATTTTTACCATACCATCAAAAATTGCATCTTATTTTGGTACAATTAGCTTGAACAGTATTTCTATGATTTAATATTACTACCCAGATTCACAAGGATAATACTAGTTTGTATGCTCATAAATAGTGCTGAATTTTCTGGGGGGTTCTATCTATAGGTAGTGATTTTTAAATGTATAGATGATATTTAGGTGCCTTACTGCTTTTCACCTTTGAAAGCCAACAGAAATTAGAAATCTAACTGAACTATATATTCAAAACCCTCCCCAATTACACTTTTTTCATTCTTCTATGTATGACCTGTGTAAACTTATCCTTACCATGTATTTATACATAAAAAAATCTTTTCTAGAATTTTTTTTGACAGATAAAAATAATTTCTTCAAAACTTTTTCTAGAAAACTATTTTCCTATCTGAATAAAACAATATTACTTTATCAATTTAGCAGACACTCCTATATTGTACTTAGGTCAATATGATAATATCTATCATTTTCAATTATATTTGGATAATTGAGAGAAATGTGGTACTGGTCTGCAAATGTTTTTTTTTTTTAATATATATATATAGAATATATATTAAAATGAAACACCACAAATATATATATTCATAGTGTTTAGACATATATATATAAGTGGTGTTTCATTTTAATCATGGAAAAGTGTGTGTGTGTGTGTGTGTGTGTGTGTAAACTATGTGGCAAAATGCCATCTCTGTCTCTCCCTAAACTCTGCTATCAGGCTGATGACCAATCTGACAATTTGGTTACCATGGTCACTGCAGAGGGAAAACATCCCTGGCCCCACTGGCTTCAGGTAACCCTAAGTTGTAACCTGAGTTGGATACATTCCTGAGGGATGGGAAAACCTGCTCCCTTTGTCTACATGACTGGCCTCACACACCTGGGTGGGGGCTTAAACTACCTATTGTTCTAAGAAATGTTATCATGATGGGGAGGGGGCTAGAGACCCTGCCAGTCTACTAGGCAACCAGTGATGCATTTCAAATTGTTTGGCTGGCAGCCAACAACTGCTGGCCTTCATTGGGTCCAGTAAATGAGGCCATAAGGTCTATATAAGTTAAAGACTGCCCAGGAGGAGGGGCAGAAGCCATGATGAGGACTCAGAGAAGCTGGACCATCTGAAACTCACTCTCTCTTTGAAACTCATGTTCAAACTGCTTATCTCAACAGGGAATCTCCACCTTCCTCTGGATGATACTTGTGAGTAAGCTACTCGAGAGCTAACTAGATATATAGGTTGCAGTAACTCAGATGTGTGATCAAAGGCTACCATGCCACTATTTGTTCTATGGTATTTCTCTTATATTGCTCTACCCTGCACCCTATTCCAAACCTACTGCTTGTAACCAATAAAGTCCTCCTCTGTACTTAGAATAGGAGACTTATTGGGAGAGGGTCTAGATTATGCCTTGGGGTCCCCTTGGTTTGGCTGACTAAGGGAGACCACCATTTGTGCTTCAGACTGAGGGAAGCACCCCAAATTCTTGCAGTTGTTTTGAACCCCTCAAGGACTACTAGGCCTGTGTTTTCTAAGGGGCACAGGGCTAAGATCAGTCCAGACCCTGGGTGGTGGTGGCGTTACCCCAGGCTTGTAGGTGTACTCGAGGAAGGGGGTTGGCCAGATGTGAGGCACCCCCAAGGAGGCACTCAGGCCTGGAAGGTGGTCAGGTGCAGTGAGGCAGGAGCACCCCCTACTGGCCTGCCACATGAAAAATGTGGGGTTTGGGTTCCTTTTTTAATCCAAAAATTGGGGTTTTTTTATTAATCAAAGAAAACCAGGATCCCTGCTAATTACCAGTAAAACGTACAGATAGGTATATGTTACCATCAACAAAGTTGAAAGTTTGAAGCAATTCAGGGATATAGCAACATTTTATCTTTAAAAATTAAGGAAGATGTGCAGGTAACCCCCTACCGTTCTTTGACAATCTGTAGCCTCATGCCTCAGCTAGTCCCTCCACAGCACACTGAGCCAAGAGGACCAGCCACAAGCTGGCAGACTTCCCCCTAAACCCCCTGCCAGCTGGGGCTGCTCCACCCTGGGTAGAGGTTCTGGGTGCACATGAAGATGTGTGCCTGGGAGCAATAAACTCCAAAGTGATAAGCTCTAGAATTTATTCAAGTGCATTAATGGGCATGTATACACATGCCCTGTGATGGGACCACAAGTCAGCCAAGGCCATGAGGATACAAACGCCCTGCAATGTGAGACACCCAATTGCAGTTAGATTTAGGGATAAATAAAACTTTTATAATTAGGGAAAACACTACACCAAAACTGGGGATGAAAGAACATAACAGTAAAAATGTGAACCAAATTAAATCCTGACATTTTTCACTCCTACACTTGGCCAGTGCTTTCTTCTCAGTCCTTAGCTGGTTCTAGCATCATGCAAGAATAATCACTGTTTTTGCAGCAAAGTCATCTTTGTCTCCCAAGGTCTCCACTTCTCTGCTGGCCCTCAGCAGTTTGCCTCAGCCCTACTGCTCCTGCCTTTGCAGCTTTAATTCCATGTGGCAGACTCCTTCCATCTCCACTTTCTAGGGCTTCATGCCAGCAGAATATAATGGACTCCAGCTGGCTGCAGGCTGGCAGAGACTCACACAGGTACAGGCAGGCACACTCAGGCATATGCACTTTCTGGCTACTTGGTTTATATCTCCTCCCCCAACAAGCTTCTAGAAGGAGCCAGAGTTCTCTGGGCAGAGACCCTTCCAGCACCATCCAGAGGGCAGAGTGCCATTACTTAGGCCACACCCAGCCTCTCTACACTTCAGCCACTAAATTTTCTCTGCCAGAACAAAACCCATCAAAAGAACCACTTGCAATATATAACATACAAAAAACAAAAAATAAAGCCACATAATTGTCACAGTGCCTAAGTCCACTTAGATGCCTAATAGCTGGAAAATGATCTGTCCCTAAAATATCTTTACTGGATTCAGTATGTGCTGAGTTAGGCCATTTAGACATAATGCAGTTCAGGATTTCATAGCCAAGTATGGAATACTGAATACTCATAGATCCTTGAAAAATGAAGTTTCATATTTTGTTTTTTCTTTTGCCTCCCCCCCCCCCCAAGAACGTACTTGGTCTACATAGAGGGCCTGTTGCACCTATTAAGTGTACACATGGACTTATGTGCTATCATGGATCCATAGGCAGAAATACTGTAGAGGATTCCCTGGCTTACCTGAAGGTAGGTGAAGCGAGGAGGATGTGTGCAATGTTCTGTAGGTAGTGACTATTCAGGGTGTCTAGAGAAGGGGCTCCTTGTAAGGACAGGGGAAATGGAGGTCATTCATTGATGGTGATAGCTATGACTAAGGGTAGATCAGCACTGGGAGATTTTAATATGATTTTTTACGAGGGTAGTCTGAATGTAGGATAAGGATTTTGTCAGTTTTGTTTTACCATATTCTGTTATCAAAGCATTTTATTATTTTCCCCATTTGTTCTTCCTTAAAATAAGCTCCTTTGTGTTTCTGTTACTTTGCCTAACTATCTGTGGTAAACTGTGGTATCTGGGCAAGTTAATTACCTGGGCATATTCATTCAACATCATGAGGGGCCAATAAGTTTACAACCAATCAGTACCTCTGGGAGCATGCCAGCACATCAGGGAGCCTGCATATCAGCGTGGAGGCTGCTCCAAGATGCTGGAATTTGAGCACATCAGAGCAGACTTGATTAATCCAGACTGCTGGAGCATGGCAATTACCGTGCTCCAGCAGACTCTTGTTATGTATCAGCATCCCCAGGCTTAAAAATGGCAGCAGGGGTGCTTGAACTAAAACTTGTCAAGCAAGCTTTAGTTCAAGTGCCCCAATGCCATTTTTAGTGCAGGGACACTGATGCACGAGATGTGGCAGCACTTTAATTAGAGCGGCTCTGAAGGCTGCCATATCTCTGAGCCATTATAATTAAAGCAGCCTCCCTCTCCGCCACACACACACTCCCCAGAGAATGTGTACAAGTGCCCTTAAAGTTTTCTCACAGATGCCCAAATGCAATTCTGCTCCACCTGTTCATGTCCTGAAAACTTAGTAATACTAAATCTAGTTTTGTAATGCACCAAAATCTTATAGTTAAGATTATGTCACAAAACAGCTGTGAGGTGGAGAGAGGCCAAAGCATCTTTTGTATTAATTATTCCTCAGGGACATGAGTAGGATATAATTTAATTGTATTTAGGTACCTTAGTTTACTTATACATCAGTAGGTGGAAAAAAATCTGTCCCTTAGTAAGTAGTTGACTCAAGCTTTGGACTGGCAGGAAGGAAGGGAGAAAGAGACAGAACTTAAGCTGTGTAAATCAATGTCAGACCCTTAAATTTAAGAGATCAATATTTTTTTTTTCCAGCTGTAGATCTGGCCTAGTCTAAAGTGCCAGCTAGCATTGAAAATGAACCCAGAGAATGAAGTAAAATCAATATGGGGTAAGGATTCTGAGATGAAATCTTTTAAGGGACAGTTTTAATTTTTCCTCCTTCACCCACAGAAACATCCCCTACAGTTGTAGCCTTAATCCTGATGTTGGAAACAAAAATAAGAAAGGCAACTTTAATCTCTGTAACTAGAAACTACAGACTGAATAGAGAGAAATATTGCACTGAAGATAACATAAATTATCAGTACTTCTAATTCGTACTGACATTGGTGGTGATCAATGACAAATAGTAAACAAGTGCACACCTGCCAAAATGACATGTTATCAACCTCCTGAGAAGTTTCCATTTCCTACCCAGGTTCAAATATTTAATACTGGCTACTATTATTGAAATGGCACCACATAAATTGTGTGCCCTCAAGCCAATACAAGTGGTCTTAAACCAGAGGCTATTAGAATGGTAGTTTATGGTCAATACTCAGACCTTGCCCCTGTACATATAACTTTGTATTACTCAGAAGTTATTTCTGTTTGAATAATGGGAAGAAGGGAAATGCTGCCTTCTTTATAGACCCTATAATTCAAAGAAAATTAACCTGCAAGGTGACAGTTTTTAAAGTGTAATTATTTATTTGTAAATGTATGTCACCTTTCTCTGTTATCTTCGTAGTCTAACACTCCTGCTCAAGATAGTTGTCTAATCTGCTCTTAAAAGCTTCCAAGAAGGGAGATTCCACAACCTCACTAGGTAATCTGTTTGAATAGCTAACCACTTTCACAGTTAGATAGATCCAGAACTTAAAAACTGGGGCTACAGAGGTGGCTGCACCTTGCACTCCCAATCCCTCCTGCCCCCATCACTGAGGTAGGCAGGCCACACAGCAGGAGCAGCAGCCAGGAACTTTTAAGCAACCAAATCTGGTAAGGATCTCCCATTCCCAGCACATGGTACCCCTTACCTTTCCTTCTATGTTCAGGAGGCTTTCACCTCTACTTACATCTCTGGACACAGGAGAAGCAGACCCAAACACCACCACCACTGTCCCAACCATTCCTGCCTCCCTCCAGCTGGGATTACAGGGAACAGCTGCGGGGAGGGGGGGTGGGGGGAATGCCTGGAAACTGGTGGTTCGTATGTCCTACAGGGACTTAAAGCAGTCTCCAGCTGCTGGTCCCACAGTGTGGCTTAAACAGGGGTATGACTGTAGCTGTGCCCCTGAAAAGTTCTTCCTATACACCCAACCTATATTTCCCTGTTGCAATTTAGGGCTGTTGCTTCTTGTTCTGGCCCCTGAGATCACAAAGACTAGCCTATCACCATCCTCTTTATAACAACCCTTTCTGTCTCTGAAGTTTGTTACTAACCTCCCTGCCCATGTCTTCTGTTTTCCAGACTAAATAATCCCAATTTTTCCAAACTTTCTTGTAAATCATATTTTCTTGACTGCTAATCATCTGTCATGCTCGTCACTGGATTCCTTCTAATTCTTTCATATTATAACAGGAACTCAGGCAGGAGCCCTGTTACTTGGATAAAATCAGGCAGGATTGACCTTGTGTTGAACCCTGCCAGGTGAAGGAAATTACACACCCGAGACAGGATCGGGTAATTAGCCCACCAAAACAGGCATAAAGCTGGTGGTGGGGCAAGGACTGATTTGCCTTTGGGCACAAGAAGAAGAATGTAGAGTCTCTGAGACTCTGAGGAGAAAACTATGAGACTAACCTGTAGCTTGAGAAGATGCTAGGAGTGCTGGGAAGCTTGGCAGGCCTGCTATGAAAGAGAGGATCCCTTCTGAATTAGTAATGGCACTGGTGAGTGCGGGAAATGCTAAGGCATTAGCATTAGCACTTTCAGCCAGGAGTCTGAGAAGAAAGGGATAGGATCCCTTGATGTATATAGGGGGACAGGAATTGATATCAACCCCCAGAACCAGTTGTGAAGGTGGTGGTGCTGAAAGCAGCAAGATAGACTGAGAGGGAGTGGCAGGGGGCTGCTCACAGTGTGAGATGCTTGTAAAGAGTAAGAGATGTGGTGGATGCATCCTACTAATGAGGCAATTGGCGGCAATGATCAGTTACAAAGTATCTGGGCATTCTGATGTGGAAACTTCAAATCTACAGTCCAGACTGCCCTAACTAATGAAGTAATTGGTGAGACTATGGTTACTGTATCTCTTTTAGTTGAGAAAATAAACTAACACTTTGAGCATATAACATTTGGGTGGCGGTTATTAATTTCCAACATCAAAGGCACTAATTCCCTTCCTTTCCTTCTCCATCCAAGTCATGGCAGGCGAGTACAGACGGGAGATGCACCTAAAATTACCACCCCCACTCACACATATATTTCTCTGAAGTGTGGTGTCCAAAATTGAATGTAGTATCCAGGTAAGGCCTTAACAGTGCTGAATAGAGTGGGAGAATCGTATCCCTTTTCTTGCAGCTGTTATATAAAGCTAGGATGCTATTGGGCAGTTTTGCCACAATAGCACAATCTTAGCTGTGATGACACTTTATCACTTCTTTCTATGCAATACCATGTACAATTTATTCATTAATTTATTTGGTTTATATGCCACGCTCTCCAACAAAGGTTCAGGGAAGCTTACAGCAGGAAAACACCGAACACCTTGGATCCACCCCTGTATTTTTCTGAACCTTTTTATGTTGCCTTATCCTTCACATATTCAAAAGTACAGAGGATTCTGATTGAAATCCATGTGATTTTCCCTATCTTCTTTCCATTTATTTGAGTCGAAAAGTCAAATGCTGAAATATAAGACATATGGACTACTAAAGTATATATAATTTCTGGCTAAAAGGGCAGTTGAAGCAACAAATGGTTTCCTGGAAGGCTTTTGTGCTAATTCAGTACAGATATGTGGGAAAAGTAATTTAGAGCTGCATTTATGGTTCTGGGCGTGCACAGTCCTTTTCTTAGTTCCCTGATTCACAGCAGGAGGCCACAATTTCTTCTTTGAAAGCCTATGCCAAGAATGGATGAACCCATAATTTGTCCTCCTTCAACTCCATTTGATTAAATGTTCAAACTTGAAGATGTACAACAGTAGAAATAAATTATTTTCTTTGAGTACAATGATTGTCACTGTCATTGGTCTTTGTGAAACTTACATGCAGTAAGGGAGATAGGTATACTTCTCCTATATTGCACAAAGAACAATTTGCCCAATGAGAAAGTGCCATGTTGATTTTTCCTTCTTTCCTGTAACCATAAAAATACAGGTTTAAGTCTTATGTTTTACAATTATTTTAAAATTTAGATACTTCAATTTTCCCCTCATCTTAAAATTTCTGAATACTAGTTTTATGAGAAACCTAATGCTATCCCATCCCCCGTCCATGTGGATATTTTAGCACCTAAATTTATATACAGTTAATAACATACAATATTGAAATCATAAAATTTTATTATCTTTCTCCAGAGCAGACAAGACACATTACATGTTAGCTTGATAATGTCTTACAGCTCAAAATACCTCAATAAAAGTTTAGATAAGCCTTTCTGAGCAGAAAGAAATGATGAGAGGTCTTTTTTTTTTTTTCTGATTAGTGCTTGAGATAATGGCAGTAGTATGGGCCAGCAGGTTTTTAAAATACACCTTAGAGCATAATCCAGAATCATAGCTATTAGATGTGGGAATGACCTTTAGGTCATCTAGTCCATCTCCCTCATAAAGCAAGTTTGTCCCCTCCTTTTTAAATAGTCACCGTTGTGTATGTGGAACTAAAACACAGCTTGTCACTCTCAGAAAGGATTTTCCCGTATTCAGCTTCATGTTCAATTTGTTTACTACCAATTCTATATATATTATTTTCAGGGATCCTGGTTTTCTCTGATAAAAAATCCCCAATTTTCTCAGATTTATATATAAACAGTGTGTGTGTGTGTGTGTGTGTACACAAATTGTTCTTTTTGACAAAATCATGTTTCCATATGAAGCCATAGATGTAAATTGGAATTTGATTTCCGTCCACCTTCATGGAATATTTTACAGGATTGGTAACTTAGTCATCATTTAATTAAAGTATGAATATTCCCCTATTTTAATCTCTCCTCATACAGTGAATGTATTCTAAACTTTTTCTAGATGTTCATTTTCTGCTAATAAGTTTATCAGAAATTAACACGTTATTTCCATAAAAGCTGAGTGGAAAAGTACTTTTATCAGATAACTTTGTGATGGGATTCTACAGTTTATGCAGCTCAAATCACATTGCTAATTTGTGGTCTAAGATCATATGACTTCTTGCCACCAAGCCCCCTTCTGCATTATTGCTTTCCAGATATTTCCATCAACTGAAATATCAGTGCTTCACATTAAGTTTCAGCATCCTTCAGAATTGTTTTCCCAGATGTAATAGCTTACATTTTTCCAATCTGTTCTTTGTATTATGTCTCTGTTCTGCTAATACTTTCAGCATCTCTCAATTTAGAGGACACTGGAATTAGTGTGCTATTTTTCCTAACTTCTCTTCCTAATGATTAAAGAAGATGCTAAATAAAACAAAACAGAAGACAGATGTCTATAGTTCTCCACTAGATAGTTTCCTCAGATCAGCACTTTGACATTTACTCTTAATTTATGAGCATTTGACTAGTTTTGAGTCTATGTAACATTGATGGTATCCAAATTAATTCGTTTATCTTTTGACAGCA
Source organism: Alligator mississippiensis (assembly GCF_030867095.1). Classification (NCBI taxonomy): domain Eukaryota; kingdom Metazoa; phylum Chordata; order Crocodylia; family Alligatoridae; genus Alligator; species Alligator mississippiensis. Next base: position 380,016,558 of record NC_081824.1, on the reverse strand, counting down.
TGTATTGAAAAAGCATCAAATTTTGGACTAAAAGCCAAGTATTACCTCTTTCTTTGTATTACCTGTGACCTAGAGATGCTGCTGACCACAAGGCAGAATGATATATTAAAGTATATTGCAAGATGCTTATGCAAACAGATTTTGCTTTTGAATGCTTATGCTAAGCCAGCCATTTGCTTATGTTATGTAACCATTTTAACTGTGTCTTTGAAGTTAGTCTGTGTGAGTCTGTGTGTTGTGAATGAGGTAAAGTTTCAGGGATGTGGAAGATGGTACAGCATGAGACAGAAAAACAGACTGGAATGTGAAAAACAACACATAATTGGTAACAGAATCCAAGATGAACATATGCAAAAAGGTGATTGGTGAAGAAGCCTTTAGAAGCTTCCAGGTTTTGGTCAAAGTCCGCCCATTGACCGAAGAAAAGTCAAGGTCTTAGACATGCACTCATAGCAAAAAGGCATGTCAATGAATGAAATGCACAGGCAATTCCATGCTAATGAAGCAAACTGTAAACAGAGGCAGAGCTTGAGATGGGAGGAGAAATGGATGAAAAAAAGGAGGGACAGAGGTGGAATGAATGTTAATGAGTATAAATCAAAGTGTATAAATGTGAGAAAAAAACTATTGTTCAGTGCAGGTCCCCATTTGTTGTTTTTTTGGGACCTGGCTCGAAGCTGTCTCCATTCTGAATAAAGCTGTTGCAAGCAATGCGTGCTGGTGTTTGCTCCCTGCTTGCTCTGGCTAATGAGTAACAGGATGGGCAATTGGATCGTCTTCTCCCTAGTCGTTGGACACTGCATGGAGTCGGGGTCTAACAGAGGGATGTAGCAAACATGTTTTCTTTCTCCCAGATGTAGTGACACTCAAACAATTGCCTGAAACACCTATTTAGGAATCTGTTAATTTAAGATTCACATTTTGAAACTCCTTCCTCTGCTTAGCCATGAGGCCTCGCTGAACATGTTTTGTTCAATTAAAGCACTTGTCCGAGAAGGGGAGAAATGGATACTAGACTGTCCTCTGTCTAGCAGAGGAGAGGAAGGAGAAAAGGTTAACCACATCTCTCACTCCCCAAGTAAGTTCCATTATCACCAGGCTGTGAGCTAGATTTGGCTGAGGGTATCCTTCAGTTGAAGTCTGGCCCCAGGGTGGAGAAGAATACAATATCCATGGAGCTAGTAAGACATTCTGATTATCTACTCTTGTGAGGAGGGCAGTTCTTTAGAAGAGAGTGTAACCTTCTAGGATTACTAAAAACAGCAACTTAATTACAAATGCCACTTTTTGAATCTGATCCTAAAGTATTATACAGGCAAAAATATTCTGTTTGAAGTGGGGGAAATAAGGCATGCAATCACACCAGTTTGATCTGTTTTAGTCTGCCAACACAATTGTCATTACAATCATCAAAATAAAGATTTGTTCCAAGACCTCAAGTCATGTCTACTTCCTGACTCCACTCAGCAAGAGGATATTACAGGTATAAATCTGCAACATCCAATGGTCTTCTTCACCATGTGCTGGCAAAATGAAACAGGGCTCTCTTTCAAAGGACTCTATGACTTAAGAGTTTTGCTTTGTGTTTAACATACCTGAAAATCAAAATCCAACCAAAGTAAGGGAAAGTATAATGGTTTCTTTATGAAACAGGAAGCTTTACACTACCCATACCAGTCCATTCTCTGTATCACTCTGGGGAGCCTGATGTATGAGACTACTGTCTTCCCTGTCTGGTTGTTCAGAAAGGGGCCCCCTATCATTCTTATTTGAAGGGACAACTAGATGATACCTTCTGTAGTATGTCGCTTTTATCCAGAGAATGAGGGAATATTCCCATAAATCCACTGCTTCTGATTAATAGTATTATTATATTTATAAATGTCTTCTTCTTTTTTCTTGTGAACCAATATCCTAGAACATTATGAATGAATCATTACAACAGATTTGTTCAGTTTTACCTGATGGGTTCTGTTTGGGGCGGGAGGGGAGGGGGGAAGCTGTTCCAAGACTCTAGAATAGAGTCTGGGGTATTGTTATATTCTTTCCACAAAACAATGAATTGTTCAGAAGAGGGCCTGATCTCCAATTCTGAGCCTGGAGCACAATCAATAATAATGTCTCAACCCTAATTTAAAATTTACAGACCCATATAAATTGAAACCTAAGATGGAATCTTAAATGCATTAACAAATGTGTTTCCAGTAAATATAGAAGACATGATGCAGAAGGATAGACTTCTTTTTCTGTTATGCAATCAGTGTTGAAAAATTTGAACATTATCACCAGGGATCCTGGTTTTCTCTGATTTAAAAAAATAAATAAAACAATTTTGGTTAAAAAGTAAGGCAAATCTACATTTTTTTCTGTGATTTAAATGAAACACCACCATGTATAACTATATATTAATGGTGTTTCATTTAAATCATGGAAAAATGTAGATTTGGGTTACTTTTTTAACTGAAAATACCGGGGGGGGGGGAAGGAGGGGGAGCTAATCAGAGAAAACCAGGATCTCTGATTATCAGCCTCTTGCTCAGTTCTACCATTAGTAATAATAAGAAAAAACTCCCAATACTTTCAACAATAAAACAGGTCAGGTTGCTGTTTTCAATGACAGTTTTGCCTGAGAGGAATACAGAATTGGGCTTTAACTTTTCTTTATGTTAATATCTACTTCAATCACTGCTTCTTAGTAAATAGCCCATAATAAATTCAGTCATGCCTTTCAGCCACAAAAAAAGTTATTCACATCATGAGAAGGTACAAATATTTATTATGCCTCATGACATACTGACATTTTTCTGTTCATTGTCAAACAGCAGACAGTAATAGGAGAAATGCTTGTGGCAACATTTCTTGATGGCAGTTTGAGTTTTTGCTGTACCTGGAAAACCAATGCATGGCTGACCTGTTTGTGACTTCCCCAGTAGAAAATAACTATATTGTTTTAAATGTTCCAGCACTGTTGTGTAGTACTTCATGTTGCATAACACAGCGTGACAAAACTGTGCATGTTTTAATCAGGCAATTCCATCTTCCCTAGTAATTTTTAAATGAGATGTTGCTTTCTAGCACGAAACCTACTACGGCCATATATCACGCCACAATATAACAAATTAAACTGGGGTAATCCACACCATGATAAATGTCAGTTAGTTTTGCACTTGTAAGCAAGTCCAGAACTCCAAGTGCTGAAATTATCAGTAAAGTGTATCATCCAGCTTCTAATTGTTATTTTACCCAGGAAAGTGCTAGCTTTAGAATACTTGCTTCCTGCTCCTGAACCACAGGATATGGGCATATAGGTGATATTTATGGTCTGAGCAACTTATCTGATTTAATTCTCTCCTTGTTTTAGGTTTAAAACATACATAACGGAAGGGTTTAAAACATACATAAAACATGCATAATAGGTTTAAAGTGATACTGCAAAGAAAAAAGACCACAAATTTCAGTTTACTTTAAAGTTATGGTAATTCTTGAGAGGATACCCAGCAGACTCAAAATGTTTATTATAGAACCGATACATAGGCAGAACAAATCCACTGCCAAATAACTGAAGCCACCGAGGGAACAGAAGGAGACATCCTCCTCATCCAGCAATCTGTCTCTGGCAATGGCAGGTACCATGCACTGTAGGTGTAGGTGTAAAAAATACCAATATGAGGGTTGATCAAAATCATTTTGAATTTTTTAATGTTAAAATCAAAGTCTGCGTCCACACATGTATAGATGTTTGGTTCCCCAGGGGCAAGTAGCAGTGGTGCACCTTGTGCCGCTGCTAGTTGTCCCCAGAGAACACCTGTACCACATGTGCTCTGTCAGGTGGCAGGTTACCCCAGTTAGGGTACAGGAGGCTGGGGCCAGTACCGGGCTCAACCCAGCAGCCTTACCTGGGGTCCTGGGGGCATCCCAGGGCTTCAGAATTGACGATTTTGCCACACAGAGCCTGGCCAGCAGTAGAGCATGCCTCTGGCAAGCCAGGCTCTGGTTTTGAGCTGTGCACGCCGCCCCTGCATGAACAGTTCCATTATTTTTTTCCATGGGTTTTTTTTGACCCCTGGATATCAGGGCGTCAGTCCGCCCACTTCCCCCCGCCGGTGTGCTCCCTTGCAGCATGTAGAACAACCGAATGTACTACAATGTGGTACTACAAATGTGTCTGTGGTGCCATGCACTGCATGGCCATGCTTGTCTGGGTGCAGCCAAAGATCATGTTATTGGAACATTTTGATTTGGTATTTTCAATTAATAAGATTTTTTTAAATACTTACTTTAAATGAAAAATGAACTTTAATAAAAAATATGCTAAGGTTAAAATGTGTTTAAATCTCCCCAAATAGATAAACAAATAAATACTTGCTGAACCCCTGGGCCACTCTTTGGGGTATAGGTTATAAGCTTTTCTATATAAACAATTATTCAGGGCCAACATATATAATTTCTGAGTCCATGCTTTGTATTATGATATGATAAGTTATATACTGTATTAAAGTTTTGATTCGTTTGGGGACCCAGGGGTTTTCTATCCAGTGCAAAGGACTAGCAGATGCAGCACAGGCATTGCTACCTAATATAAGAAGCATGAAAAATTGATATAATTATGCAGTATCTGATGGAATGTTTGAATGTAATGGGTACAATCATGACAGTCTTCCAGGAATTTATGGCTTAACCACAAAGAGAGACAGACAAGGAGAGACAGCTAAAATGTTGATGTTGTCAGGATAGAAGGTGTGCAGATTTAGACAAAGGAAGGAAGTTACTATAGATATATTAATGTAGGAGGAAAAGTGGTAGACAAGAGTTTGTAAACCACTTAACTCCAGAAAAATGTATTGTGGGTAAAATAAAGGAAATAGGAGGAGGTAAGCTGTTTGGAAAACATAAGATATACATTGTGGGGGTGGTGAAGGTGTGTTAGCAGGTTTTAAATTTCTTGTCATAGCATGGTCTGGATCCTCAGGCCCCTACCACACCAAATGGATCCAGACCATGCTATGACAAGAAGTGCAAAACCTGCCAACACATCTTCACCACCCACATAATTACTACACCCCACAACAGAGCCATTGGCATTCCCGGATCTTACAGCTGCATCTCCAGAAATTTAATATATCTCATCCAGTTCACCAAATGCCCTGATGGAAAAGATGTAGGAGAGACTAAACAACAACTGCACACCAGAATGAACGCACACCGGAAATCTATCAAAGACAACAATACTCAATTGCCTGTGGGGGCACATTTCTCACAAGAAAACCATTCTCTCTCCAATCTCTGAGTCCTGACCCTCAAAGGAAACTTACAAAACACTTCTCAGAGATGAGCCTATGAACTTCACTTCATCAACCTCCTGGATACTAAAAATCATGGACTAAATATAGACATTGGATTTATGACACATTATAACCTGCCTGACATCTGACTCCCCAGGTACCTCTCCACTATTCATTCCCCTTCTCTCCCCTGCACCCAGCCTGTCTCTCACCCACTGACTCCTCAATTTACATCTTCACTGACTGCCTATCTTGTATGCTTACCAGCTCAGCCTCTGGCTTCTTTACTTTTCACTCCATCCAGGAAGAGCACACACCAACAGCAGAAACGTTCTCAGCCTGACGAAGGGTTTTTAAATCTGAAAGCTTCTTTAAATGTTTTTTTCCATCGATTTAAGTTGGTCTAATAAAAATATCAGATTCACTCAAAGAACCTTGTCTGCCTATAGATATATAGTGGCATTTCATTTTAATCATGCAAAAATATGGATTTTGGGTTACTTTTTAAAATAAAAAAATGGGGGATTCCTTTTTATCAGAGAAAACCAGGATCCCTGTTGATCATCGCTATCTTAGGTTCACTTAAAGTAATTGCGTGATTACTACTAGCCTTTGGACTTAAAAAAGGAGTTTTACTTAAATTGCCAATTGAAATCCAACACCTAGCCTCTTCACTCTCAGAGATACCAACATATATCATAACAGGATTAGCTACTTAGTCTACGTGGCTGGTCTCATTCTCACATTGTAATGCCACTTCTTGACATATATTGTGAGTAAAATAATAATAATAATAATAAATATATGATTCTTCTTCACCATTTTCAAACTTCTTAGTCATGGAACCCTTTCATATCACTTCTGCCTTAGAACCCCTACTCCTGCTCCATTGAATGTGTGAGATGATGCAGAGCCAGGTGACTTGGCTGGGCAATGACAGAGTACCACTTCACAGCCCACTCTTCCATTACCCCCAATCTCTTTGTACAACCCCTGATGACATGTTGAGGAACCTCAGGGTTCTTTAGTACACTGTTTGAAAACCACTTCTCTAACATACTCCAATTTAAAATGAATATAAAAGAAATGAATATATTAAGCTATACAATTGCTTAAATAAGTGTACATAATTATAGGTCCAGATCTTATTCCTCCTGTAAGACATCTAATTGATACTTTTTATTCATCAAAGTCTCTGTGTCTGATACTAGTCTACCATGTTTAAGTCCATGAAAACCTATGGCTTAGCTAGGTTGAGGGAATGAATCCTCAACAGCTCCTGTTAAAGCTTGGAGACACTAAGAGGAATGATTCATTTGGCTAGAAGGAATGCAAATGAGTAGTAACCTGACTTTGTAACTAAGTTAGGGGAGCACAGGAAGGGAGCCCGGGATTGTTCTCTGATGTCACAGCTGATGTACATTCTTTGTCTACTCTCAAGAATTATTATTATTATTATTGGGTATCCAGTAGGCAGGAGGGATGAAGAAAGTTTTTGGCCTGCTTAGTCCTTACCCTAATGGTTAAGGATACTTCCCTGAGAAATGAGAGGTGGTTGCAAAGCTCTTTAGGCTGAAAGAGCCTTAACATTTTTGCCTTTGACTTACTGTATAAGTGTGTTAACCAGTAACTTATTGAGAAGCTAGTAGGTGGCATGCTGTGCCTAAACAAAGTTAGAAGTTGGCTTACCCTGAAATATTACCTTCTCTTTATGTATTGCTTTTTGGGCACTGTTATCTTGCTTTGTTTACTGTCTCTAGACACTACCCTTTCCCAGGCCCATGGGATGGGATGGGATAGGACCTTGAGGCCCACTGTCACCCCCATATGCTAGGATCAGGCCCTAGCAGGTGAAGCCACATGCTCAGTGCCACCCCCACATGCTGGGATCTGGCCCTAGCAGCCTACATTGCCCCTTTCGGGGCCCACCTGCCAGGATTGAGCACTTAATTTAGTTGTGCAGGGCATAATGGTCTTACACACATGGTTTTGGAAATTTGGCAGTAGGGGAACACTGCCACTGATCCTTAATGTAGGGGAACAGTACCAAATTTCCAGTCCTATGGGGAGCCCCATGGGCTACAGGACAGGCCACCAGGGGCCCAATCTTGTGTGGGCTGGCAATTCAGCATCCCTGTTCTATATACAGGGATGGACATTGATAATATGGACTTATCTGAATGTCTTTAAATGATTGGTTGTATTGGTGCAAGGAGTTTAGCTTTTTAGCTTTTAAAATGCTGCAAAAGCAGTGAATATTTAATGGAGAAAATAAAAGACATTTTCCTATCAAGTGCTTAATTTACCAAATCAGAACCATAAAAAATGGCCCCACTCTTGCAAGAAGCTGTTCTACAACAGATCCCTGATTATTGGCCCCTCCATATAGAATCTTTAAAATATATTTTTATACAGGATGCATAGAATTTATGGCATATAAATGGTATTACTAAAAAATAATGATTAACCCCTAACTGACCAGGATTAGGAAGAAGATGTTTCTTCTAGAGAAGAAGTTTTGTTTTGTTTTTTGTTACTTTTTTATACACATACATACACACACACACACACACACACACAAAGTCTACTTCAGATTTTCTTGCAGATATATCTTCTGGTAGGGAAGAGTTACTAGTCTAGATCAATAGCTTAATCCAGTAGGATGATTTCTGTATTCGTGTAAGACCTTACACAACTGCTAATGCATGCATTACTATATATGTATCTATGATATATATAGTAATGTATGTTACAGATAGATAGATACTATTGTATCACCTTTCCTAAGATACTCTCCTATAGGTAGTCTATGTACAAAATACCTGATCACTAAATCTCTGCACCAAGCACATAGATTTTGTTATCTTTTCTATGTTTTTGCCTTGAATCTACTTTGGAAGTTCTAGTTTCTCTCTTCTAAATTTTCTTCCCCTTTCATAAGGAAACCAAGTCAGAAACAGGGAAGATGATAACATTTTCTTTTCTATGTGCAATACATTTGAAACTGATATGCCAGAAAGGCTTTTGAAAACTGTAGTAATTAGAACTTTTAATTAAACATACAGGACAGTGAAAGCTAATTCAGAACCCAGCTTGACATCTGGAAATGAGAAGAGATTTCATAAAGCAAAATGCCAGTCACCAGTTGCAAACCACACATCAAAACAAGGAAAATCTTCAGTTCATTATGAAGAAATGTTGGCCTGCCAGCAAAGAGCCAAGAGCTGGCATGAACTGATCTGCTATGTAGCCAAGACCTAGAGACAGAGAATTGCCGCAATTCAAAAGGGAAATTTCTTGTTAAACATAATAACAAATAGGTTAATTCTAGAAGAAAAAATAATTTTAGAGGATGTCTTTTAGTATGATCTCTGTATCCAGTTATCAATATGCTTATGTTGTTCTTCAATTTTTTTTTTTATATCTCCAGTATTTGACTATCACTATTTCAATGAGAGATCCATTCATACAGAGCTGGCAGACTAGGCCTTTAAGTTGGTAAATTTAGAATGGGCCAACGACTCCGGCTAGTTAATTTCTGGCATCTTTTATTAAAATTACTTCAAAAAGCTTGGCCCTCTACAGATATTCGGAGACAAGATCTCTCCCTTGAGTAACATGCAATCTAAGAAGCCAGAAGATACAAATCAAAACAAGCAAAGAATCAAAGGATTCAATGCAACATAACTGTTCAGTTACTCTTTCTTATTCACCCTGACTGAATTATTTCTTAACAGTATGTCTAAATTAGTCACAGAAACAACTAAATAGTGTAGAGATAACTGAGGTAGCTTTCAGCGTTTTATATCTTCAATGCAGTGTCATGAATTTTAACTTCAATTCCAGTTCCTAATCCGCATCTGGATTCAATATATATCAGCACTCAGAAAAGAGGTATTAGGGTCGGTGTTATTCAGGGTTCTGGTTCAAAGCAGGGTAAAGTGATATGTATTTTCACTTTTTTGGATGTATCAAATCCAAAAGCCCTCTCTATAGGCTTCACTCACAGCCACCCTTCAGGTGGTGCCTGAAGCTTCCTTTTCTGTTTCTTTGCATGCATCTACTTTTATCTCTCTCCGTAAACCAAACATACCACAAACCAAATTCTTGAATGGACTTGCATGTGTCTGTTTTGTTTTGAGCTTACTTCTGTTAACCCAAACAAATCATGGTCATTACACCTACCAGTTGCAAAGAAATTTAGCCCAACCAGTAACAACAGGAACAAAAATTGCACTCATTTTAGCTAAAAATCAAGTGTAAGTTTGGACACGGTAGCCACACAAATATAGGACATTTCAATAAATAGTTCTTCCATGTTAAATATTTACAAGCAGATCTTCCTGTACACTCTTGATTGCATGTTTTGTATATTGTGACAGATATTTATGTCGAAATATATGTTTGCCTGCCTTAATTATGCTAATAGTTGCACAGGCCAAGATTTTCAAGGCAGCCTGAAATTTAGCTGTAAGTCAGCAGGTAATCTTCTTGAGCTCTTCAAAAAATAATAATAGAAAATAACCAAATTAATATAAACTGCCTCTATTGAGGAGCTAGATGAATTACTATTACTTTAAAATATTTAATTGTTAGGAATACAGCCTATTGGGAATACAGCTTGTTTTGCCTCCTAACTCAAAAAAAAAAAAAGGTTTGTAGTTGTTCTATATTAATATTAGTAAGCTTTGAAGACTACATTTAAGGATAGGAAAGGAAAAAGAAAAGTGGGAGGAGACAGACAGACAAGATTCTTTGGGTAAATCCAATATCTTTTATTAGACCAACTCAAATAATGGGCCAATGCTACTTTCATTTCCCCTGCCCCACCCCATCACCTACTGACCAACTCAATTTACATTTTAACAGACTGACTTTATTGTATATCTACTGGCCTCTGGTTGCTTTATAACTCCATCCAGGAGGAGCATAGATCATCAGCAAACACACACACATACAAAATGAAACTTATATATATAAATGTGTGTGTGTGTGTGTGTGTGTGTGTGTATGTATGTATATGTGTGTATATGTATATATATGTGTGTGTGTATATGTATATATATGCATGTATAGATTCATAGATCTATGAATCTATGAATCTATACATACAAACATACATACATACACACACACACATATGTATGTATGTATGTTTCATTTTAATCATGGAAAAATGTGGATTTGGAGTTAGTTTTTTAAATCCCAAAAATTGGGAATTTTTTTCATCAGAGAAAACGAGGATCCCTGCTCTTCACTGTTAAAACAAAAGTATTTTTACACAGAGTAGATGCAAATTTCTCTGCTCTGGGAGTACTCTGTCAGCTACAATATTGGATAAGCACCATCAGGAAAAGGTGATTTTCATCTTTTTTTCCTTTTCTATCTATACCTGGAGCTAACTGAGGACATAAATATAGAAGCCATGAGGCTGTTTTACTACCCATATTCTGCTGTCTGCTACCCATATTCAAAAGGGTCCATTCTGAAATCTGGAGATGTCTAATGTGGACACACCAGCCAACCCCATTTGAAGGGCAATCATCCCAGTGCATAAAATAAGAAAAAAATGATATATAAATCATTATGTTATCTCTACAGCTCTTCAGAAAGCAAGCCAACTAGCTTGTGGCCTCTTTGTACTGGAGCAGTTACCTTACATATGGATAATATCAGTGTATGTGACCATCCTTCTCAGCATTGCAGGAGTAACCCACAAGTTAAAACTCTGAAATATAAAAGGATTGTGGTTTATCAAACCAGAAATGTGTGGAGGTCAGAGGTAATTATAAATTTAAGTTCATAAGTGCCACTTGTTCAAAATATTATAAAGACCTTTCAAAACTTCCTGCAACTTCTGTAAAAGTACACTGAAAAATATTTAATACATGATATTTTCTTTGGTTGTAGCGACTCACATTTGGATTAGAGGCTGGATCCTACAATGGACTGAGTGCTATCAATTCCTACTGACTTGTGAGAGATAAGGGTATTTACAACATCTTTCTGTGCCATAACATTGTTAAGATTTTTTATTTTATTTAAGCTGTCAGTGGGAGTTCAGCATGGGACAGTTTGCACTACTCGGGGCTCTAATATATTGCTGAGTTAATAAAGTTGCAGAATGATTAACTAATGTATTTTGTGAATTTAAACTCTGAACTTGAGAAAATCTGTTGTGGTTTACCCAGTATAAATAATCATTTTCACTCTAATCTACAGTGAATGGATGATTATTTGGTTCAATTTCTTATTTTAGTGACAAGATAATTCTTTCACTTGGTAAGTTGAAGTGTCCTTAGCATTTACTCTCAAAGCTCATCATTTCTGAAAGCACACATTATTAGCTGGTTTATTAGCTTTCCTGACAGCTTGGAGACAGGCCCTCATAATGTTGCATCAGTACACAATGAGTGATTTTTCTGGAGAGGCTCATTGTTATTTGGAAGTAATATTGCATTATAACAAATCACACCTACAGCATTATAGATACACATTTCTAAAAAGATACATACTATTCAAGTACTACTGATAAAGACAGAGTGAACTACTATTATATTTTTTTCTAATATAATGGTTTTCTACAATATTTCAGTTATAAAAACTTGAAGCTTATTGTGCTTTCAATTTGTTGTTTTTAAACTGATTTCACAAAGGATCATGTTTACCAGAGAGTGAGTAAAATAAAATTTCCATTTACTTTCCAGTTTTAATTTTTTTAAAGAAAGTATTTACTTTACAAATAGGCAGATAAATTTGCAGTTGAAAATCACACATCACAGCATACTGGTTGTGTGGTTTCTTAAAGGTGTTGTGTAAAAACTAATTATCATGTAACTTGTAGGTTTTGTATTTGTGTTTACAGTTTAAAAAAAGCAACCATGAATTTTTCTCATTTAGGAACTGATCATTGATCATTTAATGAGATGTGAAATATATCCTGCATGAGTAACATACAAAAACTGAATTCTGTCTTCAGAAGAATACAAATTGCTCCCTAAACTTTCCATATCCTACAGAGTTATTATAAAAGGAACTACCTAACAAAATATACATATTTTATATAATCATGCACTGTAGATATGTCTGTACAGCATAATACAGTGCCATACAGAGATGCTTATGGTTATTCAGAGGTAACTTGGGTACCAGACACAGTCTAGTTGCTGCATATTAGTACAATGCTGTACCAGCAATAATATATCCAGCTTCTGAGCAAGGCTAATTAGTGGTGGGGGTGGGGGGCCACTGTGCTAACATGGCTACACTACTTTTTTGGAATCAAAGATAACTCATGCAGAGATACCTCAGCTGTGCCATGTAGGTATATGCTTTTGTTGTATGTCACAAAGACTACAAGAGTGGGAAAAGACACAAGGTGATATACAGATGATTGTCATACAGTGATTCTCAATCATAGAAGAATCAAGTCTGTTAAAAATGCATAAAGCAGAGTGTCATACTAACAACTTCACTATGAACGTTTCTGCTCTACAGAATACATCTGATTCCACTTAAAGCACTCAAGAGGAGCTGCAGGCTAGGAGAGTTCCTATAACTTAATTCTATTGTTGCTCATGTTTACAGATCTGTTATGACATGTACAAACTTTATTTTAAATCCTAATTCATCTGTATATACCTAAAAGGCACCCACATAGATGAATAACTGCAATTTTTGGTCCTTACACACATTTTAGATTCTATTACCATTCCAAATTAATTGCATCCTAGCCTAATTTTCCTTGCAGCTGAACAGGGTACATACACAATGCCATGTAAGTAAGTCCTGAAATGTTACTTCTTAAAAATATCTGTGATTAACAGGGATCCTGGTTTAAATATATATGATTAGCAGGGATACTGGTTTTTATGATTAAAAAAAAATCCAGTTTTCAGATTTAAAAAAGTAACCCAAAATCCACATTTTTCCATGATTAAAATAAAACAACACTATAAATACTAGAAAAGAAATTTTGAAGAATTAGGAAAGTTGGTAGAGGAAATAAAGAGATAGAGAGAAAGATAGATAGAAAGGATTATATTCATGGTTTATAATATCATGTAATTCTAGAGACCTTTTTTGTTAAAAATAATGTTATATATATATATATATATATATATATATATATATATATATATATATAGTGGTGTTTAATTTTATTCATGGAAAAATGTGAATTTTAGGTTACCTTTTTTAATCTGAAAATTAGGGATTTTTTTTTTTTAATCAGATAAAACCAGGATCCCTAATGATTATTACTTAGGATCTAGGTATCTACTCCTTAAGGCAAAGACTGTTTCTTGTTATACATTTGTAACACAATGTTCTCGGATGGTATTTCTAGAGCAGTACTGGAATATGAAATAATTATTTTGAATAAAGAAAGGTCTCTAGAATGTCATGATACTATAAACAATAAATATAATCCTTTCTATCTATCTTTCTATCTCTTTATTTCCTCTACCAACTTTCCTAATTCTTTTAATTTTATTTTCCTAGAACCTTAACTGATCATGGAAAAATTGTCATGAATACAAAGATGGAGCAATCATGTTGGTATATTGGTTTTCATGAGGGATTATTTTAGGTTATGTCTAGATGTTCCATTTCTAGTGTTATATACATTGTTGTGCTTCAAAAAAGTAAGTGTACAGCTTTTCAAACTGTTTGTGGTGCTACAGAGATGCTGGAAAGGCTACAAAATCTTAGAGGCAAAGATTTCTTAGGGTCATCTCTTTTATTAAGCCAACTGCATAGCTGAGAGTCAGATGAGCTTTCACATGCAAGGCATTTTTCATCATGTCACCTGCATGAATTCCTGGACCATCAAAGCTACATTGTCTCTCTAACGGTAATAAAATAGTACTTTCGAAGAGGAACTTCTTTGTAAGGCCACAGTCTTTTCCTATATTAACAAGTTGAATGGCTATACATTAGCTTTTTGTAGCACTACAAGCATATATTTAATGATACATATGTAATGTTTGTGCATGATCTAAAATAATGCTTCATAAAGGGCAGCATACCAACATATACTATAATAGGCCACTTTTCCTGAGGTGGGACCACCACCATGGCGAGAATTCGGTGCCATGGGAAAATAAGAAAGAACCCACCCCAAGAGATACCACCACTTAACAGAAAGCCCAGGAACACCACTCTTCCCATGGCAGATCTTTCTCTGGAAATAGATACTTCATCCATAAAGGAAGCAGGGCATAGGGCGTTCCCCTATGTGACATCAACTGGAGGCAGCCTTTCTGCCATGGGGCCAAGGGGAAGAAAAGAACAGTTCCCTATTGCCCCTGGCTGAAGAGCATGCCTTTGAGGTAAATTTGTGCTATCCAGCCAGGAAATGGGAATACCCATAGTGCTTCATTTTGTAGTGCTACAATGTGTTGAGATATTACTATCTATACTATAAATAAGTGCGTGCCCATAACCTTACATGTGTAAATGACATCATAGGTCACCAAAGCAGATTTACAGAACTGCAAGGGTGGTGTGAAGTTTTTTACTGAGTAAATTCAAGCACCAGCTTCAGAGATTACACACATGTAAAGAAAAACTTACTGCTCAATTTTATTTTTCTGGAGGAGGTAATACAACTGTGTAATATATTAAACCAAACTGCTTCACACATTATCACCAAACTTTCTGAGTTACTCACACTAAGATACTATTGAGATTGGCTCTCTATGAATACCTAAGGTAGGTAAATCCTGTTACTTAAGGGGGGAAAATGGCCCTTTCTCAACTTAATGTCACTTTTACTATCTTTAACTTTTGGGGCTAAAGATTCATCTTGAATAAAAAAAGTATATAAAGATTTGTTTTCTTATATGTCAAAAATCCCTGTAAGTGGATGTTAAATTGAAATGGAGATGTTCTAGGGTGTCAAGCTAATTGGATGCATACTGTGAACCTCTAATTAGTTTCATTCTTTTCTTGAAAAGACTGAGGCATTATGTACATCTTCTAATTCAGTGGATTTGAATCAATCTTATTTATTTAGAAAAGTTGTGAGTTATTAGTTCAGGCAAAAATCTTTGTGGAACAGGGAATTAACAGCCCAATTGAATCAAGTTTGGTTACAAGCTAAAGGGATATTTCCCAATAATTTTATCAAGTGAAATAGGTATTACACAAATTTTCCCCTTACTTTGACTCAGTAATCAGCAGAGCAGGCCAGAAACCAATTACAATTTAGTTCTCTTAAAACTGCCTTCACTAGCCTAGGGCAAAGAATGGAGGTATTTAAATGGTTGCTTTATCCTTATCTGTATTTATTTTCTGTGATGGAATTGAGTCTAAGACATGTTTTTGAACAAGGAGGCCCAATGTTGGGAATGATCAGTGATGGCTAAAATTTTATTTTTGTTATAATTTTAATGCTTATTTAGTGCTTACTGCTTTTTATTCAATATATTTAATATAAATGTGGCTAACTAGTATGGTAGAAATCAAAATCAGGCTCTCGCAGCCTAGTAGGGGAGCAGCTTTGTAATACCGCAGTTCTCACACATTCCATAGAGATGTTTTTGTTTGGGAGTGAACCTTGACAAGAGGAGTGACCCCATCTCCCATGCATTCAAAAGATAAGAGTGCAGTTGTATAAAATAACTTGTCCTGTTACCTAAAAGTCTGAGTTAGGGATAGAAAGATTCCAAGTATATCATCACATCTTACCAGAAGCCTGATACATGAAATGTACATGAATAGTGTCTCCATTGGCTTGACAAGGTATGACAGACTGGACCACCAATGAATAAGCGCCAGCTAGGTACACAATGAATGGACTAGAGGTGTAACACTGAAGAGGAACTAGAAGAGGGTGTGTTCATTGCTTGGCAACTTCCTCCAGGTGAGACAGACTTCTCCCAGGGGTGCGAGCCCCCAGATCAGCATGCCAGATGAGAGGAGGTTCAGGCCGCTTCCTGGGACTGGCGCTGGGCACAGCCCGTGCCCAGTGCCAGGGAAGACTGCTGCTGCCATTGGTCCCAGGTGGCAGCGACAGCCTCCTGTCATCCAGGGCACACATCCGGGGGCTCGCACTCCTGGGAGGGGTCTGGAGAAGCCATGCATCCTTCCCAGGAGTGTGGGCTCCCGGATCTGCGCACCAGATGAGAGGAGGCTGCTGCTGCTGCCTGGAACCAGAGCTGAAGCCAAGTAAGCTCGGCCTCGAAACTCAAAATGTTTTGAAACTTTAAAAATGTTTTGAGTGCCCTTGTTTCATTTCAAAGCTGTTTCATAGCCTTTTGTTTCATTTCTATTTCACTGTTTTGAGCTCAAATTGCATCAAAACAGCTTTGAAATGGAACACCCAGTAAAATTTCACACGGCCCTAGTCAACACCATTAAAATGTGAATAGTTAGCCTTCCTAAACACACTAGAACCACACTTTTTCCCCACATCTCATTTACTTGAAGTGGATGGGGAGGAGATTGAATGAAAATATACCATAGTATTCCAATTATCGAACAACACTATATATATGATAATATTATGTTTCCCAGTTAATTTGAGGAAACCAGTTTTTTTTTCTGAATATAAATCAGTAACTCCAGATGAAATCCTTGAACTGCTATTGCCCTTACAAAATTCCACAGAAAACTCAAAGTCAAATGAAGGGCACTGTTAAATAAACTAAGAATACTAAAGCAAAGATAACTAACTAAATAAGTAAATTGTAGCCTGGGTAGTACCCAATTATGTACTCCCCTCTCCAATTGAAGGGAATGTTAGCATGGCAGGTGCTCTGTGGGGTGAAACTACTGGCTGCATGAAGTTTCACTCCTTTCCCTATAGAGCCAGATCAAGACACACAATAACTTAACTATGTATACATTTATTAATATACATATAAAAAAGTTAAAATAGAACATATATACAAAGAACCTGGGAACTATGTGCAACACACACAGACACGCGCACACACACACACACCCATCTATGCAAATACTCTGGGTGCAAGTGAGGGATCTGGGAAACAAAGGGTCTCTGTAAACATCATGCAATCTTATACTCAAATGAAATACTAATCTAAAAAGCAGGAAGTGCAAGTTCACAAAACATGAGGCGCAGAAACATAGGATGAAAAAACTAGATCTCTAAAAGGAACAACAACAACAATGACAAAAATGCTCACTGTACTCCCTCTCGGTAGGGATAGGGAATGCGGCCACTTTGCCTCTCCCTACCCAATGAGGAGACTTTGGGCTCTTCTGGGGCAAGAGCTCCACCCCACTGACCAGCTCTGCCAGCTCTCCTCAGCCCTCTTCTCTGTCCCTTGATGGAGCCACCTGTGGGCCAGGCACACTGTCCTTTTATTCAATCTTTATTTTCCAGATTGAAAACAGACAAATCAAAAGGGAAGGGAAGTTAGTCCCCTCTCAGGTCTGGCTCTTCACATCACTTCTAGGTAGGGGCAGGGCAAGCATCTCTCCTGCCATTGCCTGATTGGTGGGAACACCCCACCAATCTCTCAGAGCCTTTCCAAGCTGGCAAACTGAGCTGCTGCCAGCAAGCTGCCACAAAATAAATACAAGATTATTTTGCCAGTGCTCATCATATTGTCTTCAATCCATAATTCCACACTCATACATAATAAGACAAATATTTTTAGTTAAATAGGAACTGCTCACAGGTTTAACAAAGAAAAACCTTCTATGACAGAACCTTGGATTGAATCAGACCTGGTTTTAGGCGTTCAAGATCCAAATTATCCTAATTTTTGAGGATGTGAGAATCCACAAAACCTATAGATGTACTTTCTGAAGGTGGAGCTGCCTACAGTTAGCCAACTAATAACAAGGGTATATTAAAACCCCCACACAGAAGATCTGATGCCTTTATTCACATGAGGGCCAGAGCCTAATGTCCTCTTTCGAGATTAGGCAAATGAAAAAAATTAAATCCCTTATCTCAATATCCAGGTCCAGACCTCCAAATGATAGAATGATGTTCATCTGAACAACTTCCACACTTTTGCTGTAGTCGGAGCCCTGTGCAGAAAGGCATGAGAAGGAGTTGCAGGCCAGGATCGAGGTGGCAAAAGGGAGCAGGAATCTGCAGTTATCATTAGGGCCTTCAGCTGGGAAAGAGGAGACCAGTGATGGCAGCAGGGACCAGAACACAAAACTCTCATCCAAGGTACATGTCCCAACCTCTAGGTTGTAGAATCATGGCTTCTCATGCCCTAATGACTCTTGCATTCTTGGCTTCCTCTGCTGGGGCCATGTGTATAAAAAAAAATGTTTAGCTCTTTGTGGTTCTTACCCTAAGACACTTTTGAAACTAGAATTTTTGAAGCTAAATCACACAGGTGATTTAAAAACTATTCACATAATGACAGAATTTAGTAGTGCATACAATTTTAGATCATTGTTCCTTAAGTTGATAGATGGAGACTAGTTTCAGAATACTTTTACCTATTTTTCTGGCCAAACCAACTGCTCCAGTCTATTTTATGAGAAGAAGGCTTTTCAGGGTGTAACACTTCATTCTTAGATCTGCTAAGTTGCAATATTTGATTCCGGAGGTAACTGATTCATAGGTTACTGTGATTTGATCTGTCTGGCCAGAATTGATTCAATTTTCCTGCCTACTGCAAATGGAACATGATATATTTTGAAGCTGTCTGGGCAACATTAAAATCAAAAGGCAGGTGCTTTCAGTCAGGAAAGCAATGCAAAAAATATAATATCTTCAATGTACTTCCCTTTTCTCCTAACAGCATCATTTGTCTTACCTGTTTCTCGCATCTAAAAAAAAATACACACATGCTTGGAGTGTAGGAATGAGTGAACTTTCAACAGTTTGTTTTACTTTTAAGCGTATTTTAGAAAATATAAACTAGCTGGAAAAGAGCACGTTCAAGTAGTGGGAATCAAACTCAAATAGTTTGGGAATATCTTGGTGTCTTTAATAACAGTGCATAGGTACAGCAAACAAAGTGAAAGAAACATAAAGCACAAGCTATAAAAATACCTTCTCAAAAGAGTCTTCATTGAAAAATAAAGTTGTGATTGCATTATTATAAATTAGACAGCAGAGAGTCCTATAAAGGGCTGTTTGTTCAATCTACAATCCTTAACTGATTTAGAGTCAAGAAGAAAAGAGAAAAAAAACCCAGGGAAATTTAGGAAACAGAAACAGAACAGCACTGAATGGATGGCAATTTACTTTATCCTGTATGACAAAGGGAGGAACTGAAGGTAAAGCACTACTCAGAAAGGGCTCTTTGGACATATATCTATTGGGGTGGATTGTGCCCTGCTTTCCGTTTGGAAAAATCTTTCTTGTGGTGCAAAGAGAGTGTAAAACAATATCATTCTAATTTGCCATGCAATGAAGAATCAGGCTCTGCTCCTTGATTTAAGTGGCATTGGAAATATGTAAATAAATTAGCATCATGATAATTTTCTTCTGTTTACTAGTTTCAATTTAGATATATTAACATTTTAACAAACAAATTGTAATATAGCTTGCAAAGCACCATGTACTGTGTTTCTCTCCTTTTAGATTAAGTGATTAATCTTCTAACAGAAAAGGCAGATTCAGCAAATGAGAATTTAAGAAGTCTGTTTTTTGCACATCAGAGACCCTAAAACACCTGCTCCTGCAGCTTGCCTTAGTGTGAAAGGCTGACCAAGCGCTATGTTATGCCTTTTAGTCACAGTACCGCTCCAATCACATTACAGAACTGATCTACCTACTCTGGAACTCTAAGAAGACTTATATGCCTCTGGGATATGTCCATGCCCCCATTTTCCCTTGGGTAGATGAACATGCCCCAGAGGACATAGTGAAGAATGCCCAGGAGAACGCAAAGTATCAACTGCAGCTGGCCCCTGTTCTGAGAACTGCCTGAAAGGAAAGATGCCTTGTGCTTTTGCCCTTCCTTGTGTACTTGCATGTGAGAGTCAGAAATAATCAGATCCATAATTCTAAGGGAGCCATGACCCAGGAAGCATCACATAAACATTTCAATATAAATATTTATTTGGTGTTCTAAAGTCTCACACAGTGATCCTAATAGGTCTTAAAAGATAAGCAGCATTATGCTGAATCAGATCTTTTATAAATACATGGGAAAGCCAGGTGTTGAGGTAACAGGAAGGAGATGCTGAGTCAAAAATATGTATGTCTATTTCAATCCTCTGCTTTGTGCACCTCAGTTTAACTCCTTCATGAAATTCAGGCAGAGTCCTGTCTTATCAAGACTGTTCAGAAGGTATAACATGGAGTTGAACTTTAGGGCTGTTTGCATGTAAAACCCTGATAAGCAGGGGTAAATAGTTGCCAAACAACTTTCAAAGAGGGAAAGCATTGTGATTAGCATACAACATTGTGTATAGTATTTGGAAAAAACAATAAATATCTTTAGAACAAGATTTATGAGAGAATTACTATACTGGTGTTCTTCATGTAAATTTCCCACTTTGCAGCCATAACATTCGTATACTGAGCTTCAATGAAACACATTTTCACCTCCTTGTGTCAATGCGTACTTTTGCCTCATTCTTTTTTTTTCAGAAATGTTGTTTCAGTCCATGTAGTGTAACCATAATATTATACTATGTCACCTACTCTATTCAATCTTTCTGCATGTTTTTAAGGTGTCTACCCCTATTAATACAATGCCTTAGCACTCCAGTTTTTGCCACAGGGTTCCCAGGAATCCGTTACTCTGAGACTTGGTGTCTGACTTGTCGCTGTTTCTCATTGTGGCTAGTACAGTGAGTCCAAAAGATTGTGGGGCCAGACGTGATGAACCCAAGGGTGCTGAAGGAGTTGGTTGATGTGATTGCAGAGCTGCTGGCTATTATGTCTGAAAACTTGTAGAGATAGGGAGAGGTCCTGGATGATTGGAAAAGGCCAAATATAGTGATCATCTTTAAGAAAGGGAAGAGGGACAATCCAGGAAACCACAGACTGGTCAGCCTCAACTCAGTTCCTGGAAAATTTGTGGAGCAGGACCTCAAGGAATCCATTTTTAAATAATTGGAAGAGTAGAAGAAGGTGATTAGGAAGAGTTGCATGGGTTCATCAAGGGCAATTCATGCCTAACAAACCTGATTGTCTTCTATAATGAGTTGACTGGTTCCTTAGATGTGGGAAAAGCAGTGGACATGATATACCTTGACTTTAGCAAGGCTTTTGATACTGTCTCCCACAACATTCATGCAAGCAAGCTAAAGAAGTACAGATTGGATGAATGGATTGTAAAGTAGATGGAAAACTGGCTGTATTATCAGGCTCAAAGGGTAGTAATCAATGGATCGATGTCTAGTTGGCAGCTAGTATCAAGGAATGCCCCAGAGGTCTGTCCTGGGTCTGATTTTATTCAATATCTTTATCAGTGACCTGGAAGATGGCATAGAGTGCACCCTCAGCAAGGTTGCAGATGACACCAAGCTGGGGGCAATAGTAGATACACTGAGGGGAAGGCTAGGATTCAGAGAGACCTAGAGAAATTGGAGGATTGAATCAAAATAAATATCATGAGGTTCAATAAGGACAAGTGCAAAATCCTGCACTTAGGATGGAACAATCCTATGCATGAGCACAGGCTGGGAACTAACTTGCTAGGCAGCAGCTCTGAAGAAAAGGACCTTGACATTACAGTGGATAATAACCTGAATATTAGTCAACAGTGTCCTCTTGTTGTAAAAAGACTAATGGCATACCAGGCTGCATTAGTAGGAGCATTGCCAGAGGATTGAGGGAAGTGATTCTTCCACTCTATTCTGCACTTGCCCCACTACAGCAAGGATGTAGACAAATTGGAGAGAGTCCAGCAGAAGGCAGTGAAAATGGGGAGGGGGCAGAGGCCCATGACTTATGAGGATTGGCTGAGAGAACTGGGCTTGTTTAGTTTAGAGAAGAGAAGACTGAGCGGGGATTTAATAGCAGTCTTCAACTACCTCAAGGAGGATTCCAAAGAGAATGGAGCTAGACTGTTCTCATGGAGGATGGAGATAAACTATGGTGGCAGATGACAGAATAAGGAGCAATAATTTCAAGTTGCACCAGGGACAGTTTAGGTTAGATATTAGAAGAAAAAAAAACAAACTTTCTCACTGGGAGGGTAGTGAAGCACTGAAATAGGTTATCCAGAGAGATTGTGGCATCTCCATACTTGGAGTATTTTAACACCAGGCTAGAAAAGTCCTTGGCTGGGATGATCTAGTTGGGCATGGTCCTTCATTGAGCAGGTGGTTGGACTAGATGACCCCTGGAGGTCCCTTCCATCCCTATTTTTCTATGATTCTATGATAGAGACTTTACCACTTAGAAAGTCACAACGAATGTTTGCAGAGACACAGTTCTTATTCCCCCCATGATTGTTTTGAACTAGAAACCATCTAGAGACAGTTTATAACTAAATTCAATTTGTAAGCTCTGCTACAAGGGGGGACTCTAGATTTATGTCTGTTTTGGTGGCAATGCTTCTTTTTCTGACCCAGAATTCTAGTTCCAAGCAGCAGAATTCTTATCACAGTTTCCTGTTACTACGGTCTTTCTTCTCAGCTTCAATTATACTGCTTGTACATACTCTGCTTCCCATGGCTACAAATGATTCATGGTTGATATTCATTCACTTGTTTTCCACTGTATCTCTGAATTTACTCCATTGAAATGCTAACAGCCTTTTATAGCTCATATGTACTGACCCAGGCATGCCTAGTACAGACACATTTTGAGCAATTTAAAAATGGGGAACTATTACTCTGAACCACGCAGCAGCTCTTCTGTTCTAAGATTTGGGTTTGGACAAACCAGGGGTCATAAAAATGCAGCAAAACAGCTCAGGCTTTGAAACTACTTCTATTGCTATAACACAGTCATTTTCTACCTGTTTGCCACAGTGGACTACACTTACAGCTGTCAATTTGTTATGTGGGCCACCCCCACACAACTTTACTTCCTGTGTATCCCTGTAAAAAAAATGTTTTAGCAGGATGTCACATGGACCATAAGAGTGTGCTGATTGAGCTGCATGTCGCCCATGGGTCATGTGGGTTGAGAACCACTGCTCTAACATAACTGTTGGAAAATAAAGGTGCTGCATTATTCTGAATAGCAGCTCCTTTTCTGAAACAACTCCAAATATACCAGTGTCCACACCTATGTGAATAACACTACTCTTTTATTTCCCTTCCCTTAAAAGAAGTTAAAAGATACTAGCCCCACCAGAATTAACTGCCACCAGTAGGATACTATAGAGAAAAATGAATGGGTAATTTCAGTCATTTTTACTTTTCCTGAAAATAATTCAGAATTTCCTGACATACATATTTTACAGCATTTGAATCTTATTGACTAGAGACTCTCAGGGTGCATCCACACATGCAAGCATCTGAGCATGCAGCAGCTCAAATAGAAGTGGCACAAATTTGTGCTGGGGATTTTTTTCCTCAGTGCACATGCCTGGACATGCACTTTGGTGTGGAGCAAGTTGTGCCACTTGGAGCAAAATGACCCTGGCCAGCTCCTCCTGGATCTGGAGCCCATGACAGTGCTGCTGGACCTAAATCCCCCCACACCACCCCTATGTCCCTCTGCCCAAAAACCAGAGCATCTCTCTGGAAGACCGGCTTCCAGGTTACCTCAGCCTTGCCCCACTTTTTTCCTGCGGTGTTTTTTGGTTTGTTTGTTTTTTTTATGCCTGGATTTCCAGATGTAAAACGTTAAGCTTACACTGCACATATGCAGCATGGGGAACATTTTTTTCATTCGCAGCATGCCTCTTGCAATGTATCAAACTGGCTTGAGATGCTGCAAGAGGCACATGCACATTCATCTGGACACACCCTCAGTGACTAAGTGCACTAACTCACTTAGATACTTTTGAAAATCCCATTAGGTAAATAGCTCTAATATCAAATACCTAAATATATTTGGTAATATGGTCCTTTATAAATACATCCATTAGCATTCATCTAAAGATGTCAAGTGTCCTCAACTTCTTTTGATTTCAGGGTCAGTAAAATCATTTGGTTTTACTGGGAGTATTCTGGGAGTATTACTGGGAGTATTCTGCAGTTTGAAACCCAGGATTTATAAAACAGCTTGAAGATGTAAAATATTTTCAATAAATTGCTATTTTATTATGGAATCCACTGTCTCAAATCCATATATGCTATTTGAACTCCTCTCCTCACCTTTGCCTACCATTATGTGCAAATCAGGTATCAAATTTACATGCAACTACTTACTGCACAGTTATGAACATGTAGATGCAACCCAAGAGAAAGTTTGCTCCTGAGTCCACGCTGCCACTAAGGGGCCAGCCTGAAGCTAACCCCAGAGCTCTTGGCTGAGAGCCTTTCCTGCCCCAGGCCTTTAAAAGCCAGCAGGTACTCAGAATCCTGTGGCATACCAGCAGGGAACCTGAGGCCACTCCAGGTCCCTGTGACTCCTGCAGGCCAGCTACCCTAGCCTGTCTGCACCCCAGTGCCACTACCTGGCATTGCACTGCCATGCAGCTGCCAAGCCTACACTATCCAGACCTGCAGGCTGCTTCAGGCTGCTGCAGGCTCCAGTCAGGCCTGCCAGGCCCCAGGCCTAGGTGCAGGCAGCATCTGGCTGCCAGTCCCACTTCCACCTGCCTGCAACCCATAACCGCCAGCCTGCCTTAAGCTCACAGGCGCTCTGGGGCATTGCCTCTGCCATGAAGCTGGGAGTTCCACGCTGGCACAGCAGCACAAGGACAGCCATGTGGGGGCCCATAGAGATGGTGTGGAGCCCATGATGGTTTCCTCCTTGTTCACAGCTGTGCCCACACCCATGCCCACCACCCAGGGCCCCAACTGGTCCATGGAGGAGACTGGTGGCCTCATGTCACTGTGGGGTGAGGTAGAGGTACAGCACCACTTTGAGTGGGGTGGGCACTCCAGTGCCCATGTCTATGTGGGGCTGTCAGTCCAGATGTAGGAGTATGGGTGTGACCAGTCAGTATGGCAGTGCCACTTAAAGGTCAAGGCCTTGTTGGCACAGTGGGTTTCCATCACCAACCACAGTCATTGGTTGGGGAGTGCCTGTTCATCCATGCCCTTTATGTGGCAACTGATGGACATACTGGGACCCAGTCTTCAGCCGTGCTGTCTATAGTGACACAGGTGGCCTGTCCAATCTCCCACCCCAGCCTGGAATCCCTGGTGACCCATCACTGGGTGAGGGCCGCTCAGGGGTCCAGTAGCCTGTTCTGCTGAGCTCGCCAGCGGCACCCTTCACCAGCAGGTCAGGGACCCCAGACCAACACCTGCTACACAATCTCTGCAGCCCCAGGCCTCACCATGAGGCACAACTGGCCATGACACCACTGGCCACCAGCAGTGCCAGCTCCTATCGTAGCTCAGGGCTCTGTACCAGGTATGCAGGTACATCTGGGACACCATGGCCAACAGCAGCAGCAGAGTGTAGTGGGTTGGGCACCCCTTGGTCCAGGCAAACAGATCCTTGTGTAGAACCCAGGGCATGCACAGTAGAAGCATGTTTGGGGTTAGTGGCAGCATGGTGGGGGCTGGCCTCAGGTCACATCCTTGGAGAAGACCCCTGTGGGGAGGGCAGGGGCTTGAACAGCTGCTTCTCATAGTCATCACAGTCCTTGTCACCCCTCCAAGCCTGGGCACTGTGGGCTGGGCAGCAGAACAGCAGAGCAGTTGGCTGGCTCAAGGAGGGGGGGAAGCAGGGTCTGAAGCTGTAGCTGCAGGTGATGCTAGGAACCTGGCTTGTCCCACTCTGGGAACAGGGAGAGGGATACAGGCTGCCTGTGGCCAGCACCCAGTGGCCTGCCAACCCCAGAGGAGTGAACAGGGATAGGGGACTCAGCCAGTGGTACTCTGGACCAGGCCTGCCAGGCTGACCTACCATGGTCCCTGGCTACCTGTGCATGCCTAACTCCTGATCTGAGTCTAGGCAGTGCACAGCCTCTGGTACAGAGTGTCCTATCTCTGAAATGTTGCAAACTCTCATACACATCTTCTGTCTCATGGCTCTACAGAGCTTGCAGCTGCATGTGTGGGAGAGGCTTCCCTTGGCAGGTGGGTCATGGCTTCTGGGTCACCACTGCCCACCGCTGGAGCCCTGTAGATGTGCTGTACCCTCCATAGAGGGACTCTGGACAAGACTTTCTCTTGAACTGCCTGGTCATGGTGTCAGAGGACCTGCTGGGGTTCGCTTGGGCCTGGAGTCAGAAGGATATGGCCCACCAGGACAGGTGGCGGTGGGGGGAGAGTCACCCACAAGGAGGCACCAGACTAACAAAAGGAGACTGGGTATGCTGGGAGTTCTGGGAGCAGTTCCTGGCCCTTGAGCATCTGTATTAGCATGAGTTTTGCTCTGCACATTACCGTGCAGTAGATTTCACAGATTTCATAGTCATTAGGGCTGGATGGGACCTTGTGAGATCATCAGGTCCAGCCCCTTCCCAAAGGGCAGGAAGTCAGCTGGGGTTATATGACCCCAGCAAGATAATTATCCAAATGCTTCTTGAATGTGTCCAGAGTAGGTGCTTGCACCACTTCTGGGGGGAGTCTATTCCAGACTCTGGAGACTCGGACAGTAAATAAGTTTTTCCTTATGTCCAGTCTAAAACAGTCTTCCAGTAGTTTGTGACCAGTGGACCTTGTCTTCTCTTGGGGTGCCCTGGTAAATAAATGTTCTCCCAGCTCCTGATGTGCACCACTGACATACATATAGGCTGCTACCATGTTCCCACTGAGCCTACGCTTTTCCAAGTAGAATTAGGCTACTGCACAGTTAGCGTCTTATGTAGATGCACCCAGTATATACACTGTAATACAGTGGAGGCTAGCTGTTTAATCTCTTTGATGCTGTTGTTCCATGTATAGGTACCCTTAATCAACAAATATACTTTGCTCAGTCAGTTCCATCTTGTAACTTTTTAACTTTTTCATAATCTGATAATGAGTTGAATACTTTGATGATTAAACTGCCAATTTCATAGATCCAGCTGCATGCTTTGATGGTATGGTTGTTGAATGTATAAATGTATTACTAAAACTACTGTCTGGTTTGCTGATTGGCTTTATGATTTTTAAAACTGAACTCAAAACTTTAGTTTACTGAATCATTAATCTTTAGCATCTTGATGATTGATGCATTCATAATTTAGATAGAATTTTTCCTAGAGACTTATCCCATTTTACTGCTTTAGCTTGATTAATCGTACACTCAGAAAAAAGGATAGGAATATAGAAGTTTGCTCTTTGCACATGCTAAGAAACTTGGAAAACCATTTTTTCAGCGTACCTATATCTAGTCTACAATTAATACCTGAAATCCTGTAGTAGGATTAATATAAAATTGTATCCATTTTACTATGTGCTCTAGTAATTGTCATAACTAGGGAATAGTGACTCTAAGTAAGGTTGCTGATCCTGCACTGTCAATAAACAAATGTATTGTGCATGCATGGCCCACTGAGTTCAGCGATATGAGAATTTGGGAGCAAATATTTTATTGGTTCTAGTCCTTGGACCATAAAGTGGCAGTTAAGCACTTATGTTATTCTGTGGTTGTAGCCCGAAGTTCTAGCATGCATCTTGTAAGGTTATTTTACTACTAGTCTTTATAACGTTTATGGGGAATAGGAATTGCAACTGAAATTAGTACTATATGGTACTGTACCAATAAATAGAGCATTGCAAAACTAAATTTGATTGGGAATCATTGCTTTATTACTGTCTTGTGAAGCACCTACAACATAAATTTATGGCACTACCCACTGTAATTTGCTGTCCAGTAATTCAGGAGCTATTTTTCAATATTGTGAAGAGAGTTGTATGAGGAACTCTTATAGGCAGGGATACTGGCTTTCTCTGATTTAAAAAAAGAAAAAATCCCCAATTTTTGGATTTAAAAAATTAATCCAAAATCCACCTTTCCTGTGATTAAAATGAAACACCACCCCCCCCCCCCCCACACACACATATATACGCATGGCAATTACTATGCAAAGCAAGGTAATTACTGTGTTCATACATATGTGATGTTTCATTTTGATCACAGAAAAAAGGTGGATTTTGGGTTACTTTTTTAATCTGAAAATTGGGTATTTTTTATCAGAGAAAATGAGGATCCCTTCTTATTAGGTACTGCAACACTTAATATTTTAGTCCCCTGACTCTTGGAATGGAATCTACAACCATGCATTAGGTTCTTCAGATCCCTATTCAGTGCATGAAAAGAGGAGTATATCAGAAAAGAATCCAAATCAACTAGTACCCTGTCAATACACTTGGCATGCTGTGTCCCCAGAGGTGTATTCTATTTCACCCTATAGAACTGCACAGCTTTTCTTCATTGGGATGCAAAGCATTTCAGTGCTTCAAAGGGTCTTCAGGTATGCAGGAGGCACAGGACTTCTCTTCATTACAACAAGGAATTTTAATTTCTGCTAAAATGCATATGTTGGTTCAGAATTTCACTTCCCAATGACTGAGGACTTTGGTCTGTAGTGTGCAAGGTGATCTGAAGAAAAAAAAAACAGATAGCCAAAATTTGTTTGACATCTCCACTCATCTGTGTAAACAGGTTACATGGTGAGAGATAGTCACAGGAGAAGTAAGATTTCAGAAGAAAATTAATAATGGAGCAAGTCATCCAGTGTCCTGTAAGATAAAATAGGATGGGCTAGTAACATTAGGCTGAATAAGGTGGAGTACTGCATGGATTTCAGTTTCCTTTTTCTGAAAGAAGAATCAAGACATGTTTAAGACCTGGCTAGATAAAACCTTGTTGGGATGATCTATCTGGGGCTGGTCCTGATTTGAGCAGAGTTGGACTACATGACCTCCTGAGGTCCCTTCCAACCCTAATTTTCTACGATTCTATGATAATTGAAGTTTGCTCCTACTAATCCATCAGGCATTATTTTCCTCTCTTCAAACACATACATGCACACTCCTTCCTGTCAGAGATGCCAGTCATGTTTTTCAAGAGGCCTCTCCTGCATGAAGAAATGCTATAATGAGAACTGCCACTCAGTGACTTTACAAAGAGTTTGGGTATCTATTCAAGCCTCCTTGCAGAAGGAGTTTCAAGTAGGTAAAGCACCATGTGACGAGACCTGATCTCTACTCCAACGTTGTTTGTGCAGTTGTCCCAAAGCATCTTTAATGCAAAATTCACACTTTCATTTGAAAAGAAAGGCATATTCCCCATCTTTCTAGGCTAGCATCTAACTCCCTGAGCTACAGGTTCAAGTTCCTGCTTTCTCTTTCTTCTTCCCTTTCCCTGGTTCTTTCCATTCTGGATACTAAGTGGTAAAAAATGAAGCAGGGAAGTGAGGAAAGAAATGTGTCTGAAGTTATTAGGAAAATAAAAATTAAAACAATCCACTACATTCTAATTCAGGTTTTAGTTTACTGATATTATTGGAAAAAGACTGGTTAGCATCAAAATATAAATTCACAAAAAAGGGAATGTGCAGCACAGTTAATTTCCCATCCGCACAGGATTTCCCCTCCCCCCAGGTCAAACTGGGGAGAGATGGCCTTCCTCCTCTATAGTAGGGGCCATTGTCCTCTGAGCTTCTGAATATATGTTAATCACCAGGGATCCTGATTTTTTCTGACAAAAAAAAAATATCCCCAATTTTCAGATTAAAAAAGTAACCCCAAATCCACATTTTTTTGCATACACATATACACATACATTCATACACCAGTAAAATATGTGTGTGTGTGTGTGTGTGTGTGTGTGTCTTAGTGTTTCATTTGTGTTTATGTTTCACCAATAATATACATGTATGTATGTAAATTAGTGGTGTTTCATTTTAATCATGGAAAATGTGGATTTTGGGTTACTTTTAATCCAAAAATTAGGTTTTGTTTTGGGGGGTTTTTTTAATCAGAGAAAACCAGGATCCCTGTTAACCACCAACATCCTTTTTCATTTTAATGGAAGGCCTCTGTCCATGCTCTCATCTCCCCAATCCTATTACCATGTGTCTTTGGTATTTCTGATAATGTTCCAGTTGTGTGACAGGGTTTGAAGCAGTAATTTTGTAGGGCTTTTTTGGGTAAATGATTGCTTGAAAATACAGGGGATCGGACACAATAGCCCAGGATGCTCCTTCCAGTTCTATGTCCCTATAGGACTAAGAACCAAAACAATAGCCTTATCATACCCATGGGAGTATTTCTCATGGAATAGTACACATTTTCTTAACGATTTTATTTCCTATATCCATTTTCTTTCCCAACATATGCAAGAACAAATCATGCCTCACCAACTTGATTTCCTTCTCTGATAAGGTGACTGGTACTGTGGATATAGGAGAGCAGTGGATGTAATATATTTTGACAAACAAGACTTTTTACATTATCTCCCATGCCATTCTCATGTCAGAGATAAGCTACAGAAGTACAGCCTAGATAAAAAAAATATTGTAGTGTAAATGTAAGCCCAGTTTAATCATCATGCTCAATGAGTAGTCATCCATGGCTCAGTGTCTAGTTGGGAGGAGGCATCAAGTGGGTTTCCCCAGGGTCCATCCTGGGTGCAGTATTGTTGAACATTTTCATTCATGATTTGGAAGATTGAATGTATGCTTAGCATATGGGTGGAAGCCACCAAGTTGGATAAAGTTGCAGACACTCTGGAGGGTAGGGCTAGTTTCCAGTGTGACCTGGATAGACTGGTTAAATGGTCTACAGTCAACAACATGAAAGTCAACAAGGACAAGTGCCAAGTACTGCATATAGCTATGTCCAATATCAAAAATACACTAGGGAATGATGGGCTAGAGATCTGCAGAGAAAGACCTGGAGGCTACAGCAGCATATAAGCCAAATATGAGCAGTAGTGTGCTCTTGTTGCAAAAATAAAAAAGCCAGCAGCCTACTTCGTTGTATTTGCAAAGAGTACCTCTTGAAAATCAGAGGAAGTGATTATTCTACTCTATTCAGTACTGTTAAGGCCTCACCAGGAGTACTATTTCTATTTTTTGACCCCACACTTTGAGAAAGATGTGGAAAGATTCAAAATACTCCATCATAGACCAACACAAATGATTAAAGGCTAAGCATGGCTAATTAAGATAAAAAGACAACTGAAAGTACTAGGATTATTTATTAGGCCTGTGTGAAGCTTTGGGTGGTGATTTGATTTGGAGGAGATTCGGCACAATTCAGTGGCCAGGTCACTGGATTCAAATTGAATCCAGGGACCAATTTAAAGGTCTAAATCAACTCAAAGCTCTCCAAATCTTCAGAAAAGATTCGGAGAGCTTTGATGATTTGGGCAGTCCCCCAGTGGCTGAAGCAGGGGGCTGTAGCTGACTCAGAGCTGGTAAGTACTAGGGGTGGGAAGGAGGGAGGGGACCATGGAGGGACATGGAGGGACCCCTGCCAGCCCCCACAACCCCCCCTGCTCTGCCAGCCCCCAAAACCCCCACCGTCCCAGCTCCCAGTACTTTAAAGAAAAGCCCCGGTGCTTACTGGGCTCTGCTGGGTGGCTGGGTGATCCTCACTGCCCCCTACTGCCCATGCTGCATGGAGGGCTTTTCATGAGCCCCCTGACCCCTCCGTGCTCCCTTAGCCCCCCCAAGGTGCCCCACCCGGGCCAGCTCTGGCCCTTTAGGGAAAAAAAAAGCCGAGAAAGGCCCAGGGACTCACCACTCCTAAAGCAGCCTTGGGGCTTTGGGGGCTTGTGCAGAACCCCCAGTGGCACAGGGCAGTGGAGGGGCAGTGGTGATTGCCCCCCACTGGCAGGTATGGTAAGTCTGGGGGGGGTCATTTTTTTTTCTTTTCTTAAGGGGCCAGAGCTGGCCTGGGTGGGGCTCCCATGGTGGGGCTGGGGGAATAAGGGCAGGTCAGGGGCTTGTGCAGAGCCCCCAATGCAGTGTGGGGAAGTGGGGGGCAGTGGGGACCACCCCCCTGCCCGGCAACACCCGCTGAGTTGGGGCTTTTTTTTCCCAAAGAGCCGGGAGCTTGAGTGGGTGGGGCAGTCATTGCTGGGATGGGAAAGCAGGCGAGAAATGGGCCTGGCTGATTTGGAGATTTGGCAGAAGCTGAATCTCTGAATCAGATTCTGCTGAATTGAATCAGGACAGTGATTTGAATCACCAAATCGAATTACTGTCCCCCGAATCAGCCAAATCTGAATCTGAAGTGAATACTATCCACTTTGTACAGGCCTATTATTTAGTCCAGAGAAGAGAAGACTGAAGGAATTTCAAATCCCTCAAGGGTGTCATAAAGATGGTGATTAATAGACTTTTCCCTGGGTCTGTAAGGGATAGGACTAGGACCAATGGTGCTTAAGTGTTAATGCACAGTAGAATTAGTCTACTGTGCATTAATCATCAGAAAAAAAGACTGTATGCCTTTGCTATTGTGCAGTAGCACCAGTTACTGCACATTTAGTTAGTACCTCATATTAGATATACTAAACAATGCACAGTAACAATGATGCATTAGTGCATGTTCTTACTCACCCACTTGCAATGATTTAGTTATGGATCATCCTGCCTTGACCAAGAGGCTAGACAGCATGATCTCATGAGCTACTTACAACCCTGCTTACCTATGGTTCTATGAGTCTCTCAAAGAATCAACCACAGAAATATAAGAATTAACATTTCATTCCTATTTTCCTTGAAAAAGGAGCATTACCTTACATCAAAAACATGTAATACAGACACTTCTATATTCTGAGGACTGATGTGATGATTAATCCCACACAGGGAAAATATAAAGTAGAGATCATTCAAAACCATGGGATTCTAAAATTCATACTTAATAATATTTCCTCATAAAGACAGTATTAGAAACCTTCTCAAGTGCACAGTGTAATCAGTGTATATGTAAATTCAACTACTAAAATATGCAACTTAATCAATAAAGTATGCACAAATGTAATAGTTGGAGTATGCAGCTGGATCTGTAATAAAAATGAAGACATGAAGCTTCAGAGAGAGATGAAATAAAATACAGCATACCAAAATACCTATTTTTTCCAAACTATTTCATATAGGCATGTCCAATATCACAAACAATAAGAAAACTGCACATCCAGTTAAACCAATGTGGGTCAATCAAAAAGGATACAGATAGAGGACATTTTGCAACTTCATTGCAAGGACGCTGTGGGTGAAAATTAATTAAAGACATTATTACCAGATTCTGCTCTGTCAGAGGAAATTGGCTTTGGGTTTTAAATTTCCTTCATGCTCTCTATTTAGCCTCTGGTTGATCATCTAGTTCCTCTTTTCCCCCCACATGTACATCATTCCTCTAATCAGTAGTAAATGTGTATTTGAGCAGTTCTATAGAAATCTGAGACTGAATGTTTTTTGGGGGGTGGGGTTTATAAGTGATGTAGATCCTAGTCTCAAATGGAACTGAAGAATCATGCAGCTCTATCAGACATAAATTGGAACTCTGAAACTTTTTTTTTTTCTGAATTAATTAAATGTATGTCTAGAAAGTCCTGTATTTTAAATGACACCTCTTAGGAGGTGTCATTTGTGGCTAGATTTCCCAGTCACACAGAAATGATGAACAAGAAGACCAGATTCACAGCTGACATTCTTAACCACCTCATTATATTTTATGGACACTTTTATGACCTGTATGTTACAAAGTGAAATTCTTCTGTTAACCTGTATTGCCTATATAAGTCAACAGCTTAATTAAGGTCTTGATCCTACAAAGGTGCCTGCATGAGTTTTACCATGACTATGTACCTAACTCTTTGCAGGGTCATAGACTTACTTTTGTTATTGGGAACTAATATTCCTGTGATTAAGAAAAAAAGTGAAGAATAAGTAGGCAAAACAAGTATACCAGTAGTTTTTTGAGCAGAAATAGAAGGCCTGGACTTTGCATTATTAAATATGATCATGTTCTTAAGGCAAGATCTTCAAATGTATTTAGGTATCTACAATGCAGACAAGATTTTCAAAACTTTAGGTGTCCAATTATCATTGAAATCAATCAAAACATATCTCCTGTCAGAAACAGACTGAAATTTTACAAAGCGGTGTGTGGTTGCAGTGATTGGTGCTGCACACCCATGTCCAGCATTCCCCCTCTCCCTCTCCTGCAGCCCTCGCCCCATAAGGGCAGGCAGACTACACCATAGGAGCAGCATCCAGGGACAGAACCAGTCCTGTCCCAGACCTGAAGGGAGTTCCTTTCCTACTCCAGCTGGTCTGTGTGGGGGGCTGCACACCCAAGACCATGACAGCAGCGGGCAGACATGTTCCCTGTCCCTGCCCCGGCTATCATCCTCATGACTAACACCCAGGGGAGCAGGAAAAGAGGGGTATGGCTGAAGGCAGATCAGCTGGGGCAAGGCCATGAAACACTTCACCACCACAGTGATGCTGCTGTATCTCAGGAGGTAGTACTCCCTTGCCCTTGTTCCTCTTCATCCTGGCACCAGTGGGAGTGTGCTCCAAAAGAAGTCCCCCTCTCACTCCAAAGCCCCCATTCACAAGAAACAGAGACAGGCCACCCTGGAACACTGGGGGAAAGGTGAAGACAAAGGGGACAATGTCTGAAGGCAAGCGAGGTCACCCAGAGCACTGGGGAGATAAAGGGAGGCCAGCCCTTGTCCTTCATTAAGTGTCCAGGATTCAGGCAACTCATGGTGCTTGTGGCCCATTATAGCAAGTGCCCACATGTACCACCTTTAGTGGGACAGTGATACCCTCCCTGTATGAGGCATGCAGGGAGTACTTGAGGGAGAAGCTGCACAGGACAGGTCTTCAGGTAGTCTTGCATTTCACCTTAGACACCTGGAGCAGGCAGGGTGGAGATCATGCCTACCTCTCCCACACAGGGCACTGGTGTGACCAGTCAGGACATTGGTGGGCTCTCCTTTAAGCCAAGGTCATGGATGAGTCCCACACGACAAGGGAGACCATGGTGGCCATGAACAACATGGTGCAGAGGTGGCTCGTAGGGCAGGGTGAGCTCACCCATGTGCTCATGGTCACCGACAATATGGCCATTATAGTCAAGGTGGTGTGTAATGCCAACTTTGTTGGCATCCGCTGTGTGGCACACAACCACCCTATGAACTTCCACGTCATAGTCAGCATGCCTCAGAGAGAGGCAGGGCTCCTGGTGATGGCTCTATCACTACCAGCCAGCTCATTTTGAAATGCAGGAATGTGGTGCGCTACTTCCACTGGAGCATCAAGGGAGGCAACATGCTGCTGGACAAACAAGAAGAGCTGAGCATCCCGCAGCACAAAACCATGCGGTATGTGGAGACCCAGTGGAACTCCACATACCTAATGCTGGAAAGGTGGGTGGAGCACCAGAAGGCCATACATGAGATTGCCTTGCTCAGGGAGATTGGGATCAGCTGCTCCCTTAACAAAATGGAACAGGACACCATCTCCCAGATCTTGGTGGTCCTGTGCCAGCACTCCAACCATGAACCAATTTCCTCCAGCAGAGCCACTGCCAATGTGGGCCAAGGGCATGGCTTCAATGTTGGGGCCCAGAGGCACCAGACTCCAGAATCAGGCAGGTAACACAGAGGCCTCTGTGGCTACTTATCTTGCCAAGGATGTGGAGCTGCTGCACTGTGACCCCTTGGCCTATTGGGCAACCTGCAGTCAGGTGTAGCAGGATCTGGCCACAGTTGCCTGGGAACACCTGTCCTGTCCACCGACTAGTGTTCAAAGTGATAGGGTGTTCAGTATTTCTGGTGATGTTGTGACATCCCACCGCACCTCCTTGGATACTGGCTTGGTGGAGCAGCTGGTGTTCCTGAAGGTGAACCTCCTGCTGCTGGGGTTCCCCAAGCTCCATGTGCAGACAGAGTAAATGCCACCCTCTTCACTCTGCACCTATTTGCTTTTTTTATGTGTTTTCAGAAACTTGAGGTGCAATTTCACAGAAACCCCTGTAACACTGCTTGAAACCTGGCAGGCCTCATGCCCACATGAGGGGCTACCATCCCGGCTGCATTTATTCCACCATGCCTTAACACACACAACTTGGCAGGCTTCATGCCCTCAGAAGTATCTACCATCACTGTTGTTTTCATCTGAATCTGTAGAAAAATGACAACGTTATAGGTATTTCAGTGATTTCCCACTATAGTTTAAGGCCAAATCTCTGAATCGGCACTGAATCACCGAATCCAAATTGGCCGAATCAATTTGGGAAAGTGATTCAAATCACCGAATCGAATGATTGTCCCTCTGAATCAGCCAAATCCAAATCCAAAGCAAATACTTGCTGCTTAGCACAGGTCTAATATATATATATATATATATATATATATATATATATATATATGGTGCTTCATTTTAATCATGAAAAAATGTGGATTTGGGGTAACGTTTTTAATCCAAAAATTGGGGATTTCTTTTATTAGAGAAAACTAGAATCCCTGCTGATCAGGAGCTACCATAACTTCAGTTGTATCCATACAACAGTGAAAATAGGCCAGAAACCCTTTGTAAAAGTGGGTACTTGAAGACTAAACCCAAGTTATATTAGGGAAAAGGCCTGCTTCTGTTTTAATAGAATCACCTTTAGTATATTATTACCAAAAAGAAGAGATAGAGGAAACACAAGCTGCATTAATTTATTCTTAGTGCTGCTTTGTCTCTCTCTGAGATAAGGAAGAACAGAAATGATTCCCTTGGGTCTTATTTTCAGATGGACCCAAGAGTTAGATCTTCAGTTTGAAGGCCAGTAACTACAATTAGAACAAAAAGTTAGTTTCCTTTTTCACCAATTCTTCCCAGTAATAATATCTATCCCTCATAGATTAAAAACTTGTGGAAATGCAAACTCTCTTGAATTGACAATGTGTTGTGTGTGTGTGTGTGTGTGTGTGTGTGACCTGAATACAGTGTTTATTAAGTTGCAGATACAAAATACTAGGAAGTTTAGTGTTTTAGAGGGAATGTGTTCATATTTACTTCACCATGAAGGAGAATCCCCATTAATCATTATAATAGTTGGAGATGTAATATGCCTAGTATAATATTTGCTATTAAAGATTGAAATGTGATACATTGAGTTTCTCACAGAAGAATCTTTTACTATTTCCAGAATTTTAAGATTCGAGGTTAGTAATTTCATAATGATTTTCCAATGCAACTGTATTTAGGAATTGGGTTAGTCTTACAGCTCTTGATAATGCTAACGTCTGAAAGAGACAAATCTTTTCTTATTAAATTCTTCTCAATTAAGTAAGTTTCTAAAAATGAGATGCCACCATAATCAACTGGTTTCTTAAAGTATTTGAAAAATGCTTTTTTTTTTTTTTTTTTTGACATGTTACAGAAAGGGAACTCAGGAGAACATGGTACATACAGCTTTTTAATTTGATCTGTAGATATTAGTGTTTCTTGTTTTACCAGCTGGCTTTCTCTCAGGATGTGTGTCTTTGTCCAATTAACTTGATATATTTTCTACATAGCCAAAGGGGAGGTGGGGAATAATGGGTTGTCTGGTACTGGAGAAAGCAGAAATAGTGAATATCGCTCCCTCACCTCCCTTCCAAATACTTGTTAAAACTCAAGAGTATGTATTATTTTTTGCCATCTGCTCCTGGATTAGAGCTGAAAATGAACTATTATGTTTCTTTAACACAAATTTATTCTTCTCCAACCTCTGGAGTTAGAAGTCATTACAAGAGTCAACAAAGTATTGAAACATTTTAAATATAGATTCTCAGGAAAAAAACACGTTAAATCTCTTATATGAAATTTCTATGGATACTAAATTGTCTCTGAGTTACATACATTAAAATGGGCAAGAAATAGAAAATGAAGATATATGTTCTGAACCAGTATTTCCTTTAAAAAATACAAAGTGAATCCAACTAATCTTTACTAGCATCAGTGTGTTGCAGAAAAAATATACAAAGGTAGCTTTGTATGTAATTAAAAAAAATTCTAAAAACTGAAGTTGTACAGTAATCATCTAGAGTATTTGAAACATTTCTAATCTTACAAAGAAAAGTATCTTTTATACCAGAGGTGGCCAAACCACAACTCTTGAGCCACATGCAGCTCACTGGCACAGTACTTGCGACTGCCCAAAAATTGGCCAAAGCCCTGCTCACTTCTCCCCAAGCTGGTTCCGGGGGACAGTGCACCCTGGCACCTACCACCACTCTGGCTTTCCCTGAAGGAAGCACACCCCAAACCCACCCTCCTTCCTCCTTCTCTCCCTCTGGGACTGCCAGCTCAGGTGCCAGGCTGCTGGGGCAGGGCCTGTAACTGTGCTGCTCACCCTCGTGTGTGCTCCCCATGGGGAAAGCTGGAGCAGCTTGGTGCTGTGGTAGCAGGAGGGTGATCCTACCACCAGGGCCCAGCAAGGGGATGGGGACGTGCGGGTACAGCTGGTCATCTCCATTTTGGGTTACTCAACCCTCCCCCTCCACCTCCCCATCCCTCTCTCTGGCTCTTGAACTTCAGTGGAGGATTGGATGGGGCTCCCAGGGTGAGTAAGTTTGGTCACCCCTGTTTTATACCTTATGGAGTCTTCACTATACATTTTCTTAAACAAAATTTCCTGTCTTGTCTTTATCTCCTTACCAGTAAGTTTCACAAAAGTACTGCATTTCGGCAAGTAAAGAAAATCTGGAAAAAACAAAGGGTAATGCACTGGTGATTTCCCAGCCATGGACAAGCATTCCGTTTCTCCTGGGAGAGTCATTGCTCTTCCAGGAGAAACTGTGAGTGTGTATATGTTCAGGATTTTTTCCCACAGTAAAAATGGCCACTCCAGGAGAAAAATAATGTGGAAAAAAAGGATTAAATCAGTCCCAGGAGAGTTTCTGCACTTGAATTTAGAAATGTGAAGATTTTTTTTCTTGATATACAAATAGCAATCTCTAAAGCAGCCTTCCTAACAAAGCCTAGTATCTTAGGCAATTATAAGTGCAGTTTCAAGAAGAACTCTGCTTTTGTTATAGTCAGTTACAGTTTGACCACTTCTCAGCAGGGGAAGAGACAGCCACTTTTAAAATCTGGCTCTAAGGGACTTTAATAAACATCTTGGTGGCGAGACCAGGTTTTTGCTCTCTGCTGCTTCAACCACATTGCTATGAATACCAGAGTTAGTTACCTTCAAGATAGGTTAGGTTTACTTCTACAGGTTGTACTGGCAGCAGTATAGATATTCCCTATAATTGTGTTACATTTTTCCAAGTAAATTAAAACATAGGAATCAAGCATTTTGAGGTTTTCCCATCACTAGTTATATTTGTTGATGCACTTGCTATTAGATGAATGAAACAGTTTTGTTCTTATTATCGTGACAAAGAAATATTGAAATTTAACCATAAAGAACACAGACTTCTTTGTTTGACCTTTTCAGCCAAAAGGCTTTTTTTTTGTTTATTGCAATCTCAGTGATCTGTCTACAATCCCAGAGACCTTTGAGGCAAACATGGAGGAATAGTAAATCAAAATAAAAAAATTAAAAAATGCTGATGTAAGAAAGTGTACTCCTGTATTCCATCATTTACATTTAGATATTACAAAGTTTTCTTTACATGACAAATGCTCAACTCCTGTTCTAAGGGCACAGGGTAAGAAAAGAGAGAGCCGTGTCAGTGTTTTGTGCCTAAATTTCATTTTGACACTGAAATAAACAATCCTGTTAGCTAATAAGTGGAATTATTTGTTTTTAAAAAAAGATAATTTAATTCCTCCCACTTATACAATTTTCTACTTAATTCTATAGCCCTCATTCAGGTAAAAATTCCCATACTGTTTATGATTTGTTTGCTCAAAACCCAGATAGAAAAAGATAAAAGAAAAAGACAATTTGTAACCTCAAGATACATAACATGTTGCACCTAGCCTAATACATATACATAGTTAAGGAAAATAAGTATATTTAGATCCATAATTGTTTATATAGAACAAAAATGTGTCTGTGGTTTATAGGGATAAAGTAAAAAATAGTCTGCATTAAAAATTAATTCTAATTAATGAAAATATCTAATAATCCATGCACACATGAATAATCCTGTTGACAGTTTTAGGAAAAAAATGGCAATAGGAACAATAGAATAAATGTAAGTGTTCTGGGAATAGAGGACAAAGATAACCTACATAAAAATCTTTGTAGAAATTATCCATTGATAATCTGTAAGAACAGAAGGTGCAGTCACAATCCAGAAATCAGTGAAAACTTAAATTGCACATGTGATAAATCAGCTGGCTGAGTATAGATGCAATAGTAATTATTTGGATAAACTTGGTAGGCCTGTGCGAATATGGAAGTATTTGATTTGGATTCAGCTAATTTGGAGGTTAGCGATTTGATTCAGAGATTTGGATCACTGTTCCAAATTTATTCAGCCAAATTGGCTTCAGAAGATTTGGCGCCGATTCAAAGAGGTTCGGCGATTCGGCCAAAGAGTATAATGTAGAATCACTGAAATACATATAACTTTATCTTTGTTTTACTGATTTGGATGAAACTTGCCAGGCTGGTAGCCACTTCTGAGGGCATGAAGCCTGTCAAGTTTCAAGGAGATAGGTGCAGGTGTTTCTGGGAAACTGCACCTCAGGCTGCTGACAAGCAAAACTCATGTCACGTGTGTATGTTAAGCCACAGCAGGGTGAAAACTGCAGCCAAGCTAGCTCCTGCTGAATCCACAAATCCTGCCACATTTCAAGGAGATAGGTGCAGGGGGTTCTGGGAAACTGCAACTTAGGCTGCTGACAGGCAAAACTTGTGACACGAGTGATTGTATGACTGACTGACTGTGTCTGTGTCAAGGCACGGGGTGGGGTGAAAACTGTGTCCTGCTAGGCCTGCTGTGGCCATGAAGCCTGCCACCTGTCAAGGAAGTAGGTGCAGGTGGCTCTGGCTTCTGGGACCCTGCCCGTCAGGCTGCTGACAGGTAAAACTTGTGACATGGGTAGGTGACATTGTGTGTGTGTTAAGGTGTGCCCTCATTGGCGTTGGGGCATCTACACAACATGGTGATATGTCACAATGAGGCCTCCTCTTTTCCCACAGACTCAGTCTGGTCTACCATTTTTATTAGCAAGAGGTATTAAATAACTTAGCAAGGACTAACACAGTAGCACCAGCAGCATTTCAGGCAGCCAAACTGTGACAGAGCCCTTCTTTCTTCTCCTGCAGGAGCTTTTTCTCCACAGTATGTGTTAAGGCGCACCCTCACTGTGTGACAGTGTGTGTGTGCGGGTGTTAAGGTATGCCCTCACTGGCACCGGGGCATCTATACAACATGATAGTGTGCCCCAATGAGGTCTCCTCCTCCCCTACAGCCTCAGGTCTGTCCACCACTTTAAATAACAACAGGTTAGTAGGCAGCACAGTAGCACTAGCATCTCAGGCAGCCAAACTGTCACAGAGCCGTTCTTTCCTTCCCTGCAGGAGCTTCTTCTTCAGCAGCTGCCAGAGAATTCTCCCTGCCAGCCCCAGCTGACTGGGTACAGGTGCTAGGGGTGTTGGTCTAAGGACATGGCACTGGCAGCCAAGGTCCTTTGGGTCAATCTGGTGTATTTTAGTAGACCAACTCAATAGTTAGATAAATATCTAGCTTTTGGGTTGAAAAACCCCAAGCTTTTGGGTTGAAAAACCCCAAGCTTTTGGGTTGGAAAACCCTTGTCAAACTGAGGAAGCACTTGTGTTTGTTCTGTGTGCGTGCTGGTCCTGAATAGAAGGAATCGTAAAGAAGCCAGAAGCTGGCCTGGCATGCAATACAGGCAAGAAAGCCAGTCCATGAAAATGGAAATGTAGGCATTAAGGGGTGAGGGACAGGCTGGGGTTGGTGGTGGGGGGGTGGGGGTTGAAAGGGGCTGTAGCAGTGCAGGTAAAAGTAGGGAGGTGTCTGGGGAGCCAGATGTCTGGCAGGTTGTAGTGTGTCAGTATTCCACTGTCTATATTGAGTCCATGACTTTCTGTACCTACTAGCTAGGAGGCTGATGAAGTGAAGTTCATAGGCCTGCCTGTGAAAAGTGGTTTGTAAATTCAAACAAGTACCTATCCTCATCACCAGAACTGAAGCCAACTTCCTACAGCTCAAAACACAAAACCTGCCAACAATCTCCAGTACCCCCACAAACTGCACACCAGAATCTATCAAAGACAACAAAACCCAGCTACCTGTGGGGGCACATTCCTCACCAAAAAAAACACTCTGTCTCCAGTATCTCAGGTCTGAACCTGAGCGGGAACAATTTACAAACCACTTTTCATAGTCAGGCCTATGGACTTCACTTCAGCCTCCTAGGTACAGAAACTAAACAAATGTACTACAGGGTGAAGACAGGGTTGATATCCTCAAAAAAAGCATAATTGTAAATGGACCCCTGTCAGAGTGGCAGGATTTCCACTAGTACTAGTGTCTGCCCTAGGACCGGTGCTGTTCAACTGTTTATTAAGAATTTGGATGCTGGCACTCAAAGTTTCTTGAGCAAGTTTGCAGATTACATCAAACTTGGAAAGACTAGGAACACATTGGAGGACAGGAGGGCAATTCAGAAGGATCTTGACAGATTGGAAATCTGGCCTGGAGCTAACAGGATGAAGTTCAGTGTTGACAATTAGAAGGTGCTGCACCTTGGGAAAAATTCTCAAAAAAATAAATACGAAATGTGTGACAGCTGGCAGGATGGCAGCACTATAAGGAAGTATCTGGGAGACTTGATGGTTCACAAACTCAATATAAATATGCAGTAGAATAAAG
Organism: Alligator mississippiensis; assembly: GCF_030867095.1. Lineage (NCBI taxonomy): Eukaryota > Metazoa > Chordata > Crocodylia > Alligatoridae > Alligator > Alligator mississippiensis. Next base: position 379,973,577 of record NC_081824.1, on the reverse strand, counting down.
CTGAACAAAAGGCAAATGTGGTTCTCAGTATCATCAATAGAAATATTACTGTATCTAACCAAATATAAGCATACCCTCCAATTAATATATTCTATATTTGGAAAACTTACAAATTATAATTACCCAGATACATTGTCTAATTATTGGAGCTTTGCCTTGCGTTTGTCCCCTTCCCACTGCTACACCAGGGAAAATAAATCTGGGGAGCCAGGTAGCCCCTGTGTCCTCCCCTCCAGCTTCTTTCCATTGCAGTCCTACCTCTCTAGCCACTTTACTGTTAGACCCTGCTCTCCCTGAGCAGCTGGAAGTCAGGGACAAATTTGAAAACACTAACCTTGAAATAAATATACCTGTATTAACTTGTATATAGGGAAATTATTACAGGTACCCATAGATTTAGTTAATCCAGAACTGATACATTTTATCCTTTTGGAAACTGCTGTAAGTTTTAACACAGATAACCCATAGACACACTTTTAAGCAGCACTTTTGTACCTACTTATATATAGTAAAAACTATGCATGATATGAGTCCAAAGCTAAAAGTATGATTTACTATATAGTTCATTGAGCTGGGCCACAGCAGAATCAACAACATTTCAAGCCATGGCAATCTGGTGACCCAACAGCTTAACACTGTCCTGTATGCATATGTACTCCAGATGCCTCCCAACAAAGGATAAATGTTGTAATTAGCACTCCAACTTATGACTGGAACCAGGTGTTTTTCTCATGAGTCCTGGAAGCCTCCAGAAATGTATATACAGATGAGTCTCAAGGCAATCTGTTCCAGCTCCACCATAGATTCATAGATTCATAAATTGTAAGGCTGGAAGGGACCTTGGAAGATCATCCGATCCGGCCCCCTGCAGCAAGCAGGAAAGACACCTGGGGTCAGGTGACCCCAGCAAGGTGACCGTCCAGTCTCTTCTTGAAGATTTCAAGGGTAGGAAATTTCCTCACCTCTGTAGGGAGCTAAGTTGTTCACTGAGCCCTTGATGTACACCTGTGATGTAGTGGTATGCTGTTACCTTTCCTCGTATGGTTTGCCGCACAAGTCTCTGATAATACAGGTGGCCCTTTTCTGGACTCTCTCAAGATTTACCATGTCCTTGTTAAAGTATGGCACCCAGAACTGGATGCAGTACTCCAGCTGCAGTCTCACCAATGCCGAGTTGAGTGGGAGAATCACTTCTTTAGTTTTGCTGGAGCTTCATCGATTGATGCATGCCAGAATATTGTTAGCCCTGCTGGCTATAGCATTGCACTGCTGGCTTATGTTCATAGTGTGGTCATTATTGCCCTCAGGTCCCTTTCATTCCTATTGGTGGTCAGGTTGACATTGCCAAGCCTGTAGGTGTGCAGGGGATTGTTCGTCCCTAGGTGGAGAACTGTATATTTCTCGACGTTGAACTTCATCTGGTTCTGGTCTACCAACTTGCAAGCCTGTCTGGGTCTGCCTGTATCTGCAGCCTATCTTGAAGCATGACCACACTTCCCCAAAACTTGGTGTTCATGAACTTTGCCAGTGAGCTCTTCACAGCCACAGCCAAATAATTGATGGTGTTCAATAGCACAGGATCAAGCACCAACCCCTGTGGGACACAACTGGCCACTTCCCAACAGGGCAGCACAGATCATTTTATTAGAACTCTCTGTGTCCTACCCCACATCCAGTTTCCTACCCACCTGTCTTTCTCGCAATTTAGCCCACAGTCTTCCAATTTTCTCATGAGAACATCATGGGACATGGGATCAAAAGTTTTTTGGAAGTCAAGATACATAATGTAAACCTCCTCTCTCTTATCCAGGTTCAGAGTCACCTGATCATACAAGGAGATGAGGTTGGTAGGACAATACCTGCCTGCAATGAAGCCTTACCCCACTCAAGTCAACGTGCCATGCACCAGCTCTCATATACAGGGGCATGCCCTCGGACCAAAAGCAGTGGCAAAAATATGTGCATGCACATCTAGATGTGCCCATGGAGGGCAGGGCAACACTAACTATATGCTACAGGCTGAGAGAGGGGACAACAGAGAGATTCTAGTTGAACTATTTGAGGCCTAATTTGGTTGTGTTTGCCAGATATTTAAGACTGGTAAGAAGAAACAGGAATCATTGGAAATGGGAAAGAAAGTCACAGCTCAGCTGTGGGAATGAAGCAGAAGCCAAAATGTATTTAATGTAGGGCCTCACCATGACTCGAAAAGGAATTGGCATGAAGGAAAACTGTGCGCCATGGTCACTACCATATATTTTGTTCATGTGGGATTCACTAATCTATACTTCTGGTAGATTCACATTAATATATTTACCCAAATGGTCCATTTGTTTAATAATCATGCTCAGTGTTGACTGCATTTAATCAGATTCACAGTTGATTTCCATTACCAAGCACATGCTGCTTTTGGCAGCAGCTTAAAGATGTATCTATCAATATGTCTAGCAATGTCTATCAATATGTTTAATGAAATTTCCTTGCATGTGAATATAATATCAGGGGCTTTTTTTCTCTATACTGATTAGCAGGGATCCTAGTTTTCTGTGATAAAAAAATCCCAAATGTGTAGATATAACCCTCTCCCCCCCGCACAAATCCACATTTTCAGTGATTAAAATGAAGCATCTTGCCCCCAAAGCAGAAAAGAGAGAGTGGAGAAAGTGGAGTGGAGAGGAATTGTAGCTGACAGCCTACTCTCCCCTGCAGAAATATCTGCAACTTCTGTGAATGGATCTGTAACTCAAAGATTGGACTCTTAAGTCTCCTCAAGATCCATCAGTAAGTCATGGTAGAGATCATCCTCAAATAAAAGGATTGCCATCACTGTCAGATTTACCTATGGCTGATCAGGATTCTATATATTAGCGGTGTTTCATTTTAATCATGGAAAAATGTGGATTTGGGGTTACTTTCTTTAGACTGAAAATTTGGAAAAGCCAGGATCTCTGGTTATATCTTATGGTTGTTTCAGAATTGACTTTGTCATTTTATGTTAGACAATAGATTTGTATAGGGTGGTTTGCATGGGTGTGATCCTTCGTCTGGGAGACAGATGGACTTGATGACCTGTGAAGGTCCATTCCAACTCTACTTTTTTATGATTAGGGGCTTATTGAATTCATGGCAGAATTGGGCTGCACAGCAGCTCCTTTAATTTTTCAGGTTCCCCCACATCCCCACCCCACCCATCATTGATTGACTGAGGGGCCCTAGTATTCCTCCTGCTTGCTGCTGTCTGGCTGGGAACAAAAATAATGCCATATTTAAAAATGTAGTTTTTGCCTCCTTACTGATCAGCAGGGATTCTGGGTTTGTTTGTTTGTTTTTTCTGATAAAACCCCTCCACCAATTTTTGGTTTAAAAAAAGTGACTCAAAATCCACATTTTTCCATGATTAAAATGTAACACCACTATATATATATATATATATATATATATATATATATATGGTATATCTATATATTACTGGTGTTTCATTTCAATCATGGAAAATGTGGATTTTAAGTTACATTTTTTAACTAAAAATTGGGGATTTTTTTTTTTAAATCAGAGAAAACCAGGAACTCTGCTGATTAGGAGTGAGTGGCAGGTGTAAAGGGGAACCTGCAAGAAAAGAGTGCTGTACAACCCACTTCCACTGTGAATTCAGTAGGTCCCCATTTATGATTTTATGAAGAATTGTTTAAAACTATATAGATTCATTAATGCAATATTTAAGCCATTGAGATCTACTCAGTAATTTTAATTTTACTAAAATTCTATGATAGATAGATGCATTTCTATCTATCTATCTATCTATCTATCTATCTATCTATCTATCTATAAATGGAATATATATTTAGTTTGGTGTATAGTATACTTGGACTCCACTCCAACTTTTTTCTGTTTTGAGACGCAAGCAAAGCAATGATTATTACTGTTATGTGTGTGCAGGGATCCTGGTTTTCTCTGATTAAAAAAAAAAATCCCCAATTTTGGTTAAAAAAAAGTAATCCCAAATTCACACATTCACATATATAGAGATAGATCTAGATATATCTCTATATCTCTATATAACTATATGTATATACATATATAGAGATATAGATATAGATCTTACATACTACACAACCCCAAGTAAGACTTCAACCTTGTTTAGGGAAGGCAGAATGAGGAAAAATATATATATTTCCAGAATCACAGCTGAATGCTGTCCAGTTTCAGCAAAGACAGTGCCAGTAACATTCACCCTTTTCTTACTGCTCAGCCAAAACTGCTCAGTTTAACTTTGTTACAGGCATTGCTGAATTGGCAGCAAATTTTGGCTGCCAGGGTTAAATGTCTGATGTCTGACTGAGCAACAAGTGGAGGGTAATGCTGAAGACTGAATTCTTTCCCTGCTGAATGTCAGAGGGGAGCACAGCCTCCAGCTGCCATTCCAGAATTTCCATACCACTATTTCAGTGTGGAAATCAGCATGCTTTTAAGATATGCACCCCAATATTGGGTGGCTATTTTGGGGGAGGAAGGGGAGAATGCATGGTATGCAAGTAGATATAGTAATCCATGAGAAAAGATTTAACAAAAATGATATTGATAGGAATAATTCTATTCATATATATATTTTTTTATTTTTTTTTATTATTACCTTGAACTTTGGAACTTATTTTTTAGAGGCTGGACTAATAGCTTTCCTTTAACAACTTCCATTTAAATCAGAGAAATATATTATTCAGAGAGCATAAACATACATACAAACAGAGACAATCATCTATGAAATAATTATACCTTAGGATGTCATAAGAAAGAATAGTATGTTTTTTGTTGTTATAGTTTTAATACAAAATATAAAAGTTTGGATTTTGAGATGGTATGGTTTATTTTGTTTATTTATTCATATTTTTAAACAACAGTTATTTTGATTTCACTTGTTTCCTTGTTAAATTTAGGCCCCATCTACACATCACACTTAAGGTATGATTAACCAGTTAATTACACCTTAAAGTGACCCAGATACATGTTCAAACAATGAAAGGAATAATAAAACAAGGAATAAAACAAGAAAACAAAAAATGTGGAATAATTTGTGGTTTGTTCTTATCAAGCTATTAATTAAACATCATTGGACCTGGGCTGACCCCATCATGAGACTTATCAGCTGATGGGGCTATCAGTGGGGACAGAGTTCCACTTACTGCCCCAGCCTGGAGCCTCATGAGCTAGAGGACAGGGGTCACGGCAGTAGGAGCTAGTGCAGGTGGAGCCTGGGATTGTAATCCTGGGCTCCTCCTGAACCAGCAATAAGGTGTGCTGAGTGCCACCATCACACCTCCTACCACAAACATAGCAAGAGGTGTGATTATGTAGGTCTCAAATAGATGATGTCATGACTTCGCCTCTATATCTAGAGGACCCACAGATACTGGTAGATTTGAAGTTCTGTTTTTCTTTTCTTTTGCAGTCCCATTTTTGTAGGATGTTTCTATGATTATTCTGAGATGTAAATACCTTGCACTATTAATTTTATTACAGGTATTTTAAAGATGAATTATTCATTTTTTGGAACCATGCTAACATGAGGTTTTCATGTACAGGTTCAATATATTTAAAGCAAGGGAAAGAATATGATTTTTTTTTTACTTTTCTTACTTCTAATAGGTTTGCAAATGTATGCAAACACTCATTTTCGACTCACTACTCAACCAGGGGAAGTGACATCAGCAGTGTAACAGGGGTGGGGTGACCGGGTTGCTGGTCTTGTGAAAGAAATGCAAAAATAGTCATTGTCAGAGCTGGCACTGCCCCATGCTTTGCAACTGCCTTGCTGAGTCTCCGAGTGACATCATAGACTGTTCTGAAAAACTGAATTATAACAAATGGATAACTACTGCCAAGCCTTGCCTTGATTATAATCTTAAAACATTCACTTACTCTTACTGAAGAGTTGACAGACTTAGACAGGCTATTTACTCAAGTCAGTAGGAAAAGATGAATTTGCTTGATAGATAAATTGAAGCAGGATTTTTCTAAGCAAACTCCTGACTCTGCAACTTTTATGGTGTACAGCTTTAGTTTAAGAATTTGATTAATGTAGATAGCTAACTTGAGATTATTCTGAATTTGCTGTACTAAAATAGATGTTTATTCTAGAATGCTAGTGTCCTGACCCTAGTAGTGGTGAATACATCATTAATTGCTCCAGAAAACAGAGTGAAGAAAAGAACCAACAGAAGGGGTACACACATTCAATTTTGTGAATAAAGGATGGTACAGCTCACCTATGTACAGATTCAAAATAATAACATAAGTATTTTTAAAGGGACATTTCTTACCTCCTGTAATAGGAGATATTTTTAACATTTGGACATATCATGCCAAATATTGTTTTCTGCTCTATCAGAAAGGTTCTACCAAGTACTTCTAGAAAAACAAAACAAATATTTTTGCTTAACTGGTAGCCGCTTTGTGCAATCCTATTTCCTAAGACTGCCTAAGACTGTCACTCTTGTAAAATGTATTTGGCAAACACAATAAGGATTTTTACATACATAACATAGATACATAGAAAACATTTAACTCTAGGGAAGAGTAGAAAAGTATGACTAGATGCTTTGTCCATCTCATGAAATAGTTGCTGCATTAAAGCTAAACAAATGATAAGTTCAATTAACGAAAGTTTCACATAACAAGATGCACAGGAAGATGACAGAATAGTGTGAGACCATCAGCATTGTACCAGGCCCAATGAACAAAAAAGTGGTCCTAAGATTTTCAAGCACCTGAAAATATGAGATACATTCATTTATTATTTTACAGTTACAAATGTTTGATTTGCAAATCAATTACATAAAGGAACTTACTTCACTGTGTGACTGCCATTTTTGCCATTTTGGAACAATCTCTGATCCTGTTTTCCATCCAGGGTGACTATGTACATGGCTGCTGAGCATGCCCAATATTGTGGGCTCTGGCCAGACAGCTACATAGCTCCATACTTGCTTACCTTGGTGACTGCAATGCCCCATCCCATGTTTAGCCCAATACTAAGGGTACTTTCACAAGAAGTACAGATTCTAGGTCCCTTAACCCAGAGGGATTTAAAGCTGTATTTCTTTGAGTTCCTAGCACAGTGTTCTAACTAAGAGGCAGTGTGAAAATTTCTTTCCCATTGGAAGAAATGGGTAAGGTTAAAAGTTAGGGTTTTCATCCTTTCAGAGAAGCGGCCAACATACTGAACCATGCACCATCAAAATGGCTCCATTCCACTGAGCTTCCCTTCTCTTGGTTGCTCAGGGGACTAGCTAAAATGGGGACTGGATAATTCCTAATATGGCAAAAGACAGATTGAATACAGTCACAGAGTTTTCCATTTTTTTTGCTTGAGAAAATGCCAGGCAACAACCACAACAGATTAAGATAACTGAGTCCCAAAGCCACAACAGTATCAAAACAAATGGTCTTACAACCTCATGACATCTGTAGTACCGATATTTCAAGGGAGACCCACAAATCCAAGTGACAGTGTAAGGCACCTTAAAGATCCATTAAACATTGTAAGCTTGCTTAGTAAGTTGATTGCATGTGTTGGGATTGTGTTGCTTTGTTGTTATAAATATACACAAATATTATATATTTTATAATACACAGAAAAAAAATTTAGGGGAGGAGCTCTGTAGAAACCATATGCTATTTTTCCAAAGTATTTTGTAAACTGTCACTTAATAAAGAGGACCTCACTTTATGAATAATCAAGACTGATTATTAAACACCACATTTTACCTCCTTAATATTTAGACATCTTACAAAAGGTCACAGAGAAAGTCTGTGCTTGAGCTAGGAATTATGTCACGCTACTGCCCTAACCACCATGAACATACAGAATGAAAATCCTTTGTGATTCTGATCTCTGTTAAAGAAAAAGTTGCAGGAGGGGAGAAAAAACAACCCAGATAGATTCATAAAACTGGAATAGAATTTTTTGAGCTACAAATAAATGTCTTTTATTTTACTTCCTTGATAAGTTTGGCCAGAAAAAGTATGTAATTACTTTCTTCTCCCACAGGCAAACAATAGTAATAAGATGTGTAATATATTTTCATCTCATATATCACATTAGAAATCTAACAGGAAGGAAATGTGAAAGGCTAGTCATATTAGGTATGCATAGCCCATTAATTAGATAAAAGTGTAAGTCTGCTATAGTTTCTTTTGCTGTTTGTGAAAGTTGTAAGAGCTTGTTGTACAGCACTAGGCTTTCTACATGTCACTTCAGCTCATTATACCCTAGTTTCCCTGGGTTGTCAGAACTAACCATATTATCAGAGCTGCTTAGACATAAGAACAATCTGATTATCATTTTAACAGTTATTTTTTTCTTCTTCCAGTGTATAAGTTCAAGCACATAAACCCTTCCACAGAAAAAAAGTTCCAACATAATTTCTGCTTTAGACCTTCAGTGAACATTTCTGATTGGCTAGAGCTTGAATCAATGAATCATAGGAACAATAAATAAATACAATTAAACATCAGATAATGTACAGAACATAAATAAAGGAATGCTTAGTGATACAAAATAATAAAATATAACTCATTTAAAATAAAAAATATACTTTTCCTTGAGGCACTGAACTCATTTACTGACTTTTGTCTAAGATTCATTTTAAACTTCCTGTTATTTAAAGACTTTCAAAAAGTATGACAAATATAACTTCTAATGCTTCGCCTACTAGTATGACATTTCCTGAAACCCTGATATCTAATTGTGCATATTTTACTAATACAATGTTATGTACTTGGTGGTGATGGTGGCAGTCCCTTAATACAAGGATGATAGACTTCCAATAGATAGGGAAGTCATCAGTGAATCCAGAGATGACTAAAGAGGGCAATCTGAGATTTGCATGTTCAACTGCAGATGTGGCATGCAGTTGTAGGGGGAAGGAATAGATCCTGGGGGTTCTGAGTCACAGCCTTTTCTCTTTGTCTCTCTCACCTGTTCACCTCCATGATGAAGTGAGTTTGTCCAAAATAGTCTATGCCTTCTTGTACACCGTGGTGTCATTGGGGATGATGCAATGCTCATGTCTTCTGGGTGCTGATGTTAATATCACATTTCTTCAGACTGGCCTTCAAGGTGTCCTTGAATCTCTTGTGTCCACCTCTAGAGTAGTAACCATTGGCAAATTGAGAGTATAGGACCTGTTTCAGGAGCTAGTTTACATGACATGTTCTGTCCAATGGAGCTGATGCTGCATAAATATGGCTTTGATGCTGGTGGTGTGTTCTTCTGTCCTTCCAGCTGATATGAGGGATCTTCCAAAGACATCACCAGGGTTCCTGGTTTTCTCTGATTTAAAAAAAAAATCCCCAATTTTTGGATTAAAAAGTAACCTAAAATCCACATTTTCCCATAATTAAAAGAAAACACTGCTATGTATATCTATTAGCTATATCTATTAGTGGTGTTTCATAGTTTCATAGTTGTTAGGGGCTACAAGGGACCTTACAGATCATCGGATCCAGCCCCTCTGCACTTGGGCAGGAAAGACATATGACCCCAGCAAGATGGGCATCAAGACTTTTTTTGAAGATTGCCAGGGTGGATGGCTGTTCCACTTCTGTGGGGAGCCTATTCCAAACTCTTGGCACACAACTTGTAAAGAAGTTTTTTCTTATGTCTATCCTGAAGCGATCTTCAATCAGTTTGTGCCCCTTATTTCTTGTCCTCCCCTGGGGGGCCTTAGTGAATAGATGCCCACCCAACCCCTGATGTATGTCCCTGATATATTTATAGGCTGCCACCAAGTCCCTTCTGAGTCTTCTTTTCTCCAGGCTGAACAGTCCTAAATCTTTCAGCCTTTCCTCATGTGACCTGGGCTCTAGGCATCTAATCATGTGTGTGGCTCTACTTTGGACTCTCTTGACCATACAAAACTGGACGCAGTACTCCAGCTGCAGCCTCACCAAGGATGAATAGGGTGGCAGGATGACATCCTTTGCCTTGCTCAAGATGCCTCAGTGGATGCATGCCAGTGTTTGATTAGCTCTGCCAGCTATGGCATTGCATTGGTGGCTCATGTTCATTTTGTTGTCAGTCAAGATACCCAGGTTTCATTCAGTTCTTGTGCTGGCAAGCATAGCACTGCCAAGCCTGTAAGTATTGTGGATTATAGCTTCCGAGATGGAGCACTTTACATTTCTCTGTATTAAATGGCATCAGATTGAGGTCTGCCTGTCAAGGCTGGCCTGTATTGTTAGCCTGTCTTCAAGTGTGACCATGCTTCCTCATAGTTTGGTATTGTCAGCAAACTTTGCTAGTTCACTTTTAATACCTGAATCCAAATCATCAATGAATGTGTTGAAGAGCGCTGGTCCAAGTATTTAATCCTGAGGGATGCCACTGGTCACCTTCTGCCATGATGACTCGTTACTGTCAATCAGTACCCTTCAGATCCTGCCATGGAGCCAGTTACCTAGCCAGCACACAATAAAGTAGTTGAGGCCACATTTTCCTAATTTAACCATGAGGACATTGTGGGCAACCAGGTCAAAGGCCTTTTTGAAGTCTAAGTATATGACATCAACCTAATTTCCCCTGTCCAGATGGTGAGTTACCTGATCATAGAAGGAAATGAGGTTGGTCTGGCACAACCTGCCTGTAATGAAGCCATGTTGGCTATCCTTCAGAATACTACCTTCAGCTAGCCTGTGTGTGATAGATTCTTTGATAATTTGCTCCAGGATTTTACCAGGGATTGAGGTCAAACCAATTGGCCTGTAATTTCCTGAGTCCTCCCTTCTCTCTTCCTTAAAGATACATACCACATTGGCCTTTTTTCCCGTCTTCTGGGACGTCTCCTGAGTGCCATGAGGGTTCAAATAACTTTGCCATCAGTTGTGCTATGACATTGGCCAGTTCTTTTAGCACTGTCAGGTGTAGTTCATTTTGTCCTGCTGACTTGTAGATATTTAGCCTTTGTAGGTGTTCCCTCACAAGACCTATGCCAACTAAGGGAGGGTTTTCACCCCCACCATGATCTTCCTCAATCCTGTCTAGCAGGCTAACACCCTTGGACTAGTGGAATACTGATGTGAAGTACTCTATATATTAGTACATATAATATATGTTAAGTATTCTGTATATTAGTACATATAGTATATGTGAAGTATATCTATATATTAGTGGTGCCTCATTTTAACCATGAAAAAATGTGGCTTTTGGGTTGCTTTTTTAAATCTAAAAATTGGGGATTTTTTATTTATTTTTTTTTTAGTCAGAGAAAATCAGGATCCCTGATCGTCATCTATGTTTAGATTTTAGTGAAGAGTGATTACCCAGCTAAGGGAAATGCTAAACATTCTCTAAGGACTGCCCTTTAATTGTAATAGCTGGCTGGTTTGTGATAGTTTAGTAAAGTATCTTGTTTTTTGTGAAGTTGACAATGAGTCCAAGCATTTCATATGCCTTAAAGAAGCAGTTAAGGGTGACCTGGATCTCCTCAATTGACTGGGAGCACACAAGACAATCATCAGTATACTGAAGATCAATAACGGAGGTCTTGGTTATCTTGGATTTGGTACATAACTGGTTGATGTTAAAAAAAATTCCTGTCTATGCAATGCTTAATGCTGATGTCAGATGGAAGTCTATCAACAATGAGATACAAAATAGCTGCAATATAGAGGGGAAAAAGTGTTGGTGCAGTGATGCATCCTTGCTTGACATCAGTTCTAATAGTGAAGGAGTCTGTTTCCAAGTTGTTGCTTAGGAAGGTTGTTGTGAAGAAGTCTGATGATGGTAACAAATGTTGGTGGGCATGCAGATCTCATTATATCTCATCAAGATCATCCACGGGGCCTTTCTGTTGATTAAATCAAAGGCCTCAGGGCAATGAAGGTCATGTAAAGATCATTGTGTTGCTCATGGCACTTATCCTACAGCTGTCTAACAAAAAAGATCATGCATTATGTACATCTGAATGGTTTGAAACCACATTGGGGCTCAGTGATGGGAGTGAGCCTGTTGAGGAGAATGCAAGCAAGGATCTTTCCAGCTATGGACAAGAGTTCTGTGTCATGGTAATTGTAACAATCTGAGCTATCTTCTTTTTTGAATGTGGTTATGATCCTGGCATCTCCAAGTCACTGGGAAACTGTTTATGTTTCCAGATTTTCAGAATAATGGTATATAGATGTGTAAGTTTCCACTGTGCTTATAAATTTCAGCTAACATTTCATTAGGACCACATGCTTTGTTGTTCTTTATCTGGCTAATGGCTTTCAATGCTTCTTGATAAATTGATGGATCTTCAAGCTAAAGTTTAATGGGACTTGGTGCAATGGCCTTGATAGTATTAACTTCCATGTTAGAATTTCAGTTTAGAAGTTCTTGAAACTGTTTCTTCTGCCATGTTGATGGTGGAGCTGTCTTTAAAAAGTGTTGTTCTAGCCTTGGATATCAGAGGGATGGATCCTTGTGTCCTTAATCTATTAAGGTGCAAATCTACACTGTCTTCTACCTGACTTCAGATTAATAAAACTAATACCTCTTTTAGAGCTAGTCATGAATTCTATTATATGAGCAAAAATAAGACTGGACAGTATCTTTCAGTAATATATTCCTGCTATGTAGTTCTACACGTAAACAAACCAAGTTCTATCTTGAATCCCATTAGGATTGTTCCTGCTACTCCTATATGAAAGTTTTTCTAGTAACTAGTCTTCTAATAGTTATACGTCTTCTTTAGAAGCCTAAATTTTGTGCCAATATTGCCCTTACCTTTAATAATGATCTACATTCCTGGTATTCACTCTACAATGTATTTATAGAGCAACTGAATTATTAACAGCCTGCTAGTTCTTATGCCTTAGCTGATCTGCAGGGATCCTGGTTTTCTCTGATAAAAAAAAAACAAACAAAACCCAATTTTCAGATTAAAAAAGTAAGCCAAAATCCACATTTTTCTGTGATTAAAATTAAACATGGAAAAATGTGGATTTTGGGTTGCTTTTTTAAATCCAACAAATGTTGGGGTTTTGTTTTGTTTTGTTTTTTTATCAGAGAAAATCAGAATCCCTGCTGATCATAGTGATACAAAAGGGATTTGTGGACTTCATATACTTACTTCTTTGACCATCAGCATCATAGGTAGACATTAAATACAGCGATCCTTAGGAGCAAAACACTTGGAGTTTAACCTACCAGTACTCTTATTAATTGTATGGATGAATTTTGAACTTGAATTTCTAAGAGACATCATAGTCCATTCTTTTGGTGTCTTCACTGGATGGTGGTGATATATACCTTCAGATTACTGTCTTGGCCACATCTTCCTTACCAGCACTAATAAATGATGAAACAGTTAAAACTATGCTCAAATATATTTTTTTTTTACTAATTATTTGACAGGAGATATCTGACTACAAATTATAGACATGGTGCATAATTTAGTGAATAATATATTGCTCAGGAAGCTTGTTTAAATTTTGGATCCATCACTGTCCTACTCTGCAATTTTAAACAAGTCATTTTACCATTTAACTTCATTTTTTATTGCATTATTTAGGTGTCTTGACAATTTAGATTTTAATTCTATGGAGCTGTTTCTCATTATGTCTTTGGTGCAGTGGAACTTTGAATTTGGTGGTTGCTCTATATGGTACCATCAAATAAATTAAATAATTTTAATAAAAAGAGTTAATTAATGCCAAAGTTACCATGCCAAGATCAGATATAATGAATCTAGGAGACTTCTACAAATTACAGATCCAATGTAGTGACAAAAATAAATCAGCAAAGGCGATTTTAATGGAAACACAGAAAGCATTTTACCAATGCTTGTAGGGATTACATATGTTTAGAAACAGTATTAACATTTCAAAATCTCAGGAGAAACATAAAATTATATCATGCAGAAATAAAATAGCTTAGGTCTCCCACTACCCACAAAGAACATTATGGTCCTCTTTCACTTTGTAAGAGGGCACCAGTTTCAGGCCCTATTATGATCCATGCTGGCCTGCCGAACCAGAGCCCTCAAAGAAACTCACCTCCGGGCCCAGGGATTGTGATGCAGCGGTCAGAGACCTTCTCCTCTGCTAGAGGTACAGGCAGGGTGTAGGTGAGTTGGAACCCCGTGAAGAAAGAGCTTGCCCTCAAGTCCTACCACTGACTGTGACATTTCATCTTCCTTCTTTTTTCTTTTTTTCTCTAAACATCAAGGTGTGGTAGGTGAGTGAGAAGGAAGACTCCAAAGTGGAAGAGTAAATGAGTGAGAGAGATGTCTCCAGGACACTTACTCTTACCTTCTTTATATTCCTTACCAGCTTTTGCTACTTACAGTTTGCAATCCTATTCCATGTGTACTGTGGAAACAAGCAACCAAATGGCCTGCATAGTAGGCTGTGCTGGCTGTATACACATATCTGGGTAGCCAGGTAACAGCTCAAAATATAGCAAAATATAGTTCAAAAGCAGGACAACCTTTAAATCCTTACTGGTATTAACTGGTATTCAGTCCATCTGACTGAACCACATACACTCTAGCTTATGCAGTTTCTTCTGTCCTGACATATCTCCTTTTCTTTCCTGACCAGGGAGCTAGGTTCAAGAGGAGTTTTGGAAATATTTAACCTGTAGTCAGGCAGTTAGAACAATGTATCAGAAAATCCAAAAGATATAGGTCCAAAGCTTACTTGAGTGATGGGGTTCTAGAAGCTGGGTTTTCCACTTCTGGGTGAGTCTCACTTATTACATTAAATTGCGGGACCCTTGCACATCTGTTATTTACTACTTTTTGTTTGGGTGCAATTTTCAGATGTATGCTCTTCTAGTACATCCATACTGTATGTGGGGTACGATTGCAAACTGTGTGTAAATGACACCCCTCGCCCCATTAAAAATTCTGTTTAAGCACATAATATGAAATAAGATTCTTTCGTATCTTGGATTCCTAGTATCATTTCAGATACTAGGAAATAATGGCAATTGCCAATATTTTATAAGAAAGTACGGTAAGAATTAGTCTTATGTTCTTTCTGGGTTACCACAGTGGAACCAGCAGTGGGTCAAAATGAAGTTCAATCATTTTGTAACTTCAGACCATAGAAAAATGCACTTCAGTATACCTTCTCACATTTGCAGGAAGATAATGCCTTCTCCTCTTTCCATTGGAACTGCAGCAGAAATACAATGCCCATCCTAAAATGATGATGAAGCCCATGTTGTCTGAGGACATGAGAAGAGTCAGTGTATTGACAAAGTAATCCAAGTAAACAGCTACAAGTATGCTACTTTGAATGTATAAAGGGAAGGCCAATGGAACAATTCTGCATTACAAGAATACCTTAGAATGTAAAGTGAAATCTCACCAGGTTCACAAGGAGAAGGGCAAAAACAAATAACAATTGAAAATATGAAAAACTAAAATAATCTCTTATGTGGCACCATTAAAAGAAATTACTAAAATAAGTAATAATAAGAAGAAATTATTCCTATATTTTTCGAAGCATAGGACATATAACCTGCACAATTCAAAAAGAGGCAACTGTCTTAGTGCCCTCAAAGAAATAGATAGCATAATGATATTTTCTTATTGGTGCTAATTACATAAATAAAATAAGAAAATAAGATCAGACAGGAGAAAATATAATTTATTGCAAAGTAAAATGTGTTATTACTATGTACCTTATATTTATGAATAGAAATATTTTAGTAATTGTTAATGTCACTTTTCTTACCTGGAGTTATCTTTTTAATATCAGAAAGTGATATTCAATGAGCTCCTCTGTCAGTACTGACTCAACTTGTTCAGTTGCACTATCCTGCTGATGAATATCTATACATAATAAAGTACATGTGGAACATTTACCAGTGGGCTCTCACTATAAGTACTTTTTTTTTTTTTCTACAGAGGGATTGGTCTTCACCCCTACTTCAAAACTTCGAAAATAATTGTAATTTTGTCATTTGCTGCAAATCATGCTTGATCTGTATGACTCAGGTGACATTCTTGATTGAATAATTATTTTTAGTATGTACCTGGACCAATAAAGTCTATTTGAGTTTTGCCATTGATTTCAACAGAAGTGATGCTGGGCACATTGCACTGACCCTTTACTTTGATGCTATACTTGGCTGAGTCATCTGTCAATAGATGATAGCATTTGCAAACAAAACTAAGGGAGTTAACATTCCCTTTTTAGATCTAGAAGATTGGCAGATGTTCATTGTTATGATCTTGAGAGATGGTGAGCACTTAAAGCACCAAATGTCTTCAAGGACAGGTGAGGATGCTTAGCATTTCTCAGGAGTAAGTCATGACTTCACAGGAGATTAGGTCTTACATTTAAAAGTTTGGGGTTTTTTCTTATAATAGTGTGCTATTCATAAGGCTTTCATGGTATTAACTTGATACTAATAATATCTTTAAATTGCCTTGGACAAAATTGCTTAGTGTAATAAACAAATACAAGAATATAGACAAAATAGTTAAGGTCAAACATACCTTGACATCTTACTATCAGGGATGATGTTAAACTTGGCAAAAAGTATTTGTGATTTGTGATTCTATCATTTAAAAGAGAGAAGAAAAAAAAGCTCCTTTTAATGGATATTTTTTTCCTGGCAGCTGTTCCCCTCACACTGCCAAAAATCAAAAGTAAAACCAAATCTCTGATTTAAAGTAGATAACTGCTAGAAATGCTAATGCAAAGCTGTGATTAGGAATACCATGATTGCTTTATTTTGTATTTAGAAAAATGGTAAGCTATTTCATAATGCACTTTGTGTATGTATGTATAAAGTAGGTATCTTAAGAAAAATATAATCTAACTAGAAATGTTTATAAAGCATTGATCATTATCATACATTTGCCTAATTAATGGAAATATATGCATTTCATTGAGATTTTAATGAAATGCGGTAAAGATTTTGATCATGGCTGGAAATCAGCGAAACATATCATCATATATATATTTAAAAAGATGTAAATATAAAGCAATGCTGTAGGCACTAGACTAAGAAAAAATCATGTTCTGTTTTTATATAATTATTCTGCCCTTTGTGTATTTTTTATAAAGATTAGAATCAACATTATTAATATGAGAAAAATGTACACTCCAGAGTGGTCCCACTGCATACGTTGGTATCTTAAAATGTCAAACTAGCACTGTATGTCTAAATAAAAATTACTAAAGAACAACATTCTGTGCTTGTTAATCAGCAGCACAAATATATACAGTTCTATTGGGAAACAATTTCAGTTTCCCAGACAAGTCAATGACATAAAACCTGTGTGTCTCTCTCTTCCCCAGATTAAGACTGTATCTTCAAGGAATTATAAATTTATCATTACATGGGGTGAGATGCAAAGAAAACCTTTTAAGAGCACATTTTGAAAGACCTGTGAACAAAACTGCAGTGCTTGGAAAACTGTCATTTTTATACATACTGTTTTACATAAAAGTGCAAAAAGATTCTGAGATTAAATTACACACACACACACACACACACATACACACACACACACACAATATGAACTCATTCCATTTAGTTTCTGGAGATATTTTAGAACCTGGAATATACAAAATTCAAATAGCTTAACCACTTCAGGAATGGAAAAACCTTGGGGAAATTTTGTATCTGATTCTCAAGTCTCATTATGACTACTTGAAACCACTCAAGTGGTTTAAAAGAACCATAATGCACCTAAAAATCACCAGCAGAAAATTCCTCTGGCATAAAGCAACCTCCTCCTGGCACCTTGTTGCTTCAGGGCATTGAATTCTCTTTGCCTCTCCTAACCAAGAACATCACGGGGCAAAGGGAGACTTGTTGGACTTCAGTTGGACTAATCTTCCACTAGTATATAGCAAATAGAAAGCTAGTTAGTTAGCTAGTTAGTTTGATGTCAGGCAGAAGACAGGAGAGAGAGTCACATTAAAGACCAACTGAAAGCAGAGGTGCATAAGTTTTCATGAGTCACAATTCACTTCTTTGCATCCTAGTGAACTGTTGATCCTAGTGAGATTTTGATGCATCTTGTGGCCAGGGCCAGCCTGTCCTATCCTGCAGAACCTGTGGCTGCAGGGAGCCCTGCAGCCAAGGGTCTCCACAGAACTGGGCAGAGATGCCATGGCTCCTCCTGCATTTGGCAGTGGCTGCCGCATTTGCAGTGTAGCCTGCCCACCTGCCCGGCTGTTTGGATGTTTGTTCCAGCTGGAAATTCCAGCTGCCACCCCTCTCCCCATGTCCCATGTGCCAGGATGTTCAGTTACCAGCATAAGTGTGCCATGGGATGGGAAAGAGGGCCCTGCACAGGCTGATTTGCCCTGGGCTCCTCACCCTGCTACGGTCGTCACTGCTAATGTATCAGGGGCCCCCAAAACTATATCTTACAAGGAGCCAAAAAAATTGTGGGCTAGCCCCTCCTGTGGCCCAGTAACACTTTTAATTTGTTCCAGGATTCTCAAAGAGTGGCCTGCTGCCCAGGGTTGCCCTTTTGAAATGGCCCTTCAGGGATGAAACTAAATCTCTGACTTAAGAGTGTTGTTATACTTAATAGTTTCCAAAAATCACTGTTTTGGAACCAGTTTTCAATTGTCATGGCTCAGAGGTATCCACAAGTATGATGTCTTAACATTCCAGGTAAAATATGAGAAAAATGTGCACTCTAGAGTATTCACATCATCATGAATGATGCACGCACCCGGTGGCTGGGGTGGGGCACAATGGTAGCGGGAGCACAGCGGTGATAAGCGGGAGCTCCCACAGACACTGATGGCACTGTTGGCAGCGGGGGGGTGGGGTAGTGAGCGCCGATTAGAGGTTGGCAACCACCCACAGATGCTGCTGGCAGTCTCAGAAGCAGCCAGCAGCAATTGGGAACACCTGCAGATGCCACCAGCAGTGTCGGTGGCAGGGTGACAAGTGACGACCACCTGCAAGCACTGTCGACATTGTCAGTGGTGCCTTTTTGTAGGGGGTGCACCACCACGCCCAGGGGGTGCATGTGCTCCCATGTGCCCCACCTACACATCACCCCTGCACATCTTCTAGGGCCCCAACACCAAAGAGTGACCATATAGTTCAGCATGCCTCACATTTGGTGAGTAGGGGAAAGTGCCTGAATTCATGTTTTTGTGGTCCCAGTGCATGGGTGACATGTGGCTGGGGGAATTTTCTCTTTTCTGCTTTCCTAAACATGAGCTCAGTGAAGTTCTATAGCTTGCATTTGACCACATTCTGCAATGTGCTTAGCTGTCTTGGGGTGACTGAGTGGGGAGAGGAAGAAATGATTGTACCCATATTTTTGAGTTTGCAGGAGGCAGGGGAACATGATGAAGGCCCCTGTGAGATTGTTAAAAATAAAGCTTTTATCAAACAGTCTAAAAAAGTGCCAACACAATGTACAAAAAAATGGTCAGTAGAGTGGTCAACTGCAGCCGTGGAGACAGTGTTTGGGTGGGGAGGGGAGGTTGGGAATCTGGATGCAGTCAGGGATGCTGGAAAGACTAACCAGACCTGTGTTATGGAACACTTTGAGTCCACATGTAACACAAAGCCACCTCCTGGTACAGTAATTCAAAGGAGTACCTAATTTTCCAGATACAGTTTTCAACTCTTCCAGGTAACTTTAAACTGTTTGAATAGGTTTCAGGTTTTGACCACATTTAAATCAGCGTAACTGCAAATGTGTCCATACTCTTAGAGCTTCCTTCCAGAAGTTGTAAGACTGGGACAAGGATTGGTCTCCAAATCAGGACATGGAGCTGTCTTCTTGATTTATACCTCTCCATTTCCATACTTTGCTATGGTGCAGTTTTCCTCTACTGGCACATGGGAGAATCTATCCCATTTACTTCTGGGGGAAATTTTACTTATTTTCCCCCCTTTCCTATTTTTAACAAACTATATTTTCATTTTTCTTTATAAAACAAGTGTATGTGGTAATTTATTCACACAACAGATAGAAAAGATGCAGCCTCTGGTTATATTTGAACATTCAGTGAAATACTACATCTGGGGCTTTGCTTTTAAATTGCATACGTCTAATAAAGCTGTGTTATGAACAGCTCCATTTTCAATTTGTATTACAAAACAACTGCACAGAGATGATTATTTTTCTGAGTATCCTTGTCTCACTCCATGCAGTAGGCTGTCTCCTTTGAGGTCCTTCTCAAATTCCCTGATGACATTACTGTCTGCCCAAGCCTCATCTCCACTTCTCTTTGCAGTGGGATTCCACAATCCAGCTTCTCTAACTGGGCCTCTGGGTTACATTTTCCTGTTCACCAAATATATTTCCAGTGGGCAAAATACCTGTGATCATTCTTCTTAGGGAACCTCTGGGGAGTAACAAAATATAATGACACATAACCGACTTTTTCCAAACAAGGTAAATTAGTATGAATCATCCATTTTCCCCTACCCCCAACAAAAAGGTATAGCACTCAGAGAAATGGATTTAAAACAACAATGGGCCCCTTGGTAGACATGATTTAGCCTTACTGTCCCCCATTCAGTTGCTGAGGTTGTAAATACAATTTTGCTGTATACTATGAGGGAAGTGAATGTATTATATACAGTGTGTTCCCTCATAGTCGAAGGATTAAGAAAACATCTTGTAAATATGTAGCATACCCTTTAAGTGGAATAGTGTTATGGTGACAATACACTGTTGCTAAGGGATGTGTTATAACCAGGGATTCTGGTTTTCTCTGATTAAAAAAAAAAAATCCCCAATTTTTGGATTAAAAGAAGTAACTCAAAACCCACATTTTTCCATGATTAAAAATAAATACCATTATATCTATATATTAGTGGTGTTTCATTTTAATAACAGAAAAATGTGGATTTGGGGTTACTTTTTTAAATCTGCAAACCGGAGACTTTTAAAAATCAGATAAAATCAGATAAAACCAGGATCTCAGCAATCTGAGAGGTATACCAAATGTTGGTACCATGCTTTCTCTGCCACTCCTACCTTTAAAGGATCATAGCCAGATTTGCCTGGATGGACTTTCCAAACTGCATTATTATCCTGAGCTCAGTTTATCACGGTTCAGAGTACATCAACCATAGGAGCCAATTCTTGGTTGTATTGCAGGTATTGTGAACCACCAGAGAATGTTCACTTGTGTAACCACTGGATAGCCTAGTAAGGTCCAGGATACTAAAGTCTTCATGAACTCTTCCCTAATGCCTCTCAGCATGTGTCACTGTCAGCACAGACCTAGGGGTAGGGGGATGGCAATCTGCTTTCTGGGGACCTGGCTAAGCCATTTCTCTTGGGGTTCATGTAGCCTTACACAGGACATTTGTATGCTAGGCAGGAGTTCTTCAAATATTTTTTGAGCAGCTGCTGGGTAACCATGTGTGCAATTTGGGCACTTAAAGGCATTCTGGAGGGCACTGGGTATGTGTCTGGATGCTAGAGAGGGATTGATCTCTGTCTTAGATGATAAACTTGCACAACATGTGGAACAGCTGGAAAAGACATCCATTAGACCTAGGAACTGGAGGCCAAGTGTAGTCGATGGCCGATTTTTCAAGCAACCCATGTCTTCTGAAAGATATGTTAAACCCAGGGGCTTTTGGGAAACCTGATTTCTGCTGCTGCTTTTGCAAAAGCAGTAACCTTTAAGCAACACTTTTAAACTATGAAAACATTATAAAATATCTATATGGTAACAGCAGAGCTAAAGTCAGAATTATATATAAACAAAAACCAACAGGATATGTCTCGACTAAATACAATTGCGAGGGAGAGAAAGGATATATCCATAGTTCAGCTTGATCAGTATTATGTGTAGACTAATGCAAAATAGAATAAGTTAAGGTCATGATAGGGATCATGTGGAGGCCTAGGCTGGCAACCAAAGAAAGAAATAGCTATATTTGAAATAGACCAAGTCTAGACTGCCCACAATGGGAACATTTTTGTTTAGCATAATTAATGACTAACACCCTTGAATGCCACCTTTTGATCTGAAAATAACCCTCATATGATTGCTACAGCCTTGCTGACTTGATTACTATGCATGAAGACTGATGGGCAAGAGGAGAAAAGTGGAAATAAAAAGAGACTACCACAAGATATGAGAACAATGAGCATGGTCAAGAATAAACAAGTAAAATAAAGATAATATTTAATTGGATGACAGAAAACAAAGGAACTGAAAGGTATAAAGGAAAAGTTATGTAAAAAGCAACTTGGGTATACAACACTGTGTAAGTGTGCAAAAGCCCTTTTGCCTGACAGCTTAGCCTAGACAGTGACATTACCAAGCAAAGACTGCTCACCCTATATAGAAGGTGATGTGTATATATATATATATATATATATATATATATATATATATATACACACACCATCTGATGATGATGATATATGTATCATCTTACTTTGTTGTGTTAATCTGTCAATAAATCAATGTATCTGATATGATTCATTGATTTATACAGTCATAGATATTAAGGCTGGAAGGGACCTCAGAAGGTCATCAGATCTAGCCCCCTGCACCAGTCAGGAAAAACAACTGGGGATAGGTGATCCCAGTAAGGTGACTGTCCAGTCTTCTTATGAAGATTTCCAGGGTAGGCGATGGCACCACCTCTGGAGGGAGTTTATTCCACAGTCTGGGCACCCCAGCTGTGAAGAAGTTTTTCCTAATGTTGAGCCTGAAATGGTCTTCCAGCAGTTTGTGCCCATTACTCCTGATTTTCTGCAAGTTGTTCACCAAAACCTTGATGGACACCACTGATGTAGCAGTAAGCTGCCACCAAGTCCCCTCTCAGCTTCCTCTTTTCCAAGCTCAAGAATCCCATGTCCCTCAGCCTTTCCTCATATGGCTTGCCATACAAGTCTCTAATCATGCAGTTAGCCCTTCTCTGGACTTTCTCAAGCTTTACCACATCCTTTTTAAAGTGCAGAACCCAGAACTGGACACAGTAGTCCAGCTGGGATTGTACCAATGCTGAGTAGCATGAACAGTGTATGCCCCCAGTGGCTGGGGGGGGCACAGGCATGGCTGCGCTGGTGGTGATGGGAGCACGGTGGCAGTGGCAGAAGCCCAGCAGCAGTGAGCAAGGAGTCGGCAGGGGGGGTGGCGAGTGCTGACTTTGAGTCAGTGAACACTCACAGGCACCACTGACAGTGTCAGCAGCTCCTTTTTACATGGGCTGCACTGCCATGTGCAGGAGGTGCACGTGCACCTGCATGCACCCCCTAATCATTGTCCCTGCTGAGTAGAGCAGAAGAATCACTTCCTTGGTTTTGCTGAAGTTGCATTGATTGATGTTTGCCAGAGTATTATTATCCCTGCTGGCTACAGCATCACACCACTGACTCATTCATACTGTGGTCTATTATTACCCCCAGTTCCCTTTCATTCCTGGTGCTGGTAGTTTGGTGCCACCAAGGCTGTACGTGTACAGGGGATTGTTTGTCCCCAGGTGGACCACGTTACATTTCTCAATGTTGAACTTCATTTGGTTCCAATCCACCCAACTTGCTAGTCTGTCTAGATCCACTTGTATCTGCAGCCTATCTTGAAGTGTGACCACGCTTCTCCATAACTTGGTGTCATCTGGGAACTTTGCCAGTGAGCTCTTCACCCCCACATCCAAAACATTGATGAAGATGTTGAATAGCACTGGACTGAGCATGGACCCCTGTGGGACACAGCTGGCCACTTCTCACCAGGATGACACAGATCCATTCATTAGGATTCTCTGGATCCTACCCAGCAGCCAGCTTCCAACCCACCTAACTATCTCACAGTTAAGCCCACAATCCTTTAGTTTTCTCATGAGAACATCATGGGATACCAGATCAAAGGCTTTTTGGAAGTCAGAGTATACAATATCGACCTCCTCTTTCTTATCCAGGTGGTGAGATACCTGATTGTAAAAAGAGATGAGGTTGGTAAGACAAGACCTGCCCATGACAAAGACATGCTGGCTGTTGTTCAGAATTCTACCTTCTGCAAGGCTATCACACATGAATACACCTGCTCCCCCCACAGATTGCACCTGCCTCCACCACCCTACCCATGGTTCATGCCTGCCCCCCACCTCACCCCACCCCACCTTTGGGCTGTGCCAGCTCCCCCTACCCTTTGTGGGTCATGCCTGCCTGCCCCCCCCCCCCACTGCAATGGAGCTCACGCCTGTCCCTATTACCCCACCCACAGGCCACACCTGCCCCCACTCCATCCATGACTCATGCCAGTCCATTACACCATCTGTGGGTTGCACCTGCTCCCTACCCCACCCATAGGTCATGCCTGCCTCCTCCCCTCACCTGTGGGTCATGTCTGCATCCCCACCACCCATGGCTTATGCCTGCCCCCCACACCACCCATGGGTCACACCTGCTCTCTGTCTCTCCAGCTTGCTGCATCCCCAATCCCACAGCTAGCCCAACTCATCCTGACTTGCCTGATATTGGGCAGCCATTTTGAATCTATTTAACCTTCCTCTTACTTCCCCAAATGTTTGTACTTAGCCCTGCATTTCAGATGTGACACAAAATGCTCTGCACATGGTATCATGCCCCAGAAAACAAGCCTCTTGACCACCAGAACTGTCAAGGCATTCTTATGAAAGAGTCCCTGTTGAACTACTTCCAGTGGTGATGGCCCATAGAGTGGAAGGAGGACACAACTATTTAAGGTAAAAACAAATTAATAGAATAATATGATTTTCAAAAGGTTGTATTCTCTGTGTACAATTTAGTACAAAACCAAGTAATCTTCTTTGTCCCTGATATACATATTGCTAACTATTAATGGTAGAATTGACAAACAAAACATGTAGCATTCCAAATGTCTTTAAAACTTTTGAAAAAGTATGGGTCCAGATGACATACAGCAATGAAGTGCAAAAAATTGCTTGAACTATATGAAAAATTGCTCTGGAGGAAATGGGAATGACTCTGCAGCTTTTCAAAGTTTAATACTTCACTTTTTCTCCTTGTATCCTTCACTAGAAAGTTGTAGGGGTTGGTTGCTCTATCAGTATTCCCCAATGCTCAGCTTCCTGCCAACTTTCCCCTTTCCTCACCATTCCTGAAATAGTCTGTCTGTGACTTGCTCCCACCACTATATACATGAGATCACAAGCCCTTTGGTCTATGTCACCTCACCTTTGAAAGCTGACCCAAAGGCATGTTGCTTTAGTCATGTTCTGGATCAACACCCAAGTAACCTTGATTCTTTAGTGTGGCACTCTTGATTGCCTAAAACAAGGTACGCTAGCCACACTCAAAATATGTCTAAGTCTACAAAGCTCTCTGCCAACTGGGTGCAGGCAGAGGTTATAGACTTTCTCCCCACCTTCTCCACCTTCTCAAGAAGAACACCAAGGGTCCCTCTATGATATCTAGTAGAAGAAAAACCCACAGCATCCTTATAGGCTCGGCAGTGCTGTTGGCTAGCACTATGCAAGAAAGAGACTTGGGGGTCATCATTGACCACAAGATGAACATGAGCCTGCAATGCGATGCTGCGGCTAGTAAAGCAACCAAAATGCTGGCTTGCATCCATAGATGCTTCTCAAGCAAATCCCGGGACGTCATTCTCCCGTTGTACTCAGCCTTAGTGAGGCCGCAGCTGGAGTACTGTGTCCAGTTTTGGGCTCCACAATTCAAAAAGGATGTGGAGAAGCTTGAGAGAGTTCAGAGAAGAGCCACACTCATGATCAGAGGTCAGGAAAGCAGACCCTATGAAGACAGGCTGAGAGCCCTGGGGCTCTTTAGCCTGGAAAAGCGCAGGCTCAGGGGTGATCTGATGGCCACCTATAAGTTTATCAGGGGTGACCGCCAGTATCTGGGGGAACGTTTGTTCACCAGAGCGCCCCAAGGGATGACGACTAGGTCGAATGGTCATAAACTACTACAAGACCATTTCAGGGTGGACATAAGGAAGACTTTCTTTACTGTCCAAGCCCCCAAGGTCTGGAACAGCCTGCCACCGGAGGTGGTTCAAGTGCCTACATTGAACACCTTCAAGAGCAAACTGGATGCTCATCTTGCTGGGATCCTATGACCCCAGCTGACTTCCTGCCCTTTGGGCAGGGGGCTGGACTCGATGATCTTCCGAGGTCCCTTCCAGCCCTAATGTCTATGAAATCTATGAAATCTAGTACAATAGAGGAATTGAAAAATATTTGGAGTAGTTCTCAGATGGCCAAGGAACAAATACAATTCCCAACACTTTCATGACTTTTATTGCATGCTTCCCCTGTGGAATTTAGATCCTCAGACTTGTACATAGGTAGAAGAAGCCCCGATCACCTGATGATGGACTACCATGCTCTGGGCGGCGTGCTGAGGGAGATCGGTGCACAGGTGGTATTCTCTTCTGTCCTACCAGTGAGCAGACATGGAAGACAGCACAAGAACTGCATTAGAGAGACCAACTGGCAGCTTTGGCAATGGTGTCTCGAGGCAGGCTTTGGCTTCCTGGACAACGACCCTCACATCACGACGAGGGACATGGTCAGTTGGGATGGGCTTCACCTGTCCCCCAAAGGTAAGCGTGTGTTCTCTTCTAGGTTGGCGGATCTCCTCCAGCGGGCTTTAAATTAGGCTCATCGGGGGGAGGGGAAGATGAGGGCAGGGGAAGCCGTGGACCACCAAACCATGTGGCACCCACAAGGACAGCCCAGCCTGAAGAAGGAGAACATCGGGAACCTGCAATCCATGAGGCGGCCAGCAATACAGCACAGGTAAGCAATAAGCAGTTAAGCAATAAGGGGCCCTTTTGGAATCGGAGCTGGGGGGCAATAAAGGCACCAGTCACAGGGCT
Organism: Alligator mississippiensis; assembly: GCF_030867095.1. Taxonomy (NCBI): domain Eukaryota; kingdom Metazoa; phylum Chordata; order Crocodylia; family Alligatoridae; genus Alligator; species Alligator mississippiensis. The sequence continues at coordinate 379,946,784 of NC_081824.1, read as the reverse complement.
CAAGTGCCTATACACGAATGCTAGGAGCATGGGGAACAAGCAGGATGAACTAGCACTCCTGCTTGCAGAAAACACCTACAACTTAGTAGGGCTAACTGAAACCTGGTGGGATTCTTCCCATGACTGGGCAGTACATATTGAGGGTTATAGGCTGTACAGAAAGGACAGGGTGGGGAAAAAAGGGGGAGGGGTTGTGCTCTACGTCAATGAGCAATATACTTTGACCCTCATCAAGATGGAATCGAAGGAGGAAAAAGTAGAAGGATTGTGGGTTAAGTTACATGGGGGGAAAGAAGAAAGGGATTTGGTGGTAGGGGTCTGCTACAGACCCCCACACCAAGGGGAAGAACTAGATTCGGAGCTCCTGAGGCAGCTCCCAGAGACCATAAAACTAAGGAGGCTGTAGTCATGGGGGACTTAAACTACCCAGACATCTGCTGGGAGACACAGACCGCAAAGTCCCACCATTCACGCATGTTCCTATCCTGTGTACAGGACCTCCACCTGATGCAGGAGGTACACGGCCCCACTAGGGGGAATGCCTTACTGGACCTGGTATTGGCAATGGGGGATGATATGGTAGGGGACCTACTATTGGTAGTCACCTGGGGGACAGTGATCACCAAATAATAGAATTCATCATAAGACATCGAGTGGGTAAGGTAACTAGTAGGGTGAAACTGCTAGACTTTAGGAAAGCTGATTTCAATGAACTCAGGTGATTAGTCAAGGACGCACTGCAGAGTAGGAGTTTTGAAGAGATGAGAGCCCAGGAAGGGTGGCTGTGCCTTAAGGAAATGATCCTTCGGGCACAGAGGGAGACGATCCCGATGTGAGGAAAAAGAGGGAAAGGGGCCAGAAGTCTTCCTTGGCTGACCAGAGAAATCCAGGGCAGTCTGCAGACTAAAAGCGGAGCATATAAAAAGTGGAAATGGGGAGAGATTACCAAAGAGGAGTATACCTCCTCTGCTCGCACGTGTAGGGAGGCAGTTAGACGACCAAAGTACCATGGAGCTGAGGATGGCATCCCAAGTAAAGGATAACAAAAAAATGTATTTTAGATATATAGGGAGCAAAAGGAAGGCCCAGGGTGGAATAGGACCCCTACTAAATGGGGAGAAGCAATTGGTGACGGACAGGGGGGACAAGGCTGAACTCCTCAATGAGTTCTTTGCCTCTGTGTTCCTAAGCGTTGGGGAGGACAAGGCTCTCACTGGGATTGTAGAGAGGCAGCAGCAGGATGCCAGACTACCAAATATAGATCCTGAGATGGTGCAGGGTCACTTGGAGGAACTGGATGCCTTTAAGATAGCAGGCCCAGATGATCTCCATCCGAGGGTACTGAAGACACTGGCTGACGTCATTGCGCAACCACTGGCGATAATATCTGAGCTGTCGTGGCGCACGGTCCAGGTCCCGGAGGATTGGAAAAGGGCCAATGTGGTCCCCATTTTCAGGAAGGGGAGGAAGGAGGACCCAGGCAAGTATAGGCCAGTCAGTCTCACCTCCATCCTAGGCAAAGTCTTTGAAAAAATTATGAAGGCTCACATTTGCGAAAGCCCGGCAGGAAAAATTATACTGAGGGGAAACCAGCACGGGTTCGTAGCAGGTAGATCATGCCTGACTAATCTAGTCTCTTTTTATGACCAGGTTACAAAACGCCTGGACGCAGGAGTAGGGGTTGATGTCGTATAATTAGACTTCAGGAAGGCCTTCAATACAGTATCCCACACCATACTGGTAAACAAGTTAAGAGGCTGTGACTTGGATGTCTACACGGTCCGGTGGGTGGTGAATTGGCTAGAGGGTCACAACCAGAGAGTCGTAGTGGATGGGTCGGTATTGACCTGGAAGGGTGTTGGCAGTGGGGTCCTGCAGGGCTCGGTCCTTGGACCGATACTCTTTAATGTCTTCATCAGTGACTTGGACGAGGGAGCGAAGTATACTCTGTCCAAGTTTGCAGATGACACAAAACTGTGGGGAGAAGTGGACATGCTGAGGGCAGGGAAGAACTACAAGCAGACCTGGACAGGTTGGACATCTGGGCAGAAAACAACAGAATGCAATTCAACAAGGAGAAATGCAAAGTGCTGCATCTAGGGAGGAAAAATGACCAGCATACCTACTGCCTAGGGAATGACCTGCTTGGTGGAACGGAAGCAGAAAGGGATCTTGGAGTCCTAGTGGACTACAAGATGAACATGAGTCGTCAGTGTGATGAAGCCATCAGAAAAGCTAATAGCACTTTATTGTGCATCAGCAGATGCATGACGAACAGATCCAAGGAGGTGATACTTCCCCTCTATCGGGCACTGGTCAGACCGCAGTTGGAATACTGCATGTAGTTTTGAGCGCCACACTTCAAGAGGGATGTGGATAACCTGGAGAGGGTCCAGAGAAGGGCCACTCGTATGGTTAAGGGCTTGCAGGCCAAGCCCTATGAGGAGAGACTGGGGCACCTGGACCTCTTCAGCCTCCACAAGAGAAGGTTGAGAGGCGACCTTGTGGCTGTCTATAAGTTCATCACGAGGGCACAGAAGGGAATTGGTGAGGTTTTATTCACCAAGGCGCCCCTGGGGGTTACAAGAAATAATGGCCACAAGCTAGCAGAGAGCAGATTTAGACTAGACATTAGGAAGAACTTCACAGTTCGAGTGGCCAAGGTCTGGAACGGGCTCCCAAGGGAGGTGATGCTCTCCCCTACTCTGGGGGTCTTCAAGAGGAGGTTAGATAAGCATCTAGCTGGGGTCATCTAAACCCAGCACTCTTTCCTGCCTATGCAGGGGGTCAGACTCAATGATCTACTGAGGTCCCTTCCGACCCTAGCATCTATGAATCTATCTATGAATCTATAAGAAGAAAAACATGTATCAGTATTGTGTTCCTTAACTGCAGGATGAAAGTAAATAAAAAAACTCAATGATTTTTATGTCATTTAATTCTACTATTCTGCTAAAATATTAGTGCTAGAAAAGTGCATTTAGATTTTTTTTTAAACAATCATTCAATCATTTAATGATTTACTTGATAACTGAGTCATTATTGGCAATCCCTCAATTTGAGAATCATCTCTTGCACAACTCACTGATATGTCTTGAGGTGATTAAAAGTACAGTCCTTGAGACACAGATCTCTACAGAAGTTTCAGGTCTTTCTGCAGAGGAGACTAGGCTGTAGATTGGGATTCCTTTATTTTTTTTTCCTCTGCTATCTCTTCTCTGCTGTGGTGGAAAGACACTTTACCTAAAAAAGAGCTTCACCTTGGGTAGGGCTGTGATACCATTGGAGTAGATTAGCAGCCAGATCCTGCCAGATCTTGATGTCAGTATCTGTTTTGTTCAAGTATGCCTTCAATGTGTAGCAATGCCTAGCAAAGTGTAGCATTTCCTCTGGCCACCACAAGATCTCAGGCTGCTACTAAGCAAAGAGTAAAGCACTTATTTTGGTAATTAAAGAGTTGAGCCAGGCATCCACACCTAATATACATTCTAGTGAAGTTGATGCTTGAGGATCACTGACTGTACTGGTAACACTGGCTTCAACAAGGATTCTGGCATCTGTGTAATGATCTTCCCATTTGATGCGGAGGATTTTCCAGAGGCATCATTGGTGATACCTCCCAGGCTCTTGAGATGACAATGCTAAGTCACCGACTTTTCACATCTGTAAAAGATAGTAGGGATGATGACTGCATTGTAAACCTGGATCTTGGTGTCTTTCCAGAAAGCAAAATGAGTAAAGACATGAAAAAAATAATTTCACAAAGGAGGCACTTGTGTACTAGATCCAGTGCTCATCCCATCAACGTTCACTCTGAGAAAGATGGCTACCAAAGGAAGAGAAGTGCTCAACTACCTCCAGGATCTTTCCCTTAACTGTAATCTGGGGAAGGGGGTTACATTCATGACTCATAGCTGGCTGATAGAGCACTTCAGTTATTTTGATGTTGAGAAAGAGGACAAAGTTTGGTAGGCTTCTGTGAAGAGATCCAGAGTGATTTGGAAGTTTTCCTCGGTTTGTTCAAGGATGGCACAGAATAGCTCCTGATGGTGTCATTTTGTTAACTGGTCAGTTAAGTGGCCTTATGCAATCACTAATGTCAATATCCTACAAGTAAATGCCATAAATATACCCAGTATACTTGGTAAAAACACATGGGAGGTCATTCTCAGCCTGAAACTCCTTCCTTGTTTAAACCTGCCAGAGTCCAAACATGGACATCTTTCAGAAGTGCTTTAAGACTTTCTATTTGGGCAGGCATATTAACAGATCAAAATAGGAAGGAAGGAGGACCCAGGAAACTAGAGGCCCTTAGTCTTACCTTGGACCTGGGGAAGCTCTTTGAGAAAATTATCCAGGAGCACATCTTCAAAGGACCATCAGGGGAGATCATGCTTAGAGGCAACCAACATGGGTTCATTAGAGGCAGATCCTGTGATACCAACCTGGTGGCCTTCTACGACCAGTTCACAAAATCCTTGGACACAGGTGTCACGGTGGACATAGTCTTTCTGGACTTTAGGAAGGCCTTCAACACTGTTTCTCACCCAATTCTCATTAAGAAATAAGGTGACTGTGGTGTTGATGCCTACACAGTCAGATGGGTCGCAAATTGACTGGAGTGCTGCACCCAGAGAGTGGTGGTGGATGGGTCTTTTTTGACCTGGAGGGATGTGGGCAGTGGGGTCCCACAGGGCTCGGTCCTTGGGCCCACACTGTTCAAGATCTTCATCAGCGACTTGGACAAGGGGATGAAAAGCACCTTTTTCAAATTCACGGATGACACAAAATTGTGGGGAGAAGTGGGCATGCTGGAGGATAGGGACAGGCTGCAACTAGATCTAGACACATCACAGGGGTGGGTGGATGAGAACAGGATGGGATTCAATACTGACAGGTGCAAGGTACTGCACCTGTGGAGGAAGAACCATCAGCATTCTGGGGAAGCCCCTTCTAGTCAGCACAGAGGCAGAAAAGGATCTTGATGTCATTATTGATTCCAAAATGAACATGGGCTGCCAATGTGGGGACGCGGTCAGGAAGGCTAACCACACCTTGTCATGCATCCACAGGTGCATCATGAACAGGTCCAAGGAGGTAATCCTCCCCCTCTATGCAGCACTGGTCAGGCCACAGTTGGAGTACTGCATCCAGTTCTGGGAACTGCACTTCAGGAGGGATGTGGACAGCATTGAGAGGGTCCAGAGGAAGGCCACTCACATAATCAGGGGGCCCCAAGGCAGGCCTTACAAGTGGAGGCTATGGGACCTGAACCTGTTCAGCCTTCACAAGAGAAGGCTGAGAGGGGATCTGGTGGCTGTCTACAAATTGGCCAAGGGGGACCAGCAGGCTATGGGAGAGTCCCTGTTCCCCCGAGCAGTACCAGGAATTTTGTAGTTTCATAGTTTCATAGTTGGTAGGGTCGGAAGGGACCTGAGCAGATCATCAAGTCCGACCCCCTGCCATGGCAGGAAAAAGTACTGGGGTCAAACGACCCCAGCAAGGTGTTCATCTAGCCTCCTCTTAAAGACCCCCAGGGTAGGAGCCAGCACCACTTCACTTGGAAGTTGGTTCCAGATCCTAGCTGCCCTGACTGTGAAGTAGCACCTCCTGATGTCTAGTCTGAATCTACCCTCTGCCAGCTTGTGACCATTATTTCTAGTCACTCCTGGTAGTGCTCAGGGGAACAGGGACTGCCCCAATGCCTGCTGGTCCCGTCTGACTAGTTTGTAACAGGCCACTAGATCCCCCCTCAGCCTTCTCTTGTGCTGAACAGGTTCAGGTCCCTTAGCCTCTCCTTGTAGGGCCTGCCCTACTACCTCCTGATTATGCAGGTGGCCCTCTTCTGAACCCTCTCAATGCTGTCCACATCCCTCCTGAAGTGCGGCACCCAGAACTGGAAGCAGTACTCCAACTGCGGCCTGACCAGTACTGCATAGAGGGGGGGGATCACCTCCTTGGACCTGCTTGAGATGCATCTGTGGATGCATGACAAGGTGTGGTAAGTCTTCCTGATGGTGTCCCCACACTGTCAGCCTACGTTCGTTTTGGCATCAATAATGATTCCAAGATCCTTTTCTGCCTCTGCACTGACAAGGAGGGAGTTCCCCAGCCTGTATGTATGCTGCTGTTTCTTCCTCCCTAGGTGCAGTATCTTGCACTTGTCAGTGTTGAAACCCATCCTGTTCTCATCTGCCCACCCCTGTAACCTATCTAGGTCCAGTTGTAGCCTATTCCTCCCTTCTAGCATGCCCACATCCCCCCACATCTTAGTGTCATCAGTAAATTTGAATAGGGTGCTTTTTACCCCCTTGTCCAAGTCACTGATGAAGATGTTGAATAGTGCGGGTCCGAGGACTGAGCCCTGTGGGACCCCACTGCCCACATCCCTCCAGGTTGAAAATGACCCATCCACCACCACTCTCTGGGTGCAGCCTTGCAGCCAATTAGCCACCCATTTGACTGTGTAGGTGTCGACACCACAGTCCTCTAGTTTTTTAATGAGAATGGGGTGAGAGACAGTGTTGAAAGCCTTCCTGAAGTCCAGAAAGATTATGTCCACTGCTACCCCTGTGTCTAAGGATTTTGTGTTTTCATTTTATGTTTCTCCTTCTGTTCCATAAGTTATTCTCCTCTTTTACTGAAAGCCACTTCGAGCATTTGTTGGGAAGGGTGACATAAATATTACATATGTAAGTAAGCATTGATACCTATTAACAGCATAATAACGAATACCTACTTTTGATATAGATTTTTTTCCTTATTATTATTTCAAACCACTTTACAACAGGAGGGAGGGAGGAAAAGAAGTAAAGAGGAGGGTCGGAGTTTAATATTCCTATTCTAAGCCATGAAGAGAAGACAGTTTTGTCAAACCCTAGTCTAATTTTCTATTCATTGGCCCATACTGCCTGTCTGGAACTTAGGAGAGAGGAGGGGTGAAGCAAGCCACTTAACTCTGGCCCCAGGCAGAAATCTGCTTGAGACAGCAAAACAGCTTGAAGGCTGTATTGAACAAAGCAATCTGTGATGTTACATTAAAGTGTTGGAAAATATTCCAGCTAATAGCTTTTTCTAAAAAGCAAGGAGGTCAGAATTATAAGGTGGCAGTTGGGAGAGAGGTTGATTGTACAATGAACAAAACTAAGCATCTAACACCTACTATGGGACTCTTATGAATGATCTGGTGAACTGAAAGCACAAGATGTGTTATGTGAAAGACATGTCATATTGTTGGCTGCATGTGACTTAACTCAGAACTGTACCTAGAGATACAGAAGCAGTTTTGTCAAGCCTCAAAAAATTTACAAAGCCAGGTAATTTTTCAAGTGTTCCATGAGCTCCTTGGTTCAAACATACACTCTTCAAAGAATGCTATACAGCAAAATAAAAATATTCCAAAGTATGTAAAATCAATATGGACTATATTATCATAAATAATTACTTTGAAATGTTTTAAACCAGATCTACCTTAGAGAAGTCACTGATGAAGAATATAGAAACACTTTCATATCTTGAAAGAAAGGGATATACAAAAGCAAAACAATCAAATCAGTAAAAATGCTTGGAAATTTTCTGAAGACAATGAAAAATTAATTATTTGGGAGCAAGTTTTGTAAGGTCTTTTCTAAAAGATTCTGTTGAAAATTGAATTGTTGGTGTATAAAGAAATTTACTAATAAAAGCAACTAAACATATTGCACAGAGCAATATAATCAGAGCAACTATTAGGAAAAAGGCTCAGAAAACCAATGTGCATGAAATATTTGGTTGGCATTGCTACTATTTCCCTTTGTAATTTTTCAAATAGAATTTTCTAGCAAGACATTAAACAATTGCTTATGAAAGACAATGCACACAATTAATGTTCTGTAAAAAAAAAATCACAATGCTAGTTTTATCAAGTGAAAATATGTGAAAAACTTTAAAGAGTGAATGTTTTAAGAATATCTATTTAATTTTGATTCCCCCCCCCCATAAGCATTGTCATTTGATTTTTACCAACATTTCCCATTGCCACCTAAGTTAAAATGGAAGTAGAATGAGGACAATATTTATAGTTCCATTTTTAAATAAATCCAAATAATAACACCATGTTTTATACTTCTGGTTCATGACTGAGTATTGACACATTCTGAACAAATATTTCATTAATAAGGAGATGCTTTCATTTGGGGAATTTGTTAAGGCTCAAAAATTAAGCATTTGAAAATTAATTACAAAACATACTGATTGAAAAAAAAGCCACATACACTAAGAGTTACATGACCACCTCAAGCCAAACCTATAAAATACATTCAGATCCATGAAGAAAATCAGCCAGATATGAAACATGTTATATAGGATATTTCTTTTTCCTATTTTTATGAGATTGTAATAAAAAAAATTAGATAAAAATCATGCAAGTAATACCAGATTATTTCCATGAAACATACCAAATACTAGGGTGATGGGCGCTACATAATTAGATTAGGAAAGAGTATCAATTTTGGAATAATCATTTTGAACCCTTTTGATTTATTTTAAATGCTAACATGAGTGGTGATTATTTTGCATTACGTAGTGCTTCTAAAGTATCTTGTTCATAAAGTGCTCTAACTTGTATGGAAACAATTTTTAATAAATTAAGCAATAACAATGAAAAGTATGAATATACCCTGTGCAATCCTAATAGCTATTGCATTAAAACAGAGACATTATGTAATTAGTCCTGTTTTAGTAATCCAGACTGAAATTTAGTAGGTTAAGTTTTCAGTTAAGCCTAGTTAATTCATTAATTAAAGTAATGATTTATCTTTATCTTTACAAACAAGAAGTCAAGAATGAAATCATGAGAGCTTTCTCATTGACTTCAAAGGAGTTTCACATTCAGTTTATCTTTTTCTCTCCCATCATGTCTCACCTGCGGTTTGTCAGGTGAAGATGTCAAGTTTCAGCCTTAGCTCTTGTGTGGTATAGACTTTTTGTCCATCTTTTTAACTGGCACTGGACACATCTACACTGCATATTAATGCAGAGCAATAAACTCCGGCACATATCACACTAGATTTTTTTTGCTCTGGGGCACCACATTTACATGTGCACTTGGGACAATAGCATGTTGAGCCACATCAGAGTAGCCACAGCTGGCAGGGGGCCCAGGGGCTCTATCTGGCTTAACATGCTACAGAAGGGCTGGCTGGAGCATAAAGGTGCTCCAGTGTGGGGCTAGCTGGCAGGTAGCCCACATGCTGAAGCACCTCATGCCCCAGCCAGCTGGGTCAATATCTACACATTTTGTTGCACGTGAAAAACTTTGCAGCAGGATAGTACTTATATTTACAAATATGTGTATTTACAAATACTAGCCTGCTGTAGAATTTATTACTTTCCTGCAGCCTAACAGGGCCACATATGTAGATGGCAAGACATTTACTGCAGAGCTAATTAGGCAACTCTTAGGTAGATGTGCCCACTGAGTTCTGATCTTACCCATGTTTTCCTAAATTGATCCAAAAAAAAATAAATAAAAAGGGCAGGCAGCTTTATCTGAATGGAAAAAGGATAAAATCAGCTTCAAGAGGGAAAAATGGAATACTGAAATATTTCAGCAAAAAACATGGATTGTTTGACTCATAAATACCATCATTGTGCCTTAGAACAGGTAGTTTCATCATGTCCCCATTCTTCTTCATAGAATAATCTCTATTCTATGGGGTGCTGTAACCCCTGTGGTAGGCTATATTCCCTGTTGGGGGGGATGTGGCCCCTATGGGGGCTGTAGCCCCTGTTGCGGGGGCAGCTGTGGCCCCTGTTGTGGGCAGCAAAACTTGTAGGTATTTAGAATTCACTTTATTATGGTGATAGAGACACTGGTAGGCTTCCAAATTGCTTTAACACTGTAGCTATAACAATAAAACATTGACCAACTGATCTCTCTCCTTTCTCTCTCTTTCTGTGTGTGTGTGTGTGTGTGTGTGTGTATGTCTTATGTTTTAGTTGTGGAGGAGCATGGATTTCAGGGTATTTTACAGAGTAACTTCAATTTTTTTTGTCAGGGAGTTTTCAGTGTTCAAATAGGGAACACCAGAATTCCTGCTAGGAAGGCTAGTGGCAGGACCCTGCCTGCTCAGAGCTGGCACCTTGGACCCAGCTCGACGTGGATGACCTCCTGGCCAAGTGGGGCCAGGAGGACATGCTTTGACAGTTCAAAGCAGGCCACCACACCCAGAACATTTTCCAGGCAATAGTTGCCCAGGTGGCCAGGCAGAGGCCACACATGGCAGTAGTGCTGCACAAAGGCCAACTCTGCAGCCACAGCCCACTGGCAGCTGGCCCAGATGGGCAGATGACTCTACTGACTGTGCAGTCTGCATCTGGGTCTGTCAGGTGTGCAGCAGGTCATAGCTGGGCAGCAGCTCCCACTGCCTGACTGCTGCAGTGGGTAAAGGGTGTAGCAAACTCTCAGGGCTGCTTCAGCAGTCCACCTGGCACAAGGGTTAGTGTCCCCAGGTACCAATTGGCTGTGCCCCAGAAGCTCCTGAGAGCGAGTAGCCCTGACCTATTTACCTGGGAAGCTTTTTGTACTGTTGGAGCCAGGACAGGACAGCTTTTTATACTGCTGGGGACAGCACAGGTGCTAGCCCTGGGCTCTAGCTCTCCCTGGCTGCAGATCCAGGAGGAGCCAGGCAGGGTTATTTACAATTTGCCCCACACCAGAGAGCATGTCTGGGCATGTGCCCTGAGGCAAAATGCCCTGGCTCAAATTTGCACCACTTCTATCTGAGCTGTGGCAAGCACACATGCCTGCATATGTGGTCGCACCCATACAGGTTTCATACAGACATTCAATTTCTCCTGGGAAAGTTGCTGTTCTCACAGAAAAAAAACAAACAAACCACGAGTGTACAACTATTCAAGCTTTTTCTCCCAAAGTAAAAATGGTGCTGCAGGAGGAAAAAAAAGAAAAAAAACCCCAAACAGACAAACAACTGGAAACAGCTAGGTTTAAAACACTTCCAGGAGAGTTTCTGTTGTATGTCCTGTGGCTTGTCACAAAAGAGCATAGTACACCAGCATCAGCCCCCACCTGGAATCCCCAAAACACCCCCAAGGAGGCAGTGTGTTGCTTGCTGGACTCTGGTTCTCCATCATGGAGAAGAACGCATCCCTTTCACAATCTCCACATTGTGTTGCAGAGAAGCAAAAGATTACCATGGGCAGTCTGGGGTAGCCAGTCAGGGATTCCCTATGTACTGCTGTCATCTGTTGCCAAGAAGAATAAGACAAACTTCAGAGAACAATCAAATGAGTCCACAGGCACCCTGACTGCACAATATCAGTACTGCAAGTTCACTGTTCAGGGCCTCAGTGTTTGAATCTCTTTACACCGCGCTGGTTAAGTTGCTCCACAAAGAAAACAAACCTGAAAGAATTCTCCCAGATTAATTTATTGTGAGTATGCAGCTGTAGATATTCAATTTCTCCTGGGAGAGGCACTGTGAGACCTATGAATTTACAGGAGTTCAGGCTTTTTGTCCCAGAGTAAAAATTGAGAAAATTAACTTGGGAATGTTCAAGTTTACATCACTCTCAGGAAAATTTCTCCTTTGAGGGAGAATATGATCTACTTGGGAAGTTTTAATTTTTTTTTTCCAGTTTTCATGTATTCTGATTTCTGATATGGAATATTCCATATTTACCTTTCCTTTTCTAGGCCATGAGCTTCCCAAGTAGATGATATTCTTCCTCACAGGAGAATTTTTCCTGAGAGTGATTTAAACTTGGATGTTCCCAAGTTGATGTTTATATATATATATATATAAAGCATATGCATTTATTTGAAAACCCAATTTTTCATCCAAAAAAGAATATTTTAATTGGGGAAGGGAGTTCTGACAGAATATTTTTAATACCTTAATGCTTACCAGATAATTCCCCCCACCTCCTGTCAGCTCTTCAGCAACCTGCTAAAAGAATGTCCCTTGGTTGATATCTCAAAGAGCTTCTAAACTGCCTGGCTCCAGGGTAGGTAGCTAGGTATACAAACACTACAGTCATTCTGCTGTGATTCCTGAAAACTATGTAAATACCCTGTGTAAACACCTGGCACCAAGTCATGAGTCCCAGGGTTTAAGCTACAATCCTTCAGAACTCTGGCTGAGCCAAAAGCCTCAGAGCTTGGTTTCTTTGGCAGAATTTAATGTCATGCTTGTAAACAGAAAAAAAAAAAATAGATTATTTTAACAATGGGGGTTTTAACATATTGAGGTGAAAATATTCTTTCCTACAATGAGGAATGGCAAAGGTCTCTCTTCAGTGATGGTAGCTTCACTAGTCATTGTATATTGGCACCAAGATCCTTCATATTAGCTTTAGAGAGTTACTAAATATAGTTGGAGTATGGTGTCTCTATCAGGAACTGTTTAATCAGATATATAAAGCATCCCTTGGGAGGAAGAAAGATTTCAAATGTATAAGAAAAGAAAGCAATAATAGGGGTACCTGAGGTATAGTATCTTATATTTCCTCCATTTCAGAGACCACATCTGAGGAGAAAAGTGCATGCATCTGGCAGACCTTTGTGACAGTGGGCCTTACTTGAGATTTTCATTATAATGAAACTGCCCCTGGGAACAGGATCTGCCCAAAAATCTATCTTTAAAAATGATATGATCAACTGTTTGGTTTCTTTCTGTGATCCTCAAATTCTAATGATAACCTTACTTCAAGCAACTCTTTTACCAACTTTGGAGCATGGTTCTTAGTCACATGCTCCCATATCACAATCTCTGAACTAATTCTCTTAATCATATTAAATGATTATTTAAACTTGGCTAAGGTCAAACCTGGAGGTCAAACCTCCTTAAATAGCTGGCTTAACACCTTTTTTTACTGTACTTATTCAAAATTCTTATAATACGTGATATAATATGCTATCTTCTCCAGAAGACTCAAAACTAAAATAGCATGCAATATAGAGATGTTACAGGGGTTTTGGTTGTAGTTGTGTTGGTCTAAGAACATAGGCAGACAAGATTCTTTGGGTAAATATGATATGATATATTTTATTAAATAGTTGAAAAATGTTCTTTGCAAGCCTTTAGGCACAAACACCCTTCTTCAGGCATAGGGAGATTCTGCTGTCGTTTTGTGTTCTCCTAGATGGAATAGAAGCCAATATGCAAAATGCAGGTCTGTGAAAATGCAAATACACGGCAGTGAGGATTAGAAGCTATGGGAGACAGGTAGGTGACCCGGGGGGGTGGGGTGGGGAATGTTGACTTGGTGATAGAATGTAGCTGGTAAAATGTAGAGAGGTTACCTGGGGCTATTGGATGGCAGGCAGGTTATAATGTGCCATAAATCCAATGTCTATATTTAGTTCATGAATTTTTCCATCCAGTACATTTATGAAGTGGCATTCATTGGATCATCTATGAAAGGTGTTTTGTAAATTCCCTTTGAGGATTAGTATATAGATATTGGAGAGAGAGTGGTTGTCCTGTGAGAATTGTGCACCCACAGGTAATTGGGTATTTTTATCTTTGATAGATTTTCAGTGTGCAGTCAGTCTGGCATACAGTTGTTGTTTGGTTTCTCCTGGGCACATCTATGTGTGCTAATTTAAGGTGCTTTAGCCTGATTTAAGGCACATTAAGAGTGTGCATCTACGCATGCACATCCTTAATGCACCTTAAAAATGGCGAGTTTAGGCCATTTGCACCTAAATTTGATACCTGCAAAAGTGCGAATAGCTAAAGCACATTAACTTATGTGTAGACACATTAAGGAACATTAACACTGTGTATAGACTGACTCAGGAGTAGCATTAGTCCCACAGCAGTCCACGCACACAGTGTTAATGCATTTTGATGTGTGTGCATGTAGGCACAGGTCTAAATTGCCTTAATGTGCATTAAGCTAATTTTCATTAAATTTAGGTGCACCTAAATGCACATGTAGACACCCCCCCTATGCATTTTCCATTAAGGTATTTAGTGCTCTGGATGAAATATATTAGATTCCTGGAGGTGTACACATAAGATCCAGGAATGGGGATGGTTTTGTTGCGGGGTGTAATTATTGTGGGAGTGGTGGAGATATCTTGGCAAGTTTTACATGTATTGCCCTGGCATGGTCTGGATCCAATCAGTTTGTTTTGGGTCATAGGAAGTTTGCTTCTGGTGATGAGATTGGTGAGGTTAAGCGGTGGGGGAGGGGGTTGGTTTTTTTTTTGCTTTTTTTTTTTCACAAACCTGCATTTTGCCTATTGGCTACTATTCAATCCAGGAGAACACAAAACAACAGACTCTCCTTGTGCCTGAAGAAGAGTGTTTGTGCCTGAAAGTTTTAAGGACATTTTTTTACAACTATTAAGTTGTTCTAATAAAAGATAACACATTTACCCAGAGAACCTTTTCTGCCTATATAGAAATGTTAGTACTTTAGAACTCTACAGAAGTTATAAAATTGTCTATAAATTGCTTCAACTGTCTGGGGATAATTGAAAAAAACCCCAAAGTTAAAAAAACAAACAAACCAACCCTTTTTCTCATCTGTTTAATGTAAAATTTTAATTTTAGAAATCTTGCAGGCATATTGTTCCTGTTTTTGTTTAATTCTGATTTAATATATTATGTCACAAAGAAAAACCTAGTTATTAAAAATAATAATAGTAGCACCAAAATAATAAGCAATATATATCCAGCTTTACAGTTTCATGCCTACCTGGAATTATGATCAAGCAATTAAAATGTCATCCTTGAACATTAATATTATTAAGGGCACAGAGGTCACAAAGTATAATCACAGTATCCATAATAACTTATATAGTCAGACAAATAAAGATTCATACTATTGAAAGAACATAAATTTGAAATAATTGTGCTCCACTTCTTTGCTCACATAAAATGGTGATTTTCTATTCCAAGAAAGAAAGAAAGAAGGAAAGACAGACTTTGACTTTTTAAAAATACTTATTAAGGGAAAAAGGGGGTAACTACCCCCCCCCAAAAAAAGATGGCCCACACAGGGGCCCAGGTACAACAGACAGAGCCTGGGGCTATGGCCCTCAAGTTCTGCCCTCACAGTCTAAAAACAAAAACAGCTAGTACAACACTAACCCGCTCACACCCCTGCCTGTACTCTGGGAAGGGGGAAGCAGTATCACAGTGCGAGGCTTAAACGGCCACCCTCAACACTGCAGAGCACTCCCTGAATGGTCCAATGTTCCTGGAAGACAGGTACTGTCCACTGGAGGACCGCATTCAAATTCCAGTAACAGGAGCACCCAGACCAAGAACTGAAAGAGCCACAGGGTGTCATCAGAGTCTGTCCCAGTGAGTCAATAACTGCGAGTCTTGAAGATGGCCATCTTGGCCTGACCAAGCAGAAAGTTTGCCAGGCAGATGACACCCCTCTCTGCTGCCCTGTATGAAAAAGAAAATAAGTAGGCAGTCTCCCAGAGGTCCAAGTCTAGTGCTTCAAAGAAGGCACCAAGGGCAGGAAAGAGTGGCAGCACCTGGGGCACCCGAGGAAGGTGTGGAATAAATCCTCTTTTACCTCCCCCCAGGCAAAAGGGACAGGCTGCCAGTGCAGCTGGATCCATGTGGTGCACAAGAGTGCTGGTGTCCGGTATCCCATGCAGCAACTACCACTGGAGGTCACCAGTCCATTTGACAATGGATAGCCTATAATGCATGAGCTACATGGTGTGAGCCAGTGCAAGTGCCAGTGCCACTAGGTGCCACTACCATGTCATGTCAGGACAAGTGGCAAGGATGCAAGCATGGCAGACATGAACTACCTATGTGTACATAGCTTTCAGAGGGAGTGCATCAAAGCAAATCTCAGCATTGCTATCAGGAGGCATGGGAAGAGTCAATAAAGTGTCAGACCCACTTCCCAGATCATTATCCATGGCTGGAACAACAGGCAGCGGTGGAAAGTGCTCTCCCAAGACATCCCTGGCAGAGATGACCCACTGTGCTTAGAGGTAACCCTCAATGGCAGCTGCTGCCTCCACTGGAAGGGTGGCCCACACATCACCAAAGAGGTGACTGAATGCATGTCCAACCAGGTAGCCAGAGCCTCAGATAACAGCCAGTCCGACTGAGCCATATCAAGAAGGTTGCCTAGCCAGACTTTACATGACCAGATGAAAGAGTCAGTGAGGCTATCAGACCTGAGGCTTGACAGCCTGTGCTGCAGTGCTGGGTTGTAGACAAGTGGTGCTGCAGCAACTGTGGAAACTGCAGACTTCTGTCCTGGGTTTGGAGGCAGAAGGTAGACCACCAGGCCCACACCAAGCTTCAGTAGAAGGATAGGAGGGTGCTCCAGACCAGGAGGGCAGGATCAAAGTGAAAGAGTGGTCAAACCTGAGGTTCCATGCCCACACAGAAACACAGAGGCCAGCTGCTGCCAGGCCGGGGGAGGGGGGGTTGGTCTTCATAATAAAGGAGTCTTTGGAGAGCCTGAATGTGGAAAACAGATACCCTACCCACCAGATTTACCAAGCCCTGGCGTCCCTTAGCCATAGGTATATAGAGAATGGTTTGTGGAAGCCAATGGCATCCATCCCAGAAAAAGTTCACCAGCAGTATTTGAAGCTTCTCAAGTAAGTCTGGTGGTGGGTCCAACATGGCACACCAGTGCCATAATGTTGTGGCTGCCAAATTATTCACAGTGAGGATCCAGCCATGGTAGGAGAGGTTGGGCAAACACCAGCACCACCGCCACAGACACACCTCCACCTCCTCACTGAGGGCCTCCCAATTCTGGTCTGGGAAGACCAAAGGTCTGAGGAACATCCCCAGTGCCTTAAGACCCTTTTGATGCCAGGCAAGATCCTTGTAAAGGTCCAGGGGAAGGGAAAGGGGTGGGCGGGGATGATTGGACCATGCATCAAGGAGCAGGGCATTCTTCTTGGTCCAGTTGTTGTGAGCTGAAGAAGCACACTCATAAGCACTCTGTCAGCTAACCAGTAAATAGACATCACATTGGGTGTTAAGGAGAGTGGTCACACTGTCTGCATACACTGTCATCCTAACTGACAGGCTGCCAACCAAACCAAAGGCTAATGGAACAACAAGGTCAGTCAGGCACCATCACAATGCATGTAGCAGGGGGTCAATATCCATAGCATAGAGCATTCCCAAGAGGGAGAAACCCTGGTGGATGCCCTTGTCAGCCATAAATTGGAGCACAAGGTGCACTGTTCACTTTCAAAAAATTGGAAACATCTTGGTACAGGACCTAGATGGTGGAGGTAAAGACAGATCTGAAACCAAGGGCATCTGGGGCCCAAAAAAGGTAGTTGTGGCTAACTCTATCAAAGGCTTTCTCCTGGTCCAAGGAGACAAGCCTGATGTTCAGTCCAAAGAGGTCTGTGGCTGTTACCAGGTCATGAAGCAGGAATAGATTGTCCTGGATAGTCCCACTCAGCACTCAGTAGCTCTGTTCGGGGCCGATGACTGAGTCTATGTTGGTATGAAACCAATTGGCCAAGGCTTTGGCCAGAATCTTGTAGTTGACATATAGAAGGGATATTGGCCACCAGTACTTAATGCAGCCAAGGCCCCCTGTCTTTGGTAGCAGGGTGAAAACTACCCAATGAGAGCTGACAGGCAGGATCTTAACAGCAAGGGTCTCATGAAACATGTGCAAGAGGCAGGGACCAAGGAGGGGCCAGAAGGCCTTATAAAACTCGGTGGGCATCCATCGAGACCTGGGGATTTGCCTGAGGTGCGGCTCCCCAACACAATCATGAGTTCCTCCAAGGACAACTCTTGCCCAAGTTCATTGACTGCCATTGGGCAGAGCTTGGTGATGAGATTGATGTAAGTGCTTAGTGGACTCTGGGAAGAGAGGTTCAGCTGCAAACAGGTCTTGATAGAAGGTGATGGTGAGATGTCGAATTTCAACAGGATCTGCGGGTATTCAGCCATCAAAAGTCTTGATATGGTCAAGGACTTTCTGCAGGGCCTGCCACCTTTCCAAATTGAAAAAGAACTGAGTTGAGGCATCAGTCTCTGCCAGCTCTTGACAGTGGGCACAAATCCTAATGCCCCAGGCTGTGCCCTCTGCCAGTTCCTTCAGGTGTTTCTTTCTAATCTTAAGGTTCTCGAATAGCCCCATGTCATTGCCAGCTGTGTGTATTGCTGGCAGAAGGCTCTGATCTGTGCCTTCCTCACATCCCACCATTGCTTCCAGGAGGAAAAGATGGTTCTCTTAGTCTCCCATGTCTGAAATAGGCAAAGCAGTCACAGAACTGAGTATTCTGCAGCAAGCTCGTTTTAAAGCACCAGTAGGATGCCTGAGGACACTCTGCCAAGGAGACTCAGTATAAAAGAAATAAGTCTGTGATCTGAGAGTCCAGATGGAATAATACATCTGCCACACAGGAGTAGCAGGCAGTGCTTGGCAATGTACAAGTGACCAAAGTATGCTATGGCAATCCCACCAGTGGTTGTCTTCAGCAAAGTGTACTGCCTCATGTGGAAATGGTGCCAGGTGTCAATGAGGTTCATTGCCTTGAAACCTGTTCACAGCTGCTGGGTCAAGGGCAGATGGGGTTCTGGCCCATTCCAGTCAAGCCACTTATTGACTGTGCAATTAAAGTCCCCGTGTAGGACAAGAAGGTCATCACTGTCAGCTGTGCTCCTCCAAAAGTCTACCAGGGTCTTAAAGAAGGCAGTCCATTCTCGCCTGGCAGTGGGTGCATAGCTGTTAATTAGAAGGAGGTGATGTTGCACTAACAAGGTACAAACAGTTAGTAGTGGCCAGGGATGACCTCTTGGTCTACTGCCAAGTCTGGCATCAGCTGCAGTGACAAGAGGATTGTGACCCCTGCACTGAGGGATGTGCCATGGCTTAGGAACATATGGCCCCTCCAGGCAGCATGCCAGTTGGCTTGATTAGCTGAATAAGTGTGTGTCTCTTGTAGAAAGGTGACATCCAGCTTTTTCTGGTGCAGGAAATCAAAAAATGTCATCCACTTCACAGGGTCTCTGCAGCCTTTGGCACTGAGAGAACCAAAGTTCGTGGCAGCTATGCATGAAGTGTGTAGAAAGGGGGACAGGTAAACCAAAAGAACAAAGAGAAACACCAGAGAGGAGCAAACATGCAGGACAGGGAAAAACCAGGCTTACAGCTTGTCAGCCAGTGCTTCTCGCAATAACTTTCCAACATTGCCAGTGAGCTTGCTTAGTTGAAAACTATAATGCAGCATCCCCAGAGTGGAGTGCAGCACCACTGCTGTGGCCTTGGCAGAAAGCACAAACATCTCAGGTTCCAGGAGCCATTTATGAATACACCTACAACCTTCCAGTGATGCTTGGTTTGGTCAATAAAATCAACAAGGCATTCAACAGAGTAAGCAGCACAGGGAGGTTCCTCAGAAGCAGGAAAAGGTTCAACCTCCAGGGTGGAGACCCTCCCCATTGAGAGGGACACCATAGCTGAATTGAGAGACACTACCTCCTGAGGCAGAAGTTCTGTCAACTTGTCCTTTGTGGCAGAATGAAAACCCAACCCCAAGGAGGAGGAATTGTACACATCAGGCACGGAGAGTCACCAAGCCCTGGGGGGAGTACCTACCCTCCTACCAGGACTCAGCATCAGGCCCTGTGTGAGCAGCATCCTTTGAGGGGTCCTGGTGGGGACATCAATCCCTGATCTTTTGGGTGGTGGGGCACTGTCCTGGGCCAGCTACTATTACTTCGGGAGCCACTTGTAGTTCCCAGAGGACCCACCTCCATGTTGACCTTATTAGGCTCAAGGACCTGAGAGGCAAGGAAAGGGCCTCTAGAATCCCCCAGCATCTCCCTGACCCCCAGGTCATCCCCAACCACTACAGGGTCTGAGGGGGATGCTGAGGTGGCAGGCAGAGATGCGGGGCCCTGCTCACTCACTTCAGCTCCCCTCAAAGTGGTGGGGAGTTTTTGAGAGGATAAGGAGGCATTTTTTGAATACACCTTTTGTTTCTAGGACTTGACCTTCTCAGCAGCAGGGGATAAAACCTCCCCTGAGGGATGGGGTGGGGGGGCGGGGGGTACTGCTGCAGAGATAGCTGATTCTGATGAAATGGGGAGCAGCTGGGAGGAAGGGTCATCCTTATCACCCGATGGGGCTGCCGCACCAGAGCTGGATGAGTAATGCTGTGCAAAACAGCACCATTTTGTTTCGATTTCCACATTATCATTTTGAAGGTACAGTGTTTCATTTCATCATTTTGCTTCATTTCAAAGCACTGTTCTGTTTCATTTCCTCAAAACTGTTTTGCTGTTTCAACACGTTTTGATGTTTTGTCCATAGGCTATAATGGGGAATCACAAAAATGCCTATAACTTTGTCATTTCCTGCCTGATTCAAATTACATTTTTTTTAACCAAAAATTGGGGATTTTTTTTTAAATCAGAGAAAACCAGGATCCCTGGCAACCAGTCACATAGTCACATTTTATTTATGGAACAAGAACTTACTGTAAACATCAATAAAGCCTTTATACAAAATGTAGAACATGGCAAATTGCTAGCGGTCCTCCTTATTTCTTAAACTCAAGGCCAGAATATAACCGATAAAATATTTTTATTCATAAAATGATATTTCCCAAAAGTGTTCATAGGAAATAGTAGTTGTACAGTGATGTTGTTGTCATGATGGTCTATGAAATATGAGGGAGACGTACTTTTTGTGGTTAGGATAGACTTAGACACCTTTTAGAATACAAAAGAATGTTGAAAAACAATGTACTACACTTGAAAGTGCATCTAAGTCTATCCTAAACTTGTAATTTATCCAATAAAAGGTATCACCCACAAAAATCCCTGCTTCTTTCAAAGGAAAAGGTACATTTCAATGACTTACCTAAAATAGAAACCTCTGTTTTTTTGTATTTTAAGTACCAAACATTGAGTTTTTGATATTATTAGTGAAAAATGTTTTTTGCAGTCCAAAACTAGTATTTGGTTTGATGTTTTCCTTACCTTTTAGGATTAAAAAAGTACAAGCCTAAACAATGCAACAATAAAAAATGTAGAAACTGACCCAAAGCATTTCAAATAGCCAAAGACACTCCTCTCCTCTCCTCTTCTAGATTTTAACATTTCATCCTGATTTGGGACAGTAATACTTTATAAATGTTGAAAAACATTATTAGACAAGAAAGTTGTGCCCTTCCCTGCCTCAGAATTTGAACCATGTAAGTAAAAGGGGTGTACACATTCTCTGTACTTCTGGCTTCAAAAGTTTTGATCAAGTAGAAATGGATATTTCAACTGCCTGGGAGAGACAGCAGATTTCTATTGAGGCAGTGTGGAGAGAGTCAATTCACTTCATGGTTTATTATTAAGAACCTGACTCCTGCTAATGACTCTTCACTCCACAGGAGTTAATGACCCTATCTCCTTTGTAATGGTCTTAATGTTCCATTGATGAAGCTATCCTTTCTTCTTGAATTTTTCTGTCTGTTGACTATTTCTAGTAATATTTCTCTTCTGTTTCATAGGCATGTGGACTTTTTTTTGTCTTAGCTCAAAACCTTAACCTTAGGTGTGGTAATGTTAACTCAGGTGTGCAAATGATTGACAGTGAAGTCTTGGGTGTACTTTGAAGATGCTCAAGAAGTCTAGATTTTTCTTACATATTTTAATTGAAGATGTACATTTAACTATAATGATTAAAGGACTATTTAAAATAGTGTCTCTGGATTATATTTGCTTAGCTTCTTGTGTTTTTAAACTTAGCATATAGTCTAGAAAATTAGTTCACTTTCCAATAAAGTTATATTTGTTTTTGCTTTGATAATAATTTGAATAAAATAGCACTGGGCACCTAGCAGAGCTGCAGTAGAAGGTAATAGGTAGGGGGAGGGGTCAGGTACAGGTTGGAGACAAGGGGCAGGGATCATGGAACAGGCGGCGGAGGGAAAGGAACAGGTGAAAGAGGTAGAGATCAAGGGTCAAGCAGCAAGGGTGTGAATAAGAGGCACAGCAGGAGACAGCTTTCCCTGCAGGGAAACCAGCCTCCCTTGGGCTTGCCTGGAAATGCCAGGAGAGAGGAGAGAGGAGGGAGCTGTCCTGGAGTGAATGCCAACTCCAGATGAGCCAGCAGAGTTCAGCTGAGAGCAGCCCTGATCCAAGGAGTGACATGAGGAGAAGTCCTGAGCCTGAAAGCAAAGCCAGCAGCCCCAAGCTGGGGAGAGATGCCAGGAAGACTGGCAAGGGAGGGAAGCCAGAAGGAGTGGCAGCCCAGTGGCGATGACTGGGATGCAGAAAAAAATAGCAATATAAGTTTAAACATAAGAAGAGCCGCAGGCAACAGTTAAAACAGGACTGTGAGGTATTCTTTCTAGTCTTACAATGTATGTAACTCACTGGGTACCAGATTAGATCTCAAAATAACAAGGTTATTCCCTGTTTGTCTCAATGGTGATCCCAAATCTCTCCTGCCATGTCTTGATGTTAAAGGGTAAAAATTAAGCACCTCCGGGATACTGATTAATTCCCTTGTAGTTTCAAATGTTCTTATAAAACAATCCAGTTGACTATAAAAGATGAAGACTCACAGCATGTGTTCTTCATGCTAAGGATCTTTTATTAGGTATCTATCTCCCTTTTCACATTATTTTCTCCAGTTTCTTAGGTATCGCTGGATCCTGGGATGAAGAAAATGACTGAAGCCTGTTCCCCAAGTTACTGAGTGATGACTTCTCCAGTGGTGGTAAGTATTGAGTCCAATTTTTCTCTCTAAGCATCCCAAACATAAAATGAAGTAAAATAAACAAAGATGAGCTTCAATCCTTTGGGCTCTATGAACCCAATTTCCCTTTTTTCTATCAGGGGGTATACATTCAAAAAAAGGGTGCCTTTCCCTTTAAGCACACTAAACAACATCAAAATTCCTGGTTCTATCTTTATCCCTTCTCCTGGGCTCCCACTCGGCCTGACCCTGTTGTGATAATAAAAGATACAAAATGTTTTACTTTTTCCTATAGGGCTCAGCCTCCTTTTCCCAGCTGGCTCTCTGTTTTTCCAAAGTTATGCTGGTTCCCAGAGTGCTCTCCCAGCAATGATACTTCAGCTGGTATCTCCTGGCTTACACAACTCTGTAATAAATAAGAACCAGAATACTTACCATCAGATTTGTGGCAGGCAAGTTTGTGTATCAACAGGGAGGGTAAGTGTGATATAAGACCCCTTACCTGTTATAGCAAAAGAAAAGTTATCATCTCAGAAAGGGCATAAGCCCTATAACACCCATTCTCAACAAAAGGGAATCTACAGGCACAGAAGGACAAATGATTGGGGGCAGGAGGCAAGGGGCAGGCACAAGCATGGGTGATGGGTGTCTCCTGAGTCAGGGGGAGCACTTGCACCCACCAGCAGCCAGTCAGTGACCAGGGGGAAGGTTCCCATGCAGCCAATCATGCTGACTCAGAAGTGCCATCTGCATGCCCGGAAATGCCAGCACCACTTCTGCTGGGACCCCAACTCCCTGGCTGGCACTCTCAGGGTGGGCACCAGTGTTCCCCTCTACCCCCCTGCCCATCTCCTAAGCAGGAAATGCTAGCTGTCAGAGGATGCATCAGCACTCTCAGGGGGTGCATGTGCACTCCCATGCACCCTCTATGCATTGCCATTGGACACAAGCAAAGTCATGGTGAAGGCAAGGGACAGGTCAGGACCAGCAAGGAAAGCAAAGGGTGGGGGTCTGGTCCCTTGCCTCCACTGATGCTTTCTCCATTGCAGCAGCTCAGGGGTTGAATTTAAGATGATCTTACATTTATTTAATTCTATACATGAGAAATTATAACCAGAAATTATAACCAGGAATTTTTCTGCTAAAAAAAAAGAATCCCCAATTTTCAGATTAAAAAAACAGTAACCCAAAATTCACATTTTTCCATTATGTACCTATTAGTGATGTTTCATTTTTATCTCAGAAAAATGTGGATCTGAGGTTACTTTTCTTAATCTGAAAATTGGGGATTTTTTAATCAGAGAAAACCAGGATCCCTGATTATAACACATTTATAATTTTCCATGTAGAGAATTTAATTACTGGGGGGGTCATTTTAAGTGCAATGTCACCTTGGATTTGGACAAATATACACACACCACTATCAAGATCAGGCGTATTTTAAGCTATATTTACAAGAGAAAGTATTTTAAAAGCTTCTTTTCAGGACTTATATTGTCTTATATTTTAAATTAAAACAAGTAGATAACATATACATAACTGCCAAGGCCAGTTAGTCTGCAACATGTGATTTTATTATATTTTCAGTGTGCTTCTATGGGTGTAGGTCAGGGGTGTCCAACCTTTTTGAATGTGGGCCAGATCATGAACTTTTTATCACCCAGTGGGCCAGCGAGCCATATTCAAAGACCTCACAGGAAGCAGTATCACATCAGGAAGTGATGTCACGTGACCTTTGACACCAATGAATTTACAGGAAGTGACAATGAAATGGGTCTGAAAATGTGGTTTAAAATGCAAAATAAAAACAATTTGGTCTGGTAGCACTGTTTTATTTTAAACAACCCCCTGGCAATGCTGGAGAAGAGTGTACCACCCTGTTGCACCCTTAATTCCCTGCCTTTGTCCACAATTTGCAGAGGGGTAAAAATAATTTTTGAATGCAAAACCTCTGTTGACATCATGTTGCATTTACTCCAGAGAATTTTTGCAGGGATCTGATTTTTCCAAAGGTTAGCAAAGCTTTTTATTACCATGGTTTCATGCCTCCTAGTTTTCAAATATGTGGTTGAAATGCATCACAGATCTTTAATTTCTTTTTTCAGGTGCTCTCTTGGGGTGACATCCAGCCGGGGGTGGGGTGGGGGGGGAGCTGGAGTGGGTGCTCATGCAGTCAGTCCAGTCCAGCCATGGCCTGGGAGTGCAGGGGTCAAGGGGCACTGCTTGACCCCACCATGTCCTCCCTGCCACCTGGGCGACCTCAAGGATGCTCCCACACCTGCATGCCTGGGATCAGCAGTCAGGGGGACATGCAGGGACCCTACAGGGGGGTGTGGGATGTGCAAGGACACTCCGCTGTTCCCTCTCCCGCGGGGCAGCCCAAGCCCAACCAGCGAGGCTTCCTCCCTTCCTGGGACCTGTGACTCACCACTCCCAGTGTGATGTCTGTGGGTGTGGGGGGATGTGAGGAGATGGGAGCAGTGCCAGCTTCCCTCTCCAACAGCCACAGCCACAGCAGCAGCGTCAGCAGCAGCAGCATCTCCTGTGGGCCCGGCCACAGCACCCCTCTAAGCCAGCATCCACACCCCTCATGCCTGTCCACCCACTGCACCGCGACCTACTTCAGCCCACACAGCCGGCAGGGACCAGCATGGGGCGGGGCCAGCATGCAAATGAGGAAGGGAGGGGTGGAGCTAGGAAGGGAAACCCTGCAATGAGGGATAGGGGAGGAGCTGGCATGCAAATGAGGAAGGGAGGGGCAGGGCTAGGAAGGGACACCATGAAATGAGGGGTTAGGGGAGGAACCACACCGCGTCAACAACATCAAGCTGATGCAGTGCACATGGGAACCTTGTCTCTTCCCCAGCCCTTCAGCAGCCATTAGGAAGCTGCTGAGGGGCTGGGGGAGGGACAAGGGGTGGGAACAAAAGTAAACAGTGTTTACTTTCATTTCCTATCACAGCACCTTAGGCCTCAGAAAACAGCTTGGTGGGCTACATGGCGGTACATGGTCCATATGTTGAACAAGCCTGGTATAGGTGAATGTACATGTGTGTATGTGTATTTGTATGCATATATACTCAAAATTTGTATGAGCAATTTAACTGTAAGACAGACTATAGGCCTTATATATTTATATTAAAGATGATACATGACAAAAAGGGAACAGTGAAGAAAATTTACCAAATTAACACTGAAATAAATACATTTATAAAGGTCCTATTGCTTTGATTTTAACTAAGCCCATGTACAGACACTCACATCCTTCTGGGAGAGTTGGTGCTTTCCCAGAAGAAACCACGTGTGAAAAGAAGTTTATGAATTTTATTTTCTCAGAGCAAAAATGGCAACCCTAGGAGAAAAATAAAGAAGTATTGACCAGATTAAATGACTCCTGAGAGAGTTTCTCCTGAGAGAGTGAATGGCTGTAAACATTGTCTTCTGAGAGAAGCCACATCACAATCCTCCAGCATCTTAGGGTACACCAAGAAAAAAAAAAAAGTGTTACTTTCTTAACACCACTGCTTTCAACAAGCAGAAAACATAACATGCTGCCTTCACAATCCTTATATTGTACAGAAGAGAGACACAGGATGACCTTGATCAGTTTGGGTTAGTCAATCAGGGCATTTATACACATGCTCCAGGCAGCATGGGTGAAGACTTTAATTACTGCAGGTCTGAGAATTTTGGTGAGCTGTTGAGGGCTGCAGGAGATGCCTTACCCCTTGAAAGTTGCCCCAGCCCCTGGTTGCCATCTTGGGACTGGAAGTTGCACCCCTAACCCCTGACCTTTGCTACCAAAAGTCCCTCCCCTTGCCCCTGGAAGTTCTAGAAAATCAAACACCTACTATAACCTATTTTAATTTTATTTCAAAAATATTTTTCCTGATTTATGTGTTTGCTTAGTGTATATAGAGACAATCACATAATAGCTCAAAATAAATTCTTACCCTTGTATATTGTGTGTGGGGGATGTGTGGAGAGGTTTTGGGGAGCATGTGTGATGTGGTTGAGGAGAGGCTGTGTATATACGGGGTGTAGGGGGTGCATGGGGGAGGCTGTGAGTGTGTGTGGGGGATGTGAGTGTATGTGAGGTTTATGAGGGGGTGTAGGCATGGAGTGGGGGAGGGTGTTGTTATGAGTGGGTCTGGGTTTTTTGGGAGAATGTGGAGTGTGTGCCCCCCACACACACTGCCCTAGTGCATAGCCCCTCCCATTGGTGACAGAAGCAGGTGGCAAGCCCTTGGGTTGCTCATGGCCCATGCAGGCAGACCCCTTGTGGGCACAGAGCTCTTCTGGAGTCCCAGGAGCTGCATGTGGCAGCAGGGAGTGGAACCAGGCCAGACCAGTTCCATTGAGTGGGGCTCCCTGCAACTCACATGCATTTCTCAGTACTCAGCCAGAGATGTCTGTTGCCAAGGAGGAGCCCCGTATGATGAAACCAGTAGGGTGTGCAAAATGGGCCATATTTGATTTGGATTCAAATTCAGCCTGAATTGGGGACAGTGATTTGATTAATTGATTTTGATCATTGTCCCCGATTTGATTCAGCTGAATCCGAATCAGATGATTTGATGCTGATTCAGAGAATCAGTGATTCTGCCATAGACGCATCTTTCAATGTTTTTTCTACATACTTTGAGGTACCAGTCACAGCTTGTGAATGCAGCGATGTTGTGGTGGATGGAGCATCCCAGAGGAGCACAGGGTGGGGTGGGGGCATGGCGCGTGCTTGGTGGTGAACCCAGAAGTGGACTGGAAATATTTCTGGTCCACTTCTGGGTCCACCAGGGAGCATACAGGAGGCCCTCCTCACCCCCCTAGATCAGCAATTGGCTGCTGGGGGATCCTGGGTGCCCCCAGGTGCCTCCCCCCCGCCAATCCAGGATGCACCAGTCACCATGTCGGGGAGATGCAGAGGTGGGGGGGCCCTCAGCATGCTCCCCGGCAGAACTGGAAGTGAACTGGAAGTGGATTGGTCTGCTGCTGAGAATGCTGGGGAGCCCCCCACGATCCTGTGGGATGCTCTATCTGCTCCACCATTGCAGCATTCATGAGCCTCCTGGTACCTTGAGATATGTAGAAAAAAAATTTAAATTTATGTCTTTATCTGAATCATTGAATCTTTCTGAATCTCTCTGAATTGACTTGGAGGATTCCAATTCAACTTAGACAGATTGACACAGCCCTAGGAACTAGTACTCTAGCCTCACTCCTTGCCCCCACATGCAGCTCCTGGGGTGCAAGGAGCAGGGCCAAACCCACCTGGCTCTATCACACAGGTCTTCTCACCACTCCTGGAGGAGTTCTGGGACCTGAACGTAATGGAAGGAAGTGGAAAAGGCCATCAGCTCCATCACATGGGGTTCCTCCCTGTGACACACAAGTCCTATTACCTGCACGTGAGTTTTGGGATCCCTGTGTCGCCCTGTGGGGTCAGGACAACTCTCAGAATCTCAGTATTGTGCTGTTAGACAGGAGGGTGTGACACAACTGCACATATACAAACACACAAATCGATTGGATGCACACACACACACACACACACACACTACCAACTCAGGCACATACACATCCAAACCAGCCTAGGCGCACACACACCTATCACTATTTCAAGCACATACACTATACACCCCAAAAGTTAGACAAAAATCAACTGTCCATACCTGCACACTCAGTACACATACGCATATAACTAATTCATATATCACGCACACAATGACATACATATATATATATATATATACATACATACATACATACACACACATATCTATATCTATAGATATATATAGATATATATATATATATAGATATATATAGATATATATATCTATATATATCTATAGATATAGATATAGATCAGCTCACATACATACCATGAGAGAGAGATAGTTAAAGTGTAGGGAGTGAAAGTTGCCAGAACCAGGATTAAAACTGGTAGACTAGAGAGAAGCTGGCTGAGGAAGAGAGGCTTGGGTTTACTTAAGATCAAGTGGCCCTGGGGTTACTCAGGGTCACCTGGTGTCAGGGTGGAAGCAAGAAAAAAAAAAAAAAAACCACTCGGGAACCAGCAGCGGGAAGGAGAGGAGGCAGCACACGTGTGTCCCGCACGCACGTGTGCCCTTTTACCAACCGACTGACCGGAGGCAGCGGCGGCAGCAGCAGCAGAGGAATCGGCAGCAGGGGCAGCAGCAGCTGATCCCCCGAAGGTAAGTGGGGCGGAGGGACCCGGTGCAGCTGAGCCGGATCCGGAGGGGAAGCCCCCCGGGTCCCATATAGCTGAGCCGGTAGGGAGCCGTGCTCCCGAGCCGCGCGGCGCGAACAGAGCGCGCCGGCGTTTGCGCAGGCGTTCGCGCCGGTGGGCGGGCCGGGAGGGCCAGGAGTGGGACTCCTGTAGGGGTAGGGCGTAGACACCGCACAAGTCTACAAACAGCAGCTTGTAGAATGGTGTCTACGAGGAGTGCTGCTAGGGCCTCTGCCCAGGGGGACAAGGCTACCCGGGGCAGGTCTGAGGCCTCCACCCAGACCGAGCCCATGGGGGAGCTGAGGTCCCCCTACCTCCTGGCCTGTGGGGGATCCCCAGCAGGGCCGGGGGGGCAGAGATTGGGGGCCCCCACACCTGTCTGGCAGGTGCCCGACTTAGGGCTCTGGAGGCACAGGTGAGGGAGCTCCAGGAGGAGGTTAGCAGGCTGAGGGGGATCAGGGAGCCGGAGGATGAAATTGACAGTTATTTCCTTTCCCTGCAGGCCCAGGCACCCAAGGAAGAAGCACCCCGGGGAATGCCCTCCACAGCAGAGTGGCAGACGGTCACAGCCAGGACCGGAGCAGCTTGCAGCGAACCGGTACCAGCTTCTTCAGTCTGACTGGTGAACAGGTACGAGGCCCTGGTGACCCTGCAGGAGATGGAAGGGGAGGAGGAAACCCTTGGGCAAGAGGAAACACCACGTTCTTCACACTCCAAACAGATCAAGAGATCCAGGAGGACCCAGAGGAGGAGGTGACGAGTGCTCGTCATAGGCAACTCCATCCTGAGAGGTACGGAAGGACCCATCTGTAGCCAGGACCCCTCAGCACGAGAGGTATGCTGCCTCCCTGGAGCAAAGATTCAGGATGTGACGGAGGTAATCCAGGCCAGGATCAAGCCCACCGATTATTACCCCATGGTTCTAGTCCATGTGGGTACTAATGATGCGGCCAGGAGAACCCCCGATCACCTGATGGCGGACTACTGTGCTCTGGGTGGCGTGCTGAAGGAGTTCGGTGCACAGGTGGTTTTCTCTTCCATCCTACCAGTGACCGGACGAGGAAGACGGCAGGAGAACTGCATCAGAGAGACCAACTGGCAGCTTCGGCAGTGGTGTCTCGAGGCAGGCTTCGGCTTCCTGGACAATGACCCGTACATCACGACGAGGGACATGCTCAGCTGGGATGGACTTCACCTGTCCCCCAAAGGTAAGCGTGTGTTTTCTACTAGGTTGGTGGATCTCCTCCGGCGGGCTTTAAACTAGGCTCGTCGGGGGGAGGGGAGTACGAGGGCAGGGGAAGCTGTGGACCACCAAACCTTGTGGCACCCACAAGGACAGCCCAGCCTGAAGAAGGAGAGTATTGGAAACCTGAAAGCCATGGGGAGACCAGCACTACAGAACACGTAAGAAACAAGAAGTTAAGAAACAATGGGCCCCTTGGGACTCGGAGCGGGGGGGCAGCAAAGGCACCAGTCGCAGGGCTCAAGTGCCTATATACTAATGCTAGGAGCATGGGAAACAAGCAGGATGAACTAGCGCTCCTGCTTGCACTAAACACCTATGACTTAGTGGGGCTAACAGAGACCTGGTGGGATTCATCCCATGACTGGGCGGTACATATTGAGGGTGTGACAGGGGGGGGCCTCCCGGGGCCGGGCTCTGTGGCCCGCCCGCCTGTCACCGTGACAGCAGGCCTACTCAGGGCCGAGCTCTTCATGACCCGCCCATCTGTCTCTGGGCAACCGCCCGCTCATCTCGCCCGCCACGCCTTTGATGATAATGAGTTCAATTATGATGATAATTAAGCAGGAGGCTGCCCTTCGACTGCCCCGATGCCCAGGGGAGCTCTGTGGCTCCGACCTCCCCTAATACCGCAACCCAAGCCTCGCAGATGGCATCATGGTGTTCTTCCTCACCGGCCCCCGCACTGGGCCCCAGAATCTTCTATGCAAGACCCCACTATGGTCTTCTCTACTCAGGCGGCCACTCCGCCGTCACCTGGGCTACCTCACCCTCCCAAAGCCTTGTTCCCCTCTCGGGTGTGGTTCCCCCGGAACCTTTGGCTACCTAGCCCTGGCCCACCTCAAGGCCAGGCGGGACCCCAGGCCCCCGGCTCTTGGGCGTCCCTCGCGGTGGGCCCCCGGCCCTTTTGACCCTCACTGGTCCTGGCCCCAGCATGGGCCAGTCGAGGGGACTCTCCCCTTCGGGCTGGGTCTTTCTAGCCACTCACTCTACTCCTCGGGCCTCACCGTGCCACTACTCCCTTCCTCCTAGGAGCAACCGCGGCACCTCGCCCACCTTACTCCCACTCTCGGGGTCCGCCCTCTCTGGGCCCCTCACAAACACAGGCCCTCTCGGCCCTCCTAACCCTGGCCCTCTCGGCCCTCCTCCAACTCAGGGGTCACCCACCCGGTGGTGGTGGGAACTAGGGGTTAAGGCGCCCCGACTCGCCTTTCACTGGGGTGGTAACTGGCCTGGCATTTCCTGGGGGCTCCCGCACCACTGAGAGCCCCACCAGACCACTCACTCCCAGCAGGGTGCAGTTTCAGGTCATACCCAGGACCAGGAGCCTCCTCTTTACTGTGGCCCACTCTGGGCTCCCTTTCTCGTGCCCAGCCTCTTGCTGGGACTCCCGTCTAGCCCACTCTGGACCTCCCCTGCTGGTGTGGTTCCGCTCAGGGACTCTCTAGCGGGCCTCCGGTCCTATGGGCCAACTGCACGGGCACCCTCTCTGACCCTGGCTCACCACGCTGCTACTCCCTGTCTTCTCGGGGCAACCGCAGCGCCCTGCCTCAGTCTGAGGGGTGTTGCCGCACTAGCCTGCGACTGGACTCGCTATGCCCGTCTCGGGCTTCTCAGTATGGCCCCGCTCTCTAGGGCTGCTCAGTATGGCGCTCCCCCTTCTCTGGGGCTCACCGTGCCCACACTGGGCTACTCAATAACGTACAATGGTGCTCCCCCCCCTTTGGGGCTCACCGTGCCCACTGGGCTACCCAATAACGTACAATGGCGCTCCCCCCTCTCTGGGGCTCGCCGTGCCCACTCTGGGCTACTCAATAATACCGCCCCTTTCCTGGGGCCAGGGTCTATGTTCCCCCACACGCAATCCGGGGTCTAGGTCCCCGTCCGCAACCTATGGGTTGCGCCCGTGACCCACTGGCCACGCTCCTCGCCACCAGTCGCTCATGCACTGGCGTGCGAGCTGCACCTTCCCTGGCGCTATGACAATAATGTGCCCTCGTGGCACTAGGGCACCCCACACTCTCTGGGGTCCCTGTGATTGAGGCCTCCTCCAACCCCTACAGCCTCACCCAAGCCTCCGGGTGTAATAACACAAACACAACGCAAAACCACAAGCCCCTAGGCTGTAACATAACCACAGGCCGCATGGCCATAACTCAGTATCATAGCTCGAGCCTCCACGGCTAGAATGAGCTGTACTTGCAACTCAGGCTCCTTCCCATATCTCGGCTGAGGGAGCTCCTGCCTCTCTGGCTGCTGGCAGAGAACTCCTAGCCTGGCCTCAGCCCTGAGCTTTATAAGGGCCAGGCCCTGCCTCCTACAGGCAGCTGTTTCCCCTTGGTTGCTCCGGGAACCCGCAGCTGCGCTCATTACCTGAGCAAGCCTCAGCTGGGCTCGTTATGTCAGGCCAGGGCGCGCTCACTCGCTCCCTGGCAGTTTCTCCTTTCTAGGAGCAGGGGCACTGAGGTGCCCTGCGACAGAGGGCTATAGATTGTATAGAAAGGACAGGTCGGGGAAGAAAGGGGGGGGAGGGTTGCACTTTATGTCAGTGAGCAATATACATCAACCCTCATCAAGACAGAATCCGAGGTTGAGGAAGTAGAAGGATTGTGGGTTAGGCTACATGGGGGGCAAGAAGAAAGGGATTTGGTGGTAGGGGTCTGCTACAGACCTCCACACCAAGGGGAAGAAATAGATGCGGGGCTCCTGAGGCAACTCTCGGAGACCATAAAAGCTAAAGAGGCGGTAGTCATGGGGGACCTAAACTACCCGGACATCTGCTGGGAGACGCAGACAGCAAGGTCCCATCGCTCACGCAGGTTTCTAGCCTGTATACAGGACCTCCACCTGACACAGGAGGTGCATGGTCCCACTAGGGGGAATGCCATACTGGATCTGGTATTAGCAACAGGAGATGACATGATAGGGGACCTCCAGATCGGTAGCCATTTGGGAGACAGTGATCACCTTATAATAGAATTCAACATAAGACGGCGAGTGGGTAAGGTAACTAGTAGGGTGAAAGTGCTAGACTTTAGGAAAGCTGATCTCAATGCACTCAGGCGATTAGTCAAGGAAGCACTGCAGAGTAGGAGTTTTGAAGGGATGGGAGCCCAAGAAGGGTGGCTCTGCCTAAAGGAAACGATCCTTCGGGCACAAAGCAAGATGATCCCCGAGCGAGGCAAAAAAGGGAAAGGGGCCAGGAGGCTTCCATGGCTGACCAGAGAAATCTAGGGCAGCCTAAGGGCCAAAAGGGGAGCACATAAAAAGTGGAAACAGGGTGAGATCACTAAAGATGAATATACCTCCTCTGCTCGTGCTTGTAGGGAGGCAGTTAGGCAGGCCAAAGCTACCATGGAGCTGAGGATGGCAACCCAAGTAAAAGACAACAAGAAATTGTTTTTTAGATATATTGGGAGTAAAAGGAAGGCCCAGGGAGGAATAGGACCACTGCTAAATGGGCAGAAACAATTGGTGACAGACAGGGGGGACAAGGCTGAACTCCTCAACGAGTTCTTTGCCTCAGTGTTCCTAAGTGAGGGGCACGACAAGTCTCTCACTGGGGTTGTAGAGAGGCAGCAGCAAGGCGCCAGACTTCCATACGTAGATCCTCAGGTGGTGCAGAGTCATTTGGAAGAACTGGATGCTTTTAAATCGGCAGGCCTGGATGGGCTCCATCCGAGGGTGCTGAAGGCACTGGCCGACATCATTGCAGAGCCACTGGCAGGAATATTCGAACGCTCGTGGCGCACGGGCCAAGTCCCGGAGGACTGGAGAAGGGCTAACGTGGTCCCCATTTTCAAAAAGGGGAGGAAGGAGGACCCGGGCAACTATAGGCCAGTTAGTCTCACCTCCATACTTGGTAAAGTCTTTGAAAAAATTATCAAGACTCACATTTGTGAGAGTCCGGCAGGGCAAATTATGCTGAGGGGAAACCAGCACGGGTTTGTGGCGGGCAGATCGTGCCTGACCAATCTAGTCTCTTTCTATGACCAGGTTACGAAACGCCTGGACACAGGAGGAGGGGTGGATGTCCTATACTTAGACTTCAGGAAGGCCTTCGATACGGTATCCCACCCCATACTGGTGAACAAGTTAAGAGGCTGTGATGTGGATGACTACACAGTCCGGTGGGTGGCGAATTGGCTAGAGGGTTGCACCCAAAGAGTCGTGGTAGATGGGTCGGTCTCGACCTGGAAGGGTGTGGGCAGTGGGGTCCCGCAGGGCTCGGTCCTTGGACCAATACTCTTTAATGTCTTCATCAGCGACTTGGACGAGGGAGTCAAATGTACTCTGTCCAAGTTTGCAGATGACACAAAGCTATGGGGAGAAGTGGACACGCCGGAGGGCAGGGAACAACTGCAGGCAGACCTGGACAGGTTGGACAAGTGGGCAGAAAACAACAGGATGCAGTTCAACAAGGAGAAATGCAAAGTGCTGCACCTAGGGAGGAAAAATGTCCAGCACACCTACAGCCTAGGGAATGACCTGCTGGGTGGCACAGAGGTGGAAAGGGATCTTGGAGTCCTAGTGGACTCCAAGATGAACATGAGCCGGCAGTGTGACGAAGCCATCAGAAAAGCCAATGGCACTTTATCGTGCATCAGCAGATGCATGACGAATAGGTCCAGGGAGGTGATACTTCCCCTCTATAGGGCGCTGGTCAGACCGCAGTTGGAGTACTGCGTGCAATTCTGGGCGCCTCACTTCAAGAAGGATGCGGATAACCTGGAGAGGGTCCAGAGAAGGGCAACTCGTATGGTCAAGGGCCTGCAGACCAAGCCCTACGAGGAGAGACTAGAGAAACTGGACCTTTTCAGCCTCAGCAAGAGAAGGTTGAGAGGTGACCTTGTGGCTGCCTATAAGTTCATCACGGGGGCACAGAAGGGAATTGGTGAGTATTTATTCACCAAGGCGCCCCCAGGGGTTACAAGAAACAATGGCCACAAGCTAGCAGAGAGCAGATTTAGACTGGACATTAGGAAGAACTTCTTCACAGTTCGAGTGGCCAAGGTCTGGAACGGGCTCCCAAGGGAGGTGGTACTCTCTCCTACTCTGGGGGTCTTCAAGAGAAGGTTAGATGAGTATCTAGCTGGGGTCATCTAAACCCAGCACTCTTTCCTGCTTATGCAGGGGGTCGGACTCGATGATCTATTGAGGTCCCTTCCAACCCTAACATCTATGAATCTATGAAAAAAAAAGAAGTCCAGAGCCAAGGAGGAAACAGCCAGGAGATAGAGGTAGAAGGCAGTGGGGATGAGACAAAAATGGTGGCAGAGAGCAGGGAAAAAGGCAATAGGGATAAGACAGAAACAGTGGCAGAGATTAGGGGAAAAGGTAGTGGAGATGAGACAGAAGTTAGAGGGGTGAGGAACAGAGATTGGAGCAGGGTCAGAACTGTAGTAAAGCAAACCCAACTCAGGGGTCCAAATAACAGTTTTATTAACCAGACAACACACTACACAGCCCCATGAAGATAGTGGTTCACACACATACACATGCACATGCACACGCAGTCACAATGACAGCAGGAGAAAGAGACTCAGTGGAAGTGTTAGAATCCAGGTAGGGAAGAGAAGCAGAGTCCAAGTCCTTGGTTGAAGAGGGCGTGGGGGGTGATAGCTACCTATCCAGGCTGGAAAGGAGTCCTTGTCCAGTAGGTGTTATCCAGAGTGGGAGTCACCACCAGGGCCTCTGGCTGGATACGTGGTGTGGCATGCTGGTCCAGATGGAGAGGGCATCCCAAGGAATCAGTCTTTACTACCCCTTTTTATGGGGCAGACTACTTCTGATCTCCTATGGGGAGGACCTATCCAGGCAAGGTCAGTCCTGTTCCAGAGGACTCCAGGTGTTCTTACTGAGCATGTGCAGCTTGGCACAAAGGTGGGTTGCCTCATCTTTTTGTTGACTTACGCTAACTTACATATATAGGCCTAAAACAGTAATCACACAATATAAAAGCAGTAAAAATCAATACAAACATAATAATTATCACTTATAAAACAGTGGATGTCTATATCAATATAACAGGGCACTTATTTGCAAAGAAGGGAGAGAAAAATAAAACTTACTACCTAAAATAAAATGTTAAAGCTTATCCTACAACTTAGCTTACTCATACTTATCTATAGGGAATAGAGAGGGAGAGGAAAAGTCAGAAATGGTTGGGGAAAAGGAGGGAATGCATTTTAAAATAAATTTAAAAAAGGAAAACTGGGGGTTTTGCTACACCTGCATGATGGAACCAGGCTGGGCTGGGCCTCACACTCCTGCCAAACCAGCTCTGTTCTCCCCCCACCCCACTGAGTGTGGGCCCAACACTCCAGGCTCCAACCTATGTGCTCCCATTATCCCTGGCCCTGTGCTTTGCACTCCCAGGAACCCTGGCTTCCAGCTCCTGCCCAGCTTCAGTTTCCCTATACCTACTTCTACTTCCCTACCTGCTGCCCAAAGTGCTGCAGCAGTGACAGAAAGAGAAGCTGCTAGAGGCCATGGAAGCCAAGAAGTTCCCCAAGTGGTTGTAGCCATGGCAGCAGCAGCCCAATCTGGAAGCTGTGTGCTGGTCTGAGATGGGAAAGGGGTGAGGTACTCCTGTGGGAGTGGGTGGGAGCATAGTGCACTGCCCCAGTGAAAGTGGATGGAGCTTGGCCCTATGCCAAGCTGAGCAGGGGCAGCAGTGGGCTAGGCCAGATACAATTAATTAGTGAGCACCTGCCCACAGGCCAAATTAAATCTCCTGGTGGGCTGGATTCAGCCTGCGGGCCATATTTTATCCACCCCTGCTTTAAACAGTAAGAAACACAATAAAATAGGGCAGGGGGGTGGGGGAATAGCAATTAGGATGTGTCTGAGAGGTTTCTGTGATCTTGAACACTGACTACATAAAGTTATATCGCATAGAGGTTTTACTTTCATCAGTGTTGGTTTTCAGCAAACATTAATTACAATCATAGACTTCTTGCTTACTTTCCTTGGAGTCCGATTAACACTTGGTATGAATGAATTAAAGAGAGATTTAAAAATAATACTTCTCAGCCTTTTTTTAATCATTAAGGGAGTTTTTGAGCATAGATTTTAAAATATTCATCTTTATTGCTACCTTAAGTTCTTCACAAAACAATCAAATACATATTTTATTATAAGCTCATATGCTATCCCCATCACAAAATTGTCATATATTCTGTGGCTATTTTGTCTTTGACAGTTTTTTCATAGATTTCTGTTTTCATAGATTGTAGAGTCAGAAGGGACTACAATGGATCATCGTGTCCGACCCCCTGCCCCTGGCAGGAAAGAGGACCGAGGTCAGATGACCCCAGCCAGGTGACTACCTAGCCTCCTCTTGAAGACCTCCAAGCTAGGTGATAGCACCACCTCTTTTGGAAGCCCATTCCAGATCCTGGCCACCCTTACTGTTTATGCCACATTTATTTCATAATTAAAAGCAATGGCTAATATGTTGTTGTAGTCATAAAATTAAAATACATAAAGTTACATTCTTGTTCATTTTTACTAATAGAAATGATACTGTTTTCAATAAATTCTTTTAAATTACAGGGTTTAAAAAAAATCAGGATTTCTGTCACACAGGAAATACCAGAATTTCAAAATTGTTTTTGTCCTGAATAAGAACAAAAATTATAAGTGTCTAAAAATTAATGAAATAAATTCTTCCAGAAAATTTCCAAAATATGTTGGCTGGGAAATATACAGATGTTTTCTTTGGACTATAGCTATACAGGAAACCCTTGCTATTTGTGGGTTCGGCATTCATGGTTTTAAATATTTGTGAATGCTAAACCCACATTTTAAATAGACTTTATACACTTACAGGAGCTCCTTTGAAGTTCTGCACTTGCTGCTGCTGGGATCCCACCACCGTTGCTGAAGCCATGCCCCCCGCCAGCCACCAGGGCCACTGCGTTCATGAATGCAGACTGTGTTCATGATTGAAGTGCCTTATTCATGGATTTCACCATTCACAGGGGATACAAGAACATATCCCCTGCAAATGGCAAGGGTTATCTGTATTTCAGATTTACAGAAATTAAGTTATGGGGTAGGTTAGAGAAACATTTGAGCAGAGGAATGGACTAGATGACCTCCTGCTGGCCATTCCAGGAATGCGCAGATCTAGGATTTTAAATGGGTAGTATAGGTTATGTGGTACATCAACACATATAAAACAACACATTTTTTTTTCTCCAGTTAAAGAAAAACTTGAAGATTTACTAATATGCTAGAGGCCCAGTGCTACATTATTCAGTTTAAGACCAAAGCAAAAACAAATGTAATTTTATTGGAATGTGCACTTATTTGCTAGCTTATATATTGCATTTTAAAAACAAAACAAGCTAGTCAAAGATAGTTCAAAGAGACATTTTTATCAGTCCTGTAGTCATTATAGCTAAATATACATCCAGATTTGTAAAACAAAAGCTAGGCTTCTTGATAATCTTGACAGTGCATCCAACACTTCACTGTCACGTGTGTGAAATGGAAGAGAGATATAACAGGAATAGATAACAGACAGTGCAATTGAAAAAGAAAGGATAACTTGATTAATGGAACATCGAGACCATTTAAAAGGAAAAAAGGGCCTTTAACATCTGTAGCCTGAAGAGTGACTAGCAGGGATCAGGTACCTTATAATGAGCCACTAAGTCAATTGATTCCCTCCACTCTGCGTGAGTAGAAATGCTCCTGTCACTCGCAGGCAGTTGGTTTTAGAGTTTGGGTGGAACAGAAATCAAAAGGGTTGCAACTACCCTCCCTGCTCCCAGATCTACCCCTTCCAATTTCTAGTTTGGTTGTCTCAAAATTGAACACATTTTTTATTGCTGTTTTGTGAGAGTTAAAAAAATCATTTCTTTTCCCTAGGAGGCATCATAGTAGCAGCTACGCTGTTT
This sequence comes from Alligator mississippiensis, assembly GCF_030867095.1. Taxonomy (NCBI): domain Eukaryota; kingdom Metazoa; phylum Chordata; order Crocodylia; family Alligatoridae; genus Alligator; species Alligator mississippiensis. Next base: position 379,907,702 of record NC_081824.1, on the reverse strand, counting down.
TAAAAATGTGGTTAATAATCTTGAACCATGCTTCTTGCAAAAAAAGCAAAACCTTAACAACAACAACAACAAAAAACCATTTAATTTTGGACAAGTGAAATTTGGAATGACATAGTTGGTCCAGTGGTATGAACATCTGAACAAATGAAAAAACACCAGGAGGAAGACTGGTATGGGGTTTTGCTGTGTTTAAATATTTTCTTATTTACTTGCCCTCTATTATTCTATGATAGATACAATCTAAATATAAAGTTTGAAAATAATTCAAGGGGCATTTTTTCCAACCCCCTGAATATATACAGGATTTGCTATTCCTAAAATATCTAGACAGAGGCCTATTCAGGGAAGATTTTGTAATTTCTCAATTAACCTTATTTATTCTAACACAAAGGAAGTATTTCCTAAAATCTGAAATATGGTTTGCTGTGGTTGAAACCCATTGCTACATTTTCTGATCTCTGTTGCAAAGGAGAACATTACTTATCAATATTTCAAATATTGAAAAACTTAGGGCATTTATACACATACATTTTTGTTCAGCTGCTTCTGAGATCCACTGCTTCTGAGCAGACTAAATAAATCGAGTCTGCTCTGCACATGAGCTGATGCACGCTGTGCTGTGCCATGTGCTGGTTTATAAGTGGCAAGATGCATGTCAGTGCAGAGCAAATGGCGGCAGAGTGCTTTTGAACTAAAGCAGCTCTGAAGAGTTTTAGTTCAAAAGTGCACCATCACCATTTTTTTCACACTGACACTCATTTCACTACTTCTACAAGTGCAAAATCCCCAATTTTCAGATTACACATTTTTCCATGATTAAAATGAAACACCACTAAAATAGATATATGTACATAAAGATATAGGGGTGTTTCATTTTAATCATAGAAAATGTGGATTTGGGGTTACTATTTTTAATCTGAATATTGGGGATTTTTTTTTTTTAATCAGAGAAAACCAGGATGCCTAAAGATGAGGCACAGGAGGCCGAAGTACTTAATGTCTTTTTACTTCAGTGTTCACAGATAGGGCCCGCTACTAAAAGATGAGTGCAACTGGCAGCAGAGACAATGAAAGGAGAAAAAGAGCCTAGAGTAATGGCAAATTAGGTTGCCAGGTTGCCATATCCAAATCATTAATGAAGATATTGAACAATTGAACATTAGGTGAAAGACAAGGGAGGTGATAGTGCCTCTCTTCTCAGCACTGGTTAGGCCTTATCTAGAGTACTGTGTGCAGTTTTGGGCTTCACATATTAAAAAAAGGATATGGAGAAGTTTGTGTCAAGGTGGGTGACAATATCATAAAGGACTTAGAAGACAAGTCATATGTGGAGTAGTTGAGAGGAAGCTGGTCATGTTCAGTCTGTGGAAAAGGTGATTAAGAGGGGGCATACTAGTAGTCTTCAAACACTTAAAGAGTTGCCATAAAGAAAAACGAAAACACCTTTTCTCTTCTGCTGGAGAGAACAGCACATGGATCAATGGCTTGAAGTTAGCAAAGTATTTTTACATTTATTATTAGTATTTATTATTTTATTTTTACTGGAGATCAGGAAAAAAAAATCTTCACTGTTAGAGCTGTTAGCTAGTAGAATAGACTACCTAGGGATATTGTAAGCTCTCCATCATTTGTGGTGTTCAAGAAGAGGTAGGAAAGCCACTGGTTGGGGATCATCTAGGAATGGCTATGCCTATGTTTTCCTATTTCCCATGCTTTTGGGCTTTGCTGGTTGCCATCTAAATCTAGGAGGGGATTTCCTCTTTACACCCCCCGCTATGTGTGTCAGGGTATTTTTTAAGCCTTCCTCAGATGCTCTGGGTGTTGGCTATAGGCAAGGCTGGGGATTTTGACTGGGATGTGGTAATGCTCATGCTAGGACTTAAAAACAGAGGTTCCTGGCTAAGGAAACTCCCCCTTCTCAGGCTCAGACCTATCACCGTATTTGGGCTTAGTAAGGAATTTCACCCCATGGTAATGTAGCAAAACCCCCAGTTTTACAAAAAAAAAAAGACATTTTTTCTTTTTTTTTGTTTATTTTAAAATGCATTCCCACCCCTTCCCCAATCATTTCTGACTTTCTCTCTGCCCTCTCTATCCCTTATAAGTGATTACAAGTAATACTAGTAAGCTAAGCTAAGTTCTTGTATACTATTATTGTAATAAGCCCCCTTTTATATTGTAAATAGTGTTCTGTTATGTTTGTATTCATTTTTACTTTTTATATTGTATTATATTGCATTCCTATCATTTTTGCATTGATTTTTATTGTTTTAGATTTAATTTATATAATTTAGGCCTATGTCTGTAAAGTAATGTCAAGTAATGTCATTTCCATTTTGTATGTCAAACCTCCCTGATGTTGTAACATACTTACCCGTTCTATGTAACTTGATTCCTGAATGAATGGGGATGAATGAGGGTGCTTGAGAGATAATGGCAGTAGGTCTAAAAATAGCTCCTTCTTGAATGACAGAACCATCAACTTGAGAACCTTGCATTGACACTCCCTGGCTCAAGATTTGGAAGACAAAGGCTGTTGTAGAAACCAGCCAACCCACCATTGTGCCAAGGCTGCACATGCTCAGTATGAACATGTGGAACCCTCTGGAACAGGGCTGACTTTGCCTGGACATGCCCTCCTCATGAGAGATCATAGGTAGTCTGCCCCATAAGAAGGGGTAGTGAAGACTGACTCCTTGGGACGCCCTCTCCATCTGGACCAGCACCATGCCACACTACCTATCCACTCAGAGGCCCTGCTGGTGACACCCCTCTGGGCAACATGTTGCTGGAGAAGATCCCAACTGGCCATTAAGGATCAACTCACAGCCCAGGATAGGTAGCTATCACCCACCTTCCTTCCCCAAGCAAAGGACCTGGACTCTGTCCCTACATACATTGACTTCAATCCCTCCAAGCCTTTTTCTCTCCTGCTACCATTGTGTGGGTGTGTATGTGAGTGCTTGTGTGTAGGAACCAATAACTTTGTGGGGCTGTGTAGTGTGTTGTCTGTTTAATAAAACTGTTATTTTGAAACGCCGAGTTGGGTTTTTGTCTTATTGACCTCTTAACTCTCCTCAATCTCCCAGCTTTCTGCCTCAGTTTCCAGCCCCAATCTCCCAGCCATCTTTCTCTCTCTTTCCTGGCTGTCAGCTTCTTGCCACCAGGCTTTTTCCCTTGCTTCCACTGCAGCACCAGTGACCTTGAATAACCCTGGGGCCATTTGACTTGAAGTAACCCCAAGCCTCAATTCCTCAGCCCAGCTTCTCTCTAGTCTACCAGTTCTAATCCTGGCCCCAGCAACTTTCACTCCCTGCACTTTCACTTTCTCACCTTAACCTTCCCCCCAGGTATCCCAAGTACCCCAAGCACACACATACAAAAACCGTACCATCCAAGTTAGGAACTGACCTGTGTGTATGTGTAGATGGGTGGTATGTGTGAACTGGTGAATATATTGTGTGTATGATATATGAATTAGTTATCTGTGTGGGTGTATTGGATGTTGGTAACTGATTTTGTCTAATTGTTGGTGTGTGTACTGTGTATGTGCTTGAATTGGTGACAGGTATGCATGTGCCTAGGCTGGTAATTTTGGATGCGTGTGTACCTGAGTTGGAAGTGTGGGTGTATGCACCTAATTGATTTTTGTGTGTGTATGTGCAATTGTTTCATGCCCTCCTGTCTAACAGTGTGATATTGAGGTCTTGAGCATTGTGGCCTAACCCCACAGGGCAACAGTCAGATTGATATGGACTGTTTCCCTTTGTGTGTAGCAGGACCCTCCTCCTGGGATCTTTTGAGCATATATTAAAAACCTTTACAAAAGGACATTTGTCACTATGGTCTGTCTGCTTTACCTGTGACAGATTAGAGTGTTACATCTTATGTTGTGTAGTTGTGTTAAGAGGTTAGACAATTGATTTATATAGTATGGTTTGGTTATGAACAATCCTGCTGCAGGCATGGGGTTAGACTAGATGATCTGTGGTGGTCCCTTTCAGTCCTACTTTCCTATGATTCTATGCTTTATTTATTTATTTGACCTAAGCATACCTTGAATTTACTTTTACTGAATTGTATTTTGTTTTCTACAGACTTCTCCAATGTATCAAGACCCCTCTGAATATTGATCTTACCATCCAAGTCTTCACAAATACTTCCAGTATTGTGTCATCCCTGAGTCCAGGCATGATATGATAAGATTTCTGCATCAAGGTCATTAACAAAAATGCACGGGACCCAGCACTAACTTTTTTCCAAAACATGTACTTGACAAACTCTGCTTGAAACCTCCCAGCAGTTTAATATTGACACTTAAAGTACTTTAAGTGACACTTATCCACAACTATTCTTTCCTTCTGGTCATTCAACAAATTATTTATTTACCTAATGGAAAATATTTCTAGCTTACTTTTCTCCAAACTATTGAGGAGCGTAGCATTTGAGACTATGTCAAAGACCTATTACTTGGAATGAAATACAGCTAAATGTCACCAGCTAAGCTTTCATTGGATAATAGGCAGATGGAAATTAAGGTCTAATTCTAAATTAATTGAATGGGCCTATATGGCACACACTATGTTATGTTACTCTAGTTTTGGGCACATATGCATAGTTTTTAATTCAACATTGAGTATGCTCAGTAGGGCTGCATTCCAGATGGCCACATGCACAGAGAAACAAAATCACTCAGGTGTGCATGTAAAGCATGGCAGGTCCTAAAATTGTATCTGGGCAAATGCCACAACTGGAGGAGAGACACTATTACCTTTTGGCCCCATGTTTAGGGTACTTGCAGGAAAAAAAGACCAAGGTTCTAAACTCCTTGGCCAAAATGGTCTAAACCTGAATTTTATGCTTCCTAGCAAATTACTCTAACTACCAAACTGTGAGCCAAGAATTGCCAGATGCTCTCTAGCTCTCTCTCATATTGAAGCTGGCCTATTGCACCATGAATAAATGGATAGATAACACCAGGAAAGCTTCTGCCTCATTAAGAGCAACTAGAACCCAGAGGCCTCTTCTTTCCAAGGAGGTGTCTGCCTTCTGGAGACATCACACCCTCTGGCTTCCTTGTCCCACTTGTGACTAGTGTCAACAGGAGGGTACTGTCTTGCTTATGTTCTGCTAGTTGTTATACTTTGTTAGGAAGCAGGAGAGACGTGTTCAAATCCCCAGTAGATGAAGGCCCAGTTCTCCTGCTCCCTGTGCAAGTGCTCCAGCCACTAGACCTGTGGGCTAAAGCATGGGAGAGCCATCTGCCCCTAGTATTTTACTTGCAGGGCCATTCTACTTCACTATAAAGGAAATCAGGATCTCAAGCTGTGCTGAACTGCCAAAAATATAGTTTTGACTCTGCACACCACATTTAGGCATGTAAGGTAAAATAGGATTTACTCTTTCCTGCACAGCAGTTGTTCCTTGCTAATTCCTTACTTCTTTTTAACTTGTAGTTACATCATTTATCCATACCTCCAAAGTAACAGATTGACTTAATAAGGGATCGTGTTTCCCTTTAGTGAGGGATCTCTAGGGATTCTTGTTTTCTCTGATTTAAAAAAAATCCCCAATTTTCAAATTTAAAAACCTCCAAAAAACCCAAATCCATATTTTCTATGATTAAAGTGTAATGTCACTAATATCTAGATATAAATATATTGTGGTGTTTCATTTTAATCATAGAAAAAGTGGATTCGGGATTACTTTTTTTAACCCCAAAATTGGGAATCTATACCATTACGTGTACTGCGTGCCATCTCTGTTAGTAAATATGAACCCACACTGAGATAGATAACATTGTTCAGAGAGGGAGTTGGGTGAGAGACCCTTATGTATTCATATTCTCATTCCTTGCTCTGGGAAGATGCTGCATGGGGCAATGCTGCACAAGACATAGGTATTCTCATGCCTTGCTCATTCTTGGAAGATATCCCCACTCAACGGCTGTCAAATGCATTAAAAGTGTAGATGTACTATAACCGGCAGGAGCAATGCCAAATTGCTGAAGATTCACTGACATGTATGCTTCCAGCTTAGCAACAAATGGTGGATGCAATCTTGAAAGCAGTGGAGAATCAAAAGCCACTTTGTGCATCTGGTGGTACAGGAAAAACATTCTACTTCAACATGATTCTTTCAGCAGTGTGCGGGGAAGGGAAGATTGCATTGGCTGTGGCATCCAGTGGAATTGCTGCTACCATGCTTATGGGAGGCAGAACTGCGCACTCAAGGTTCAAGGTACCTCTGAATGTACTGAAAACCAGCACCTCCAGCATATCAGCACAGTCTGATTTTGCTAAGGTGATTTAAGAAGCAGCTATCATCATCTGGGATGAAGCACCAATGGCTAATCGGTACATGCTGGAGGCTTAGAATGGAGGCTGCGAGATTTACTGCAGAGCAATTTACCTTTTGGTAGCAAGGTGATAGTACTTGGGGGTGATTTTCGGCAATTCCTTCCTGCTGTGAAAAATGCCTCACAGCCACAAATAGCAGAGGCATGCTTGAAGCGATTTGAGTTGTGGAACCACTTCCAGATTTTCTAACTTCTTGAGAACATGCGATATGTAAGGGAGGTTTTGATGCACAAAGTGCAAAAGACGCTCAATGGATTTTGGATCTGGGAAATGGCTAAGTTCCAAACATTGATTAAATCATTACCCTGCCTCCTGAGCTCTGTTTGCCTCTGGATCTCTCTGATAGATTGGGCATTTTCAAAATTATTGGATAATTATCAAAATCCAGGATGGATGTCTGAAAGAGCTATTTTGACACCACATTACTCCGTTGTACAGGAGATTAACAATGCTATTGCGGCAACATTTCCAGGACAAGAATTGATTTGTACAAGTGCAGATGCACTTTTAGGGGATGAAAGTATTATGGCTGTGCCAATTGAGTACCTGAATTCCATGGAGGTGTCAGGTTTGCCTTCACATCAGCTACAACTTAAGCCTGGGATGCTCATCATGCTTCTGCAAAACCTTGCTCCTAAGGATGGTCTGTGCAATGGAACGCTGCTATTGGTGCAATCCATCATCAACAGAATTGTTGGATCAGAAAGAACAGTACTAACTCCTCGGATAGCAATGAAGCCGTCTGACTACACATTTCCTTTCACATGGACATGTCGACAGTTCCCTGTACAGGTGGCACTCAGGATGACCATCAATAAAGCCCAGGGGCAAACATTAAAAAGACTAGGAGTGTTCCTTAGGGATCCTGTCTTCAGCCATGAACAACTATATGTGGCTGCTTCCAAAATCTCTAACCCAGAAAACATCTGATTTTCAGTGACTGCTGACTTGAGTAACAAAACCAGGAATGTTGTGTATACGGAAGTGTTGTAAAGCTCTTACAGTAAGGAATTTTGATATGTTTCAGGATTTTGTGTATGCAAGAGTGTTGTGAAGGTGTTGAAGTGCAATAAAATGTGATCTCAAGCAAAAATTGATTCATTGGATTTTCATGCAAGCAACACTGCATGGGTCATCTAGTTTTTTTCTTAAATCAAACAAAACCAGGATCCCTGCTGATCTTACTAACTGCTTAGCTTACTATGGCACAGTTAAAGGACAGAAACACTAGCTGAGTCGGTATGAAGTCAGGCAGAATGCAGGCCAGAATTGCACCTTATAGACTAATTTAATCATGTATAGCATGTATAGTATGATCTTTCATGAGTCCAATCTCTCTTCATCAGATAGCATGAAAGGACATACACAGAAGAGTGTATCAAATAGAGAGTTATCTGAATACAAAAGACAGGGAAGGGAGGAGGTCTCTATTAGGATTTGTCCACTGGGAAGTTGATATTTAGTAAGCTACAGTGTGTATGCATTGTGCACTATGTATTATACTAATTTTCTCTTAGTGTGCATTAAATTTGAGGCAACTGATTACATTTTCAAAGTAGAAGAAACAATGTCAGCCATAAACCAGATTAAATATATCCAATAATATATCAAACGTATCAAGATATATCAAGTCAACAAGATGTTTAGTGTGGACAATCTAGTGTACTACAAATTCATTAGCTACCCAAGTGGACCCTAACTACATCATGTAGACAAACCTGTAGTAGATACATGCAAAGAGCAGAAGAGACCTGTTTTTAGTGCTAGACACTCCAGAAAACTTTCATTACAAAATGCCCAAAATACAATCTGAATGCTTCTAAAACTCTGAAGCTCAGGACAAGCTTATTTAAACAAGCATAGCCCAGTGGTATAATGATAGTGATTATATCTTCCAATGGTTTTAAGTCACTGTGACTATAGCCTACTACTATGTCATGGCAAATAGAGCTCTTGATTTAGCTCAATGGCTACCACCTTTTGCTTGGTGCTAAATCTCCTTTTCATGACAGTATATATGCATGAGAATATAGTATGCCACATCGGGGAATTATCCAAGCACAGAAGGATATATTTTCAGAGGAGTAGAGGATTTTAATTATAAGCATTGTGAAATACACCATTGGAACACACAATGATGACTTTAAATTGTGCTTTTCTTGATTTAACTGGAAGCAAATTCTGAGATTTATGACTCATTTCTAAAGCAGTCCTCAGAGAAAGATACCACACACAGTCTGCTGTGTAAAAGGGGAAAAACATCAATTTATCGTTCTCAAAGGAAAGGCACGTTTTCATTCTATTAATTTCTAAATAATTAAGTACCTACTTGTCTTAAGCTAATTGATAGTCATGCAGAAATGGCTTGTCAAGAGGAGAGTAAGAACAGCAAGCACATTAGTAAAAATGGTTGTACAATACATCATCATCTTCTATTTTTTCTGCCACTCATCAGTTTACCAGGGAGACAGAAAAGCTGGAAAAGAACAAGCATATTGCCCTCCAGGGTTGTCTTTAGAGCTGTCACAGAAAGAAATTGTGTGTTATGCGTTAGAGATATGGAGAGTAGTCTTATACTGCATGATTAGTAAGAAAACAGTTACAGACTTTATGCCACAGGGGGTCACATGATGAGGGGCCATATGAAAGCAGCATTTTGTCTTTTCTGACTGAACTACTGGTATACTCCAGATGTCCAGCAGGAGTCAGATTAAAATAGAGAAAAATTGCATCTTAGTTCATAAAAAAAAAATTCTAATTCCTGTAGTCAGGCAGATGCCATAATATCTCAGCTTCTAGCAGATCTTACTACAGTGTGAAAAACATAACCAAGACTTTTATGATATTACTGATTGTCTTGTGTCATGTCTATAATTAATTGGGCCTTTAATTCCTCTTTGACACTATCTGATGCAAAGCCCTGTACTACAAAGCACGCTAAGAATATGATTTAGTTTGTGTGAAAGTGGCTGTAACAATTGATATCATATTAATATTGTAAAATCATTGCATTTTTTCCAGATTTCTTTCAGACTTGTATTCCTGAACACTACAACAAAAATACCTTATTTTTTAAATTGTATTATTCTGCCCATAAAAAAGACAAAAGTGTCAGGAGTTTTTGTATTTGTTTCAAAAAGGTGACAGGCTGACACTTGCTAAATGTGTAGAACACCTAGTCACCTTTTAAATTCTAATACATTGTGATTACTGAGCAGACAGCACTATTTATTTAAATGATTTTTTCTAGTGTCCACAAAAATGCCTTTAGGGCTATCAAGCTAACCATGTTAAACAAGATGTATTGCTCATTGTGTCAAAATGCTATGGTAAATGCAATATAATTTACTCTGACAAAGCCAAGGCAAAGAGAACAGAAAGCTTCCATTACTAATATTCAAGTATGCATGTGATGCTGCAGTTCACTGAAAAAAAAAAGTCTAGTCCAGATTGAGACAAATGCATATAAGTAAGCTCAGTTAAGGAGAGCCAGTTAAAGAGCTATACTGAGTTGTTTTAGTTTAGTTTAGTTTTTTTACAATGCTATCATTGAAATCATGGATATGTTTTTCTTAAAATAGAGTCTCATATGGCTACAAACTATTACTAATGTAAAATGAAGCTAGCTGATTGTTGGGTTTGCTGTGAAATAATAGGTAGTTTGGCAAGGAATACATCTCTACAATTATGCTATGGAAAGTTTGCTGGTATTAAAATGTATAGGGGTATTCAATTTACATTTGTAAATCTATTATAGACTTTTTTACTATTCTTCTTAAGCATTCTTAAGCACTGACCCTAATGCTGGAAGTACTGCACAAAAGTAAAGGAATACTAAACACAGAAAGCCAGATCCACCTGAAAACCAGAAAGTCATATCCACCATTTCACCCATTCCACCTGAGTCCTTTAAAATCTGTTAACACTAAAAACTGCTTGGTCTACATCTTCCTCATTGCTTTTTGTGCATCAGTCTTAAGGCTGAGATGAAACTTGTTACAAAAGTAAATGTACTGATGTTTTTCCAGGTACACAAGTAGGGTAAAATGGAAGTCCACTTTTGAAGTTAGGGTGCTGACACACATGGCAGGGAGGCGTGTGTGTGGGGGGAAAGAGCATTTTACCAGAAGAGGAATTACATTAGTTTGACCTAGCTCTCCAGTGTCTATATAGCTTGTGTGCTTCAGCAAGGCTTCTTGGTGCTTTTATCTAACAGCTGGATTCAATCAGCTATTAGATAAAAGCCCCAAAAAGCCCCACTGAAGTACACGAGCTATATAGACGCTGGCAGAGCCGGGTCAAACAAACTGCTGTGATTTCTCTTCTGGGCATGTGCAGCACTTGGTGATGGGGCATGCTGGGCTTGAAGTAAAATGCTGGGGGGAGCAGGGTGTGGTTCCCACCCATCTGTAAGCTCCCATAAATCCACTTACACAGCTAATAAAAGGAATATGATCTGGCTCAACCTGTTACCAAAAAGAAGACCTAACAAAGAAAGAAGACCTAACAAAGCCAACATATTTCAGTGGGGAAGTGCTGATACTGGATGCAACTAAAGAATCCAGCTTTGGTTAAATGGACATCATGTTTGTTCCTCCTTTGGACAATGACATAGTCTATAAGACACCAGTGCTTGTAGCAGGGGTGCATCTACAATCTTTTCTTCTGGTTGGGAAAACAGAACACAATGTTAGTAACCAGGAGCTCATATTCAGCATGTGATCTGAGCAGGAGAGGACCATTGCTATTGCAGCTTCCAATCCCATGCTTCTCAATAACACCATCCCATACTTGGCAGTCAAAGCCAATTCTGGCATTGAAGTTGCCACAAGGAGAATGAGACAGTTAGACTTCAGTACAGCAATGGTCATGGGGTGGTTCTTGACTTCATCCGAGTTGTTCATGATAAAGGCATCCACACTAATGATAGTGGTGCATGTTTTGCCAAGCAGGGGGAGCTTGAGCACCATCAGTCAGTCATTTACTCCCTTAGGAAGGTAGGTCAGCTTCTTGATGAGGCTGTTTTGTATAACAAAGCCAACATCTGCTTCCTGTTTGGCTTCACTGCCATGGCCACTCCAAAAGAAAGTGCAACCAGCTTTGCTTCTGTGAGCAGCTCTTTATCAGGTAGGTGAGTGTTGCTGAGGGCAGCAATCTGGATTTTGTATCTTCCCAGTTCTCTCCCAATGAGGGCAGTTCTCCTTTCAAGTCTATTGGTGTTTTCATCAGTCAGCGTACATATACTGCACATGCCCAGCTGGAGGGGAATTGATTTCTTTCCTGTTTGACCGCTGTAGTGGGACCCCTGCCAGCTGCAGTATGCTAGCCAGGGTGGGGTGAAGCAGATAATGTTGGGTGGACCTTTTCTATCCCCTTTCTTACTCTGGGAGGTGAGCAGTGTGATCCTGAATAGGGCTACTCATGCTCAGTGACTCAGGGGGCTGCTGAGTACTACTGCTGCTTCTGTAGAAAGTGGCCCAATACTGTGACCTGCCTGTGTGCAAGTTTGTGGCTACAGCTTCCAGTGTGTCCACACCTGCTGCTTCACCACTGGACCATCACCACAGGGCTTGCGCTGGATGTGAGTTGTGTGGGATTTGAATTTAAGAGAGGAAGAGTTTCTCAGAGTTGGCCTCACTCTCTCATCTGAGTTAGTTGGTAACCAGCAGCAGGACAGTGTCAAAATGGCTGGAGATTAACCCAGATGTAGTGGATGACCAGGATATCTTTTGTGCCTTTTCTTACTCTGCATGTTTCATAGAGTGTACCACTATCATGGCCATTGAACCATACGAGGGTCTCATCTGCCCAGTCAGCCAGAGTCAGGCTTTGCATACACGGATAGGCATGTTCCTATCTCCCCAGAGGTTTGGAGACCAAATGGGTACCCTCACCTGGTTTGGCCTGCCCGTCAAGGCTGGGGTGTGGCCACTGTTGCATGGAAACAGCTACTTGGAGCCACAGGTGAGAGTTGAGTGATGGTGAGGACCAACAGAGGAAGAGTCACTTAGGTGAGTGTGATGTACACTTTCTCTGGATGTGCTACTTCTCCCAGACACCCCAGGAACCCCATAATAGACACCCCATAATAAAAAAGACACCTGGGGACACCCCATAATAAATATTAATAATATGTAAATAAATGGATCCATTCTACAATCCATTTATGATCTGACTTTGCAGTGAGTTCTATGGAGGTCCTAGCCTCTAATTTTTTTGGAACAAAATTCTGCCCTGATATATTTATATGATAATTGCAGCAACAGGTTTCTATCTATCTATCTATCTATCTATCTATCTATCTATCTATCTATCTATCTATCTATGACAGCTGTATATGAGTTAGAAAGAGGAGGAAATTATGCTTAAATTATAAGTAGGATATCATTTAGAAGCTTTTTTCTTGGAATTCAGGCTTTTGTTTCTGTTTATGCTATTAGATGAGCCACTGCTTTTCTCCTGTAGAGTATTATCTGACAGCAGAAATTTATTCTTAAAACAAAAAGGGAGAGAAACTATAAAATGTTTTATAAAACATGTAATCATCATCCCTCAAATGTCGAACAGGGTTGGCAAGTAATGGAACGACTGGCCCCAAAAGCTTATTATGGGCTTGATCCCATTCCCTTTGAAGTCAACAGCAAACCTCCTACTGACTTCAATAGAAGTAAGAGGAGGTTTTAGAAATGGAAATCTTCTGTAGTTCCCTTGTGAATATGTTAGCTTCCCACCTTTCTTTATAATATCTCTGCTTCTGTTCCTCAATGCCTCAATCTTCTTGCTCATTTTTTTGGTATTTTGAAAACTAATAAAACAACTCTAAAGTGCAAAATGCTAGTTATGTAAAATTCTGTATAAAAAATCTGTAAAAAAACTATTCTGTGCAGAAGGCTATTATAAATGTCATGTGTAAATACAAGAGAGAAGAAAAATAAAGCTCTCTTGGTTATCTGCAGGGATCCTGGTTTTCTCTGATAAAAATATCCCCAAATTATAGATATAAAAAGGTAACCCAAAATTCACTTTTTTCCATGATTACATGAAACACTACTCTCTCTCTCTTTCTCTCTGTGCACACACACACACACACACACACACACACACATATATATATATATATATATATATATATACACACACATTATATGTGTGTGTGTGTGTGTGTGTGTGTGTGTGGTGTTTCATTGTAATCATGGAAAAATGTGGATATTTCAGGTTACTTTTTTGTATCTGAAAATTGACAAATTTTTTATTGGAGAAAACCAGGATCCCTGGTTATCTGATATAACATAGATGGGGAGATATATACAACTGTTAGCCCCTCCCACCCGTCAGGGATGATTTAGAAAACAAAGCAGCAGATCATGTAAACACTAGGGCGGTGCAAAATGGCACTGTTCCATTTCACCTTGAGTTTTGACGGTCTTATAGAACAGCGTTCCATTTCAAATTTAATTTTGATTCAAAACAGCTGTTTCATTCCATTCCATCAAAATAGAAAGGCTGTTTCAATGCTCTTTCAATGTTTTGCTGGGGATGGGAAGACAGGCCAGCTGGGCTGACTCTCCATCCCCAGTGCTAGATCATGCCAGGGGTGGGAAGTCAGCCCAGCTGGGTTGACTTCCCATCCCCAGTGCCAGATCACACTGGGGGCAGGAGTCAGCCCAGCAGTGAAATTTCACACAGCTGGTGAACTTTCACACAGCCCTAGTAGACACCTATGCTAGGGACAGACATTACACATAAACCAGTCTAAGTGATCAGAAACTGGTTTAAACCGAACAGACATTCAGTGCACATAAACCAGTTTGAAAATGGCTGAAGCTGGTTAGAGAAACCTGTGTTACCAGATTTGCCCATTACTTTGGGGTGTGCTCATTTATTAGGGACACGTTTCTAGGGTCTTGGTAATTCTATCAATGTGCTGCTTGTGTTACTTGTGTTTCTATACGGAGCTATATATCTCCCTTCTGCAAGTCCTCACCTGCAATGGAGCTATCTTGCAGGACTCATTTTCAGTAGGGCTGGGTTCCTCCAGTCACTACATCAGTCATACACACAAACACAAATAGATTAATGTGACATGCCTGACCCAGCTGGGTTGATCAGCATGGACAGGCTGACACCCTCATATGCCAAGAATCAGTTCATCAGAGCAACAATAAACTGCAGTCAGACACAAGCACACAGGTACACATAATACCTCTGAATCCAGCTGGGTGTCCAGCTGACACCCTCACGGGCCAGCATTCAGTTCATTAGGGCATGTCTGAGTCAAACTGGGTTAATCAGCCTACACAAGCTTATGTGTTTCAAACTCAGCACGTCCCAATCTTTAGGCTCTTGATGAGCAGACCCCACAGTATTTTTGGGCATCACAGGGATCTTTAGCTTAGGTAAAAGAAGCGTTGCTGCAGAGCAAGTGAGGAAGGAGAAGTAGAGAAGGAAAAATGTACCCAGTTACTACCAGTTTGACTATAAAAGTTATTTATTGCTAAGTATATGAAATATATAATGATGCTAGTAGTGATAGACATGCAAAGGAAAAACAAACACAATTACAATACTACCCTGGTTTCACTAAGTATTTGGGGAAACTTAGCTCAAACTTAACTAGTACAGTTCAGGTTCAGAAATTTATGCATAGAGAAAAAAGAGAAAAGAGAGACAGAGCTGGGATCTCACCAGTCCAAGGCACTCGGGTTTCAATATTGACAGGTAAAGGTTATTATAAATGCCTTTATAAATGTCCGAGGTTCTGAGAGCTCCAGAAGCCACCTAAAATTAATCTTACAAGACCCTAAGTGCATTAGTACCAATAATTCCATGTAGACTTGAATTACCAAACTTTTCTGGCTGTTGGTCAGAATGACCCACCCCAGGTCTTAGGTGGATGAAAGAAAGGTACTTTCTTTGCACAATCCTTACTCGGACCTGTTCACTGCTTGTCTCCATGACAGCACTGGGAGAGTGCCTGTAGCCAAAGACTCCAGTTGATGAACTGGCATTAAAGACACATCTGCTGGCCACATCCAATAGTTCCACAGGCCAAATGTGGCCTGTGGGCCATAGGTTGCTGACCCCTGCTGTGGATAGCCAAAAAATGGCCATTTATATGACCAAGAAAGAACAGAATGCCACCTCAGGTCCATCCATGGTCTGAACCTTGGCATGCTGTATTGTATGCTAATTCCTCTCATTCATAGCCTAGGGATTTTAAGCAATGATGAAGCATAAACAGAGGTGCTTATGAGACTTATCTGGGTTTGACCCAACAGTACAATATGTTGCTTAGCTTCTATGCAACTCCCAGCAGTATGTAAATAAATTGGTTTGCAAGTACTGATTCATAGTGGGAAGTAAGCATTTATTATATAGCAGAGTATGGCACAGTTGCCTGTAGTGGGAAACTAAATGTATTATAATGTTTTTCATCTTCTCCTTCTCTAGAGCTAGTCAGGTATTGCTCTAGTTAAACAACTGCAAATTTTGCCAAGAGGCAGAAAATACAGAATTCCATAAAGTGTAGCCAAAATAATACAATTAATTATTATGGGAGTTGTCCCAAAATGATCTTGAATGTTAGCTGTAGAATATTGCCTAGAAACACATTAATTAATAATACGTATCTCCATTATTATTTCCCAGTTGTACTCCTAAATGTCTTTTTTGAGCTCTAACAAGTCTGTTACTAATGAAGAACCTGTGAAAGTGTCACAGTGTCAGGAAATACTAGATATTATAAAAATATCATGACAGTCTTGCACATGAATCCTTATGAAATAAAGACTGATTGAAATCGGGTATTCACTCTGATGGTTGATATTTGTAATACACTGACAAAATGTAGCCTGAGAATATTCTGTAAATATATTAAATAATTCAGTCTAAGAGAAAGGCTAAAGGATAAAAGTAAGCTATTGCTCACCCCCCCCCCAAAAAAATCCTCTATGAATAAAAACATTTGTTTCTCCAAAATCTCTACCTGTAATCCCCAGACTCCAAACTTTCCTGTCCCCTGGGCAATAATACCGAGCAAGTAATGTACACAGGCAATATACTTTGCTGCCCCTGTCACCCTCTGTTTTATTTTGTCTTTAGCCACAGAAAATTTGCAGTTGAATTTCTCGTGAGTCAAAGGGAAAAGATTACTGGTCTATAAGCTAAATGGAACTCATATATCCCTCTGTAATAGCGCCAGCTTATGAGTCCCACTGTGTATTTATTTTTGCCTTATATGTCCCTCACTGATAGAAAAAATGATAATTTAGCAAGCTTATTATTAATTCAAACTTTAAATTTGAAGTCATCAAAGCCAGGTACAGGCATTAACTTATCTAAGTGATCAGAAATTGATTTAAACCCATAACTGTACAGAAGTTCAGTGCAAATAGATTGATCTAAAATGGCAGAAACGGGCCTGAGATAGACCTCTAGTTCTCTTCCAGATCCCTACCAATTCAAATTACATCACTGTCGTCTGGCATCCTATCCTTCTTTGTGGCACCCTGCACCCCCTCCCTCACAGGGAGGCATGCTAGAAATTGGCCCATGCTGAGCTGCTTCACACAAGTACCCAGCAGGCCCCACCCTCTAAATATCCCAGAGCCAAGCCAGCACAGACCCTCTCCCAAGCCCTGCCTGCTGCTTCTGACCATCTCCCAGATGCAGGCAGGTGGTGAGAGGGAAAAAGAGAGTCGTCTGTGCCCCCTGCATTAGCCCAGGCACCTGGGATCCCATGTCATCACACCCCATAACAAAGTACCCCATGATGTACATGTACATCTGACACCAAGCACAGGAGAACCACCATGCTCTGGCAAAGCCCGAAGGAGCCTGACCCTTACTGCCACACACCCAGCCAGGGACCCCCCCACTACCCCAGTGCTCTGGCACAGTCCCACTGATCTTGACTCTGGCTCCTGCACACCACATATCAGTGGACAGTCAGGCACCCTGCCACCTGGACCCCAGCATGAATACCTCCCTGATCAGCAGGGATCCTGGTTTTCTCTGATTTAAAAAAAAAATCTCCAATTTTCAGGGTTAAAAAAAAATCCAAAATCCACATTTTTCTGTGATCAAAATGATGCGTGTGTGTGTGTGTGTGTGTGTGTGTGTGTGTTTATGAAAACAAGGATCCCTGCTGATCAGGAGCCTGTGCGGTCAGCTTGCCTATGGTGGTTCAGGGTGGCAAGGGACAGAACATCAGGACTAGGCCTGCATGAAGCCAAAATGTGACCTCTGTGACTCAGCCATTGCTGGCAGATACCCAGTCCATGGGCACCTAGGGTGCATCAAGGCTTTTTTGCCTGCAGCTACAAGGTCCCAGAGTACTAGGGTTGGGGGTGGAAGGTATGAGGGCATGTTTACCCATACCTGGAAGCCAGTCAGGGGTGGCCCAAGTGCTTAGCTACACTTGGTAGTCTCTGGCAGCCCAGCCTGCAAGCCTTGGCCAGTGCAGGTGGCCTGCATGCTATGCACCCCACCAAAGGTCAAACATGTATTCTGTTCACTACTGATCTACAGGGATCCTGATTTTCTTCAATAAAAAAAAAAAAAAAAAATCCTCTATTTTCAGTTTTAAAAAAGTTACACAAAATCCACATTTTTCCATGAATAAAATGAAATATCACTATATGTGTATGTGTGTGTGTTTGTGTATGTATGTGTGTGTGTACACACAGCGGGAATGGAATTGTCACCTAATTGGTAGCATTTACTCTCAATTTTGGCAAAGAAAAAACAAAACCATAAGAAAAAAAATACTTAAGTAGAAGTAACGCTAATAATACTTAGTGAATAAAGCTATCCTGGGGCATTTATACACGTGCTTTGGGAAGCATGGGGGGTGCTTTAATTACAGCAGCTCCAAGATCCACTGTAATTAAAATGCCTGGAGCATCATATGTATCAGCTTCTCCACATGGGAAAATATCTGAAAAACGGCTTGTTATTGAACTTTATTTAAAGGGGACACTAATACACATGATGCTGGAATCTGCTGGAGTGAGATAATTAGCACACTCCAGCAGACTTGATTAATTGAGCCTGCTCCAGCATGCTGTAATTACAGTGCATCAAAGCACCCTCCCTACACATGTATAGGCACTCTTGTGTTCTAAAAACAGAACTGTGACAGCTGAAATTATGTCTGTGTGATAAAGGTGCTTGCTGAAGGCCCTATGAAGATTAGACCAAGTGTTTTTCTGTATTTGTTTAGATATTAAACTATATGTTGTTGCTAAAAGCCTAATTAAAGTCTAAGATGTAGTGAGGCCTTGTATAAAGTACAGCCTAGTAAATTTAGCAAAGCCTAGAAGTAGTAAGGCCCTGTGGTGCAGTTAAAATTATCTTATCAAAAGAATACAAGGCTTGTACTGCTATTAGTCAGTCTAAGGACAGTTGAAGTAAAAGGGATCTGAGTGGTTGTACGTTATCAGTATCATTCAGAAGCTTTAAATTGGCTGGAAAGTCTGGAAACCATTCAGAACGAAGATACAGCTCTGTGAAAAGGATTAGTTAGCTGTTGCCTGGATCAGTGGGCCCGTGGACCTCGAGGAGCTCAAGGACTGCATTCCAGGGTCCTTTCCCGGTACCCCTTTGGACAGTGTCATTCAGGGATGCCTGACTTCGCTGAACTTTGTGGAAAGAGAAGGTTGCTGTGTACCAGGCATCAGAGGGGACTGTCGATAAGTTGCCGATGCAAATTGCTTTTGTCTGTCATTGTTTGTCTTGTTACAATGCATAATTGTGTTTTTGTTAAGTCAATAAATCTTTCTTACCTTTCTACCCCTGACCATGCTCTCAATCCCGAACCCTCCGCAGGTGGCTAGGACACAGAACACTCAAAATTATTATCCACAATAAAAAACGCTATTTCTAGGGTATTTCAAAACACATGGATTGTCCACAGAGTGAAATCCTAGACTTATTACAGTTAATGAGATTGGAAACAATTGACTTCAGATTTTACCCTTTGACTCTTTAGAGCTCAGAGTGCAGAAGTTCCAAATGAGACTAAGGAGAAGAATAAGCTTTTCATAATATTCATAAAACAAGTGTATACTGAACACTGAATCATTAGTGTTAGATAGGGACACTCTTTTTGAATACTTAAATAAGCCTCCTCTTGCTCAACCAATTTGTAATTGATGTGATGTTTTCATTTATATGCTTATTTTCCTCAATAAGCAATAAACATTGCACTTTATAATACAAACATATCTGTGCATATATAGAGTCTATACTGCCATATCAATATATGCATATATATGCAATATATAGGCATATCAATATATGCCTTTTCTCTATTGAACTGTATATGTGTATCTAGATTAGTATATTCCAACCCTTTCTCTTCGCTTAAATTCATGTTGATTTAAGAGTACTGGAATAAAACTTGAAGGCAGTTACAGTACAAATAATTCCTTATGGATATATATCCATATATATCCATATATATCCATTGGATATATATCCATATATCCAATATCCACATATCCAATTATGGATATATATATCCATATATCCATAATTCCCTATGGATAAAAAACCTGAAGCTAACTTCAAGACCAGATCCAGGGGACTGCATCCCGTGGGAGGGTTGCGGGGCTGTGCCAGACTCCTCCCAGGGGGATGCAGGCCCCCAGATCTGCATGTGGAGCCAGCACCACCACTGGTTTCTTCCCAGTGCAGCCTGTGCTGAGCGCTGGGAAGAACCCAGTGCTGGCATTAGCCTCAGTCAGCAGTGGCAGCATGCTGTCATCCTGTGTACAGATCTGGGGCCCATGCCCCCTGGGAGGAGTTGGGGAAATGATCAGAGAGCTGGAGAATCAAACAGGTGGCTGGGGAATCAAAGCAGGAGCTGAGGAAATATTCATATCCCTGAACATTCTCTCAATTCCTGGTTGGATTCCCCAGATTCCCAATCTTTCCCCCAGCTCTCTCATCACTTCCCCCAGCTCTTCTTGGGGGACATGGGCCCCCAGATGATGCAGGATGACAGCCTGCAGCCACTGCCAGCTTGTGATGGTGGTGGCTCTGGGCTATTTCCCCAGCCAGCAGTAGCAGCCTACTGAAACCCTGTGCACAGATCTGGGGGCCTGTGCCCCCCAGGAGGGCTGTGGGGCTGTGCTGGACCCCTCCTGTGGGGTACGGGCCCCTGGAACTGCACACAGGATGACAGCATGCTGCCACTGCTGGGTAGGGCCAGCACAAGCACTGGGTTCTTCCCAGTGCAGCCTGTGCCAAGTGCCGGGAAGAACCCAATGCTGGCACTGGCCCCAGCCAGTAGTGGCAGCCTGTTGTCATCCCACATGCAGATCTGCCCCCCCCCCACCTCCGGGTGGGCTGCGGGGCTGTGCTGGACTCCTCCCAGAGTGTGCAGGCCCCTGGATCTGCATTCAGGATGACAGCATGCTGGTGCTGTTGGATGGGTCCAGTGCCAGTAGTGGGTTCTTCCTGATTCAGCTCATCCCATGCATCAGGAAGAACTTAGTGCTAGTGCTGCCCCAGCTAGCAGTGGCAGCATGCTGTCATCCCACATGTATATCCAGGGGTCCATGACCCCTGGGAGGGCTATGGGGATGCACCAGACTCCTCTCAGGGGAGTAGGCCCTAGGCTGACGCTGCTGGTAACTAATATTAGTTTTGCTTTGAACAATTTGAGGTGCACTTTCACAAAAACCCTGTACCAATCTCTTTAGACCTTGGCAGGCTTCATTCCCTTTGAAGTCATTACCATTCCAGAAATTTTCATCTGAATCAGGCAAGAAATTACAAAGTTATAGGCATTTTCATGATTCCCCATTATAGCCTATGGGCGAAACGGCAAAACATGTTGAAACAACATTGAAACAGCAAAATGGTTTTGACAAAATGAAACAGAAAAATGCTTCAAAACAGTGAAACAAAACATGGTCCCTTCAAAATGGTGGCGCAAAAGTCAAAACAAACTACTGCTGTTTCACATAGCCCTAATAAAGGCTTAAGCTTTGTAAAGTGCTAAAGAAGTCACACATCATTTCTGCAAATAGAGCTAAAGGGTGCAGACAGATATAACAAATTTTGCCCAGTCTGGCCACAGAAAGCTGTCTATAGCCAGGATCAAATATAAGTGAATGACTGCAGACTTCTTAAAAAATGGCCTATTCAGCAAAAATCTGAACCCTTACTGCATAAGGGGTCAGATGAAGATATTTCAAAATAGACCACCTTCCTTAATTTGTGTCTGTACTGCCTCTGAGTCTTGAGGTGTTTGTAGAATGGGAGTGGGGAAAGGGAACAGAGGGAGTTTGGTCTGGGTTTTTTTTCAACCTCCACTTGAGGGTGGGGCAGGTGTACTGGAGTTGAGGGAAATCTCTAGTGCACCCACCCCATCCTTTATCACCTAGAATGAGGTCCCTCTGCTCCCTTTCCCCCCTCCCATTATAAAACAAGGACAAGCTGGGAGAAACAAGGGACCATTGCTAAAGGAAATTGCCTGCAGGCTCCCAGCCAGCACAAAGATTCCCCTCCCCCCCCCTTAAAAACAATAGTGCACTTCTGTTTGATCTGGGAAATCCTTGTAACTCAGAATGCTTCCTGCACAGCATTTTCAGTCACAGTGGAGAGCTGCACTTCTGTCTGTGCCCAAAGGGACCATGTGAGAGATCAGATGGGTAACTAAGCTTTGTTAGATATCTGATGATATATTTTAATGATATAATTAAAAAAATATCATCACTGGCAGATAAGGGTGGTCAAGGTGACTTAATAGGTTATTTCCAATCTCTGGTTTCATTCTGTGAGTCAGTCTCTTGGATTTTATAAGGCCCCGCAAGAAAAGCAGCATTTTTAACTTTTGTAGGGGATGCATATTAATTGCTTTATTAGGTACAATACTCTAACATTAGAAGTGAATTTTTAACTAGAGCTAAGATATTCATGTAATTTCACAGTTTTGTGAAAGTAGGAAAGTGACAGTCTGTTGGGGTATTCCAATATGAATGTATTTGCAGTTCCTTTGCATAGTGAAGGCATCATACTGCATTAGAGGATGGAGGCCTTTTGAATGTTCTCTCAAATGGTTTGTTGGACTAACTTTTCAGAAGGTGTAATACTAATTCAGAATCTGATACAATAAGAAATAGTTATTTGTTTCCTAATGCTGCCACACAAACAGAACATCTAGTGAGATCCAGTATTCAAAAATACAATATGAAAATATAAAAAATATATACATCTGTAAACAAAAACAAACAATGGACATAGAAAAAAAAACCCTTGGAAGTTATTCCTGAGCATCAACATCACAGTAATAAAAGAGCTCACACCAGAGTGCTCCCAACATAAACTTCTGTTATAACTTCTCAACTTTGGAGTGTACTTTTCATCGGAATGAAGCATTAGCTTACAGATGGATTTTGTCAGACATGGAGGCTGTCTGAGGTCTATAAAATGTAATGTGTAATTATTGTCCCAGGCTTTTGTAATACAAATATTGATTATTTTCTTTGGAGGTTTTCCATGTCCTGAGCAACAGAGCAGTTTTAATATAATTTGGGCCATGTTCAAATTTGAGAATTGTATGTACTACAGCGCACTACATTTGACCCAAACTTTCTGCAGAATGCTGGAAGAATGGAAGAGGAATCAGCAACTATGTTTTATTCCTGGTTTGTATAATGAAAAGGATTCAGCATAGCCACAGAATAATTTACTTATTCAGAATTCAAATATTTGAGCTTTTCATATACATTAATAAATCAAACTTAATTCCAGGCAGAGAGGTATCGTTACCACATTATATAGATGATGTGCTGAGGCACAGTGAGATTAAGGCTGACATTTTCAAATAAAGATGTCTTAAATATGGTACCCAAATATAAGATGTGAAATTCAGAAGGACCTAAAACCTCTCAGCTTGCACTGATGTCAACAACTGATGGTTCTGCAAGGAATATGGAGACAGAATCAGCCCAGGCTTCTTTTCCTAATCTGAGTTGGTATTTGAAACCATAATAGAGTCCATATTCTGACTGATTTTAGCTGCATTCTGTCTTCTGTGCAAGTGGCTAACATAAAATTAGGCAGTACATTGCAATATTTTTGAGCAATAATGAAACAGAAGTACTGTTGTTAATTTCATTGAATAAATGAGCCAGAGCATTCAAGGTGTTAGCATGACTCAGTGTATCACATTAAACATTTGCAAAACGTCATGGCTTTGAGAACAGAGATACCAGCCTGCTTAGCTCATTGGCCTCAAACATGTCCTTCTAGCTTTTTTGTTTAAAGGCACAGGTAAAAAAAAGGGTGCGGGCGGCGGGGGGGAGAGCATTACTTTCAGTAAAGCTTTCATTTTAACAATATTGCTTCTTCATATTCCATTTAGATGTAGAATGAGGGTCTCTCTTTCTTCCCTTTAAGTAAACGTCCATAATTTAAAATAATTTAGGTTGCATTACAAGTAATTTTAACTGTCCCTTTTGTGGAGAGCAGAAAAGATGTTACGTGAGATGGCTGGATATTTTGTTGTTACTGCTGCTGCTGCTGCTTAAAGTTTGATCCTGCTTCCTGGAAGTCAAAACAGGACAAAGAAACAAAAAGAAAGAGACAAGGATAGCAAATATAGAAAACATATTTTCTGTCTCTGGTACTGACTTTTATTAGCAAACTATTTACTATAGAAAGACCAGCACAGCTCCCAGTGACCATCACAAGGCCAGGCAAACTTGAGAAAGCATTGGCTTACATAAAATATTGTTTTTAGCTGCCTTTGATCATGACAACACTGTGAAGAATAGGCTGAGTAAACCAAGGGCAAAAAGAAAGAGAAGAAAGAGAAAAAAATAAGATGAGGAAGGAAAACAACATTTTGAGGAAGCTTAGCCAACAGCAGGAACAGCAGTCACTGAATTTCTAGAATTCCTTGTGATTTTCAGAATTTAGATAAAAGCAGAGGAGGCAGTGATGCCATCTGGGATGGCATATCTGGCTCAGTCTGGTTAGGTTAACTTTCAAAAGAAGGATGACATAGACCCAATGGTATCATGAGGATCCCAGGGTTACAGGAGGTGTTGTGGGTGGCAGCTATGGCATCTCTCTATTGCCTTCATTATCAGTTAAGGCCCACAGAGGAAAAAAAATTAGGAATTAGCCAAAAAATCATCCTGACCTTGCTTCCTATTGAGAAAATGTCTATAACCGTATTCTATGAGAAAAAGGTATGGGAGAAAAAATATAAATGTAAATAAAGTTTACGTGGATTGGATTAAGAGAATGTACAGAGTTAATGAAAGATGCCTACAGTCAAGACATTAGAATAAATAATGGTTTTGCATAATGGTTTCATGTGGGAAATGGTTTAAAGTAGTGTAGTATGTTTTCTCCTATTATTTTTTATTAGGGCTGTCAGTTAATCACAGTTAACTTATGTGATTAACGCAAAAACAAATTAACGTGTTCATTTTTTTAAATCACATTAATCACACACATTATTTTGACCAGTGAGGCAGACCAGCTCTGGACCAGCCAAAACCCATGCACAAAGCCCTGAACCTGGCTCACCCTGCACCTGCTTGAGACACACCCATCCATGCTGAATAGCAGCAGCAGCAGCGGCAGTGGCTAGGCAGAAGCTGCTACTCGGTGCAGGGAAAAGCAGCCCTTCCCTCGACCCCTCCCTCTCACCACTGCCAGGCCCTTCTTGTTGCAGTCACTCAGAGCCTGTGCCTGGGCTTCCCTGTGCCTCCTCTCTGCTGCTGTCACTGCCACCTCCAGGCCAACCAGAAGGACAGCAGTGGCAGTGCAGAGGAGCTGCAGGGCAGCCCAGACACAGGTTCTAGGAGGCTGCAGCAAGAAGGGCCCAGCAGTGGTAAGGAGGGGGGGCACTTTTCTTCCATGCTGAGCAGCAGCTTCTGCTTGGTTGCTGCCACTGCTCAGTGTAGGCAGGTGAGTCTGAGGCAGATGCAGGGCAGAGCAGTGTTGGGGCTGTTCACTTCAGCCATGGTGAATCTGGAACCAGCACGAGGCAGTTTGGGGTTGGGGTTAAAGCTGTGCACTCTTGGTGGTGGTGGGGAGGAAGTGCAGGGCACATCGGTGGCCTGTTGGGTGGGGTGTGCTGACTATTGTTTAATGTTGTGATTAAAATTGTGATTAATTGGAAGGGTTTTGGGGTTTTTTTTTTTAAGTTTGTCAGCCCTATTTTATAAGGCTATGGAGATTTCCTAGCACAGTGATAGACAGAATAGCATACACAAAAAATACATGAGGGCAGGATAGCGTATGGAAAACTGACTTTGTATATTGATGGCAAAAGGTGAAAGGGAATGGTTATGAAGATGAAAAAGTGAACTGCAGAAGCGCATTACTACCAGACATTGGTTCTGGATGGAATCAGAGGGCCTGAAGCAGGTAAGTGATTGATTAAGTTAGCATATTGATAGGCCCAGTAAGATAATGGAACCACTGGATTTTGCTGATATTTCCTGTGTGTAAAGTGGGCAATATTTGATTTGGATTCAGATTTGGCTTAATCCAGGGGACAGTGATTTGATTCATTGATTTAGATCACTGTCCCAATTCAATCTGGCTGAATCTAACTCTGAAGATTCAGTTCTGATTCAGAGAATCAGCGATTCAGCCATAGACACAGTGTTATATGTTTTTTCTATGTACCTTGAAGTACCTCGTGAATGCTGAGATGGTAGGGCAGATGGAGTGTTCCATGGGAGTGTGGGAGAGTCCCCCGTGTGCTTGGCAGCGGACCTAGAAGTGGACCAGAAGTACTTCCAATCCACTTCTGGGTTCACCACTGAGTGTGCAGAGACCCCCTCCTGTGCCCCCCCCAGCTTGGTGATTGGCCATGCGGGGAACCTGGGTGCCCCCCCCAGACCCAGGAAGCACCAGTTGCCAAGCCGGGGGGGGGGGGGGGCGGGAGCGCTCTGCAGCAGACCCAGAAGTGGAGCAGAAGTACTTCTAGTCCACTTCTGGGTCTGCCACCAATTGTACAAGGGATCCCCCCAAACTCCCGTAGGATACTCTATCCACCCCACCCTCTCAGCATTCACGAGCCATGCCTGATACCTCAAGGTACGTAGAAAAAACATATAATGCCGTGTCTACAGCTGAATCATCAAATCACTCAGAATCTCTCCGAATCAAATCGGAGACTTCCGATTTGATTTGGGGTAATTAACTGGTCTCCTGATTCGATTCAGATTCAGAGATTCACCTGCCAAATTGGCCTGAATCTCCTCTGAATCGAATCAGAGATCAAAGCTTCACACATCCCTAATTTCCTAAACCCAGAATCCTCTCCTGTAGTAGACGTGATCTCCAGGGATCCTGGTTTTCTCTGATTAAAAAAATACTCCAACTTTCAGATTTTAAAAAAGTAACCCTAAATCCATTTTTCTGTGATTAAAATGAAACACCACTTATATGTGTGTGGTGTTTCATTTTAATCATGGAAAAAATGTGGATTTGGGGTTACTTTTTTTTATTTGAAGATGGCAGGGGAGGTGTTTATCAGAAAGAACCAGGATCCCTGACGAACTCCTAGTCCTTTGGTGATATTAACTGAGATTTTTGTTTTGACTAATTTAAACAGTCTTCCTGCAGCTTTTACTGACCTTTATGAACAATTTTATTCAGCAGGCTGATTTGGAGTTCTGTTACCTCAGACAATTTAGAGTGGAGGCCTTTATACAACAACACCTAAAGAAACCAGAAAAGAAAAGCTGTAACTTTGATAATACAGTAAAAGTGATACAGATAAATCTGAATGACAGAGGGACTAGAAAAATATAGTCTTTTGGTTAATGTTCAAGTCTGGGAGACTAGAGATATGACTTGCCAGCTCTGTTCCAGACCAAAAGTCTGGGTGACATAGTCTGCTTCAGTTTTTCCTGTCAGTAAACAGAGGGTGATATATACTGCCTCCATATAAACTATATTTAATTATATAGTTGAAAACATTTTTTTTGTTTTCACCTTTTATTGTTATTCTACTACGAGTTGAGAAACTAGGCAAATAAAGTTACAAGAAGGTCTGAAGAATTTAGTGCTGATAGTAATAACCAGGGATCCTGGTTTTCTCTGATTAAAAAAAAAAAGTCCCCATTTATCTACAAATTAGCGGTGTTTCATTTTAATCATGGAATAATGTGGATTTTGGTTTACCTTTTTTAATTTGAAAACTGGAGATTTGTTTTTTATCAGAGAAAGCCAGGATCCCTAGTAATAATTTAAATGGAATCTCAATCAAAACCCACAAACAAAATAAGCATGAAGGTAAGGTTTCTTGTAGTGCTATTACCTCTGTGCACATATTATATTTACAGAACTTTCTCTTCTTCAACTAATCAGTTTTTGCTGTCTTCAGATTATGTTGGGTTTACAAAAGCTTGACCTCATAATCTATGTGGAGCATGTCATAGCTTCTACATGTAACTACAATCTCTTTCATAGGGAAGGAAGTCATCAGTAGAGCCATACTCTTCAATTTTTTTAGGGAAATCTTAGAGTCTGCTTCCATAATTATACAGCAATGTGATCCATGTGACATTGGATCCAGGAGATGTGAATGAAATTTAGGATTCATGAAGGTATGCCAACACTGAAGAAAAAAACCCCATAATTCATAATAATAATTATTGGACTTGGTAAAGGTTGTTGTTTCTTCTAGTTGTAACTTAATAATTATTTCTAGAAGTAAACCAAGTTTTCTGATCATCATAACCTCAAGTAACTTTCTGGTTCAAACCATGCTCATAAATACAACCATTAGCATGTTAAAATACATAAGGTCAAGATGGTGAATGTTATTATAAGCTCATTATCAGCTTGAATTCATCTAAGCTGATTTTGCTGTTATTCAGTCAAAATCTCACAGTAAGAAATATAACTATAATAGAGTTGATTTTGTTCTGGTTTCCAGTCTTAAAGAATTTGAGTCAAGCTATTCTCTGTCTTTGTCACAGTAACAGCTTTTAGGAGATAACAATGGCCTGTTGAGGGTTGAAGCTGACTCACAATGACTTGACATACCTGCTAAGTAGGCTTGAACTATCAATATTATTGACCTTGGTGAGTAAATCATTTGCTTCTTGTGACACAACTGCACATGCCAATGACTTAGAGAAAAGTGACTCATCTGATGCTGGATTACTCAAAGATAAAGAATTTTGTTCAGAATTAGAAGTCAGGTTTAGCAGCTGTCATACTGTGATCAAAACAGGGATAGAAGGTATTACCTTTTATTTTAGGAAAATGACTGGCAGGATTTAAGGACTCATACTTTTCTGGGATAAAACTGTGAACAATCTTTAATAATATCATAATGGCTTTAGCCATACTACCTCTGGCTGTGATCTTGTCAGATTTCACAAGGTAAGCATTGTCACCATGGGGCACCTTCAGACAATCCCTATTCTTGTAGGTATTATCTCTGGTAGTTAAGCAGGTAGCACACTTCCACTACATCAGCATTGAAGGAATATCCCAGTGTGCTATAATAGAGAAACACAATTAATGAAAAACTGACCTCTGGATTATTCAAGATTTTTAAATATCTTGTCAGTTTCCAGAGGGTAAAAGCTTTAACCCCACCTAAATGCAAATGCATGTAATCCATCCTGTTTAAATCCCCTCTGCACACTGAATATGTCATTCTTTATTTCCTGTCCAATGTTGCTATGTATAGTTTAACAGTATTATGCTCCACCCAAGAACTGACTACAATTAAATGTTGCGTGAAATAATTTTGTTTTTTTAATGAATACAGGTAAAATGTGATGTGCTTTGCAATCTCTCAGAATAAAAGGTGTGGTAAAAATGTTATGTATTACTGGATACATGCAAAACATGCTGGATATTTTACTTTTGGCCTACTAGACATTCTATTTTTTCAGGGGGCAAACAAGCTTGTGGCTGAATCTCATTGATCTGGTAGAATACAAGTTTGAGACAAAATTATCAATTGTGCATGACTCTTCTTCTGAAGCTGAGTTATAGAGATCATTCTTTTATCTCTCGTATATGTAGAATATTGTCTATGAAAGTAATTTATACAAGTTATTTCTTTTTTGTGTTTTGTCATTCTGTTTTGGATAGGCTCAACTATGTCATGTTTCCGACAGCATTTGTAGCTAGTAACTTTTGTCTTACAGCTATTATGAAATACTATCTCTTAGAATCTTCATATACTGTTATTTTTTTCAACTAACGACATAAGATCACTATGATTTAGATATGCAGGCTGTTTATAGAAATTAAATGTTTCTAGGTTTAATCTGGATAACAGCTGTCACTAAATACAGGATGTCTGTAGTCCAAATTAAAATTGGCTTCAGTCCGAATGAACTAACCTTCATTGGATGAGGATTAAAATTAATGCATCCTATGGAAGTCTGAACTAGGCAATTGCACAATGGG
Source organism: Alligator mississippiensis (assembly GCF_030867095.1). Taxonomy (NCBI): domain Eukaryota; kingdom Metazoa; phylum Chordata; order Crocodylia; family Alligatoridae; genus Alligator; species Alligator mississippiensis. Next base: position 379,877,922 of record NC_081824.1, on the reverse strand, counting down.
ACAGACATTGCACAAACCAGTTTGAGCCAAATCAGTTAAGTCTGATACTACATTCAACCAGGTTTATCTCAAACTGGTTTCAGCCATTCTCAAACTGCTTTTTTGTGCACTGAACATCTGTTCTGTCACAGGTTTAAACCAGTTTCTGATCTCTTAAACCCATTTATGTGTAATGTCTGTCCCTAGCCTTAAAGGACCTAATTGATGTAAGATGGAGTTATGGACAAGGTACTATTGTATTTGATCTGTCTGCATCATAATTTATATGGAATTCTTTTTTTATTATTATTATTATTTCATGGTTTATGTTTCTCTTCTGCCATAAATACATATTTTGATTACCTAAACCCACCACATATACTCCAAAGATACTAACAAAAAATTATAATAGTTTCATAGATTTCATAGACATTAGGGGTGGGAAGGACCTCAGAAGATCATCGAGTCCAGTCCCCTGCCCCAGGGCCAGGAAGTCAGCAGGGGTCACAGGATCCCACCAACATAAACGTCCAATTGACTCTTAAAGGAGTCCAGAGTAGGTGCTTGCAACATCTCTGGCAGCAGTCTGTTCCAGGCCTTGGGGGCTCAGACAGTAAAGAAATTCTTCCTTATGGCCAGCCTAAAAGGGTCTTGGAGGGGTTTGTGACTGTTTGACCTTGTCATCCCATGGGGTGCTCTGTTGAACAGGTGTTCCCCCAGATCCTGATGTATACCCCTTATATACTTATAAGTTTCATAGTTTCATGGTTGTTAGGGGCTGGAAGATACCTTACAGATCATCAGGCCCAGCCCCCACTGCACTTGGGCAGGAAAGACTGATGGGTTCAGATGACCCCAGCAAGATAGTCATCAAAATGCTTTTTGAAGATCTCCAGGCTGGGTGACTGGGGAGAGCCTGTTCCAAACCTTTGGCACTCAACTTGTAAAAAAGTTTTTCCTTATGTCTAGCCTAAAGTAACCTTCAATCAATTTGCACCCATTATTTCTTGCACTCCCCAGGAGGGCTTTGGTGAATAGATGCTCTGCCAAGCCCTGATCTAGTCCCCCAATATACTAGTAGACTGCCACCAAGTCCCCTCCAAGTCTTCTCTTCTCAGGCTTAACAGCCTCAAGTCTTTCAGCCTCTACTTATCTGACCTGGTCTCTAGGCCTTTGATCATATGTGTGGCCCTCCTTTGGACTCTCTTGAGCTTCTCCACATCCTTCTTGAAGTGCAGCACCCAGAACTGGACACAATACTCCAATTTCAGTCTCACCAAGGCTGAGTAGAGTGGGAAAATGACATCCTTTGCCTTGCTTAAAATGCCTTGGTGGATGCATGCCAATATTTGATTAGCTCTGCCAGCTGTGAAATCACATTGATGGCTCATGTTCATTTTGTTGTCAATCATGACATCCAAGATCCAGGAAAAAATGAGTTTGGTTTTGCTAATATTTGCTGCTTCTTCTTCACCATGGCTCCAGTGTTTTTCTCAGACTTTGTCTCATTCCTTCGGTATTATTTATATAACTTAAAAATGCAGCAAGATATAACTTGTTTATGGTATATTTGTGAATTTTTCAAGTTCTTATCTACATCTTAGAACTATATTTGCATTTTTCTGTTAAAAGCAGTATTAAAAATGTTGTTATAAAGTTAAAAACAAGTTTACCTTTATTCATATTGTACTTTATGAATTGTATGCAGATAATTATCACCTAAAGCCTAAATGCTGATTATTACTTAGGTTTTTTAGAGACAATAACAATACAGGGAGAAAAAGAAGCTTATTTCTTAGGTTTCAACAGTTGAAAAAATAACTGAGAAAAGCATAAATAAAACTTTTTTCACTAAAATTCTGCCATTAAGACAGTCTTCATAATATTCTGTAGCACCAATTCTGGTCTCTAAGTCTATCTCAGAATTTGAATTTGCCATATTTTTATACAAACATTTCTTGCCATCATGATAATGTAAACAACAAAATGAAAAACCCAGCTGTTTAATCCTTCCTTAGAAAGAGTTTAAAGAACTGCAAAGCTATTGTTTTCACTACAAAATGGGGTTTTTCTTTGTCTTCACGTCTAAAAATTCTATGGAACATCTGGAAGTGCAAAACCTTTCAGTACTAATGGCAACATCTGCTTATATGCTCAGTTCCAGTAATGTTCTTTTTTCTCCTCTTGTACTTTGAAATAATTTCCTAATATATCTGAGTTTGCACAGTGTACCCCAAGCATACTGGTGCTGAACCATTGGTTAAAATTTGACTCACACTTACAGTCTGATTGAATATACTTGCTATACATAACTAGTGCATTTATCATAAATTATATTTGTTTTGACTAAAACTGTGAGCTATTTAACATTTACAGCACTATCTGAATCTTTCATCCTGAGTGCCCAATCCCCTAAGCTGTTCACCTAAAACATGGGAATGGCTCTCTTCTCTTCTATCTAACATCTGCTGATCATGGGTTGTATACTACACTACAAACATTCTGGTCATGTCCAGATGAACAGAGGTGGGAGCTTGCAGCAGCACAACTAGCAGCACAAATTTGTGCCACTACTATGTGCCTCAGCGCATGTCCCTGCACATTTGCTTTGTTGCAAAACACATTATCCTGCTTTGGGCAAACTGCCATTGCCCAACTTCTTCCAGCTCCCAGAGTGCTGGAGCAGCAGGGGCACAAATGGAGCGATAGAGATGCTCTGGCTGGCAGCCAGAGCATCTCGCTGGAGGACCAAGCTTCCATTTGTTCCAATACATACTATTTTCACATGCTCTGTGCTGCATTTTTTTTCCCCCTGGGTTGTCTTTTTTTCCCCCTGCTGCAAATTTGCAGTGCAGGGCACATTTTAACATTCCATGCATGTGGTTTGTTATGCCATAAACTACACATGCCTGTATGTGGGGCTGTGGCCACTGTCTTCTTCTATTACATTTTCATTTCTGTCTAGGATATAGTATCCTCCTCACAGCTCTCCTTATAGCTTTGGCTTCCTGCTACATAGTAAATAAAAAGTGAGCATATTATTACAGTCACATCTTCAGTTTACCAGACCTAATCTTCCAGTGATTTGAAATTTAAATAGGATATATGCATGTGGTTATTGGACTGGAAAAGGGTGTGTAGATGAAGAGATCAACCTGATGACATAAGAAAAGAAAATTCTGGAAGAATTATGACACTTTATATTTATAGGCAATCATTGACAAAAATAATCAGTTTGAACTTGAGTGACAATATTGAGACTTTTTCCCCTTATGACCCATCCCTGTTGCTCTTTATACTTTTACCTTAAATAACACTCACATCATTTGTTTGTTTGTTTCTCCTTTCATTCCTTTTTTTCCCTGTTTACTAGTATTTCCCTTTGTTTAATGATAATTCAGATCTGTCACAGCTTGCTGGAAAGAAGCCTGGAATCTTAAAATGAAAGCAAATGAAATTATATGCATCAAGTGTAAAATGATGCGTTAATTGCATTCTAACCACACTGACATGATTTGCTAAGAAAACATAGAATTATCTTTTTTTCAGTGTTTTGTAAATCATATTGTTAATATAAAAGGTGCTGTTGTTTAACATTTGCATAAATGTCCTATATCTACAAAATTACTGGGAAATTTAATTGTAGCAAAAATGTGTTATTTCCTTTTTTTCATTATTATACTCATGTATATGCTCCATTTATCACAGATTTTTCTTTCAGAGGTGTTAGAGCCAGAGATTGACTTGGGTCTATAATTTCTTTTTTTATTGAATAGTTTTGTGATAAGAAACAGTCTTTATTATCCTTTCAGCCAGTATATAAACCATAACAATGTACACTGCTTTTTAATACTTTTATTTAGCCTGTCACAAGGGACACGCCTGTAGAATTTTTCACTTTCAATCACTGTCATTTATTCTATTCTAAATATTAAAGAATGACAAAAACTTTTATACAAATTCTACATTTATTATTTTTAATAAGACAGAACAAATGTGGGAATTTACATTTCTAGATCTCCAACAACAGTTAGTGCTCAACTCTATACTATCTTTAAGAAATTGCTATGATTTTGCCAGACTCATGTGTATTAGAGAGTTTGATCTTTTCTGCT